>NW_026643252.1:1309172-2618345 GCF_028829765.1 Penicillium waksmanii
GATGCGGGAGTACTGTATATACTAATAATATTTATTTTGCTGGCTTCTTAAAATCGGCAATTGCTAACAGCTTCGCGATCGGATCTCGGGAGTAGATGGGTAAAGATAACGTTAACTCCAGCCGACGAACTTTATCAAAAATTGCTCACAATACTGCGGAGAATCATACAATACGGCTAAAGACGGTTCTGAATACGGTATCTCGTTTTGCATCGGCTTCTGATGGGCTTGATTCTCGTCCGATGTCATGATACATAACAAAGTATTTAAGTACATCGTGGGCTGAGCATCGATAAGTATTCTTTACGAAGCCTAGAAATCTAAGCAAACCCCATTATATTGACATCTTAAAGAACCATATTTGCAGAAATTCTTTCACTCGCAATGACTGTCGCAAAGAACGAAGTGCCCTTTTCTCTCATCTCTGTTAAAGAGCTACACCCAACTTTCGCTGCAGAGATTAGTGGTGTGGATTTCTCCTTACCTCTATCCGACGGGGTGTTTAGAGAGATATTTCAGGCGGTTACGAAAGTGAGCAGCTTATCAAAATTGTCTTTGCACCGAAATTAATAAAAACATCACAGTACGGAGTTGTCATTTTCCGCACCACTGGTCTGACCGATGAGGCCCATATCGAGTTCTCCCGAAAGTTTGGGGAGCTCGATGATGTAAAGCCGTACATTGCTGCTGGTCGAAAGAATCGGCTCAGATATCCCGAGCTGTTTGACGTTAGTAATGTTGAGCTTGATGGGACCATCCTCGACGCTGACAGTGCACGAGGACAAGCAAACAAAGTATGTCGAGTTAAGTTTTTATAAATCGCATATGTTGACCATTGATAATCACAGGGCAATGATCTATTCCACGTTGACTCTAGCTTCAACCCCCGCCGAGCTGGATATTCTCTGCTTTTAGCCCACGAGCTTCCACCGCAGGGGATGGGAGGTCACACAGCCTTCGCAGATACGAGAACTGCGTTTGACGAGCTGCCAACTGATCTCAAGGAGAAACTGGTGACGAATGACTATGTTGCTTGTCATTCGATGCACCACTCGCGCAAAACGGCCGCACCTGAAGCCTTCGCTCATGTCAACCCGCTTGATTATCCGATGGGCCGGCACAAACTGGTTCAGCGCCACGAGACCTCTGATCGCATGAATTTGTACATCGCAGCTCATGTGCACCACATCGAGGGACTCGAGCCAGATGAGTCTCAAGCGCTTATCGATAAGTTGTTTCAAGATGCTACGCGTGAAGAAAATACAGTGGAAATTGAATGGCAGGCACCTGGGGATTTGGTTATCTGGGACAATACTTGTACGATGCACCGGGCGGTTGGCGGTCCATTTCTCCGTAAATATAAGCGGGATATGAGACGGACAACCGTACATGACTCCAGCTCACAGGCATGGGGTTTGAATGAGCATACCAACGTTCGAGTAGGAATGCCCTAAGCTCATTTCCGATGAGCGAGGAGGATGACCAGCTGTTATCTGTTTTGTAGATGATACTACGAGAAATCCATTCTTACAATTTTGTCATATGATGAGCTTTTTCGCTCTGATATTAGGTTGCTTTTGGCACAAAAAGTTGGGGGATCAAATGTACTAAGCCAGGTTCATATTCAGGTTTATTATCTATCTTCATGCGGATTCAGGTTCACAGACAGTGATGTTCATGTAGCGTAAAATTGGCGATGACGAAAGATCTACCGCAAGGTAACCAGCTCCTCGGCGCTAGTTGGGTGGATAGCAACACAGCTATCAAAGTCCTGCTTGGTAGCACCCATCTTCACGGCGACGCCGAATCCCTGCAGCATCTCACCAACACCCAGACCCAGAATGTGCAGGCCGACAACCTTTTCTTGAGGGCCAGCGCAGATGATCTTCATCTCAGTGGGGTTCTTGGGCTTCTCCTCGGCGGGGAGAACGTCATAGAACATGGCAGTAAACTTGGTGTGGTAGATCTTGATCTTGTCGTCGCCGTAGCGCTGGCGGGCCTCGGGCTCGGTGAGACCGACAACACCAACCTCCGGGTGGGAGAAGACGACAGTCGGGATGTTCTCATACGAGATCTTGGAGTGCTTGAGCTCAGGAGGACCGAAGATACGGTTGCCAAGCTGGCGACCGGCGGCAATGGCAACTATCGCATGTGTTAGAATATCATACTCTAGACTGTAGGGTAGCGAGGTGGTACATACCGGGTGTGAGTTCGGCCTGGCCGGTAACATCACCAATGGCGTAGACTCCCTCAACAGAGGTGTTCTGGTACTCGTCGACAACAATGTGGCCGCTAGGGTTCAGCTTAATGCCGGGGATGTCAATTTGCAGGTCCTCGACCTCGGGAGCACGGCCAACAGCCCACAGAAGCTCGTTGACCTCCAGCTCCGAACCGTCGTGACTGATCAACTTGATCAGACGATCCTTGCCTTTGCCGTCACGGATAAGCTTGATCTCCTTGAAGCCAGAGTGGTTGCGGTGAAGCTTAACACCGGCAGCATCGTAACGGTCAGTCATGGTCTTCTGAACCATAGGGTCGAATTTGCGCAAGAAGTGCTCGCCACGGATGAACATGTGAGTCTCGACATCTGCGGCATTCATCACACCGGCCAACTCGACGGCGATGTAGCCAGCACCGACAACAGCAACCTTGGGAGGGAGCTCTTCGAGCTCGAAGAAGCCATCGCTAGTGATACCGTGCTCGGAACCGGGCACCTTGGGAACATTGGGACGGCCACCGGTAGCGATCAGAATGTGCGGCGCAGTGAAGCGGGAAACACTGCCGTCCTCATTGGCAACCTCGATCACCTTAGACTCGACGAAGCGAGCGCGGCCGTGGACAAGGTCGATACCTTCCCGGCCCCAGTTGCGCTCATAGATACCATTCAATCGCTTGATGACGGCATCGCGGGTGTTCTTGAAGTGGGTATAATCAAACTTGACCTTCTCGGGGATATCATAGCCGTAGTGCTTGCCAACCTCGAGCATCTCGTTGATGGTCGCGAAGTTCCAGGTCATCTTCTTGGGAACGCATCTAGACATTCCGGTCAGCATGGAAATTCTTGCAGTAGAGCGTAGATCGATCTATCATAACCGACATGACGATTCTTGTAATGGGAAACCTACCCTACATTGACGCAGGTACCGCCAGACCGGCCACTCTCCACGATCAAGGTCTTTGCGCCGTACCAACCGGCTGCGCGGCGACCGCTGCCGCTACCACCGCTACCACCACCCAGGACAATGTAATCATATTGCTGAACGTCGACGGGAGCCATTGTTGAAGATGTCTTACTCTCAAGGGAAGGAGAAGAGGCAAAATGGCGGGTAATTGAGGAAAGACGAGAGCTCGGAGCAGTTGAACTGGAGGGCGAAGAGAAGGGCTTCAAGGTAGCCAGGGTTCGATTAACGGTCGGTCGACCGATGTGAATGTGCTTGCCGGGGCACCGGAATAAGGAAGAGCTGCGAAGGCTACGAGATGATGTGGGGAGGGAGCGGGAAAGCATGGAGGAGGGGTAGTATTCGTATTTACAAGGAGGGGAAGAAATGAGCTGACAAAAAAAGGTGGTGACGATATCGGGCTTCGATACGCGCAGTGGATTTCGATGCCTGAGCGCCTGATTGCTCATCACACGTGATTATAAATCAAGTCTAGGCCGCGCATGGGCATACTGTACTGGTAGTACTAGTAGTACTAGTAGTACTAGTAGTTAGGACTACGGTAGGCTCCGGTGTTTCCGAATTTCGGCGTTTCGGCTTTTGATGCTGCAAATGGATATGTTCAAAGATGTTGATTCGTCTTATATAGGTTACCCCTCAAGTATTGAAAGGTGGAAGGTAAATGAATGTGAAAATAGCACTGAGCAATGCCCGAGGTATACTCTGCCATGTATCAAAGTATTGTTGTACTGGCAAACTATCACCGCCATGGCTTCAGATTTGTGGAGTCAAGAAGATGGGAAAGGAATGGGTGAAATGTTTGTTCCGTGAAGCTTCGAGCTCGCCAACCGAGCGGCGTCACGGTTGAACATGATCGATATATTCATGGTGATGTGGGAGGTGTGATGAGGTTTTCTGTTCCCCCAAGCGGCAACACATATCTGAGATGCTGCATCAAGTGGTTCCTAAGGTTGATGCCACTTCATGAGAGTACTCACTCGGACGTCCCTCGCTCGTTCACAGGCCAGGCGTGCTCTCCGTCTAATGGCGGACGAAGGAGAGGGGGATGACATGGTATCAGGGGCCTGGTTTCGACCGCAGGGAGCATAGTCGACATTCCCGATTCAAGACGACGAAAATTCGATGAGTGCGCTGACATTTGGCCAGGACAACACTTAGCCTCGTAGCAGCGACCGAGTATGCGCAAGTTCTGTAGGGACCAAGGCGACGGGGAGGAAGGACTTTGAGAATTGTGCTCGTGCGGTTGAATGAATCAGATACAGCTGAGGCATTGTATGTATTTGATCCTTCGGTATGCACGGGGACGTGGTGTTCTCTTCACGGTAGGCTGTTCGGTTGAGGCGGAATCTGGGGTATCCGGATAAGAACAGCCCACTAGTGAGAGTATGCGATGACGGCGAAGGAGATGAAGCAGATACAGAGCGGAATATAGACGTTGCGTTCCATGTCGGCGGGGTTGGAGTGTTTCATTGTTTGGTATGATCGAGGTGGTGTATACGAGTTATAAAGGAGAGTGTTCAAGTTTGAATGAGAGGGGAACCCCAGGTCAGGCGGGAGGGGCCAGTATTATGATTGTCTGATGCACTTCAACGATTGGAGTGGAGACGCTTAGTTAACAAGATCCTGGCTAATCGTTGGGCTCAACAAATGACCCGTTCACATCTGATCGTTTTCATTGGCCACTTCCCGATGAGTGACGACGTGGTCCAGTGACGGGCGCTGTTTCGCGCAGGGGTTCACACCGCTACAGGCAGAACTTGACAACTTGGTGTGTGATTTTACAGAGTGCACAGAGTAACTAGTATACTATTCGTTCTGTAGGATGAATAGGAGTAGGAGGGGTAGTAGTAGTAGTAGTAGTAGTAGTAGTAGTAGTAATAGATCAGATTCCCCGCATTCGAGGGTGCTGAGTACCTGCAGTAGCCCTCAACCGGTGCACAGCTAGGAACTGGATCTGTGAACCCACAGATAATCAATCTTAACACAATACACCTTTATTACATTTATCGTATCAAAGCATTTGGCCCTACAAGATGTTGAGCAGACTCCTCACCAACCAGGTCTATCAATCTCCATTGTATGGCGTTGTACTCGACAAGATCGCACATGACCCATCATACCCCTTAGAAAGACCCTGGTATCCAAGGATGAATCCAGCGAGGACACCAAACATGGGAGGAGGGATAATAAGATAAAACAAAACCACGCATAATTAATTTTACCCTGCAACGCGCACGAGCGGCCCTTGTTTACAACGCCTCCGACATTCGCGACTCAAGAAGAATGTAAGGGGATAAGCCAACCACCCCGACTCAGCCAATCATGGTACCACATACTCGCCTCCATGCCTCTGTAGAAGGGGGAGATTGGTCAATGGAGTAAGGAATTTCCCAGCATCGCGAACCTGGAGACCCTTCGTAGTCCAGCGTGGCTTAAGCGGACCCATTGAATCCTACAAACTCCCCCCCAATATACCTCGACCGATCATATCCTCGCAACGACTCGGACTCTACCCTTTCAACCGGAATATACTCGACAAAACGACAATAACGACCTAATCCAAAGGCTCCCACCATTCAACATGCGTGTCTCTGCTACTATCCTCGCCCTGGCTACCACTCTGGCCTTGGGCTCGGCCACCAAGGTTAACATGAGCTGCAAGTTCGCGGCCGATCACACTGGCATGGTTCAGACACCCTACTGCTGCCGCAATTTGCAGGCAAATGAGAATAACCCCAAGGTCAACGAGGCCACCGACTGTATGTTTTGCCCTGTAGATGTATCTGCCAATGTCACGGTCCTTCTCGGGATACTAACTCCACGAATAGGCAAAGCGTTGACCCAGCCCCAGCTGTGCGAGGACAAGTCTCGACCCGCTTGCTGCTACGAGATTGTAAGTCAGGCCGAATGAAAAAGAAACGTCAAGATACCAGTTACTAGTACTAACTATTATCTCTTCGATGTGATAGGGACCCAAGAAGATTTGCACCTCGCACGTTCTCTTCCAGGATGCAGAGGATGTCTAAGGCATGGCGGATAGAAAATCAGGGTCATGTTAATCGTGCGCACGAGTTTCGTTCAACCGCAAGATACCTTGTTCAATGTCAATAGTTTCCATTGAATCGATATCGGAATCACATAGCAATGAGAGAGTTCCTAGTCTTCAAGTTGTATCCATGAAATCCGTGATGCACGTTCAAATGTATTCAATCAAAAATGTCGTTCATATTTTGGCTAGCTCTCGCCAAAGCCGGGCGCTACCTGGTATAGAAATAAATGCTGAAATGCAACACAAAGACGCCCAATCATGCCCAAAAAAATGCTATATACAGTCCCATTTTGCAGGACTCGATCATGCTGATGCTTAAGTAGATTCCACTCCCAGCATTCGCTCTGTGTTCCTCCGAAATAGCTTCTCTGCCAGTCCGGGTTCGTGGATGCAGAGGTCCAAGCACCATTCCGTAAATGGGCTAATGTCAACACCAGTGAAACGAGTATGCGGCCAGTCGGTAGCGTAGATCACTCGGTCGGGGGCGGCAGACAGGAATTCCCGGGCCATGGCCTTCAGGTCACGCATCCCGGCATCCTTGGTCAAGCGGTAGGGGGCGGACACCTTGATGTAGGTGCTCCCAGTACGGATCAGGGAGATCAATGAGCTGAAGCCGGGAAGTGCGTAGGGGTCAAAGGGAGATTCGTCCTTGCACAAGGGTATTGGAGAAAGTTCGGGGCTGCCGAAGTGGTCGATGCAGAAAGTAACACCAAGACGAGGGACGATGGATTCGAGCATGGGGATCATCTTGAGAGGCACGTATACCTCGATCATCCAGTTACGGGGACGGGCAATATCGGCATGGTGTCGTAATGTTGCTTCCAACTCGCTTTGTTCCATGATCTTGCCAACTGACTGTAGGTTAACTCGTAAACCCCGGACGCCAAGGGTGTGCCATTCGTCTAGGGTCTCCTGGGTAATGGTGTCAGGGTCAACAACCACGACAGCACGACCTCGAGAGGGGCCTAGTTTGGCCAGAGCAGCCAGCATGCATGAGTTGTCAGTGCCGTAGATAGAGGGCTGCACAAAGACAAGGTTCTCAACTCCAATAGTCGACTCGAAGTTCAAGGCATCTTCTAGGGTATGGATAGATGGCTGGTATACAGCAGTTTTCGAGATGGGAAACCGCTCTGGTTCCACGACATGCATATGACTATCCCATGATTTCAGGGGAACTCTTTGCTTGACAGGCAATTTGACAGGTGCAGCACCATGGGACGCACGACGATCAAATCGAGGCGAAGGGGCTCCAGTGAGTGAGATCCGTGGAGGGCTCCCCAGAATTTGAGAAGGAGGCTGAGTTGAAGTAAGCATGGTGTCAACAAACGTTGATATCGCACATGAAAGGGCTCCAGGAAGGGACACAAAGATGGAGAGAAGAGTGAAGCCTCTGGCATCCGCACTTACCGATGACCAGGCACTGATACAACTGGGTCTCAACCTCAGGGCAGTTCTGACCGGCAACATGCCGTCTTAGGGATCGGCCAACGTCCGTAGGGGCCTTCAAAGCAGGAAAACTTGAATCATCTAAATAAAAATTCTGCTGCGTGCCCTTGTCCAACACGGTACGGACAACAGATCTGACCCACCCTGGCTATTGGCAAGTTATCCAGGGCGTGGGATGGCAAGGTGGTGTTTAGAGGGGAGAAGGATGCGGAAGTCGTCCGGGAGGCAGGCTTGCAGAGTACTAGCAGACCTATCCACCTCGGTGAAAGGGCGATATCCGTTGCATATTTCAGGCTTCCCGGGTCGAGAACTCACTGACCACCGGCTAAAATAATGACAGCGACAAGGAGAGGGATAAAAAAGGGGCGTTGCCGTCTAGCGGAGCCCTCTCATTGCGAGAACCACCCAGTCAGTGGATGCGGATACAAGACCGGCGTGATTCGACTGAAGAAGTATGGAGTATGGAGTATGGAGTCACCATGTACTCCGTATATACTCCATACATATGGTTATGTAGGGAGTACTGACAGTGCAGGGTACTCGTCGTACTTCCGTGCACGAGGCACCCTGCGAACGGCTAGGATAGACCAGGCTAAGGACTCGGCAGCATATTCGATCGTCCAGGTGGGCAAAGTGGTGTGAAGTGGGAAAAAGGGGGGGGGCAATTCTGGTTCGGACGTTGACCGAGCCCACTCCCACCTGCGCTGGAAAAAAAAAGAGCACGGGATGCCGAACCCCAAGGTGAACCTTTAGCTGTGGCTCCCTCTCGCCCCCTTCAAATCCACTTCTTGTTCAAGTTGCTCCTTCGCAACCCACTCGTTGCCGTGATTTCCGCCCTTCCCCAGATTCTTCATATACGCCTCCACCAATTCCTAATTAGAGGGATTTTGATTTAGATCATAGATCATGCCATGGTGGGAACCGGCACGATGGACTACTAGTCCCTACTACGCTCTGGTAGTCCTAGTGATCGCCTGTGGTGGTATTCCTAAAGGTTCGTTCATTCGCTCTTATCATCTTACTCTACGGGTTACCGTGCGGCTTCAAATCGGAGATCGTACGGCTAAATCCTGCGAGATCATGCAAGTCATTTATACACTGCTCAGCGCCACCTCGCGTCCCTCGCGTCCCCAGTCATTTTCTTTTTTCTTTGCTTATAGCTAACCACCGATCGCTGCCCAGGTTATGATGAGGGTGGCTTTAGCGCAAGCGTCAAGCTCACCTCCTTTGCCATCGACTATAATCTCGTCAAGGATCACTGGAAGAACGACGCGACCGGCTTAGCTAACCGGACTGCTAATATCACCTCGTTTAATGTCCTGGGTGCTGCGTTCGGCGCGCTTGCTGGGTTAGATCTGAATGATCGCCTTGGGCGTCTATGGTCGTGGCGACTGGCCGTGATCGTGTGGGCGATCGGAACACTGATCCAAATCTTCTCCTCCGGCATATATGGCCTGCTCCTTTTCGCCCGAATCTTCGCGGGACTGGGTGCCGGCCTATTAACCGTCACCTCACCCCTGTACCTGTCGGAAGTGGCGCCAAGGAAGACGCGAGGTCTCGCCGTCAGTCTTTACATGGTGGTCCTGCTGTTGATCCTCGCTGTCGGTATGTCTTTCTTTCCCAAGCCACAATATCACTACAACACAACGCTAATACGACTTCGCACTAGGTTTCTTCATCAATTATGGCGCCAATCTCCACATGCCTGCCACACGCACCCAATATCGCCTAGTCCAAGCCATCCCTCTCATCCCTACCGGTATTGCCTTCTTCCTCTCCTGGCTGTGTCCGGAGAGCCCTCGCTACCTCGCCTCGAAGCAACGCCATGAGGAGGCAAAGGATGTTTTGGCTCGCCTTCGCGGCAAGTCAGTCGACGACAAAAGCGTGGTGGATGAATTCGAGGAGATCGATAGCCAGGCACGGGAGCGAGCAAACCTCAAATCTATCTCTCACTGGAACGCTTTCAAAGAGTCACAGACCAACCCCAACTATCGTCAACGATTCTGGCTCCTCATGACCATGCACACGATCGCTCAGTGGACTGGTGGAAATGGTATCACTTATTACGTCACGACCATCTTTACGTACGCCGGTGTCGATGGTGCCGACCAGTCGCTCATTTCCTCTGGTGCGTATGGTATCGTCAAGCTTGTTTTAACCATCGCCTTCACCTGGGGCTTGATCGATTATTTCGGTCGTCGCCGCTGCACAATGACTGGACTAGCCCTGCAGTTGGCCGCACATATCTATATGGGCGCCTATATGGGACTGCAGCCGGGTTCTGCCGACAACAAATCTGCCTCGGATGCAGCCATTGCCTCTGTTTTCATTTATGCCGCCGGCTGGTCGATCGGTCTTTGTACAGTTCCTTATCTCTACGGCACGGAGATCTTCCCCACGCACCTCCGCAACACGTGCTACGCCATCAGTATGGGTCTGCATTGGTTCTTCCAGTTCGCCGTCGTCCGTGTCACTCCCAACATGTTCGCCAACTTGCACGTCTGGGGCGCTTACCTCTTCTGGGCCATCATCTGCACCCTCGGACTCATCATCTTGGGCATTTGGATGCCCGAGACCAAGGGAGTTCCCATCGAGAAGATGGATGAATTGTTCGAAGGCCCTTGGTATCTGCGCTGGAAGGCCAAGGTTGGCAACTCCGATGTGTCCTCCGAGTCAGCGGATACCTTCGCCTCCCAGGAACATGACCAAAAGGTGTTTCGTGAGCGCGATGCTAAGGCTGTCCACGATACAAGCGGCTAAAACCAGCAACTCCGCAATCCATTGGTGCGCTGTGATATTTCCAGCCCCGATTTCTAAACTCACTTGATGGACCACAATACCCAATTTCTATGGACGTCCGAACATCTACAATTTTCCTAATTTTCTCAACACCCTCGATCTATACGGCTCTTCTTTCTTTATATTTTTCTGAGGACGCTCGGTGTATAATTTCATATATACCCTTTTCACACTCTTGTATTAATTCTGCGTCGGATGACTCCACACCTACCTTTGCACAAAAGCTTCAGAACAGCATATAACAACTTAAACATACAAACAGGCATATGCACTTGTGTTGGACTCAGGTTAGCAAACTTGAAAATTTCAATGAAAGATTTCTGTGCTCCTTTGATATAGCAGTTGTGGAGACTGTACGTAGTATAATGTAATGAGTAAATTTTATACGCCAACGAACTGTCAAGCTATAGTATTCCGACCCGTCGCTAGATTTTTGTAACAAAAAAATATAAACAAAACTCTCAACGCTATTGGGAATCATCAAGTACAAGAGAGACATAATAAAAGTAACCAAAATCTCGATTTAAATGCTTTTCATTTTAACCCTGGCCCGGCCAGTTCGTTGCAAACGAAGCCATATTGGTCGTAATGGGCTGGGCATACGAGAATGCCTCGAAGACCTCGGGGGTAATCTCGTACGAGCCAGGGTCATCCACTGTCATAACAGCATTCGGCATACCACCCAGAAGGTGTGTTGCTGGCATCTGGGGCATCTCGCCCATCTGTGACAGGTCGAACCCTGAGATGGCCTGTTGCTGGTAAGGGCTGTATCCGGGCATCATCGAGGCAGATGTATTAGATGCCGTTGTGTTCGGTTGGGTGCCCATGGTAGCACGGCTCTGTTGGCGCTGGTGCTGTTGGCCCGGGGAAACATGGCGGGAGTGATTGCTTCCAATCGAAGGGGATTGACTTGATTGGGTTCTGGAGAGAGGTGTTGGTTGCTGTTGAGGTTGTTTGGAGTCGGTGGGGGCAGGGGCACTGATGCCAATGTCGATTTGGAGTTTTTGAATCTCTTGGTAGAGTAGGTTGAGAGCGGTTGTGATAACAGGGTTGGAGACTTTGACACGTTCCAGGGCGAATATGCAGAATTTCAACTTATCCAGTGTACCCGGGGCGGCGTACTTGAGTGCTTGGATCTCAAGGAGGAAGATAGAGGCTGCTGTGTAGATGCTGTATGCCAGCGACAAGACAACGTGGTTGTCGCCGAATGTTCTGCGATAAAGATCGAACAACGATAGGATTGACGTTGCAGAAGACATGCACTGGACAAGGTGACTTGTGTCATATGATTCTTGATGAGTCTTCAATAGGCCTCTGGAGCATAAAATCGGACGATGGAGTAGGATATTGATAGTATGGTAAAGGCAGCTGGAGTGAAGATGAAATTAGCATAATACCAAGGGCTCCGACACCGAGACAAACATACTTAAGTGTCATTATGTGGCTTGGGGGACAATAAGGAGGCAAGTCGGTTGCCACCAATTTCAAGTACTCGGGAAGATCATCCCACCAGTCACTCAGGTTTCTAGACTGCTCTTGCACACAGTCGAAGAATTCTGCCTCGGTGCTTTGTCGCATGGGATCATATATATGAATTAATATTTGATTGAGGACTTCCGCTAGCCCACACATCCTCATGAAGCATGAGGTTGAATGCGCTTGTGTAGGTGGGTAGTGTGCCCCATCGGGGAAGGTCACGCCATGTGGCGTCCATATTTCAATTTCAGAAGTATCATCCACTGTCAAGCTGTCAGTAATAGTCACCGGTAGTCATCATCCAGATGCAAACCCACATATCATGCGTGGCGGGCTGACGCGAGAATGTTGCATCGTAGGTGCCCGTCCAAAGTATAGCGAAACGATCTTATCCCAGAAATAACAGCTCCAGAAGAGTCGGTTACGGATCTCAATATCCTCATCGCTGAGCTGTACTGCTCCGGGGTATTTGCGACTATCAATTGAGATACCTAAATCATCGAGTAAACGGAAGGCCATGCCGCTGTAGAGCCAAGCCTGTGTCCGATTGCCACGACCGCATTCCTGGGCACTGAGGAGGAGTAATGTTTGGATCGTTGGGATGCCCGCATAGCCAACCTTGAGCGAGTCGTGGAGTCCTGAGACTGCACGCTGGTAGAATTGTGCACCGCCGTCGAATGAGTCCAATAATGGGCCGATCTGTGGTTCAGCTTTGCACCATCGTACCGAGTGGGAGAGCAGGGCGTTCATTAGGATATCGGAGTAATAAGGTCCCTGGATTTTCATATCACCTATCCAGTTGGATCAGCATCGCTCTCCAAATCGGGAAATTCACCAGGCAGGGACACAAACGTGTAAAGGCCGGGCGGTAGACAAAGTTGAAAAGTGGCTGAATCCAGCACCAATGGGAATCGAGAAGATATTGAAAAGGCTCCTGCACGTCATCAGTCTCGCATCCCGATCAAAGCTTCGGGCATTTAAATCTCACCGGCATTGCAGCCATCTGCTCGAAGGCCCGTTCTCGCCACGCACTGTTGACCAGCCGCTCCTTGCGGGCCTCCATCTCCTGGGCAAAGTGTGAGGTTGAGGCGGTCTCGTTGACCACTCCGCTGGGCAGCTGAAACAAACTCGTGGGGCCATGGAAAGAGATCCGACCATCATTCTCAACATTTAGGCCATCGAAGTTCCTGGTGAGATCGTGGGTATCATCGTTCTCCGTCTTAATCTTGCGTCCGGCGCTGGAACTGGACTCCGCCACCGAGGCCGGCGAGCTGACCTTGCGCGCATCCACATCGGATTGCTGTTTGGCCAGGGCGTCTTCTAATTGAGCAACTCGAGTTTCAAGTTGTTTGGTATATGATAAGGTAGGAGCTCTGTTGGGGTGCCAAACAAAAGTGGGGGGGAAAAGGATAAATCAGCCACCAAGCCTTTTTGGAAATCGACAGCCGCCCCGAGGAGAGGGGAGAGAGGGGGGGAGAGAGAGAGGGAGAAAGAGGAAGAGGGAGAGGCAACTCACAAGCTGTACACGCACACTTCACCTCGAGCGGCACATCGTGAACATGACGGACTAGCTCCGTTGCATTTGACCTGTCAGGATGATCATATCAGTACACAGGAAGCTCCCTAGCTTTCGGGGGCCTTATAGGGCACCGCATCTCGGACTCTGGCCGATTCTCCGCTCACCTTGCGCTTGCGACAGGCCTCGCACGAGAAAGCACTCTTCCGCGGTAAAGCAGACTTGGACGACATGTCAGCCATGTCTGAACCCTCGACGACCATTGGACGTTCACGGGGCGTGTAAGAGACACGCGACCCCCATTGGAAGTCTAAGACTGGCGGGGGGGGAGAGGAGTAGAATTGAGGGGTTGGGAAAGGGAGGAAGAAGGTCGAAATTCTTGGGGGGCGCGCGCGAGTAGAACGTGGGGCGTTGGGCAATCGCGGGGATAGGCAGAGAGAGACTGAGAGAAGCAGTTTTTTTGGGTTATAGGGATTTCACAGTGGACCTTTCACTCGATACTAGCCTTCTCAGTGGTCGTGTTTGAGAGAGAGAGATAATTATTTTAACTCTAGTGATTGACGTCGGATCAGGTCAGTCCGGGTTAGTGTTAGTGTTAGACCAGCTAAGCAGTTGAACGGATCCGCCTCAAGGGAAATCTGGATGAGCAGCCAATAACACTCGATGGGCGGGAACTCTGTGGCTCCATCGAATGCGGCGATATTCCTCACTGAGTGGCAATCCTTACCTCTCGTTGGGTACCTTCGCCGGATCCACTTGCTTCTAGCGGGAGTTTCGACCTCTCGACAGGGATTCTATGGTGTGATCGATCGAGATTGATAATCATCTTCATGCCACATTTGGATATTGCTGGGAAATGGAACTAGTGGTTTTGATATGTGCGATCTACATGTATACAGTTAATGCCCGATAGTACATACAGCAGTTAAATAAAAAATGTTAAGAGAGATGGGCACTCTTCAAGCCCTTATTTTCTGCCCTTTCCTTTACCCTTGCCTTTTCCTTTGCCCTTATCCTTGCTGCCCTTGCCATTCGTCTTGGGCGCATCCCGCTCCGACTTGCTCTTCTTCCGTCCAATGTCTCCTTCATGACGCATCTTCGCATCATCTAATCGCTTCTTGTCCTTGTTGCTGAGCTTGATCTTGTCCTTCTTCGTCGGGGCGTTGGGGGGTCCGTTCAACTCCGCACGACCCAGCTTCTTCGCCGTACGTTTCTCCTGCTCGCTCTCGAACCAGGTACGCTTGGGTCGCGACATGATCTCCGAGCCATGCTTCATCAGATTCTGTCCCTTGGTGACTTGCATTTCGGCTTGGGCCATCTGCTTCTCAACCTTCTCCTCCTCAAGAACCTCTTCGACCTCATCGGCGAGATCAGCCGCCTTCTGAGCCCAATCATCTGCAATGGCCATTTCGACGACACGGCTGATAATCTTGGCGCCCTGCGCCTTGCCAGCCTTCACGGCAGCCTTGACAACCTTGCGGTCGGGCTCCGCCGCGATCGTGCAAGCACAACCGGATCGACCAGCACGGGCGGTACGACCGACACGATGCAGGTAGATCTCGTGGCTCTGTGGGGCCTCGTAGTTGATCACAGTCTCCACGCCCTTGATATCAAGACCACGGGAGGCCAAATCAGTAGCCAAGAGATAAGCGACCTTGCCATCACGGAAATTTTCCACACTTTTGATACGCTGGATATTCTGTCAGTATCATTGCCTCGTATAGAAGGAATACGGGAAATCTGTAGAGCATACCTGTTCTTGACTCATGCTACCGTACAATTCAGCGGCCTTGAGTCCCAAGAGTCCGAAGATAATGCGTACTCGGTGGACCTCCTTCTTTTGTCGGAAGAAAATGATGACTCGTCCGGTATAGAGCTCCTTGCACAGATGTAGAAGATATCCAAGTCGCTTATCCTCACGGCCAGGGCGTAGACGAACAAACTCCTGGGTCAGGGTCACAGCGGTTTGCTTCTTGGCATCGACTTGCAGTCGCATAGGACGGTTCATTCCAACGCGGATAAGCTTGTCGATAGAGTCTGTCATGGTGGCGGAGAACAGCATAGTCTGTCGGGACTTGGGAATGGTCGTGAGAATCTCATTCAACTCATCGGCGAATCCATCTTCCAGCATGCGATCGGCTTCATCAAGAACCAGAATCTCCAGGGTATCAACTGTAAAACTAGGGGAGTTACGCATGTGATCGATGAAACGACCAGGGGTGGCGATGATCACATCGGGGCGCTTCTTCAAGATATTTTCTTGCTCGCGAAGACTGAAACCACCAACAAGCTGACAGAATGTGACATCGGTGAAGGTAGCAAGCTTGATAGCGACATTGTAACACTGGACCGCCAACTCACGAGTAGGCATCAAGATCGTAACACGACTTGTAGGGGTCTTGCGAGGACGGAAGAGTAGACGTTCGAGGATGGGAACAATGAACGCGCCCGTCTTTCCGGAACCCGTCACGGCACTACCAACAATATCCTTGCCCAGAAGTGCCACCGGGATGGCCTTTCGTTGAATAGGTGTAGGGTCCGTGAAGCCAACAGAGGCCAAACCACGGAGAATGGGACGAGAGAGGTTGAAATCTTGGAAGGTGCTTTTGGCGGAGGCTGCGGCGGTCTTTTCGTCGGTCTTCTCTTCGGGAGCAAAGAATGCCTTGCGCTTCTCTTGCTCTTCCTCATCCACCTCGCTCTCGGCATCGGAGTCTCCATTGACATCGCCCCTGTCATCAGGGTGGCCAACGGGGGTAGCGACGGAGTCGTTGTCAGAGGCAGCGTCGTCGGAGTCGGAGTCGGAGTCTTCAGCTTCTTCATCGTCGTCGCTATCTTCAGGGCCAGAGCCAGGTTCTGGGCCTTCAGCTTCGCTTTCCTCCTCCTCACCATCGACGCCCATTCCGAATCCATCCTCGGCCAGGAGCTCATCGTCGCCAAAGTCCACGTCCATGCCACCTTCGACATCTTCGTCATCAGACTCGTCGCTTTCTTCTTTTTGGGCGGCGGCCTTCTTTTGCTTCTTCGCTGCAGCCGCCTCCTTCTTGGCGTTTCGTCGTGTGATAATATCGTCGATATCAACCGCCTTCTTATCACCACCATTCTGTTTGGCGTCATCCAAGCCCCAGCCATCAAATCCTTCTGTGATGCCGACATTGGCAACACCGCCAACGTCAAACTCGAATTCAGGATCCAGCGCGCCATCATCGTTACCAACACCCATTCCTTCCTCTTTTTCTTCTTCCTCCTCTTCAGACTCGGGCTCAATGACCTTGCCCTTCTTGCCCTTCACATTCTTGACTTGTTGCTTTTGCTTCTTGCTCTTATCCTTAGAAGTCTCGGTTTCGCGTTTGCGTTTCTTGTTGTCACTTGAGGATTCTTTGCCCTCGGGCTCGATCTCTTCCTCGTCATCGAAGCGTGGGACATCTTCGTCGTCGGACAGCGTGAGAACGAAATCGTCGTCTTGAGCGGCGCTCCGTTTTGTCGGTTTGGGAGCCATAGTGAATGTGTGATCGGGCGACCAGGTTCAATTCCGTAAATGTAGACCTCGGAATCTCTCTCGAAAGAAATTGAACAGAACTCAATTTCCAGTCAACCTGCGCAAACCGTCGGAGGAAATCTGGAAATCTTGATCAACAGCAGAAAAAAAAAGTTCCCAGGGCGGTATGGGCGGTAGCAGTTGATGACTAAGTCATGAGTTAACCTACACTCCGCCGCAGGTCTCCTCTAGAGAGAAATCCAACGCTTCGAGTCGATACTTTTTCTTTCTTCCCTATGCAGAATTTCTAATTGAGGGATCTTTTAGGTTGTTGGATCGGAATATTAGGATCATGTTTACGAACAATTCTCTAGGGTAATTCCTTTTCTTCCACACAGTCCGGCAACCTAAGTCCCCTTTGCGCCAACACGAGTAGGCTCAGAAACATCTAAATCAGTTGAACGAAGGCTTTCGGTCTGCTGACATGGTGATCGCGAAAACTAAGGCTACTAATTGAATGATGGATATGACGGATGCTCCCTTAAATTCATCTAAAATGACTCTTGACCGGACTGTTGACCGACCAACTAGTTGGAGTATCCGTATCATCCTTCTTATCACTTTTCTCTATTCCCACCCAGGGGCATCGTCCCATCGACTTTTTTGGATTTGATATTGTTTTTTCAGCATCGCATCATCGCACCATCTCACCGCATCACCGCATCACCTGTGTTGTTCACCTCAAATTTCCAGAGATCAAAGGGGTCTAGAGCAAGTTGGTCTCAAGCGAAATCCGCATGACCGATCAATCGGCGCACAAAATCAGACTTCAAATCCCCCTTTGCCGATATGGGGATTGCCGGACCACACTCCTCGAGAAAGCAGCCACACATTGAGACTAGATGATAATGGTCAGCATCGAGCTAAGGGATTCATTAGGATGAAAGACAAACACATACCGATGGCCAAACTTCACTCTGCCACTCTTCATATGACCCAAGTTCTCGAATTTGAACCTCCTCATAAGCCAGCTTCTGACCCATCTGTATTTACCCTCCTTCGAGGGCTCATACGCGATGGCAAAAACCAGGCTAGTGAGATTGCACTGGTAGCCGTCACCATAATTCAAGTTTTCCCTAAGCTTGAATTCGTACGGACGGTAACCATCGGGACTCTGGCGAGTATCACAAGTACGCATGATCATGTCAACTAGTCCGGTTCCAATGTGAAGTTTCTTGCATGTGTGGTCCACGAAAACTCGAACCTCCCCAGTCGAAGGCTCGTCATTGAATCTTTTGACATAGGCAAACCCAAGGATCTCGGGCTCGTCGGGTCGCCTCTCAAGGACCTCGACTCTTCTGTCTGGAACAGCAACAATGAAAGGCAGCTTCCAATCACGACAATTCTGGATGAGGCGTTGGATCCCGGCTTGGGTGAACGGAGTTGTACTTGCAACAAAGGTCGTATTCTCCGCGTACCAGTTGAACAAAGGAAGAAGATGTTCGGCATCATCGGGCTCTCCAGGGCGGAGGATAAGATAGTGATGAAGCCGCTGTGTCGATGGCCCCAGGGTACCTCGGATTGCCATCGTTCTTCGCGATTGCCGGATCTGAATCATGGCTTGTTCCTTCATCTGAGTTCTGACGTTCCAGATGTATCCGGCGGATGTCTCATGCCAATGAAGGCGAGTTTGCTCATCCTCGGTAACTCGGTCACAAATACCATGCTTTTCTCTCATGATCATCATTGCAGAACCGCCATCCGGGGAGGCAGTTCCATCGAAGAACGCAGCGTGAAAGATATCCACTGAGTGGCCTGGGCTTGGAAGATTGGCGACCCACGCGAAGAACTGTTCGCGAAACCATGTCGGATCATAGTGGTTTGAAGGCCAAAAGCCCCAGTTGGACTTAAACTCGTGCTGTTCGTAAGGCTCTGGATTCTCGACCTTGGATGGCATCGGCTTGTGGTCAAAGATGCCTCCAGGGGATGAAGAACTCATCGAAAGTACCCCATTGGTGATTTTGGGATACATGGGAGGGGACGCTTGGTATGTAGTCCATTGACCAAGGTACTCGGGAGTGCCAACTCGCTTCCGCTTCCAAGCTTGATCCAAGTCCATGCTCAAATCGTCTTCATCATCTGGAGCGACTGTTTCCGGCTGAGTCTCTTCGGTTTTTGCAGCGAGGCGAGGGTGCGCAAGCTTCCGATAAACTCTGTCGTCGATTTTGGTTCCCGGTCCGATTCTCGCTTTTCGGAGATCCTCTGGGTCAAGCCAGTTTTC
This sequence comes from Penicillium waksmanii, assembly GCF_028829765.1. Classification (NCBI taxonomy): domain Eukaryota; kingdom Fungi; phylum Ascomycota; class Eurotiomycetes; order Eurotiales; family Aspergillaceae; genus Penicillium; species Penicillium waksmanii. The sequence continues at coordinate 1,328,394 of NW_026643252.1, forward strand.
ACGGATGCTTGCGCAAGGTCGACGCTCACGGGCGTCTTGAGTGATGTTTTTATCCGCCCATCGGTTGATTTCGGCCAAGGTCAGAGGTTTTCCATTTCGAGGTGGATTCAGCTCTGCGACCTCATCAATGGCCTCCTTGAGTTCGCCCTTTTCTCTGTCGAGTCGTGTTTGAGAGAACTGAACGAGCTCTCCACGAGGGGCGACAGCGTCAGCATCGGTTCCGCTGTCCGAGCTCGTATCAGGACGCATATCCTCCCCAATGGGCACAAGACTGCCAGTATAACCAGTCATCTTTTGGAAGAAGTCAGAGGGAGAAGTTACTCCTGCAATGGGGATGTTCTCTCCCTTGGTGCGCGCATCGGTCTTAGAGCCAGCCATGTTGAGGAAGGTGATGAGAAATCTGAGGAACTAGGACTTGTCAGCATGCTTTCTTTTAGGTCGATAAGACCGCATCCCCTTCAATAAGAGGCGCAGGTAAGTAAGTACCTTGGTCAAGAAGAGTGAATTTGATAGGGATTTTTCACGCTGTTTGATTCTTTGATTTCGACTCTGCTGTGACAATGAAGAATGCTGTGTCTACTATGGTTCACAGCCAAGGTAGATCACCTCACGATCGACCTCGCGAGCACTTTCGCGAGCACCTTCAAGATTCAAGAAGAGTAGATACGGGTGAAGATGTGCAGGGAAACGCGAATAGAGAGCAAAAATTGAGAAGCAAGACAATTTTAAAGGGTCTGGAAAGTGGAAATGAATGTAGAAGAAAGGTTGTGGAGAAGGAAGAAAGGGGAAGAGGAAGATGTTGGCTCAAAAGTGAGGTGAACGGTGAATGTAGATACGCCGTGTGTATAAGAGCGGGAGTGCGTGGCATCACGGTGCCGCCCCCCCCCCCCCCCAAAGTTGGATTTTATAGATCCGAGATCCATCCAGTTGAATTGGTGTCTCTGCACCTAATTAGTCGAGCGACCGTCTCTAAATTAGCTATTGGCAATTCATATAGACTTGTCATAAGAATTTTAACAAAGGATAGATATCCTGATGAATGGAAATGGGTTCAAAGACTAGATGAGAGTGTATTATTCATGAAGGCCCGATCTGGCTGTTATGGCGTGCGCCCAAACCCCAGGAACTTTTCCCACCTCCCACCACCCGCTTCCTCCTGCAAGATCTGAACAGGCCAGGAAGCACCACCGCCATGCTGTCTATTCTCAGGAAAGCACGTTTGAAGGATAAAGAGATGCGCATATTAATGCTGTGAGTCCAGTTTCGAGATATTCAGGGCTGTGCTGATCGCGATGGCTCCAGGGGGTTAGACAATGCCGGAAAAACGACGATTGTGAAACGAATTATGAATGAAGACGTCACCTCTGTTAGCCCAACCCTGGGATTTATCATCAAAACAATCGAATTTATGGAGTGAGTCCCTCTCCAGACATCCCAGCACGATCGGACACCGGAATCACCGATGGACTAACAATATGCAGATACAAACTCAACATTTGTGAGCACCATCGCCCTCCCCAATCACCATCACCATCACCACCCGACTAATTGTGAACAGGGGACGTGGGCGGGCAGAAGACATTACGCTCCTACTGGAAAAATTACTTTGAAAAGACTGACACATTGGTCTGGGTCGTCGATGCCACCGATAAACTCCGGGTGGACGACTGTCGCGAGGAACTAGCTGGTCTGCTTCTGGAAGAGGTAGGCCCTCTGCCCACCACTATTGTCATTCTCAGAACTAATTCCCCGCCAGCGACTCATGGGAGCCAGTCTCCTAGTTTTCTTGAACAAAACCGATGTGGAACATTGCATGACTGAGGAGGAGGTGCGCGAGGTGAGTGATGGCATCATGATGCCGGTAGAACCGGTAGAACCGGTAGAGACCGGCCAGCTTGAGACTGACTTGCTGCAGCGCCTTGGTCTGGATTTGATCAAAACCCATAAATGGACTATTCTCCCCTGTAGTGCCATGACCGGTAAGAACCTTCACGAGGGTTTGGAATGGGTTGTACAGGATGCGAAGGACCGGTTATTCCTATATTAGTCCGTTCATCTCTGGGTTGGATTGAGATGCATTAATAATGGCAACTACTAGGAGGCAGTTCCCCGCGAGTCTCCAGTAGCATACTACTACGATATACTAGCATATTATCTGTTTCTTGCTTGCGCTGTAGTGGTATCTTACCATTGTCGACTGTCCCCCTCTTCACCCCAGTTGGGTTTCAATCTTTCAATTTTGTCAGGAGCAAGAAACTTCGATGCGGTGTAGCACGGGCTGAAGCATGCTTGTTGAACTTGAAGTTCGGGAGTTTAATCGACAAATTCAGAAATACTTTTTCAAGTTCAAGGTTCAACTTGAAATTGCCATTCGATGCCCGCAGGTGCGGTTAGCCGATGCCAGTGCAGTGCCTCTAGTACTACAGACCTCGGGAGTCGCCAAAAATATATGTACCTAGGTATCCAGCAGGCTCAGGCAGCCCGGGAGATTCAACCTTGAAAATTTCGGATATTTCCAACCATAGAATCAAGATAAATGGCATACGAGTACAGGTAGTAAGAGAACAACATCTGATTTCTCTCGAGGTCCCTGACATTGGTACTACTAGTATACTACTACTACTAGGATATCTGACTGCCGGGTCATTTTTCTGCATGCCGCACCAAACCCTTCCGAAGGTATCCCGCTGCAAGGCACAAAGTGATAGGTCGATCCTGCACCTCTAGTCGCCGAGAAGACGACAAATCAATTGTCCTGCGAATTTGCCCCTGGTGAGCCAAAGGACCCCATCCCCCCCCAAAACTCAGAACCGGAATTCTTGATGGCGGCCCATGGGTCCAGCAGTTCGTTCTGCGGGGCCCGAGTGGATGACGGAAGTAAACAAACAACCGTGTGTAGTCCAATTGTTAGCTACGAGTACTGCTGCGGCTGCGGCTCAAAGGAGAATCAGACTAAAATATAAGAAAAAATAACCTAAACTAATCAACCATAAATATATATCATTTTCTCATAATGTAACTAAAAGTCCAATGCATAAGCGTCGAGGGTTGAACGAATGTGGGATGATCATCGGAGCCAATGGCTTGCGATGGATCTTGACCATCCCCATTTAATTTAAGCAGGGCGGAGAACACACCTCAGCCCTCAGCCCTTGCACCTGTTTCTTCCCCCCGTCAACCACCCCTCGTCTCTCTCTCCAGGTCTCCCCTTCCCTTTAGCACTTGGGAAGTTGACCGATACGGAATCATGACGACAAACCCCGACGGTTCTGAGGATGTCAATGACTTCCTCTCGCGCATCCGCGAACTTGGTGAAAAGCGCGACACCGAAGATGAAGAGCGGACTAAGAAGCTAGAGGAGGAGATCCTCCAGGGGCGCAAGGAACGACAAGCCCGCCGTGCTGGTACGATCTTCCCCGTCTTCTTGCAGTTTTCACTTGCAGATGCAGACCTTGTCGACATCGACGGCGCGCTCGCTCGTTTTGCGCTGACCGCAGCTGGCCCCGCGCCGCAATGGACTGGTGGACCCCACACATGACGCCCATGATACTAATGTCTTGGTGATGCTAGAGCGAGCACGATCCATCGCCGGGTCTCCTACTTTGAATCCCTCGAGACTGAGCGCCTCTTCCCTCGGTCAACCCTCGATCGAGCCCCCCGAGCACCTGGAGCCGACGGTGCAGACCCAGGACCCCGACACCGCCACAGCGGACACGGCTAGAGTGGGCCACGAGCGAGATGCCTCCGAGACCAGCTCGCGACGCGGGTCGGTTCAAGAGGTAGGACCTGAGTCTCCGACCCGGACCATGCCCACCCTGTCGCGCAGCCGAACGGGGACCTTGTCATGGCAACAACGCCCGTCGTCGCGGGACCTTGGGAACAGATCCCCCGGCTCGACATCTCCTACTCGATCCAGTCATTTGAGAAACACCTCTACAGCATCCGATCAAGACCGGTTGTCTCGTGCCCAGTTTGCCCAATCCCTGCCCTCGAAGGATCCCTCATGGTTTCGACAGACTCCAGATCGAACCGCAGACTCACCGGCCCTCCGAAAAACCGAACATGATTCAGAAGGGGTGGCCGACCCAGGCGAGGGCCATCAACTGCTAGGTCTGAGTCGGGATTCCACAATTGAACCAGACCGAGCCGGACGAGCCGAGGACGCAACTCCCTCGCCCCCAAGAACCGCTTCCACAATTGGCGAGAGCAGCTTTCATAACCGATTTTCGAGTGTCTCTTCAGTATCACCAGCGACTGGATTGGGTTCTCCAGTTACACTATCAGAGGCACCAAAACTTGACCCCACCCAAACCGAGGCATCAACCGAAGAGCCAGTGCCTGCATCCCCCGCCCAGCGGCGAATGTCACCAGAGCGATCTCGATCAACCTCGCCAACAAAGGGTCTTGGCGGTTTCGTTCAGAGTGCAATGATGAGGAGATCGGACAGTGTATCGAAGCGATGGAGTACACAACTTCCACAGGGGCTGAGCCGAAGTAATTCTATTGTCTCAAATCGCAATAGTGTCGCGGCTCCAAGTTTGACAGCTAGTATCAGTGATATGACCCCAACAACCAACTCACGAGTGAGTCGTGAATCATCGCCCGTGCTTAGCCAACGTCCTGGGTCGAGTCACAGCGAGGCGACAGTGGTGCGCCCAAAGGAGTCTACTGAGAGGCCTACAACCCCCTCAAACCCGGGACCTACCGACAGTGGCCGCCTAGATGCTAGCCCGAGTCGACCAGCTCTCTACGGCCATGCCCGGTCCACAAGCTCTATGACCATCGATAGCCAAAATACCGAGGGCCCCTCAAGCCCTTTCACCTCGAGGACAATGGATCCCAAACGATGGAGTCCCCAGAAGGCCTCATGGTTGGAAAGTGCCCTGAACCGACCCCCCGAATCCCCCAAGCACCAGCGACAGCCATCGCAGCCGGCATGGCAGAGAGAAAGACAATCAAGGGGTAGCGTCGATCTGAGTCGTTTCAAGGAAGTGACCCCTATTGGCTTGATGCGGACGCCTCCCCCGGGAGGTCATTTCAAAAAGCCCAGCATTTCAGGAGCCCCATCAGCTCTTGGTAGTCCCACTGCACCCAGGTCGAAGGAGGCAATTCCCAAATCACCCACTGTTGACGCAGAGGAGAAACTATCACCAACCAAACCAGAGCCAGTGGCCGAAGAGAAAATGGCATCTTTTGAGCTCACACCCGAGCCCGAGAAGGAAGAACCGGTGATCGAGCCCACGGCTGTACCTGAGCCTGAAAGTCAGCCTGAGCCCGAGCCCAAATCGCAACCTGAACCTGAACCTAGCTTTGTACCTGAGCCTGCTCTTGAAACTGCCCCCGAAGCTGTACCTGAACTAGCGCCCGAACCAGCAGCTGAACCAGCCCCAGCTCCAGAACCTACACTCGAACCCCAGCCAACTCGCAAGGCAGCGCCCCTCACTTTGAATCCCAAGCCCAACTTTTCACTTCCTTCGCGAGATCCAATGTCACCTCGACTTGCCAAGCCGCCGCAATCACCAGCTGTTGATTTCCGAGCAAACTTACGAAAACGAGAAGTCGCCAAAGACACTGGGTCACAGAAGGAGCCAGAGTTCAAGAACGTATTTGGCAAGCTTAAGAAGACCGAAACTCGCAACTATGTTGCTCCGGATGAACTCAAGGGCAACATTATGCGGGGCAAGGCTGCTCTTAACGTGACCGGTGGACCCAAAAGAACCGAACGGGTTGATGAGTTCAAAGACAGTCTTGTGAAGCAAAAGGAAGCGATGAAGGCTGGAGGGGGATCGATCAGACGGAATACCGTGGGAAAAGATGATGAGCCTGAGAAACCTGCTGCCGATGTGCCAGAGGCCATTGCAAAGCGCCATCTGATGAACAGGACCAATAGCATCAGACCAACCAGTCCTGAAAAGAGCTTTGCCGCGTCTCGTGAGCGGACTGGTTCTTCAGCGACCTCTCCGGTTTCCCTGCCGCCTGTATCTCCATCTTCTACTGCAGGAGAGGTCGACGCGGTACAAATCCCTTCGCCAACCAAACGCGAGTCCATGACAATTGATAGGGAGCCGCATGCTATTTCAACACCAGTAGCTCAAGATTCTACGACGGAAGAGTCTAGGTCTGTTGTGGAGGCGGATGATGTGCCCTCTGCAGAGGCAACTAGCCCGGCTCGTGGCCTGCCTTCTCTGAAAAACACAGAGGCTACACCGACAGTCAGTTCGTCTCCCAGTTCAGCTCCTAAAGGGAAACTCGCAGGCCGTATCAACCCAGCCCTAGCTGCTCTCCTATCCCGGGGCTCTCCAGTCGTGACTGAGGAGCCGAAGAAGGAGTCGGTATCTGTCTCAAATTCAAGTGAAACGTCAACTTCACCGTCCACGCCTCTCGCCCATATGACGAAAAGTCGCGCTAGAGGTCCTAAAAGACGGCTACCCAAGGGGACCGCTGCTCTGCCTGAATTATTCACTCAGGACACTAAGGAGGTTGGTGCAATTTCGTCTCCCGAAGTCACAAGCCCAGAGACCGCTCCTGAGCCTGTAGTCTCAGAAGCCACGTCGAAGAGCCTGTCAGAAAACACCTTCGTTCTCAATACTGAAAACGCCCGAACAGACAGCCCCCTCGACAAGCCCCTACCAGCCGTAGCTTCCAGCTTCCAGAATGCTCTCAACAGCGGACTGCAACAGAGGCTGAAGAACACTCCCCCGTCTCCCGTTTCCACGGGAGGGCCCGACATCTTTACCCCTAGTGAAAAAGAGAACGCAACCCTCACTCGAAATATGGAATCGCCTGGAGCTGTAAGCCCACTCGGTCGGCCCCCCGTCCCGCCAAAGCATATCACATCACCCTCACCTTCCCCATCGCCATCAACACCCGCACCAAGGCCACAGTGGGCCCAACAAGCGCGCTATGCTTCGACCTCCCCATCACCTCTTAGGACGAGCTATGGTGAGAACCGAATGGAAAAGCCGCAGCCGCCAACACCAACTCACAAGAACATACCCGGGGTAACGGTTGCAGATTCTTCGCCCAGATCTAGTGAGCAGTATTCTCTTCCAGTCCCTCGCAAGCGGTCCGACATATCTCTCGACAAGCCTTCTGATCCGCATCGATTATCACGAAAGATGTCCGCGCCGTCCTTGGTTGCGCAAGCGGCGGATGCCCGCGAGATCATTAAGCAATTCTTTAAGACATTTCCTAACCCCCGAGACCGAATGGATATCGATCCACAGCTTATGTTGATGGAAAAGGCCGACTCTTCAGTGGTCAGAACCATGAAGCGTCAAATCTGGGAACTCACCGGCGATGGAAAGCGGCAAGAACTGCCAGTCAACCAGGAGTATGTGCTGTACGAGGGAAGCATGTATTTATGTGTACATCTGTTCGAAGCGCAGAACAACAAGAACTCGGAAGTATATCTCTGGTGTGGAGACGATGTTCCGGAAGGTGCACAGGATGATGCGCAACTTTTTGCTCGCAAAATCGCCCGCGAAAATGGCTGCAAACTCGAGGTCATTCGTCAGGGCAGAGAGCCCATGCGATTCATACAAGCCCTCGGAGGGATCATCATCACCCGCCGTGGGTCTAGTTCTCGATCCAACTCGTCAGCTCTGTATATGCTCTGTGGCCGGAAGCATCTGGGCCAAATGGCATTCGACGAGGTCGACTATTCGCTGCGCAATCTCTGCTCCGGCTTCCCATTCGTCATTTCAGCCCCCTTTGGCAAGTTATATCTGTGGAAGGGCAAGGGAAGCAGTCCCGAAGAAACCGGTGCTGCACGTCTGATCAGCATGGACCTTGGCCTGACAGGCGAATTCGAGGAGGTCGATGAAGGCCAGGAGCCGGAGAGCTTCTTCGATGATTTCGCAGGCTCCAACGAGCCGAACCCGCTGATGACATCAGAGTACTGGCAACTTAAGCCTAAATACGATCACTTCCGCACTCGTCTTCTCAAGGTGGACCATGAAATGGGCCAACCGCCTCGTTTTTGGATGCGCCGTCCAGGTTCGAGCTCACCTGTTGTTCGGCCAAACGATACAGTGCGAGAGATCGAACCTTTCTGCTACAAGGATATTATTGAGCGAGATGTCTTCGTTCTTGATACTTTCTTTGAGATCTATGTGTAAGTTGCCTCCATGCGAAAGAAATCAAGTGGATCCAAACACTAATATACCCCTTATAGGATCGTGGGTGACCATGCGTCTCAGAAGTCGGCCGACTTCGCCTCTGCAGTTGTTTTCGCGCACGAGTACGGCATCCTAGCCGCATCCCTTCAGGATCGACCATTCATTCCGAAGAGCTTTATTTCACTGGGCGGTGCGCCAGATCGTTGTCAAAGTGCCTTCCGCAAATGGAATCAGCATTCTCTTCATGCTCCCTGTGTGTTCCCTTTGGACGTGGCGATCGAGGCTCTTCGATCTCCAGATAGAGCGTAGGTGTGTTTGATGCCGGTTGTGGGGGGGGACTCTTCAGCTTCCCGCATCTTCTGTTGATTTATGTTTATTTCTTCTTCTTTTCTGTGTTCATCTTCTCTATTTTTTCCCACTTTGTGCATATTTCGGTCGGTAAAGAGGGCATTCGTGGAAGGAGTCTTTTCTTTGGTGGACTGTGCTCTAGAGGAGCATTGGCGGGAGCGTCTGGGATGTACATCTAGAACCTGATTTATTTTCGTCTCGACTATGTGCACTGTCACCATCTGTGTACAGAAATATCCAATCACTTCACTGCTACTAGTATTTTCTCCTTTGACTCCAGGGCTAGTATAAAAGTCACAAGGGGCTCCAGAGCTTAGTTTGCTGAGCAATTTGAGACCTGTCAGAACGAATACACTTTCTGTAGCAACTAACATTGATTTATTTGCGCATATATCCCTTATCATTGTCATCATCATCATCAGTCCACGGGACATCGGAGATGCCGGCCCCCGGGGCTGCCTACCTCCGATCAGCGGGCCTCGGCCCATCGCTTGACCGCTTAGACGTCAATTGGAACCTTGCAGAGCCAGGCTCCAAATATAATTATTAAGCGAACACCGTCACACAATTGAGCCATATCTCCGTACTGTATAGGCAGAAGATCAAAGGATGAGATAACAAGAAAAGAACCTTGGAAAGTGGAAGTGGGGGAGAAGTAAAGTGGTGGGCCGAATCCATTCCGTTAGATGTCGCCATCCAATCTCGCGACTTTTTTTTTTTAGCGTGCCCGTCTCTCTCCCTGTCCACCCCCCACTACTTCCCGATTTCTCCTAACCCTATCTCACCTATCTCAGAGGATGTGATAACCTTACAGAATGCCGCGAGATCCTGTCCCTGTGTCAATAGAGCATCTCCCTATTGCTCGTGAGCTGGGGAGGGAGCTGGAGAAGTTCGACTCCAACCTCTATTTCCGCGCGACCTCAGACCATCTGCATCACACCTGGGCCAAAACCTTTTTCTCCCGACCGGAACTCTACATTCGCCCTCGATCGATTCCGGAAATTCAACAACTGGTCACTGTTGCGCGCCGACTCCGCCGTCGCCTCGTGACCGTCGGTAGTGGCCATTCTCCCTCCGATTTAACATGCACCTCCTCCTGGCTCGTCAACCTCGATGATTTCAACCGCATTCTACACGTCGACGTGGAAACCCACTCTGTCACCGTCGAGGCAGGTATTCGATTGAGCGAGCTCGGAGATCGACTGGAGAAGGAATATGGATTGACACTGGCAAATCTGGGGAGCATCGATAGTCAGTCAATAGCTGGTGTCATCGCGACGGGAACCCATGGCAGCTCGCTACGGCACGGTCTGCTCTCGGAGTGCATCGAATCACTCAGCCTGGTCCTGGCAAATGGACAGCTCGTGCGCTGCAGCCCGACCAACAACCCGTCCCTTTTCCGCGCCGCACTGGTATCCCTAGGAGCTCTCGGTATCGTGGTGGAGGTGACTTTCAAGGCCAGACCGTCATTCAACATTGCCTGGCGGCAGGAACGCTATTCTTTATCTCAGGTTCTCAGCGAATGGTCCGTTGGTTTGTGGACATCGCACGAATTTGTACGTGTCTGGTGGCTGCCATATGAGAAAGGCGCGATCGTTTGGCATGCCGATAAGACCGACGAACCATTGCGCGAACCCCCAAAGAATTTTTACGGCGACTGGTTTGGATATCATGTCTATCACAACTTGCTCGCGCTATCATCTTATGTCCCACGCATTCTTCCGTGGGTGGAATGGCTTGTCTTCGGGATGCAGTACGGCTTTCGAGCAGGGTCAACTGTTACCGAGGCAGTCGAGCCTGCTCGCGCTGGTCTGCTTATGAACTGTCTATACTCGCAATTTGTTAATGAGTGGGCTCTGCCTCTTGAGGACGGCCCCGAGGCCATTACCCGTCTGTCGGCGTGGCTGAATGGTGACATGAAGACGGCTCGCATTCCGTTCTCATCCAAAGGCCTGTGGGTGCATTGCCCCGTTGAGGTGCGAGTGTCAGATTCAACGCATAACCTGAACCCACGTCCTTTCCTCGACCCGACCTGCCACAACGGACCCACGCTCTACCTGAATGCAACGCTCTACCGGCCGTACCTCCGAGACCCGCCCTGCCGACAACGATATTATGAAGCCTTCGAGTGGCTTATGCGGGATATGGACGCCCGACCTCACTGGGCGAAAAACTTCAGCGTCCTTGGTTCCAGCGAGCTTCATGACCGCTACGGCGAAGACATGGACGAATGGCTGACTGTGCGGCGAGAGGTTGATCCTGAGGGCATGTTCCTCGGCGAATGGCATCAGCGCAACTTGCCCCTAGTCGACGCGACGGAGACGCCTGACCGAGGCGATCTTCTGCCTCTAATGGAGCGAGAGAGTGAACGTCACAGCCTGCGCATCAGCGGCGCCGGTGACGGCGTCGAGTGGGTTGGCGAACGCCGGTGGGAGCGTCAGTCTGAAGACGGCACAAACGAGGAAGACAAGCCGACCCCCGAGGTAACTGCATCAAGTCCAATGACGGCCACCAGCGAAGAAAGTTTTGATTTGCTTGCCAAGGGCGAAGCTAGTATTGTGCTCCCTGATCGCAAATCCGCGTGAATGGAAGCAAAGGGAAATAATCGGGGGCCTCTACGGGGCAAACAGCCATTCGCGGTGGAGTGGTCGGGTGAACGAGTCGACGGACCTGGAAAGGAAATGGCATTGTCCTGCTGATCACGAACACAGTCCTATTGGATGTGAAATTGGCTCGGATGCAGGGTGAATCACCTTGCTAATCTGCAGTTTAGGGTTTCTACCGTTGACTCGGGGTAATCTGACAGGTTGGGCATCAAAAAGGGGAGGGGAAGGGGAAAAATGTGGGGGGGGAGGGGGCAGATTGATCTATTGGAATTCGAGTCATTGAGATCTGGTCGTTAGATAGAATCACTGCCATGCACATACGGTTCTCTGGCCTCGTGGTCCACTCGCCTTGCCAATCTGCCAAGCTGCCAATTCATTTGGACCTGCGGGACACTAGCTATAGACTGCAGCCTATGCCTATTATGTTTGTCTTTCCTTCAGCTTCTATGGAGTATGTATGTACAGTATGTATGTATACTTCTTCACAGGGCGCAAGGCTGCACGCAATCAATAGTCCTGTTTCCTCTGGATTTGATCAACCAGGGGGTTATCGTTTCTGGGCAACCCCCACCGGAATCTCTCCAGGAATTCCATGAAGCTCGCCACCCACCCGGCTTCTGACTACCCGATGTTTGCGGGGGTTGGAATCAACAAAACTGCCTTCTACCAAGGAATAGACAAAGCAAAGTACTATAGATTCTGTCACACAGGAAATACACGGCCCATACATTCCTCAACTTGAAGCTCTCTCCTAGGGCTCCTCCTTTCTGTCGAGGAGGAAGATCCTGAGATCCATATCAACTGTTCTGATTAGGGCTGCGTCTTGAGTGATCCTGTGCTCGAATCTGGTCTAGCGCACTGGCACTGTGCTCTGCTGCCTTGTTGCGTCTGTGTTTCCGTTGGTGCGAGACTGAAAGCTCTGGAGGTTGCTCACCTCAGCTGGGAATCATGGATATCCATATCATCTCTATACCATGAGACATCCCGAGAAATGGTTAAGAGAATGGGAATGGGTATACCCCTCTCTCTGCTTTCTCGCAGTGCTCAATAATACATATGGAGGTACTTTCAATACCTGCAATCTATCTCCCTAGGGCAATTACCTTTCCCACTCCTGCAGACCGAATGACAACCCCCCGTCACTCTGACACCCCCCCGGGATCACCCATGGCCAAGAACATATCACGCCGTACCACGTTTCGGTGCATTGACTGCAAGGATATCCATTATCAGGTGATATTGACTCCACCATCATTGTCACTGCCACTGTCACTAGCCATGGGCAATGGGTACTACTGGTGATGGCACCGCATGGACCTCGGCGCAGTCAGCGCATCGACCAGTGACTCGCAGCCTGACTCGCGACCAACAAGATTGATTTCCCCATAAGTGACTTCTCTTTAGCCGCTTTGATCGCACGTGTTTATCCTAGCCCTCACGGTGTGACAAGGACATTACGCCATCGCGATTGCCCACCAAATCCTTCCAAACGACCGGGATTCTTCTCTCGATCCACCAGGCGGCTCGGACCGTGCTCATCTTTTAGTGCGGTGGGTACGTGCGTGTCCTCTCTTTGCCTCTCTTTCTCTATATCCGTATTCCGCTCTCGGATGAGAAAGCTGGAAAGGATTGCTCCGAATCTCGGTTCCACTCGTTGACGCGCGGGAATCCCTGCGTCGTACCTCCCACAGCCACAGGACGTCGTGAGACATCGAACGGCCGCACCCCGGTTGTCTTTCTGACAGACCGCTCCACGTCACACTCCGGTATCTATACTTTCCCCCCAGTCGTGGGGGCATGATCATCTTATGCTGCAGGGCCCTAGACAGAGCGGTAGGAGAAACTAGACGAGGCGGGTGAGGAGAGGGAGGGGGGAGAGGAAATTTGACCCCGGCATTTCTTGCACTACGCCCTGAATAATCATGATATCAATTATACATACTCCAATATACTGGCGGCTGAAGCCCTCGGGGTTCCATATCACCCACCCCGCCTGCTCCATTCTCCTGCAGGTCAGAACGAGCTTCTCAACCTTTCTACACCCGGCACTATCTGATATTTTGCTTTTGCTCTTGACAATCTTTTTCTTCTTCTTTCTTCCTCTCCAGGTCTCTCTGTCACTTCCCGTACCCTCACCTCGTTGCTTCTGCTTGGTGCCTCTGGTACTTGCACGCGCGTAACTATGTCGTGGCAACCAAAGCTTCGTCCCAAGGGATTCCCTCACACTATCGACGACTTTGCGGTTGCCTCTTTTTCGGAGTTGGAACATCGTTCACGAGCGAGCGAGGATAAACGGGATCAGCGCGTCTTCCGGGTCAAGCGGAAGCATGTCCTCAAGGCGTGCGATCGATGCCGTGTGAAGAAAACCAAAGTGTGTTTGATTCGACTTTTCTCTCGTTGAATTAACAATTTCTGAACCCTTCGTCTTAGTGCGATGGAAAACAGCCCTGCAATCGCTGTTCAGTGTATAACCATCCATGCCTTTTCCGTGAGAGGAAGGCGACCCAGACAAAGGTCTACTCTCGAGGGTAAGCTCATATTTTTCTATATCGGCCCATGCATGTATTTTGGAACATCGCAAACTAACAAGGACCATTGATAAACGTAGATTCGTCGAAATGCTTGAATCACACCATTCCTTGGTTGTCAAGGCGTTACAGAAACTATATAAGTCCTGCATCAATAACGAGAGTTTTCCAGGCGAGCCTCTTGCAGAAGCACCGGATGGCTACCCTCTCACACATGCCATTCTTGACCGGCTAGGGTTGATCAAGCAGGCCGAGGAGGATGCGGACGAAATAGACGAGGACACAGAAGATTTGAGATATCTACGACTGCTATCCACATCAACGGAGTGCAGCGCCACTGCAGAGCCATCACCAGAGCCGGCTACTCCCCCGGATCCCTCACCAACAGCGCTATCACGCCCGTCCGTCTGCAGCTCAATCCCGACTCCCATCACGGGAAGAAGCAATATCAGATGGCAACCGCAATGGGATCTTCAGACCGTCACTTCAACAAATTATAACTATTCTGAAAGTGGATATCAGGATATGATAGCTATGCAAAGATCCTCGATTACCGGAACGGATCTTGGTTCTAGCGATATTCCACCTCACGTTCATGTCGCAGGCTCATCATCCGCTCCAAATCCCCATTCTCACGACCCCTCGTTTGGATACTTTCTTGATGGAACTTGCAATTCGGTAGATAGCCAACCCGACGTCAAGCCTGCGGTTAGACTACATTCCGGGGTCATGCCTGAGACACATCCCCACCAGATGGGGAATCTGCCCAGTGATATGCTGAGTGATTTCCAATACCAGGCTCAAAATCCCAACTTCTATTCTGGTTTCACTCCAGGCTGGGCATTTCCGTCAGGTAAACTCGAAGAATACTGAGACCAACCCCTTTCGTTCGCTGCATCATCTTTGGACCAGGCTGCTGGGCAGCATTCGAACCTCTTTCACTTCTTATTGATACTGCAATACTCTGGGGGATCTCTCTTATTACCTTCTTGGTTTCCTATATTCTCCAAGATTTTTCTTTCTTCCCCCCTGCGAGTTGCAATTGAAATTGTGGTGCGAGAGGGAAACGTCGTGATCTTCTTGGTTTATTCTATCTCCCCATCTCTTCTTACGTCGGAGTTTGGAGCCCTATATGTCGCGAATTTACAAGGAGTTATCTACCAGACAGAAGTTGAGTTACATCTGGCGATTGAGCCATGGCTTATGCTTTCTTATTCGCAAATCTCCAACCCCCAACTACATCTATCCTCTACCCCCTTCCGGCTTTCATACCCACCCAAGCAGCTTTTTCCTTTTTTCTCTTTTCATTTCCCCAATTCTCATCCCAACTCTAGCTTGAGATCCAAGACACATCCCAGTCCCATTAATTTAGGAACTCTTTGTCTATGCCTCTCCTGGTATATATCAGGAAGACTTCAAGTTGAGTTTATAAATGCGTGTCTTACTTATACGGAAACGGCGTTTAGGATAATAATGTATCGGCGAAAGAAAATGATTCACTTTTCGCTTTGTCATTTAGACCTCACAAAATCATGTATTCAGAGAAAAGCCATTTCAGGTCTAATGATCAGAACCTTGGACCCTATACTTTTTCTATACTTTCTCTTCACCCGAGATTGATTCCGGGCTCAGACAAGACGGTTTAAATTCTGGTCTGTCGCAGGGTACTTAAAATCCAAAGCCGGTACAGACTAGGGAGGCTCGTGCAAACTTACAATCAATCATGGCTAGAATAGCCGGAATTTACCCCGATGCCAACCGATCCATCCCATAAAAAGGTACAGGCAATACACACCCTTGAAAGGCAAGGTGAAGGCGACGAAGTTGCACACTCTGCGCAGAGATTCTATGCGCCACACGAGCCTGGCGTATAACTCAGAACCCAGGGCCCGAGCTACAAGGAGGTCAATGGTTATGTTTGATCGCGCAGTACAAGATGGTAGAGGTTTGTTTTTGTTTTGTGTATTCCCATGTCTATTTCCGCCACTTGACGGATGCGATAGATGAACATACAGAATGGGAGGAATCCCATGGACGAAATGGAAAAAAGGAAAAGAAATGGAAGGAAGCAACCATAGGAACAAAAACACCCCCAAAAGATACCCGATGAAGCGGAAATGGAAAATGAAGAGATACAAAAATAAATATGACGTTGAAAAAGAAAAGAAAAAGTATTGAAGAACGCAGGCGAGAACCGGTAACCTGGGGAATCAATTCAGTTCAAGGTCGCACAAGTCCCCGGTGCAATCCAGCAATCAATGCAAGTCAAATGCGATCAATCCTCATCCTCCGTTTCCGTGTTGGTGTCGCTGGTATCGCCTGCGTCACCATCAGTGTCACTCTCGTCGCTGGAGTCGTCGGAAGCCTTCTTGGTCTTCTTCTTCGGGGCTTGGCCGGTCTTGAGCGCGTGCATCTGGCCGGCAATCGAGTCTAGGAGGAGAATATTAGTGTTTAAGTTCGGTCTTGAAGAACGTCGCCTGCAGCGGGTCAGAACTTACCCTCATCCGGTTCGCTGATGTCGTCGTCCTCTTCCAAGGCTGCCGCCTTGGCGGGATCGTCGATGTGCAGAGTCACTTCCAGCTTGGTATCGAGACCCATATAGCTGTCACAGACCATGTTCATGACAAAGTTGAAGTCACCGACCTGTGGTGGGGCTTGGAATTGCATCTTGAGAGTTTGCATGTTGAAGGTGGGCTTGCCGGCCTCATCAAGGATGGGCTTGTCGAAGGTGGTGAAAGTGAAGGGAGGAACGGCCATCTTGCCTTGCTTGGCATCGGCGAGGAAGATGTGCCAGCGGGGGGAGTGATCACGGGCAAAGTAGGGGGCGTGGGCCAGAGGCGGTTGGATGGTCTCAACCTTGTTCTCAACCTTCTTGCCGTCCACGAGTTTAGTAGCGCGGTTCTTGGCCGGCTTGCGGCCCATCAGCGCATCCAGATCATCCTCGTCTGGGTCAACGTCCTCAAGATCCAGCTCATTTACGGGAGGCACATCTGTGCATCCCGGAGGAACGAACCGTGCCTTCACGACCAGTTGTACCAGACTGCTGGGCGTGATAACCTTCTCTCCCATGACCTTGAAAAATGCCTTGGAAACTTCCAGAGCGGGTAATTGTTGTGCAACCGAGATGGCATCGATATATTGCTTCTCGGACAGGAGACCGGTACCGACAGTGAGTTTGCGTCGTTCGACTTCGGGGATCTTCATGAAGCTTTGAACATTCAAATGGTTCTTGGAGTGTTCTCCCTCCACGGCCTTGACCACAGCGTCAGTGAAGTTGGGAAGTTGCAAGAGCGGGGAGGCGCTGGGGGGCACCGCCTGAATCAGGTTCTGAGAGGTCTGGAAACCACCAAGGATAGGTCGAAGATTGCCGAATGCCAACGAGATAGCAGTGAATGCCTCACCCAAAGAGAGAGCAATGGGAGCTGCTTCGTATTTTTCTGTATGTCCACCACTCATTAGCATTACGATTCAACAGGTTAGACATGTTGCTAGAAACTTACCCGAGTCAAGCGAGGCATCGCCCAGGTCGATTCTTTCGAGATAGGCCCACAACAAAGCAAGCGCCTTTCGGCGAGCCGAGTCGTCCAATTTCTTGATTGTCTCACGGTCCTGAGCCGAAAGCGAAGAGTTTTCAGCCAAAACCTTTGTCTCCAACTTGGCCAGGCCAGTCTCGGCCTGAGCACCCCTCAGCATATCCTTGAACTCTTCACCAGAAGACAGGGCACCGACAATGCCACCGTCCGTGATGTCATCCTTGAACTCGCGGAAGATGTTTCCAGCACTAGCGACGAGAACACGCTCCTTGGTGTAGCGCTGAGAGCCGTACCACCACTTTCCAACAATATATGGCAGCAGAACTCCCAGTAGAGCTCCGTAGACCAAGAGCACATACTTGCCGTTACCCTCCATCACAATGAGTTTAGGAAGAGCAATGCCAATGCTAAAGCTCTGCTTGCCGTCGGGGTGGCCAAATTGAAGGTAGTTGTTGCGAATTTCCTCATCGGTCAGGGCCTTGTAGGCCTTGGTGAGTTCGACGAAGCGCTCGTTGAGCATTTCGATAGTCTCATTTTTGGCGGGGTCGGGGCGGATCTTGTCAGGGTGGTATATCAGGGAGAGGCGCTTATAGTGGCGGGAGATGGCTTTCTCGTCCGCGCTCTATATCACGAGGTTTTGTTAGCAATGAAGATTTTCTATGGAATCTGTCCTCAGTGGATGCGCCGGGGGGGGCCTCAAAACATACCCGCGAAACACCCAAAATATCATACGGATCGTACAACTTCGTGGTTGTCCTGGCCGTAACCAGGATCAAATAAGCCATCCACGCCATCACGATATATCCGACAATAACAGTAATGATGCGCTTAATTCGGCGCTCTTTCCGCAGACGCTTGCGCTTTTGTGCCTCGACGAGGTCGGCATGTTGTGGTTTGAAGTCTGATTTAATGCGGGGTGCGGTGTTTTCAAGGTCTATATGGAGAATGCAATTTTAGCAACGGAGCATATTTCTGGAATATACCGAGACGAAATGTTCCATCGACGTACCTTTGCTGGGGCGGAGGAGGTTATAGGTTAAAGGGAGGGTGACCAGGCCACTCAAGGTCAGGATGAAGAAGGGGAAGAATTGTCCCTGCAGAATCGCAAAAATCCACAGTCAGTACGTTTTCAAGGATCACGACATCACAGCAGAGGTTGATTGCCTGACCTGTTCATCATAGGTGTAGTCTGATGACATCTTGCGGCAAGATTAGGGCGACAGCGGGTGCCGCCGCGGGATTTTAAAGATCGTAAAGTGCAGGGTTCGAGAGCAATCGAACAAGTGCCGACGTGAATTGATGTGCAAAGAAAGGAGAGCTTAAACCATGGGGAGCGAGTGCATAGCGGAAGAAACCAAAAGAGTGATGAAAGGGAGCATCCACAAAGCTTCCTGATCTGGTGACGACCGTGTCCTCTTGGGTTCACGTGAACCAGGGACGGCAGTTTGTGGGGGCGGTGAGCGGGGTGGTGGGCGGTGGGCAGTGGAGCCCCTGCAGAGTTGACCCTGAATATCGGATATGTGTAGTTCTTACTACTAGTACGACGTTAGTGGACTCGAATTATTGATCCTGCTAGAGATGGGCAACTCTGACGATTCTAAATCCATGGACAAGTATCCTTATGTTTGTGCCCCGGCCCGAAGAAACAGCTATCGCAGACCGATATATTGCTATGAGAGTAACCTGAAACTAAATCTACAGTGGAACAACTATGAGTACTATTGCTACTACTACCAAACTACTACTAGTATTGAAATATTTGAATGTTGATAAAAATTGTTCACGTGTCTGAGAGCTAACGGTATATACAGGCTACTGAGGTTTACAGCAAAGACCAGGTATTCTCCCCTCAGAATCATATATTTTCCGGCGATATCCACTTTATGCGGCGGCCTGGAACCAACCGGTGCAGGTGACAAATAGAACAGATCGGCGTGCTTAGATATGTGTCACGCTACCTCGCTAGACTCAACCAGGAACTCAAGTGTCAACAACTGATTGCTCAGTCGGACACGAATTCAACCGATAGAGTCCAAGCGGGAACGGCTGTGACTCATCCTCAAAAGGGCGCAAATCGCAAACCAGGATCCACATGGCCGGGTCGGAGAGGACCAATCCAATACCCTCGAAGAGAAGTAGTATCTTCATTGCTACAAGTCGGGAGACCCGCAAGAGTCCATGGGATCAGGTGTTCTTGGTGTCGCGTCAGCCGGATTTTGTGGCTGTAGGCGCGCGGTGGTTGGCAGGAGTACACTTTGCTTTGCTTCGTGGGCAGAAAGTGTTTCCTTTGGGCCAATATTTCGGCGGTATTTTTGTTTTCGTAGATGAAAAATCATAAATCATCGCATCGAGTAAAGATATTTCTTTTTTTTGTTTTGGAGCTGGGAAAATGGCCCGACAGGATCATCGATCCAGCGGAAGTGAGTTCAGCGATCAATCTCCAAGAGTGCTGTTGCGTGTGCTGCGGCGTATAAGTCAGAAACATATTCGATATTCCAATTTGACTGGTAACCGGATACTTACGAGTCGATATAGTCAAGGCCGCCGAAATACTCAAGCATCCGATAGCAGAGGCTCACATCGTCGCCTGGCTCACCGCCGAACAGACGACACTGTTCGGCTTCCAGCCCTCCGTTCGCCCGTGGGACATTATCACGGATCTGCCAGGCCGTATACCCATAGTGCCAGGTTGGGGCGAGGTTTGCGGGGACCGGCGATCCAGGTGAAATGCATGCGGGGATGGTATAGTTGGTGGGAGGTGATTCAGAGGATATAGATGGCGATGGCGAGGTCCAAGTGGACGATGGGACCAACGAAGGCGAATCCAGTGGCTGAAGACACGTGGAGGCGGAAATGCCGTGACGGTCACTGGATTGATTGCGATAACGTGGTCGAGTTCGGCGTCGATTATGCCTCTGGCCCATTCTCAGGCAAAAATAGCGGGAGATCCAAATATACAAGGGATAGAAGCTTTCCCCAGCCGGGTATCAAGGAAAAAGAAAAGAGAAAAGAACTTTTGGAGGGGAGCGACCATCACCTCCTAGAAAGGACGAGATGAGGTACTGAGAAAAAAAAAACCACAGGATGTGTTGCAGGGGTGGGGAGGTTTTATACGGAGATAGACTATGGAGTACAGGGGAGAAAGTGAGTCAAAGGAGTGCCGACCCACTCTTCTCGGGAGTGGAACCCCCGAAAAGTCGATCATCTCATGCCTTAAAAAATGGCGCCAAACCCTGGCGCTAGGCCTGGGAAAGGCGTGATGTGCTGCGTCAGTCCTCAGCCCATTCGCGTGATGCAATTTTAACTGGTTGAGCTTTTTGGCGCAATCGACATTTCTATGTATGTATGGCCAAAACTTAATGAGGTGATACCTCACGCCATTTGCAAGGTTTTTTATTTTTATTTTATCTGTGCGACCTGGCACTGGAATGCCTGAAACCACGTACGAATAAAGAAGATCAAAGAAAAAAGCCCAATCCAGGGATGACGTGCCAAGATCGTCTGGACTGACAGCTCTGCCTTTCTCTTCTCTCTCGCCGATGCCGGCCAGTGCCGTGCGGACCGAACGGAGATCGCATCAGGCAACGCAAAGCCACTATCGCTCCCGGCATTCCCCTAAACATGAATTTGTAATTTGAAATTTGAAATTTGAAAATTCTGATTAAAAAGCATTGACCAGATTCGGAGACACTCGCCAGGCTCCGAGCTACATACGCTGGGCTGCTTATGACTCTTGCTGAAAAATCTACCAACGCTAACCCCGATCTCCATTTCGTGTTCCGGCCTTAAGGTAGGCTTGGGCTTAGACTTAGAAAACAACTCCGAGCCTGCTTACTCTCCTGCTGAGGACTTTGTGCAGACAGCTCCGGCGAACAAAAATTCAACGCTCATCGATGCCCAAAGCAACCTCCTAATGTGGACCACGCTACGTAGCCCTACCCTCCTCACTGGAGCATTCCTGAAACCTGCTGGAGCTCCATTATGTATTATGTGTACCCCATCCATTCCGCTATTGACCGCTCCCATTCTTGAAATGAAACCGACCCACGCGTGTCCAAGAGGTCCCCATCAGAGAAAGGCAAACATCTTGATCTCAATACTCTCCCTTGCAGGGAGCGTCTCGGTGCCTGGTACCACGAACGCCGTGTGAGGCAATGTCATGCCTCCTTCATCTGCCTGCTCGCTCTCGCTATCGAACTGCGTGAAGATCAATGCCTCCTGGGGTTGCTGCTCGCTAAGATAATACCATCCCTGACTCTCCCGGAACGCATACTTGCCCAGCTCATGCCATCCATGTGGCAGGACCATACGATTCGTAACTCGGTCCTCCTGCCAATTGAGCGTGGCCCAGTCACATACGGCTAGAGGATCTCGCTGGACAGTCTTCAACGGTCGCCAGACATTAATGGCCAAAATCCGACGCTTCAATAGCTCCTCTCTCTCAGCTACATCTGGAACCACCGACTCCAAATTCTTCAGCGCACCCGCGGGCGTGAAGTCGGAATGCACACTATGGGCCGGGGCCCGGTTATTGGCGAGCATGGCCTCGTCCTCACTGAGGCATCGCACGCGATGGGCGAAAGTGACAGTTCGCGTGGCGCCCGTTCTGGACCAAATGATCAGCGACAATTCCCGCTCCTGGCGAAATTAGAAGGCACATTCATTCCGGACGTGCATTCCAGGCTCTCTCTCTCTTTCTCTCTCTCTCTCACTCACATCTGCCGCACGAGGGCCTCTGTTTTTGGAACAACGACATTCTCCACATGGCTCTGCTCTGCCACGCCGTCGAGCTCTGGCATGTCATGCCACACATACTGAAACCCGTTCAGTTTTAGATTATACTGTGTTTCTTTTCCCCGAATGTCCTGTATATGCACGGTCCGGACATCGTCGGGCTCGATCATCGCTGCCATGCACTTCTCCGGCGCCATCTTCGTGAAATCCACCTCCATCCTCTGGCTCTCGAGCCGCCTCCAGAAGACTAAATCAGCCTCCACATCTTTTGGTTGACTCATTGGATCGGAGAGTGTTGGTCTGACTAATGCAGAAGCTTCTAGTTGACGAAAAGCGTGGCGTGGTCCGGTGGCTGGAATGTTGTAGGCTGGATATTTCCAAAACTAACCACGTTGCGGGGAATTGCAAATATTTGAACTAATTGATGCCTCGGCCAGTCCCTCAGCCGGCGCATGTGCATAACTCAATAGGTTTACTTTTAGCTGTCTGGTGAAGGGGTTTTATGGATTTCACCCGCTTCTACCTTGGCCGGTCCTATCTTATTTAGGGTTAAATACGAATACGAAGCCGAACCCGAGATGTTGACGTTTCATGCAAAAATCGCTGATGATCAGTGGGTCAACGTCGTCATGCCCAGGCCAATACGAAAGTCGCCTCCCTATGAATCGCAGTACTCGTACACGCGGGCAATAAGTCGTCTAGATTGGATTTTAAAGTCGGCAACTAGTTATCTTAACTCCGTGTGATGGTATTCGGTAATATAGTATAATTAAGGAATAGCAATTGTTGGTTCTTCAAGAGGGATATACTGTTTGAATGATGGGATATTTCCCAACTGGAAACTTCACATTCCAAATCGTGAAACTTAGTATCCTAAATAAGGTTGGGCCTTAAAACAAGTTCATCTATTTCTAGATCTCGATACCCACTTTCCCTTCTCCGAGGAGCCCTTCTTTACTGGCACGCTTAGTATTCTCGTTGAATGCCACTACATTGTTGTTGTATTACATCGTGTACTAGTAGTAAATAGGCTCCTTTCAAAGCTCACACTAAGTTTGTTGTTATTCCAAGGTTAGAGCACCACACAGTGACTGGGTTGTTACACAACACTTAATGAGACTTACAGTCAACGCTTGCCCGCCCAGAGACAAAATGTAAATATAGCACATAGATGAATTTTATTCGATAGTAGTATCTGAAAGTTTTTTTCTACCATCAGCTGGGCAGTTAAAACACACCGATGGAGTCCAGGACTGCTATTATATACTATTTTGTAACTTCAAAGAAGATTGGGTGATGTGGCCTTGGAACGCCCGGGCTTGAACATTTCGATCGAAACCTTGGAATTCGATAGTTAGTATCCGTGACCACCGGCACCGATAGTTAGTATGTTTATAGTAGACCTCGAGACAATATCAGATTAAATATTTGAAACCTTGGAGCAACTACCAGTACTACTATTCCAACTTGAAGGTTTAGAATCAAACTTGAATAAAAAGAATAACCAGAAGCCTCTAGGACTTCATGGTTACAGTTCTACAACCTAATAGCAACTTGAACACCAGATCGCTCCACTGTTTCGGCGACTGTGAAAGCAGTATCCTCAACTTGAAGTCTTCTCAAGTCTCTTTGAAATCCTTGAAAGCTTTTCCCCATGTTTTTCACTCCATTTACATTCTACAGTGTAGTACCTCCCCAACGCCGCCCCATTTGGCCCCCACCCATCACTTTCTACTAACGAGGTTCATCTCGAACAATGATTGGATCACATTCTACTATGTAGCACTGCCAAGAGCGGACCTCTGAGACCTCGTGAGTCACCCCGGCTCGTAACAGGGTCTTCTCTTGAGTCGCACAGCCCCAGGAACAACCAATTTTACTTATTTAAAACATGTGCATTTATTCGTTTGGAAAATAACAACGAGAAAATGCCGCGAAGAACTTCCCTCTACCTTCCACCCGAAGTGGTGGAGATCATTATTGGGTATTTGACCTTTGAACATCCTCCGACACTTTTGAATTTCGCAAAGGCTAGCAGAACATATTACGCATGCTGTCGCCCAGCTATCAAATCCATAAAGTTCCACGATATCAGTCTGATGGTATCCCCTTCAAAAAAAGAAGTCGAAGAAGTTGCGAGTCGCCTGATTGAACGACTCAAAGCTGAGGATGGTCTCCATTACGTTCGCCAGCTTATTATTAGAAACCCGAGCTATTATGGTGAAGTGCATGATTGGAAGCCACCTCGAATGTCCGAACTGCGATGCAATAAACCTGCAGATGCGTATACGACACAGTTTGGAGAATCGAAAGAATGTTTCGATATAGGAAGGAATTCCTACCATAGTTGGAATAATCCTCGCAGTGAACCGGACCTCCGTGCCTACAAATCAGTGGTGAAATTAATAAAATTGCTTCCCAGATTGACAGATCTGATATGGAATCGGAATACTCGTGTTCCACCGTGCATTGTTAAAGCTCTACGCCAAAATCAGCCACAGTGTCGCCTCAATATGGATGGGCAATTCCACATTTGCAGTCTGAATCCATCAAAAGATTCAGAAGATCTCGCATTTATCACATCTCCATCTATTCACTCGTTCAAAGTCAGTGGTGGCGACGAATGCTACAATAGCATTTTGCGTTTGGCAGGACTTGCTCCCAATCTCAAAAAGGTTCGAATGAGAAGATGTCCCAGCTTCGAGGGGCCGGCCTTGGGTCCAAACAATTTCCAGTCAGGCACCGCGTCATTGGTGGATCTTCGTTTCGAAGGCACTTGGAAATTTGATGGAAGACGCCTCTGTGAATGGAGCTATTGTACGGATTTCTCTACCCTGCAGACCCTTATTATCAATGGCCGATTGAATGATGCGGCATTCAAGGTTTGGAATCAGATGGAATTTTTGTTTCCATCTCTGAAGACTCTCCATCTGAACATTGCTGGATCTCGATCAGAGGAGTTTTATGACGACGCAAGTAAATTCCTGCGAAGCTTGCCACCTTTAACTGAACTTGAAGTAACCGGTTGGCACTTGCGCATCGGCATCGAGTCTCTTATCGGCGTCCATGGGCCCCGCTTGCGCAAGTTTAAGCTCATAAAGCCCGCAACTTGGCAGACTTTGAGCGAACATCAAATTCGTCAAATCAGTCGAAAGTGCCCATTGCTAGAGGACCTTGAGGTTACGATTGACGGCGCACAAAGTCATGCCGAGAAAGCCAAGATATACGCAGCTCTAGGGTCAATACGAAATCTCAAATACCTTGTCCTCACTTATGAAGTCGGGTTTATGGGGCTGCCTACGATCCCTAGAGAGGAGATCACCTCATCGACAGGAACACAAAGACCCGGCTCTAAGCATCATGAGTTGCCCAGCTATCCTTCATTTGACGAATTCGAAAATCAATTTTGCGAAGGAGCATCTGACGAGTTTTTCCGGCTTCGAAATGGTCATGTGCAGAAGATGATAGTTGATGCTGTCATGGATGAGAGACTTGCTTGTGAGATTTTTCAAGCCATCTTGGACACGAAGTCAAAAAGTTCACCTCTTCTCAAGGATCTTAATATCAAAATCATAGGTGCTCATGTTCGAAAAGACCTGGTAGATATAGCTCACTTGTTTTCCAGTGATTGGCGTGTGATACGGGAAACCAATTTTCGACGCCGTGGCAAGTTGATCGCTGAAGAAATTGAGCCATGTAGGAGCAGCATTGAAAGAAGAAATATCCATCTTCCACTGTGGTTGGAGCCCATATTTTATCGACTTTTCCCAGCGGCGAAGCCGAAAGGACCACCGCGGAAATTGTCGAAGAAATTGGCTGCCAAGAGGGACAAGGAAAAGAGTCAGGCCATTCCGATGTGGAGGCGCTACATACATAGTTTTCCTACGACTTCAGCGACAGAAAATTGAAATCAGCCTTGATTGATCAGGCATAATCAAATGGGCACGGTTAGCCACAAGGGATTGGGTTATTCCTAGAACTACGATAAGTTGTACGGCATGCGATCTAAACTGCCAGCGTTGGAGCTCTGAAGGACCAATCACGGAAACTAGAAACGGCCCGAAAGGGTGTGAAGTATGAAATGTTTATCTATGAATGAAGGATACTAGTAGTATGTATATTTGCTCAGGTTCTACGAAGACCCACGGATAATTGCAAGCATCTCATCGCCTTTGGGCGCTGTAGTGAGATTTTCATATCCGTTAGCTGTCACGAGAATATCATCCTCAATGCGCACGCCGCCAATATGGACAAATTTTGCTGCCACGTCAAAATCAATATACTTTGCGAATGGCTGTTTGCGCGCGTTCGCGAGAGCAAGCGGTGAGAAGTAGAGACCTGGTTCTACAGTCAACACCATACCCTCCTCCAACAATGGTGCTGAGACTGTACATGGTGAAAGACTATAGGGACTCAAAACCGGGCCATATTGTTCATGGTCAAAATCTGGATGCATGGCCATGATGGAAGATTCGGAGACATCATGAACCTCGAGTCCAACATGATGACCCAGTCCATGGGGGAAGAAGACCTTCGAGGCACCAGACGCGCGAACTTCTGCGTGCTTGCCGCCTTTGAGGACTCCAAGGGCCAAGAGACCATCAATCGCAATGTCATGCGCCAAGTCGTGCAAAGAAAGATATCGAGTACCCCTGCGGATCTGCTTGATGCACTCCTCTTGCATTCGCTCCACTAAATTATAAATATCCCGTACATATTGGTTGGGCCACTCTCCCGTGAGCGGGAATGTTCGAGTCACATCACTTGCATAGCAGTTCCACTCCGCGCCAGCGTCAAGACATACAAGGGGTTTCTTGTGTAAAGACTCATTATTCCGGTCGTAATGAAGGACTGCCGCGTTGGGACCCGATGCCGCGATAATCTGATATGCCTGGTTCCGAGCACCATGCGAAATACAAGTGTCGAGGAACAATCCTTCGATCTCTGACTCGTTGGACATTTTCTGGATACGTTCAAGAATTCTGCGATGCGCCAATCCCGAGACTTTGTTGGCTTGACGAATCATGCGAATCTCATACTCGTCCTTGACACCTCGCGCCGCATCCATGGCGGGCATGAGTTGTTTTGTGTTCAGCGGAAGCTCCGTTGGTAGTCCATCGGGGGTTTCCGATTCGTGGACCATGTAGAGAGAACTGTTCTGGACTCGTTGGCTCAGCCATGATTCCAGCTCGGGCTTCAGCGACGATTGATAGAGGACACGGTCGATGTCGTAGCGGTTTTGGGCATCCTCTCGGGAAAGGGTCGGACCCATCCAGATCGCGCGGTGTAGATCGAAGTCCGGAACATAGAGGGTCAAGAGATCCAATGCGACATCGTATGTGAGAGAGCAATCGGGCTCATCCACGCCACTGAGGTAATAGAAGTATCGACGTTGACGGAACGGTCGCGCTTGGTCGGAGTCCCGCAAATTGACTGTCGGTTGGCCGGCAAGGAAAATCAAGCCATGAGAAGCACCAAGCTTGCGGGCGACGTTGCGGGCATGTTGTTTGGCTATACAAGGGAGGGTATGCCATTAGCCTCGGGGTCGGGAAGAGAGGAAGAAAGGGAAGTCCCAACGATCACGAAGGGGTCTGTGGTAAGGACGAAGGTTCCGGACAGGTCGAATCGGCCTTGCGGTAGTCCTGTAGACCCTTCTTTAGGGTAGATAGGGAGGCTGAGACTTACCAGGGTATTTATCAAACGAAGTTCCGGAGATCGCAATGCGGATCTGGTAGGAGTCGACCGAGTTGACGACGACATCCCCCAGGGCGTTTGCGCGGGGGGAAGCAAGAGAGCCGGAGCGCATGATGGGGATGGGGGGTGAGTACAGAGAAGATGAGAGGGGTCACTTGTCACCTATCACTTGTCACTTGTCACCTTGGAAGGTTCCAAGTAAGGAGCCACGAGGGGAGTTAAGAGAGGGGAAGGGGAAGAGAAGGAGAGGCTTATCCGTAGGGATGGATGGGATGACCTGTACTACCATAAACACTACCAGTAGTTGATCTGTTCAAGGGGAAGGGATACAATAGAATAGAGAATAATAGTAGCAAATGATAAATAATAAATAATAGATAATAAATAATAAAATATAAACCAAAGCACACTGAACACTGAACACTGAACACTGAAACTGTAATGCCAGTGCACTCACGCAGGTACTAAACCGCAAGCATCTTAGATAAGTTGGATCCGCCTTCGTCGCCCACTTATCTCTCTCACACCACCACTTCCTGTCATTCCCTCCCACTCCGCCTCTTCCCTCTCTACTCCATTTCATCCTTCCCTCTTCTCTCCTCTCTCCTCTTCTCCTTCCTCTTCCTCTTCCTGTCATCTATATTCTTTCTCAGTCAATGAACGATGCAGGGTCATGAGGCATCGGGCCCCGGTGCGCTCGCAGGCCTCCCATCCACTCTCAGCACAGTGATAGGCTCCCCGACGACGTCACCGCTCGATCTCGTCGCCTCAACCCTCTCAACCGCCATACAATCCCCAACCGGCCTATCTCACCAACAAATCCAGCAGAACATCCAGCATGTCCTCTCAACTATTTCGTCCGACTACGAAAATGGCCGCGCAGTTGCCGCCGGTGGCAACTCCCCCGGCTCCACCGGCAAAGGCATCCTGATTGGGATCCTATCTGCCTTCGGCTCGGCGGCTATCGCATTCCTCGTTCTTGCGATCTTCTTTTTCTTCAAATATACCCGTCGCGGGCGGATCATGCTCGATCGCATTGGTCGGCCCGGTGAATTCGACGATGAGCAGGCCTTCGCCCGGGAGGAGGAAACGGCCCTCGAGGGCATGGATGATTTGTCGCGGTCGGAATATCTACGAGCCAAAGGTAGGATCGAGATCTCTCTTTCGACGGCTATAGCAAGACCTATAGCTGGGGTGGGGTTGCATTGCTAATCACTTCCTGTACAGCCTTCGTTCAAGTCAATCCTCCCGAATCTATGCAGACCGATATCTCTCTCTCCCAATTCCTCGCGATTCAAGAAAAGGGCGTCTCGGCGTGGGAATTCCAGCCTGAATTGGAAATCGCAAATTGTTTCGTTGAAGGGCGTACGGAGATTGAATTCTTCGATTCCGAGTGCAGTGTGCAGACCAATCTTCCCATTCCCAAGCAGAATGAGGTCTACTATTGGGAAGCCAAGATTTACGATAAACCCGACTCAACCATGATCGGAGTCGGTCTTACAACAAAACCATATCCTCTTTTCCGATTACCCGGTAGGTCTACTCCGTTGTCAGTGTTGAGATCCAATGCGTGGTAATCTTGCAGCCTTGCTAATTACCTCTAGGTTTCCACAAAACTTCTGTTGCCTACGAATCCACCGGCCACCGCAGACACAACCAGCCATTCTCACCGACACCGTATGGGCCTCCACTTCTTCAAGGCGACGTTATCGGTGTCGGCTACCGACCTAGATCTGGTACTATCTTCTTTACCCGCAACGGAAAAAGGCTCGAGGATATCGCCCATAATTACCGGGCCCAAAATCTATTCCCTACGATCGGGGCCAATGGCCCCTGCAGTATTCATGTCAATTTTGGCCAAATGGGCTTCGTATTCATCGAAGCAAATGTTAAGAAATGGGGCTTGGCCCCCATGACTGGCAGCCTCGCCCCGCCCCCACCCTATGGCAGTGAACAAGGCAGCATTTTGCTGGAGTCGGGCCGGGAGAGCGCCGCCACGATTTCGCAGCGGGTTTATCAAACCCACACCGCCAGAAGTTCCAGCATTGGCCTCCCCCAAGCCGTCAGCCCTGGCCCTGTCCGTTCTCCAACCGACATCTCACTCGCTCAATTGGCTCATATTTCTTCCAACGAAGATGCCGGGGAGGGATCCAGCCGTTTAGACGACAGCGAGAGCAACAACCCTGCTCCTGTGGGAGAACCAGATGAAAATGGCGTCTTGCCTCCGGAATACTCGAGCCCGGGGAGTAGCCGCAGGGGCAGTGATGCCAGCTTGGAATTCCCTGCCCAAAACTCTGAAGACTTGCGTTCTCCGCGAGAGAACGATCATCAAGAATTCCAAAATCTGCCAAGCTACCAAGCAGCGGTAGATCGGGAAGAGGATGACCTGGACTAGAGACTGGCATGACTTCCAACACGATATTTTATTTTTACTATACGTTCTTCCCATGAACATACTATCCTCTGGGTCACTGGTGGGCTCCAAAAACGGATGAGCCTACAAATCTTTCACTTATACCATTTCTTTCTTGTTTCGATTAGCGAGTCCACGGATGGCGTTTTTAGCACATTGGGAGGATTGGCTGGATTATGGAATATGCTGCTTTTTTTGACTGGGAAATTATATCTATTTGGGTTTGAAATCGGGGTTTTTGCGATTTTATCTTCCAACTATTGGATTTTCTCACCACGACATCATGTACGGCGGGCTGCAGCTAGTTACAACCCGCCTCTTCATTCGCTACCAATTTCCCGCTTTTGTTATTAGTATCCATCGTCGGAAGCAGGTCTGTACATTTTGTCATCTAACATCCTCATACCCCGGGAGGCCCTCTCAGCAATCGGATGCCCTCCAACTAGCTGATTTTACCCTTTCATCCTTTCATCTTCAAAGTAGAGTAGAAGGAGTTTTCTTTGGGTACAGTGACGTTGCAAAGGTTTGAAACCCATGTTGACTGTTCTCGTTCTCCGCCTTCTAAGCCTTCTAATCGCGGATTAGTAGCTACCTGAGATGGAATAGATAGGCCAATCTATTCCATCTTAGGTAGCTACTAGTTTCCCAATAATGGTGGGCAATATGGGGTTTCAAACTTTTGCAACGCCACTGTAGTTCTCTTCATGCATCAAGATTCCATTGCTCTCAGTTTCAAGTTGATATACTCGGATGAGGATCATCTCGAATATACATGGTAGACATAGATATCATACTCCACCGCAGTTGATGGGCGTCATATGACCCGTTTATTACGGAACCTAGAGTTACCAGTCGCCTTAAGTAACCGTTTATCAGTTCTGAAAGAGATCACCCTATACTACCTAAGAGATAAACGAAGGGCAATTGACTAGTTAGACTTTCAAGGAAAGTCTTCAAAGAAAAACATCAAAGAAAAGCACATACTTACCACTAGCACTCTGTAAAAAAAAAAAAAGAATACTCGGTCATCGAGCCGCCAACAACCGCCGGGCGCACCAGGAAAGCGCGCCAAGACCGCCCCCAACTTCCCCAGAAGCTCCGAGCGTCTCGTCGGCTTCGACTTCCATTTCTTGTCATTGTCCTTTCATTCCTTCATATTTGCTGAGGATTCGGGTCAATGGCCCTTGATTCCAGTTCAACTCTCTAAATTCCCTCTGCTCATCCACTGTCTCATTCTCTCAATTCTCCACCGTTGCCGAAGTTCCGTGGAAAATCGTCCCCACAAACCGAGCGCATCGGCACGCCCGAGATACCCATCAGCTGCCACGTCTCATATATCATTTGTACAGGACTGGCTCTGCAGGCGCTGAGAGATCTGTGAACATCTTGGCTGCATTGATCCAATTGGCGTGTGATTTCTGGACCTCCCGTGCAGTAGTGTCTTGTCCAGCCCTGCACACCGCGCGCCTTCGTCATACAACCTGGGGAAGGTCCACATTAGGCGGAGTCATCCCCAAAATTCGAGTGGCAGAAGATCTTATCTGCCCTTGCCTACCTCGTCTACCCTGCGAACTGGTATCACACGCGTTTCCCCGGTCCTCTTGAGGACGAAACATACGGCAAATTTTGGCCTAGTGCCTGTCTGGTCCTGATCGCACCTCTCCCTCCCCCTGCATGTGTATCTCGGTATAGGTGCTAAGAGGGTAGCTGGGTTTGCAGCAGATTCAACGACAGTACGATCGCAATCTCGCTTTCGTACCAATATTTCCCTTTTTTTCACCCTTTTCTATCTTTTCTTTCTTGGAGGCGCACTTGGCTTCGGGGATTTCAATTCTTCTTAACCGCATCCTGCAGACCAATCTACAGAGGTACTTGGTGAGACAGTTGCACCGTCAGACTTTGGGCACCTGGTCAAATTAGGCAGCGAGGCAACTCTCGTTCATTCTGAGACTCGGATACTCGGGACTTTGAGATTCCAGGTTTATCTCAACGATGCCGAATCAACGAAGAAAGGTGAAACATGAACACAGTGGAAGCCTAACGAGCAACGGAAGCATGACGGAATCAGTTGCGGATGCTGCTTTCGAAGTCATTGTTTTGGTAAGTCTCCCGCATATACCATGTATTGAAATGTCTCATGGGCCTGTGATTCAAATCTCTGGTCTCGACTTTGTTTCACAGACTCGAGGGAACGCGAATCCGGTCTCGGGTTCTAGCAGTCTGCGAGCTTTGATGCTGACTTGGTTTAGGGGCCAAATGGTGGACCTCGTGAGGACAGGGTGACTGGCCTATTGGTACGATCGACTTCAACCGGCTGGCAGCCAAACTCCGCCATCGCTGTGGATGGAGGTACCCTTCTCGCCGGGATCATTCGCTTGCTGAAGAAGGATATCGAAGGAGCTATGGACAATGTGCTGCAACATGGTCCCTTTGCAGGTCTACGCCTCCCATTTAAGTCGGCAGAAGCCAACGGAGCGCATGTATTCAGGGAGATCATCGATGCAGTTCTCATCACACACCCTCACCTCGATCACATTTCGGGCCTGGCAATCAATACACCGATTGTCGAGGCAGGAAATGGTCCCAAGTCTGTGGCTGCTCTTCCATCCGTGATAGCAGCCCTCAAAAACCACATGTTCAATGATGTTATCTGGCCGAACCTGTCCGACGAGGATGGCGGTGCAGGTTTGCTTACTTACAATCGCTTGGTCGAGGGCGGCAACAATAGATTTGGCACTGGAGAGGTCCGGGGCTACGTACGAGCCTGCACTGGTATAACGACTAAGTGTCTGACTGTCAGCCATGGGAGGTGCAAGCAGCGGTATCACCCAGAATCGGCGACGCATCACAGGATCAATAGCACTGTATTTGCACCCCATCTACCTGAGCATTTCATGCTGCCTTCTCGGGCGATGTCAATGGATCCAACTGAAGGAAGGTAATTTTGATTCTAGTCAGAAGACATGTCGCGGATGAACTACTTGCTAATACCGCGTCTAGCTTTTACTCTCCCGCTCGCTCCCCCCGACTTGCAGCAGCCAAGGAGCCTACCATGGCCACTGTTGAAAGCTCTGCATTCTTTCTGCGAGACAGCATAAGCGGAAAAGAGATCATCATCTTTGGAGATGTCGAGCCGGATTCGGTAGCTCTAGAGCCACACAATCGGCGCGTCTGGAAAACCGCCGCCCCCAAAATCGAGGATGGCACCCTTCGCGCAATTTTTATCGAGTGTTCCTATAATGACAGTGTCGACGATGCTTATTTATACGGTCACCTGTGTCCAAGACATCTCATCGCTGAGCTGAGCGTCCTCGCTAAGTTCGTGATGGAGGTACGCGACAAAAAGAACTGCCCGCCTGCGCAAAATACCAGCGATCCAGCAAAGTCAAAACGCAAATGGGATAGTACACCCAACGATGATCCTATGTCTGTAAGCCCAAGGTCCATGAAACGGACCCGCAGCACGGGCGGCAGAGCAGACCTGGCAAAATCAAACAGAGCATCTGAAACACCCGACGCGCCCTCCTTGTACGAGGAAGAGGATTTTGATTTCAGTGCCCCGAACGCATCCCGCTGGGCTGGCGCTAATCCTCTCCCACTGCAAGATCTATCTGTTTACATTATTCACATCAAAGAGACACTCGCTGATGGACCACCTCCTGGTTATGAGATCCTGAGCCAGTTGCGGAGGCAGGCAGCTGAGTCGTCTCTGGGCTGTCAGTTTTTCCTTCCAGACCCGGAGGAAGGCATATTCATTTCATGAAGGTTGACTCTTTTTTTTTCTTCGCTTCTCGTATTTATTATTTTGATTCAGCGAAAGATTTTATATTATTCTTATGTTTGGAAATAGACGGTGCCAAGGGAGTGCAGAATAAGGGCGGGTTCTTGTCTTTTTTTTTTTCAATTATTCCAATGTTATTATTCCTTAAAGATGAGCAAGGCATACCCAGGTAGCTCTGTAGAGACCAGATCAAAATAGTCATCAAAAATTGGCCATGGTCTCAAACTGAGATAAAGTAACAAATAATCCACAGCATAATCCATCGATCAAGCCGATTGCCCCTCTGTCGCTCTGGCGATGACATCTTCCCAGATACATCCGCTGGTGGAGGGAATCCGAAGACCGGACGCAACAGAAACATCTTCATTATCGCGTGGGGGGGGAGGGCAGCAGGCAAATCCAGAATAGTCTCCCCATCTCTAGCAAAATCAATCAGAGCCTCCTCGCTACCCCATTCTCCCATAGCCATCAAGCCAATAGGCACACCGCTATCTGGATCATAGCCAGCAGGGCAGCTTATAGAAGGGCAGCCAGTGAAATTAGCCAGCCAGACATATTCCATATTCCTTACAGATGCTTTGCCATCCGACACGCCGCGGGAGAGATCTGCTTCACCACCATCAATATGCCAACCAGGAAGAGGAGTAGTAGGAGAGAGAATCAAAAGATCAGGGTGCTTCTGGAAGAGGTGGGAGAGGTGGGTCATCAATAAGTTGCGTAGACGCTGGGCCACGAGGAGTTCCTGCGCGGTGATCTGGTACATTCCCAAGGAGACGAGAACCTTATTTGGAGCCGTCAGATGGCGGATCTGGCGAGCGTCCACGCCAGATGCAATTTCCGCCATGATAGTCAGAACATGAGCGCGCTGGCCTTCAGGAAGATAAGGTATTGTGATGTCGATGACATCGTAGCCATTTTGGCGATAGTGGTCCAATGCGGTGTCAAAGACCGCACGAACAGGGGCCTCGGCGCGATCGATCCATTCGCTCATTATACCGATTGTCCTGGTACGTTTACGGTCTGGTAGGGCGGGGATGGGCCTTGGGAATTGAGAAGAGATTGGATCTTGCGAGGCGGGGGCGGGCGTGGCCATGATCCGGTAGGCGAGGGCAAGGTCATCGATGTTTGATGCCATGGGCCCGAGAACACCTACAGTCGGGGCAAGACTTTGGGATGGTGCTCCAGATACACGGCCGTGGGTAGTCTTTAGCCCCCAAATGCCACAGAATGATGAGGGGATACGGATTGAACCGCCGCCGTCTGCACCCAGGGCAATGGGCACCAATCCTGTGCCAACCGCATACCCAGATCCGCCAGAAGATCCACCGCAATAGTAGCTTTTGTTATGAGGGTTCCGAGGGGTGCCGAAGTTGGGATTGTTATTGGTGGTGTCTGCGGAGTTTAGTATCAAGAGTTAAGGGGTTTGGTTTTGGATATCTCATACCGAGGCCGAGTTCGTGCATGGTGGTCTTCCCAATGACAATAGCTCCGGCTTCTTGCCATTGCTGTACACACCAAGAGGTGGCATCGCTGCCAGCCTTGAAATCTAATTTACTTCCCAATGTCCGTTTATAACCTGTGATATGGACTTCATCCTTGACTGCGACGGGAATGCCATCAAGAGGACCTAGTGGCTGACCCTTCTTGTATCTCTCGGAAGATGCTTCTGCAGCTGCTCGGATTATCTCCACCTGAGACTCAAGGAAGGCAGTCGAGTGTTTCCCCGCGGGCTGAACATCACGGCGTACCAGGGGAAGCAAAGCCTCGACGATCGCGGTTGGAGTCAGTTCACCCGATAGGTATAACGCGTGATAGTCGGCCGAGGTATAATATCTATTGGGTCCCTTTCGCTTTGGAATCGGAGGGATATCAGTGTTATTGTGAACAGTATCAACAGGAATCACGGTGGGATCGAAGCGGCCGGAGTACTGATGGAGGTGGGGGATTTCGCGTATGACATCGAAGCCAGCACTGCGCCAGAAATGGCTTTGAACGAACCCTATATTATGGATCCTGGCAATTTATCAACGGCCAGTTCTCGTGTCCTTGTTGCAAGCTTTCAGGGTTGGAAGGGAAAGGTCTTATTGGAGCTTACAAGGTCGCACCGATGGCCAAAGGTATACCTCGGAAGACAGGAATGGATTGAGTTTCATTCTTGTATGGTACTAAAGGACCTTCGCGAGGCTGAGGATAATTGAGGAACGACTGTTTGTTGGAAGCCATTTTTTGCAGATCATAACGGGAGCTGGAGCTGGAGCTGGAGCTGGAGACAGAGCTTCGAGGAAAGCGGAGGTGGCAGATCCCGCCGAGGCGATGATCCACGGGTCTCTTGGCACGATGATCTCACCTACCTCGGCACGCGGACTGTATTATTACAGCATTGTTACAGCAATGTTACAGCAAGCTTGGAAACGTGATAATATTTATAAATTTATAATACATCTATAGACGCAATTTGATGTTGGCCTTTTCCATGCCTAATGCAATGCCGGTGAGGATCGCCATGTAAGCAACCAATATGGCCATGGCTTGGGGCACGTTGACGTCCAGGGTTGGAATACTCAAATTGACCACACCTGTCAGCAGGTTGGCAATCAAGAAGATCGCGAGTCCACTGTGATTAAATGCCGTCAAAACGCGACTCGTGGCAAATGAGGTTCTTTCTCCTTCGCCGTCCTTGCTGCTCGCTCGATGAACAGCCGGGAAGAACACAGTCTCAACCAGGCAGAACAGAAGCAGCTGCGCACTGTTGAAAGCAGAGACCCACAAGACGTATGGCATATTGGCAAGGCGACGCGACACATGGATCCCAGCGCCATAGCCGAATGCGTAGGTAGAGTTGAAGAAGAACAAGCTCGACCAGAACAGTACTTGCAGGGTCAAGCTGATAAGCACGGACTTGCGAGCTTGCTGGGGCGATTTTGATGAGGAAGTTCCTCGGGGAATGGTGCGAGCTCCAACTCCCCTTCCAGCGAGGAATATCGCCAGGTAGCCCAGAAAAGAGAAGATTCCCTCGCGGTTCTTAGAGATCAAGTCCTCGCCTCGAGGAGAGATCAAAATATATGCTTTCAAGTCGGTGGACTCTAGGAGAACTTGGTAGAATATGGCAATGCTAATGGCCAGCGCTTCATAAGAGGGAATCAAGACCGTCAAGGAATCGAATATCTCCACAAATGGAGGCAAAAAGCCGAGAGTGAAGAAAAAATTCCAGTGAACTCCATACTCGGTGACATGTTCCGCATAGTCAAGGCCCTTGACACTCCAAAACCGAATGAGACCCAGTACAAGTAAGGGAATAGAATGTCGCATTGAGCCAAGGAGTCTCTTTGAAAAAACAGCTTTGGGGGAACTGGAAGCCCGACTCTTCAAAAGTGCACGGGCAGAAACCACGCCGGCCGAGAAAACGAATGAGCCCACGCCCATGTCCATCAACGAGGTGCCCCAATTCTCGACCTTGGCGAACCGGCGTGGGAAGACTCGGAAGTCCACGGCGAGAATGGCGACACAGGTAACTATCATCATGGCCGAGCGGTAGGTGGTCAGGAATGGGTGGATTGGCAAGGATAGTGCATCTTCTTTAGATGTTTCATCCTTGGCATTATGCTTGCGGGGTGGTTTGGCTTTCTGGATAGGGCGCAGAGGAGGCTGGGTCAAGAACAACAGAATCGCAGGGGTGGTGAGGAGGATATTTAGTAGGACGGGTGCCGACGAGTAAGCGGTCGTCGCGAAAAGGATGGCCAGAACATTGAGAAGGAAGTCTGTTAACAGAGCTGCGGGTCCATAAGGCGTAAAGAATGATAGCCGGGATTGGAGCGCGGACCACAAAAGTACCGAGGCCTAGACAGATCGTGTGTGAGTATTCAGCTTTTCTGAGGTTGACAAGGGAGGGGGGAGTTGGACAATACCGGCGCGACTAATGTGACTGCATTGATGTCACCGATAGTGCTTCCCGTGAGGTTCGAGACAAATGCCTCTTTCCGAGCT
Organism: Penicillium waksmanii; assembly: GCF_028829765.1. Taxonomy (NCBI): domain Eukaryota; kingdom Fungi; phylum Ascomycota; class Eurotiomycetes; order Eurotiales; family Aspergillaceae; genus Penicillium; species Penicillium waksmanii. Next base: position 1,366,135 of record NW_026643252.1, read on the forward strand.
TTATAACTTGGATCCATTTTTGAGGCTGGGGTGAGATGAGACGGACAGGATCACCGTTGACCCTTTGCCCGCATCTGTAATCAAAGAGAGCGCGGGAGATTGGAATTGGAGGTGGAAAGGAGCGGAATTTGGAGGCTAAAGCTCCCGTGGAGACAACACCGTGGCAATCACCTGATCCGCGATGTATGCCTTGCGGATCCCCGGATCTTTTTCGACACATGTCCCTTATTTCCCACGTCGCCTACGCATGGAATTCTTCTCTGGATTCTGTAAAATGAGCGAAGACGCTTGTATCCTTAGAACTAACTATACATTACATGATTGATTCCCCACCATGAAGCTGGCCACAGCCTCAGTACCGATCAAGGAAGACGGAATCAACAATGGCACGATAACACCGATCAATAAATCAAACAGAGTTGGTCAAGCAAGGCCAGCTCGAGGCTTCGAGGGCTCTGCAATTTGGAAACGATCAGGGTCAGGCCTGCAGTGAACGCGATTGGAGGATGGGCGTTGCCAGGCCCCAGAAAGCAACGATCTGGGGTATCACGCTCGTGGTTTCTTTGGTTTCTTGCAAGGCTGGTCCGGACCACTCCTTAAATCCCCTCCCTTCCTTAATCCGGCATCATGGCCAGTGCCACAGCCTGGCCGGAAAGTTGGATGGGGGGGGTTTTCCGTTGCGGATCAGAAATCTCCACGAGTCAGGACTTTTGATCGGACCCGCTCGACATCTCAGCTTGTGGATATAGAATGCATAGCTGTGAACTTAATCTGCCCTGGGGGTTCGGATCTGGCCCCATCAGGCGATCAGATTCGATCAGAGTCGATCAGAATCTCTTGCCAAACAAACATCATCCAAGGCCCCAGTCAGGAAGGGCTTCGGTAAGCGAATCCCGAGCTACCATGCCACGAGGCTGCGACTGATGGAATTGTAACTGACCCATTCGTCTCTTTTTATTGGACCGGCAAGACCGACTAATGGGGACCTGCCGTGCCCGGCATGCGCTGTTCCAAATTTCAACGCCATTTCAATCCGAATTACGACCTAGTATAGCACACTCTTGGGTGCGAGTACAGTGGCGTTGCAAAAGTTTGAAACACCACTGTAGGTTAACCCATACCCTTGTGATAGATCGGAAATTAGGCTTTTAGAATCATTGGCTGCATCCGGGGCGGTCTCTACGAGTAGATCCTTTTATGCAGATTTTACCATTGTCGATTTGACTTCCTGAGAAGCCTTCGCTTTGATTTAAACCTGATGGGCTGGATAGCGTCTAACTCACAAGTAATAAATTGTTTGTGAGTACCCTGTACGTAAGGTGCACAGCACATCATAGGTATGACCTTGCCGTCACTGTATCGGCGCCTAATCTAGGGCTGCTTTTTGATTGATAAAGCTCGGCTGTTGGCAGATTGTTGTTTAATTGAGCACCTGGGAATCACCCTCGCGAATGTGCTCCAGGTTTGGTGGAATCTGTTCCGGGCCCGCACTTGGTTAAGTTTGAAAGGGACATATCGGTGTATACTGCAATTTAGAGATCCATATCAAGGATTTTTACCCCGTTGGATCTTTGGTGATGTAGATCATTGCTTTGGTGTTTCTTATTCAGTACATAGATCTGCGTGAGAGTGTTATGAGGAATCTCGGCGTTGATTAGTTAGAATACGGCCGAGGGAATGACTCAGGTAACAAGGCGAGTCTGGGCGTTGGCAAATCCTGGGGGCCAAAAATGAAACAAAAAGGTCAAAAGAGCCCACCCGGGTAACGCCGCCGGGGGGATTCGCTCCTCAATTTGGGGCGCGGAGGCAGAGACGAGGAATCTGTTCAGAGTGATGGTCCCGACATACTCGGGTCTAGAAGTAGAAGTGAAATAGCAAAAGGCATAACCCCAGATCCCTGGCATGCCGTGAAGCCAACAGTCTTGTATCGTTCGTTTTCTTTTTATAAATTATTTTCTTTCGTATCGGGATTGGCTATGTCCCCCACTTAAGAAAGCCGAAATATTGAGAGCCGGCATGGTCGGGATTTGCAGTCACGAAAGAGCGAAAATTTAGTTTGATATCATGATACTTGGTTATCATAGGGCTGGTGGGCGGAGAAACCACCTCTTAGTTAAGGTTGTAGTGTCAGAAAGTGTATCGAATTCCTTCTAGTCCCTCCTGGAAGTCACATATTCTGCCGATTCCACAAAATGGAGTCGAAGGAACCGTAGGAGGATGGAAGGACGCTACTCTATGTTCATATGTAGCCTCTGGGTACGTACCCACAGGGTTCGTGCGGCCTCCCATTGCCAATTGTCCATCAAGTCTGTATCCAGTGCTTGACTTCGCAGCATATTTGTAAGTGGAATTTTGCTTGGGGCCTGGCCTTATGCCAATGCACATCCGGAGAAAGATACAGGGCCATCGTGGTGGTATGAGCCCTTATTTAAGGCACTTGATCCCCTGCAGACCACTGCCATAGAGACCGCCTAGGCTCCAAACCCCCATCTTTCGCCCCATTGCGGAGTAGCCCAGAGTTCTTTTCGTTTAGTTACTCTAGTCGGGATTTGGTCCAGACCATCTGCTTCCTTTTCTGATACCCCTACTGCGGGTCGGGTCTGGTGATAACAGGGGCCGCCCGCACGAGGGTACGTCAACACACTCAACGCCATCTTGTAAAGCGCTCGCGTCTATAGGCCCTGGCCTTTATGCTGGCTCTTCTTCCCCCAGTGGCCACTATTAGATCCATGGTCACCACGAACGCCCTTTTTGTGCGAGACGACTGGGTCAAGAAAAGTCGGGCTGCCATCAAGAATCTGGAGCCTAGCTTTGCTAGCCCAACATCGAAACGTGCTATGGACAGTCAAGACGCCGGACCACCACCCAGAAAGCGTGAGTCTCGTTCAGGAACCCGAAAAGTTGCTGCTCTCTCTTCCGAGCAGCTGGAACGGAAACGTGCAAACGACCGGGAAGCTCAACGATCCATTCGACAGCGCACCAAAGAGCATATCGAGCAACTCGAGACACAAGTTTCGTTCCTGCAGGCCCAGATTGCGGAAATGCGATCCCAAAATGATCAATTTCAAGAGATCCTTCAAAGGAATGCTGCTCTAGAGGACGAGGTCGGTCGCTTGAAACGCCAGCTGGCCTATTCAGGCCATCCCGGAATGGCAGCAGATGGTGAAGAAGTTCTTCCCTACCCAAGTAGTTGGCATTCGGGTGAAGATCCTGGGAATTCAGCGTCGAATGTCCCAGAAGCTAGCACGATGCTTCCATCATCTCAGTTTGCCGGATCATCTCATCCTTTCTCGTCGAGGCTTCCACGGACACCATCGGCCGTATCGATGTCAAGTCGATCGTCGCACCCTCAAGATTGGCAGCAATACACAAACACGCGTTCGCCATCTCTAGGCGAGGCCTCGGGGTCGGAGTTGCCAGGGCGCATGGAGTCTTATGTGTTAGACGGGCATATGCAACAGGGGGCGCGTCTGGCGCTCCCACCATCCATCGCCCTCTCGGCGCCACAGATCAATTATTGCAGCACTGCATCTCCCAGCCAACACTCCACTGAGAATTCATTTGCAGAGCCATATTCCGTAAGTCAGAGGGGCGGGGAAAACCCGCACTCGTCTTTGCAGTCGTCAATAGACCACGTCCCTTCTTTGTTTCTGCCATCCCAACGAACCCAGGCCATTCCCATGCCTGGCGTCAGCCCTGCGGCCCAACCAGCATCGGCCCAGTCTTACCAAGCAGCTGCAGCACCGTACCAGGATTCTCTACCGAGACAAAAGGAACACTATCCTTATCCTTGGAAGCCGCAATCCTAAGCATGTTCGGTCATGGGTAAGATGAGCCTCAAGTCGTGACTTTAACTGGGTGATTCTCAAACTAGGCGTAATGAGAGCCGGTTGAAAAGGAGCGGTAGAGAGGCAATGGGAGAAAGGGGGATCTAGATGTTTGAAAGTAAGTTTCACGTTGGACAAAGAACCCCGTCATTTTTACGGCAGCTCACATTCTCTTTAATTTCGCAGCCAGCCTTTTCCCTCGTCGACGGTCAAAAATCGACGGAGACGACAACCTTGGAATCAACTCGGCTCGCATGAAAAAAAAAGAGAATACATCCGCATGGTATGACAATAACAATGTGGTCTCACGCGACAACTTTGCATCTCTTGCCATCATTTATTTACTTGGGGGTTATTGAATTTGAAATTGGAGATTTGGAAAAAAGAAAAGAAGAAAGAAAAACTCAATACATCATGATATTCAAGCATTTGATGCATCATTGATGATGGGATGATTGAAGTCGGAGTTGCCTGCTGGCCGGGTTCAAGTTGTCTTCCAGGGCTCGGAAAGCGACGAGGTACTAGTATGACACGGCCTGCTACAGTGGCGTTGTAAAAGTTTGAAACCCCATCCTGCCTATCATGATTTACCGCCTTCTAATGGGAAACTAGTAGGGTAGCTAACTAGCCCGCGATTAGAAGGCGGAGACAAGAACAGTCAACATGGGGTTTCAAACTTTTGCAACGCCACTGTACGTGGAGTGTTGATATAATAGTTCAAGTATGTTGGTAATTTGGTTTCTCAACTGTGTTCCATTAATGTATCAATATCCCCGGTGAACGCGATAGCCACAAGGCAAGTAGTAGTATGAAGCTCATCCAGTGTCTAGTAATAAGTTTGGACCTTACTCCACTTGGGGATCTTTCGATCTTCTGGGCTTTGGTTAAGAATCCGTCCAAATATTCCAAAAGGTATACAGGAAAACAGAGTGGCCTCAAACTTGCTTTCTCGCACTCTAATCTACTACCGAATACCAGTACATGCCAGTGATCGGAATTTGTCTAATGTGACCAAAAGCCAAACCCTCATGAGACAACAACCTAGGCCAGTAAATGTATTTCTACGAGTAATTCACACTAATTTCTCTTGCTTCTGAGAGCATTGACGGAAGGTCACCTAGAAAGATATATGGCAAACTGCAGGGAGGTTAGGTTCGTCGTGGTCCTATCGGGTGACTGTAGCCTTGCCGGAGGGCTGTGCTGCGGTGGAGCCGCCTAACTCCAGGCTCACCTTCGTCTCGTCGGTTAGCATCGCCTCGCCGTGGCGTGGGGTATGATTTTTTTTTTCTTTTAGAAAGATCTCGACCTCAAAGAAGGGAAACAGGTTTCTTCTTCCTCTTCCTAGATCTTTCAATACCTGAAATTCCTTGCTCGCCATGGAACCTCTCAAGATCAGAGTAAACGGCGAGTCATCCATCACTCGCCTGGCCGAGCAGGGTCTCCTTCGACTTTCTGTGGAATCACAGGGCCCCAAACTAGAAACCGTTTCCAAGGAAGTGGTTTCGAGGTCCAATGAACTCACTGGTCTTTTCAAGACATTGTCTCCAAAGACTCAGGCGGGCACCGCAACTGCAGACGCGGCCGTTACCAATGTCGCCTCCACCTTTCTAAGCACGCGGAACTTCACCCCCCGTGACAGGGATGGTCAACCATTAGAGAAGGTGTATCAGGCTTCCATGTCCCTTAGCATCGTATTCCGTGATATCACAAAACTCAGCGAGGTAGTTGGCCAGCTTCTGACTTATTCCAATGTGGAAATCTCCTCTATCGATTGGAGTTTGAGCGAGGCCACTCAGAAAACCCTGGGCTCCCAAGTTCGCAGGGAGGCCATTCGTGATGCAGTCACTAAAGCAAATGATTATGCCGCTGAGGTTGGACGAGAAGTATACGCGGTGGATATCATGGATGGAGGGCAGAACGCTACCATGCAACATGCACCGGTAGGAAGGTCTCTTTTTGGGTCTGCTCCGGCGCCATCTGGTGGAGGTCTTTTTGGCGGTAGTGCTACTGCTGGGTTTGGATGCGCTACTCCCCAGGCGTCTCAGCCATCTGAGATGCTGAGCCTAAGCCCCCAAAATATCAAATTTACGAGCTCGGTGCACATTGAATTTCAGTCGTACCCGGAAAGTAATGGGTGACACTGACAGGCAACTAGCCCCTTGCAGTATGTTGCCTGGGATCGATTGCATATTTGAGTTTTAATTCATATATTTTTTTGAAAAAAATTCTATCATCTACTGCTTGAATCAAATCAATCAAAACCCAATCAGCGGCTCGTCCACCGAATCTACTTCGAAGTCAAATCGAACCAGATCTTCCCTGTAAGGAATAAAATATGTATGCGTAACCCTTCGTAGATTTGTTAGCTGCTTCGATGGCACATGTACCAATTAACTCGAAATCGGAATATGTATTCAAGTTACCTTTCATGCTCACTGCTTGCCTGGTACGCAGCCAGCGCTGCCCGGTCTTCATGGTAGCTCACTAAGGCGTACTGGAACCCCTTGCTCTTCTCGATAGGCTCAGTAATAGAAGGACCTCCCACGACAAGTCTTTGGCTCTTGACACAAGGCAATGATTTGAGTGTTTTTATTTGCGTAAGAAATTCCTCTCGTACGGCAGACGAAGCATCTGCCCGAAATTTAAACAAGACTATTGGAAGCCCGGAGGTCAATAAGCGCACAATGCTAGGAAGGATTCCAACGAACGAACCGATATGGCAGATTGTCATTTTTGAATGGAATGCTGGGGATCAAGTAATAGATTTCAAGTTATTTGAAGATTAAACTGGCGTGAATTGGGCATTTTATGGTGCAGCGAGGCGACGGATGACATCCGTTAAGAGGCGGGGGGAACCCGTAGGTGCTGTGGCGGCAACCGACGGAAGCTCCCCGCACATTTCTTCCGGCAACGGGACTTCCACTTCCACTTCTCATCGCTCCAAGCACTCATAATTCGAGAGAAATGGAGACCCCACGCCGCAATCGGAATCGTGCTGCATGTCGGAGATGCCAACGCCGAAAAATTAAGTGTGATGGGACTCTACCCCAATGCACCTCATGCAAAAAGGCAAATGTGACTTGCATAAACGACGGGAAGCAAGAGGTTAATCGAACGTGGGTTATCTCCTCCGCGGGTACTGAATGTATAATAACTGGGGAAATAGTTACATCGCCAGCTTGCAAAAACGCGTTCAATGGCTCGAATCACTGGTGCGTGAGCAGGGTAGAAGTATAGAAGCTGGGCCGCCCCAGTCGGTGGATCTTGCACATTCTGAACCTCCACTTGAGGAAGATCACACCTTCACCCGCTCTGTTACTTCACAGACTCGAAATGAAGAGACCGGGCCTGAGCGACATATGGAAGACAATCAGCCTTCCCGCACATCAAGACAAGCTCATGAAATTGGACTAGTGTCTCTGTCTTCCGGCGGCGAGGCAAGATATATCGGACCCTCGAGTGGCTACTTCCTTGCAAATCTCGTTTTTTCTAGTGCTGGTCGACGAATGGGACCAACAGGAGCGACTAGCAGCTCAAATGAACCGATTTCGTTATCGACGGAGCTATTCAACAGCCCTGCTCCATTACCAACCAGGAAAGAGGACGCCATCGAGTTGTCATCGAAATATTTCTCTTCCGTCCATCTCACCTACCCATTTTTACACGAGCCATCTTACATGCAGAAGCTGGAAAAAATGTACAATGATACGGATCTTGATCCTTCCGCTGCATTTCATGTATACATGGTGCTGGCGATAGCTGCCTCGGATTTATCTCGGCGCTTCAGACTTCGATTGCCTGCAGAGGGCTATTACACTGCGGCTACCAAGCACTTTGAGGGGGCATGTGCTGATGGCTCCTTGGAAGGGCTGCAAAGCTCCCTCCTTCTCATGGTCTATGCTCTCCACAATCCTTCCTGTGGAATGAATATTTGGAGCCTCAATTATCAATGCCTGGGCGCTCTAATTGACCTAGGACTTCAGCGTGATGTACGAGTGTCTTCAAACTTCCCAATATCTTTCTTGGAGCAAGAGATGAGGACCCGGATTTTCTGGGTAGTCTACACCTTTGATCGAACGTTGGGCACAATGATGGGCAGACCAATTGGAATTCGAGATGAGGCATGCGAGCTTCGAGTAAGTGACGCAACCTTGGAACTATAATAGTGAAAGGAACCATATGCTAATTATGGGTAGCTACCATCAGATGTTGCCGATCAATTTCTCGCTGAGTCGGCTGTTGAAGAAAGGCCCGACCAAGCCCGACCATCCCATATCACATACTCCATTCATCTCTTCAAGCTAGCGCGGATGAATTCCGAGATCAAATATGTCATGCACAGCATTTGCAGAGATCCACCAAAATACGCATACCCTCCCGTTGCTGATATCTATCAGTGGCAGAGGGAAATGATCGACAATCTCCAGTCTTGGCTACTTGATATTCCTCGGGCAACAGGAATGGAGCCCATCGCCAAGATCTGCGAAACAAAATTTCACGAGATGATGATCTTGATCTTGCGGCCAAGTCCTGGTATTCCAGAGCCCTCAGATGACCTACTCGCAAGATGTTTTCAGCATGCAGTCGAGCTCCTCCGTGGCTTCGGAGAACTATACCGACAAGAAGCGCTGTTATATAGCAGGCTCATTGTGCACTCCATCTTTCTGAGTACACTCATCATGCTTCATAGTATCTGGAGACTGCCCAAGATTGCATCACAGGCTCATATTGACGATGTGGTGGCTGACACAGGTATCAGCTTGAATATCCTCAGCAGTATCGGGGAGTACTGGACGGAAGCTAAGCGGGCAAGGGACTGCATCCACGAGCTGTCAGGTGCTACTATCCAACGCTTAATCAAAGTTCGAAGCCTTGATAAGTCTCCGCGGGCTACAAGGGCTCAACCACAGAGCTCAATGCAAGCGCATCCAGGAAACGCAGTAGCTGAAGAATTTCCAGAGCAGGTCGATTCGGCCATTGGTATTGTGCCGTCAATGAATTCACTTGGAGATGACTATGATTTGAATCTGGATAGCTCAACCTGGTTCAATGATTCATTACCTGGGGGTTTCATGGATTTTGCTGGGGCGCCAGACTTTGACAGCCTCATGTGGGATGTGTTCAACAATAATTAAGCACATGTAAAAAATTAGCAACGGCCAATGAATATGACCAAGTATCTCCAGAGTCGATCTCATATAGAATTTACTGCATTTATGGTTTAGTATATTTCGCCCTATACAACTTGAATCCAATCTCCACTCCAATTGCGTTAACCATGCGGAGTGTTCCCGCTGGAGCGGGAGCCATCCGCTTCCCCAACTTCCCCCCCCGGTACTTAAAAGCGGCTCAACATCTCCATATCGAAATATTAGAATCAACCGCGACAAGTCAAAAGGTGGTTCAAACAAGAACGACTAAAAGCAAAATTCACAATGACCAACGAAAACCAACAACAAATGCATCTGATCAACCACAAGGACTTGGAATCCTTCGTTGAGCAAATCCTCATCGGCAACGGCACCCCTCAAGAAAGCGCCGCCATTGTTGCAAAATGCCTTGTAAGCGCAGACCTCCGAGGTGTTGACACACATGGAAGCAATCGAATCCCTAGCTACATGGAGCGAATCCGCCAGCAAGCTTTAAACGCCAGTGCAACACCCACTCTCCGCCAAGTAACGCCCGTCGTCGCACAGATAGATGGACACAACGGATTTGGATTCGTCGCGGCACACCAAGGCATGGCGCGAGCCATTGAAATGGCCAAGGATTTCGGCATGGGCATGGTCTCTATTAAACACTCCAATCATTTTGGAATGTCCGCGTGGCTCGTTAAGCAGGCTCTGGACGCCGGGATGATGTCGCTTGTTTTCACGAATTCCTCGCCCGCACTTCCTGTCTGGGGCGGCAAGGAGAAGATGATGGGCGTTTCGCCGATTGCGTGCGGGGCACCTTCTGGGAATGCTGCGCGTCCATTTATTCTTGATATGGCGCCATCTATTGCGGCGCGGGGCAAGATTTACAAGGCGTTGAGGAGGGGCGAGAAGATCCCCACAGATTGGGCCCTTGATAAGAATGGAGACCGCACTGATGACCCGGCTAAGGCGCTGGAGGGGGTTATGCTGCCTATGGGTGGACCCAAGGGATCTGCTTTATCGATTATGATGGATGTCTTCTCGGGTGTGTTTTCTGGAGCTGCTTTCGCTGGCCATGTTACAAATCCTTATGATCCTTCTAAACCTGCGGATGTGGGCCATTTCCTTGTTGCCATCAGACCGGACTTGTTTATGACTATGGACGAGTTCAAGGAAAGAATGGATTATCTTTACAAGCGGGTTACTGAGTCTGAGAAGATGTCTGGTGTGGATCAGATCTATTTCCCTGGTGAAATAGAGATGATCACGGAGGAGAAGAGACTTACAGATGGCATTCCTTTTGCAGATGCGGAGATTGCGAGCTTGAATAAGGAGGCCGATCTGGTCAAGGTCGAGCATTTGAGGGTCCAGGAATAATTGGTGTAAAGTTGAATGATATCGTTACCATGTACTAGTAGTGCATTTAGAAATACTACATTGAAATCTTATAAGTGATACCCGAAGCATGAATTTTTGGAGGTCAAAAATGACTACGAGTACGCTCGGAAATTCTGTATTTTGAGTAATACACTCTTTGTTTAGTCAAACTATCAGTCATGATTGATACAGCCACTGGAACATGGAAGATCATGTTGCGAATCCATGTCCTAAGGTGATTAACTGTCCTTAGAAACAAGCCACAAAACTATCGGAAACCAGTAGAAGCCATCCCTAGCTAATTAAGAAGATGCCACCGAAGCAGGAGAACACCTAATACACAACATGAGATGCAACATCGAAAAATAGGGCCACTGGAATTCAATTATCGTTCAATAACCCTCCCATATAAGAAAGAGAGTATAAACGTAAAAAAGACACGGGGACTGCAATGATCGCAGGTGTAAAAGATATCTCTGAACAAGAACACAGTGCTGTGGTCCCACTTTACAGTCAGAGTAATAATGACAGGAGAAAGGAAACGTTGAATCACAGAGAAGAAAATGTGGAAGGAAATAGGGATAAGAAACATTAAGCAAGGGGAAAAGGAAAATGTATTCTAACAAAGGAAATGAACATGCTAGATATTAATCAAACACCTGGCGGATGAAGAAGAAATTTCGCTTCATGCACAGAATGGGGGGGAAGGAAAAGCAGGGTATCACATGGTTATCCAAACAACATCGCTGATCCTTTTCAGTCGAATAGGATGAAATATTGGAACAGGGTTGGATTGGAATTTGCCTTGCAGAATTCGAACAGTCTGAGGCATGGACTGTTGGTACCATTTGGTTGCAACGACTGCTCTCGGCGAGATCGGGTAAAAACGATTTTTCTTCTTTTTGTTCGAGGTCAAATCGGTGGAGGGATTCACCTGTCGTCACCACCAGCTCGAGACTTAGCGCGCCGTCGGAAAAAGTCCATCACCTTGCGGGCCGCACCTGAACTGCCGGAGTGGTGGGAAGAATCCCGCTCATACTCGTAAGCGTCAGCAAATTTGCGGTTGTTCTTTTGCAGAACGTTGGGCCCACGCCCGGACCGACCAGCTTGCATAGATGACCGGGGAAAGCTGTCGTAGGTGGCATTGTAGTCATCGTAATAGTTTGGCTTTGACGAATATGTGTAGTTGTTTCCATGGTACTGGTCATCGTTTTGGTAGACCTGCTCTGAAGAGATGGCTCCAAATGAATCCTGTGTTTGGTCAAACCGAGACCCAAGCTCCGCAAATTGTTGATCGATCTGTGACTCATAGCTCAGGGGGCCATTGTCTGGGGGATTCTCATGCACCTCGTCTGATGGTCCCTCACTGACGATGCCCATAGCATCCTGGGTTCCATAGCTTGTCGCACGAGGTCGGGTTGGGGATGGGCCAGTAGCTGGGCCAGTAGCTGGGCGCTGGGGGCCGCGGGGGTCAACAGGCCGGGAGGTCTGTGGTGCTTCCTCGGGGGGTTTGAGCCCGCCCAAAGCCTCGGATGGAAAAAGACTGGGGGAGAAGAGAAAAGCGACGAGGACGGCCCTCACCACCAGCTTCACTGGCTTTCCTGTTGTGACCGTACTGCATAGATCGTCGAGAATCCATGGAAACACGAGAATCCTCTCGGGGAAGAGTCTCTTTCATGCTGGTGGGAGGGTAGCGTTTGTTTTGCCGAGAACGAGCGGCAGTGCTTTGTGAGTTGCGACCACTCATAATAGAACCGGTGCGCCCGAAAAGCTTTTCGCCAAGGCTAGAAACGGTGCTCGAACGCTTGTGGCCCTTGGGAGGCTCTTGCCGGGGCGTGGGATTGAAAGTTGAAGGAAGTTGCTGAGTACTAGGGCGGCCGATGGAGGTAGTCGATGCCTGTGCAGGGTTCTGACCAAGTGCGAATTGGCGGCTCTTTGGCTGTGCTAGACGGCCCTCGGTGTTAGTTGCGGTGACTGTAGGGGCCACTGGCTGCCCATATGAGCCTCGTGAAGGCAGACGACCAGTATTGAAGGAGGCCATGGAACCACCTGTTGTCGGCCTTGCGTTTGAGGTTGCTATGGCGGTCGTATGGGTTCCTGTGATAGCCACGTTGTCCGAAGTGGAGCGAGGAAAATGTCCTGGCAAAGGCTTGTCGTAATTGACAGGGGGGCTTCTCCTTGCCTTTGATGGGGACTGGCTCAACCGATTTCTCGGGTACTGGAGGACCCTGCTCTTCTTTCTGGACAGAACCGCGAGGGCGTGACTCGGTATCTGCAGGGTATTCTCCTCGTACAGTCTGGGACTGCGGAGCGACATATTCGACTTGAACTGTTCTGCGCTTTGCATCGCGGGATGTCTTCGATTTCTCGCTTGGCGATTCTTGTGAAATGTCTCCGGCGTGGTGATTAAGTCCACCGACAGCTGGTACGGGACTTTGGTGTGTCTTCGGTGGCTCGCGGACCGATGCGCTTCGTGCCAGAGTGGGCGCTTCCGGTTGAGACTCGGCTGGGACAGTTGTGTTGGCGATGTCTGCAACATTCGTGGTGCTGCTAGTAATGTGAGAGACGATGTGTGAATACTCGTTCAGCCAGCTGTGACGAGCCACTTCGAAGAGATCTGCACGTTTACGAGGATCAGGGACCAGTATGCGCCTAAGGAGGTCACGGGCGTGTGGTGTAACATATTCGGGGAATGTAAGAGGTGTGGTGACAATGTATTTGTACAGAAGATTGATGTTATCTCCATCGGGATTCGCTGGGTCGTCATCGAAGGGGAGATAGCCAGCCAACATCGCATACTGAAGAGGCAGAAAATATTAGTTTCAAATGACGAAAAATAGAGTAATACCAGACACTGTTTAGAGGACATACCAGGATGACACCGCAACTCCACACGTCCACCTTGCGTCCAGTGTATAGCGAGTCACTCACGACCAGCTCCGGGGCGGCGTAGCAAGGGCTACCACAGCTTGTTTGCATTAGGTCACCGCGTCGAACCCCAGTGGGACCGATCTTGTCCAGCCGCTTCCGCTTGACGTATTCTTTATTGGTGAGATTGTACTCAATCTCCTCCTCCAATGGATCATGCGGATCGAAAGTGTTTGCAAAGCCGAAATCAGTAATAATGATATTACGATTCCGATCCAATAACAAGTTCTCTAACTTGAGATCTCTATGCACGATGCCCTTTTTATGCAGATAGCCAACACCAGAAACTAGTTGTGCGAATAACCGACGCGCGGAGTTATCTTTGAGGTAGCGGTTGTTCAGGATGTAGTCGAAAAGTTCACCCCCCAGATGCATACTCCATAATAATACCGATATGACGGTCAGTTTCCACCATCTCGTGGAGGCGGACAATATTGGGGTGGGCGAGCTCGCGCAGAATCGAAATTTCTCGGTAGATTTTTGGCAGCCGACTCGGATTCGTTCCAAGGGTATCTCGGCGTATGAGCTTGATTGCGACTTGAATGCTCCCATCTCTCTTCCATCCCAGCTTGACTTTTCCAAATTCGCCCTCGCCGAGGGTTTGGCCTAGAATATAATGGCCGAAGGTCGTCTCTTTGCGCTTAACCGTGTTACCGTTGTTGCTATAGTCGTGGCGACTGCGGTGCCCAGTTCGAGTTCCCTCCTCAACGGGGTCATTAGGGTAGCTTGCAGCGACATCTCCAGGCGCAGCTGTCGGGGAAGCGCTCACTTCTCGCACCTGCTCTCTCTCCCGATCCACGACGGGGTCGCTGACCTGTATCGAGTTGATGACTGCACTTGACTCCTTCACTAGAGGTGCCCCATGTGCGTTCTCTGTGTCGGGTTTCATCTCTTGGGCGGAAACGGGGGCTGCTCTCGACCTGCCCGAGTCCCGCGTTGATTCTTCAAGAGGATCCGGGCGACGGGACCGGCTTTTGCCATTGCGGTCATCGCGCGATCGATCGCGATTTTCTTTGCGATCAGCCCGACTCTTACTTTGGCGAGAGCCTTTCTCTCCCGATGAACCATTGGGGCTGCGACGGCTGTGGTGCGTAGATGAGACCCTCGGGGGCGGGACCGGTGGTGAGCCTAGCATATCGGGGAAATTGTTGCGCGCATTCCTTTGTGCGGGTGAAGATGCCGTTTGAGATACTGGGGAGTCGTGGGCGGACAGTGGCAAGGCCGACTGGTGAGAAGTGCTCATAGCCGAAGAAGCTGATTGGGGCCGGCCTCAGAAATGGCTGCTAGGCAGATATCAGTAACCTTGATCGCATGTGCTTGTGCAATATGTTCGTTCACGGGATGGGTGAATGCGGGGAGAGTGTTTGCATAGCGGCCGCCGGCATACCTTCTGTTCGATGCGCAGAAAGCCCGGCGAGACTTTCTGGCTGTGTGACGGAATACGACACGCTCTATTGGGTCCTTGTCGACAGGGAGAGCCTGCAGCCAATTGCGATTAGCACAATTGACGCGCAGGAAACACCTGAGCCCTCCCGGGGGGGTGTTTGGCGAGAATCGAAAGGGAGAGGGTTGGGCGATCGGTCGCACTCACCGAGTGTCGACTTCAGCCTCACAAACTGCAAGTCAAACGCGATGGTTAGCTTAGGATCCCCGCTTTCGATTCTTATCGGCAATCGACAAAAGGATAAAACATGCGACTGAGGCAGGAATGGAGGGGAGAGGAGGGTGGGCACTGACAGAAGCTTCGATCGGAGGAATGGGGGGGAAAGGAATGCCACGCCTGGGGAGGTTGCGAACAAGAAAAAAACGCACGATAGGGCCCAAAGAATAGCCGGTAAACTCGATCACGGCTATTTACCGGCGGAACAACGCGTCGGCAAAGTAGAGAGACGAAGCAAAATGAAATGAAGAGGAAGATACCTGCACTGCAGGTCTGTAGAGTCCCCTCTTCCGACCCACGACCTGGGGGAGTCGCACGTTGTCCGAAAAACCGGGGGAGAGAAACGAACGCGGAATGAGTATGTCTCAGGCGCGATTGGGTTTTTTCGAAGCGATCAAGAGTTCAATTGTCGACGCTGAACATGGTCTAAGCCAGGGCTGAGGGGCGCGGACAGGGGGCGCGAGGGGAGCCAGAAGGCGAGAAACACTGGTCGGAGGGAAAAAGGGGGGTTCGAAGGTCAGAGATCCCCAAGAAGAAAACAAACAACAAAAGAAAGAGAAACAAAAGAGGCCTTCGAGACAGACCTCACGAAAGGATGAGGTGGATGAGAAAGGGGAGGGAGAGAGGGAGAGAGAGAGAGAGAGGGTAAGATACTCGTACGGGTTTGGTCGACGGAGTACCTCTACCCTTGGGTAGTGTCGTTTAGTCTGGGGGAACCAGCGGGTCTATCCAGCCTTCTACAATCCAGCTACATTTCGATTGATGGTATTGGGTATTAGGTATTGGGCATTAAGTATTTTGGTTTTCTATCTACAGTACTATACTATATTACCAGATGATTCTGTCGTCCTATACTTAACTTGAATACTCTGATGATAGGCTGCCGTGCTGGCTCCATCCAGCCGAGGATACTTAGTAGTGTAAGCCGCAAGAGAGATAGTACATAATTGACCCAAATTGGCGCGACTATTTTCTGCCCTGAGAATCCCCTTGCTGCACCTGTGATAGAACGAAACGGGTGCGAGGCCCGAGGGCTGATCCTCGCATGTGGAGAGCAAAGAGGAAGGTCGGACGGCCTGAGCAGGTATCTGAGGGTCTATGGAGTAGTCATAGCGCAAAGACCAAGTGAATGTCGAGACCCTCGTCATCAGAACGGCCACCATGCCCGTAAAGTAAGCTAGCAAAGGATAGGACGGCGTGAGCCCGTTTCAAAAGAAAAAGGGGAGAGGGGGTCGGCGCCGGTTGTTTCGCATCGAAAAGTGGGCACCTCGCTAGGACCGACGATCGTCATTAGGCCCCTAGAAGCGCGATCGACCTAGATTCGATATTATGTACTCCGTATCAAGTATCTATCGAGATCTCTCTGCATTATCCTGGGGCAGATCGGGCCCCGATAGCTTCTTGGTCCAGTTGGGAACGGGTGCGGAGATGAGTGTCCACGTAAATTGTGTGCCCGTGGCTGAGTGGTTAAGGTTGCGATATGGAGAGGTGGTCCTTGGGGCGGAAATTGCTCGTAGCAACAAAGCTGAGAGAGAAGCCTCCTCGAGTAAGCTTCAGCTTGGTTGTTTGTGTTGAGCTCGAGAACAAAAAGGGTCTCGCTTTCATTTCCTCTAGGGTTCACATAGTTCCAGCCACCACGGTCGGGGAGGTCAAGAGCTCTCTCCCCAGACATTCCATCAATTGGCTTCAAGCTATGCTCTCCTGCCAAGTCGAATCGTATCTTGCAGAAATCCACCGTTATCCATGGTTAAGAGCTGCATTGAATCCACGGATGCGCGTCGGATCGAGCAGATCCTGCGGTACTCCAGTTTCCAGCTGCAACCCCTCCGTTCTCCCCACGGGAACTCTTTAGACTGAATGACGACTTCGGCTGCTCCGTCGGGAGTATGAAAGATGGATATTTTAAAATTATTAAATCGCGGCTCGGACTGGTTCCTGACATGGGTATTTCGGGGTATCCGCACTGGCTTGTTGCGCTCCACTGAACTCCACTTAACGGCACCGCAGCGCTCCCGGTTGTCCTCCACGTCGGAATCGTAATCATAATCACAAAATCGAGACCGTCCAGAAGTCAGACGCCGTTCACACTTTTCCTTGAGATGTCGGTGTGGGGACCAGATCGATTGGTGTTTGGCGGTGTCCCTGCTGTTCTGTACTGATCAGCCTCATTGGTGTGAGTGGGCCGGCCAACTGTCAAGCGGATGATGCGCTGGCACGCTTGCCACCCCTGGAAGCCCTAAGATCTCATTGAATGGAGCGCACCCGGCGGCAACGAGGTGGGGGGGGGGATGAGGAAAAGACATGGGCGAAAGTCGGCGACAGAATGACGCACGGCCCTAAAGATCTGGCGGGGACGGGATTTGCAAGTGGCAGAGATTATCCCTGGGAATATCGCCGATGTTACGACTGTCCCACCCGACCGAAACTTTGATTCTTATCCAATGTCCGTTGACTCGGACAATTGGAGCATCTCTATGGTGCCTACAGAATACGTACTCGCAAGGCCAGCTAGCGTAGAACCTTCAGTCAAGAAACTTTGTCGCATTGACACACTAGAAAAGACTATCTATGTACAAAATCGGACCTCATCGAATCGCCCTGGGCCCAGAATCCAAATTCAAAACAAGACAAGGATGAGCTAAATGCCACTGACTCCTCGGACTCCGGGTTGAAGGAAGAGCAAGAATCAGATCTGCTTGGGCCATTTCACATTCATTTCACATTTCATGATATTTGGTATGGTATGGGTTTTCAATCCCAATCTGTCGATCCAGCAAAATGAACGAGCGCTTACCGCTTGGCCCCTGACATGGGCGTGCCGCCGAGCAATTGCGTCTCTGATGCATCGTATGCAGGTGGCGGGCCCGGTGATGGGCCCCGAGCAGCTGGGTCTCGCGCCCCCAAATTCGACGGTCCCGCCTGCGCGTCATGAGGCACCTGGCCACCATCGCCAGCTCCGACAACCACCTGCTGTCCATCACGCATACGCCCAACCACCATACCTTTTGCCACGGACTTGAGTAGTGCACGCCGACTGACACCCGTGGCATCAATGTATACCAATCCAACGTTCTTGATGCCACCTGTCAGGTTGGTTGCCACGGAGCCCGCCTCAGTGCCGTACTTATGACCGATCATCGTGCTGGCTGCCTGTGAGCTGGTAAGAAGCATATTCTTTGCCCCTTCCTGAATTCCATCGGCCAAGGTGGAGAACGCAATCATGGATTTGTTCAGCACTCCTGGCTTGTAATCAGGCGGTGGGTTGCTCTTATCAAATTTCTTCGGCCTCGCAGCATCCTTGCGCGCAAAAGATGCGCCCAAGTTCTGTGCAACCTTTTCCACTTGTCCAATTGTACGAGAGGAAATGTCCGCAGCACCGTTGGAAAAGGTGCCCACCTTGCGAACGCGGGCGTGAGTCGCTTCGGAGAACGTCACTGGCTTTTGATTGGGCTTCACCTTCTTGGTGAATGTGTCCGCGCCGCTCGTAAGGGCATTGGCCAAATACGTCGACCCCATGACAACCAAGCGCGATGCCGTAGCTGAGGTTTGCACGATTGTCGAATTTTGATACGCCGGGTGTCGGGACATCGCCAGGTATTCCTCGGAGACATTACTCACGCTGACACGATTGCCTTCTCCTTCGCCTGGAAGTTCAATTCCAACAGGGCCTATTAACAGAGAAAGCCGTTAGTCGCTGGTCAAGTACCAACATGATTGGAGTTCACTTACGTTTGGATCCGGGTTTGACGTCCGAGTCTTCAACCACATTGTATCCATCTCCTAGTTCGCCGACAACACTGCCGTCCTCTTCATCTACCAGTACAATCTTGCCATGCGCGTGATCACCTTTTTTGTCTCCGGTAGGTGAAGAAATATATCCTTCCCCTGGTGCAAAGTTGGCTGGATTGTATGCCGCGTAGCTATCGGACTTGCCGCCGGGGGTGGGAGGAGAACGATCGTGGAAGGCAGTGCACTGCGCAAGGATAGTTTCAAAGGTATCTATGTCATCCTGTGTGACATGGTTTGGGCCTTTTCCAATACCAGGAAACTGGATTCGAATGAAGGCGCCCACTTCAGGTGCCATGTCCCAGCGGGGAATCAGGTAGCTATCGGGCGGCTGGTGGAATATCTGTGTGGTGGCGGGTAGCGCAAGGTCGAGTTCGGGTGGAAGGTATAGGTGAAGATAGAAATCCTCCTCTGGTGTCTGTGTACCTGCACCTGCAGCATATGGTGGTGTAGGCGCGGATGCGGCCGTAGGAACCATGAGCAAAGAGAGCGTTTGCGGTCCAGACGGCGTCAATTCCTGCTCCTCGCCATCTTGGATATGGAATGCACGGATATTGTTGACACTGTAGAGTAGTCGGGGGTCGTGTGTCGTGCTCGACATCTTTGTTGATTTATTTTCTTGCACAAACAGAGAAATCGGAGCTTGTTCTAGTTGAGCCCACCTTCCTTATGGTTACCTTTAGGTACCCTAAACCTTGGAAGGTTGATGTGGGCGCTGATAGAGCACGGATAAGGGTATGACGTCGTGTGGAAGATTCGTGAAACAAAGCCACGAAGAGAGAAACCCGAAGAACTTTGGCAAAACAATACCTCAATCAGAAGACAATGTTGTATGAAGAGGAAAGAATATTCTCTTAGGCCCCGGCCAAGTGTTTAGGGAGGGGCACCTCTTATGAACCCGGTCTGGCGCTTAGATATTGCACCGCCACATTTCTCCGCGGTTGCACTGCCTCAACGCCACACCTTACGTCCCACAAGTGTGGCGTAACATGGTCATGATTGACTCAGACTCCAGGTCACTCGATCTGCAGCACTACAGATGATTTGACTAGGCAGAACTAATTCAAGACATTTTAGCAGCCCTACTCCTAGTAGAAAGATCTAGATATTACATAGCTTAGCTATCGATTTCGATTCTTGTCTCAATAGAGTTTTTCTCCGACGGTCGTACGACCATCGAAGTTGGTTCATCTTCTATATTTGGAAGCTGCGTGTCGATTCTTTGTATCTATAGTTTTTATATTCGACTGAGATTCCCGAGGAATACACAGTTGCCTATGAAGTAATACCATTATAGATCTTATACATATGTACTCCGTGCATGCAATTCTCTCATAAAAGCCATTGACCCGCATTTAAATATCTGACCAATGATAAGTGCGTATTCCAGTCTACAATGCCGAAATGCAAACTGTGCAAATTTCTCCGCCACCAGGTGCAGACTGCGAATTTTTGGAGAAATCAATGTACTTCTCAAGTACTGTTGCTGAAGTGATTCCGGATTTTCCCGCTGCACGATACGGCGCATGATTCACATTTACGTTCCTATTACGACCAGTCAATCACAATGCCCGGCATAGACTCAGTGGCAGATCAATTGCCCTCGGAGGTGGATGTCACCAAGCGCGCCGCTGACAACGGTGACTCCGGCGCTGAAAATACTGAACAGCCTCCTTCCAAGAAGGCACGTGTGGACATACCATCAGATAACAATGAGCAGGTGGCTGTCCCAGAACGTGATAGAGGCATCGCCCCCATAAAGGCTGAGTATGATACTTGCTCATGATGACTTCCTATGAAATTGGCAGGCTTACATTTACCTCACCATAGATACCGCATTTCCAAGACCAAGTTTGCGCCGGAGCCCACAAATACCGACGATGCTGCCGAGGCCGGCTCACACGCCGAACGAGACGATGAGAAGAAGGGAAAGAAGAAGAAGAAGCCCACCGGCCAGAACACGAACCGCAGTTTCGGTTCATCTAAAGACGAGAAGGGACTATGTGTTTCCGTGATGTTCAGCCCCGAATTCTCCCCCAAGGAGTGCGAGTATGGTGAGAAGTGCCGTTTTGAACATGACCTCCGACTCTATCTGAAGCAGTACAAGAGAGAGGATATCGCAACCTTTAAGGGAATTTGTCCTGTCTGGGACACTCGTGGAACATGCTCGGCTGGTTGGAAATGCCGTCTGGTCGGCACCCACTCAACTGAGAGGGAAGCAGAGGACGGACGGAAGGAATTGATCCTGCTGGAGGATGAGGAGCGCAAACAGAAGGCCCAGCCTAAGGTGCCATTCGCGAATGCCGAGGGCATGACCAACATCATTCCCGCAGCGGACAAAGTCGCTCTTGCGCGTAAGAAGGAGACAACTCCTCGTGCCAATCAGTACAACGAATGGCTCAATACAGCAGCACAGGAATTGGAGAAGAACATCCATGGCAAGAAAAAGAATGAGATCGTCGAAGCTGAGAATGCCGAGCAGACCAAGGATGAACTGGAAGACAATCGCGCTCTATATACCGAGCCTCCATTCATGCCGTCTGAGAAACGACGCATCTACTTTGGCCCTGAGACCCCTACATTGGCACCTTTGACCACACAAGGCAACATGCCTTTCCGACGACTCTGTACCGATCTGGGCGCCCAATTCACCTACTCTGAGATGGCCATGAGTATGCCACTTATCCAAGGCAACAAATCAGAGTGGACTTTGCTCAAGGCCCACGAGACAGAAATGCTCCCGCCCAGCGTTATCCCGGGAGACAATATCGTTCAAGGCTACGACAACTCCAAAGATTTTAAGTTCGGTGCTCAAATTACGGCCAACAAACCCTGGCAAGCGCTCAAAGCCACTGAAGTCCTTTCCAAATTCACCCCCCACCTGCGTGTGATTGATCTCAACTGCGGTTGTCCTATTGAACTCGTGTTCCGTGACGGTGCTGGGTCTGCCCTTCTGGATCACCACTCGAAATTGGAGAAAATGATTCGTGGTATGAATGCTGTTTCTCAGGAGATTCCTATCACCGTTAAAATCCGGATGGGAACCAGGGATAACTATCCTACTGCTCAAAAGCTCGTTGAGCGTATGGTTCTCGGTGGCCACGAATCTAATGTCCTAAATCTCGGTCCCCCCCGGTGCTGCCGCTATTACGCTGCACGGCCGAAGCAGACAACAGCGGTATACTCGCCAGGCGGACTGGGGTTATATTGCTGATACTGCGGCGCTTATTAAGCGACTGAACGAGACGAAGGATGATATCACCGACACTATTCGTGAGCCTGATGCGCGTTTCCAGCCGAACGGGGGTAAAACCTACTTCCTCGGAAACGGTGACTGCTTCTCGCATATCGACTATGATGACCACATCAACAATGGCGGTGTTGATTCAGTTATGGTTGCACGCGGTGCACTCATAAAGCCCTGGCTCTTCGAGGAGATTCAGTCTGGCCAGTACTTGGACAAGTCTGCATCGGAACGTCTGAGCTACATCGAGAAGTTTGCCAAGTACGGTCTCGAGGCATGGGGATCTGACGAGCACGGTGTCGGCACTACTCGCCGCTTCCTGCTAGAATGGCTCAGCTTTGCCTATCGCTACATTCCTATTGGATTATTGGAGCATCTTCCTCCCAGAATTAATCAGCGACCTCCTGCTTACCGTGGCCGTAATGAGTTGGAGACTTTGATGGCCAGCGATAACTACAAGGATTGGGTCAAGATCACGTAAGTTTGCCGTCTTTTGTTATTGTGAGACTTATTGAAAACGATTTGAACTAACTATTTCGACTTTAGTGAGATGTTCCTTGGTCCTGCTCACAAAGACTTCAAGTTTGAGCCCAAGCACAAATCCAATTCCTACGAAGCGGAAGGCTAGATGTCAATATCGAAAATATGCTACCTACTAGGCGGCACGTGTGCACCACACACAACCTTGCAAAATTACTCTGTTCAAAGCAATTTCACGAATATAACTTACTATATTTAAATATGACCTCTTAAGGATATAATCTCCGAAGGCTTCTTTGTACTAGATAACGTATTCATGCCAGGGAAATATATCTCTTCATCCAAGTGCCTGAAGTGGCCTAGGTAACTACTACTACTAGTATTATTCGCATCCGTCTCAAAGGAGGGATTTATCTCAAGTTTCAATTAGTACTCGATTCCACCAGAAAGCAGGCGCTACCTAGGTACTATGTAGAAATCAGCCTCGACGGTGTGAATGAATACTATAGTTAGTTACTAGTAGTACTAGTTGGTGCCTGAGGCAGCAACACAGTGGTGATTCCAGATAGAGGTCACGTGGACGCTATTTCATGACGTATTCCTTCAAGGCAGGAAACCTCCCCCCATTAAAACAACTTAAAACTTGGCCAGACACCAGGCTACTGTCCAATTCCTTCACACGCCTCGTTCTGACCACGTCTGTTACTACTTGTTTGCGAGAGTTTAATCTCTTGAACCTGTACCTCGGCCCACTTACCCTCACTGGAATTTGTTTACTCTCGAGCCAGCTGTCACCGAAGCTCTCCAACCGCACCCCACCCCCCTTTCGACCAACACGAATAATTTACGACACGGAGTGATTCACTAGGAAATTTCGCCAAAATGACTCTCTACTACAGCCTTGTATGTTCATTCAACAACCCCCACCTTTTCTCCCTCCTTGTTCCGATGACCGGTCGAGCCGGGGGCGGTTGCAGCCTGACTGGCAGTGGCTAGCTCCCACGATTCCGGCCGAGCAACGTGTCACAAATCTTTCTGTCTATTAGACTATGGACTGACAATATCATTGCGCGATATAGGTTTTCCTCCTTCTGGTGTTTGAGATGGCCGTTTTCCTGGCCCTCATCGTCCCTCTTCCGTTCACCATCAAGCGCAAGCTTTTCGCCTTCATCTCGGAGAGTCCTATCATTGCCAAGCTGCAATACGGCCTAAAGGTAGTGTTTCAGAACCTGGATATTATACGGGGCTGAACTAACATCATACAGATCACTTTTATCTTTATTCTGATCCTCTTCCTTGACAGTGTCAATCGTGTGTATCGGGTTCAGCAAGAGCTGGCTGCCTTCACTAAGGATGGTGCCGGTGTTGGGTAAGCTTCCTTCTCGTATGATCCGATAAATTAATCAAAACTAACCCACAACTGTTATCGCAGAGCTGCTCACCTGGGAACCGACCGAATGGAGGTGCAAGCACGCAAGTTCTACTCACAGCGAAACATGTACCTTTGCGGTTTCACTCTCTTCCTCTCCCTGATCTTGAACCGCACCTACATCATGATCCTCGAGGTTCTCCGTCTTGAGGACCGTGTCAAGATGCTCGAAGGCGACAAGAAGGCCGGTGGTAAGGACTCTGCTCGTGTTGCCGAGGCCGGCTCTGTCGGTGAGATTGGTGCCCTGAAGCAGGAGCTCGAGGCCAAGGACCGTGACATCGAGACTCTCAAGAAGCAATGCGAAGGCCTGACCCGCGAGTACCACAAGCTTGGTGATGAGGTTTCTGCCGAGAAGAGTGACAAGAACGTCAGAAAGGACCTGTAAAGGACCACCAATCACGTTCGGATGGCAACTTCACACTTCCATACCTTGATGTTGTCATATATCTTCATCATCGGCACCGAAGAGCCTTGAAGTTACCATCACTATCGACTGATACCGTGCACGATACTGGCTACACGTATTCGAGAACTGTTCATAGAATACCTCACATCCTACGTTTGTGGCCTCGAGATGAGTCTGAAGATCGAATTACCCCCGCCAAGATAGCTTGACCATCGCGCAATTACCTCCATTCTCATCAACAGCCATTTGTTTTTGGAACGAGCAATGACTTGGAGAGCTTCGAAAGCACTCCGTCTCATTCGCGAAGTTTCTTTTTTTTTTACAAACTATATCTTGCACTTGAAGATAGGTTCTAGGGTCATAAATCATCCTTTTATTTCACAATCATAAGTAGTCGTAAATTTACACATGTAACTGCCTTCCTCGGAGAATTTTATCAGTGAACCAGGTGCAAGGTCCAGCAAGGCCTCCTAAACAAGGAAAGTCCAGAAACTAGGATACACTAATTCTTCCTCGAAGATCCGGCGTACCTGCGCGAGCACAAATCGCTCCACCTTGCCAACATTCTTCAAGACTTGTTTCCCATCTTCCTTTCGGCCAATCTCACTATCGACTCGGATCTCCTGCAACAAGCCTCCTTGGCGTTTTTGGTCTCCAGACCGGGGCCGGCCATCATCACTAGGATTATGGCTTCCTTGCCCGGCCTCCTGCTCAGAACCGAGAAGAGCGTCTGCGTCTTCGGGCGAAAGGAAGCAGAAATGCACACGTTTTCGAATATATGCAATAACCGCAACCCCGTCAAAGGTGATGCCGGTGACATTGAGTTTCAGAGGAAGACCCGCGAAGCTGGGCATTGGATAGTCAAGCAGGATTTCGGCGGTCAGAGACATGCGAACGTCACCTGCATATCTAGCATGGCAAAGGATCTGGAAGTCTTCCGGTCGGCGCTCGCGCATCCGCGGTGGAAGCGGGGCGGAGGGATCGATGGCGGGTTCTATTGAGGGTTGGGGTATATCGGCGGGATCGGTACTATTCCTCGACCCACTGCTGCCGGTATGTCCTATAGAGGGGTGGGAAGGGTGTGTATTCGCGGTTGAAGGTCGTGAGGCGGAATTGGTCGTATCTAAGTCAGCGTCCATGCGGTGGTGTAGTTGTGTGGAAGGGCGTTGCAGGCGCGATCTGCCATGTGCCAGGCCCGAATCTGACCATCCACTCGCGAAAGACGTGCCACCTGCTACAGCTGCCAGGGGAGTTTGTGTTCCCGATAAACCGCCCAGTGACATGAGATGGTAACCGAGAGTCGATGTGCCTCCCGGGATACCTGGGGTACCTGCGCGAGGAAGGAAATGCGGGTTCAAGTGGTCACCCATAGGCAGCGGGGACCGAAGAGCAGAGGGTTGGTACCCCTCACCTGGGTATGGGTGGTGAGTGAAGTTTCCGGGGCTGTGTCCAAGCAGTTCATCTTCGTAGGGCGACTCGTGCAGCTCCGAATGTTGTCCTGACCATGGGTGGCCATGCTCGTCAAGGAGGTCCTCGGAGGTAGTTGAAGTATCGTCATCATCATCATCATCATCCTCCTCGTAAAAATCCGAAAATGGTTCGCAAAAGTCCTTTATCTCGAGATCCGGGGCAATTGTTCCAAATTCAAAGGCATGGACCTGCACGGAGCGAATAAAGCGCGGCAGAGCTACCTGCTGGAACTTGTCGTGCACGAATGAGCGGATGCGCTCTGCCAGAGCCTCTCCATCTGGGCCGGAGGTGGCAGTTGCCCAATCGACTTCGATGGACATCACATATGCGACGCGACAATCACGGGCCCATAAAACGCGAAAGACTGGCTCGGTGATAGTCACGGTCACGGGTGGGATTATTTGTCAAAGGGGATTCCAGTGGTTGGAAAGGTCGCCGACGCGCGATCCCATGGGACACGTGATATGGAGATAAGATCGGCGCTCAACCGGGGCCATCCCACTTATGGAACTGGGACGCATTGGACTGGACTTGAAGATCGCTCTGATTGTTCCTGTGGAGATTTCCAGCCAAGATCATTCACAGAAGGATTGCAGCATCATTGCCCACCATGATTCTTGCTCGAGGACTTGGTCTGATCTCCATGACAAATGACTTCCACCATCCAATTCTGGCATACCACTCCCGATTATAGTGATCGCTCGGCCATGGGCGCTAGTGTTGATCTACCGAATCACACAGGGACGCGCAATTCTGGCCCCCAAAAGTCAAGGAAATTGCGAGTGATATGTATCTCAAATACCTAGCCACCAGGCCCCTCGAATCGCCCAATGCGGCGCCTGGATTTCAGATCCCCTTGCCATAAATTATCCAACCCACCTAGACTCTTACCACAATGTCGCCTCGCGTCGAGCTATGGTCCCCGAGGGAGCCCGGCACCAATCCATGACCCCCCATCATTGCGGTATCCCCACTCCCTTCATCTAAGTAGGGGTCCAGAAACCGTGGCTCTGAGACAAGAGTGTGATCAACATGCATAGAGGCACTGCTGATGGGGTAGCATGAATGAACCAAGGCTTGGTACTCTGTGTTGAAACAGTACATGGCGTGCGAACTTGCCTCAATATACACGTATGCTCCGTGGATTAGTGCGCAGTCAAACCCCACCCCCATGCCCATACTAATAGTGGCAGTGCTTAATACCTTATGGAATGCACACGGAAGGCAATCTCGAGAGAAAAGCCTGGCTAGTAGCTGGTGATTTACTTCTAACGCCACAATCAGATGATACGAACCACCTGCGGGGTCTACCCTAGGGTAATGCAGCCCATAAGGATCTGTTCGCGGATGAGAACCTATCGCTGGCACTGGTGACCATACTCCGCGGTTATCAAACCCGGGTAATTCGTTGATTCAAGGGTCCCTAGTATGCTGGTGGCCCAGGGAAAGAACCAATGACCAAGTAGTTCCCCTCCACACAACCTTTCTTTTCCTCCCTTTGCGGTGCTTTGGCGGGCTTGCAAAGCTGTGCATTTTCCTGATTGAGACATCGCAAGGCTCGCGTTCTTGCTGGTCGGAGATATCCGTACTTATCATTTCATCACCACACTCGACTAATTCGCATACTCTCGTCTAACGTCCCTAAGAGAGTATCGGGTTCTATCCATCGTCTTTTGAGAGAACCGCGCACCGCCAATCTCTTAGGCGCAGATGCGGAGCTACTCGATTACCGAAACCCAAAATGATGTTGTCCGCTCGGCTTTGGTCTGTTGCCCTCGATGTTCGGGGCGATGGCAGATCATCACCGGTGCTGGCAGCCAAACCTGCATGGGAAAGATTCCAACACGCACAACAGAATGTCAATCATTATTTCGTCGCTGATACGTGTTGGTTTTGTACTTGAACACGAGCTTCAAGATGTATAGGCTTGGCTTGGCTTGCGGGCCACATTGTCGAGAGTATGGGCATCTTCCAATGTCTAGTCCTTCACCTAGCACCTCTTCCCCGCCAGAGATTTAAGATCCTTTCTCGTTGACAATAATAGCGCTAACCATTATTCGCGTAATTGTGGACAGGTCTTGCGGGGCGGCAAATCCCAGTTTGTTGTAATTTCCCCACCCAAAGCCATGATAAGCGTAAAGGATCTGAGTGCGCTTCTAGGGCCTTGGCTAGGTGCAATTCCAAATCAACTAGGTCCCCATGGAAGGGGTCCAGTGCGGATCCGCATAGACGTACTCGTCATCATGAGTGGCATTTATTGACTGCACTTTACCTCAAGTTAGTATAGTGTTAGCCAAATAATATTCAAGCACTGTCAGGATGATGTGTTCTTTGTATCACAGTAGTGGTAGCAAATGGTGAAATATCATGATATTCAAAACTTGGACGAAGATGGCAACAGCCATAGGTTCACAAAATTGGAAGACAAGGGTTTGGCAGATCCATGGATGAAATGAAAATAACAAGCTAATTCGAGAAGCAAATCTGACAGATCTCCGCGGCGCATGGGGAGAGCCAAGCCGCGGAGAAGGATTGAGAAAAGCATAGAATGAAAGAGCCCAGAAGGGAAAAAAGACCACGCCGAAATTTCAGCAACATGTGGACTATAGGACAAAATTGAACAGCACAGAAACAAAAATCTGTAGGACCGCCTCCGAATACATGCAGAAGAATAGAAATAAAAATATGTTCAATGTCGGCCTCTTTTTTTGTGTACGCGAGAGAATGGTGTTGTCTTGATGATCATACCGAGTCGACGTTGAGTGGTAATGTCCGAGAGGCTTCGGAATTCGTCTGATCATTTCGCTCACTAGGAATTGTCGTGTGAGCAAAAGCTTGTTCGGTCCAAGCCAGAAGCAGCGAATTACAACCCCACTAACCTTGTCAAAGCTTCTAGCCACCATGCTTAGAGCAGTTGTAGCCGTGTCGGCGGCGGAAGTGCTCCTTGATGCCGTGACACAACGGGGTGCCTTTTTTGGCACATGGTACCTCTCCTCCTTCTTTAAGGCAGCAGCCGCAGTCATAGAGAAAGATGTAGACCGAGCACATTCTTGTAATGAAGAGTGTCTCGTGTAATGGACTTAATTAAAAAGGCCAAAAAATGGGCTTGGGCGAGGGCACAGTCGTGGAGATGGATTTGTGCTATTTGATGGAGAAAAGAAGGAGAGCTTGAACCAGCTTTATAGAAAATCGTGCTGTTACCCGGGAAGCATGACTGCGCCGAGTTGCAGCACAGTCTGTACAAAGACATGCTGATGGTCCGAAGCGAATGGACCAGTCTTTGCACGGGTGCTGTAAGGAATGGAGTGTCAACGCCCTATGCACCTAATGGAATAGTCGTCACTCGCAGGGTATCTTCCCACCACATTGCAGGTTGTAAACAAGAGGCATGTGCCAAAAGTCCTTGGCCCGTACATCATTCTGCACCAACAAAAGACACTCTTTGGCGGTTAGGTGGGCCACCAGAAGGTGGAGGCCAGTGGGTTGCGCCTGGTGATCCTTCTGCGCACGCCAATGGCGAACACGGAGATTCCCTCGGCCATCGAACCGTTGATCGAATCGACCATCCCCATCCCCAAATAGAGTTTAGGTGTTGCATATTGCGCTTGACATCATTCCATATAAATCGTATTGCAGACACCAACAGGTCTTCCCCTCCGGCAAATTAGATCAAACCAACACAAGCCGTCAGGTACAGGTTGTAGCTCATATGACAAATGGGGCGAGTGATTCTTCAATCATTTATCTGTTCTAGGACAAGGCACCTGCCATAGTCCTCGTGGTGGGGGTGCACATTCGGGGGCCGGCACAGCAGAAGTCAAGGGCCGAGGCGGGGCCGGAGAGGCCATAATCTGATACCGGCTGCTCCTGTTGGCTTTTGGTAAGGTTTGTCAGATGACAGTGGGATATTTCGAGAGCTTGTAACTCTGTTTGACCCTTAGATGAACAGACATTTGAACCGAAAAGGAGAGAGAATTCAGCCCTCCGTAGTGCCATAGTACTACATACCATGATGCCGGGGAAGCCGAAGGTGGGCCACCAGCTCCCACAAAAAGAGACAATATCCGAGTTGTACGCCAAGAACAAAAGCCGACATGATGATCTCCATATTCTAGCCCCAAGGCTCAATTTTGCAGCCGGACCAAGTCTCGCTACGCTGCCGCAGTTGGTGATAGTTGGTGATAGCGGCATGGACCTGGCAGCGCTGCAAGGTGATGAGACATCCTAATCGCTATTCTTCGTTGGATGGGCACTCGGATAAGTTGGGCTATTACGAACGCAACTCCGAAGGTGAAATCCTGGCGATGGTCGTGCTGGTGGGCAGTGGCCATTAGTGTTGGATGTCTATGATCACATAAGGGCGGTACCCTAATAGGTGATATGCTTCTCAATCTATTGAGGGTCTGCATTCGGCCCGCTGAAGAAATTCCAAAAAAGATTTGCTCTCCTCCAATGAACCAAGCCCAGGGATTCCCTGACTGGCGGAGAGGAAGAAAAGGCTGTGCTTGGGGGCTCCCCGCTCATGATGGGGCAGTTCATGGTCTGAGGCTCTCTCAGCCGCCGCGGCCGGGAGATCGACTCCGAACAAGTAACACGCCGAGATTCTGGGCGCCAAAGAGAGCACAGGCTTAACTTTCAACCTCAGCCATTGGATTTGGCGCCGTTGGATTTTGAGCACAGCACCATTGCTGTGACAGTGATCTTGCGGATCCTCGGGAAAGAAGGAAAAGGATTCAAGTCTGCTTTTTGCTCGCAGTAACAGTCTACCACGTGATTATCTAATGCAACTGCGCCCTGGCACAGCTTGAATGTTTGTGGTTTGCAGAAGCAGCCAAGCCAAGGCCCTCGAGTTTCCAACTCATCTCCGTTACGCAGGGGTATATCATCAAAATCGTTGACTCAAGTCCAGACCTCACATGCGGGCAAAAACAATCTCCCCCACATTACGCAGCACCCACTCTCCCAAAATCGATCAGGGCCCTCGGTTAAAGAGGATATCGTTCGCGTCGTGAGAGATGAACATGATGTCATGGATGGTGCATGTTTCTACAAACGGCAATGAAGTGCACCCCTACGAGAAGAAGGAAGGAAAAGAGAAAACAAATCGGGGTCGATCAACCGTCACGATAGGGGGACTGACGCGGACGCAGTCGGGATGATCGGAGCAGAGACCAGCCACACATGAAACGAAACGATGGCGTGGTCCAGGCAGCACGCAGCCTGTGAAAATCCACGGCTTTCCCACGCTGGGGAAACGTCTTGGCCCCTCATCCTGGCTGCGGATCTCTTCTTGGGCTCTCTCTGGCTTTCTTTGGCCTTCGGTTGGCAACGGGGGTAGGATCGGCCTGCCTTCCCGGAAAGAATTGCGGAATTAGGCGGAGTTGGACCTTTGCTGACTTGTACACACACAGGTTTCCCGCATAGTAGTTACCTGCCAATATTATTATTTTTCCGGCGGAAGGGAACCTGGGAATGACAGTGAACCCAGACCCAGACCGACTCTCCTTTCAGAGACGACTGAATACCAAAGCCAAGAGAGAGGCGAAGTCGAAGAATTGGAAATCCAATAGTGAAGTCTTGGCTTTCAAGGGAGTGCTCCCCCTTTTTTTCACAGAGCAGAGCCAAGACATGTGAGTGTCGGTATGTTTAGGATTTTCCGTTAATATTATTATGTACTATCAGTGACAA
This sequence comes from Penicillium waksmanii, assembly GCF_028829765.1. Classification (NCBI taxonomy): domain Eukaryota; kingdom Fungi; phylum Ascomycota; class Eurotiomycetes; order Eurotiales; family Aspergillaceae; genus Penicillium; species Penicillium waksmanii. Next base: position 1,397,565 of record NW_026643252.1, read on the forward strand.
TCGCGGGGGAGAGCCCGGGCCTGCATGACTGTCGGGTATCCACTTGCCTCCGGCTGAGATGAATGATGTGCTAGATCGACGCCAATGGCGCTCACCTTGATAAAATAAAAAAATAAAAAATGCCCCTCATTCTCCAAGGTCCTTAGCCCAGCTCGTGGTTATAAAGTCTGGTCGATTCCACCCGTCCTGAGTATCTCTCAAACCATCATCCCGAACTTGACTCTGAAACTCCTGCCAACCTTCCAAATTACTACCACCCACATAAAAGCCAATTCCAAAAAGTCCATTTCAAAATGCATTCCATCCCACCTCCTCGCAACTTCCTCGTCCTGTCTGCCAGCAGCTCGGCGCCATTTGACCCTTCCAAGAAGTTTCTTGTCCTGTCACCCACCGAATCTGGTCCAGACCTTGCGGCCTATGAGCAAGCCTTGACCGATTCCATCGAGCAAACCTCTGACTCGGAGGCAGTATTGCACCGTTCTAACAGCACATCCTCTTCATCGTCAGAGGACTCCCAACCCGATGATGTTGCTGCTACGCTCCCCGCAGGCTTCCTCTTCCTGGGCCACCCTTCCCGACGACCTTCCCAGTGATTTCATTTATCATCGAGCCCAGTTCATTATTTCTTTAAAGTTCATGCAATTTATTATCACGACATCAGCGACCGATGCATTTTCTATTTTGTGTACCCAGCGGTCCCTTCGCTACGATGACCAAATGTCAGATTCAGCCCGGAGGACAAGGATAAGAAACACCTCGACAACGAGGCCACCTCTAACGACAAAAGGTGGAAAAGCAGAAAGGGTGTTGGCGGCGCTATCTGATCAGGTCTACATCAGAGCCATATTTGTTTTCTATTTGTTTTTGTTTTTTTGGGACTACATACCAAGCCTAGCGGGCAAGTTTGCAATCAAGATTGAATCTCTTTCGAACATCAACCAACCTCCGTTCTATTTCCATACATACAGTAAACCAAAGGAAGTTGCCTAGCACAGCCATCCTTATCTTCAATGCCCAGACAATAGTAAGCACTCTTGATGCGAGGGAGGTTCCATCCTGAATACTTGCCAAGTGCGCCAAGTGTCAATGATTATCTGCCAAGCCTTCACAGGTTTGATATTCCAGTCTTGGCTGTGCAGCATTATGAGGCTGGGGGCTACCGCTTCTTGCGGATAGCAGGTATGTTCCACAAGGTAGGTCATCCGATGCGCCGTGAAGATCTCCACAGTCCCATCTTGGGGCCTCGCCACTGATGCCAAGGCTCCCTGTTGGCAACCCTCCCTTGTGCAATACTTCAATTCAGTCCACCCCTTTTCTACTGTCCCCTCTGTTCACCAATCTTGCCGATAACACGTTGGGCACTTGCCCGATAGCATTGGCTTATGAAACCACATTACTTCCGTTCTGGGCTTCCTGGAAATGCTGTGTTGGTCTCCCCGGTGAGAATGTCGGTGGGGGCCCGGCTCCCCCGTAACCCCCCTCATGAATCTCGCCCCATTTCCACCCGCATCCTCGGTGAAGATCTGGCGGCATGATATGCTTTGGTTACTTGTTACATTTTTTCGGTGTATTCTTTGGTGATTAGCACGTTATGCACATCCAATAAGGTTGTAATATTCTAGTCACATGGTTGACTGTATCCTCTGCGACGCGTGCGACGCTGACATGTCTCATCTTTATTCGTGTAGGGCTCAGTGAGGGAAAAGTCTTAGTTAACCGCATGAATAATAATAAAGATAAAGATCTCTCAGCAGTGGCGTTGTTCGCGGGTAGTTTTCACCCTTTTGCATTAGGATAGGACTGGACTTCCAGGAATATTCCCTCTTTGTTATGGCATCAACAAAGCTGAGTCGCAACACAAGGACCCATCACGCCATAGTTTCACCCCCTGTATCAAGAAGCTCCTATAATTCCTACTGTCTACATCTGACTCATTTCAACTGATGGTCGAGCAAGAGCTCAGTGAATCAATATGTTGAGCGTAGAGCATTCTGAAACTGAATTATAACCGTACTACTAGAAGTTTTAGCATACTACCTATGGCTTCAATAAGTAGTGGTTTTTGTAGGGCTTGGTCGCATTAAGAGGGGCAATACTGCTCCGAGATATGTGGTGACATTTTTGGGTACCCCTGCAGGTTGTAGTTCGTGGATAATGGATAGGTTCAAGCCTTTGTTAAAGCACATCCATCATGCATACTAGCCCTGATAAAGTCGTTCTAGTGAAATTCCATCTTGGTGCCCATAAAACCTTTTGCCTATCGAGAATTTCAACCCCCCCCCCCAAAGTGACTGCCTTGAAATAACGTTGAAGATAGCTTTCTCATACCAGTTGTGACGACGTGGTGGGCAGTAACCGAGCGACAATATTCTTACCGAGCCCAGGAGATCTATACAACAAGTTTCAAATGAAACCAATTATTAATTATACCGAAAAGAAGTTGGGCGTGTCTCAACAGTGGCTTTGCTTTTCAAACAACTGGAGCCCTAGCGTTCAAGTTGTTTGGTGTACGGTTTCACTAACAATTCATATGTTTACTTTTTTAGTAATACTAAACGGTCTTATACACTCTAAAGTTCTGAGTTCACTGAAATGACCTAAAGTCACCTCCCTGGGGGGGACTGAGGTGCACCAAACAAGAAGGAGTGACTACCTCGCTTCCCCGCATTTATACCCATATTCAAGATAAGCTACGAGGTTAAAATTGCTTGGCTACCCTGCCATGTGCTCATCGACAATATCGCTTTCAATCCTTGTACATTTGACTCCGCATCACCCGCAAATTCCCGAGTAATATCCGAGCTCAGTGCGGGGAGACAAGAATCAGACGCACCTCGGGCGAACTCGGCGACTAGAGCCTATTCATTTCTTGCATTGATGGTTATTTTCCGATCCAGATAAATATCAAGGTTGGAGATAAGTGCGGGGAAAGGGTCATTCCAACCTGCTGATGCTTCGATCGGTGCATATTTACTACCCGCCCTTCTCGTTGCAGCTACATGTATCAAGCCCGCTATGACGTGGAAATACATTTAATCTCTACAACTTGAACTTAGTGTGTGTATACGCATGTGTTTATTGATCACGCGATCTAGCCGCTATGCTCACCGCTAGGTAGACATGTGAAGCTGAGACGAGTATATGGACAGAGGCTAACTAGTGGGAGTTGGCGGTCTGCACAGTGTGCTCGTTACTACCTGGGCATCGTATCTTTGGTGCTTCATACTCCGTACAGTATGGGGTATTGCGTACCAGTCTCTCCAGAGTGAACTAATCGATTAAGTCTAAAAGGGGGGTGGCTAGTTTCAAGTCGAGTTTTGGGACTATTGAAACAGTGATCGCCATGATCACATGGTGATGTTCCCCACCAAGAGGATGATTATGTGCGATGCACGCACCAGCACGCACCGCCTCCCCAAGAGCGACCGTTACCATCTGTTCCCACATCTCCATTCATTAACCGTTCTTCATTTTGATAGTTCGACCGTTAGTTCGTACATTTCAGGAGCCAGCGACCCCGACAAATTGCAGCTACATACTACCACCCAGGCCGGATTATTACGCGTATTATGCAGCTACGTTGTGGGTGTTGGTATATGTAACACGGGCTGGCAGCAGGTTAATTGCGGATCTGGCGGTACATGGACCGACTAAAACGTGTTAACTGATTTGAGGAAGTTACGCAATGTTGAATCATCCAATTCAGGCAATTTTAAGCCAACAGAAGGTTGCTATCGAGCCCGATCTACATAGGATGGTTGTCTGTCCCAGCCAGTGACAATGCGTCCCTCCATTGGCAAGTCGGCCGAGTGAAAACATCCACATTGCCTAAACGAGAAATGGTCGAGGAATTTGCCTTGAGGAAACCCCGTAGCAAGAGACCTTCTTGGGGGGGGGGATATGTGATGTGAGACTAGGTGAGGTTGCAGGTCATTCTACGACTAGTATTTCAGTCTCTCGGAAGGGTGGCGGACCAGGTTGTTCGGCGAGGGCGTTGAGCCGATCGGGTTACGGGGCTCGTTCACAGCCACTACGAGTACATATTCGGCAAGAGAGATCAGGGAAGATCGGAAGCCCACAAAGACTACTCGTACGATATGTACAGTACTCCGTACGGAGGTACATGGCAGCAATTGAGCTCCTCGGAGGGTCTCACTAGGGCGGTGTATTCGTACCACCGGGTAAGGCTTGAAGAGTTCGGATGACGCTAATTGATCGAAGGCTGTCCGAATGCTTCTGCCGTGTTTCTAGCGCCAACGCCAAGAGTCCCATTGCCTCACAACGTGTACCCTACGTAGTATGAAACCTTGAAAGGTTGTTTGGGTTGGAGGCGTTGCCGATCGCTGGGTCCTCTGGGGCAGGGGGTGCCAGCAAAAGGGTGCCTCACATCAATAAGGAATGAACAACTGTCCTCACGAGAACGGAAATCCGATCGCACGCTTCTCGTTCGCAACTTGAAGACATAGGACACGAAGTATCAAGAGGGCGGAGGAAGGACGGTAAAGGACGGCGTCGGAAGAGCTCCGGAAATCCATTGGGCATTGGCCGCGGTAAGATGAAAACCCGCCACCGCGATCATCTTGACCCTTGCATATAACCCCAGATCTGCTCGAGCTTGAATTCCTGCAGGATACATACATCTATGTAGTATGTATATGAGTGGCGATCATCTCACCCAACTCTTGGGAGGATGTATGCATCGGCAGAAGGGAACAGTGGAGATACCCGGCCTCTTCACAAGGAACCATGGACGAAGCAAGAGGGAGAGACAGATGAGCTCAATTGCCCCCACCTGGTGATGGTCGGCAAAAAAAAACAATACTCCGTACTCCGTACGACTATGTATAATGAATATCCCCATCGGATGGGTCCGGTCCACAGAGGGAAATTGTATTAGTAGTACTAGCGGAGTTCAATATGAGAGTGGCAATTCGAGTCGAGACGGTTTTCTCCCTCCTCTCCTGTGTACTGTGTACATTATAGGGAGTAGAGAAGAGCAATGTTGAAACCTGAATGACATGAAATCAAGCCAAGAGAACTTTAGTCATGGATTGTAGACTAGTTTCCGAGCCCAGGGTTTCAGTGTAAGTACTCCGTACCACAAAGTACTTTACCAATCATGACGTCCTGCAAGCGGTGTGTGTCGTGTCATCAACTTTGGTGATCGACAACAAACCCACCATCGACACATTCCGGGATCTCATCTGCTCTCATCGCATCGTGAACCTTGTCTCCTCAGCCAGGAACGGAGGCGGTTGATCCGGTGTATTGAGAATCGAGTGGAAAGCGACCAAAAGCTTTGTCTTGAAATTCCCGGCCCGTTTGCGCCCCCCTGTGTAGGACGCATGAAATGGTAATACAACCGTATCGTAATGGCGCCTTTCCTAAAACGGAAGGGTTGCCTCCATCGTACCTTCCCTCGATCCGACTTGACTCGACTCCAACGTCCGACTTGCCAAACTGGAGACTCTCTTCTTCCTTGTTCCTTGTAGACTTCCCCTTCCCCTGGACTTCATCCTCTGTTTATTCTACTTTGTCTGCTCCCCCTTCCCCCCCCCAGCACCGGATTATTATTATTTTTAAACCACGGTATCTCGTTGAGTCATCGCCACTCGACCTTTGGCACCGCGTTCCGCCGGGCCCAAGCCAGAGCGGGACACCATCCGAGGGTGGACTCCTTGAACCCGCCTAAGACCGCCATCCACCCAGAAAGTCCACTTCCATCAAGAGGGGCATTCATATCGCACCGTCTCCAGTCGTATTCTCATATTCTTCACCTCTTTCCTGGGGACCACGATCACGCCTCAACGCGGGACTTTGTTATCCTGTTACCCTCCTAAAACACCCCCCCCTCTCTCTCAAGAAGTCCCCGGAGTTTGGCGTGCCCTTTGCGCAGACTAGGGAAACTCGAATCTTTGATCTTTCCCAAGAGCAGGCTCCGCAAACCCGCATTATCATTTGTTTTTCTTCCCTCCCTTGATTCTCTTAGTTGCTTGCCTGCCTTTCCTCCTACTTCTTCCCTCCCCCCACCAACCGGTTGATTTGACGGTCACGTCACCTTATCAGGATGGCGGGTGCAGCTCCTATCGACATCGCCACCCGGAACTCGACCTCGGTCTCACCACCTGGGCAACAAGCATCGAATCTCACGTCGGCATTGCAAAAGGCTGGCACAGGTGAACGCACAGGTAGCATATCGCATCACCCCAGTGGAGGACTCGGGGGGGTTCAAGGCGCCGCCGCCTCGCAAGGACTCGATTGGCGCTGCCACAGCACAATGGGGAAATGGAACGAAGCCCATTTCAATGTCGGGGTCTAACCGCGACAAAGGTCGGCGAGAATCCCTCGCAGGTAGTTTAGTGGGCGGTATGAGCTGGGGTGGTGTGTCTGTCGGAAGTTGGATACGCGATGAGTGAGTTGCCGGGAAAAAAAAAAACCTTCCTCCATGAGGCCGCGGGGAAAACCTGTGCGCCTGTTGGTTGTTGCACCGCATCAGAGACTGACCAGGAAAATTACCACACAGCATTATTATGACCGGCACCTCACCATTTACCTTCCAGTCGCCTTCGTTTCATTCATCCTCATATCTGCCGAAGCTGGAGGCCAACTTCATGCGAGACTTTTCGTGCTGCGGTGTGACGTTACCGACACTCCATGACCTATTACAACACTACGAAGAAGCCCATGCGACCAAGTCGCCCAACCAAGGGCATCGTCCAAGCCAGGGTGAAAATCGGGCTGCCTTGGCCGCGGCCGCGATCGCACAGCAACAGAACCAACAGCATGGCAACCAAGGGCGCGGATTACAGCCCGACCGAACCCTGGACATGCAGCGTAAAATGGGCCAGAACTCGTCCATTATCCAGCACGCGGATTTAGACACGATCGACGACATGGAGTTGGACGAGCCTATGGGAGATGATGATGGCACAACCTCGCAGCTCTTCTCCCCCCAGTTACGCGAAGGTGGCCAGGGGGGATTCGGCAGCTCCAACCAGGGCCCGCAATTAAATTTGGGCATGCTTCCAAGTCACCAAGGCTTCAGCACACCCTCGCAGCCCGGAACGCCGATCGGATCTGGACGCCCGCTCTCCCTGCAAAATAATCCTACTGTGTCCTCCGTCAACACCCCCACTTTAATGGCAAATCCTCTCCAAACTTCACAATTTCGAAATACTCCCGATTCATCAGCACCTGGAACACCCGCGGAAATCGACGAAAGCATGATGGGCGGTTTTGGCGATCTCAATATGCAGCACAACATGGGTCAGAATCAAAGCCAGTATGGACGGTTTACCGGAAATAACGATATGGTTGACTTATGTATCGACGAGCCGGCCAAGCGACTTTTTAGCCCTAACGGAGGCATGGGGACCCCGAATGCCCACTTCAAACTCAGCGGAGCCCAATATGGCCCCAATAGCGACATTGCACGCCGGATTCGTGAACAGCAGCTCCTGGCGGGCGTCCCGGATACCACTTCAATCCTTCCGAACGAGGAGCCAAAGCCGTTCCGTTGCCCTGTCATTGGTTGTGAGAAGGCCTATAAGAACCAAAATGGACTCAAATACCACAAGGCTGTGAGTGTCCCAGTGCTGACCTTTTCTTTCACTATACGCTCCAAGACAGTTTTATCTAACGTTGTTTCTTTCTCTTTCTCATAGCATGGCCATAATAATCAACAACTTCACGACAACGCAGACGGAACATTCTCAATCGTCAACCCGGAAACATCAGCACCTTACCCTGGAACCCTAGGCATGGAGAAAGAAAAGCCTTATCGCTGTGAAGTGTGTGGTAAGCGGTATAAGAACCTCAACGGTCTTAAATATCACAAATCACACTCTCCACCATGCAACCCTGATTTCCAGATTGCAGCAGGTCGCAATCTGAATCTCGGCGGTGGAGTCATGCAGGGACAGAACATCAACGTCGCTGGAGCTGGACTCCCCGGAATTGGCGAAGAAGGCCTCCTGTGAAGCTCCCTCCTTTGCTTGTCCATAACATAATACCCAGTTATTATGCGAATGAATCTCGACGGTCTTTTGGAGCTAACTGCGCTCCCACATGATGTCATGACTGGCCCGGTAACTTTGGAGTTCTTACGGTTGTCTTTTTCACTGCTTTCTCACGGGGTGTCTTATCCTTTCACATACTCTGATATATCGATTCCTTTCGCTGTTCGCTGGCATTCGTGTCTTTTTTTTGTTGTGTTTTTGATTGATATCCCTCGCCGTTTCCAAATCCTCCGACGCACCCAGTCGGGCTTGGCAATAGAGCCACCTGAGCGATCAAGATCTCAGAAAGACCTGCCTAGAAGTTCGTGGTTATGTTTCCCTCCACTTGATTGCTGGGAGTTGAGGCAGCAATGGAACAAGGGAAACGTGTTTATATCGTTCTGTTCTTCTTTTTGCATGTTATCCTGCGTTCTGCACGGGTTGGCTTTTGCTGTTTGTATTGCTTTTTTTTTCGCCTTCCATTTTGTTGGGCTTCAGCTGGCCCACTCAATCCCCCCATATGACCTGCGACCTCCATGTCTAGCCTGGAAAAGGCAGGCAAATGGACCATCACGGGCTTCGCCTCACCGCACTCATGAAAAGCAGGAGAAGCGTGAAGAGGGCCGATCAGAGGTCTAGGATCTTATGCAAGGTGAGGGGAATATGGCTTGTTGCTGCTCAATCCTCCCGCCTCTCTATGGCCCTGTTATTTGCTTTCTTCTCAGCAACGCTGATTTTGGAGAGAGGAGTGGAATTGAAGTTATAAAAGTGTGGTTCTTTGGCGTCGGATCCTGTAGATACGGGTTTATACACTTTGGCTTTTGTCTATTAACTGATTACTTGACTTTCTTCTCCCTAAGTTTATTCTTATGCTACAAGCAAATCGCAGCTCTGCGCCGCTTAGCTGAGAATGAATTGCCCAATATTTTACGCGTAGATCCATTTGAATTGTTATTTGGGTAACCTAGCTGGATTTACCATTCTAGTGCGTGAACAGAGGCATCGTAAATTCCAAAGCTTTGTTTAGTGAAAAAAAGGACCATTTATTTCACTTTTAAATATCGTGAGCTTCTCGAGGCTCATATTGAAGATGGAAAAGAAACAAAGTAAAAAAAGACAACAAGTGCGAAGCTAACCCCTGGGATATGATCTTGTTTCGAGGCAGTAGGAGGAGAATCGTAAACGGTCGAAAAAGGTAGCGCTTGTAGAAGCCGCGTGAAAGGCATAAGAGGTGGGTGGGTTGAGTTTTAAGTTTCATTTGGGCCAAAGAGGATGTTGGTGGTGGAAGGAGTATTACAGATCGGAGGAGATTCGTACATGTGAGGAGCGAATATGAAAAGGAGGAGTGAGAAGTTGGCCAGTTCTGATTACCACTCAAACTCTCCCTGGCCTTTATGGAAGACATATCTAGAAGTTGAAAGATTAGTGGAGAGCCTGACCGGACCTAGAAAATCAAGACTTACTCCTTGCCACCTGTGGTTAGGATTCCATCCTTCAAGGTGCACTTCCACTTGTTCTTGACCCTTTGGACCTTGTCGTAGGTGCAAAGCATGACCTGACCATCCATTTCATCGGCATCGTGATCATCAGCGACCAAGTCATCAGGATCATCAAGGTCGGAGTTTATAGCATCTTCATCAGCTTCCTCCTTGGGTTCGTCCTCAGCGCCATCGAACTGGGCAGGAATTCGATAGGTGGATGCTGTATTCTCGGTGCTACCTTGGTTCAAAGGGGCGACCAGGGCGGCGCGTCTGGCAGCCGATCTCGATGATCCGGCTCCAGGGGAAGGCTGGAGAAGACCACCGGCCTCAAGGCCGAGCATCTGCTGCTTGAAGTGGTCACGAAGAAGCCGGTCACCTTCTCCATTTTGCGCAGCTTCTCTGCGACGGGCGACCTCTGCTTTCCAGTCGGACAATGAATCACCAGCACCATCGGTCTGACCCGGGCCCATCTGGGGATAGCCGGGCTCCTGTTTGATCTGAGGCATCTGACCATTTGGGGCATGCATTTGCGGCTGCGGCTGCGGCTGATAGGCCTGGCCAGGTTGTTGGAGTTGACTGACAGTCTGAGCCGCAGCTGGGCCGTACTTGTGAAGCACGTTGTTCATAGCCCGCTCTCGTGCGGAATGAAGAGGCGCATTAGAAGCCATCGAGTTAGTCATGTTCGGCGGCATAGCTTGTCCGTTGGTGCCAGGCTCAGTCTTGATACGAGGGCCAGCCATCGTCGCGGGTTGTTGGACGGCAGCCTGCACCGGGGGCGCCTGAGGTAGAGAGACAGGGGGAGGGACATGTTGTTGCGGGGGTGGTCGTGGCGCATTGGAGGGAACAGTGGATTGAGGGGGAAGAACATGAGCTTGGGGAGTAGGTTGGGGAGCAGGATCCCAGGGGAAATGGGCGACGTTGACAGAAGAGAGCTTTTGCTGCCAGTGCTGTTGGAGATATTTAGTTAGTATGAGATGCGGGGGAAATAGGCAGTGATGCTGGACGAATGATGGCTTGGCGGCCTAAGCCCCAAAAGCGGGTAGCGGCGGCCACGTATAAAGGGAACCTCAAATGCCGGTGTTCCCCCATAAGCACCGCCTCCCTCGCACTTCGGGCTCCCCCGCTTTTCGCCGACCAGCCCGGACCCAGCACGCCAACAGCCATCAAAGCCCACACAATGAGAATAAAAGAGGATAAACTTACATCGCGCAGATCATGCAGTGTCTTCTGATCAACACCGCTCTCCTCAAAGTCAACCTGGGAGGAATCGCAGACCTCCTGGATCACCTTCTCGAACACCGTACCCTTTGAAGGGAGGACTGTCAGCTATGGATACTTCACATCGACCTTGGCCAGTTTCTTATCAAGACAGCAGAATACAAAGTGAAAAGAACCATGGTTTGATGCTTGATCGACTGTACAGGGTGTGCTGCCGCGAAACGGAACTTACCACTTGCTGGTTGGACATGTTGGCGAGGAGGTGGGTTGAAGTGTTGAATGGATTGAAATATTGATTGACGGCGTGTCAGATATACCGATAATGCGAAAGTGAACCGAGAGAGAACTGAGATTGAAAGCTCAGTAGCTCGAAGGAGGGATATAGCCTTCCGCCGCAACGGATGAGGCCGTCGGAGGACTGATCGATCAAGCCTCCACGGAGACACGTGAGGTTGAAATATTCGGCCTGGTCGTAACGCTCAAACCGGAGACAATGATTTATGTAGCAGCTAGATATATTCGATGTTGGCGAAGAATCGAGGGGCAAGGGACGAAGGGTGGGGAGTTGCCGATGAGTTAAAGAAAGGTGAAAGTCGAACCTCCGCGGTCGATCCTGACTCCATTTCCGGGAGCTTAGTCATAAAGAGCCGCCCACCCAACATAATGTCAGTGCGCCTAGATTTTAGGTCGACGTAGACAAGTTTCTTTCGGGGGATTTGGGCTACAGTTTTGGTAGAAAATAAACTTACCACTTATGTGAATTTTTTTGAGAGATGACGTTAAGGATTGGCATTTTGTACAATCAGCCTAGAGAAATAGATTACAACTCCATAAAACACCATGAACACCAATAACTCCATTGAAAACACATCCCAGCCCATCAATGCTAGAGATCACCATGAACCGGGTATAGAGCTCGGAAAACAGGAAACACAAACAGGGTTAGTATTAGTTTGCCGGTTTGCCTGTTTACCGGATAGTCATCGACTTGCTCAGCTGTGCCTTGCTTCCGACGCCACCCTCGCGAGAGGCAGAAGCACTGCTGCCAGGCTTGCGCTCAAATACTTTCCAGAACTTCAAGCTCTCATCGGCCGCGGCGGTCGCGAGCATCTGTCCATCGGGGCTAAGACTGCTGTGAAGGACGCGGGTCTCGTGGGCGGGGATCTCAACGTTGCGCACCAGGGTCGGGTAGCTCCAGATGCTAAGAGAGTTATCCGGGAAGCCACTTGAGCTAACAATCTCGCGGTAGTGGTTGCTCCAACGGAGACTGGTGACTTGAGATCCGGTGTCGATGCTGTTGGTACGAGCACCAGTGGTGGTGTTCCAGAAATGAATGTGACGATCGTACGAGCCACCTCCGGTAGCCAAGAGGTTCAGTTGCCAGGGGCACCAGCTAAGGGCCTTGACGGCCGCACGATGGTTGGTCTTGGTGAACTTGGGTGCGCTGAGAGAGCGAGCGTCCCAAATGTTGACAAGATTGTCGTTTCCACCAGTAGCAAGCTGTGCGCCATCGGAGCGCCACTCCAGACCGCAAACCTCAGATGTGTGGGAGACCAGCTCGGCAACCTTGTGCTGGGCAATGCGGACGTCATGGTTGTAAACAAGACCACTACGGGCACCGGTGGACAGAGTGTGCTTAGACCAGCCCATCACACCGACACGGGAGTCATGGCCGTACATGCTGCGGAGCTTGGAGCCTTCCTCAACATCCCAGATCTGAATCTCGCCGGTTCCGAGACCGACGCCGACATAGGCGCCATCGCCACTCCATTTGACACTGCTAACATATGTATCAGGAGAAGTCTCGAGAAGGCAGTTCACTGTGCCCGACTCAGCAGACCAGACGTAAACGTTGCGCTCCAGGCCGATGGCGACTTGGTTGCCAGAGCTCCAGTCCAACAAGTTGAGGTAGTAGTCATCAAGCAAGCCAGGTGCGTCGAGGACCCGCTCGGGGGCCGTTTGAACACGACGGCGGAACTGGGCTGACTGGGACTTGGCGGGACGAAGAGGACGGTTGTACTGCGCTCGGAGATCGATTGGCTTGGAAGATTCAGGGGGCGGTGGCTTGAATGCCAGAATGCGAGTATTCAGATTCACTCCACAGGCATTCGCCAGAGATGACTCGTAAGCAACGGCGTCTGGTGCGGGGCGGGTGTAGGTGGAAGGTTCGTTATCTTCGAGACCCATGTTCTCGAGAGCAGCTGTGAGATCTTCCTCGGATCCGCGTCCGTTGATATCAAAAGCACTAGCAGCCGAAGCTAGGACAGAAGATCCTTCATTTCCACTAGTCTTGGGGCGTTGGCTGTCCTCGGGCTTGGCGGTTCCAGTGGTGACCAATCCCTCGCTGGCAGCCCGGTTAGGAATGAAGCGGTCCCCGGCATTGTGAGAGATCCGAACCGTAGTCTTGCCGGCCCGGGAGCGAGTGGGAACTTCTCGGCGAGGACGCTCTTTTGAGGGAGTCTGGCCAGATGAGGAAGGTCCGGTACCGGTCAGAGACCAGTCAGATAGACCCAGTTCCAGATGCTTGGGGGATTTCCGCGAACGACGAGCAATGTTGGACTTGGGAGAATCGCGATGAGTTCGCGGTTGTTTGGGAACTGCCGAAGAAGACTTCGAAACCGAGGGCTTGGAGAAGTAGGACGACAGATTTCCACCATAGACAGACTTTGACTTATCGTTTCCAGCGTCGGCGGGTCGAGCCGGAGTGAACGGCGAGGATTGATCGGAGGCTTGAGGAGTTGCGACGGTTGCTCGAGTGTGAGGGGAGGGAGTCAGAGGCATGCGGCTGCCGGCAGTTTTGGAGGAGAAGAGCCCATGGTGGCTCTTCTTGGGAGTCGACAGTTGAGCAGTTGCCATGACGAAGATAGTTTCCCCAGCGGAGTTAAACAAATACAGTGGAACCAGCCACTAAACAAGACAAAGGTAGAGGGATCAATTAGGAATTTGGAGAGAGGTTCAGGTCATAAGAAAACGGAGGAGTGGGTGAGGAAAAGAAGAGGGCAAGAAGTATGAGCGACTAAATAGACTGCCCATCTGAGTATGGAGCACTTCTTCCCCCCGGCAACCGTTACCTCAGGTACGGGAACGCTATCCCCAATTGGGCCTTAGCGCAACCTCCCTGGAATTTTAGGCAACTTCGGAAAAAGGTTCCCCCGGATTCCCTTTTGAATGGTGGCGTGCCCTACTCTTGTACAATCAATGAATGGATCAGTGATTCTGATCTGCCCAGGAAAAGCCATACACTGGCCCACCCCCGGGAGGCATCATGCAACTTGTGAACAAAGAGTGAGTAAGCAAAGTCCCATCATTACCAAACTCTTCTTTCACCCTCCTTTCCTCCTTTCCTCCCTTCCTCCTGTCTCATGGCGGACCCGGCGACTCCCCACTTCAACCCGTTCCACCAGGACCCACCCGCACGACTTCCGTCATCCTGGGCTGGATCTTCGAGAGCCTCCAATCCCATCACACCTGGCAGTCTTCGCTCTCCTGCATTTCCGATGCAGCAGCAGGACGCATACCTACTTCCCGCCAGTCCGGCGGCAGGCCGTCAACCAGTGGCAGATTATAGGCCTGGTGTCAAGAAGGCGCTGGGCCATGTCCCCGCATGTCTGGTCAATGCCTCGGTGACGTTCTGTAATAACGATCACATCTACGCCTTCGGCGGCTTCGATCAATTCACCGATGAAGGTTGGATCTTTCCCCGCGATCAATCATGCCCTCTCCGCTCCCATCCACACCGCCGCAACCCATAATTTCGCTAACGAAGGATTCGCAGTTTACAACCATGTACTCCGTCTAAATCTCAATACTTTGCGGTGGGAGTTGGTAGATAACTATGGGGACATACCCGGTGTACGCATGGGTAAGTCGCCTTTGTCCTTGCAGTTGTTCTGTTTCGACCCTTCTAATCCACGAATTCTTCTTCCGCTAGGACACACCGCGACCTTATACCAAGGCGACAAATTGATCGTATTTGGTGGCGAGAATGAACATCGCGATTATCTTGCGGACGTGGTTATCCTCGATCTTCAGTCCTTCACATGGACGGGGCCAGAAATACATGGAATTCCTCCTCGGGGAAGAGCACGCCATGCTGCGGTCATCCATGATGATAAACTCTTTATTGTCGGGGGAGTGACGGGGGAGAACAATGTCATATTGGATGATCTCACCTACCTGGACCTACAAACCTGGACTTGGTCACGTACCTGGAGTTTCACCGCTCGCTTCGATCATACGGCGTGGGTCTGGGGAAATCGCCTGTGGATATTTGGTGGGTTGGGACCCAATATGGAACGAACGACCGATATCTGGTGGCTTGACCTCAAAGGCTCACCGTCGCTTACTGGAATTGTCTCCTCCCAAGGTACCGTGGACACCCCGGATGCACCAATCACCTTTGCTCATCTCCCAGAATCTATGTCTAGTACGCCGCAGCAGATGTCTCCGCGCTCTGGGATCTACGCCGCCAACTCCGCCAGCGTACAAGTGCGCAGCTTTGGTCGTCGTAAACCACTCGCCCCTGGCGCCATCTCTTGCCTTAGGTTCCATTCTGGTCCCCATGTGCCCGCTCTCTTTTCAGGTACTCATTTCCAGTCATTCGCATCCGGGGTCTTATTGGACTTGATTACTCCATCGGAAACAGTACGGTCTCACGACTGCAACTTGTCCGCTCTAGAGCTCAATTCACTGCGCTGGCAGCGACTAGCAGACGGCCAAGAGATCTTCCGGCCTGGATACCGATGGCACTATTGTACAGTCAATGAAGCGGGCACTAAGGCATGGTTGTTGGGTTGCAGCCTTGACGTTTCGAATACACCAGGAGCAAGTGATGAAAATCACATGAGTGAAGTACTCTCGATCGATTTGGAAAGATACGGACTTCTCGGCAACGAGTTGTCAGCGGAGGTCCCCCAACAAGATGTCCCCTGGCCAGTTGACACGGCAGGGCACACGCCTGTTTCTGGGCTCGGGGCTGACCTCTCTGCCGTGTTTGATCAGATCCCAGAGTCGGGAAGTGGTGCTGATTTTGTCATCACGGCGACGCGCGATGATCTCGACTTCATGGTTGCAGATGACTCTGAACATACCCTCTCCACCTCACCCACACAATCGAAACCGACTTTCGTGGAGCCCGACTCATCAACATCAGTCCCTATTCATGTCCACAAGATAATTCTGCAACTGCGCTGGCCACACTTTAAGCGCTTGTACTCAGCGCAGATGGCGGAATATCATACCAAGCGCATGCACATCCCGGAACCATATTCGGTAGTCCGTGCATTTCTCTACTATCTGTATACAGATAGTATCGCAGGTCATCCTGAATATTGCTCGACCGTGGTCGATGTGGCAGGCATGTTGGTCATGGCTAACCTTTACGACATGCCGAAGCTGCGTCTACTATGCGTGAATCGACTAAGTCGTGAGATCGATGTGGAGAACGCCGCAATTGTCTGGGAGCGTGCCGGTAGAACCAACGAGCACTGGCTGATGCGTCGAGCCGCACAGTTCTGCCTGACACACTGGGGTCGCGTGGTACGAACCGACGGATTCAAGTCGCTCAGTCACACAAGTTTGATTGAACTGTGCGAGGTGGTGGATACAGAAGGTCGTATTGTGGCAGGGCCAGAGCTTGAGATGGTCAGCTCATTCGGAGGAGAGTCCCAATGTGAACGCGACAAGAGCTCGCGACTTCGGCTAGGTTCCGCGGCGGACGAGCTATCTGAGATGGATGGTGATGACGAAGGAATGGAAATTTCATGAAACGAATCGGACACGCATAGTCTTCCGGAGTTTAGGCTTGGCAAGGGCAAAACATGTATTAGCATTTTTCTTTACTTAACCCATCTGCATCGAGAATTTGTAGAACTGCGGTGAACGGACCGGTCAGCCTGGTAACACCAGAAGCCACTCAGGCGCGGTTGCGCGGCTCCACACGCCGACGCTCTGGGAACGGGATCTGCTCCGCGCGGAGTTCATTCCTAGCACGATAAGGAAGCTTTAGCGTGTGTCTCGCCTTGACTGCCCCTATAGTTTCAGATTCAGGACCCTGCGTTGCATATATAAGTCAACTATGTGTAGCAAAAAGCCTGAGCCGTTTAGTAGTAATCACCCTCCCCAACCGTGAATTGATTGACTACTCGTTAGTAAGTAGTACTAGGTAGTATCACGATGGGTTCCATCACCCAGTCCACTCTACCATCCGATTTTGTCTGGGGCTTTGCGACGGCCGCCTACCAGATCGAAGGTGGTGCAAATGAAGATGGTCGTGGTCCATCCATCTGGGATACTTTTTGCAAGATCCCCGGTAAGATTGCTGGAGGCGGGTCAGGTGAGATCGCGTGCGACTCATACCATAGAACTCATGAAGACATCGCTTTATTGAAAACGTGTGGTGCCCAGGCCTATCGTTTCTCAATTTCATGGTTCGGATACCTCCACTATCTGCACTCCGCTTCCCGAATATTTAATTAATAAGACTACCAGGTCTCGTATCATTCCTCTAGGCGGTCGCAATGACCCCATCAACGAGAAAGGTCTTCAGTTCTATCTCAAATTCATTGACGACCTTCATGCCGCAGGCATCACGCCAATGGTGACCCTTTTCCATTGGGATCTTCCCGATGAATTGAACAAACGATATGGCGGATTCCTAAACAAGGAGGAATTTGTTGCCGACTTCGCTCGTTATGCCCGAGTTGTATTCAACGCCTTTGGCTCCAAGGTCAAGCACTGGATCACCTTCAATGAGCCTTGGTGCAGTAGTGTCCTGGGCTACAACACTGGGTCTTTTGCACCCGGTCATACAAGTGATCGCACCAAGAGCTCTGTCGGTGACGGCTCGACAGAGCCATGGATTGTGGGACACAGTCTCCTCGTGGCCCATGGAGCTGCTGTGAAGATATACCGAGATGAATTCAAAGATCAGAATGGAGGCGAGATCGGAATCACATTGAACGGTATGTACTCTATACTGGTATATTCGTACACTTGCTAATTTTACCAAAATTGAATACAGGCGATTGGGCCGATCCCTGGGACCCAGAAAATCCCGCTGATGTCGAAGCCTGCGATCGCAAAATCGAATTTGCAATTTCGTGGTTCGCTGATCCTATCTACCTCGGAAAATATCCCGACAGTATGATCAAGCAGCTAGGCGACAGGTTGCCAACTTGGACTGCGGAAGACATTGCTCTCGTGAAAGGCAGCAATGACTTTTACGGAATGAATCACTATTGTGCAAACTATATCCGTGCGAAGACTGGCGAACCCGAACTCGACGACATCGCAGGAAATTTGGAGCTGCTGCTCGAGGATAAGAATGGCAAGAGTGTTGGCCCAATAACACAGTCACCATGGCTGCGACCTTGTGCAATTGGATTCCGGAAACTGCTCAAGTGGTTAAGTGATCGTTATGGTTACCCTAAGATCTACGTGACAGAAAACGGCACCAGCGTACTTGGTGAGAATGACATGCCTCTAGATGAACTACTGGAGGATGAATTCCGTGTGCAATATTTCCGCGATTACATCGGTGCCATGGCCGATGCGTATACGCTGGATGGAGTGAACGTGCGGGCTTACATGGCATGGAGTCTTATGGAGTATCGTACCCTGTTACCCCCTTCCTTGGAATTAATACTGACTTCTCAATTTGCAGTAACTTCGAGTGGGCAGAGGGTTATGAAACCCGTTTTGGAGTCACCTATGTGGACTATGATCATGACCAGAAGCGCCTTCCAAAGAAGAGTGCCAAGAGCATTGGCCAGATATTTGATCGTTATATTGAGAAGGCTTAATTTAAGTTGAGGGCGTTTTCACGCACTAGTGTGTGCATATTTCCTCGTATAATGATTGAATAGTGGAACGTTTCCAGGCGATATTGGGGGGGGCGTGCGTTCAGATAGCCTTGGCCGAGGACTTCATTTTGCGAATACTATACGCTAGTTTGTTCCAGCTCTGACTCTTGTAAATGCATTTTCATGTTCATCAGTTATTCTTGGGTATTAATTTTAGAAATTTCGAGATGGTGGTTGGATTTTACGGCCATAGCCAATTCCCCGAGACTTTGCCTAATGGGTAACCCCGAGTTGCTTCTACCGGCCCCATCCCGAAACCCGCCCCGATCCCATCGGCATTCCCTTAGCTCCGAATAAGACATCATGTCGCTCAAGTGGGAACAGGATTCTAGTGGAGGGTGCAAAAGAGGGCCAGTGAGATCTTCGATGAATACGAGCGGAGGTTAGCTCAACTAAGCTTTGGAATAATGGACCCATCACTAAGTCCGATTCTTAAGGCCGTTCTCCGTCATTCCCCATCTAAATAGCTTCGGTGATCATGATACCTATATAAGCAATGTAGAGACGCTCTAAGGATATCCTTTCTTAGATTCAATCACATTCCACTTGAGAAAAAAGGCACTTTTAACCTTTCGAACTATAAGATGTCTGCGCAGGCCATCCAAAAAGTTGCCATTGTTGGTGTAAGTTGCCAAGTTGCCATTATATCTAGGAAGCTTTTCTAAACTTTATATACAGGCTACTGGCCGCATCGGGGGTGCATTTGCTAAAGCACTTGTGGAGGGTGGCAAGCACACTGTCACAGCATTGACTCGCGAGGACGGAGGCGGAAAGCTCCCTGGGGGTGTTCATGTTGCTAAGGTGAACTACGACGACGAAGCTTCTATTACCAACGCTCTCAAGGGTCAGCAATTTCTCATAATCACTCTCAGCGTCAGAGCCCCCCCAAGATCTGCATAAGAGGATTGCAGATGCAGCAGGCAAGGCCGGCGTTTCTCTTATTATGCCGAATGCCTATGGCTACCCAATCGCTGCTGGAGGCCCCCAGGAGGGGGATGCGTATGGAAAGGTAGCCATTGACCGGGTCAACGAAACCAAAAATGGTATCTCTTCTTCAATCAAGCTATCTTGTGGTTTCTGGTATGAGTGGAGCTTGGCTACAGGCGAGCAATGGTTCGGCTTTACGATCAAGAATCGCAAGGTCACCTTCTTCGATGAGGGAAAGCGGACTATCACTGTTAGCACTTGGGACCAATGTGGCCGGGCTCTGGCTGCCCTCCTAAGTCTTCCGGAGTCTGGCTCAAGCCCTTCACTCGCCGATTATAAGAATGGAAATTGCTCCATCTATAGCTTCCGAGTGTCCCAGCGAGATATTTTGGACAGCCTCCACCGAGTCTTGGGCACAACTGACTCCGATTGGGAGATTACATACGAGTCGGTCGAGAAGCGCATCAAAGAAGGTGCCGAGGAGTCTTCTAAGGGTCAAATCACTGGTTTTGTCAAAACAATGTATGGAAAGGTCTTTCTGGATTCCACCGAAATGAGTGACTTTGCGGCCAAGGGCTCGGAGAATATTTCCCTGGGGCTTCCCCAGGAAGATCTCGACGAAGCAACAAAGAGAACAGTGGAGATGGTCGAGAACGGCTGGAACCCTTTCGGATAGAGGTTGAGACGGATATATCAGCATTGACTCAGTATCACTGAGAACGAGTCATTAATAGTATTTTACATTTTTACAGCCTTCAAGTTGTAGAAATAATGTTGATTGGCTGTTTTTAGGATTATTTATTTGGACTCGAACCTCTAGACATCCATCTAATACTTTCAAGTTACTTTTGAATAATAACTGTGCCGTTATAACGACGAGAGATCGTAGAAGAATAGATATCGATATCACAAATATGCCTTGGTGAGACAGCCCTAGTACGAGTAGTGACCTGAAACCATATGTGGAACTGGAATGGATGGAGTCAGATTTTCATATCGCCTTTCCCCGCTTCCCCACATCGCCCTAGCAACAACCTCTAGGCCCCATGAATAATCGTACGATAACAAGACCGAAGCTCTTCTTCAGCTCATTTCGCTCTCTACATCCTGAGAATGGGAACAAATTTGAATGATACGCCCATCATGGAAAAAAGAGCAACCATCACTCTGCCTGCTGGTCCTATCAAGGCGCGGGTGCTCGACGATCTCGTTCATGCTCGGGGAGTTCCTTACGCGAAGGCTTCGAGATTTGAGCCCCCACAAGATACCGACAGTTGGACCAAAGTTCTGGACTGTACCGGGCGTGCGACAATATGTCCCCAACTTCCATCACGACTAGAGTCCGTGATGGGACCATTGACCAAAGGGCACGCCCTGAACGAGGATTGCCTACATCTATCCATCACCGCACCTAGAGATGCCAAAGATGCCCCCGTGATGATCTGGCTACATGGTGGAGCCTATATTTCCGGTGGTGGAGATCTTGATTGCTATCAGCCGATTGAACTCGCTAGGAGAGGCATTGTCTGTGTTAACGTCACGTATCGGCTCGGCGTTTTCGGGTATCTCCGATTAGAAGGTATTGCGCCCGCCAATCTTGGGCTGCTCGATCAGCGTGCTGCGCTGTTATGGGTACAGAGAAATATCTCAGCATTTGGCGGTAATTCGAACAATGTCACCATGGTTGGCCAGTCAGCCGGGGCCGATTCAATCATTTGTCTGATGGCTGCGGAGGAGACGGCAGGCCGCCTTTTCCATCGTGCTATTTTGCTTAGCCCTCCACTGCGAGATTTAAAGGAGCGGAAATTCACAGGGGCTCTTATGTCTCAGAAAGTGGAACATCTTTTAACTCAAGATCCCCGGGAAATGACTGTGGATGGCTTGTTAGCTCTGCAAAGGAAGCTTCTTCTAGATCCTGTCCAGGTCAGGGTGATGCTATTCGCCCCAAGTTTTGGGTTCGATCCTTTGCCCGAAGAAAAGGATTTTGATAAAAAGATATCGGAAGCAGCATCCAAAGTTCCTATTTTAATAGGCTGGACCGCTCATGACGGTCGTCCCTTTGCAAGTATGATGGGTCCGTCGAATTTACTCCAATTGCCGATAATAGGATCGTTGTTGGAGACCATTGGCACCTGGTATATTACTCAAAGCTATTTTAAATGGCCATCGCAATGTTTCCACCAACAGATTTTGGATGCCGGCGGCTCCTCAACTAGCTACTCGTTTGGATGGGCCGGTCAGAACAGTAACTTAGGGGCCTGTCACTGTATTGATATTCCTTTCGTACTCGGAAATTACGAGGCTTGGAAGTTGGCGCCCATGTTGGCTGGAAAAGACACAGAGAAGGTAATTTCCGACCTTGGATTCCAAATTCAAGAGATATGGACGAGGTTTATGAGGGGCGAGGCATTGGACAACCGGCATATAGAGTTCGAGAGAGACTTCATTGTATCCGAAGGAATCTTCAGGCCCCGAGACCAATAATTTATCCATAGTATTAGCCTCTAGATGGGCAGATCCCGTTGCCTGGAAATTGCACAGTGATAGTATCTAGTCCTGCATACACAGTACAGTTGCTGCCCCAGGCACGAAGGCACCAAGCGGATCTTCCCCGCTCTCCGGCATCCAATTCACTTTTCTCACTCATCCTTGTCGCCGTCCAGTGTCGACTTTTTTTTTTCAACAAATAGGTGGCCATAATCACTTTGTGGCCATCTACAATGACTCTCAAAAGGCATGATGTCTGAAACATTGATCGACCGCCGGGTTGGAGCACCTAAATCCCGAGCCGGTTGCAAGACCTGCAAGTACGCTCTTCCCCAGCCCCTCTTTGTGTTTCCCACTGACTGCTGATAGAATTCGGAAAGTTAAATGTGGCGAAGAAAGACCGACCTGCATTCGTTGTTCTAGCACGGGAAGAAAGTGCGATTATGTCGGCGATACGCCCCCTCAGGTCTACATTGCTACATCGGCCATGGCTCCTTGCCACACGCTGCCGCTATCGCCAAACCCAGGACGCCGAGAACGCCGAGCATTCGAGTTTTACTTTCTATTAGCGGCTCCGCAACTAGCTGGTGGTATGAGCATTGACTTTTGGACAACCGTCGTGCCCCAAATCTGCCGCAGTGAGCCAGCAGTGTGGGATGCCATGATAGCAATCAGCGCACTATTCGAATACCCAGATCAATGCCTGGATTTCACTTATCTTCGGAAATGTCACAAGAGGTCCGAACCGCTCAATCAAGTACAACAAGATGCTTTATCCTGGTACTCGCGTTCGATATCGAGCATTAGTTCGCAGATCGCTGGGAGAGGAGCAGATCCATACATCGCACTTATCAGCTGCATACTATTCATATGCATAGAGACGATCCAGGGACGCGTGGAAGAGGCACTTCAGCTGTACCGACAAGGCGTAAGTCTGATTCTTGACCTACGTATTCAAGTAAGCCATGGAATGGTCTCCACTAGCAAGATTGCTCTCCTGGAGGACACCATCGTCCCATTGTTTTTGCGTCTGTGTGCTGTTTCTCTCTCGATATCGGGTGTCCAGCCATGCGAACTTTACACACTCGCCAATATTGACATGCCCGCTGTCTTTTTATCTGTTGATTCCGCGCGGTTTGTTATCGCTAATCTTTACACCGAGGCCCAGCTTTTTGAAAATGAGGCAACAAAACATATCCGGGCGGTCGGCAGAGACGCCGCCATCAGTCAAGAGATGCTTAATCGACAGCAATCTATCAAAGATCGACTCAATAATTGGTATCGTGCGTATGTCGGTATGTGCCAGAACCTCCATACAAGAGTAGCGATGCCAACCAATGCCGAGCCAATATTGTTGACTTATCACGCGGCATTGGTTATCTTCGTCTCTGAGTGCCTCACGCGCCGTGAAATAGTCTATGACAATCATCTTGCTGGATTTACAACCATTGTTGAGCAGGCTAGCTTGACCCTTGCTAGCACGGTAGGACCAAATGGAGCCCAACCGCCTTTCACATTTGAGATGGGCGTTGGTATGCCACTCTTTTTGACCGTCATGAAATGCCGAGACTCGAGTCTACGGCTGCGAGCTTTGGATTTGTTACGGCAAGCACCACCAATGCAAGGGTTTTTCAAATGCACACCTGTTGCTCACCTGTCCGAGAACTTCATGAAACTTGAAGAAAGCTACGGCATATCAATCAGAGAATTGACAGGAGATAATTCGGTTGATATACCAGAAGAAGCTCGCATATGCCAGTATGGTGTTTTCAGGCCCCAGGATGGTCTCCCCCCAGGTATTGTTGAGGAGGATTGTGCTAGGTATGGCTGCGGCCCTGAGCAGCTTTTCTTGGAATTTTCAAGAAATCACTTTGACACGGTCAACAATACATGGGGCTTGATTACTCAAGTTGTTCCACTTCAGACTTAACCCATTTGTAAATAGTATTTCTATAAGAGCACAAGCCTATGTACAAGGCGCGTTGGCACTGAGGGTTGGGTTGGGTTGATTTTGCGTCCAGTTGAGGAGTAAGTAGTTGTCAGCTAAATGACCGCCAGGTCGACAGCTCTATTAAGTTAATAATGGAATCAATTAGTTCTGAAGAATGGAATGTAACTAGAATTAAATTGAGCGTGTTTGTGCATGCCAAGCCAGGTATACAACCAGAGCGGTGATTCGCCCTCGGCAAAATGAAGCTCCGTCAAGCCAAGTGGCCCGTTGGATCCAACTACATCACCGGTGCTCGCTGACGCTCTCTGACTTGTGCCCTTCGACAGGTCGCGATGCGACTCTTACACCTCAACAAATCTCACTAATCGAAGGCATCATGAAGGCGTCACTCCCCTGTTTTCTGCCGGCTCTGCGTATGCCCCTCACCCTTTGCTTTGCCTGGAAGTCGCGCGACAGCCAGCTGACTCCTCTTTCTAGTGCTATCACAGGTATATGCAGTAGGGTCAACACAAGCTCCCATCAACGATGATCCAATGACCGCTATCGCCAGCAATGTGGATAACCAACAATACTTATTTCAAGCCGCAGAGCCAGAACCTCGGCCGGTCAGTCGTAAGTCATAAGTCAATCCCCGGCCTTATCGCGTGACGGGCTTCAAAACACCAACTTGGCTAACAAGTATTCGCTTTTGACCGCAGAACGAGTTGTAAATGCCTGGGATATCCTTCGAGCCATTAAACCTACCAATCTTCACACCGATAGGCCAACGGGGCTGCTCGCATACACCTTACACTATGGTCGTGAGGCCTTCCGGATGCTGTTTCTCAATGGGCCCGCTTCCGATGGAACAGAACGCAAAGTCAATTCAAATGTTTTACGTGCAGTCGATGAGCTCAGAGCCGCCGTGGAAGAAGAGGAGGACCCGGACGCAATGTTTCTATTGGCCGAGATGAACTTCCACGGCAATTTCACATACCCGCGCAACTTCAGCGAAGCCTTCCTGTGGTACAACGAGCTGGCATGGCTGACTGGAAACAGCACGGCACAATCCATGGTTGGTTTTATGTATGCGACGGGCATTGGCAATGCGGTCGAACGTGACCAGGCAAAGGCGTTGATGTACCATGAATTTGCCGCCGAGGGGGGAAACACACGATCTGAAATGACCCTTGCATACCGCTACCATACAGGAATTGGTACACCCAAGAATTGCGATCACGCGATTCTTTACTATAAGAGAGTGGCCGACAAGGCCATTAAGCACTATCGCTCTGGGCCGCCCGGGGGCCATGCCATGATCAGGGAATCCTATCGCTGGGCGGAGGAGGAGGGTGGTGTTTACGGAGAAGGCGCTAGCTTCTCGAGCTCGGGGCATAACGCGCGGGACGCTGCCCATTCCGCTGAAGCAAGTGTTGAGGACCTGATGGAATATCTGAACCTTCTGTCTCACAAGGGTGACTTGAAAGCAACCTTCAGTTTGGGAAAGATGCACTACGAAGGTGCCCGTGGACTTCCTCGCAGTTTCCGACGAGCTATGAAGTATTTCAATATTGTGACGAAGAAATATTGGGCAAAGGATGGATCTATCAGTCCTAACCCACCAGCAGGACTTGACAAGCTTGCTGCCAAGGCGGCAGGACATATGGGTCTCATGTTTCTTCGTGGCGAAGGGGTTGATCAAAGCTTTCCAACTGCTCTCGCTTGGTTCCGACGTGGCATCGAAAATGGAGACGCTCTTTGCCAGCACCAGATGGGGTTGATGTACCTCCATGGCTATGGAGTCCCCCAGGACGCCTATAAAGCGGCCTCATACTTCAAGGTTGCTGCCGATCAGGATCTTCCGGCATCGGAAACACG
Source organism: Penicillium waksmanii (assembly GCF_028829765.1). Classification (NCBI taxonomy): domain Eukaryota; kingdom Fungi; phylum Ascomycota; class Eurotiomycetes; order Eurotiales; family Aspergillaceae; genus Penicillium; species Penicillium waksmanii. The sequence continues at coordinate 1,423,345 of NW_026643252.1, forward strand.
ACTCGGTGCCCTATTTTTGGATCAAGGAGATGTAGCGACCGCGACACGATATTTCGATCTCGCCGCCCGTTGGGGGTGGATGGAGGCTTACTATTATCTCGCTGAAATGGCGCACTTTGGTGTTGGCCGGCAACCACACTGCGGTGTCGCTGCGGCTTATTATAAATTGGTCGCAGAGAAAGGCGAAGCAATTCACTCGGCATTCGTCGAGTCGAACACTGCCTATGAGGCTGGAGACAATGAAGCTGCTCTTATTCCGGCCATGATGGCTGCCGAGCAGGGATATGAACATGCGCAAGCAAATGTGGCATTTATACTTGACGAGCAGCGCTCTCTCTTCTCTCTGGATTCCATCCTGCCATGGGTGAAGAAAACCCGGACATCATTGATGCGTAACACTGCACTCGCACTGATATACTGGACCAGGTCGTCCAAGCAGGCCAACATTGATTCCTTGATCAAGATGGGTGACTATTATCTGGCTGGCATGGGGACAGTGCTTGATGCTGACAAGGCATCGACCTGTTACCACAATGCGGCCGAGGCATACCACAGCGCACAGGCATACTGGAATCTGGGTTGGATGCACGAGAATGGCGTTGCGGTGCAACAGGATTTCCATATGGCCAAGCGGTATTATGACCTAGCTCTTGAGACCAATTCTGAGGCGTATCTTCCAGTCAAGCTCAGCTTAATGAAATTGAGAGCCCGGGGTTACTGGAATCGCATTACGAACGGAGACATCAATCCGATTCGTGATGATGAAGGTATGTGAGAACTCTCAAGTATACAGCGCCTGCCACTTACTGACTATTTTCTTTTCCTCTTTTGCTGTAGATGTCCGACCCCGTCGTACCTTCAAGGAATGGATTCAGGCCTTTATCGAGAACGAGGCGCAGTACTATGATGCACTCTATGAGGGACAGGAAAACGATGAAGAATATGCTGGATCACGAAGCCTGGACGCAGAGCACGAGGATGGGTACTACGATGACCTCGAATTTGATCTTGATGAGGGGATGCTAGAAGGTCTTCTTATCGTCGGACTTGCGGCGACTCTCTTGGTGCTCGTCTACATCCGACAGCAACAGCAGCGTAATCGTCAGAACCAAAACGCCGCGAACCAGGGAGATGGGAATTTGAACAATGCGAATGCAAATGCGAATGCGAATGCGAATGACCGTGGTTTCTTCCCACGTCCTGGCGACCCGGAATTTGGGCAATGGGTAGCAGGAGGCGTTGGCCATTGAATGATGATGAACCTGTATTGTATGCCGAGTTCTAGCTGTAGATAATAGATAATCTTGAAAACATTGAGCGCATGCACTTACCCAGCCTACTCTCTACTTTCAACCTCCATCCATTCTCCTCTCCCCTCTTCCCGATCAAATTATCAAATTCCTGCTCCCTTCTAATCGACTCCAACATGAGTAGTCTACCTCAGCCTAAACGTCGTCGCCTTGACGAACCGTCCACGCTTTCCAAACCGTTCAAGCCTCCACTCCGCAAGCCTATCGCCACCGGCCAGCCACCGAAACGCGCTCCCCAAACTCCAGAGGTAGTTCCGCTGGCCAGCGATGAAGCACGTTTCATGTCCGGAAGCCCAGAGTCCAAAACAAACCCAGGATCCTTCTTGTCCTCACCGTTTACTTCCCCTGCCAACCATCTACGCCGACCTATTCCCCGGCACTCTGGTCTCTCAACACCGACACGATCTCCCCTTGGAGATCCAGAGGTATTGGCATTACAGCGACAGCAAAGTGTGCTACGAGGACGTCTGGCTTTACTTCGTTCGGAACTTGATGCAGCAAACCAAGCCCTCCGCATTGAATCATCGACCCAAGATTCTGAACTGGCGGCTTTAATCATCAAATGGCGACATGTTAGCCAAAAAGCAGCCGATGAAGTATTTGAAGGTGCCCAGGAGCGAGTGAAACGCATGGGTGGGATGGCAGCTTGGAGAGAGCAAAGCAAGCGAGACACATCTCGGTGGGATTTCGAGAATGAGGATCATGAGCGCGAACACGCGGATGAAGATGAAGAGCGACCAATCTACTCGGAGGATACTGATGAGACTCCAGGCGTCTATGAACAAGAGGAGGCAAGTCAACTATCGCCAATTCGTTCCTATGGCTGGGAAGTTATCTTTGGGGCTGACGCTATTGGCTACAGGAATTCACTATGAAGTACATGCTGAAGATGCTCAACATCGACCCCAGGACGATCGGCTTCGATGCAGTGGTCGGCAAATGGATTCGGCAGTGAGTCATGGACTGGAATGGGGGTGAATCTGGATGACAATGGCCGTGATAACTGAAACTGTGTTCGAAACTGTGTTCCTTACTGTGTTCCTACCTGGGTATCTGCTCGATTTGAGCCTATCAGGTTACCAGGACTACTACTACTAGCAGCGTATATGTTAGTCTAGCCTCGGCTGGGCCCCGAACTGGAAAACCTTCTTATCAATATCAACGGCAAACGGCCCTTCTCCGCTCCACCCCCGCATTCTTCTTTCTTCTTTCTTCCTCTTCCACTCATGTCGCGCCCATTCAAGCAGAGAGATATTGCTTGCTCTCGCTGCTTCCGCTTGAAGCGGAAATGCGATCACGCGAAACCAACATGTGGGGAATGCTACCGCAAAGGCGCTGAGTGTCTTCCTGCTCGATCTCGCAGATCGGGAGATAGCGTTACGATCCCGGTCGCCTATCTCAAGGAACTCGAGAGGCGAGTCGCAGAACTAGAAGATACATCTCGAATGGCGGGCTCACATGTTGAACTGCGCGATGCAAGCGTCCAAACTGACTTCCAAGATGGGCTATCTGGGGAGGAATACACCACTCATGCCATTGAAGACAGAGCCGTGGTCCCATCCCCATCCCCAACACCACAATCACTATGCCGGGAATCCGCTTTTTCTCAGATCGATTTCGCAAATATCTTCACCCAACTCAATGAAGATAATCTTGACTTTTTACATCTCGGCAAAGGACCGACATATCCAATCCTTGGAGATGATACACTCTGGCTCACGGAACTCTACACGAATGTCTATTTCTCAGTAGCCCATCGCGAATGGCCTTTCCTTAACGAATCCACATGGAAAAATTGGCACAGGGAAGAAGGTCTGCAGGACCAAGAAGAGTGGAGATGTTTCTTTTTGAGGATGGTATATGCCATTGGCGCATCCCTCTGCAGCACCATACACAGAGACCCTACACATTTGACTCGCGCAAAAGAACTTTACTCATCCGCGATGAATTATTACCCTCACGTTGTGGGTAATACGTCTATGATTCTGCAGGTCCAGGCCTCTTTGCTCTTAATTATCTATGCCTTCCATTGCCCATCCTCCGAGGAGATTGCAACAAGTGTTTCCTCCATAATGCCATTTTGCATTACTGCAATGACAGAAATGCGAAAATACATGCGGGTTAACCAGGGCGACAAGACGCTTAGTGCTTCAGGGGAAGCCTCCGTCGAGAATATGTTCATCACCTGTTATATGTTAAATGAAATCGTGGCCTCCGGCTGGGATCGACCTGTGTCCGCCGCATATCAGGCTGTCGATGATGATGTTAGTACTAGTGCCATGAACAACTCATCATTGACAAAACTTACTGACTGTCTTTTCAATAGTTGTCTAGGCTTGGGGACTCGGTTCAGCCCCCCCGTCCAAACACATCCTGCTATAAGTCACCTGTTCCGGCTACGAAAAATCCAAACAAATATCAGACGGTCCTTGGAAACCTCTCGCTGGCAATTTTCCGAGGATAAAAATGCGTTCAGCTCTTCACTCAAATCAGCTTTGGATCTTTGGCGGCAGGATATTCCGCGCTACGGCACCGACGAAGTCTCCTGCGGCTATAATCACCCCAGCTGGATGACAAAACTTTACGACTATAGCATCTTGATATTGATGGAAGAGAAGAGCAGTTTCCTTGATCAAGATGGGACGGAAGACATATTCTCTGCAGTTGTTGAAGTCTGCCTCAAATTCCGTCACTTCCAGGAGGAAGGGCATGTAATGTGTTTTACCTGGTCTGCAGTAAGTATGTCGGAATAATGTTATCTACCTTCTCACTAACCTTATGTCTAGCTTGTTTTCCAGTTCCGGGCCGGTATTATGCTCCTTTATCTGATTTGGGCAACGAGGCCTATAGTGGACAGTCCTAGTTTTCAGCAAGGACCCCGAAGTTATGACTCACCTGAAGCCATAGAAGCATGCACTAAGAATTTGAGGTGCTTTGCAGATCGCTGGCATGACGCTATGCCATACTCGAAGGTATTCGAATTCCTTCACCAGAAGGTTCTTTGGCACACCGGTGGGAACAGCACGGCAAATAAAACCCTCGCTTTAGCGGAGGCTGAATCATATCTACAACAGCTGAAGGATAAATACCTTCACCGAGCGATACTTGGGATGATTGAAGATATAATGTATGGAGGTTTTGTGCGATACGAGGAGATTTCAGATGATTATATGACTGAACTAGCTTGTGAGGTGTAAAATTTATAATAACAATATGACAAAATAGAAGGTTAAAGAATCCAGTTTTCTTGTCCTCATAGCAAAATTAGCTTGCCAGATGAAGACCCAGATTCAGAATGCGCTACCACAATAACAATTGTCTGTTTCACTGCTGGGCTTTCCCAGGACTTCCACTCACTATCTCTGTGAGAAATTGGGTAGATGGAGGTAATAGTCCACTTCTCTCCTTCCCAAGAAACATCGCAATGCTCCCCATTGACATAGCAAGACAGACTCTTCGCTGGAGAGCTGACAGAGCCCTTGACTTCAACAAAAGCGTTTGAGTCGCGAACTTCCTTGCGCTGGGTGGTCACGAGAAGCTCCAATTTGTCCCGAGCCGCAGTTGCGCCAGATGTACTGCCAGTTGGGAGATAGTCTGAATCGAGTGCTGGGGTACCGGACGGTGGAACACGGGATTTGGAGGCCTTCTCAAACGCAAAGCCGTAGCTCAGAATATCATTGTCTTCGTACGCTTTTCCGGCGAAAGTAAGATTGACTGGCATATTTGTGTCGTCCATGATTCCCATTGGTACCGAGATAGTCGGAACTCCGAGGTGACGAATCGGCCGGTTTCCATTGGAGTACTTGACACCATTTGTCCAAGCAAAATCAGAGGCATCTTTATTCACATCAGCATTCGCAGCACCGATGTCTCCGTTGGCTGGGAAGACCACTGCATCCAGGCCATTTTCGTCCATCCACTCCTCAAAGGTTTTCTTTCGGGCATCCTCCAGCGCTTGAATTGCCTGTTTCATTCCGGGTATTTCGAATATCGATGCTGGCTTAGTACGTGGGTATTTCACGATTTCACCCCATCGGGGCTTATTAGCTGCTTCAGGTGTACCCAAGAGTGATCCGGGTGCAAGTGGAAAGATTGTATCAGGGTCGACGTAGGTCAAAGACTGAAGGCCTTTCTGGCCATTTGTGGCGAGAAAGTCGTCCCAGGCATGGGAAACCACCTCACATCGCTCCTTGCTAGCCCAACCGTCAGGAAGATTTGCGACTGTGACGAGTTGGCCTGTTGATGCGTTAGACTCATATGTAGTCACCAGGGGAAAGTCAATCTCAATGACTTCAGCACCGCATGCTTCTAAAGCCTGTTTCGCTTTCTTCCATAACTTGAGGATTGAAGGACGAGTATTGACTTTGCTGACTTGTGGAATGGAAGAGTCATCGCCTCCGATGTACATCGAAGGTACGGCAATTCGTTTACCCTTCAGCGATGATTTATCCCCCAGCGTGGAGAAAGACTTTGGTCGGATGGAGGTTATTGAAGGGATGGCAACAACCGACTGCTCATTGTAAAAGTCTCCAACCGGGGTCTGGTCTGCGACGGCCAGAACATCAAGAACACAGAAGAGATCAGCCACGGTCTTGGTATGTGGGACCAATACATCGCATGTAGGATATAGAGGGAAAACGCCACGGAGAGGCAATAGACCCTTTGACGGAGTATAGGCTACAACGGCATTATTTGAAGCCGGTGATCTCCCCGAGGAAACAGTCTCAGTTCCCAGGGAGAATGCACACAGATTGGCACTCGTCGCAACCGCGGACCCGTTGGATGAGCCCGAAGCATAAGCTGCGGCTAAATAATCAGAGTTGTATGGACTTTCAGCGCGTCCCCATACGCCGCGTTGCATTCCACCGTACGCCATGGCTGGCATATTTGTGCGGCCCAAAAGTACCGCGCCGGCATTGCGGAGAATCTGCACGCAAGCCGCGTCCTCATTGGCAATGAGTTTTTCAAAGGCAGGCGAGCCATTCCCGACGACCATTCCTTGAACTTTGATATTATCTTTCACCAAATAGGGAATTCCCTCCAGTGGTCGTGGTGGAAGTCCCTGTATGCGCCTGGCATCTGAGGCCGCCGCTTCGTCAAAGACAGTTGGATTGAGGATCGGAATAGCGCTCAGCTTCAATCCATTTGCATCATAAACACTGATTCTTCGCAGATAGCGCGATACGAGATCTACACTCGTCAGGGAGCCTGATGAGAGAACATTCTGTAATTCTGCGATACTCGCGTCGAGAAGATCCAGGTGTTGACCGACTGGTGATGAAGGCATTTTTGTGATTGAAAAGAAAGAAGAAAAAGGCGATATCACCAATTACTTATTTGTACTGAGCTTCCAGAATCATATGAGATAACCCGCCAAAAGAGCAAGTCCTCACGACTGAGTTTCTTTGCCCAAAGAAAGAAGGTTGAAGTTTATACTACGATTGACGTCGTGCGAAAGCGGAGTCAGCGGAGTCAGCGGAGTCTTGTCCGCTCTTCCCAGCGGACAGCTGTCCGCCTATCACTTTCGCTGGACTGGGAGGGGAACATCCTAGGATCCCTTAAGAAAGTCAAGATAACAGCTTATCTACTTGGCAAATGATAACCTTAGGAACTCAAGATCTTCGAGATTGTCTTGTCGAGGTATTTAAAGCTGCAGTTTGATCTTGCCCGAAGTATGTTCGTTCTCTCCGTACTTCTGCTGTTCCTGAACTTATTCTCATTCACCATGGATCTAAAAGAGTCGAAAGTGGATCAGGCACCCACTGTGGAGAAGGATGTTGCACTCGGGGAGGTCCATGATATCGGCGCCAATCTATATGTGGAAGCCGAGCAGCTATCAGCCGAAGAGTTGGAGCGAGAAGGTGCTGAGGTGCTTCGTATTCTAGACTGGAGGATCATGCCCATTGTACGTAGTGGCCTTTACTTCGGACATCCTTTGGGTTACTTTAAACCCCTGCTGACCAAAGTGGCCTGGTGCTTCAGCTCTATGTCACCTATGTGATTCAATTTCTCGGTACGGTGCCCCTCACACAATTCTTCGCATACTATATCAGCTAACGTTATACTACATAAAAACACAGACAAACTATCTCTAAACTATGCCTCCGCCTATTCTCTCATCCCCGATCTTGGACTTGAAGGACAGAAATACTCTTGGGTAGCTGCTATCTTTAATTTTGGATATCTCTTCTGGGCCATTCCTGCCAATCTTTTGATCCAAAAGCTCCCTGTCGCAAAGTATATGGGCGGTATGCTTCTAACCTGGAGCATACTTGTCATTGCCCATATCGGAGCAAAGAACTATGCGGGGATCCTAGTGCTCAGATTCTTGTTAGGCATGGCCGAGGCCGGAGTTAGCCCTTGCAGTAAGAAACCCACGGACCGTGCATAATCCAGCCCAAGCGTTGACCAAAACAGTGATGGTCATAACATCGATGTTTTACCGGCGCTCCGAGCAGCCTCTGCGCATGGCTATTTGGTTGAGTGCCAACGGCATGGCGACTATGGTTGGAGCCCTTTTAGGATTTGGTCTCGGACACTCGCACAACACGACACTTCATAGCTGGCAGCTAATCTTTCTAACGATTGGACTCCTCAACTTCGTTTGCGGTGGTGTCTTCCTCGTGCTAATGCCCGGCTCTCCCAGCTCTGCGCGATTCTTAACCCATCGCCAAAAGCTTGTAGCCGTGCGGCGAGTAGCAGAGAACATGATCGGAGTGAAGACTAAACAGATCAAACCTCGACAGGCATTAGAGAATATCTACGATGTGAAAGTGCTTTGCTGTGCGGGAATTGGCATCGCATGTGGTGTGATTAATGGCGGCGTGTCGAACTTTGCCTCTTCATTAATCAAAGGATTCGGATTCAGTGGAATCTATGCCACCCTTCTCCAACTACCCACGGGTGCTTTTGAGGCTGCCATAGTCCCAATATGCGGTATTGTTGCCACCTATGTCCCCAATTCACGCTGCATAGTTCTTGCTATTGTGTGTCTGATTCCTTTCGGTGGTCTACTTGGTATCCGATTTACCAGTCTCGACCACCGATGGACTTTAGTCGGATGTACCTGGCTCCAGTATATCATTGGCGCGCCAGTGATTGTCTCTTGGAATCTCCTGTCTACGAATGTGGCCGGTCATACCAAAAGAGCTGTCGCCAACGGCATTTGGTTTACGATGTATGCTGCCGGAAACGTTGCAGGGGCCAACATCTTTTTCGCTCGCGAAGCCCCGCGATACTATTCTGCCCTTACTGGGCTATTGGTTTGCTATGCGGGAATAATCTTTCTCTCCGTCATGGTATACATCTCGATGAGATGGGACAATACACGGAGAGAGAAGAGGGCCAACGCTGAGAACCTTGCCGGAGAAGATGTTGCTTCCCAGGCTATTTTAGATGGTTTCAAGGATATGACGGACATGGAGTCCAAGCATTTTAGATACGCCCTCTGATGTTGATCTACTATTATGGGCCATTGTCTCTATTTAATCCTGACTGACGAAATTCAGTCCTGGTGATTTTTCTTTCAGGGTGTGTAGGGCTTGTAAGAGACTAGATTTGACTGTAGAAAAATCACCAGTCTCGTAATATTATGGCGAGTAGGCTAAGAGTGGTAAACAAGTTTCATACCGGGCAGTGTCCAAATAGAAAAATAGGTGTGATGCTAGTAGCAACTGAAATATTACGGAGCCAAACTTGGAAGGCCTTGGTCTCTCCGATCTAATCACGATTCTATTGACTTCACACTGCGTCAACATGGATGAGGTGGACTTTTAAAGTTGGTTAATTCATGAACTACAGCAATACACTACGACCAGTGATAACCTCTGAAGGACGAATGTCATTAAAATTCTTTTTATTCAGCTCCCTACGGTCTGTGTACAGAACGGGAGAAAATCAAACAAATACACAGCCCCCATTGCGCTCTTCATGCAAAGGAAAAGAAAAAAAGAAAAGAAAAAAGGAAAAGTCTAGAACCGTGGAAGGTTCTGAGAAAGATTCCGAAGCGCTGGGGAGGTCTTCAAGAAGACAACTCAAGGTACGAGTTGACCTGAGTCGCGTTCGAAAGCCAAGAACACAACGTCCCAGTTCCTCCCCACGAATCCATCCACATCCACTCATGAAAAGGGGGGGGCAACAAATCTCGTCCTCAATTTTGGTAACGAATCAAAGGCTGAGCTGGGGCATCTTCAGGGGGGCAAAAAATGGATAAGGCGAGCGAAAGCTCGCGAGCATTGCTAAAACAGATACAATCGAAAGGGGCAAAGACGGCCCGGATCGTTAAAAAAGATGACCATCCAAGTCCGAGATCTCAAGTGCAAGATGATTCTTTTTGTGGTTTATTTGAAAGTTTTGGTGTTGATACAAGGGTACTGAGGCCCTGAAAGGGCGTGCCTTGTCGGAGCAAAACTCACTGGCGAGGAGACCTTTTCGACATGTTAGCTGAAGCACCAAATGCTTTTCAAGAATTTCGAGACTTACGTTGGACTGTAAGCCGGAGAAGTTGGGCTGTAGCCCGGAGACGTCGGCGAGCCAGAGAAGTTAGGGGACGTCGGCGAGTAAGACTGGGGGCTCGTGGGAGACCATCCAGGCGAGGTGGGTGTGTACTTGGGGGATGTTGGGGAGGTGGGGGACAGGTGTCGCCCACCACCAAGCGCAGGGCTGGTAGGGCTGTAGCTAGGAGACGTCGGGCTGAAGGCAGGAGAGGCCGGGCTAAAGCTAGGTGACGTCGGGCTGTAATTGGGCGAGGTTGGCGAGAACCCAGGCGACGTAGGTGAGTACGACGGCGAAGTCGGCGAAGCTTGACCATAAGCAGGCGAGGTCGGCGAGTACGCTGGGGATGTGGGAGCAAACGACGGACTTGTGGGCGAGAATCCGGGACTGGTCGCAGAGAATCCAGGGCTTGTCATACCCATACCCATACCCATACCCGGGGAGGTAGGGGAGTAGCTTGACGATGGAGAGTAGCCAGGAGACGTTGGGCTGGTGTTGAACGGGCTGCTGGGAGAGTAGCCCGCGGGGCTGCGAGCCGCAGGACTGGTGAATCCACTGAGGGGATCGGATTGGTAGTTGTGGAAGCCAGGAGATTCCGAACCAGGCTGTCGGATAGGAGAGAAGCTGGCATCGGGATCGCCATCAACCATGTAAGGAGTGCCAGACAAAGGCGAGGCGCTGTCATACTGGGTGGCAGCACCATCCGGAATCATTGCGTCCTTGGCACCACCAGTGTTCATGAGCCCGAAGCGGGCATTGTTCGACACGACTGTGTTGAGCAAGGTCTGATCCAGGTAGACATCAAACTCTCCCGTTCCAGCGGGGGCCATCTGTCCAAGAATCAGATTCTCGGAAACACCGCGGCAATCATCAAGTTCTCCAAAGGCAGCAGCTTCAAGAAGAATTTCCACAGTCTCCTCGAAAGAACAACGCATGAGCGCACCATTGTCGGCACGGTTGATACCGTGACGAGTAACAGGGGTCAGGTAGCCGCGAACAGTCATTACATCGACCAACAGGGCCAAGTGACGGTGGTTGACATAGGAACCATCGAAAGCCAGCACTTGTGTCAACTCACGGAGCAAAGCGGTACGAGCGGCCTCAATACCGAAGACTTCGAAAATTTCGATAAACTGGTTCGAGTAGGTACGAGTAGCGTCAACACCCGGAAGAGAAAGGACGGGTGCAAGAGATGAGCCGCTGGTCTCGAGAACCCACTCCTTGCAAAGAGGGTCCGACTTGCTCGTGTGCAGAGTGCCATCATCCAAGATACGAACTTTGCTCTTCTCGTTGATGAAAGCACGCTCAACGCCGGGAACACCACGAAGAGTCAAGGTGTCAAGAAGATGCTGCTCGAGCTTCTTCAATGTGACGTCGTACTCGACATCATCGTCTTCATCATCCTTGCCATCCTGGATCTGACGAATACGGATGACCTGCTCATCGGCGTTGTTGTCACTGAAAAGGACTGCAATATCGCGAGGATAAGCCTGCTTGATCTTAGTAGCGACGTCCTGCACGGTAAGACCCTTGTCAAGAAGCTTGGGACGACTGAGGACGATACGAAGCAGCCACTTCGATTGGAGATTGGTGTCATCGCCAACATCCTCTGGGATGATGAAGTAGGACTCCACCATATCCCGATCGTTCTCAATGACAGTGGACTGAATATCAGGATCGTAATAGATCTCAGTGGCCTCGGTAACGGACCGTAGACTAGTGTGCTCCACAACGCTTCGCAATTGCTTGGCTCCCTCCTTGTCATATGTCTTGTCTCCGATTTGGTACACAGTCATGGAAGGCGTCTTGATATTTGTGGCAACATTGAGAATCTCCTTGAGACGAGGCACACCGAGAGTGACGTTCTTAGATGACACACCAGCGAAATGGAAGGTGTTGAGAGTCATCTGGGTGGCAGGCTCACCAATGGACTGAGCTGCAAGAACTCCAACCATTTCACCGGGGTTGGCGCCTGCACGGGCAAATCTGTTCTCAATGGCACCGATAACGTGTTGGAATGCAAGCTTGTTGAGCGAGTAGTCCGTCACCAGTCGGCGGAAGGCAAGACGGCTGCGCAGTTGAGCCTTGAAGAGCAGAGTAGCATTGTCCTGCGCCTCGCGAGAGATATCGTCATCTCCGCGAACAACAATTAATCGGTCGAGGAGCGCCTGCACTTGAGGAACGACCTCGGCAGGGTGCAAATCACTGATTGTACCTTCGCGGATTCGGAAAGTAGTGCGTGCCATTTCCAGGATTCGCTGGATGTTGATGGGAAGTTGCATCATCTCCTCGTCTTCCTTGGCAACAGTGCGAAGGAAGTTGCGAGACTCGATAAGAGCCTCCCATTCCTCATCCAGGTACTTCTGAACTTCCATATCACCCGCAATTTCGTTAGCTTGCTCCAAGACTTCAGGTCCGAGGCTACGCTCGGGATCCATCACATCAACACGGAAACGCTCTCTCATTTTCTCGTCGGAGCATCGAATGATGTCAACTCGTTGGTTCTCAATGTGGGCTCCATCTAGACCATCCTCACCATAGATGAACTGGATAATGTCTCCCAATGAATTTCGAACTGTGCCATCGTATTTGACCATAACTTCTTCCAGGGCCTTGACCAACTTACGCTGGATATAACCAGTTTCGGCTGTCTTGACGGCAGTATCAATGAGACCTTCACGACCAGCCATGGCGTGGAAGAAGAACTCAGTAGGAGTGAGACCACGGAGATAGGAATTCTCGACGAATCCACGAGACTCAGGAGAGTAATCATCCTTGGTAAAGTGCGGCAATGTGCGATACTTGAAGCCGAATGGGATACGCTTTCCTTCCACGGATTGTTGGCCCACAACTGCAGTCATCTGGGAGATATTGATAATCGAACCCTTGGAACCAGAGCGAGACATCTGGATGGCATTGTTGATATCCTTTAGACTCTTTTCGGTAGCGGCACCAGCCTCGTCACGAGCGTTGTTAAGAGCACGGGAAACCTTGCTCTCGAAGGTTTCACGGACGTTCATACCGGGCAGAGCCTCGAGGGTGTTCTCGGTAGCGCTGGCAGTAATGGTATCGACTTCCTGTTTGCGCTCACGAACAGCGTCTTCGATCTTGTTGATCGTGTTCTGATCGGGAATCGTATCACCGATACCGATACTGAATCCGTGGTGCAGCAACCAGTAGTTGACAATAGTTTGGCAGCCGTTGAAGAAATTAACCGCAGTATCACAGCCATACTCATTGAAGATGGTATGAATCACACCACCACCGCTTGCACCGACGGTCTTCTTGGAAAGCATACCATAGAGCAACTGTCCGCCATGGATCAGCAGGCCACCGTCATTAAGAGGGCTAAATTTCTCGGAGAGTGGCGAGCTGTCCTTGTCAATACGGAGAAGGTTGAGACCAGTGGGGAAGGCCATGCTGATCATCTGCTTTCCGGTCCAGCGAGGGCGAGGCTTGAGAATGGCGGGGGCGGGGATGATTCCGTCCCAGTCAGGGACCCAGAGCATAATGTTCATGACTTGGTCCTTGGTCAGGAAAGTGTCACGACGGCAAATCTTGTAGACACCACACAAAGTGTCCTGCACGATACCCATAAGAGGGCCGTTACGCTGGGGTGACACAATGTTCTTCGGGACAAGGGCAAGCTCAGAAAGCTCGGCTCGGGCTTCTTCGCTCTGTGGAACGTGCAAGTTCATCTCGTCACCGTCGAAATCGGCGTTGTATGGAGTGGTGACTGACAAATTGAGACGGAAAGTCGAGAATGGCATAACGCGGACGCGGTGAGCCATCATGGATTCCTTGTGAAGAGAGGGCTGACGATTGAACAAAATGACATCGCCGTTGTCAATGTGGCGCTCGACTTTCCAGCCGTAGAGAAGCTGCTGCGCACCAGCACGCTTGGCGTGACGAAGATCAATACGCTCGCCGTTGTCCCGAACGATGTACCTGGCACCAGGGTGCATGTTGGGACCTCTCGAGACCAAAGCTTGCAGCTTCTCAATGTTGTATGGAGTTACCACTTCTGGATAGGTCAGGATTCGTGCTGTCGAGATAGGCACACCAACCTCATCAAGGGACAAGTTGGGGTCGCCAGTAATGACGGTACGTGCAGAGAAGTCAACACGCTTTCCCATCAAGTTCTGACGTAGACGACCTTCCTTTCCTTTCAAACGGCTACGCAAGGCCTTGACTGGACGATTGCCCTTCTGCATCGCCTTGGGTTGACCAGCAATGTCATTATCCATGTAAGTGGCAATATGATATTGCAGGAGGGACTCAAATTCGCGGATGACGTGCTCCGGAGCACCTTCTTGCTCGCAGCGTTGAACATTCTGGTTGGCGCGGACAATTTCAGCCAGCTTGTAAGTCAGATCATCCTCACCACGAGAGCCACTTGTGGCACCCATCATGACACTGGGGCGAACGGTCGGAGGTGGGACTGGAAGAACTGTGAGAACCATCCACTCGGGGCGAGCATAATCGTTGCTCAGACCCATGACATCAACCTCCCTAGTGGAAATGTTTCGGAAGATGTTCAAAGCCATCGCAGGTGAAATGACCTTCTTCTCTGGTTGAGCCATTTCGTCTTCCATCATGGCCTTGCTAGGCTTCCAGGAGCCCACAAGGGTGATACCCTCCTTGCGAACAGTGGGTTGAGCATTACCACAACCACCGTGTCGGTTTACCTCCTTCTCGCCTCCCTTTTCATAATCGTCATCGTCGGGTGTCGGATCGGCTTCGCAAACTAGGATATCTTTGGAAAGTCTCCATATGTGATCGAAACGCCGCTTTGGGTCTCGCATGCGCGCAGCTTCTCTAAACTTAGGATCCGCCTGATTTCAACGTTAGCAAAACATGCCATCAAAGTTTGCCATCCCGGTGAGGGATGACTAACCGCGTTGGCCTTGATCTTTCCACAGTTGTGGCAGACAGTCTCCAGGATCTTCTTAATCTTGGTCAAAAAGCCTAGCAGGAAAGGATTTGCAAGTCAGCAGCCATCCAAATTTCATGCTCGTCCGTGGCAAACGCATACCGATATGGAACACTGGGGCGGCCAGCTCGATATGGCCAAAGTGACCAGGACACTCCTTGGGGCCTTCTTCGCAAGTCTCGCAGTTGTACTGGCGATCGATAGTACCCAAGCGCGGGTCATTAACACCTTTGGTCCGCGGTCGTTGGCGTTGCTCATCCTAATGGTTCCCAATAATGTCAGAGCTCGTGTTCGAAGCAAAATTTCTTCGCGGTGTGAAAGAAACAGCAATTACTTACCATTGTTTCCGGGTATTCCACGTGAACCACACTCATGCGCTTGGTTTCTTCCGGAGAGAAAAGACCAAACTGAATCTCCTTAATGGTGCGCAAAGGCGCCTTGGAGAAGGGAAAGAAAACGTTCGACATCGTGGCGGTTGCGGTTGAAGGTGCGAAAATGACAGGCCGGGGGATGGATTTAGCGGGTCCAGTAGCACTGGCGCGAACCTGGGGAAAACGAGAGATGTGAGGTCGTTATGATTCGCAAAAAGTGAAGTGACGGGATTGCTCGAGATTCGAGATTCGAATACGCGCCGAAGCGATGATGAAACGAAGGTAGGGTGGAAGCAGCTGGCCGGCTGAGGCCTTTGGCAGCCCTTGCCACGAGGGCGCCCGCGACCTAAGGTCCCTGAACGTCACGAAGCCGTAGAAAAGAGAGAAAGCGTAGCGCGCAGAATGGATTCGCGTGAGTTAATCTCCTTAAGAAGTATCGCGATGCGAAACGCGATATTCTTAGATGGCGGAGGTGATGGATGTCGTGTCGGATGAGGTTGAAAGGGAGAAGGCGACCTTCACCCGTTTGATGGGGCTTGAGTTTTCGACGGGCCGGAGGGCACCCAAAAGGGTGGGCGGTGACGTTGGCAGAATCGCGGCATCAAGATAGACATTTGGCCGATGGGGCTTGGCATCCACACAGGCTGTCAGTCGCAAGCAAGCAGGCAAACATTCCCTACTCTGCACATCACATTATTCAAGCTTGTTTTCCTAGTGCGGATGCTTCTTCACTAGATTACGGGCCTACTTTGCTGGCGCTTGGGAATTGTGGACCTTGAAATCAGCTATCATCGCCTGCGCCCACCACAATGAACCTTTCTCTTATCGACCCCTTCGTCCTGGCACAGGACTACCCTGACACTTTAACAGAGAAACTCCGTATGCACATGTGATATCTTCCCAGTGAATCAGTACTAACTGCCTTCAGAGAGCGGACATGCGACCTGTTTACGATTCGACCATACCGGTGACTATCTAGCTTCTGGAAGAGTGAATACACCTCCCCAATGTTGCATTTGGACGGCGTGAGATCAGGCAAGACGCTAACCATGCATGCTAGGTCGATGGAACAGTCGTCATCTTCGATATCGAAACGAACGGTATAGCTCGCAAGCTGCAAGGGCACACCCGCCAGATTCAATCTCTCAGGTACACTCTTTTGGTAATAGGGCAAGGAGACTGAGCCGGCATACGGTGCTAATATCTATGGGCAGCTGGTCTCGAGATGGCCGATATCTCCTCACCTCATCACAAGACTGGAAATGCATTCTGTGGGACTTGGATGACGGCTCACGTGTGCGCACAGTCAGATTCGAGGCACCTGTGTACATAGCGGAGCTGCATCCATTCAACCAGTATGTCTTTCCTCGCCCACGCTTAAGCTATTCTCCAATACAGAAACTAACGATGACTCTCTATTTAGCCTTCTCTTTGTCGCCTCACTTTTCGAAGATCAGCCTATTTTAGTCGACGTCTCCTCCCCAAAACCTATCAAACGAATCCTACCTTCCGCACCTCTCCGTCCACAGGCTACAAATGGCGAAGATATTGACCCGGCCGTTGCAGCAAAACAAGCAGCTCAAGATGCAAAGCATTCGACCTGCGTGACCATATTCACGGCATTTGGAAATCACATCATTGCGGGAACGTCGAAAGGGTGGATTAATATTATTGAGACGGAAACCTGCACCACTATTCACTCCATGCGCCTCTGCAATGGAGTCGTCATTCTGCTCCGTCTCGCTAGTAACGGTCGAGATCTACTGGTCAACAGCTCCGATCGTGTCATCCGCACCGTCCTCATGCCCGACCTTTCCCAACTCGGTATCGATCTCGAGCCTTCCAATATCAAACTCCAAGTCGAGCACAAGTTCCAAGATGTCGTCAATCGACTAAGCTGGAACCACGTTACCTTCTCTTCAACCGGCGAATTTGTCACGGCCACCACATTCATGAACCCCGACGTCTATGTTTGGGAACGTGGGCATGGATCCCTAGTGAAAATTCTCGAGGGACCACGCGAGGAACTAGGCGTGGTAGAATGGCACCCATCCCGACCATTGGTTGTCGCCTGTGGACTGGAGTCCGGCTGTGTATATATCTGGTCAATTATCAGTCCACAGAAGTGGTCTGCACTAGCGCCTGATTTCGGCGAGGTTGAAGAGAACGTGGAGTACGTGGAGCGCGAGGACGAATTCGACGTGCACCCCGCCGAGCAAGTTCACCAGCGTCGTCTTGATCTCGAAGATGAAGAGCCTGATGTCGTCACTCTCGACCGGGTCAAAGGTGATATTGAAGGGGATGCGGCTGGCACCTTCGGTGTGCCTGTCCTCCTCGATATTGAAGACAGCGAAAGCGGCGAAGACATCATTGCTGTTGGTCCTGGTACCATGCGACGACGGACTCCCGGGACTGGTCGGGAAGCTGTCAATGGTGATACCGGTAAAGACTCCGGCTCTACTGCGCAAGGTGTGTCGCGTGGTGCGGCGAGGAATCGCCGACGGTAAAAGTGACTTTGCTATGTTTCATCATTCGGCGTATTGCCCGGTTGCCACACTACTCTGCATTGGACGATGGCGTTAAGGCGGTTAATGGCGTTTTTTTTGTAAACTCGGAATCTGTCAACCTGAAGGATGTGGAGACGAAACCATTCCTTTTGGTGTAGGATTTGATATATGATGATTTCATTCTTCAAGAATTTAGATACCCTTACGATGGATAGGATGAATACTAAGTCTTACTACAAGCATGCTGTTTCTACTACAGCATATAATATTGTAAGACGTCAACTTTAGAAGCTCTAGGGCCGTATGAGTGAATTTAACGGAGACAAGTTGATTTATCTGCTAGCAAACTCAACCACGAGAGCTAAGGTGCAATTAGCAACCTGGGTATATACACCAAGCCGAAACAAAAGAGGCTCGGTCCGGAACGCCATATATGCTAAACAATAGCATGCAAAAACAAAAGAGACATGAAGAAAAGTCCAGGGATATAAAGCGAATCATGATCATCGATAGCCAAGTCGAATTTTGCGAATGAAGCTGGCACAATTTGCTGCGTTTTCGATCACGAGCAGCTCTCGTGTGTTGCAATGAAGGAGAAGTAAAGGCTTAAGGCCGGGGTTGCAAGAGATTCTGGGGTTGTCTCTGGGAAAAAGAAAAGAAAAAAAGCATGCGATTTTCCCCGCCTAGTTAGTTGGATTGGGAATTTGCATGAGTATGACATCCGCCCGTATGCTAGTGTGACATTGCAAGTTTTGCGAAATCATCTCGTTTGTGCAAGATCTTACTTCCACCGAGGCGAAATTCAACCGGATACGGAGAGCTGCGAATTGACATGGATTGCCTGGTCACATCTGAGGCCTGGGGCCATCGCACAGCAGAATGCCTGTCGAGCTTGCAACAAGATTAGAGCATTCTGCGATTCATTCATCTCATCTTCGCGCTAGCCGTCATGAGGGTCATCACGGTCATCGTCATCGTATTCCAGGCCTCTTCGGTTTAATTCGCGAGTGGTTTACGCGCTTGATAGATGTGCAAGATGTTGTAACAGTGAAGGTCCTTGTTGAAGGCTTCCGCTTTGACATCAGCCGCAATGCGCTGGATCTTGTCGACAGGCCAACCATATACACGGCTGAACGGGGCCAGACTCAATGACTCGATGCTCTCCGAGATTGCGAGGTTATACCAGCGAGCCACTTTTTGCTCGTGCTCATCGTTGTGCCAAGGGTTCAGGGGAAGGCCCACCATCTGATGATCAATCTCAGTAAATCCCGCGTCTTGCAGATTGCGGACGGTTTCGCGCGAGCTGTGAGCCAGAGGGCGGGTACGGGACTCGGTCGCATTCTTCAACGCGGAATACCAATGGCGGAGAGCAAGCCCAGATAGCGAACGGTCATCGCAGCGAGGTTCAAAGTCAATCTCCACTTGCTCAAACCAACCACCGGGGCAAAGGTGAGAGAAAATGCGTTTATAAAGGCTTGGCCAGCTGACAACGCTGCCGCTACCCATCTGCATGTGAACAAGGTCCCAGGAGTCTTCTCCGAGAGTCCAAGGGCTCTCAAAGTCGAAAGGAGCGTAGAAGTCGCAATTCTTGGGGCAATTGGCTGGCTGGATTGGTGCGATGTCGACACCGACCACGAATGAGTCCGGGTACTTATTTGCGACTTCCATGCTCCAGATTCCTGTTCCACATCCTAGATCCAAAATCCGTGAATTAGGCGGGTGTGGTGCATAGATCAAGCCATCGGAGACTCGAGCGACCGTGAAAAGCTTGTGGAAGATATCGAGACGATCCTGTTCGTCGTCATCGCACGGGAGCATATAAATGCCCTTGCGGTAGCTATGGTACATGCGACCATTTTCTTGATAGGGTGGGTATTTTTCGGGGATTCTGTTATGAACAAAGAAAAAGTCGTCAGTCAGTCAGGTCCTCGAGTACGATCGCGGTCAAGGGAGGGGAAAAGCTCGAGGCTATCAGGGACGTACTTGCGATTGGAGATGAGCATTGGTGGAGACGGGCGCGAAGCTTGGGAAATCTGCGAGGAATGAGACGCGACAGAGCCATTGCTGGTGAAACGACCGGCGACTCGCCGGTCTCTCTCAGCAGGATCACGGTCGGTGATCATATATATGTCCATCGCCGTCGATGTCTGCCGTGAGCGAGCCCGCTCGCTCGTGGGTACCGATTGGGAGTGATAATATCTCGAACGGCCGGCATCACTGGCGGGTGTCGACTCGGACTTGTATCGCTTTGCGGGGGGTGGAGAAGTCATGGTGGGCGGCAACCTACGTCAAGGCTGGCAGCTCGTGTATAGGTTGTTGGTGTCGACGAGTCTGACGGAATCGCAGGCACGCGAGAGGAGGAGAACAGCCTCGGAGGCTCAGGGAAGGAAGACTGGGATCACCGGTCGCGCACGGGGAGAATTGGTCCAGGCCAGGGCATCGACGGAGCTTCCCAGCCACCACACAGAACACTCGAGGGGCAAGCAACGAAGCACGCTATGCAGGTGATGAAACAGCCGATCAGCAAGGGTGGGCGTTGGGCTTTAGAATCGAAAGGCCCCGAGGCGATGGAACTGAAGAATGAATGGAGATTGAAATGGAGATCGAGTGGACCAGGGCGAGGGCGAAGGTGAGGTCGAGGACGGGGCGGCTGAGACAAATTGGGGGCCGAGAGGAATGAACAGTGGCATTTGCGTCGGGGGGAGAACACACAGCTTCGTCACCACTCAACCAATCCCAAAAACATCCCAAGGACGGTTCGAGAGAGGGGGCGAAAGAATGAGGAGGAGGGGGGGGGGGAAGAGAAACCACGGAAGACGAGCAGGGCGAGGGTTTTAAGGTTATGTAGCCGCTGTGTTGTGCTCGGGAGGGTCCACGGTCCAAGTCGACAGTCCACACAGTCCACAGCTGGGATGGCGTGGGGGCGGATATAACAGGCGGTAGAAATGGTAGGAATCTCGATAATTTGGAGAGTGGAGGATATAGAGGGTATACGATAGAGGGAGGTGGGAACCGAAGCTCCCAGAAAGTGCAGCACAGGAAGCAAGAAGAACCGAGCTCAGGGGGGGAGCAGCGGTCTGATACGTCTTTTGTTAGAGTGGTTCGGTTGGTCTCCAGCTGGTTTTTGATCGGTGGTCGGTGGTCGGTGGTCTCTAGTCGCTGGGAAGAAAGTCTAATCAGTCCACAGCCCCGGGTTACGGTATACTCTGGTATACTCCGTAGTCAGTCCGTAGTCAGTACTGGTCCTAGTACTAGTACTAGTACTAGGACCACTACCAGTCATCCTAGTAAGTAGTTTATCTCTAGAATACCGATTTCCTTATACTTCGGAGTATTTACCCAGATCCTCCAGATTAACCATGTTGAGCCCTACTCTTACAATACGACCTAGCGTCAGCCTTTTTAGTCCCAAGATCGACGGCTCCACTGCTTTACGCGGGCGGGAGGCGGTCCGTCTGGATCCTTTGCATCCTGATATCCAGTACGGAGGACACCGGGGCAGAGTACGAGGATGATCAGTGTGCCCAGCGACGTATGAGTACAGAGTACTCGTACTACTAGTACTACATCCATTGGTATCCCATATGCCAGCTGCCAACCAGTGTGGTAGGACTCCCAGCTGGATGCTACAATCCCTGTTCCCTCCCTGTCCAGGGCTACCCAGAGCTTCGGGTTTGCACAACAACACCAACACCAAACACCGCCCATCCCGTGGTCGTGCTCGGTTCGCTTAGACTGGTCAGCATTTCCCTTAACCAGGTCGCTGGGTATCCATCCAGGCCCTCCCAGTTGCCAGCTGCCCAGCCCAACTGACTCAGCCATCCCCCCAGTCTCTCCTTCGCCCCCATCGCGCTAATGACTGTGCGGCGTTCTTGCGATCGGGCAATCATCGAATGTATCAACTTTATCCCACCCCCTCCCCCCTAGTCGGAACTTTGCTTCCTGTGCCCATGGATCTCCCCACGGCCAAGACCAAGGCCGGGGGGGGGGCAGGATCCCATCGCCTGGAATGACTGTCGAAAACCACATCCCTCACTGTCCTCAACCAGAAGTACAGTATAATACTTACACTCCCACTCTTGGCACTGCCCATCTGAAGGTTGATCGGTTTCAGCAGAGGTAACCCATTACCAGTCCCCACTCATTTCCTCCTGATATTGCAGCTGAGACAATTTGTGAAGGCGATCCGGCGCTTCCAGGACCACTTAGGTACGGAGTACGAGGACACTGGGCAACAACCTCTGTCGATGTGGATCAAAGCCCCTCCTTCTTGCATCCACAGAACACAGACCACTCTCGCCTCGGATCTTCCATGGCATGACGCCGACGCTTCCGCGGAGGACATTAGGGTTGCGACTCGCTCCACCTACCTGTAAGGTTTGGGCGGTCTTGTTCGGCCTTTGTTCTGGTGACTGGATCCCTGAACTTGACTGTCCACATTCTAGAAAACATTCACTGCGTACTCCGTACTCTCGGAAATATTTCATTAAAATATTAAAATATTAAAATATAATATTCAATTCCGGGAAGTCTCCCAGCTCTTCAAGTTGTCACTGGAACCGATTTCTACGTTCCCAAAGGGTCTGCTTTCAATCCGTACTGGACCTGCAATGAAATAACTGTGATCCAGTTGATTTGTCAATCCCTCTGCTTCATGAAGTTTAAATCAGCCATCCAGTACATAGTGATTCTAGATTATTATAAAACTACATACTCCATTACTAGATAACTACAGACTGCCTCTTGCAGTAGGCGGGCGGAGCCCCACGTCCCGCCGAAAGGGAATTTTTTCTTGGCTCCGACCTCGTCAGGGCCTACAGGGTATACACTCTTGGGTGATCCTTCATACTTTGTCCACTTTGTCCAACTGTTTCGCCCTTCGTAATTAAACTCATTGCAGATCGACTGAGTTCGGCCGACGGTGACATTCAGTTTCAGCCCTGCTGAATCGTGACGCTCAAGCCCCTCCTCCATCCCCGAGATATCATCATCTTTCGACGGTGAGGGAACCAAACAAGACAGGTAAAGAGGGAGAAAAAATATCAAGAACTAAAACAAAAGCCCCGCTTTAAAGGACTTTGAGAAGCCATTCAAAATGCCCACTCTCAAAGCGATAGCCGCGTCGACGCTATCTCTCCCCGCGGAGAATTACATCTACTCCATCACTGCGTCGGCGCCAGGTTCCTTCGCTGTCATCTCATCCGATGATTCTTTACGCGTGTTTAATGCTGCCAATATCGACCATGTGTCAGTGGTCTCGCACAAAACCCACGATGGAGGTGTCACCTCGCTGCGGAGCTATCCTGCGGGGGATTCCCAGCTCCTAGCCACTGGAGGTCGGGAGGGCACAGTCAAACTATGGGATGTCCGAGCCGGGAATGCGGTATTGGAAATGGAGATGTGTAAGTTTTATTTTTCCCTCCTCTTTCCTCTGCTTCTGTCTTGTCCTCCTCCCACGCCATGACGTCTTGGAATACCCTGGACCTCGATGAGGGCTGCATTTCCGGGATCCGCTCAACGGGCGTCGGAGAGTTTCTGCGCTATGATGCAAGGGTATCCTAGCCCGGACTTGCCATGTGAAACTGGCTTGTCTCTACCGTGTACAGCTGGGCTAATACTAAAGTTTACTCTAGCGAGACACAGTGCTGTCCTCTCGCTTGCTTGCAGCCCGGAGACCAACACCATCGTAGCCGGTTCAGAACTGGTTTCATCGCAAGCAGTTGTTGCATTCTGGTATGTCTGCTCTTGAATTAATTATCCCCCGCCGTCAATTGATATGGCTGTACACCGATCCAGGCCCTCGTGTATGACCAAAGTAATCATCAATTCGCTAACCTTTTGTTCGCAGGGATATCAGATCGCCACAAGCACCTCGTCTCCAATACGTAGAAAGCCACAATGATGATATCACAGAGGTGAGCTCATTTCCTACTCAAATATCTAGCGGATCCGTTCGTCCCCGATGAAGAGGATAGCAAAGGCTAATCTGACGCCGGCACCCTACGTGGGACCGGTGGTACACAGCTCCAATATCACCCGAGTCGCAGCAATATCTTACTATCCGGCAGCACGGATGGGCTCGTAAATATCTACGATACAACAGTGATAGACGAGGATGAGGCCCTGGTGCAGGTCATCAACCACGGCTCCATACATCATGCCGGCTTCCTTTCCGATCGCACCATCTTCGCTCTCAGCCACGACGAAGACTTCGCTGTGCACCCGGCTACTGACCCAGACGATCCTGGGGAAGGGCCCGAGCCCGTGCAGTTTGGCGATGTGCGTGAGCCGCTGGCTTGCGAGTACGTCGCTCAACTGTGCATCGGTAGCCAGGGCCCATATATGGCGGCCGGAAATAAGATGTATGTGTACCCCTGCAAGGCGTTTCCCCGCCCCGCACGTGTACCTCCGTTCATTTGAAACGTCCTGGGGATGGCTGACCATATTTTCTTGCCTGCAGTGATCAGCGCCTGGATCTGGTCCCATTGGTATCTAGTCCAGCGTGGCAGTTTGATAAGGATAACACCTGGCGTCTTCCTGGTGCGCATGGTGATGAAGTTGTGCGCGCCGTTTATC
Source organism: Penicillium waksmanii (assembly GCF_028829765.1). Classification (NCBI taxonomy): domain Eukaryota; kingdom Fungi; phylum Ascomycota; class Eurotiomycetes; order Eurotiales; family Aspergillaceae; genus Penicillium; species Penicillium waksmanii. The sequence continues at coordinate 1,447,535 of NW_026643252.1, forward strand.
TCGATGAGCAGGTAAGTTTTCTCTCTTTGGTTGCTCCATTGGTCGTGCGGGTTATTGATTGTGAATACAATATCAGAGCCAGTCCGTCTTTACTGGCGGAGAGGATGGATACGTACGGGCCTGGAAGCCCACCGAGGATGGAGATGCGCAGTCTCAGGCTGGATCTGCGAAGCCTTCGCGGAAGGATAAGAAACAACAAAAGGACCAAGGACGCTTTAAGCCGTACTAGTGTGTTGCGGGTGGACGCATCTGAGTGCAGTCGTCTGCTGTTGTGTAGCATTGGGAGTTGGTGGTGGTTAGAAATAGGTAACAATGTCTCTTCAATATGGATATGCTGATTCCTCATTTCTGTGCCTTTCATGGCGACAGCCCTGGGTCTAAAATACGGCATCTGCTACAGCATTTTTAGAAAATATGGTCCAAAATATGGTTGTACTACCGTATCCTATCAGTCTAGTATAGTATTTTAGTAGTTCTATATATTACGGCTACTACCTCTATACCTGCCTAATAGCAGGCAGAATACTAGAGCAACTAAATATTACTAAAATGCTAAATAAATACCAGTTTTAGTACTAGTATCAGTCGTTGGGGAATGTGAAGTACAAGTTACAATGGGCTTGTAAGCCCTCCAGCGTTGTTCTGTGATCACCTAGGCGAACATTTCAACATTGAAACTTGAACATCAAGTTTGCTAGTGAGAGCCCTGAGGGGAAATTGTTATAATAGTTGACCTCCTAATACCTAGTACTTATGTATACCATACATTTGTCTAGGTAGTAGTATTTAGCATCTCGGCCTGTGAAATATATATTCGCGCCACAAAGACTCAGAGGAACCGATCGGAGGGGTAATGTATAGAAGTAAAACTACCATTCTAAACTACTAGTAGATATCTGCTATTAGATGTATCCCTTCTCTACCCATGAAACGCATAGAACATGGAAAAAGACCTGGAAACCTTAGCTCAAGCCCAAAGTTGGGGTAACCGGGAAAATTGTTCCTGCCTCAAATTTCAGGCGTTGACAAATTCTTATCAGCCAGGAACCGCCCCGGCCCGGTGGACCCAAGGATTTTTTTCTCGCTTTATCCAATACTTTTCTCTCCAAACCTCTCGCAAGGGACGACAAACCCTTGACGAAAAGTCCGACCTGTGCAAAATAATTATCGGCACCCATACAAAATTCAACGAGTTCGACGCCCAACCTCCCCTATACTCGTAACTCGGCAGATTCTGCAATCGCGCTCCCTCCAACGCGAATTCCCCCTCGCCGCTTCTCCCCCGGCCTCCCTCAACATGGATGCCCAAGCCTATCTTATGCGGCATGGCTGGTCCGGACCCGGTACCCCATTGAACCCAAACCAGCGCCCTGGCCCTCACGGTGGTCTCGGCTTGACGAGACCGATCCTCGTTGCGCGCAAGCAGAACAATCACGGTGTTGGAAAGAAGACCACCAAGGACCCTACAAACCAATGGTGGCTCCGTGGATTCGAAGATGCTCTGAAAGGAGTGGGTGATGACAGTTATGAAGCCAATTCGGCTCGATCGAATAACGCCTTGACAAGCGAGTTGTATCGACATTTCGTGCGGGGGACAGGCCTGTCTGGAACCATCAACGAAAAGAAGACCACCGAGGTCACAAAGCTGGAAACGAAAGAGAAATCCAAGTCGAAGTCTAAGAGAAAGCGCGAGTCTGACGAGGAAGGTTCCGACCGCCGCGCGAGAAAGGAAGAGAAGGCTGCGCGCAAAGAGGAAAAGCGCAAGCGACGGAAGGTTGGTGAGGATACGACAGAGTCGAGTGAGACATCTGGATCGGAAAAGCGCAAGGAAAGCAAAGAGGAGCGTCGAGCTAGACGCAAGGCCAAAAAGGAAGAGAAGGAGATCCGCAAGGAATTAAAGAAATCCAAGAAGCTCGAACGATCGGCCCCCGAAGAAGATTATCCGACACCTCTATCAACTGCAGACACCACGGAAACAGACGAGGCGCCTTCGAACTCACAGAAGAAAGAGGAAAAGCGGGAGCGCAAGAAGTCCAAGAAAGAAAGTCGGGGATCAGACTCGAAAAAGAAGGACAAGAAAGAAAAAAAGAAAAAAAGTCGTTAACCACAGCTTGATTTGCAAGTCTGATGATGATACAACGATACCAAAAGCGGCACATTGAATTGGAGTTGGTGCTACGCTGTTTGAAGTGTTGGATACATAGTTTCTTGCATGTGCATTTTTCTCGCATCGTCTCGCGATCAAGATACCCATTTCGTTTGGTGATAATAACGAATACAAACAAAAAGTCATTTTGTCATGTCTCGTTACCTTTTTTATATAGCCTTAACTCTAAGCTGGTAGCTTGCCCGGTTTGCCGGATAGGATCCACGGCCGTCTCTCCCAGAAATCATTCTTGATAATATCAACGTGGTCGACAACGACCTGTGCTTTCCGTCGCAGTTTTCGGAGCCTCTCTTGCTGTGACCTTGATTGCTTTCCCTCTGGCACAACAGTGTCGTCCACCTCTCCTTCCTGGACCAACCCGGGCTCTTGAAATTCGAACTGAGGCAATGGGTTAGCGATATTGGACTCATTAAAGAAGCAGATGTTCGTACCTGGCGGTAAAGAACGCTTCCTTTCTTATAGATATCCTCTTCATTGTTGTAGTTGATGCCAAACCGCTTGAAGAGGATTTCATTCTTATCACCGGAGACAGTTCCCTGCACCAAGTTAGCCGGCTGTCCTTCGCCGAGGATCCGAAAAGAAAAGAAAAACGCTTTTAGATAAAAACTACATACCTTCAGCTCTTGTTCAGCATCAGTGTTACTCATACCACCTTTCAGAACCATCATCCAAAATGTTGTGTTATAGAGATTGTTGATGTGACCTAGAAAAGAAAAGTCAGTTTAGTATGCCTGACATACCAATGCCAAACTCAAGGCGAAACTCACAGTCAACCTGTCTCCAGCTCATGTAGTCCCGCAAGAGCCCATTTGATGGGTAGATGACTGCCCGGCCGTCGAATGAAGGGAGATAGGGTGGCTGAAGAGGCATTGAGGGGAAGTACTCTGACCACTTGTAAATGTAGTATCCTGTGAATGCTGAGACAATAGTTGTCACCAGTTTCCTGGGCAAAAGATAGTTTCATCAACAAAGTTACCCCATAGAGGAATGTGCAAAAAGACATGTAGAATTGGAATAAACTTACGCACTCCGCCGCTCGAAGAGTTGGCAGTTAGGGTGGAAGACAAAGCTGGGATTTTGTCAGCAAATCTATTAGATAAAACTTAGAAATAGACACACCTGAACTCGTCGCTAACACCATAGGCGATGCATAGATCCGGTAGTTCTTTCATGACCTCGACCGCGGCAGCATTCATCAGATCTAAGGCACGGCGGTCATTGGGCTTGGTGAATTGATAGTGGTCTGAGAACCTATATAGATCAATACCAGCCCCGATCCAAGAATTTTTCCAGGCAATTGTATTCAAACTGGGGCATCTTACTTGTGAAACCCTTTGCCATCGATGCGCACGACAATCCATGTACTGGGGAGCAGAACGTCTGTTTGCTCGAAGTCTTTGACGTACTCGTACCTGTGGCAGGTCAGCAAATATTATCATACCGACTGCTTAGCTTCAGAGCTTACTTGGAGTTCGCCATGGTTCCCTTTGTCTCCAAAGAGCCTGGGGTTGTGGAGGAAGGCTAGTCTCCGATGAAGAGTCATTTTGTGTGGGTGTCCATGACCCGCCCATGGAATGCCCGCCCGCGGCGGGATCTCAGGCTCTGCATGAAATCCATACCTTCACGTTGGAAGTATAACATCTATGCTGTGCCCTAGGAAAACCTTGGAAGGAAATCTAGAAGAATAATTTGGTACCTCATATAGCCTCGCCACACATTTATTAAATTTTAAGTTGATTTCAAATTCTTTTTTTCCCCCAACAATACTAGTACTTGTAAATTCAGTAGTCATAACTGAGAGTACTAGTTTGTGATATTGTGATGAATGAATATAAGAAGAATATTAATACCATTATTGATATTGTTATTATCACGGAGAACCCCTGGAATCTCGCAATCAAACCATCTGATCTCAATATTTTCATCAAATGAAGACCCTAGTTCAAACCGAAAGTGATACCTCCAGTGATTGCCTAAAGCGGTTAGCGCAATATCGGAGCTCCTTCCAGGTCTTTTCGGCCTCAGCGAAACCCCGTCGCGATCTTCCCCAGCAGTCCCGACTACTAGTATCAACCCCGGTTCACGCCGTCTACTACCAATCGCCCTGGCCCCGGAGGCATGCTGCAGTATCGGTAGTTGGATAGATTTAAGTTATCGCCTGCTCATTCTAAATCACATCTCACGATCCTGACGAACCATCCTCCCACCCTTAGCGACTTGTCCCATATTGCAGCGTCACTAGTCGAGCACTCACAAAGATGGCATCTCCCAGCCAAACCCAAGGCTCTGCGCCAGCCACTCAACCCATCACACCACCGGCTGAATCATCCTCAGCAGCCAACGGCGTATCTGCCCCCGCCGCGACCACCTCCGCTCAAGCATCTAGCACCGTGCCAGCAACAGCACCCACTACCTCAACAACACAGCTACCGCAAACCCCCGGCACATCTCTTCAAGATAGCGGCAAATCGCGACGCCCGCGTGATGTGCGACTCGTGCACATGCTCCTCGCCTCGCTCGGCGTAACAGCATATCAAGACCGCGTCCCCCTCCAACTCCTCGATTTCGCATACCGCTACACCTCCAATGTGCTCACAGATGCAGTGCACCTCGCCACAGAAGGATATGCTGGTGCCGTGGGAGATACCGGGGCTACAGGGAAGGCAGCTGCGTCCACGGAGACGAGCGGTGTGTCATTGCCAGCTCTGCGACTGAGCATTGCGTCGCGTTTGCATTACCAGTTCCAGACCGGTCTACCCAAAGAGTTCTTGATGGAGGTTGCGTCTGAGAGAAACCGTATTGCTCTTCCGGGTGTCAACCGAGGCTTCGATCCTGCCGCGGCTGGCCCCAACGGCGCGCCTCCCGGTGCCTCCAACCAGAGCGTGTTGGTTGGAGGTATGCGCTTACCGCCCGAGCGATTCTGTCTTACGGGTACTGGGTGGAATATGAAGGATGAGTGGGATAGCGAAGGCGAAGAGGATATGCCCGATGCGTCGCAGAAGGCTGGATCAGGGCCGGCTGCTGGGGGCGAGGAAGACGAAGAGAGGGGGATGATGACGATGGCGATGGAAAGATGGAGGACATCTTTGGCGAGGATACTGCCATGGGAGAGGCTGGCGATGGAGATGAGGATCAGAAGATGAACGATGCTTAAATCGCTGCCCTTTTTTCTATTGCTGGCTATGTCAGGCTTTCATCAACTATATCTTGGGCTGGGCGGTGTTCTTTGGCGCTTGGTGTTTTTTCTTTTCTTTCAAATTTATAGCCGTCTCGACCTGGGCAGAAGGCCAGGATTCAGGGTTGGGAGAGGATATGTTGGACCATTTGATTCCATACGAATTCGATGGCTATCCAGATCACGTTGTCATCGGAATAGTGATGCGCCGGCCATAAAGAAAACAAGGAGAAGATATTCTGGCGAATGATCTGGTGAATGAGAACAAGAAATGGATCCTATGTATAATGTACATAATAAAATGACATCCCATCGCTCCAAAATTGGGAAGATCATGCAACACATGCCCGTAGAAACGCCTGAAATACCCCATTTGTACGCCGCGAGGAGAGAGAAAACACGGAGACCCAAAATCCACGCTTGGCTGTTTGCGAGGGAGATGGCCCGGCTCTAGCAAGTTTCGAAAAGCTGGAACGTCCACTGCCAAACATGATATCTCGCCAGCGTCCGCATTGCGGTGGTCCGATATCCGGATGACCCCTTTCGATTTTCCATGCTTGATGGTTCATACCCACAAGGATGCTTTGAATTGATAGGAGAAGCAATGCAAGCAGCAAAGATCTGCCCAGACGCCGAAACCCGTAATGAAAATATACACTCACCAGAGATGTGTCCGGTTATAAGAGAAGTGAACCATGAAAACAGAAGACATTGCCCAAGCAGCATCACCTCTCTTTGGCTTCTTTTTGTTTCCGCTCATCTTCCCGCATCATCCGAATCACCTCCTCGCGGCGCTTCTCGACGCGTGCTAATTCTTCATCGCGGACACGGCGTCGGTCAGGATACGTTGAGAACCACTCCTCGCGTGCGCGATCTTCCTCCTCTCGGGTAGCGTGGGCTAGCATGCAGGAGTTCATGGTTAGCCGTTGTTGACGGCAGACCCAAGTGGCAGTAACGGTGCGATTGACGGCGCATTCAGCAAAAGCTGCAGAAAGATTGTTAACTAACTTGTTCATTCACCCGGTGATCTGGCTGGAGGGAATGAAGGCACGTGGCGCGACCTCGGCCGAGTTCGGGTTTTGTGGAATTGATGCCAAACAAAGCCCTCAAGAATTCCAATTAAAAGCAAGAAAGTGATACCACATACCCTTGATCTCGGGGGCGCAGTAGCCTCGTACACGCTTGTAGTAGAGCGCTTTCACTTCTTGCTCCTGAGGAGCTGTGAGGGGAAGTGGGTTCCGCAGGTTGAACTTTTTGGGAGCGGTATTGGATGACGAGGCATCGGAGGATGTCGATGGTGTGGCCATTGGAACCTAGAGCTCGTTCGTGCGGAGATTGTGAGGTTGACAGCTGCAGATCAGATGTCTATGAGACGGGGTGCTTGATCGGCTGGTCGGGGCGACAGCAGCAATTGATCGGATCCAGGACTAGCGAAAGCCAGAAGGGAGTTCGGATGGATGTAACGACTCGAGTGTTCAAAACAATTGGGTTCCACGGACGATGAGGGGGCCTGGTGGGAAGAGGTGTGTTGATGCGGAGCGCGAGCAACCGAAGTTCGGGCGGAGAGCCAAGGCGGAAGCAGAAAAAAAAAAGCCTCCAGACAACTTCACTCTCACACCACTTGAGTCGCTAGGTGGGCCCTTTTTCCAGCTCTACTTTTCCCCTCGCTTTCAGGGTTGTTGGAAATTTCTCGATATTTCATTTTCACTTTTTATCTTCGTCTTTCCCAACCCTCTTCGCCCGGAAACGTGATAACCACTCGAAATGTCTTCGATGCGCAACGCCGTCCAGCGGCGAAACCACCGCGAGCGTGGTCAGCTCCAGGGCCGTGAGAAATGGGGTATTCTCGAGAAGCACAAGGTATGTGCCTATCTTCTAATCTGCATTTTGCCTAGCATAAACAAAATCAAAACCCGAAAACAGAAAACAGAACTAACAGTTGTATGATAGGATTACTCGCTCCGCGCGAAAGACTACAATGACAAGAAGGCGAAGCTGAAGCGTCTCGAAGAGAAGGCGCACGATCGGAACCCCGATGAGTTCAACTTCGGTATGATGGGCGACCGGAACAAAGTGCAGGGACGACATGGACGAGGCACTGGCGTCTCGCGAGATTCGGCAGCGGCTCGCGGACTGAGCCACGATGCTATCAAACTCCTCAAGACCCAAGACAAGGGCTACCTTCGGACCGCTGGAGAGCGCATTCGCCGCGAAATTGAGCGCCTGGAGCGCGACGTGCAGCTGCAGGATGGCATGAACGATGCTCTGGGCACAAAGAGGCAAGAAAAGGAACAAGCCGAGGATGACGACGATGAGTTCGGTGGATTTGATGATCTGGATGATCTCGACTTGGATGCCCCGTCACAGAAGAAGAAATCGCGCAAAGTAGTCTTTGCCGACGATCGCGGGGAACAGCGGACACTTAAGAGCAAGCGTGATCAAGCTGCAGATGCCATGGAGGAGGACTCTGACAAGGAAACATCCACTCGCAAGACTCCCAAGCAATTGACCGCCGAACGGCAAGCGTTTGTTGAGGCGCGCCGAGCACGAAAGCTCCGCAAGCGTGCCGTCGAGGCCCGGGACAACAAATTGACGGCGTTACGCAAGCAGTTCGCCGAGATTCAGGCGGCTGAGAATGAAGTCGACTGGCAACGAGCTAAGATGGACAATATGATTGGAGGCACAAACAAGAATGGAGTCAAGTGGAAGATCCGCGAGCGCAAGCGTTAGCGGCCCGCGGGGCTTTAACGAGTTGATGACTGCCTGCTCCATCTACATCTACATACAGCTTGTCACATATTTTCCTGTATTGATATTGATACCAGCATAGACGAGGAGTTTGGGCGCATTGGGAAATCTAAAATCTAAAATCTAAAATATACTAGAACCAATATAACTGTAGACTCTGATATCTGATATTTCTTGCAGTTACTTAGCATTTCCTAAATACAATTACAATTACGATAACAACTACAAGCCATTCACGCGGGGTGCATTGATAATCGGCCCCCGCACTAACTAGTGTTCGCCCAAGTCCCCGAGACATGACAGAGCCTGTTGACCACGTCCGATCACCGGCGTAATTGTATACCGAGTTAGGGTAGGAGATCCTTAATGGCTGCCCGCTGATAGGACTAACAGAGGGTACTAACTTTACTAACTCTCCTTACGAACTCCACCTGCCGCGCTCGATTATAAATGGGCGCTTACTAAGTTATCTTTTATCAGAAATGTCGCCACCCCTCACTTGACGCACTTTTCCTTCTTCCTCGATCTTCAAGTTCCTGCTTCATACCGAATTTCCCACAATGGCTCCCTCCTTCGTGACCATTGACACGGGCGATAGCGATTTCGACATGGCCCCCGCGCCCCGATCGTTCGACACCGTGACCTCACGCACTCTCCTCCTCGCTCCCCCCTCCATTGCTACCCAAGAGGATAAATTACGAGCCCTCTTTACCACCCACCCCGCGCAACTACCGACCTCCAAATGCTCGACCGTCTATCTGCCGGTTTCGTCACTCTTCCCACCAATACATATGATCTCGTCCTGGTTGTCACCGACTCCGATGGCTCACGCCGCGCCGAGGCCTTGAAGCTTTTGACCCGAGATGTGTACACCGCTCTCGTCCCAGCCATGAAGGCCGGTGCACAGCTCCAAGCACAAGATAAAGCGCTGGATGCTTCTGAGGCCATGGAAGCTATTCTGGCTGGATTAATGCAGACTGGCAATGGTTTCGAGAAGCCCAATCTTGAACAAGCCACTGCAATCCCGCTTAAGTTCGGCCTGAACAGAAAGAAGAAGACTACTACTCCGGCGCCAGCTCCAGCTCCAGCCCCACCGGCGGGCTTAGCAGTCACCGGATTTACGGCGAATGATATAAATGGGAACAATCACGACCGGGATGATGACGATGACGAGTTGATTAATGAGGATTCTCTTATTGACGAGGAGGATTTTACGAGACCGATCATGCCGCGTACGTTCCACATCTATTTTAACCGTCTTGCTTTTTGCACATGTATTTTTCTATTATTGCAATGTCCACTAACGAGTTTATTAGCCCCAGAGTGTCAACCTAAGACCGGCCGCAGGCGGCGAGCCTGCAAGGACTGTACTTGCGGTCTCGCAGACCGACTTGAAGCAGAGGATAAGGAGCGCCGGGCGAACGCCGATAATAGTTTGAATGTTATGAAGCTGGAGACGGACGACCTGGCCGAAGTGGACTTCACTGTCGAGGGCAAGACAGGCTCCTGCGGTAGCTGTGCGCTCGGCGATGCATTCCGCTGTGACGGGTGTCCTTATATGGGCCTGCCTGCCTTCAAGCCTGGTCAGGAGGTCTCGATCTTGAACGACGTTGCTCAATTGTAGTTGATTTGAAGTTTTTTTTGGCGTGGAAACATGGTATTTCGGATGCATTTGAAATCTTAAAGCTATTGATTGCTTTGGAGTCTTGGAAAAAAGAAAACTGGTCTTTCCTCAATAACCTATGATACCGCACTGGATTTAGTCCAGACAAATCCTACTATGTTAGGTCCTTTTACTTTATTGGCTTCTTCTTCGCGACTATGTGGATACTTGACATCATAGGGCATCGCTGATAGTGACTAGTTCGTCCGAATGGAGTATGTACATACTCTGGGCGATATAATATGACTGGCCTGTGTCTAGATATGGCAGACCATCTTCTATGTAGATCAAATCAAAACTGAAGTCATTTCTCAGTGAATATCAGTCTACAATTCAGATCGGTGAATATCCATCGGCTTTTGGATAGCTCTCCAGGCTCAATTACCACGTTGCCAGATATTCTTGAGATGCTCATTTTTCTATAACGGCCAGCCAACCCGAATCACCTTCAAAAAGCGCTTTTCCCGGACGCCGAATGTAAAATTCACTCCCATCCTGAACAATCGATTTGGGGTATTCCCCCAGTTTACCTCCACCTACTCAATCCTACCGGGGGCCTGCCAGCAGACGAGGAAGGGTTCTACCTGCCAAGGTTGGAAGCTGGATTAAGCCGGGAAATGCCATTCATTGGATTCGACTATTATGCCACCAGTTTATATGACGGGGAAAAAGCCTAGATAATAGTATGTACACCTGGACATCTAATTAGGTCCGAACTAGGCTTAAAACAAGAATTTGAAGAGTAGGTATTTGCAAAAATCTAAAACCAGAAGGACGCCAAATCAAATGTTAATTAGAACCATTTTGGTTCATTGACGCTCCAGTTCAACATTGTAAGCGCTGGCTGTCACCGAATGGGCTTTTCCGATCTTTTTGTCGACGTTGAAAACAAATTCGTTGATCGGGATATCGTGATAGTTAAGCTGATCAATGGTGCTCGCCCAGTCCCCAGCAGAATACATCTTGGTAAATAGATGACCAGGAATTGAACCGGTGGGATCAACCGTCTCCATCTGAAAAGCGATTTGACCCGAGCCTGAAATATCCTGGATTGTAGGCACAAGTCTCACTAGGTTAGGGTTTGCTTTCACGGGAGGCAGTCGAGGGACCTGATTGATCAGGGTCTCGGCTAATAGACTCTTAAGATCTGTGCTGTTGCTCACCCACTCGGTGATGACAAGACCAGGGGCCGATTTGGATGATGAAGGGACAGCGACGGTTAAGGTCGTGTTCAGCTTCTTATCTTTCGACTTGTAGGTTCCTGCCAGGTTGGAGAGGGTTTCTTGGCGGCCCTGGTTCACCAGAGCTGGCATAAGGGAATTCGTAAGGGTATCAGCGATGAGTTGAACTGCCTGCGCTTGAACGGTTCCGTTGCTTGCACCGAGAATGCTGAAACCGATCTCAAAGTCCGGCACTAGAACGAGCAAGCCCGAGTAACTTCCAGAGTCGCCGAGCTTGGTATAGATATCGGTAATAACACCTGAATCCTTGTGCTCGTACCGATAGATCTCCCATGGTCGACCCAAGGCATAGTGTAGATCTCCAGTGAAAGTCACCGGCTTTAGCCATCGGTTTGTTCTATCGATTGACATAAGAGTCGAGTTCAGGATGCTAATTCCGATCTTTGAGAGGTCGTTGATGGTCGAGTAGATACCGCCAGAGGGTGTGGTGATTGGGATTTCTTGAAGCGCTACTTCCGCGGTGCCGGCAATAACAGTGCGCTTGATGTCCTTAGGCTCAGATGGAGGCTTGGACAAGGTGTTATTCAAGCCGAGGGGTTCGAATAGTGCCTTTTTGTAGAGGTCATCCAATGACATACCGGTAAGATTGGCCAGTGCACCACCGAGAAGGAAGAAGCCGCTGTCGGAGTAAAGAGGACTGGCTGCAGGTTGATATCTGGGAAGGTTCGAAGCAATTCCCTTGACATAATCATCAATATCGCACTCCATCTTCCCCGAGTCGAAATTTTGAAGACAAGGATATTGAGCCATGATCTCAGACCGGTTGACAGGCGGTAGGCCCCATGCGTCCAGGACAGCTGGATTGGTGACAGAGAGTAGCAGAAGGTCCGTACTGACGGGGATGCCTAGTCGAGGAATGCCGCCGATTTGTGCCGCAATGTCACCGACAGTAATCTTGTCCCATTCGATGTCTCGTGTGGCATCGAAGTCCATCGCAGCCTTTTCGACGAAATTCTTGAAAGTGGGATAGATCTTGGTTAACGGAGTGTTCCAATCATTCTCATGGAGCTCCACCATGCCTGCATAGGTGGTGATAAGCTTTGAGATACTGGCCACACGATAGATGGAGTCGGCATCGACACTTTTGGTTCCATATGTACCATTAAGAGTAGACGGAGCTGTGTGGTGGTACTGCAAGGAACTAGCGTCCTGGTCGTGTAGCGAGAACATGCCCATTGAGAATGTGGTGTTTTTCAGCATGGCAGAGGCTAGTTTACCCAGACCGCCACCCTTGAGAGTTTGATCTAAAGTTGCGGTAACATTGTTCCAGCTGGCAGCCACCCGGCTGGAATCACTGCTGATATCTTGAGGTGCTGGGTAGGCCGGGCCTGGGAGGTGGCCCCCCAGAACTACCGGAATGCAGAGTGGGAGGAGAGTAAGAGCGGAGGTTAGGACTCGCATGATGCCCTATTTTTGATGTGAGGATGTTAGAATATAGGAATCAAGAGGAATTATTTAATGACCGGAATAGTATCCCTTTATACTTCTAAATGGATCGTGTTTCGTAAGGCATTTCCCAGAAACTCAGCCTCTGGGGGGCAGGGTTCAACGCTAATCTCATCGGGGCGATATCTGGCGCTCGCCCCCAACGTCTAGAAAATCTTATCCTTGTAGATATCCACCGATCAGCGTAAGCTTCGTATAGAATACATACTCGTTAAGAAGCGCGGCATGCTACCTGGATGGGTTTAGCGTCACGGCATTTGTTCAGCGGCGTTTGGCCCCACACCTCTACGCCTCTAGTCGGCTGTGTCGACACCGACATACAGATGATCACGGTGATGATGACGATGCAGTGCATTCGACCTCACGATTGGTTACACGGCTATTGTTTACCAATTCCGTTGTATCAAACACTTGGCAAACTGGGCAGCAGGGTAATCCACTGCGCCTTGCATTCAGGTATGGCTGACATGAATGCGTAGTTAACTCTCAACCTGAATGACACAACCAGTGGAGCCAGCAGAGAGACATAAATCTTGAAAAAATAATTGACAGATCAGATTCTGCTATATGCTATGTAATATTTTGTATCATTCCCGAAAGATCAATTCTTTTCCGTTCTCCAGGACTGTTTGTTCCCCTTTATGTTGAAATCATCGCGCATTCATTCGTGATAAGGAACTTCATATATCCATAAATTTCCCAATTCCGTTCTAAGAGCGCTTCATCTGTGCAACACGAATGCTAACAGCCCGCTTATGAGCCTCGAGTCCCTCCACCGCAGCCAAGGTCTCGACAGTCTTCGAGAGACCGAGGAGGCCTTCGGCAGTCAGATTCGAGCTGGTGATGTGTTTCAGGAAAGAGCCCAAGTTGACACCAGAGTATTGCTTGGCATAGCCGTAGGTAGCTAGCAATCTCGTTAGTAATTGAAACAAACGTTTGGAGCTAAAAAGGTATTATCAACTTACGCAAAGAGTGGTTGACACCAGCCGAGTAGTCACCCACGCTCTCAGGGGTCCAGGGTCCAATGAAGACACTGCCGGCATTCTGGACCTGCTCAACCACAGATTCAGGGCTATCGACCTGCAGGATCAAGTGCTCAGGGGCATAATCGTTGCTGAGGGTCATTGCCTCATTGATATCCCGTACCACGAAGGTGACGGAGTGATTCAAGGATCCGCGAACGATATCCATACGGGGAAGAGCCTTAGCCTGTGCATCAACTTCATCTTCGATGGCACGCAATTGCTCCTCGCTCAGATCGACGGCAATGAGAATGACCTGGGAGTCAACACCGTGCTCGGCCTGACTCAATAGGTCGGAGGCCACGAAAGCTGGGTTGGCGGTCTTGTCGGCGATTACAAGGACCTCACTGGGACCAGCAGGCATGTCGATGCTCACACCCGCGGAGGTGTCGTTGGACACCAGCATCTTGGCTGCAGTAACGAACTGGTTTCCAGGGCCCAGAATCTTGTCCACCTTGCTAATGCTTTCGGTACCGTAGGCCATAGCCGCGACAGCTTGCGCACCACCGGCCAGAACAATGCTTTCAGCACCGACCTTGTGAGCAACGTACACAATCTCCGGGGAGATGCTGCCGTCAGCACGGGGTGGCGAAGCAAGAACGATCTTTTGGCAACCTGCCACCATGGCGGGCACACCCAACATCATGGCCGTGGAAGGAAGCACAGCAGTACCGCCGGGAATATACAAACCGACGCGCTCAATTGCACGCGAGAAACGAGAGCAAACAACACCAGGCATGGTCTCCATCACAAGGGCATCATTGCTGCCCTTCTGGGCAGTGTGGAACCGCTCAATATTACCGATGCTCACATCAAGAGCCTCTTGGACCTCAGGGGTTAACTTCATGAGCTCGGGAGAGAATGGGGCATGGATGACGGGTGAAGTCAAAGAGGTGGCCTTCTCGAACTTGTGCGTGTATTTGAGAACTCCGGCATCGCCGCCCTCGCGAACATCCTGGATAATGGGCTTCACAAGACCAACAATAGCATCGTTGGACTTCTGAGAAGGACGCTTGAGGTAATCACTGACCTCCTTGGTGGGAACCGAGGACGTGATAACGCGCTTCATTTCAATACGGGTGGTGCGATCCTCCACGGGTGCAGGGGCAGGCGCAGCAGGAGCAGGAGCAGGCTTCGACTGAGGGGCAACCAGGCCAGCCTTTTCGGCCCAGGGACCCTTAGCATCCCCCTTTCTCCGCTTGACCTTCAAGCTCTTCAGGTCAAGGTTGCGCTCAATGTCCTCAAGAGAGACACCAGCCGCAGTACACTTGGTAAGTGCAAAGTAGAAGAGGTCGGCAGCCTCAAAAGCAATATCCTCCTTGGTAGTAGCACGGCACAGCTCATCAGCCTCCTCCATCACCTTAGCATCCACAAGCTTGGGCTCGTTGAACAAGCGAGCTGTGTACGATCCGGCAGGGGCATCTGCCTTGCGAGCTTGGAGAGTCTTTTGGAGACGGGACAAACCGGCGGAAGCACCAAAGCATGTCTCGGTACCGAGGTGGCAGAAGCCGCGACCAATCTGCTTGACTACAAACACGAGGCAGTCGGAATCGCAGTCGAAGCCTATCCGAATAAGCTCCTGGGCATCACCGCTTGATTGACCCTTGTACCACAGACCGCGCTTCCGGCTCTGGTAGACACCAGTGCCGGTGCGGAGGGCCTCGGCGATACTCTCATCGCTACTCCAAACCATGCCCAGGCAAGTGCCCCGCTCATCTGTGACGGATGTGGCATACAGGCCATTGGCCTGATCGGTGACGGCCCGCGAAGCGATCAACTTAGCGGCAGAGATCTGGCCGGCAGCATCCCGCTCAACGGTCAGAGCTTGAGAGGGGACAATAGCAATTGCACCCTGCTGTGCGACCTTCTCGATAGCATCCTCAGTCACGGTCTCATTTCCATAGGTTGTGAATAGGCGGGGTGAGTCGGAGCTGATGTTCAATTTCGTGGCGGCGGCGGAAACATTGGCGGGGCTGGTGCAGACGCTGGCCTCATTGTGCTCGGCGACATTGGTGGCAATCCACTTTTGGATGATATCCAGCTCGGCATCGACGAGGGCGTTAACGAGCAATCTAGAGGAAGGGACCGATTGTTCTTGGGAGAGAGCGGTCAATTGGTCGACGGAGATGAGGATCTTGGCGGCACCGGCGTTCAGGATGTCGACCAGGTCTCCAGACGAGGAGATAGTAGTCGCGTCAATGTATACATCAAGATTGCGGAAGTTCTTGCGCAAGAAATCTTCAGCCTCCGTGGCACTTGAGACCTTCACTAGCACGCGGCCGAAGTAGGCAATCTGCTTGAGGGAGAGTCCGGAGGCGGGGGTAGAGGGGTAGGAGATAAGGATGGGGGTAGCCATGGCGCGGTCGTGATCCAAGACTCAATGGGGGGGGGGGAGGAAGAGAGAAAGGAATTGAATCCAAGAAGATACTAGGGTATTAAAATCCCCAGCAGGAGTTTGTGGTGCGCTTCTTGGAAGGGGAAAATGTGCAAGGGCGATGACTCTTTTCATTTTCCACGGCCTTGGTTGGTCCGCCCCGCTGAATCATCTGCCGGGCGTAAGAGGCGCGGGATCTGATATCGCGCTCCACTTTGGATATAATCTTAGTTGATCGAATGGTGTCATCGAATCTATGTAATTTTTGCATCTAGAATATATGATTCTAGTGATACTAGTAGTAGGTCTCCATCTGTGCACCTCACAGCTCATACACAATCTTATACGCAGATATCGTACCATCCCGGTATTCCTGAAACCCTTGAGTTACAGACCCCAAGCCATGGAGTACCTTTGGCCGGTTCGGCTTGATTTTGCCCTGTTCCAGCCAGGTGGACAAGCTATTGAATAAGTCACTAGCAAGCTCGTGGTCTTCCTTCGAAGCCTAGATACAATTTTGAGTTTAGTTCATTGGGGCCTGAACCATCATCCTTCCATCCTTCAAGTTTTATGCGAGGGTTGCATCTAACCGGCCAATGGAAATGGGCATAACGGTGATCCTTCAGGAATGCAGTCCATACTAACATGTCAGTCACTCGTGTATTAGTAGTAACGTGCTCCGTGTTTGCCTTTCCGGGTCTGACGGTGCAGAGATTCCCCTCGCGGTCACCAAAATGCCCGAGAGGAAAGAGACGAGGAGTTGGCAATTCCGATGGTATCAAAAACATGTTGAAGGTTGGGTGTGACCTCTGTATAGGGCAGAGGATCCCACCATCTGTCGGATTCTGTGCCACGTGCGACACCTTGACCTGCACTTGGCCGGCGCCGGGAAAGGGAATGGGAAGCTGTTCTTGGACTAATTGAGGAGATTTCCCTTCGGGCACACGAATCACAAGGGCATTTCCTGTGGCCATTATATTGAGTGATAATGAGTACGATTTTATGTGAAATGGCACCAAGGGAAGGATAAGTGAAGGTGAAGGTGAAGGCCTTATACTTCGTCATCCAGACTACATCTTATGTATCCGAGGGCTTATAAATCCACCCGCTTGCCCAATTCGCTCCACCTTCCACAGCGCTTGCGCTTGTAGATACCTATTTGATTATCTAAAAAATAATGTGATACTTTCTTTTCTTTTTGGCAATGATAGGGCCCTTGTTGGCATACTACTCTCAAGCTGGCCTGCTAGCTTTTGTGACGCCGGTATCGGAGAGCCGTCATTTGCCTTTCCAAGGTTTCACTTGAGATTTAAGGTTAAACTGTTTACACCCGTGGACGGCATTGGTCTTTCCAGGCACATTGTGGCCAGGTACTACCGACTAGTACTTACTAGTAGAGCATATAATCTCGACATAACAGATTGTGTGAGTATACTACGAGTAGTTAGTAGTTACGACTTTTAGTAGCACTGCCAAGGACTTCAAGCTGTTTGCACATGCTAGCAAACTAGCACTACTAGTAGTACTAGTATATGCGCTCAAATTGCCATGGCAGAAGTATCAATCTCGTCGGTTACCTCTCGAGAGCCCTAGTGAGAGCCCAACTCCCTCATTCTATAATGGCCACATATCAACTAGACATCGGACCACGACACGTACTAAGTTCAAGTTCCAGACCGACCTGATATTCTTAGTATATTTTCAATAGTTCCATCCCGAAATAATCACTACCGATTTTGTTTTCCAACCACAAAGAAACTGTTGGACTTGAATGTTTAAACATTGCTCTCGGGCTGTGAAGTAGTAGTAGGAATACTAGTACGATTTGCCATAGCCCGCCCACCGAGTGAAATATGCAAAGTATCCCTGCTCAGGTGGGTAAGGATTGGATTGAAATATTCATGTGCATGGAATTGCTTGGCCATTACAAACTTGAATGTAAACGCTATCAACCCGCATAAAGAAAGGCCAAGAATTCCTCGCCGCTTTATCCATTGAGCCGGCTAGTTTTGGTTTAAAAAGTCCGTCTCTTGATGTGGCCCAAGGCCGAATCTTGAGGAGCCACTGCAAGGAGATGAAACTCATTCCTTAGTCTCACCAGCTCAGAGAATAAGCGCTAGTAATCAATCATCTCGGACCGTCGCCGATCTAAGCTCTCCAACGATCCACCCACCAATAGTAAGGGGTATGCCTCCACTAGTACACTGCCGCTAATATCATTATTTCCGTTGTGCACTCTGCCGATGATTCCTCAATTGGTCACATATAGCCGGTGGTAATGCATCGTAGCATCGGCCTTGTTTAAGGAGACCTGCGAGAGCAGGAGATTCCCGAATTGAATTGACCGGCTGAGGTTTGGCTCAGTTCGACTTGGAAATTGACCACGCTACCACAAGCATTGTGACGCCATGACAGCCATGCGTCATGCCCGAGAAAGACATTTGAGGGGTAAGTTGCAGGGTCCTGCACGAGGGCGTCGGATCCCACTTGGCCGCCACAGGGATCCAAGCTCCAGGAACCGTGAGTCCGTGACCATAGTTAGATCATCCGCACGAGTCATCCGTCCTTTTCCTGGGGTGTGGATAGTTGCTCGCTCATCCAGAGGCATGGCTTTTCTCCTTTCGACGAGACTATCGGGCTCATCGTTAGGTGCAGAGACTAGTCGGATCAGCCGGTCCAGCAGGTCCAGCAGAGGCGAGCAGTGGGACACATTCCCCAAGCCACTTCGGAGAGACAGCCAATTAGAATGTACGCCCTTGCAGATCCCCCAGGACGAGTGGAGTGGAGTGGGTGCAATCAAGGTCCAGTGGTGCAATGTGTGCAATGTGTGCAATGCTGCAATCTGCAGGGCCGACGGAAAGTAAACACGATCGATGTGACACTCCAACTTCCCCTTTTGTGCCCTTCCCTCCAATGCGCCATTCTCATTCTTTTGACCCAGATCCACTGCTGCTTGGCTCTCGAGCATTTATTAAATCGCCTTGACCCACACTGCTGGGTGGTCTTTCGTTTGCGATTGAAGAATCTCTTGCCCTCGCGGCCCTGTTTATTGATACTATCATTCCTTTACGCGATCCCGCAGCGCCGACTCGACCATCATGCGCGTTCCATTGTCACTCCCTATCACCGTCCTGAGCCTATTGAGCTCCACGGTTGCTTATCCCTATGGCGAGACCGAGGCTGTCTTGCTCCGCGAACCAGAGACCAACCAAGCTAAGGCCAACGCCGTCAAGGATGCCTTCCAACACGCGTGGGATGGATACATGAAATATGCTTTTCCCCACGACGAGCTGACTCCAGTCAGCAATGGCCACGCCGACTCTAGGTGAGTAATGCTTATCCATATATTGAGATACTCGATATAAAAAAGGGACTTGGTAAAGCTAAGACTTTTCTTTTCCATAGAAATGGATGGGGAGCCTCCGCAGTCGATGCGCTTTCCACAGCCGTGATTATGGGCAAAGGAGACGTTGTAAATACAATTCTCGAGCACGTTCAGAATATCGACTTCTCCGAGACCTCAGATACCGTCAGCCTTTTCGAAACCACCATTCGTTACCTGGGGGGGTATGCTGTCGGGCTACGACTTGCTGCAGGGACCTGCAAAAGACCTGGTCGACGACCAGAGCCTCGTTGACGGATTGCTCACACAGTCCAAAAATCTTGCTGATGTGCTCAAATTTGCTTTCAATACCCCGTCAGGTGTTCCATACAACAACCTCAACATCACATCGAACGGCAACGATGGCGCGACAACCAATGGCCTTGCTGTGACCGGAACACTGGTCCTCGAATGGACGCGCCTATCCGATTTGACCGATGACAAGGAGTATGCCAAGTTGAGCCAGAAGGCAGAGTCATATCTGCTGAGTCCGAAGCCGTCAAGCAGCGAGCCGTTCCCCGGCCTTGTGGGCAGCTCAATCAACATTAAGACTGGCCAATTTGCAGACGCGTCAGTCTCATGGAACGGAGGCGACGACTCATTCTATGAGTACCTCATCAAGATGTACGTGTACGACCCTAAGCGGTTCGCGACGTACAAGGACCGCTGGGTACTCGCGGCCGAGTCGACAATCAAGCATCTCAAGGCACACCCGGAGACTCGGCCGGACCTGACGTTCCTGTCTTCGTACAACAACGGAAATTATGATCTCAGCTCGCAGCACTTGACCTGCTTCGACGGCGGCAGTTTCATTCTGGGTGGTACGGTTTTGGATCGCCAGGACTTTATTGACTTCGGTCTTGAGCTGGTGAACGGATGTGAGGCTACCTACAACTCTACTCTTTCTAAGATCGGGCCAGACTCGTGGGGTTGGGACCCGAAGCGTGTCCCAGATGACCAGAAGGATTTCTACGAGAAGGCTGGCTTCTACATCAACAGTGGCGCCTATGTCCTCCGCCCCGAGGTAATTGAGAGCTTCTACTATGCGCATCGCGTTACTGGCAAGGAAATCGTAAGTTATCCGTATCGCTCTTGCTTGGCATAGCTCGGTGGGTGGCATTAACGAAAATTTAGTACCGTGACTGGGTCTGGAATGCATTCGTCGCAATCAACTCTACCTGCCGCACCGACTCCGGCTTCGCTGCTGTATCTGATGTCAACCAGGCCAACGGCGGCTCCAAGTATGACAACCAGGAGAGCTTCCTCTTCGCCGAGGTCCTGAAGTACTCGTACCTTGCACACTCCGAAGGTATGTTATCTCCTCCCTCCCTCTTATTCTTTTGTGGACAAATCTCTGATTCAACTTTATATAGATGCCGCATGGCAAGTCCAGAAGGGTGACAAAAACACCTTTGTGTTCAACACTGAGGCGCACCCTGTCCGCGTCGTACGCGACTAGATACCCATTGCTTGTCGCCAGTAGTCTGTTAGCATCATTAGGACGAATTCCCTACTGAAGTTCTTTCGGATTTAATTGGCTTTAGGGCTCATTTTCTGCTTGCGATATCTATTGGGTAGTAGGGTAGTGTCGCTGACAAGACGCGATAGCTGCTGACTTGTAAACACCCTGTAAAGCGAATCTCAGACTATTCTCATTTGACGTTCAGTACGCAAGTCACTGTAGTTATTAATGTCCTTCAACCACGTTTTGTCGAATACACTTACCAGCCCAGTCTCTTTCTTACAAATGAATTTTCAATGGCTTTACGGTAGAAAACATTGGAAAGGGAAACCAGAGAAGGACGTGTAAAAAACCAGAAGTTATCCGGCATGTGTATGTATGCTACCCCAGAATCTAGGAAAATGGAAAAGAGTGGAGGAATGAGAATCACAGTTTATATTACGCCTCGGCGACTTCAGAAAGTTCTTCGTCACCAGTTTCATCAGCTCGCTCACTCGTCTCACTAGCCTTGTCAGACCGGCGCGACTTGCGGGAAAAGAAGCCAAGACTGCTGCGGGCTGAACGGTCGGCGGAGGGCGCACTGGATACAGTGCTGTCAACACTCTTCCCCAGCTGAGCCTCGCTTGCAGTATCCTCGTCAATATCTCCTTGCGATGAGTCGCCCTTCTTGGAAAACAAACCGGAGCGGTCCTTCCAAGAGCTGAACTTGCTCGAGCTACCCTTGCGGGTGATCTTGCGGATGAAGGATTCTTTGGACGCATTATCCATTGATGTGCCAGATGGCACACGTTCTAGAGACTCATAGGAATCGCCGGTGAAGTGGGAAAGAGAGCGGGAGTCGCGTGATGTACGAGGCTCTGAAGGAGATCCATCGTCCATGTGTAGATCAAAAGGACCATCTACATCCCTTTCCCTGCCTCGGTCCGATTTCTTGCTCGAGAATATTCCCTTGAAAGAAGGAGCTGCAGGATTCAGCTTCGGGGTGATCGGGCGATGGGATGATGATGGCCGAGTGCCAATCGGGGCTTGAAGAGGGCGGAGCTGGCGATCATATGAATCACCAACGAAGTCCGGTTCGCCTGTCAGCCCTAAGGGGAGATGACCCGAAGATCCGTATTGAATAGATGGGCGGCGAGATGGTGCCCTAGACCACGTAGAAGGGGAAGCCCAGTCCAATCCGAGAGGACTATTCCGATGTCCAGTTTGGTCTGTCGATGGCCAACCAAAATGACGATTGTCTGTAGAAGGGTGGGGAAACTGATTTTGATTGTCAAATGAGAAGGTCGAGGATGGTCGTGGAGAAAGGGATCCTCGACGAACACCGCCAAGGAGAGACGACGGATCGATAGGATCGTGTCGAGGGCTGAACTGGTTATATCCAGTACTCATATCGGGATTTCCGCGGCTAGCAGCGCCGCCAAATCCAAATTTGCTTGACGAAAAGATACTTGAGAAAGCAGCACGCCGAGAGGGTGCGTGGTCGGAGGAACTATCAGCAGTCACACCAGTTGTATTGCTTCGGGGAAATAATGACATCGCATTAGCCCAGTTTCCCGTGTAGCTCAGCCTCCGGCGACGTGAGCCAATTGGGTCCAGCTCATCAACATTGCGAGGGAATGACTGGCTTTGTCCTGGTTTCAACGTGCCCAGCATTGGAGGTTCATCAGCCAGCGTCTTTCCACGAGGTCGCAAACCGAAAAGGCCAGAAAGCCTTCGAGATGCACTCTTTGGAGCCTCTCCGGCAATAGAAAGGTGCATTGCCTGAGAATCTGAATCTCGCCGACTATGTGTTTCAAGAGGACTGGCAAATATGCTACCTGGCCTGCTTTCTGATGAAACGGGCGACACGGGACCATGGCCAAAGCCATCCAGAGGGTTATGTGCTGAATCCAAGGTCGAAAATCGTGGTCGGGTGACAGGTCGCGGGAATTCAGGCGACTCCTCGTCGCCGAGAAGATCTGATGGTAGCAAGGCATCGGCACGAGGACTCATTTGCGGATTACTGAACGCGGCCTCCATATCAGAGCGCATAATTTCGGGTGGATCCGAGAGGCCCGGAAGCGTCATTCCATTATTGATATTGAAAATGGGAGGGAATGTGGGCGAGCTCGTGGTAGGTGGGTTGTAGTTGATCCCTCCCGGGAAGGCTGATTCGATACCAGGGTAATTGATAGGGGAAGAGACATTGCTGGTCAGGGAGCTGCGGTGGCGACGAGGTCGGATGGTTGCAGTATTCGACATATCAAGATCCAAGGCCGGCAAAGAGAACGGTCCCGAGTTACTGGTCCGCTGCGTTGTGAGCCACTTCAGCCGTTCCTGGGCCTCTTGATACTGCTGCTGAGCCTGGGCATGAAGATTCACGAGAGTGGCATAACGGGCATGTAAGTTTCCAAGTTTGACATCCCATTGTCGGGCGCGCTCATTGTCAATTCGGTCCAACTCCTTGCCATCCTCACTATCGCCCTGGACGCCTTGTCTTTCCTCTTCGAGTTTCTTGATTCTGCCGCCTTTATCTTGAATTTCGTCGTCAATGGTTTTCATGTCAGTTTGCTCTTTCAAAATCTTCTGGCGGATTTCATCAGCCCGAGTATTGCCGTCTTCTTCCAAGCGAGATTTCTCTTCCTTGACTTGTGTAGCGTCATCGGCCATGCGAGTTACTTTCTCTTGCCATCGCACAATATCGTTCTTCCGCTTCTTGCGCTCGGCTTCCTTTTGTTGAAGAAGTCGCAGACGCTTGGACTTTTCGCCTTGCACGCTGCGGTTGACGCTTTCAAGCTTCGAGACATGCTTCTTGAGATCACCGCTGACCTCGTCCTTTTCCTTCACACGTTTCTTCAAGTCATCACGTTGCTTCTCAAGATCCTTTAATAGGCCGTTATGCTCGTCTTCTTCCTCCGTCGCTTGCTTTTCAACGTTATCGTTCTCTTGCTGTAGAGACTTGAGCCGGTCTGCGAGTTGTTCCAGAGTTTGGTCCCGCTTGTTTCTCGCCGATCCCTTACTATACGGCTCTTCTGAATGTACATGAGCAATATCCGGTGTTCCAGTCGCGGGCGATAATTTACGACCGCTGGAAGGTCGCTTGCCAGGCAATTGACCAGCACTATGCTCGCGGGACATGACCGGGGCAGAAGGAGTCGGCAGTCCAACTGTGGATCTGGGAATAGACGCCCGAATCGTAGGAGCCCCGGTGGTGGTATCTTGTTGGGCTCGGGACAATGGAAGAGATTTCGTTCGCACATGGAGGATCGCACTCGGGGTTTGGAAATTTGCAGCGCTGACGGAAAGAACACATATATGATAGATGCTACCTGGAACGAGATTCAAGATTGCCACGGCGGTTTCCGCTCGTTTCGATTCGCCCACTGAGGAGATTTAGTACATTAGATCGTGGGGAAAGGCGGCCTCATCGGTGGGAGAACGGAAATGCTACGTACCCTTGACATTGTTCACTTGAATGATGTGCTTATGTATGGAGTTGTGAAAATCTGGCTGCTTCCAAGCAAGGCGAATCTCACGGGCTGTGATCTCCTCGAGGGTCACCTCTGGCGGTGGCGGGATATCCAATCCCAATTTCTCCACTAAGATGTCGTTCGGGGTCTGACAAACCTGCCAGGCGCGATAAAGAAGCCTTTTCCGAGAAGAGATACAGTCAGTTCAGCAAGATTGTCGCAAAACAAAATCGAGGCTCACCAGATCAAGGCCCACAGGATCGAGACCGCAAGAAAAAGAGCCATGACGCCTCGTACCCTGACTCGTGGGACGACGGTAGGATAAGCATCAAAGGCGAGATACAGTGGCTCGTACATCCCAGTGTCAAGCACCCACGGACGCGGGCAGCGTGTACGGGGTTGATATGCGAGAGAGGAGACGCTATTGAATCCGGCGGCCGCACCTAGCTGGCGCGGATGTCTGAGTGCACGTGACTCATCACCTGATATCCCCCGCTCATGGAAATGTAGATCATGGTCAAACTGCATTTCTCATTTTTAGGGTGCATCAAGATAATTTCTGCCCATTCCTTTCAAGAGGTACTGCTCAGGGTACAGGAGAAACGTATTCTAAAAAGTGCTTGGGTGATATCATGGTAGTAGCCGCCGATTTATCGAAGATATAGATAGATGGACATGAGACATCTGGAAGATGATTCAACAGTAGATCTCCGAATTTTATTTTTTTATAAAAAAAGAAAGAAAGATCAGAATTAGTTAGATGATTTTTCCCTACTTGATATAATCAACTCAACCAAATCCTGCAACTCCGTGCTCGTACACCCTCCTGTGGATGCCTGTGTGTATCCCATTGTGTACCACATTCAATGGGCTAGTGCGATCACGGGTCCCGATCGGCCGCTAAACCCAAACGGGGATGGACTCAACGCAACTGACCTCGGCAGGTTCGCCGGCTTATCTAAGAACGTTGGGCTGGTTGAAATGTTGATGAATACCAACAGATCTTGGAGACCCCGGTAGGTTAGTTGCAGAAACAAAAGAAGATCTTATTCTTTGTCTATATCATCTCCATTCTCTACACCCCCCCTTATTTATCTCCGGCACAGGTCTTGTGGCGGCGGTGATGCACCTGGTCCTTATTCGCTGAGTGTCACATGGGCGGCGCGGCGGCCTTTACTTGCGAGTCAAGTTCCGCGACTCCCAACGGACCTGCCACTTCCCCTCTTCCTGCTGATCGGCTGCCTCATCGACGCCGTCCACACTCGTTTTGAGTCTTTGAGCTTGATTGAGACTTTATCGGAGCCGTGCCCTGGGCCATCCAAGCCATCCAAGCCGACCGGTACCATGCAGTACGTTCGGAGTATCAGCGGTTCTGTCTCCAAGACGTGGAACTCGATCAACCCAGCCACATTGAGCGGAGCTATTGATGTGATCGTTATCGAACAAGAAGATGGTAAGCGAGAGACCAGTCTTTATTTTTGATGAGAGACCAGGCTAACATATCTGTTCCAAGGAACCCTCGCTTGCTCGCCCTTTCATGTTCGCTTTGGCAAGTTCTCACTCTTGCGTCCGTTTGAAAAGAAGGTGGAATTCAAGGTCAATGGTGTCAAACAAGATTATGCGATGAAACTGGGGGAAGGAGGCGAAGCATTTTTCATCTTCGAAACTACGGATGACATCCCCGCATCTTTGCAAACTTCGCCGTTGGTTTCTCCCGCGAGCAGCCCAAAGGTCCCAACCGACGATCTTGAATCGGCCCTCCAAGAACCCGAGCATCTGGATCTGGAGAGGTCGGGCAACGATGCTCTCTCCGAAGGTGCAAAAACCCCGCCCACCATGCCGTTTTCGCGACAGTCGCGGGCAACCACGGATTTAGGTATGATTGATGGTCGATTTTCATTCCATAGTGAAAGTTTCTAACACACGTGTCATCGCAGGTACAATCACACCCTTATCACGATCTCCAGCGGACTCGGAGCTCGGTCCTGCTCATTTCAATGCCAAACCCGCGCTCGATCACTCCATGTCGGAAGACATACTTTCAAGTAGTGTCCCTCAATCTGCCCCAGGAGACCGAACTTCCATGGTCAGCGCAGACCCCGCATCTGAGGATGATGTGGAGCAGACAGATAGATCACGCAGTCCTCCTCCAGTGTCTCCTCAGGAAGCCATGGATCGTGCGATCTCCCTGTCCAAGAAATTATCGGGATCTAATATTCCATCCCATGTCAATGAGACCGGAGATCTGATGCTAGACATGACCGGTTATAAGAGCAATGAAGAAGATGCTCTTCGGGCCGAGATTCTCGCTCGCAAGATTCTGGCAGAAGAACTGGAAGGCAGCTACGATATCGGGGCCCTCATCGGTGCCGATGAACATGGTAACTTATGGATTTACGGCAGTGAAGAAGCAAAGGAGGCGGCAGATCGAAGAGCCACCTTAATCTCAATGCGACCCGGCACAGCATTGAGCGAAGATGCAATTTCAGACCCCGGATATCACAGTGAGGGTGACCATAGCCCATTGGATCCATCGATGACAGCACGCCATCATCGAACCAAGTCCGATGTCCAACCTGGATTTCCTACACCTCCTCATTCACCGATGCACGACTCATTCGCAGTTGAGACTCGCAATTATGCCAAGACTCTGCGCTTGACAAGTGACCAGCTGAAGGCCTTGGCGTTGAAACCGGGCCCGAATACCATGTCTTTCAGTGTAAACAAAGCCACTTGCACTGCATCCATGTACCTGTGGAGCGGCAATACTCCTATCGTTATTTCTGATATTGATGGGACCATCACGAAGTAAGTTCATACAATCCAGGAATACCACATCACTTTTAAATAGTACTAACTGGCTCTCGCAGGTCGGACGCTTTGGGTCATGTTTTGAACATGATCGGACGTGATTGGACGCATGCAGGTGTGGCCAAATTATATACTGACATTCTCAATAATGGCTATAACATTATGTATCTCACAAGTCGATCTGTCGGACAAGCGGACACCACTCGTGCATATCTCTACGGTGTCTGTCAAGATGGTTATCGGCTGCCCAAAGGCCCAGTCATCTGCAGTCCGGATCGAACAATGGCTGCTCTGAGACGAGAAATCTACTTGAGAAAGCCAGAGGTTTTCAAAATGGCATGTCTTCGCGACATTCTCAATCTTTTTTGCGGAAAAGAGAATCCTTTCTGTGCCGGATTTGGAAATCGGTTGACCGATGCGTTGAGTTATCGATCCGTCAATATCCCTTCGACACGGATTTTCACGATCAACTCGAACGCCGAAGTCTCACTTGATTTGCTAAGTCTGAACAAATACAAGAGCAGCTATGTGACTATGCAAGAGCTGTTAGATCACTTCTTCCCTCCCGTCAGCCTCCTGGTTCAATCTGGCGGCGAGGAATATACAGACTTCACATATTGGCGTGACATGCCTCAGGACTTGGATGCCTTTTCTACCACTGATAGTGAGGACGAGGACGAGGGAGAGGAAGACGAAGAAGAAGATGAGGAAGCTGCCGAGGACGATATTCTTGAGGAGGACGAAGATGCGGACGAAGAAGACTACGAGGAGGACTTAAGTGATGGCGAGGGCAGCGAATATTTAGAAGGCGAAGGCGCTGACCTTGGTGCAAGTTTGATTTCGCAAGCATCGGAGGCCCTTTCGCACCCTGCGGGCTCCACGGAATCTATGGGGGATGAAGAGGAGCTGGAGGAGGCAGTGGATGAAGAAAACAGAGTCGCTGCTACCTCTCAGGTTTCAGGTCCCCCCCGAACCAACAACTTCCACCACTCTCCCCATTCGTCCCAAGTCACAGCAAACTTGAACATATCCTCATTGCGATCATGTATGCATTGAATTTGCCGAACTTTGGAGATGAGATACCCAGTTCAACACATTTGCATGCAGATCCGGAGTTAAATCCTGCATTATAGACAAGCCCTTTGTCTATTCCACCTGGCATTAATGGCGTTTGAAGCTTGACTTTTTAGAGAATTTTTCTTGCATGACTACACTATCCATAATCGCATTTGAACATCGCTGCTCCCAAAACATATACTACTTTCGTGTCTTTGTCGTGGCTTGTATTCTTTGATAAACTTCAGTTCAAGTTGGTGTATTCGAGGTTAAGCCCCGGAGTCCAATCACACCTGGGCATAAACTGCCAGTGTCCTGGCGAGGGCCCATGATGTTTGCTAGTAGTAGTACTAGTAGTAAGTATATTAGAACACGAACCCCCCTGGTGTCCCGTTCATGTTCCAAATTCCACGCTCTTTTGATTATTTGGTCAACTTTGCGGGAATCGGTGAAGCCTCCATATTTGGCAAGAGCCCTGGTCTTCCTTTCGATCTCCTCTCTGTCGGTGAAGTGAAGTATTAGCGTCGTAATAGCGAGCAAATAATTCTTTGGATTTCTTACCTCGTCAAAGGGAGCTCAGGGTCCCCTTTCGCAAATTCTACGGACTCCGTGAATTTCTGACCCGACTTGCAAGTTACTATAACAGTTCCTTGCCACTTCTCGGGGAAAGCCCTATCAATATCTGCGTCTAATTCCATCGTCACCCGGTTTTGGAAGTCTCTTAGCGAGGCATCATCTAAGTCTTCCTGGGTGAAATCGGTGATCATAGCTTGGCCTTTCTTTGCCGCGATAGCGAGAACGAAGCCCATGGAGAACTTGCTTTGATGAACAGTCTCTCCCTTTCCACTAAGACCCAATACGTTCAAAGCAGCTTGGTAGGTACGAGTCACGACCGATTCGATATCATCGAAACCAACATTGTTCTTTTTCATCAGATTCAACAACGCATCGACGCTGGGGTGGGTGTGCCGACAGGATGCATGCCATTTGAAACTTGAACGAGACACCTCGAAGTCTACTCCGAGATTTTGATCAATTGCTTCCGGGTTTGTGTCTCCAGGGACCAAGGCGACACCCATTGCCTTGGGTCCTTCAAGGATATCTCGAGGTCCGAGAAGACCATCACGGCTAGAATAGGCGGCGAATATTCCGTCAAAACAGGCTTTTCCTGTGTGAACTTGCTTGGAATGTGTTGCGTCCATTAGGAACTGCCACAGACCTGCTGCTTGTGTTCCAGCTGTCCCGATTGCGGACAAAGTTTGCTCTGCGTTGAGCTTGAGAAGATGTGCTGTGGTGGCTGCAACGCCAATAACACCACCTGTTGCGGTAGAATGGAAACGCTTGTTGAGTGTCAGTTATATCTTTCGAGCAGAAGGCTGGATCTGCTGGGCTTATTTATACTATACCTCGTAATGGCTTTTACCGAGATACTCGCCCACCCTGCAGCCAACTTCATATCCAACGACGCATGCTGTAATGAATTCCTCTCCGCTAGACTTAAGGTCTTGAGCTACCGCAAGAGCAGCGGGGAAAATAACAGTTGCCTTATCACAAATAAGCTACATCCCAAAGATCAAATAGAAAAGACAGGTGTGATGCTGAGGTACACGATAGAGCTTACAGGGTGCATGATACTCCGGTTATGAAGGTCGTCCTGCTCAACTACATGCGATGAGGCTCCATTCACAAGACTGGCAAACGCCGGACTAGTTGTGAATTTCAATGCACTGTCGATTAATTCGCTGTTTCCATTAGAAGGTCCCATTTGGACCGCAAACCGAGCCATGGCGTTTACAGCTGGATGATGGCGGCCAGCGATGGCGCATCCTAACGTGTCCAAAAAGAAGTCTTTCGTCTTTTGGACCACATCGTCGGGAATATCGCTATACCGAAGGTTAGCTGCCCAGGTTGCGAGATGCTCGGTTCGGGTTCCATCGACCATGGCGAATAATGAAATTGATATTTGGGCTGTAAAGTGTAATAGCAGTGAATCGCTATCGAGTGATGCTGGTCTCTTCAATAGGTTACACGTGAGGGGCCTCGTGTGTGCACCAAATGAGAATCGTCCGCTTTCCGAGGTAACTGCAGTGCCGAGTAGGCGACTTTGGTGGGGCATTAGTTGTGGAGGGACATTTACATGCCGGACTTGCGCCTGGAGACCAAACCATATAGCCGGTCCAATGAGGCCTATCGGCAAAAAAAGTGGGGGAGCGGCTCAAAGTAATTGGCCTCACTGGCACTTTATGATATGTTGTCTTATTGGCATAGGTCAATAGCTTCTGCTAATTACATAGATTGGTGAAATAGAGCAATAGATACAGCAGTGCTACTGTGGTGGTTTCTATACTAGTAGTATACTAATGGCTCTGATCTTATGAAGAGTCATCTACAATGCACTATCGTAGTTACTAGATAGCACAAGTATGTAGGTACATCCCATTCATTGCATAATTAGCTAATGGCTGTCGACAAAAGTCTGCAGTAGTATGGTATCATGATGGAATCTATTGCGATGCCGAGCCTGTATCCTCAACTGCATCCGCACGATCCCAACTCTCCACTTCGAGCGTTCGGACCTTGGTCTCAATGTCTAGAATACACTGTTGCCAATCTTTCTGTGCCTTCTCTTGCAGATCCCAAATATCCTTAAACTGTTCAAAGATGAACGGCGGTAGTTCGGGCGTCTTCCGGTTCTTTTGGTAGTCATAAGTGACAATATCCTCGTAGCAACGAGCAGCAGGACGTTGCCGGGCTTCCGACATGATCATAACCTGCAGCTGAAAGGCCGATTGCGATGATAGCGATGCTGACGGATCCTGTACTAGCTTGTGATAGACAGAGATCTTATCTGGAAACTTCATAGGCTGCAAGGGTATTTTTGTTAAATCAACCGAAATTTCAGCAGGAATTTATCCCAGACGTACAAATTTGTAGTCCACCTTGATGCTTCGCAAGATGAGTCCAATACCTGTTGAGCTGAGCAAAGCAAGCCACTTTTTTTTATTTGCTTCGTCGATATGGTTTCCGATATTACGGGTCCAGTTTACCCGAGCGGATTCGGCGTATCTGACATAGTTGACGTTGTTGACATGACCTGTTTGTGATCGAGATTAGTTAGAAAAGCTATGAGCAAATTTGGAGGAGGATTCATGATCAAATCATACCCTGTTAATATGTCAGTATGAATCCAATTTCCAACGATTCTCTGCGCATTCAATTCGCCAGTTACAGTTGGAAGGGGTCAAGCTTACCATGACATCCTATTTTGACAGTAAATACCTTAAGCGTTAGCAGATCCAGTAAATATGTGCTAACTGAGATTGCTCCAGGTTCATTTCCTTACCATCTCTCCCCAGACCACGTTGTGTCTATACAAACCCCGTCGCTTCCCATCTGTCAGGAATCCCTCGCTGCCCGCGATCAATTCCCTCCAGTCACGCGCCAATTGCTGCAGGATTTTACCTGCATCATCCACTTGTGTCGGTTTGAGACCAAACATCATGCATTTGCCGACTCGTCGCTTCATCATGGTGAGCCATCGTGGATCAATCCCATGGGGTCGTGCAGGAGTGTTCGCCGAGGTCGGGGCACGTGCGTTTTGCGCGGGAGAGGTCGTAGAGAAATGGCGCCATGAAAACGGCGAGATTATGGGGCAGGGCAACTGCCTGCTCAGCGCTGATCGAGGTATCATGACGGGCAATTGTAAGGGGAACGTGAAGCAGATTAATGCGATCGCCCATCGGGCGGATGGCAATGCGGCCTCGGAAGCTTGGGCCAGGCTCGGGGAGAACCCCGCGTGGTTACCGTCGGCCCGCTGCACTAATGAAGGATGTACATACTCGGTGATGGTCTAACAAGGCCAAGCTTCTGAGACTCGGATGTTTTCATTGTAACTCTTTGTTTGCAATATTCGAACGGAATACAATGATAATTAAGAATGATTGTTCAGATTTGCTTTGCTTTGTTCACCTAATTTCATACAATCCATGGATTGTATTGCCAATTTCACAACTAAATTAAGAACGAACTTGAATACAAACTTTTCTTTGTTCCTGATAGTCACAAAGCCAGACCATATTCGAGATAAAATACTAGTGTCTGAATTATTTTATAATTATATAAAAGCCCGATAGCTCCAGCTCAAATCATAGCATCACCACCGCCAGCAGATCTGGACTTAGCAATATTACACACCTTTTCTCATCATGAGTGGACTACGGCCGATTTTCTATGCATATCAGCCAGAGCCAGAGACCTCTGGGTCAGAGTCTTCATATAAAGTGGAGTATTCTGGCAGTGATAGAGATCCTGCTCGCCCATTTGACGAGCTTGTTGGAGAAGGGTTGTTGCGACGTCAATGGTTAGAATATGCCGATGAGCCGAACTGCCCGATTGAACAATCCACGCTAACCTACGAAGATCTGATGGCAGTCTTACCGAATATAGAGTATGCGAATGCAGATAGCCGCATCAAGCGAGAAGTCGCTGACATGGAGGGCCACGCCTCCGCAATTCCTGATGACCTTCGAACACTGATTCAAAATACTCCCCCTGGAACATCTCATCGCATCATACTTTCAAATTACGATGAGTCAGGCCTTATATGGACTGGGCTAATCGGGCCAGGAGTTATGATGATCGACCTCTTTGACAGGAAGGAGAACAGTGCTGCTTTGCATGTTTCCGAAGTATCTCAAGCTGTTTATCAGAATTACCATCCATTGCAGTTCCTCAGATATATCTTTATATTGGGCGTTATAAATAAGCAAACAATTTCTTGTATTAAAGATGATCTCTACGGCGCCAACGGGGATGATAACTTACCAGCAGGATGGCCGAGTGGCAGTGGTTTACAAGAGTGGAATCATGGCACCCCGCAGTTTGACGCCTTGATGGGCACCAGAATCGGCAAGACAGTTGCCTCCATCTTGCTAAGTGCGTTCCCTCGAGGCACTCGGCGAATTGGAAAAATCGCTACCTGGCCGTGTGCATCCAGTGCTAATATACGATTTGATCTGGATGTTTTTGTGCCTGCTGACAATTAGGTATGTCTGCTAACATAGCCTTTGATTGGCTGTTTGTATTGTTTTTCCTTTTTACTTTGATAATGCTCAAGTAGCCTCCTGCAAACCAGTTTTGAGATAAATTAACGTTTTTCTTTGCCAATTTCAAATTTCCACCATTTCAGTAGAGTAGGACTTGTATATCCATAAGAGCATAACAAAGAACCTCCCCATGAGGGCACATGTAGAAGAGATAAGAATGGTAAAAATTCCAATCTGTAACAACTCAACACTATACAGTGTACTGTACTGCACGTGATGCGGAGACGCTAGATATATGCGGGGCGAACCTTGCCCAGCAACTTCTCCGCATCAACCATTGCCATTGCTGCGTTCACTAGACAAATCCACAACGATTGGAAAGACGATGGTAGCACCTGAGCTCCGCGGACAGGTAATTACTGTCTACAAAGGTGAGAGTCCTCTGTTGCCATCAATAAATCCTGCGATCATGCATTGATCCGCATCGCTGGGACCCAACAGAGTGATGCTTACCTGAACTTGAAATAGAACTCCTTTTTCTAGGCCGAGAGTACCCCCTCGGCTATCACTATTTTCGCGATCGGCTTCATCGCGCCTTTTCGAAACAATCAAATATTACCGATGAGGAGGAAATTCGAAAGGGTATTGCCCGCGCTGAGTTCGTGAAGAAAGGTGAGCCCAATCTCAGGCTATTTTATATCTCTGGAAGCCTTGGCAAGCTGGATGCTAACATCGATCAATCTCAGAGGTCGAAGCACTGTAAGGGAATTCCCTCCATCCCCCTTATATCTATTCAGATCCCCAAAGTCCCACGAGGTCTCGCTATTGGGAATCATTCTCTACTTCAAAGATGGAACTTGAGATCATTCTTTGATTCTTTTATACATTTGTCCTGTGGACAACACTGGGCTAGACACAGTTCATGATTCGCACACATTTCTCTCATCATACATCATAGCATCATGCGATCGCAACATTCATCTCCTGGTGTTGATGGGCGCTGACAAGACCTCTCAACAGGTACTACCTAAAGCGGTATCGAACGCTGAAGAAGCGTTATGAGTCTTCATGACACACCTTGCCTGTTCTTGGGCCATTTTCTCTGCAAAATGAGATGCCCCAATCATTTGTATATGCACCCCGAAACCCCGGAAAGGACCAAACAGAAACAAAGGTCACAAAAATAAGGATTAAAAAAAAGACAAAAATTCACAAATTGGGGGTATCACCAAGACGAAGCGCGATCACTGATCACTGTTTTTGTTTTGCGCCCACCGAAAACACCGGAATCGATTCTTGAACGTGGTTTCTCTGGTCAATTCATTTCTTTTGACCCCACCAGGCACTGACTTCGAGACACTCGCCACTGGCGAGGCCACCTTTTTGGAAGAGGTCGGTGGTCATAGCCGCCCACCATCGGTCCCACTCGTCACGTCCTTTCCCACTGGCTTCCATGAGAATGGGCTCCAGCCCTTCGATCATTTGAATTACAGTCAAGAGAGCAGTTCGCCGAATGGAAATCTGCTCCTGGGTCAAGGCTTTCCGGGCGCGGCCCTTGGAATCTTTCCCTTGACCTTCTCGTTCCCATCGTACTTCCCCAAGTGGAATGGCGATGCGACGACTGTCGATGTTTTCCAGTAGATCTACCTCCGAATTGAATGATAGCCCGATGGTTGCGCAGGGCAAAGCTGTAATCTTTCGACGGTCAAATGATTTCTCGACCCAGGAATTGTAGTCTACCAGATATTTGTTCTGGGCCCTGGTGAACGGGGTGGCGGAAGAAAATGTATATGTTGCGGTTTGGTCGGCGATCTCCTGTTCCTTGGATGATGTCTTCCGCGCGGGCGCTGGGTTGGGCAGGAGTGAACGGAATACCCAATCCGAGTCCCAGACCTCGAGAACGCCTCCGGATTTCAAGACTCGGAGGGGCTCGCTCAGCCCGGAAGCTTGTTGCGCCGGACTAGATGGGCACATGCCCGCATCCTTAATGAAGACCAAGTCGAAGTAGTCGTCCGGGAAAGGGAAACGGGGTTTGCGAAGGTCATGTCGTTTAAACTGCCAGTTCATGCCCTGCTTGCGTAGGTCTGGGGCAAGAGAGACAAAGTCGATACCGTGGAAGCAGGTGTTCGGTTGCCCACGCCGGATAAAATATTCGTGGCACAGGCCAGACCACAAGGCGGACCCGCAGGCGATCTCCAGGACGCGCTTGGGTGGGCGATTGGCCAGGTGGGGGTTGCAAAACGGGCCGCCAAAGACGCGCAACAGCATCACGGTGCGCAAGCTCTGGCGGTGGATTTCGGGGAGGTCGCATGGGAGAGGGTAGAGGTTTTCGGGATCGCGAAGGTAGGTGCGGTCCCCCTGGCGCGCCAAAGGGTAGTTGGAGTAGTCGGTCAATGAACTTAAGGACGAGGAGGAGGTGGCGGCGAAGGTCGAACTGAGGTTAGAGTGGACGTCAGAGCCGGACGCCGCGGCAAACGAGGCCGTCCCTGCCGACATCATGTCCATCACCGGTTCAAGCGCATTGATTTGTCCCCGTCTTCAATATCTCCGTTCGCATTCTCGCAGTTGCAATTGGGGCGGGTTCATGAACGATAAGACATCCTTGTCTCACGCCACTTGGAAATTTGATTGGATTTGATTTGACTTCTTTTCTTTCTTTGGACCCTTTGAAGACTGCCACCAAGTTTATGCCGGAAGAAGTTCGAGGAGGTGGGTAAAGGGCCAACTGGTGAAAGAAATTGGAAGTAGAAGAGCCGAAGCGATCCAAGCGGCTTTCGGAAAATATTCTTTCTTGGTGTCAACCGGGGGCGCAGACCCCAAAATTCTGGAAAGGTAAAAGAGGGAAAGAAAAAGAACAGGGAAAAAAAAGATATTTTTTTTCCAGAAACGGGTTAGAGACGGGATGACGGGATAGGCGAAATGAAGATAAGAGCAAGGGAAGTAATAGTAGTACTAGTAGGCTGCAGAACCCTTCGAGCCGCCGTTTCACTAAAAAGGACGAGAACGAAGAGCTAGGAGAGGGGGAAAGGACAGAGAAGAAAAGAAGAGCAAGAGCAAAAACAAGAACAAGAACAAGAACAAGTCGTGGACTTGGGGCCCCTGGATCGCAGTGGCATTGAACCGTATCCACTCCAAGGCCAGAAGGGGAGCTAGCTCCTTCACGTAATGGAGTATTGGTGATTTGTGTAGACTGGTATTCTCGGGTACTTCGGACTACTAGTCACTATTGAGTCCCAGGCTAAGGGGGGTCCATTGGATTCATCTTTACCGAGTATGTCTTGAGAAGTTCATCTGTACCGAGTACCCTATGCCCTCGTATCTACTGCAGCTAGTGTTGACATCATCGAGTCGACACGGGGATCCTTTTGGGCCCGGCTAGAGCCCCCCGGTTCCAGAGATTCCGTCGCCGCAATAGGTAAACGAATCGAATAGACTATGCGTGGACATCCATAGTACATAGTGTAGGTATGCAGCTCTATGTAAACTCCTGCATGGTATGGGACTCCAGTATCTGACATGTTGAGTGGAATACAGCGTCTACGTATTCCGTACGGACTACGGACTACGGACTACGGACTACGGACCACGGAAAGCTTCATCCTATTCCCCTCTAAAATTGCATGTTCAGCTGACACTTTTGCCTCCTCATCTTCAATCTTTGCCCCTCTAGCGGGGTCGCCACGACCCGAAGGATCCTCGCCGGGGTCCCCGTCCGGTGCGTGCGTTTATTGACACGTGCGGCATCGGGGTAGATCCTGGCTGAAACTGTCTTCGGCATTTCTCTGTTGGCTTGCCCTGTCTGCCTCTGATGTTCACATTCACGCATTGGGCGATGCTCGGATAGCAGAGATTGAGGATGCAATGCGATGTATCACTGCCAAAAGTACAGCATGGACCTACCATCCGACATTGTCTATTAGTATACTCGTACCCCCTAAGCCATATGGAGAGAACCCCTGGAGGTTGCACTTGCACCTTGGGTGAAGACTCCATTGTGGATTACTCGTACTCCTTAGTACTGTACGTAGAGTGGTCACAGTACGGATCCATACTGTCTCAGACGGAGATCCCTGCCCGCCATGTCCACCGTCGTCCCAATTCTCAGGTACCCGGCGCATCACTAGCGACTGACCAGGTTTAGCCTCGCCTTTCTATCTGATACCGGGTTGCCCCGTGCCCTGATGGCGGTTGATTTTCTTCTCCGTTCTTCAGGTCCGGCCGGTGTTTGTCCGGCTGTCTTATCCCTGCGCTCTGACGTTAGCACAGTGGGACGGCATCTTATTGACACTCTCCCCCACCGATCCCACCATCCTGCTGGGTCCTTGCCAACACAACTTGGTACCTGCAGGCCCAGCCAGGTAGCTGATCGACAGTACTTTTGCTTGCACACTGTGTGGACTCGTCAGATTCTTCACCTGCTCGCTTTTGTGTTGGCCACCACTTGATTCGCTGAGTTTGACGCGAATACGAATCGGAGTAGTGGTGGTGGCGGCAATTAGCGGGGGTCGCAGGTGGTCGCAGGTAACCATTGGGCTTGCCAACTCAAGGATGGCGACTTTTCCCAGGCAGCCGTCCATAGATGTTGGTGGCCGTGGGAGAGGCGAAATGCAGGGGGTGGGGCTGCGTGATCGACAATAATGGGAGAGAGTCATTCACACCCGCCTCTTTTTTGGATTCTCCATTTGGGTTTTGGGGTAGTCAAGATCGATAGTGCGGATGAGTTTGGAGATACTACTAGCTGCGTTTATACTTTCGAGCGCTTGTTAGTGCATCGGCAGAATATTGGGGGATACGGGCCACGATTACCTCCGATAGAGAGAGAGAGAGAGAGAGAGAGAGAGAGAGAGAGAGAGAGAGGCTTCTTAATTGAGGGTTGGTGCCAGTATGGAGTACGAGCAGCAGGAGGAGGAGCAGCACATAGTCAGTCTTAACTAAATACGGAGTAACTACTAGCTATATAATAAAGGAAGGTGAGAAGAAGATTAATGCCTTGAATAGCAGGCTCTAAAGACAAGAACATCCAAACACAACCTTGCAAGTGTTGTACAGAAAGATCCAACTACGGAGTACACGATCAGAAATGACGTGAATCCGCATATGCACTATACATCAATTGAGGACTATGACATGTCTAAGTTAGCGATGAGAGAGATTTGTATAATATAGTAGTATGTGAAGGG
The DNA here is from genome assembly GCF_028829765.1 of Penicillium waksmanii. Lineage (NCBI taxonomy): Eukaryota > Fungi > Ascomycota > Eurotiomycetes > Eurotiales > Aspergillaceae > Penicillium > Penicillium waksmanii. The sequence continues at coordinate 1,485,756 of NW_026643252.1, forward strand.
CGACTACTCCAATCGGTAGCACTGGGATATGGGATCGACAGTGCCGGAATAGAGGGTTAGGTCAATGACCATGATTTCGATAGTACTAGTAAGTGAGCAGTAAAATTGGAAATTCAAATGAAGGTGAACTGATACTGATGTGATGTATATTTGACACTAGATTCCTACTAGGTTCATTTATGGATGCCATTGTCCCAGGGTGCAAGTGGTTCTTGAAATACTGGTAGTAGTTACCTATCCGAGCAACTGCTCGTCTGGTACTATGCCCATTGTTTGCCTAGTACTACTGGTAGTACCTGGTCGGTACATATAGTACTCCGAGGCCCCAGCCAGATTATAAACAAAGAAGATATTTCTCATTTTTTGGGAAATTTTCTTGAAACTATGTTGATTTTCCTAATTGATAGTACTTCGTGGTCGTGGTCGTGGTCATGGTCATGGCCATGGTCAATCGCAAGCGATGCTGATCCCTCTAAAAAAACCTTGCTATGATGACTTGACGATGCCATTCACCAGAAATACTCGACCAGAAAAGCTATCCTGCACCAACCCCTAACCCAGCGAAATCATCGTGGAAACGCGAGCCGACAGGGTTGCTGCTTGGGTTTTTCTTGGCACAGTCATATCCGGTATGTATCACGTGACTGGATCTCCCGCCTCTCAAACCTCCAACCCAGCTGGGTCATCTGGTCCCTGCTATCAACGCCCCTCCCAACAAGACAATCGTATGTACTTGCCTCCCCTGGCCGTGCTGCTTCAAATACACAAGATCTTTCAATCTGAACATCATCTGACAATTGAATTAGATTGTGTTCTTTACCTTCTGACGCATCCCACCTCCCGCCCTTTCGATAACGCTGAATCCCAACCGGGACGGTCTGCGACTCAAACCTCCGCGCAAGGTCTGCTGTGACCGCCAAACTCCAATTTTACTTTCTCATACGGAGTGGCTCAGCTGCAGGCCCCTATGTGGAAGAAGAGAAGAGACCGTAACCGATCGCCAACTCCTCTCCTCGTCTGCTCCACTCCGAACCTTCTGCCACTCGCCCGCCCCCCCCCGGTCGTTCACCAGGGAAATAAACCACGGTCTCGTCTGCCCCGTTAGATGGCAGATGGTACCTACAGGTTCCAGCAGCCTGGGGCCGGGCAGTTCTACTTCCAAACACAACCGCAGCAACACTCGCACCAACGACACGCCATTCCAAACGGGACCAACTCTCCGGGTCGACTGAAGTTCAGCCACGACACTCCTTCTCCTTCTCGATCCCCGCCTGTAAACCAATCAGCCGCGCTGAACCCTCTCACTATGTACGGACAAAGTCATCCACAACATGTCATGATGAATGGCGGTCAGAGCCATCAGCGGTTTGCCATGCAGATGAACAACAAGTATCAGTCGCAAACTCATCACCCCCACCACAATCAGCAACATCACCACCCTCACCATGCCCAGCCCCAGCACAATATCCCCCAGCACACCTTCTCCGGCGGTGCCTTGGCCACGACGACCCCTCACTTCACGACTTCCCACCTTCAGAATGGAGGGCCGACCGCGGTAGATGACGATATGGACGATCAAATCAGCGAGCATTGGGCCCGGCAACTTCAGCTTCACGTCGAGTCACGACAGGCCAATTCTCCTCACTACTACGCCCGGATCATGGCACAGCAGTCTAAAGGTATCCAAATCATGCCCAGCCAACCCGACTCCTCGGAACATGGGAACGAAGCTCGGAATGGGACACCTGCAAAGAAGGCAGTTTCGCGACAAGGTTGGAATGCGCTCGATTTCGGTGGTCAGGGCCTTCGGGCCATGGCTCCCACGCTATTCAACTACAACTTCCTCGAGAAGCTGTATCTCAACCACAACAAGTTGAAGGCCCTGCCCACTGCGATCGGACAGATGCGCAAACTCACCCACCTTGACCTGTCCGGAAATGACCTCACCGAGATTCCCGAGGAGATCGGCATGCTCTCCAACCTTAAGAACCTCCTCCTCTTTGATAACAACATCCGCACCCTCCCCTACGAAGTGGGCTATCTCTACCGACTGGACACACTGGGAATCGAAGGCAACCCACTCAATGAGGTTCTCAAATCTCAGTTGATGAAGGATGGAACGAAAGCCCTCATCAAATACCTCAAGGAAGAGGCTCCTGGTAAGTCATTAAACCATCGCCTGTCAGGCTTTCTTATACAGGTCGACTGATTTCTTTTTCTTTTCTTTCTCAGTTCATATCCCACCCCCTGATCGTGATTGGGTCATCCTCGATGAAACCGCCAGCACGACCAACAGTCCCACCGAGAAGATCACGGTCCTATCATATAACACTCTCTGCGATTCCTCTGCCACCGCATCCCACTATGGCTATGCCCCCGCCCGTGTACTTTCCTGGGAGTTTCGCCGGGAACTCATTCTAAACGAATTACGATCCCATAACTCGGACATTGTCTGTCTGCAGGAGGTTGACCAAGGAAGCTACAACAATTTCTTCCGCGAACAACTTGCATACAACGATTACAAGGGTGTCTATTGGCCACGCGGACGTGCGATGGGCATGCAAGAAGAGGATGCAAAGACCATCGATGGATGTGCCACCTTCTTCAAGGGAAGCAAGTATATTCTTCTGGACAAACAGTTGATTAACTTTGGACAAACTGCTGTGCGGCGACCAGATGCTAAGGGACAGGATGATATCTACAATCGACTGTGGCAAAAGGATCACATTGCAGTTGTCGTCTTCCTGGAGAACCGACAGACAGGCGCACGATTTATGGTTGTGAATGCTCATCTGTACTGGGACCCGGCTTTCAAGGACGTCAAGCTCATTCAAACCGCCATCATGATGGAAGAAATCACAAAGCTTTCCGACAACTACGCCAAGTGGCCTGCTTGCACTGACAAGACTGCATTCCGCTTTTCTGAGGCTGAAACTGGCTCGGAGAAAGCTCCCATCGTGGAACCTGCACCCTCTATGGAGTATTCCAGCGGCGATCAAATCCCACTTCTCATGTGTGGTGACTTCAACTCCTCACCTGGGTCCGCGGCATACACCTTAATTGCCAGTGGACGTTTGATCGAGGCGCACCCCGATCTGGAGAAGCGCCTATACGGCAACCTGAGTAAGGTTGGTATGACACATCCGTTCAAGCTGAAATCGGCATACGGTTCCATTGGGGAGCTCAGTTTCACCAACTACACGCCCGACTTCAAAGACATTTTGGATTATGTGTGGTACTCCTCCAATACACTACATGTGTCGGCGCTGCTTGGGGAGGTGGACAAGGACTACCTTCGACGGGTTCCTGGATTCCCCAATTTCCATTTTCCTTCTGATCATGTCGCATTGTTGGCGGAGTTTACCATTAAGGGGAAAAAGGGTAAGGTTGTGGAGGCTGATTTTGGGCCACAACGGCACTGATGCGGAGCATTGATCTTTCGAGACGGGTGTTTGTGTAGTCGGGATTTTCATCTTTTCTCCTCTTTAGTGCTTGTCATTTCGGAATCTTTGGTGGTGGTGGGTTAGTTAGCCTGCTCTCTTATTGCCTTACGTCTTGTCTTCTACTTATCTTTCTTGTTGTCGTTTCTCTTTCACTATTTCTCTTTTCTCTCCTTCCGTGATTATGAACTCGTCTCCTTTCATGTTTTTCTTCCCCTCTCTCCGTCTCGCTTTCCCCTAACCTCTTGCTTTCAAGCATATCTCAGTCGTACCGACTCGCCCATCGAAGAGGTTATTTTCAAGTCGCCGCTTCGACTAGGTATTTTGCTTCCCTCCTTGCCTCCTCTTCCCCACGCCCTGTTTTCTTTTTCCCTTTCTCGACTGCTCTTCCTGTTGGGTATTATCCTGATATCTCTCGGTTTCATCTCACCTAATCTCTAACGTCATCTGAAACGGTTTCACGACGCTTAGGGCGGGGGTTGGTGTTCAGGTGGACCAGGTGGCCGAAGGGCTTTGCGGGTTTGCTCTTTTGATGTCTTTTTGTTTATGTCCGTTTCTTTACCGGCGATGGGAGTTGTCTGGTCCATGTCCTGCCATACTATCTATCCAGTTGAGAATAGAGCATGGCCTTCAAGTTTTCATACAATTCCTAGTAACTACGAGTAGTAACATAGCAAGACGGCACTAGATCTTCTTAGGTCGAGGTCGCCCGCATTCAAGCCCGATGCTGACTGCCCACTGGCTCCACACCTGGGCATCACATGTCAAATCAAGTCGGTAAATATACCTACCCAGGTAGGTATCAGACCCGCTACAGCTTCCAATCCACCCCAACATCATTTGTTACTCCCAATAGCTTTCCAACACGATCCATCCGAACGATGTCCACCGAAGAAGGTACTCATACTCTGCCCGATGGGCTAAAAGCCTACTCCAAGGCTTGGAAGGTTGGTCCTTGTTGTAACCCCTTGAAACGATACCAGTCTGACCAACTTGGAATAAGACAACCGAATCACCTCGCGCAGTCTTGGTCTTTATTCACGGTTTCAGCGATCACTGTAAGTTTCCCCCCGAATTTACCAATTTGAAACAAATCTCTGACTTGATCAGGTAACACCCACTATGACCTATTCCCAACCCTTGCTGCATCTGGAATCGAGGTGAGAGCCTTTGATCAACGGTACGTGTCGCAAAAGATCCCACGGAGAGTCATTATCATATGCCCTGGTCTCTCGATCTGATAATACATATGTGAAAAGAGTCGAAAACCCAACTAACCTTCAAAACCAGTGGCTGGGGTCGCACATTTAACGGCCTCAAAGACCGCGGTAACAGTGGCAGCACAACAGTCGTCCTCGCCGACATGCATTCTTTCATTGCCAGCGTCGCCACATACGCTCAAGCCCAGAGCATACCCCTCTTCCTAGCAGGCCATAGTATGGGCGGCGGCCAAGTACTGAATTATGTTCTGCACCCAGACTCGCCATACCGCCAACCAGGCTCTCAGCCCAAGCTCGCCGGGTTGCTAGTACTTTCACCGCTCATCGCACTGGATCCAGCATCGCGCCCTTGGGGATTCATAGTCACGGCCGGCCGAGTCGTTGCGAAGCTTCTGCCTCGGATGCAACGCCACTCCCCTCTTGACCCGTCCCATGTATCTCGAGAGAAATCGGTGATAGCTGATTTCCAGGCCGATAATCTGTGCCACGAGACTGGAACTTTTGGCGGTTTGGCTGGCATGCTGGATCGTGGATTGTGGCTGGAGAATTTGTCGAAGAATCAGCTTGAGGGCGTTGATATTCTGCCTATGTGGCTCGCTCATGGCGACCAGGATCACATTACGAGCCATCCGGCTACGAAGCGCTTGGCTGGGTTGCTGGCCGAGAAGGGGGATGTCGTTTTCGCTTCTTACGAGGGTGCTTATCATAAATTGCAGGCCGAATTGCCTGATACCAGGGCGCAGTTCTGCCGCGATGTCTCGAATTGGATTCTTGGTAAATCCGGGGAGAACCAGTCTAAGCTGTGATTATCATAAACTTGAACATGATAGGTGGGCAAATTGAACATATTCTCGGGATCGCACTTTTATATATGTGGCTAGTATCTATTATGTATTGTTCATGGTGGTTTCGACTGGAGTTAGTGGTACACATGTTGATGCAAATGGTATAGTACAATGGAGACGAGGGTATAGCATATCAGAAATCACCGGATGGGGAGATCTTCAATGCGTCTCCAGATCCCCACAAAGCCGCCGCCCATGGTCCGTAGTCCGACCTTCGGTCGACAGACCATAACCATCTCATCCACTTTGGATGGGACTTCGGAAACGGGGATCTCGGTAAGGTCTTCAGCGGGGTCAGCCGACGCATCGTCCGATTCGGCTTCGGCAGATGGACTCCACGAGGCAGGATCGGCTCCCGACTTCTTCGTCGCGAGTCGGACATCCCATTGACGGCCGCCAGAAATGCCCATGCCAAGCTCCACCACCCTCTCTTGGACTAGAGACAGATGGTGCTGGCGAATCAGGCGCACGCAATCGCCGATTTGAGTAATACTCGGCACGAAGACAGCGAGGAAGCCATCGCGTTTCAGCATAGGCGCAACATGCGGGATTCGAAGTTGTGCAGACGGCATGTCCAGGATCGCGTGTGACAGGAACGGCTCGACCGAGCTCTGTCCTGTCAACGAAGATAGCACGCCGGTCTTTGTTCGCTGCTTCTTCTGCTCTGCAATCCAGTCCTCAACTGGGCCAACATAGAAATCAACATCTCCGCCATACATTCCACGACGGAACCCCTGCACGTTCTTCTCGGCAAGCTTGGAGAATTTGGCTGAGACGTCCACGGTATGAATGATTGCGTTGCGCTGCGCTCGCCATGTATCCCACTCTTCCTGCACTGTATCGGCATCGGCATTCTGAGCCTGGCTACCCTCAATTTGTTCCGAGTCCTCTTCTCCTGGTCGTGTAGCTCTATCTTCGAGGAATCGGATTTGGGATTTCAATGGATGAGGCGGCGGAGTCGAGTTAGCGGCGTGGATGGCACGCGCAAGGTGCAGAGTCAAGGAGCCATGGCCGGTGCCGGATTCAAGGATCTCTATCTGAGGTTCGTTCACACCTGCGGCCGGGGTATTAGGGTGGAGGTCGAGGAGGGAGACGATCAAATTGGCGTCGTGGGGGTAGATCTACTGGCGTGAGCAGCCGTCTCGACTCTGATTCCTTCAATTGTTCAATCAGGCGAAGCGCATACCGGTGTCACATGGCGAGGTGTTAAAGCAACGTATTCATCTAGCGTTGGAAGGCTTGGTCGAACGTCGGGGCCTGTTCCCTGGTAAGTCACGTCGATCGCCATCGCGAAAGTATACCTGTCTTACCTTTGTGAGCCTGCACAGAATCCCAGACACGATTTCCAATAACACGATCATGGTCCAGATGTCCACGACGAAGATTTGTCTTGTCACCCTTCTTCAATGGTTTCGTCAACACCGGTTGCCTATTGTGAAGCACAATGCGATCACCCTCTGCGCGTCTCTGTTAGCCACGTCCACACACTGAAATGGGGGCAGTCGATCCGGGGCCTACGTACCTCGAAAGATGGAGAAATTAGGGTCAAAAGACCGGGGGTCGGGGGCCAGCAGGACCAACAGCTGGCGTCACGCCTAGCAGTTGCCGCAATGACTGGAGGAGACGGGCCATAGCTGGAGCTCAAGATATCCTGAATGGGAAAATCTCGCTGCGGCGCCCAAAAGCCCGCGGTTGACGGTGACCCACCGAGTTCCACTCCCCGGCTTCCCCTCGCCGCTCACCGGGGGACCCCCTCCATTTAGATCTTTCGACTCTCCTCTACTCGTACGCAATTGTTGAACTTGAACCTGTTCACCTCACGAACTTACACCTTTTGATCTCCGCTACACATCTCCTGTGATCTTCCTTGTTCATTCTTCTCACAATGGGTTCTACCGCGCTGCCATACATGGCAACTCAGCCTAAGTTGATCTTTTTCACTGATTTCGACGGAACGATCACCGTCGACGATAGTGAGTACTGAACTCTTCAACCCTGGGTCTGGGTTTGAGTGCGCCTACTAATAAATACTGCAGGCAATGACTTCATGGTCCGTGTCTCGTGCCCCATATTCGTATTCCTCGACTGACGGACGGTATTCGCATAGATTGACAACCTCGGATTTGGCCGCGAGCGTCGCCAACAATTGAACGAGAAGGTCCTCGATGAGACCCTTGGGTTCCGGTAAGAATGAAGAGACCCTTAACTGGTTAAGGCGCTTGTTCTGACTTTGTACCCCTCCGCGCTAGTGACGCCTTCCGTGAGATGCTCGGAAGCATCAAGACCCCTTACGACGAGTGTATCGCGACACTTTTGAAGAACATGAAGCTGGACCCATACTTCGAGAAGTTCTACTACTGGGCCCGTGACAACAATGTTCCTATCGTCATTCTGTCCTCCGGCATGAAGCCCATCATTAGTGCGCTGCTCGAGAAGTTCCTCGGCCACAAGCCCGGAGACCACCTTCACATCGTCTGCAACGAGGTGGTGCCCCGCGACGGCAAGGATATCAACAGCGAGGGTGGCTGGCAAATCCAGTACCACGACGAGAGGTACGTGTTCTGACGCACTTTCCAACATGAGTGCTGTATTGAATGGTAGTGCTCACCTGCCTTTTCTAGCCACTTCGGCCACGACAAGTCCATCGAGATCAAGCCCTACGCTGCTCTGCCTGACAGCGAACGCCCAGTACTCCTGTACGCCGGTGACGGTGTGTCCGATTTGTCGGCTGCCGCGGAGACCAACCTCCTGTTCGCCAAGGCTGGTAAAGGTAAGTTGGCTCAAAGATGCCCCAGCATCGATTGTTGAGCATCGGGAACTGACAGGCTTGTTTATAGATTTAGTGACTTTCTGCGAGCGCCGAGGCATGCCCTACACAACCTTCCAGGACTGGTCTACTATCCTGTCGACCACCCAAGATATCCTTGCCGGTAAGGTGTCACCCGCTGATGTCGCCACCAAAAGTGCATAGATTCGACGGAATCTGAGAAAATTGAGAGAATTGTAAATGAACCGGCCATTCCTTGATGGTCGATGACCAGGATTTAGATGACTTAGATGATATAATTGCACAAAGCCAATGGTTGAATAGAAAGAAATAGAAACCAATGGGTTCAATTTTCAATCTTGATCTGATATGTAGTATACTAATTATACTAATTATACTACGTACGATTTGCACACTTTGTACCACTGGGAAAAAGCGGAGAGAGCGACGGGAGACGGGACTCTTCAGGAGTTGGGGTGACCGCCTTGTGATTGCGGGTCCAGGCGTGGCCCAGCCTCGAGTCTCGTTGTTCCAAAACAACTATCTGCTTGTTCATCTTTCTCTTTTTTCTTGGTGGCTCCATGGCTCTGTGAGCTGACCTGAACCTAACGGTCTTCTCGTGGCCTGCATAGTATCCCCCTTCAACGTGGGTGGCATCATGCGACACTGCGTCTCCCACCTCTTGACCAAGTCCTTGCCAGGGTGATACCAGCTTCATCATGGCTCGCCGGCTCGTATGGCCTCCTTTCTCGGTTCTCACTGTTTCTGGTTAAAATTGACTGTTGTTCTTAGGTCCGTACGGGCGTACAGCTCGGCCTACTCGTTTCATTTGTCCTCCTCGTTGTTCTCTTCCTCGATAATCGATTCCGTGTCCTTCCCGAGTCCATCCATGGCCACCTGCCTATGCACTATTCCGGATACGTGATCACCGATGTCACAATCATTAAATGTTCCTCACTCAACCCTTTCTCAACTTGCAACACGGACCTCGATCTTTGGCACCGCGTTCACAAAGATCTCTACCTGCGCTCGGGCTGGACCTCGACTGCCTATATTCAATTCCAGCGGAAGAAGGAAGAGGAGTTGGGCCCAGATGACCGAGTCGTTGTTGATATGAAAATCAGTCGACTCACCCCACCGACCGATTATAGCGCCGCCAATAACGCCAAAGGGGAAGTTGAGTCCTGGGAGTCCCGGCCAGGCGGTATTTGGTTAAAGAGATCCTCTTCACGCCACGCCAGTGATTCAGAAAAGGCAGTGACATACATCGACGTACTTTTTGGTGCAGATGCTGTGGATCCTCGTCCAAATTGGGAAGTAAAAGATACTCCTCTATTGTTGGATGGTCGGACGGAGAAATTGGAGACTCGTCTCAGTATTCGACGCGGAAACCCCACCAAAAGCAAGAGGCCTATTCCCAGGATCAACGAACACGGAAAGTTCAAGGTGATGCAACTGGCAGATCTTCATTTCAGCACTGGTCTTGGTGACTGCCGGGACCCTGTCCCAGTTGAAACTACGCCAGGGCAGAAGTGTGAGGCCGATCCTCGAACCTTGGAGTTCGTGGAACGTCTCCTCGACGAGGAGAAGCCTGATATGGTTGTGTTCACCGGTGATCAGGTCAATGGCGAAACTGCGCCTGATGCCCAGAGTGCCCTTTTCAAATCCGTGAAACTTCTTGTCGACCGCAAAATTCCCTATGCAGCTATTTTTGGTAACCATGATGACGAAGGTGACCTCAGTCGAGCACAACTCATGTCAATCTACGAAGACCTACCCTACTCCCTTGCAACCGCAGGCCCCGAAGACATTGACGGGGTCGGAAACTATATTGTCGAGGTTCTCGACCGTGGAAAGAGCCAACATTCTGCTCTCACTTTTTATCTCCTTGACACACATTCCTATTCGCCTGATGAACGCCAGTTCAGGGGCTACGATTGGATTAAACCAAGTCAGATTCGTTGGTTCAAAAACACCGCCCAGAGTTTAAAAAAGAAACACCGGGAATACTCCCACATCCACATGAATGTGGCTTTCATTCACATTCCGCTCCCTGAGTACCGAAGCACAGACAGATATTGGAAGGGCCAATGGAAAGAAGCCCCAACCGCACCTGGATTCAATTCCGGATTCAAGAATGCTCTTGAAGAAGAGGGCGTTCTATTTGTCACTGGTGGGCAGTAAGTCAAATACGTTTTCCCTCTGTGATTACTTCTCTGCAGGTACTAACATCTATTCAGCGACCATGCCAATGACTATTGCATGTTGGATCAAGATTCAAACGATAAACCCTCCCTTTGGATGTGCTACGGCGGTGGTGCTGGCATGGGGGGCTACGGTGGTTATGACAACTACGTTCGACGAATCCGCTTCTTTGACTTCGACATTGGCCCCGGCCGTGTGACGACCTATAAACGTCTTGAATGGGGCCAGACTGAGGCCAAACTCGATGATATGATGATTGTCGACGGGGGCGCCGTCAAAGGTTCCAGCGAATCATATTAACAGAAAGCATATTCCTTTCCCTCTCTCTTCTTTTCCTTTCTTATCTGTCTACTTCTCCACATGAGCTCTGCTCTTGTTATACTGTCGCTTCTGTGCGTACGGCTTTGTCCGTTTTACTCTGTACATATACTATCCTTCTTTTTTTTCCCCCGTGGCTTGGAAGAAGTCGGAGTCTGTAAGGTGTCTATCTTTTATTGAATATTTCAACATTTCCCATCTTTCAAGTTTTGTGAATATCTGTAGTTCCTGTTTTGAAAGTCCAGCACCTGGGACTGAAGACCAACCATGTGCTGAATAAGTCTTCTGGGCGTTAGATTTCAACACTCACCACCATTTCTCGTAGAAGATTCGCTGTCCCTTTGGATCATCAAGAACTTTCTTTAGGCGATCGACCATCTCATCTGTCATATCAGGTGGTCCGCAAACATAAGACACCGTCTTCTGTGGGTCTCTTTTCCCATCCCTATCTTTGATTGCTGCACGGAGATCATCTTCGCCAATTCTCCGTGAATGAATAGCGAGGTCTGCAAGGCTGCTGGAGGGCTCAAGTATAGAAGACTTGAGATTAGTAAGGAAAAGTTGTAGAGAGATGTTGAACTTTTGCAAATGCAACTGGGTACGGATGATTTGCCGAAGCCGTGATAGGAACAACACCTGTTCCAAGGCTGCCTGAGATGATGCGGTTTCAACCCCAGTCGTCAGTCGGCTGGAATAGAGGAAATGAACGTTGATAGAATGGGCGTTAAAAGATTGGCTATTAAGATGTGACAGGATGGAGATGAGAGGGCTAGAAACTGTGTTAGTACAATTTCTGTTCCCGATGTACTTGATTGTATGTATACCAGTGGATGTGCATAAATCCAATGGCATTGCTTGTGGAGGGATAGTAGGAAATCGTACTTGATACCAACGCCTCCAGCAACAAAAATAACATTTTGAACGTCACGGAGATCCACCCCGGTGGGTGGCCAAACAAAGCTTCCCCCGACACGAATGTTGATTTCCTTACCGAGGATATCCTCCTTCGGTTTCCAAAGCCACGCGGCAGATGGGTTGGAAGGAGATTCCTGCACGGCTAGCTCCACGTATGGAGCACGACCTTGTGACGCTGTGGTTATATCCGCTTCCTCGCTAGCCATCGACCTTGGTGGGGAATCAAGCGGCGGTAAAAGTTGAGCATCTGCAGGGGTGGAAGTAATAGTGAAACCACCTGCCTGAGAAATGGACGGGATGTGAACATCTAGCCATTGGCCAGGCAGAAAATAAAAAGGTTGTTGGGTATCCTATAGAAGTACAATGTATAAGCCTGACACTCCGAGTCCCTTTTGACGTTGGGGTATATAGTTTGGTCATCATTGGTCAAGTGCAACCACTCAATGATACAGAAGGTGCCTCAATTGAAGCTAGGCCCTGTACTTTTTTTTTCTTGGAGAGACTACTAGGACAGTGGTTCCTAGACTGGAGTGGGTGTTGACGTACACTACTCTCTTGGGGCGGAATGGCGAACTGCAGTAGTCGAACTGAGGGGTTGACTTGCTCCACATGTGATAGACGCACAGGATACAGTCGGTTCTGCCGGGGTTCTGCCGCCGTGCGCAGCTCGTGCGGGATGGAGTCTTCACGTTGGGAGCTCATCTTGATACGCCTTCCCGAATGGAACTGCCTGTTTGAAGGTCGGGGTTGGCCTCGGTGAAGCGCTAGCCGCTGGATTGGCCGATAGTACGGTCGGAAAGCTCTCATTAGACCCCGTCGTAATGCAGTGGGGATGCAACGTATAACCGAGGACAAGGATACTAATGTGGCCGGAAAATGGATACTCAAGTCACGTCCAATGGAGTGATAGAGTGATGGGGTGGTGGAGTAGCAGATTGTTGCTAATGCTAATGCTCTTGCTGTGATGTGAAGTGATGGGAGACCACATGACTTCCTCCCATCACATTCAAAGGTACCACTGGATTGGATTCTACAGTGATCAACTGCCAACCCTGTCACCAAATTCTTATTTTCTCGCATGGTCTGATTGCTCTACGGAGGAGGGTCTCATGTCATTTTCAGGTCCATCGAGATGGGACCACCTTTAACACCCCACCGATGTGAAAGTACATACTCCATACTCTGTACAAGCACTTGGACTTGGACTTGGGGCGGGATGCATGCAACGAGATCAAATCACGCACGAACTCGACCTCCCCCACCGCAGCGTTTCGCCAAGCGCTGCCCATCGCCATGCAACTAGTCCGAGTTTGTGTGCTGAAGTTCTTTGCGGAGTGATTGTGCAGATCCGTCTTCTCATCACACTCACTAGTGTGTGACGACCGGCAGCTCATCCCCCGATTCCGCCATCTCATTGGTGCCACAGCCCTGTCGGGGTGTTGGTGCTGGCGCTTTGCCGCCAGCAAGCATTGGTCAGATGCATCTCCCAGACACATTGCCAGGGCTCGCTGCATGCGTTCGCGCTGTTGATTCGTGCGCCTCTCTGCAGTCCGGCCATGGGCGACGGAAAGGTTGGCCGTCTGAGGCCCTCGACCTCATATCTAACGCCCATCGTCCGGATCGCCCAAACTCGTGCCGTTCTGATCTTATTACCTTCCTGCGCAGGAGCTTCATCTTCTGAATTTTACATGCGAAGCACTGGAGGTCTCAGCCAGCCGGCCTGGCCAAATCGCATTGTAACTCCATTATTATTGTCGTCGCCCGCCATTTTGGAGTAGAAGTGTTTCAGCTGGAGTTGATCGCGCTCGCTCGTCACCGCCAACATGCAGTTCTTCTTCCCCAGGCAGCATCGACACTACAAGCTGGCCTACTGGTTGATGGCCGTTGAATTTCCCTTTGTGGTCGTTGTTCTGACTCTGACGGGAATTGCATCGCACAATACGTACCGGACATTACTTTGGCAGGATGGTGCCGACAACGGCTTCAACAGCGCTCCTGATGAAGCGCTATACGCCGCCGCTAACCACCGGCCCTATTCAGCGCCCATGGTGTGGTCATCGTTGTATGTCTTCTTTAGTTCTGCCGGACAACCAGCGAATGATTCGCGACTGACTTGATAATAGCATCACAAATTTCAATCTAGTGATTGGTGTTCTAAGCACATTCATGCTGATTGTCAAGCTACCCCTCCATGCTCTGCATCTGTTCTTCCCCCCCATCGCAGCGGCGACCCACGGTGCCCTCTTAGTACTCTACATCGTGGCAGCTCGATATCAAGCTGGGAGCGACACATCAGATCCACAGCATCCACAGCTAGGATCTCCATGGTATATTACGAAAAGCTGTAGCGTGGCTGCACACAAGTCGAATCTTGGATATTGCATGCAAGCCAAGTCGCTCTTTGCAATCACTGTGATTGTCATGTATGTGAACCCGGTCTTAACACCATAGACAAAAAGGCTAATATTTCCTGCAGTGTGTTATATGCCGTCGATTTCGGAATCAGCATTCACTCCTGTTTCATCACAAAAGAAGAAAAAGAGAAGGTCTTGGAGTTAAGAGAGGAGAAGCGCGTGGAAAAGGAGTTTGAGGAAGAAATCTTGAAATCGCCAAGCATGGTCCCTATGTCGGCACCTGGGATGATTCCTCGAACCCCCGGGTTTCCTCCGATCGCCTCTTCGCCCGTCGTGAGACATGGGGCTCCGATATCGCCATTCACACCGCGTCATTTGGCCTTCAATCGCCTCGGAAGTGGTAGTACATCGTCCGATCTGCCATTAAGGGACAATGGCAGCATGCCAAGCCCTCAAATACCATATCAACCGCCAACAACAGAGGCCCAGGGGTCATCAAGTCAACCGATGTACTTCCCGCCACCGCCGAAGAAGGCAACAAAGAATTAAACTATTCGTGCTCATGCGTTCTGAACTTGCATCTCTTGCCCATGATACCATCTTTTCATTTTCACCCACACTTCCCTCCTTTCCTGGTCAAGATTCCCAGTGACTTCGACCGGTTTTTATTTCTTCACAAAGAGACCCCCACATGACACTTGGTCGAACAGGAATGGCCTTCTGAGGCATTAAAATACGCTTAGTACATATCAGCTGAAGGCGTTTCAACATGAGACTACTAGTCCAGTTTTAAGACCTGGAGCCTCGCACCGTAATTATCTACCCATCAACAATTGACAATGACAAGAATATAAAATAAATTTCATACTAGTGATCCGATCCCGCCGTGTTTCGATAAATCATGTGCAAAGAAAAGCTGCCTTAAAAGCCTGAGCGAGAAGCCCACAACTATGTACCTTGCAAATCAGATTCGAATAAAAACAAGTCATGACTTCATTAAATAATGCCAATCATCCTAAGGACCACCGCCGACTCGGTGCTTTCAACGCAAAGGTGTGAATTTCCAGAGAGCACCTAGTCGATCAAAAAATCTAGTGAACTCAAAGCAGATTTCAAATGTCGAGACACGCATTTTAAGATGGCGGGCCCGAAGGCAAGAAGAAAGAAAACAAGAAAAAAAGAGAGAATTCACCACCATATGGCCACCAGAAAACCAGTAGCTAAGAATTAATGAGGAAGGGTTCATGTGACATCTTGGCGTTTCTTCTCCTTTTTGGACCAACGCACTGAAGGGAGGCATATTGATTAGTTTGTATGTTAGATCAAGGGGACTGTTGCTCAACTCACGACCACAAGCATTGCAAAGAGTCTTAGGGCCACCAGGGCCCTTTCTCCACTCAGGAGAGTCAGCTGTACCACAGTCGCCGCAGACATGTTGACCCTTCAGTCTCTTTCGTCGGTCGCCTTCTTGAGCATTGCGTGCTTGGTCTGCTGCCGTTGTGATATCAATATCACAATGTACCAGTCTTCCCCGGTTAAGACCGGTACTGAGGCCATGCGATCTTTCACCGTCGCCATAATAGAGACCGGTCATGACTTCAATGCCATCGATATGGGACAGGTGTTGAGCACGTCGTGGTGGATCGTCTGAGTAAAAGTCGATAGAAGGGTTCTCGTCGGATGAGTCTGAGTTGGGAGCGACCGTCTCGGTAGATTCTTGGTCGCTCAAGACTACTTGATGAGTGGCAGGTGGGTTCTCGCTGAAAGATTTATCTTCATCGATCTTGCCGTATGGAATGCGAGTCATGTTTGCCTCTTCCTCCTCCTCCTGTTTGAGTTTGGCGATTTGCTGGACCAATCGCGCATTTTCGATTTTATGTTCTAGAAAGGAGTCGAGGAGCAGTGAGGTCTTGTTGGGATAGGGCCGGCACATGAGAAAGAACCCCGCACAACGGTCTTCACTCGACTCATTCCGGCCTTGGGATGGGTTTTGGTTTGCAATATGCGGATGCCCATAGATTTCGACGAGGCCATGCGTGCTGTTGGTCTTTTGGAGTCTCACATGAGTCCGAAATGGTTGGTTGGACTTGACCGACTCGGCCATGTCCCGGATAAAGATATGTTTGTCATCGTCGTGTATATACTGGGTAAGGAAGGTGCCCTCAAACTGTTTCGCAACGCAACCGGTAATTTGTTTCGCTGATGGTGACGCATAGTTGATGCGACCGTCTGCGTTGAGTAGGACAAGCATGTCCTTCATTTCCTCCAAGACTCGCTGAATCCAACCTGGGTCATTTTGAGAGGAGTATGCCCCCTGTTGCTGGTCCTGAAAGCCATAATGACCATATGATCCTGGAACATTTGATTGCTGAGAAGGAGGGTAGCCCAGGTTCCCCTCGTTGGAGCCAGTTCGGGACGGTGGGGCGGGCAAGGGCATGTTGTCGTAGGACTGTTGTTGGCTCAGTGCCATATCGAGCAAGGAGAAGGGTGTGGATCAGGATAGGGAAAGCGAGAAACTGAAATTATTGCTGGTGGTAGGATCGCTATCGTAACATGCATCCAGAGCTCAGAGGAGACCACAGAGTTTAGGGATCACGAGAGATCGACGGGCGCATTCCCTGGAGAGGTATCAGGAGCCACAGCCGGTATAGATGTGTGGCGGAAATGACCATTCTTGGCCGGGCGGGTGTGGAGGAGAAGCTGCTGAATCCACGAAGTCAAGTCAACTCGACCAAAAACTTCGATTAAGTACTCTCCCGTGCCAATTGCACAGGTATTCTGGACTCTGGGGAGGGCGAAGTGGGAAAAGGTAGGAAATATGAGCCGAACCAGTTGCTGTCAACCTGCGCTCGCCGATCTTATGTGGGGGTCGAGACTGCTTAATAACGTTCCATTTGAGACACGTGACTTCGTGTTGCAGAGGCGCGACGCTTCCAAGTGGAGAAAGCTCGATACATCACAAATTCGCCCACGAACCGAGCACACCCAGGACGGCTGGTACAGCACTAGCGCTGGATGCGTGGGTGGCAAGATTACGACCATCACAGTTTGTGAACATTCTGAAAGCGCCCACTGTGCCGCGCGACCCAAAATGTAAGTGCGGAGCATTTCCCCGCGGACTTTTGACAGTACTAATGGGCCTAACAGGTGTAAGTGTGGCCCATTCACCAGTCGCCCAGACCGAATCTGACCAGAGACATGATGATGAATAGCGAAGATCGATAAACTCTCGATTTTGGGGTATGGCCCTGCTGATATACCTGCTAGATGGCGATGCGCTAATTTGTATACCTTGGTTTCTAGAGTTCGCTCCTTCGATAACACGCGCAGCGAGACCATCCAATTCCATACCCCTTTAACCCTGATCGTTGGATACAACGGATCAGGGAAAACGGTACGAGTTGGCCCATGGCAGGCGCAAGCAAGCCCAGAGCTGACAGCATCTAGACCATCATCGAATGCCTGAAATATGCCACAACGGGCGACCTCCCTCCGAATAGCAAAGGTGGAGCTTTCATCCACGATCCCAAGTTATGCGGCGAGAAAGAAGTTCTCGCCCAGGTGAAACTTTCCTTCAATGGCACCTCTGGCGCAAAGATGGTTGCCACACGCAGCCTGCAGCTCACGGTCAAGAAAACCACGAGGCAGCAGAAGACACTGGAGGGACAGTTGGTCATGGTAAAAAACGGCGAACGTGCATCTATCTCTTCACGAGTTGCAGAGCTGGACCAGATCATGCCCCAATACCTAGGCGTTTCCAAGGCGGTCTTGGATTCCGTCATTTTCTGCCACCAGGATGAAAGCCTGTGGCCAATGAGCGAGCCATCTGTACTCAAGAAAAGGTTCGATGAGATATTTGAAGCCATGAAGTACACCAAGGCGATTGACAACATCAAAGTCCTGAGAAAAAGGCAGAATGAGGAGCTGGCCAAGTTCAAGATCATGGAGCAACATGCTAAAGAAGACAAAGACAAGGCCGACCGAGCAGAGAAGCGATCCGTCAAGCTTCAAGACGAAATTGAGGCATTGCGCGAAGAGACCCAGAAAATGTCAAAAGAAATGCGCCGGGTCGCGGAATTGGCTGACAAGGCATGGAGGGAATCTGAGAGTTATGCCCAGGTTCTTGGCGCCCTTGAGGGAAAGCGAATTGAAGCGAAAAGCATCGAAACGACCATTGATAACCTTAAACGACATCTGGTGGAGCTGGATGACTCCGACGAATGGCTCGAATCTACCCTCGAACAATTCGAGACAAAACAAATTCAGTATCAACAACAGGAAGAAGCTCAGAAAGAGAACTATATGGACCTCAAGGAGCAGATTGAACAAACCAGACACCGGCTAGGCTTGAAGCAGGCTGAGAACGGTAAATACGAAAATGACAAGGCGAATTTTGAGCGACAGCTACAGAGGCGCCAAAATATGATCACCGAGATCGCTCGCGGGAACAATATTCGCGGAGTCGACGACAACATGGACCAAAGCGATGTTGATGCTTTTATGCAGAAGATTCGACGTTTGTTGCGTGATCAGAACCAGTCTCTTGACCGTCTGAAAAGAGAGGCACAAAAGGAACTTCGCGAAGTCCAAGATATTCTTAATGACATTGGTCAAAGGAAGTCTGCTCTTCAAGAAAGCAAGAATGCCGCGAAGAGACAAATTGCAGCAAACGACGGAGAGGCGGCCACGTACCAGAGAAAGCTCAATGACATTGACGTTGACGAAGGCATACAAAGCTCTTTGGAAGCCAAGTCAGAGGACATCACCACGAGTCTTGATCATGCAAAGAACCGAGCGGCTACTGCTTCCTGGGACCAAAAAATCCAGGATGTCAATGCTCAAATCCAGCATTTAGAAGACGAGGGTCTGAAGCTGAACAACGAGCTGATTGAGTCTTCAAAGAAGGCAAAGGAACTTGCTCAATTAGAATATCTCAAAAAGGATGCCAAGGAGAAGGAGCGAAGCCTGCAGACAATGAAGGGGGCCCATGGAGATCGTCTTTCGAAAGTCGTCGGTGCGGACTGGCAACCTCACACTCTTGAACAGGACTTTCAGCATGTTGTCGATACCGAGACCAAGCAGCTGGTGGATGCTGAGCGAGACCGTGATGGCGTGAGCCGGGAGCTGGAGCAAGTAGAATTCAAGCTGAAGAATGCGAAAAAGGCCCTGAAGCAGCGCCAGAAAGACCTCGATGACTATGCAAAAGAAATTCGCGAGGCTATTGAGGCAGAGCCTACGGAGTATCTTGAAACTCTCGAGAAACGCCAAGTCGAATTCGACCTCGCCCGCAAAGATGCCGACCAATTTGCTGGAATGGGTACATACCTCAACAACTGTCTCGAGGCAGCAAGACAAGCCAAGACGTGTCGAACCTGCGCTCGACCATTCAAAACCGAATCAGAACTTCAACGCTTTACCAAGAAATTGGAAGCCCTCGTGAAAAAAGCAGGCCTTGATGCTGAAGACGAGGCTCTTCAAAGCCTCGAAGAAGAACTCAAGGTTGCGCGTGAGGCTAGTGCAGCATATGATTCATGGACTCGTATCAAGGAGACCGAAATCCCAGAGTTAGAGAAGGAGGAGGAAGAATGCGAAACACAACGAGACCAACTTCTTGACAAGCTCGATGGACATGACCGAACAGTTAGCGAAATGTCTGAAAGCAAGCGGGACGTTGAAGCCCTCAGCAAGACAGTCAGCACAATCGTCAAATACGATACTGAGATCAAGACAAACATGTCGAAGATCGAAGAGCTTGTGGCAAAGGAACAAGACATTTCCATGGGTCGTACTTCGGACGATATCCAGGATGAGCTCAAGACTACGAACGAAAAGTCTCGTGAGCTAAAGAAAACCCTCACAGCCCTCACAGCCGAGAAGGAGCAGACGCAATCTGAGATTAACAAGCTGGAACTTCAGCTTAGAGACGTTCGTGATCAGCTCAACAATGCCAAGTTCCAACTGGAAAAGAAGGCGGATCTGCTTGTCCGGGTGGAAGAATACAAGAAACTCAACTCCCAGCAGCGCGAAATTATCGACAAGGCCGAAAAGGATACTGAAAGTCTTTCGCCGGAGCTGCTGCAAGCTCAGACCCGCTATGATGATATCAGCCAACGGGCTGACACACGTGAACGGGATCTGCAGCATGAGATCAATCGTATCTCGGAAAGTATTCACCAACTCGATCTCGCGAATGACGATATCAATTCATATAACGAGCGAGGTGGCCCAAGTCAGCTTGAACGGAGTAGTCGAGAGCTTACGCAGATTGAAGCGGAGATTACGAAGCTCGAGGCTGAGCAAAACGAGATCACACGAGAGATCAACAAGATCTCTGCCCAGCTCAAGGACAGCGAGAACACAAAGCGGCAGTACTCGGACAACTTGACATATCGCCAGGCCACTCGGTCTTTGGGCACGGTTATGGAAGAGGTTGGACAGCTCGAGGAGCAAAATGCCGAGGTCGACCGCAGTCGATTCAAGCAAGAGTCAGAACGTTGGACCCGTGAACACAATGCTCTTGCTGCCAAACAAGCCAGCAAGATGGGTGAGATGAAGTCCAAGGATGATCAATTGATGCAACTTCTGGCAGACTGGAATACAGACTACAAGGATGCTTCATCCAAATACAAGGAATCCCATATCAAGGTGGAAACCACGAAAGCCGCGGTAGAGGATCTCGCACGGTACGGAGGAGCCCTTGACAAGGCAATCATGGCATACCACGGACTGAAGATGGAAGAAATCAACTCTATCATCGGAGAACTCTGGCAAAAAACATACCGCGGAACAGATATCGATATGGTTCTCATTCGGTCTGACAATGAGAATGCCAAGGGCAACCGCTCATACAATTACCGGGTCTGCATGGTCAAGTCTGGCGCAGAAATGGATATGCGAGGCCGCTGCAGTGCGGGCCAAAAGGTCCTGGCCAGTATTATTATCCGTCTTGCACTGGCAGAGTGTTTCGGCGTCAATTGCGGTCTCATTGCTCTTGATGAGCCAACTACGAACTTGGATCGTGACAACATTCGCTCGCTTGCTGAGTCACTCCATGATATCATCCGTGCTCGACAGCAGCAGTCCAATTTCCAGTTAATTGTCATTACACACGACGAAGAGTTCTTGCGCCATATGCAGTGTGGCGACTTCAGTGATTACTACTACCGTGTGTCACGAAATGAGAGACAAAAGTCGATCATCGAACGACAATCAATTGCCGAGGTATGCTTATAGTGTAATACATTTTTGGGATGCCTACCCTAACTAACATTGTGCTTGCAGGTTATGTAAATTTGATCTATCTCGGCGAAGCTTCTTAACTCTCATTTCAAAGCCGTGCGTTTAGCGTGAAGTACAACATCTTGCTCATATCCAGGCCTCGGTGGCGAGCAAGGCCATGCCAATCAATGCAACTGATTTCTAGTAAACAATGATTGAACACACAAACCAGACATCTTTCCTTTAGCTGTGAAACGAGAAAGCTCGTAGTTTCTAGGTTTAGGTTCACTAGGGCTGTCTACGTCCAAAAACATGAAATGCTAGGGAATGGACTATCATTCACAATGATAATTCTGTTTGTTTTGATCAAGCTACTCATTATCAACCGGTACATCCAATTCAGCATCCTCTTCATCAAGAAGTGGCACGAAACGAAAATCCACAAAGCACACTGGGCCTGCCGGGGCTTTCACACCAGCACCGACAGGCCTACCAACCGCATTATTATCGTCCAATTCGATCATGAACTGCAAGCTGAGCACGCCCTGTCGATCGCCTCGGATACTCGCTTTGTTCGCAACAGACATAGCACGCGCCGCCTTCCTGATAAGAGCAAACCGATAGTTCTGCGCGATCCGCTCCCCCATTGAAGACGGTGGGGACACGAGGAAAGTCTCTGTAACAGTCGGTGCCAACTTTGCCCT
Source organism: Penicillium waksmanii (assembly GCF_028829765.1). NCBI lineage: Eukaryota > Fungi > Ascomycota > Eurotiomycetes > Eurotiales > Aspergillaceae > Penicillium > Penicillium waksmanii. The sequence continues at coordinate 1,507,742 of NW_026643252.1, forward strand.
CGTTGCGCGTACGCGTGAAGAGCCATCATCGGCCAAGACCTTGTGAGACTGCGACTGCGGTCCGGCTTGACTGGCACCACCGACGATTTCATTATTCTGGTCAACTGAGAATTCGACTGTGGATTCACTGAAGGGACCACCGGCACCAGAAAGCGCGAAAAAGGGTTCCCGCGTGGCAGATGCGGATAGCTTTAGAATTGTTGGATTTGAGGAATCGAGTTCGGCAATGGCGTTGTGTAGCCAGGCTGAGCGCATGATTATTTTCATGATGATGGCGTCGCGTTGAAGGGGGATGTCAGTCGCGCCTTCTGCCTCATAGGTCACTAGTTCGCAGGTAGTTTTGACGCCAGATTCGGTGATCGCGATGCTCAGAGGGCTGCCGTGCTGTGCATATTGCAAGGTACACGAGCGGTCCATGAGCAATGTGGGAGCGCTAAATGCACTTGATGCAGGGTTTGTCTGTGGAAGATTGGTATCTCGAATGCCATTGGGTTCGTTGAGATCGTTGATGCCGAAGATTTTCAACGTTTCGAGCAGAGCGGAGAGCGAAACAACGAAGTGCGGATAGGTAATGTCCTCGGAGGAATCGTCATTTTCGATTGATTCTTGGTTATATGGGACGGGTTGTTCGTTGAAAGTGTAGCTGCTGAAAAGGGATTTATCGAGGAAAGCTAGGCCTTGGATGACGCGGCCTTCCTCTACCGAGAATCGTAGGCCATCGGGTGTGATTTGGACCGTGGCCTTGGAGGCAAAGCCAATGCAAGAGAGTAGGGTATAGAGGTGATGGGCATTATTGGAGACACAGGTAAACAACGGCTCCATTGTTGCAGCTGTGCTGGTATATTGAATGGCGTGGGTGAGGTGGCGAAGGAAGTTTTGAGGTCACGAGCTTGTAATGACTTGGGAGATTCTAGCAGTACAGGTCCCTTTGGATTCCCCGCTTATCGTACATGGAGGGAAGAGAGTTGGTAGGGGGTATCACGTTAAACATAGACTCCGACAGCGCAGATCATGAAGACAGATCCAAAACTATCAATGGGAACGAGGTCAGCCTCCAAAAAAAACCGGATTATACCTGTGATGTCGTATTTACTTACCCGAATAGTAATGAAGCCGGCAGACCCACGGAGGTGAGGCTCAGGAATGAACGGTCTGATTGGAGTTAGTGTCAGGCAATTCGGAATTGGCTTCATCGTTGGTGGGTAAGGAACTCACTCAGACCGAAAAGACCAGTAAAAATGACCGCTAGAACTGAGTCAGTAATGTCAACCAACATGAGGCCAGTTGTTCGTACCGAGCAGAAGTAGACAGAAGCCGACAAAGAATTGGCTATCCTTGGGCACAAGAGGTTGGAATGGAGATGCGGAGGCTGCCTCCCAGACTTCGTTCAGAGACATGAGTGATGTGATAGGTGGTGATGGAATGGAATAGAGTAGAGTATCAATTAGTTAACAAAGGTGAGTTGTACGGGGGGAGGATAGTTACATAGCTGGTCTTAGCGCTTGGCTGATCTGGCCCGATTACGTAACCCTTCAAACTCCGGGGACGACGTGCTCCCCCAAGGAACGCGATCGCAGTCATCGTCCCCTCAATCCACCTATCATGGCCGTTGTTTCACCTAAGAGTGAGTCTAGTTATATCCAGAAGCTGGGATATATACTGACTGATCATCTCATTTATAGGCTCCAAGAGGAAGGCCTCGGAGGAAGCCGCCTCCCCGGATTCACAACAGCAAGCTAGCAAGAAAGCGCGCACCGATTCTCCCGAGAAAGAGGTGTGTTCGGCGATTGGATGTTTGTTTTAGTTCTAAGACACAGCTGACTTTAAATTTCTAGGAGGATGGTCCGCTGGAAAAAACCCCGTTGCGCATCGTGCCTTTCCCCGAAAAGGTGAGAGCTGCCTATCCCCTCATCGCCTCTCGACGCTCCATACGCCCAAAACCATAATGGATCTCCTTTTAACATGTTGGATTAGCCTGCTGTCCTAGAAGAACGCCGTGGAGATATCGAGTTCCGCGTAGTCAATAACGACGGGTCACACGACAGTTTCATTGTCCTCACTGGCTTGAAATGTATCTTTCAAAAACAACTTCCCAAAATGCCAAAGGACTACATCGCCCGACTCGTGTATGATCGATCGCATTTGTCTATTGCGATTGTGAAACATCCGTTGGAAGTGGTCGGGTATGTCAAATGAATATGGGGATCATACATGGATGATGCTGACGGGAACACCCCCAGAGGAATTACATATCGCCCGTTCAATAGTCGCAAATTTGCCGAGATTGTATTCTGTGCCATTTCGTCCGACCAACAGGTCAAAGGTTACGGCGCGCATCTTATGTCCCATTTGAAGGTATGTTCGAAAACTTGCAGCCACCAGGCTATTCAAGCCTAATGTTTATTGCGCAGGACTACGTGAAAGCCACCTCTCCCATCATGCATTTTCTCACCTATGCCGACAATTACGCCATTGGATACTTCAAAAAACAAGGGTTTACGAAGGAGATCACGCTGGACAAATCTATTTGGATGGGCTACATCAAGGACTACGAGGGAGGTACTATTATGCAGTGCACCATGCTACCAAAGATACGGTACCTTGAAATGGGTCGCATGCTTCTGAAACAAAAAGAGGCTGTCCAAGCGAAGATTCGTGCATTCAGCCGGTCGCATATTGTTCATCAGGCACCAAAGGACTGGAAGAATGGCGTCAGCAAAATCGATCCTCTCTCCATCACTGCCGTCAAGGAATCTGGATGGTCTCCGGACATGGATGAGCTAGCTCGCCAACCCCGGCATGGGCCGAACTACAATCAACTCTTGCATCTGCTCAATGATATGCAAAACCACAGTGCAGCCTGGCCATTCACCCAACCTGTGAATCGCGACGAGGTTCCCGATTACTACGAGGTGATCCTGGAGCCGATGGACTTGTCCACGATGGAGGAGAAACACGAGAAGGACATGTACCCCACTCCACAGGATTTTATCAAGGATGCGACATTAATCTTTGAGAACTGTCGACGTTATAACAATGAGAGCACTCCTTACGCCAAGAGTGCTAACAAACTTGAGAAGTTTATGTATCAGCAGATACGAAACATTCCTGAGTGGTCGGTAAGTGCAAAGGTTACAAGGGCCCGTCTTCAAGGTAGCATGCTAACATCCGATTTTCTAGCATCTGGGCGAAGGGCAATAGGACGGCTAGTTCTCCCTCGTTTGGACAGTGTGGTCTTCTTTCTCTTCTTTTTTTTTTTTTTTTTTTTTTTTTTTTTTTTTTTTTTTTTTTCGCGACGGTGTTTAGATGGGATGGCGTTCGGAGGGACTCGGTTTAGCAATACCCTGTGGATAGTTTTTAAGGAGCATAAGAACCGAAAGGTGCTATGAAAATATGAATGATCAAGAAATTGAAGTTGATGATAGAATATATTAAATATTAAGAGTACGGAGTACATATTAAACATTAAGAACCCCCCTATGATGCAATGTTCCTCACGCGTAGTGACAGGTGGGGCCGGATGATTGTTGTTGCGGTGTTGTTTCATCTCCGAGAATCCTGGGCGACGGCAGTTTGCGAGTGTGGCTGGGCGATCTGCTTGTTCGCCCTCACCTTCGCCCTGACTGAGCCTGGTCTCGTTCGTTTTACCCCCCTAGTTCATGGGATTTCTTGCTTCTTCATTCCTCTGAGTTCCTGGCTGCTGTAGAGCGGCTGTTGGCCAAATTTGTGCGACAATACTGTGGTTCCCAGGGGCTTCTCCTATCCGGTCAACATTGCGTGTCCCGCGGCGCCAGACTCGATTCTTTTCGCTACCTCCTCTTTTGGATACCCACAAGGGTCTCTCTCGTTCTTTTCCCGACTCTCGGCAAACCTCTTGAAATTTCCTACGACCAATTGTTGTGTTGAAACCCCATTATCTACGCGATTTCCGATCCAACACGTTCTCTACCCCCTTTTGCGGCCCCTCCTCGACTTTTCGAACTTGTGGTGGAAATTTACCGGTTACGAATCATCGACAAGTTGCCCAAAATGGCCTCACCAGATTCCTTTCTTGATGTGGAGCAGCGAAACCGTCTGCCCACTCTCTTCGAAGTCCTCAGTCGCCGCACACTAGCACCCGTCGACCTCTTCTCCTTTTACATTTACATGCGAGACCAGCAGCGCTCGGTGGATTACTTGGACTTCTGGTAAGGCTGGCCGCGCGCCGACAAATCAATACAGATTCTAATCATTGACTTTTCATTACACAGGTTGGACGTTTCACAGCACATGTCCCTATGCCGCCACTATGTTCGGGAACTTCGGCGGTCCGTCCTTGTCGCAACGCCTGATATGGAGAGGGCCGACAGCAAGCGGTCATCTGCGATGTTGGAAAACCTGGAAAACCTGGGTGATATCCCTTTAGTGGAGGCTGGGCCTTCACGATTACAGACCAACGAGAAGGACAGAGATGCCGACCACCGCCTCTCTGCTTTCTTGCGCTCTGAAGGCGCTCCTTCCTCACATTCGCCCCAGAACAGCATTGGATCTCAATCAGCATATCGCACCCCATCCAACGATGTGCAACCCCGCCCCAGCGACGGTACCCGGAATGATGACTCGACCTCTCCTGGACACACTGTGGCTCGTAACGATATCCGTGCAAGTGCCGAAAAGATTCTTTACACCTACCTTCTACCTGGCTCTGAGCGAGAAATTATCCTTCCCGAAACAATGGTTTCCACCATTATCAACCTGATCGAAGACGACAACCGTGACGATCCCGAGGTATTCGACCCCGCCAAGGATTACGTCTTCCAAGCTATGGAGCGTGATGCATTCCCAGGCTTCTTGCAGGCCAAGGCACTGGGAAATCTCGTTCCTTTGAGCATTATCGCTCGTTTGGCCTTCGCCCTTATCAGTTTCGGAGGTGGATTCTGGGGTGCTTTTTATGTGGTGCTCCGCAACAAGCCTCGCGGCATTCGCTGCTGGGTTATTCTCCCATTTGCCGTGGCGGCCTACTTCATTGTCTCCTATCAGTACAAGATAGATCCCGCCATGGCATTCTTTGGCTATAGCGAGTACACTTTCATGAACTGGGCCCCGATCCGCGAACCATACGTCCGAAAGCTCCTCAACAAGCGCGCTCTGGTCACTGCGGCAATCGCTTTCCTGAGCGCTGCTGCTTTGAGTATTTTGTTCATCTTCGTCCCTGGTACTATGCTGTAAACCAGTTTTTACCTGCCCTAATGATCAACCTCACCGCTCTGTTGTTTTCTGATTCCCGTGCAATGCCCGAGGCGTGACCCAGGTCCTTTCAGTGTCTGCATCCGTATGCTTTAGTGGAATGTTTCTCAAGCTGGCGTCTGGATTCTACTATTCTGGCTTGCTTCTGCGAAGCATAATATTTCAACCCCATTACTCTCAGTTCGCTTCGCAGTCTGTCCTTCTAAGGCAGTGTAATTGCGCCGAGTATGACTTTACCCCCACCCCCCTCTCTCTCCCTTTTCACCATCAACCGTTGGCGACCACGCCTCTTCTCCTTGCCGTGTCCATATTCGCCATCTCTTTTGCCGTCTTTTCCCTTCTACCAATACCCCTTCTGACATTCCATCTATTGTCTTTTGTCTTTTGTATCTATGTTCTCTACGAGTCTTGCCACTAGGGCATCACGAATACATTTCTTGTTGTCGAAGAGCAGAAGCAATGTATACGGAATCATATCAATTAAAATTCACCACCTTGAGGGGTAAATCTAGTCAGGTATGAGAGTCATAGCATTCATCAGCATGCCAAATGTAGAGCCATATGCTGGTATATCTGCGTCGTATTGTTTACTAGGCTCTTCACTTAGGCCTTCCTCCAAGAATGCGCTTTGAATGCCTGCTCCCACCACGAGACGGCCCTTCATCAATATCCATCCGAGAACCAGCCTCAGCACCTTCAGTAGATTCCCAGAACCCATCATCACGATCGATATCATCGGCTTCCCGCTTATTGCCCGGAACCCCGCCGCCAGCACCCCACCGCCCAACCGGCCGACGCCCAAAGGCATCGAGTTTCCCACGCGACGAACCGCCCGAAGAGGCATCGACAGAGGAGCCACCCGTTGCCTTTCGCCGTTCCATGGCTTCCTCGATGCGTTTTTGGTATGCCTGGTCCTTGGCATGGCGCGCCGTCGCATTGGATTTAACCCGCGCAATCTCGGCTTCCAAATCGGATACTACTTCTCCGCATCGGGCTTCCCATTCGGTCAGGAGGGAGATCATTTTCGGGAGAGCCTGTGGCTGGACGTCGCGGAGGGGCGCGACGGCGGTGACGTTCACGTTGGGTGGGGTCGTTGCGGGGGAGAGACGGGCGGATATCAAGTTTGCGTAGATGGCTGTTGTGACCAGGGACTCTAGCTCGGCGGTTGAGGAGAAAGAGAGTGCGTTCATGAGGGCTGAGTAGGTTAGAGATTCGGCGGATGCAGCGAGAGAGAGGAGAGAGAGGAGGCGGAGTTTGAGAGATTGTTCGCTGCTCAGTTTCGGGAGGTTGGGTGTTTCTGTGATGGGGAGGGGATGCAGTTAGCTCTCACCGTACACAAGGTGGATTATTTTCAGAACAATAGTTAAGGGGTTTGAGGTGATCGTACCCTGGTATTCCTGCCATGTGCCCCAGGCGAAGATCTGTAGCAACTTCAGGTAGGCCTGGTATTCGGCGGGGGTGTCTGGAGAGGCTAGGGCTTGAACTGTTTCGGTTTCGAGGAGCTCGGCGAAGACGTAGGTTTGGGGGCTCGATGTGGCATTTGTAATTAGGTTGGCTATGAAGCGCGGGGAAGTGGCACTATTGGAGTTGGCGAGGTGGATGAATGGCTGTAGAGCCTCCAGGGCTCGGCCATGTGTTTGGTCCATGGTGTGTGGTAAATCGGCTGGTGGCCTGAGTGGCCTGGGTCGCCTTGATATTAGAATGAATTGTGAAGAGTAAGCGAGGAGAGTAAGTGAGGGGGTAGTGGGCTTGTGAAGCAAGAGAGTGTGATGAGTTGGAGATGGAGATGGAGATGGAGATGGAGTTAGAGTTGGTGTCGTGAAGCGGAGCGGAGCTTGTTTGCATTGTATGCACTAGTAGTCTTGAAGTACAGTGTAAAGTCAACAACATGAATGGGTTTCCAGGGTACTATTCTAGTATTTTAGTATTCTAGAAGTCAAAAGTGAGGGCTGGTACGGAGTACAGTAAATCAAGATATGTAGAAATTGCCTCTGCTCGTAGGGGCAATTCCCACATATCACTCTCGTACTCTGGTATGTAAACCACGCCTTACCAGATTCGGGAATGGATCCATTCAGTCCTTCAGTCCATCTGATTAGTTGGTTTCAAGGCTAGTGTGATCTTATCACAATCTCCTAAGGAAGGTTCTCATGCCAAGCCTGATCTGAGGATTTAACTCTCATGGTATCTCCTAGCACCATAACGTAGATATAGTTCGCTATGGTGTCACTGCACTGGTTCATGGATTATGCTGGTACCTGTTCGTATTGCTTCCTGCTAGTCCCATAACCATATTCCTAGGGAATCCCTGTTCCGACCTCTCCGATCGAGTCCAGCTCCACCTGGCTAGATTGCCTTCGCAATGCTAGGGACTCCTAGGGTTGTTTTGAAACGCTCAAGGGTGGGTTGACAGCATTTGACAGCCCTCTGACACACTACTGTTTCATGCCTCCATCCCAGTAGACCCTTCAATTCCGGTGTTGATATATCTGAAGAATTCCAAGCTCCTCGGCGACCACAATTGGGAACTGGCCCGCCCTTGTGCACTTGCATAGATTGGCTTGAAAGGGCGGAGTAGGCGACGCATTCCTTCACGCGGCGGAGACGATCCCGATCCACCCCCCCATGCCCATGCGTAATCTCCCTCTTTTCTTTCTTTCTGGCTCCCTTTAACCGACGAGGTATTTGAACTTCCCATTTCTTCCATTTTCCCCCCTCTTTCAGAGACGTGGCCTTTGTTTTGCTTTGCCTCGTTCGGCCGCTATTGTCTTGTCCCTCTCCATGCGGGAATGATCTGATCGGACTTGGTCGATCCGACGCCATCCGTCACTTTACCCTTTATCACGCTATCCTCTCATCACATCGCCTCTAGGCGCTGTCTCTCGCCCTGCGCGGTCTTAAGAACTATCGCCCTCATGCAATAATCGATCGCCTCGCCACTTCCTCCCCTTCCTTCCATCCCCTCCTCATGTCCGCCGAACAAAGTGGTGCGGCTGATGCGATAGCCGCCCAGCGAATCCCCGCCATGGCTACAACCACTGTCAAGATCGATGGAATGACTTGCGGAGCATGCACCTCGGCCGTCGAAAGCGCATTCAGGGGTATCGACGGTGCTGGCGATGTCTCTGTTAGTCTCATCATGGGCCGCGCCGCCATTCAACACGATCCCTCCATACTGGCCCCAGCCAAGGTGGCGGAGATGATCGAAGACTGCGGCTTTGACGCCGTCGTTCTGTCAACGGAAGAACGGATTCAGACTACAGACACCGGCTCCTCCGATCTCTCATCCGCGCGACCCTCCGCGACGACCCTCGCTGTCGAAGGCATGACCTGCGGCGCATGTACATCCGCGGTGGAAGGCGGGCTAAAGGACGTCACCGGTGTGACCTCTGTGAATGTATCGCTCTTATCGGAGCGCGCGGTGGTGGAACATAATGCGGGAGAAATTTCTTCAGACCAAATCGCAGAACTCATCGAAGATCGAGGCTTTGGAGCACGCGTGCTGGAAACAAAACCTTTATCGGGCCCCGAAAGTCATTCGAACCTCGCCGACACCACTGAAAATAAATCCGGCCACGCTGTTACCACCATTGCAGTGGGAGGTATGACCTGTGGCGCATGTACATCCAGTGTTCAGAATGCCTTTGACAACGTGGATGGTGTTTTCCAATTCAATATCAGCCTCCTGGCCGAGCGTGCTGTCATTGTGCATGATCCGTCAATCCTGTCGGCCAAAGATCTTGCGGTAATAGTGGAGGATTCTGGATTTGATGCGTCGATCGTATCATCTGAAGCCCAGGAACCACTCTCAAAGAAAACCCAGCAAATCAACCTAAGTATGCATGGCCTGCGGGATGCCGCTTCCGCTGTGGCGTTGGAAGACGATCTTCAAAGTCGTCCCGGGATCAAATCGGCCTCAATAAATATGGCCAACAATCAGCTACTTGTGGCTTTCGACACATCCGTCATCGGGGTTCGGTCTATATTTGAGATTATCGAGGCGGCTGGGTATAATGCCCTAATTACAGATACGGATGACACCAATGCACAGCTTGAGTCTTTGGCCAAAACAAAAGAGATTCAGGAATGGCGACGGGCATTCATGACCTCATTATCCTTTGCGGTCCCCGTCTTCATCATCAACATGATCTTGCCCATGTATCTGCCCGGCCTCGACTTTGGCAAGTTCAGAATCCTCCCAGGCCTCTACTTGGGAGATCTACTCTGCCTCTGCCTGACGATTCCTGTACAATTCGGGATAGGGCGACGATTCTATGTCACCAGTTATAAATCTCTCAAGCATAAGTCCCCTACTATGGATGTCCTGGTCATTCTAGGAACTTCTGCCGCATTTTTTTACAGCTGCTTCACCATGATCATGGCTCTACTCGACGACCAACATATGCGACCAAGCACTGTTTTCGATACGAGCACTATGCTGATCACATTTATCACACTGGGGCGCTGGCTAGAGAACCGCGCCAAGGGACAGACATCTGCTGCCCTGTCTCGGTTAATGTCGTTGACCCCCTCTATGACCAGTATTTACGAGGACTCTATCGCGGCCGAAAAATTGGCCGCTAGCTGGGCCCCCGAAGGCGCTCCAGATGCTTCCAACTCGACTCTGACTGACGAAGCCTCGGTAAACCAAAAAATCATCCCCACTGAATTGATTCAAGTCGGCGACATTGTCATCCTTCGTCCTGGTGACAAGATCTCTGCCGATGGGTTGATTATTCGAGGCGAAAGCTATGTCGACGAAAGTATGATCACTGGCGAGGCCTTACCCATTCATAAGAAGAAAGGCAGTCATGTCATTGCCGGAACTGTAAATGGCACCAGCTCCATCGATTTCAAAGTCATTCGGGCCGGTAAAGATACCCACCTCAGCCAAATCGTCAAATTGGTCCAGGACGCGCAAACAAGCCGAGCACCCATCCAACGTATGGCGGATATTGTGGCGGGCTATTTTGTCCCCACGATTATCGGTCTGGGTTTAATCACCTTTTTTGGCTGGATGTTCCTCAGTCATGTCTTGAACAATCCGCCACTGATATTCCAGTCTAAAGATAGTGGTGGTCGAGTCATGGTCTGCCTGAAGCTTTGCATCTCGGTCATTGTTTTTGCCTGTCCTTGCGCTCTAGGCCTCAGCACTCCTACGGCAGTCATGGTCGGCACTGGCGTGGGTGCCGAGCATGGCATTCTTGTCAAGGGAGGCGCCGTTCTAGAGGCTGCTACTAAGGTCAACCATGTTGTCTTTGATAAGACTGGCACATTAACAACTGGCAAAATGAGCGTGTCTCAAGCACAGATCGAGTCTCACTGGACTGCCAATGATTGGCGGCGTCGACTCTGGTGGCTCATCGTTGGTCTCGCAGAGATGGGTAGTGAGCACCCCATCGGTCATGCTATCATGTCCGAGGCCAAAACCCAATCTGGAAATGGGATAGAGGATGGATTGCCTGGAAGTGTCGGCGACTTCGATGCCTGTGTAGGAAAGGGTATATCTGCCACCGTCGAGCCTACATCAAGTGTCGAGCGCGTTCGCTACCAAGTTCTTATTGGAAATGCGGAGTTCCTTCGGTCAAAAGACATTCCTGTCCCTGTTTCAGCGGACCCGGAGTCTTCCAATGCTCCAGAAAGTGCAGCGTCTGCGGCGGTACCTAAACCCAACGTTGTTTCCGGTGTCACCCGGATTCATGTCGCGATTGACAACCGATATGCAGGAACTATCTCTCTCTTGGACAGCCTCAAGATTACAGCCGTTGCAGCTGTGGCAGCCCTACATCGCATGGGAATTTCGACATCAATGGTGACTGGTGACACGTTATCTACAGCACTGACAATCGCCTCTGCTGTCGGAATCCCCTCTGCCTCTGTTCATGCATCCGCCTCACCATCCGACAAGCGTGTCATTATATCTTCTCTCCAATCAAACGGAGACCGTGTTGCAATGGTCGGTGATGGCATTAATGATTCTCCCGCTCTTGCAACCGCATCCGTGGGAATTGCCCTGGCGTCGGGAACCGATGTGGCCGTGGAGGCAGCAGACATTGTCCTCATGCGTCCAGATGATCTCCTCTCCGTCCCTGCCAGTCTTTCTCTTTCGCGCGCAGTTTTCACGCGGATCAAGCTGAACCTGATGTGGGCTTGCTTGTACAACATCATTGGCTTGCCATTCGCTATGGGCATTTTCCTACCTTTCACAGGACTCATGCTTCCCCCAATGGCAGCAGGCGCCGCAATGGCCCTATCCAGTGTCTCGGTAGTTGTCAGCAGCTTACTTCTGAAACTCTGGCGCCGTCCGTCATGGATGGACACCGAACGTCTCGAAAAGGAGCTGGGCTCCGGCTCCATTCCCATCAATGGCGCACGTCATAGCCGTAAGTCTAGTTGGTGGGCACCTGCGAAGATTCTTTCAACAGACCAACCAGCTGTACTGCGTCGGGTTGGTGACATTGCCTCCGCGCTATGGTCGATGATTACCGGTAAGCGGACCGTTATCCGTGAGGATGAGGGTTATGTCCCGCTTCAGACCGTAGACTCTCCCGTTTAATCGGGACTCTACATTTGATGATATTTATTCTTTGCATGTTTTCCATATGTTGATATCTGTATGATCTTGAACGTGTTTATTGGGTATTCGGGCCTGGGCTTTGATTTTGGTTGATACAAACAATGGCGTCTGTGGAAATTATTCGTTTGCGTGTTCGATACCTCTGCTGCACAAATGCATTCAACATCTCAAGTTTATTCTGATTCGATCGTAGTCTCTGGATGCGACTCACGGCTTTGGATAGTATCTCATACTTTTTACTCCATACTAGCCATGAACAACGTACAGATTTACTAAACCATAATGGCCTCTATGAAGTCATGGACAATATCAAACCGTATGCCATCTGGGTTTGTGAAGTTCAACCCCTCGTCTAGGAGAATATGCTGCTTTTTAGTAAAATGTCTTGGAGTACGAAAGAGGAATACTCACACCAAAGCTCATCCGCCTCAGGATGCGGCCCAACAACTCCAACCCAATCTTTACCAAAAGGTGTAACCGAAGCGGCAATATCGCCATTACTTGAGTATCCCTGAAGCTCGGCCTTGGACTGAAGACGATTCTCCTCAAATGCATCATATTAAAGATATGTCAGACAGTATCAGTGGTTACTTCATGAAATTTTGGGAAACAGGCTTCCCATATGTCCTCAAAGTGTTTCTGCGTGGTGTAGTGGACAAGTCTCACGGTACCCGTTAGCTCATCGACGAAGACCAAGCCACCACAGTATGAGCTTAGCTGCTTAATGTCTGTGATATTCAACTAATCGAACTCGTGAGAACTGATCTCAATCGCAAGCGCATGTTCAAGCTGAGCCACAGTGAGAGGACCTTTTGCGTTCGCGATCCATCCTATAGTTCTCTTCGCAAGCTCTACGACATCTGCACTTTGATGCTCAATCCTCTTGACGGTTTCGCTATAAGCATGCTCGTAAACGTTGTACTGAGATCCAGAGTTAAATTTAGTTATCATATTTCGAACCCTCTTCTCGTTTCCCTGATCGAGGAGTAAATTGAAGTAGAGTCGAACGAGAAGAAACCTTGGCTATGTCAGTAGTGCACTTTTTTCCGGCTCTAGATATGCTTACATCCCACGAGCAGCTTCCGTGATACCATCTTTGATGCACTGCTTCAGATTCGGCCTTTGCTGCACAAAATCCGGAAGTTCAACTATACGTGAGTCCAAGTAAGATTGGATGTCTTCACGCCTGGGTTTAATCTCAACAGAAACGTAAGTCTGAAGGTAAGCTGCAATTTAAGTGTTGGGTCGAGAAATTGCCAGTATACTAATGCCTGTTTGGACACTGAGACTGACAAGCTGGTGAAGGAATGGTTGACGAACACTGACGAGGCCGTCGGAAACTGAGCGTTCATCAAGTGCATCAATAATGAAGAAAACTCTTGTGCTTGTAGCAATAATAAATTTCAACTCGCAGGTGATTGGACTTTTGGAGGGACGAGTCTTCTTTTTTTTTACGTGACTCGTATACATTGACTTGACACCATCAGGGATCAAGGCGTCGAAGCCCGACAGCTAGTCATTGGCGTCAGCAATTATGGCAGAAGTTTCCAGATGAAGGACGCGTCCTGCTCCGGTCCCTTCTGCACCTTTACTGGAGATAGAAATCACTCCATGGCCTATGCCGCTCCTTGCACGTCAACTGCTGGCTACATCTCCAACGCTGAGATCAACGACATAATCAAGAACCACGGGAGCTATTCCATCGTCAAGTCGTCCATTGACAAGGCTTCTGACTCCATGCTTAGTTGTTTCGTGAAATGCTACTACATTGGTTGATTTTCTTCCTCTCGTACCTGAGCGTAACACGAAAAAGGCGATGTATTGGTCAGAATTGAGCTCAATAAAGACAAGTGATTGTCGATGGCTGAATAATCTAAAGCTTCCCAGCTGCGGCGTAGCGGTCATTTGGTTGACACTTTGTAAACCACCCCATATATTTGTCCTCGATGTAAGGTGCTATACCAGTACCTGGATACACCGCCTCGCGCCCGTGGGCAAACCGCGCTAGCGCCTGTTCTGCATGCGCTTCAGCGTCATATCCATATACATCCAGCACCGTCTGAGGGTCATCGTAGAGATTGCTGCTGCGAACCAAATATTTCCCTTCAAGCGACGGTGCCATTGCCGCATCGCGAGCCTGTTGCTTAGGGCCATCCGGTAAGTGCCAGATGGCACCATTCAGAAAAGAGACCTGTTGTTTCATAAAGGCTTTTGGCATCCGCTCGAGCTCGTATATATTGATGGCTTCGCGAAGACTCAGCTTTCCGCGAGTAACTGCCCCGACGCACTTTGCGAGGAAAGCTCCGTCTTCCATGGACGTAGCAGCCCCTTGCGCCATATGGTTTACCATTGAGTGCGCTGCATCCCCCATCAAAACCACATTCTTCTGTGGGGAGGACCATGATTGCAAGGGCCCGGTCACCAATAGCGGCCAGCGTGACTGCCAGTATACAGAACGTCAGCAGCAATCCAGAATTTCTCGAAAGGGAGTAAAGCTAACAGTCTCGGTGATCATATCGACAATGCGTTTAATCCGAGGATCAAAGTCTTTGTATGCATCCCGCATTTCCTCGACAGGAACATTCGGTTGGGTACTATAGACCTTCTCCGGACGATGATGCGAGAGCACCAGGTTGAATGTTTCGCCCCCACTGATGGGATAAGTGATAATATAGGCATTATGTCCCATCCAGACCTCCATCGTCAACTTTTGAATGAGCTCCTTTGCAATTGGGTCCTGCCGGATACGGTCATACGGTATAATCGCCCGGTAAGCAGAGTTGGTAGTTTTGGCGTCCGGCTTTATGTTCGGAAACAGCGTACTTCGGACAATGCTGTTTACGCCATCAGCACCCACGCAGAGGTCGAAATGATATTTATCCCCTTTTTGTGTTTCGACCGTGACTTCATCCTTCTCCTGATAGTCAAGTGAGATGACGCGACTGTTAATATGAATCGCTGCTCCCAGACGCGTGGCCACGGCCGCGAGACCTTGGTGGAGATGAGCACGATGAACAAGCCACCACGGTCTGCCCAATGCTCTTTCGACAATTGGTATTTCGGTATGTCCGACAAGAGTGCCATCTTTGCGGCGCATATTCAGTTCTTCGATTTGAACCAAGTTGTCTCCTATCACATCCGCAACGCCCCATTTCTGCAGCAGAACCGATACATTCGGCGTCATCTGGATCCCGGCCCCGATCTTTTTTCTATGAGCTCCTGCATGCGACAATATTTGCTGACTGCTAAGGTTAACTTACTTCGAGCAATTCATCCGCTGCTTCCAGGACAGTGACATCCACCCCTGCACGTCGAAAGGCAATGGCAGCTGCCAGCCCTCCTATTCCTGCGCCGATGATTCCAACATGAACACGCTGAGTCGCCTGTAGATATTAGTACAAAGTCAAGCATTCGAGAAGCAGCCTTCTCACCATGTTCCACGTTCCGGGTTTATAGAGCAACTTGTGGTAGAGAATAAAATAGCTTAGGATTGCACTTGATACAACAAGTCATGGGGATACCGAAAGGATATATATATACTTGCAACTACTCTATTTTCGCACTCCCCGGGCTGCCCATTCGGGGAGTTAGGCATTCCGGCCCAGCCGTGGGGGGGTAGGATACCCCGGATTCCCCGCATCCGCTGACTGAGGCTGGACGGCACGTACGCCTGTGGGACTTCTAAACCCACGCGAGACGGAATTGGTGGCGCATGTGGGGTAAAGTTGAGGTGTTAAATAATATTCGAACGATAATGCCGACACACGGGGATTGTCAAATGATCATAGCATTGGCTAGATATTTTACTGTCATTACCTGACCCGCTGGGCCGCCGGGCCGTCAGGGGTTCGGTGCCGCACTATTATCCAGCGGATCTAATTCTTACTATACTATCCTTCTCTGTGAAAGATCCTCTACATCATCTATCAGCAGGTACGCTAAGCTGTCTGCCTTAAGTTTATTTTTCTCACTCCTACGGCAATGCCGGATACTGAGACTATTGCTCCTTCCGCGGCGAAACCATCTCGAAAGGCTCGAACAGCCGAACCGCCCAGCTTGTACCTACATGGCCCCTTCTCTGTTTGCTCCACTACAGCTAACTCGTAGTTAATGCCTCACTATTCCGAGGACCCTACCAAGAAGCTGCAACCCTAACCAATCATGAATTCGCCAAAGTCCACGGGGGGGTACCAAGTCGGAGCTGTGAAGAGAAAAGAGCCCGGTTGAATATTCGGTAGGAAAGTCGAAAGCAAGCCTATTATCAAAACATGGCTCTTCAGAAACTGTGCATTGTGCAGGTGAGAGCTGTTAGCGGTTTTTTGAGACAATTGCTGAAGCGTGGGCAGGGCCAGCCTTGGAATGGCAGGCAGTTTGCATCTGTGCGGGATAACTAACTGAGAGGATCCAATATTGCAGATAGCTGCGAAAGATATTCTTGACACCGCTCAACAACAGGGTTTCCCGGGTCAAGCTGACGCAGTGCTTCAGCCGCCGTGTCAATACAGGGCCGGGAATGGCTAACCATGATCCAGGCTGACGGGTTGCGGTCACGCTCCTTCGATGCCACGATGAGGGAGCCGAAAATAACTAGTGCTGCATTGAAGGCTGTGTTACATCAGCTTCAGTTTCCTTGAAGTCAAATATAACAGAACTCCACCTACTGTAATAGAGTGAATAATTCCATGCACCCAAGAACTCACGTCGCCAGCCACTACCGGCAGACATATTGTGTACAATCGAGATAATCGACATAGCAGATTCAACACAGCTAATGACGCTGCTCAGACCCATTTGCTGAAGCAGCCGCGTTTCAGACGTCGCCAGCGTGTCGCCTTGTGTCTGAACTGGGTCGAGGAGGCTCTCTAAGCAGCGGCGATGCACCAGGATTCGAAGGTTATTATAGCGCACGGAGAGGACTACCTCGAATCGATGGCGGATTATCGAGCCAGTATCCATCTTCTCAACGTCATCCAGACTTAAGGGGCTGTCGCATACTTTCAGGCCCAGGGAGGGCAACTGCTGAAGTCGCCATTCATCGAGCTGGCGCTGCCCTTCGAGGATCCCGGACATGGCGTCTATAGGGCTCGTGGAAACTTCGAACCCTAAATTGGCCCCGTAGCACGATTCGAGCACGTTATAAAGTATAACGTATAGCTTTCTGTATATTATTAGCGAAAGATCACTGTCTTCCAATTTACATGGAAAATCAAGTCAGAGCTCACACTGCAGCCGTAAAAAAAAGAGCCGTCCAACATTCGATAAGTATTAGACTCCGCGGGCGAGCTCAACATTTGCAAGTCCTGGGAGGGCATTTCCAGCTTCACGTAAAATTCAGGTATGGTACACGGGCGACCAAAAGTCATGCTTAAAGTACTAGAATGACCGAATCAACGCAATGCGCAAGACCTCATAAAGAGCTGTCCTCACCGGTCAAGAAGGACACATCCAAACCAGGTGCGTTTACGAGTCTCACATTCCGCTGGAGGAAATCCCCGATTTGCATCTGGAGAGTGTAGACCTAATTGATACGCCGCAGATATTGCCAACCCATGTGCCGTCCAAGCTTGCACTGACTTTTGGGTACCTTGTAGGTACTGACCCAGGATTAGGAGATATTGCACTGCATCGGAATTAGCTCGTTGACATACTGCGAAGAACAAGGTCAGCTCCTGCATCGACACTCACCCATCTCTAAGCTGGCATTCCGTTTGGAATCTCGATCACAGAGGCCATTTGCTCTTTGATAATACACATCGGATTCCTGTATTCGTTTCTCCGCAGGCATGTCACCTTTGGTTGACAGACTTGCTGCGATAGCAAGGACGATGTTGAGCAGACCGAGCCAGGTTCTACGAACCTTGCGAAATCTTTCCTTCTTCATCTGAAAGTATGTCTCGCAGAATGATTTTTCATGGATAAAAGGCAGAAGCTGTCCGGTCTTATGGAAGTACTGCTGAATAAGACTCCACGTACGTTCCTCGCTTGGTAGAGCGTAGATGTTGACTGCCGCACTCAAATTAATGTTTTCAACACTCACCGGGCGGCCCGTAGATGGGGATTTGGCACCGTTGACCGTCCCACAGGTCCTCTGCGACGAGGACGGGACCAGGGCCGGGTCCCCTATGCGGACTTGTCTTTGCTATCGCTCGGGATATACACCGCAGAAATGCAATATTAGAAGAAGACCCTTGCACAATTAGCGCCCAGGGGTGCCACCAACAATCCCATATAGGTAGACAATTAGCATACCGAAGAAACCG
Source organism: Penicillium waksmanii (assembly GCF_028829765.1). NCBI lineage: Eukaryota > Fungi > Ascomycota > Eurotiomycetes > Eurotiales > Aspergillaceae > Penicillium > Penicillium waksmanii. Next base: position 1,525,805 of record NW_026643252.1, read on the forward strand.
CAATTCTCTTCGTCTGTAAACTGAAGCGCTCCCATTCCGTCTACCGAGCTCTCAGATACATCAATTTCTCTCAGAGGCTCTGTTGTATTCTCGCCCCTGGGATCTGGTGCTGCTGCTGAGGCAGTTGAAGAGTCCTGTACATCTTTCAATGGGTCTTCTGACCCCCTACTCGGGCCTTCACTCGATTCTTTGCCGTCTATGGGCGCCGATGAACTATGGTCCTGGAGCTGCCGTATTGATGCTTCCATCTTCTCTAGTCGCTGCTCCAGTTCCAGGATATAGCTTGGACATTTGTTAACATCGTCGCCTACAGATCGCTCGCAAAAGACCTGTCGATGGCAGTGGAGGGGAATTGAATGCTCTTCACCTTTTTCTCAAGGTCAAATTATTCGGACCAGCACCCTCGGAATACAAACATTCGATTTCCAGTTCGCGGCATAGGGCACATGGCCGATCACCTGAACACTAGATGAGATTCCGGTCAGCCCGGCTGGCTTTCAGGCACCATTCGAATCGAGGCGGACTGCGTCCTCACCCGGGATTTCCTGTGCCGACAAGATTGGCAGGCCAATGTGGCCCTGCGCCGTTTATTCGACTGCGGCACGGACGGAGACATGGTTTGAATGGGCGCTCGTGGAATTAGGATACATGCATCCCCTGCAGTTATCGAAGGGCAATCGCCAGGCATTCTCTTTCAGATCCAACCGAGGGTAATGCGTGGTAAGGAAGCCTTTCCCCGGAGACTCCAATTCTCCCCACTCGCATTTCCCGCTGTCTTTTCCGGGAATGATTGGCAGTTTCGCAGAAACCCAGCTCTTTTCGGCGAAGGAAAGAGACGATCGCATCCGACTGGCACGCTCAGTTAAGCTACTTCCCCACACCAGCCTAACTCCCCGGTCACAACCAAATCCCGGTTCGACGGTTCGACGGTTCGACATCTTAACCATTCCATTTGTCCGGGTGGCGTTTCCGCTTGACTGGACCATTAGAAGCCCGCTCCCGGGCGAGTATATAGAGCCCAGTTGAACTTTGCAAACTGAATATTCGGTAGACTCTCCACTTCAACGCCTTCTCCTTTATCATATTTATCATACGGACCACGCAAGGCTCAACTGACAGGCATAATGTCTCCTACGCAAATTGTACGAGTCCCTCACTTGGGGGGTATCGATGCTTCCTATCATATGCCCTACCCGTATGATGCAAAGAAGCCCACGCTTGTTCTCGTCAACTCCTTCACCACCTCCGTGGATCTCTACCAGAAACAATATGATGACAAAGCGTTGACGGACTCCATGAATCTACTGGCCATAGAACTGCTTGGCCATGGCCAAACACGAACCAAGCGTGAGAATTGGACCTATTGGGATACCGCGGAGATGAATTTGCAGGTCTTGGATGCCCTCGGCATTGAAAAGGCCTTTGTGCTCGGTACGAGCCAAGGTGGTTGGATCACTGTTCGAATGGCGCTTATGCGACCGGAGAAGGTACGTGAATCCCAGATAGGCACACGAGTATGACATGGCCCCATCTCAAACGTCCAGTAGATCCAAGGAATCATCCCGCTTGGAACCTCGCTGGACAACGAATCTGAGCGCACACGCCAGCTTAATTGCTGGAATGGCCCCGGGCTCCTGCGCCCCAATATTACGAAGTGGACTACAAACGAGCCTTCTCAAGACTTTGAGCCGGACACCGGGTACTGTGACTTCCTTATTGACATTGGTTTCAATGAATGCGCCCCGGAGCTCCGCGAATTCTGGCGGAAGACGATCAAGGCCAACTATCGTGGCGATGACGGTCGTCGACGTATCCGGATGGCGGCCATTAACCTTGCTGAACGAGATGGACTGCATTCCCGCCTGTCCGATGTTCGGTGTCCTGTGCTGTGGCTACACGTAAGTTTCTACCGTCGGACAGCTTCATGTCCACTTGCCAAGAGAAGGCTTTGGCTAAATCCATCTTGCGATGTATAGGGTACCAAAGACGTGGTGTACTCGATCGCAAACGCTCAAGAGGAGATCAAGATGTTCGTGAACTCTCCGGATGCACAGTTAGTGACGGTGGAAGCTGGGGCTCATTTCTTGAGTGGCTCTCATCCGAACGAAGTAGACAAGGCCCTGATTGAATTTGTGATGAAGTACAACTGATATCTTGAGATTCATTGTTGAGGGGTGGTAATTAACCACGGAGACTGTCGGCTATTAACACAGTTATGGCTTAAAGGTCGCTAAGTTATTTCTGAGAAGTTCCGGCCGTGATCGTGGATTAGCCTCGTGGGAGGAAGTATATAAGTTTGAAAATGAATTTCTTGACTTCGAAAGTGGCTGGTGGCCCCTGCATTGTTATACCGATATACAAGGGAGACGCTGCGTGCTGGGTCCTTACGGCCCAGTCATTCGGTCACTTGCTCGAGCATCCAAATAAAGATCTATCCAGCTTACTTTAGTTCGCCTGGCATGATACTGTCATAGCGGTGGCCGGCTCAAGCCAAGTGACGGTGGCAGCGCTGCACTTGTTTGATAGCAACGAGGATATGAGGCGATTTCTCGATGGACTGATTTGTGTTTTGTTCTCTGTCTATGAAGTGCGTGGGTGTGGGTGCCTTGGCTCTCAGCTTGCGCTGATCAATCTATGCCGTACATCGCAGTCAGAATCCACCTATAACCTCCCACAACCTTATCATTTGGCCTGTAGAGTTTCTGTTTGCTCTCGGTGGCTATATACAATCTTGCCTAACCCACTGTAACCCCGATCGCCATCTCCCGCTGTGGCTGGCAATACTCGTTCTTCTTACCAACGACAACCTTTGCATATTTTCTTACTGGAGGTTAACTGCGAGAATCGACCGGCGCTCGCCAGCCCGATCGTTACTTCGACACATTTTCTGCTATCTTTTCATGCTCTCGAACGCCCTCCTAATTGTCTCAGTAGTGGGAGGCCTGATGGGCCGTCAGCTACTGTGTTTTGAGGTGAGTCACTCTATCCTAGATTTATCACGCGACTTACTGATTAGCACAGTTTCACACTTCACACTTGATACTGGAACGATGCTACGCATCGTTCCTCGCCTCCAGAATCCTGCCAGTAAGGCTAGTGACATGTATCATTCTGTGTGAGCTAGAGAAAGAATGTGTTACAGGTCAAGCGAAAGGAGATCAATTCGGTACCAAAGACGAAAGTATCGAAGCTAGAGAGAGAAAGAAGGAGAGATCGGAATCATGGGGGATTCCTGTTTATCCCAGCCGACGATTGTCCTGTTTGTCTCTACGCCAAACTTCCATCTTGCATCAACCTCAACCTCCCATTGCCCGCTCTCTCAGTCACATCTTGTCAGACCGTCACATTGCCCTCTTCCTCAAGAGGACCTGGCCCACCAGGTCTGTACACGGCATCAGGTCTATCACCATCAGGATGATCGGGTTCAAACTGGTCATTCAGCGCGGCTTCTGCCCACAAAGCTAGCCGTTTCTGCGGCCCTGGTTGATCTGGGTGACAGCGATGGAATTCCATGATTTTCTCTGGCGCGTTCTTGAAATTCCTTGCAGGATCCCATGCGTCATCATCTTCATCTCCTTGACCAAGCCACCTCACACGATACTGAGATTTGCGGTAGCGCAGGCGTACAGCGATAATCCTGTCGAACTCCCATTCATTCTCCTCGTCAACGACGACTGGCGGTGGCAGGTCTTGGATCTGCCCTGAGCAGAGGCTCTCTGCGTGCAGCGCGACGCAATTTCTCAGCTGCAAAGACCGGATGCACGCGAGTCGAATCCGGCAACCTCAGTTTGTATGCGTTCTGGCCAATCTTCTCGATGACGGGTGAAAAGGCAGCCGTTTCTGGCGTCAAAAGTGGTCATTTTCGGCGTCATCTTCACAGGTCCCTATATTCTATATGTAAAATTGAGCACCAAATTTCAGGATTGGAGTATATGCTGAGTATCTGCACACCATGTATAAGGATCTTCGCATGAATCAGTGAGTCTCAATTTACGTTGTTAATGCGTAAGGCATGGAAATGTCTCTCGCATACATACATTCAAAGGTGGGCGTAAATCATTTTGTCTAACTTTTGAGCATTCTCTTTTGAGCATTCCCTTTTGCGCACTAACCTCGGTTCTTTCTTCTTTCCATTATATTGTAATAGAACTTAGGCAATCTGACCCACATGAGTTTCAGTAAAATCGTTCAAAATGCTGCAGGTAAGTCTGACGATAGTTCCCCCAGACTAATTCTCTTCTATGCAAGCTGAAGACACATTGGCGCCACCTTTGCGTGTCGCGCAAACAAATGCCAAAGAATCGAGAAGTTTTCGCCTAAGAAGGTCGGCTCTCTGTGTATTTGTACATTCCTGAGAGTCTAGACCGTACACACTGTACTTGGTTCAGAGCTTTTAGAAGACTGTTTCTAAAAATTGCTTTTGGGGATTACCTGACAGTGAATAAATAGCCATAACTTCTTTGATAATTTGAAAAAGAGAAAATAAGCCTTACCTTGGATATTCAACTTTTAAAGAAGAATACTAGTGATAACCACCGAATTAAAAGTCAACGACATCCGCTCTCGACCCGGCCTCCCTTTGAAATATATGATTAAGAGATAAGGCCTTAAGTCTGGCCGCCCTAGTTAGATAGACCTCGTAAGTGTGGGTTGGATATTCAAATTCTGTATCTGTCCTCGGTAAATTACCGTTAGCATTAATAAACCACTCAAGATCAGAGCTTGATTAATTTATCTATATACTCAGAGTTAATACCCAATGTATCATTACATCGATATTTTTTAGGTAAATAAAAAGGTCATGCTATATTTATAAAAACCTATTTTCTAGAATTAATGAAACAGTACCTCTTATTCTGACATCTCCGACTTCTCAAGATAGGCAAGACATACTACGTCGGCTGTATATCGAGAATTACTTTCATCTACTTAAAATAATAATAAACCACACTGACTATTCACCATAAGTTAACCGTTGTGCTGTATATCGTGTATTTATACACTCCTACAGTAATCTTTTCAGGTACTTTTACAATAGCAGTATCCCACATCGTGATAGTATGATTGGTACTCAGCATAGAACGGTACAGAGCATCTAGTAGCCACATTTTGTCAATATAAGCTTTTGAGCGTATAGCCCGCTTCCCATCTACTTAAGCTTCCTGGCAAACTTCCCTTCTTGTATACAGCCATACGTAGACAACGATATAGCGCCCGTCCGGCAAGCGGCATAGGTTACAGACCTTGGTAAAATATGACAAGACGTGAATGAGAGCGAATATATAGCGACAATCAGCAAATTTATAAATCTGCTAAAAAGTTTAAACCCTCCCCAGGAATAAGGCATCCCAGCCGCGCATATTATGAATCTTACCGACCTCGGGAGCTATCACCGAAATCAGCTAGATGGTATTCAACATGGCTCAAATGTGGACAATCTTGCATCTGTGTACGATCGTAAGCCACCTATCATGGCTCTTGAAAATGTCGATCCTAACTATATGACCTCAAGAAATGTGCCGAGTTACGATTCAGGAGACAGATTCCCTTTGTGTTTCCACCTTCTGTACCAACACCCACCTCCAGGACTGCTGCAGCTCGGAGCAAGAACATGTTCCATTGGCCGGATGCTCGATAGACAATCAGCCACGCACGTTGAGTTGGCTTAGAGTCTCTCGGCATCGCCGACTTCGTTAAAATAGGACACCCGAGTCAGTTGTCGGCTCCCGAGCCTCAAATGACAGGCATGTAATGATGAAAATCGCTGTAAAGAAGGTCTTATTCGTCTAAGGACTCGGAGTCTATGCAATGGATTGATCTGTTCGGAGGAGGCCGGTTCTTGTACAAAAGTATACAAATCGGACCGACTTCCCACTGTATCAATCTACGTTTTTGCTCCACAAAGATAGCACACCTCACTGACACTGCATGATGATGCTGTTTACCGATGTCTAGAGTAATTTGGTGGTTCAGTGATTCCAAATTCAAGTTAGTCTTTCTCCGCTCCGACGAATAAACAGGCATCTTTGGCCGACTCGGCGCAAGTGTGTGTGGCGCCACGGACCGAGAGCCTCGACCGCCAGGAAATTCAGAGCGAGCATCGAATCTTCCAGCTGCCCACTACGAGGAGATTCCGGTTGTCGGCTTGCTAGCGCTACCTCGGATTTTGTCTCTCATTCTCAATCTTGCTTCTTCAAGCCACCGGGGGTTGGCCGTAGCTTAAATGGCTTACCATACTTTGGGCTCTTAGGGCTCGGGGACGCATGTCGGCGCAATGTCAACCATTGAGGAACTAGCGAGCAAATTACAAGCTACACCCAAGACTACAAAGCCTCCGCCACGTATGATGCCTTAATCCAACCTGATCGGGCCCCGAGATATTGTGTGGGCGGATAAGGACATCTCGGCCTCGAGGCGGTGGTTTTCTTACGCCTAATACCTCCCAACACACCAGCCTAAAAGCTGGCAGTGGCTACCTGGAAAGTGCTAGATTCTACCCGGCTTACGCGTTCTACGCGGAGAGATAGGTTTTATCTATTCAATCAATTCACTGATTCAAACCAGCCTAGACCCTCTCGGAGCTAGCGCGGCAATAATACCTAGGACACTCATCGGCAGAATCACGCAGACAACAAACAAAAAGTTTCGGATAACTATGAACCAGTTGCGCAAAAAGTGTAAAAAGCCGACCATTACAGCGGTGGAAATTTCAGGGAACAACACATAGAGAACAGCAGGGAGAAGACAGACCTGAAAAGAGAACATTGATAAATCGTATTCCTGTTCGAATACTCATTTCCCACCCCAATGAGAAAAGAGAAAGCAAAAGCAAAAAGAAAAACGCCGTCCGATTGATGAAGCCGGGTATATCCAGCACCGTGATGCAACATGTACTGAGAAGAGCAAAAGAAAAAAGGTCAATCAAACAGAGAATAAGGGGGTCTTGAGCTCGTCGGGACATCAGATCGCCCTCGCCCACGCCCTCGTCGATATGAGAAGAAAGACATGACATGAAAGTAAACCTGCTTTTTGGAACCAAAAGACGTCTTCATCTTGCACCGATTCCGAACATGCCCACGCCGTAGCTCCCACCTCTTTCGGAAAGAGGAGTGGAGACCTTGGAAACATGATCCTGTTATCCATTCAATTAGTACATAGGCTCTGATGACAACAGGCGAGAGTTCAGTCGAAAGGCCTCATACCTTCTTTCGTTTCTTCTTTCCGGTTCCCTCGCCATTTGAGTAGAATCCGGTATCATCATCATCATCCGCGTAGCCTTCGCCGTAGCCAACGAAGCTGTTGTCATCGTAATGTCTCTTTCGACCACGACTGGCCCGGGGCCGCTCGGAATCCTGCATTCCCGATGCGGGCGAGTTTGCCGGGAGGGCAGAGCGGCTGCCTGGGGTGGGCGCGGCCATCTTTTTACCAGTGTCGGCAGAGCCCTGGCTTTTGGCAGGCTTTTCATGGCCCAGTATATCCTCCCAGAAATCATTGTTTGGTACCATCCCTGGCTCCAGCTGCATTGCCCGGGACTGGATACCCTGCAGAGCGCTATCAATGTCCGAGACCTTGATCTGCTTTCCAAAGACCTTTTGATTTTGCCACTCTTCCTCCGGCCACATTGTGAGATGTCTGAGAGTGCCAGGTGCTCCTGCAACATCATGCTTGACTGGTTTGTTTCGTCCGGCCAGTCCCAGTCCTTTCAACTTTCCTTCATAGGATTTTCTTAACCGATTGATTTTCTCGCCCGTGTTGGGGTCTATCCGTGCTACCGATTGCGCGACCGAGCCGAGCCCATAGAGGGAAACGAGATCCAAGGATGGATCGGGTCCAGTCACAGTAGGCACTGTTAAGCAAATAGAAAGATAGCGTTAATAAGTTTGATTTCAAGAATGTGCAAAGGGCAGAGCAATCACGCAACTGCACCTGTGGCAGTCATAACCAAACTTGGGGAATTCTTACAGCTCTTGCAGAGATGGAAAGCCGAAGTGAAATCGTTCTGAAGGGAATCCAAGCCGAGGTTCTGGGCCTCGCTCCGTACCACAGGTTCGTTATCCACGTCCATAGCATCTCCGTCGGGTTGTTCCTTGGCAAAGTCCCTCACACTTGCTCCTGTGCCTGTCATTGAAGGTTGCCGTTGGTGATCTGTTCGTCTGTATTCTGTTTTTTGTTGATCTGAGGTTTCCGCGGTCCGTGCTGAGTCCTGCGCTATGGAGTTGAAGGATTTGTGATCTGCGTCCTCCCCAGATGTCGCATTCACATGTTGCCCACTCACACTACTCGCAGGGGTGGGGAATGAGTTTGTAGTGCTCATAGTCGGTTGCTGGGAAACTTGGGTTGACATCGGCGCGGATGAAGGAGGAGATGAGGTGTTTGGAGGTTGAGAGGGCGCCTGATTCGGTGATGTTTGGGAGGATGTAAAGTTGGAGACATGGTTTGAATCGCTGACCGACATCAACGGAGGTGATACCGGGGTCTGGGGGATGTGATCCGAAGAGATGAGGAGCTGGCGGTTCTCTTTGAGAAGCCCGGCAGCGGGTGAAGAGGGTGAAGGAGGTCCGGCTCGGAAGGTTGTTGAGGGATCGCGCTCAGACATGAAGATCCTGGTGAATGATCAATCCACAGGCGCCTTCCAAGCTGAGATGGACTCCGATCCACCGATGTTAGTCCCGTATCGCAGGCTTCGACACGAGCGCTGGCGCTGGTACTTGGGAGGGGGCTGCCAGTCAACTGTTGGTCGCTCGGGCGACAGGCGAGCAGGTCGTGCGACGGCCTGGTCAGGTCATATGCATTCCAAACAACCGAAGAAACTCCGCACGGGGGGAATCGAGTGGTTGGTTGATGGGATAGCGGGCGGAGGAGGAGGGGTTGGTCGAGATGCAGGTCGAAGACGGCGCTGAGATGGAGGCAAACGGCCCGGCGACAGGTAACGTGACCATCCTCGGGCCTTGACCGTCCAAAGGCGGCTTTAGGTAATTTACACTGTACAGTACTCCCGACAATGCCCTTTGGCCCCGTGAGGTCTTTATAGGATCTTATTGGGGTTCAAAGATGCCTCTTTTGTCTTTTAAGAATCCCATACTCCCTAAAATAATATACAAGACAACTGGTGAGACGGTTCCGGTTCTCTTTGGCCAAAAGCAGTACTAGTAGGGGTAGGAGTATTCTTTTGATGCCTTTCATGTCTTCTTTCTTTTAGGGCAATTTACTTTCACCCGGTAGAAATATTTCTTGATATGCCACACACCTCTGCCTAGGTTGATTTGAACTTCATTAGGCTGATCACTGTCGTATCGCATAACTATGAGTCCTTCCAATGATTGGCGATCGGGATCGGGATCCCGATCCCCGCCAACGCTTGGATGTAAAAGTTTCACATAACAGAGCATAATACATTGAATGACAAATGTAACCTTCACGAAGGATAAATCGTTCATATTCAAGTATAATTTGATTAGCTTTGACAAACTGTGTAACGGCAGAGAGGAGAATCATGCAGACTCGCAGCTTCTTAGCTTGAACGCATACAAGGAAGGGAATAACACCCCTTTTGGCATTATATACTAGTATTCAAATACAAAGGACTATTTTCTGGTATTCTAGGAATTGATTCTAGGATTTAGAACAGACCAAATTGGCCATGGGTTCTATTAGCATTGATAAAAATAGGTATATGTCAAAGAGATCAGCCAGTCCAAAGAAAGAAAAATCCAGTGAGTTCAAAACAAAGCCAACACGGAACCATATCGCCGATACCCCATTAACTCACAAATGCCTCTTTAAATGGGAGGATAATCAGAGAATCCCAAAGACGTTCAGAGATATCATGACTGGTAAAATGCGTTTGACTCGCGAACCAACTGGGCAGAGACGTCTGGAATGTCGTGCTCCAATGACGCCATCAATTCAATCTGCTCCTGTTGACTTAAAGTGCGTTCCCGCCATGCTGGTATTGGGAAGGGCTCATTAAAATACTGAGAATACTGGTCTCCAATAGAGGTTGTCCATTGCATCGGATCGACAGTGGCATCCACGTAAGCTAGGTGACCAGCGGTCGTAGAGGCAAGGGAGAAGTGAGGATCCCAGCCTTGTAGCCCAGGGACCACCGAAGGAATCGTGTTATAAGGGGTGTTGGGATCGATAGACACATCTGGATAGTGAGTCGTTGGTGCGCAATAGGCTTGAGTTGTGAGCTGTTCAGCCTCTCCTGGGTCATGAGAAATTGACTGCATTCGAAAAGACGAGGCATTGGCAGGAATCGGCGGAGTCTTAAATGGGTCGGTGGTGAAAGTTGGAGGTGTCGGCTGTTGGAATGGTATCGAAGGATCGGCAGAATGGCCTCTTGACAAGGTACCGGTTGATGAAGTGTCGCCAATAGAAGGGTTGTTATGATGATAAGTCGAATGAGAGTAAAAGGATGCTGTCGTAGTACTGGATGGGCTGGACATGGCTGGGGGTGTCATGACACCTTGGGAAGATGTGGGAGTTGGGTGGTTAGAAGGAGAATGCACGACGAACGACTCCTCCGTGTTGTATGCTTTCAAGCAGGCGGCGACAAGCCGTTTATAGAGGAGTAAAGCGGACTGAACACCTGGCCACCGTTCAGCAGCAAAGACAATGACTTCCAGAGCCATATCCAGGTACCCTTGTACTTCATCTTCGGGGTGCTCCTTTCGAATTTCAGGGTATGAAAGTGCCCAGAGAACGGTATTGAGGACCATAAAAAGTGATTGGGTGAATATCCAAGTAAGATCAACCGAGCCGGTAAGCATCTGCTCTCGGTGCATAGCGATATTGAAGGTGGCAGCTTCGTAGCAGATCTTTGCTGCATTCACGGAAGGCTCTGGGATTTGAGGTGATGGTCTGTACATGAGAATGACAATTGTGTTCCGCCGCCCTTGAAACCTGGAGAACAGAAGAGAAATGCTTGTTAGCTAGTCAAATCCCAAGGATACATATGGAAGAAAAGACATGTGATACCATTTGATATTCAAGCCACTGCCATCGTCATGTTTGGGACAAGTTGCCATCCAGTGATCGAGCTTGGTATTCATCTGGGCAAACCAGGGATCTTGATCATCGACAGGGGTGTCTCGCCGGTTGAGGTAGAGTTCTCGTCGTCCTTCCAGCTGAAGCAATCGCATTTTGAAGAAATGAACGGCAAGACATTTTGGGATGATTGGCTTTGCCCCCGGGATGATTCCTTCGCTCGTAATATATCGATCATCCACCAGTTCGAAGAATTTTACGTCGAGATTGTCGTGAGTGACGCTATAGCAACTGGAACGGCCCAGACTATGAGAAAGCCCAAATTCCATGGACGTAACGATCCAGAACAATCTCCGCCGCATATCAATCTCCAAAGGATCGAAACTTTGACCAGAAGAGGACTTGGTAATTGTAGCTTCTTCCGTCAACCCTAACTCTTGGCATAGTTTCACGGCTGTTCCGACAACCCAGTATGCAGCTGTGCGCGTTGGGGTCAGCATGGAGTATTGAGCAATTAGCACTAAACATTGTAGGGCTCTCAAATCCATTTGCTTGAGAGTGGGCTCCAGATACGGAAGAGCTGCCAGGTAGTAGCTGTCCGCCAGACCAGCATAGTCGGGGCTAAGCTTTTGCATGCTGATCGCAATGACCATTCGAAGTTGAAAGTTATGACACGGGTCCGTCGAGCCACTAAAGACCTCTTCAACCTCCTGCCGAAAGCTCGGTTCGTGTAAAGTCGGGAGAAGTGCTTGTGCTAGTAAAAGTTAGTTACAAGCGCAACCCATGGCATTATACCAATATTTTGCCTTGCGGCCTTGCAGTACCTTTTGCCACAAAGAGATCGATCAATTTGTATGTCAGGTTTTGTGGGGGCAGATTGGCTTGGGGTATTGAGCTGATCATTGGATAGACTTTGGATGTCGGCTTCGAGTCTTCCTGCGCGAAGGCCGCTTTGATTTCGTGAGCAGTCAATTCGGGCACCACGTCTTTGATGCTTTTCGAGTCGGTGTTCTGCTTGGCCATCTCCATGACCAATCGAGTGATGGCGATGCCGCTCGAGGCCCCCAAGTATCGTGGCTCGTCATTGTCTTTAAAACGGATGCGACCAGCGCCCCGCACCATCAACTCGGCGTCGGCGGCATGCTGGATGTCTTTCTCGGCCCGGGCAAGCTCCTTCTCGAGGGCTCGAGCTTTCTCTCTCAGCGAGACGATATAGGTTCTTGGTATAGTCGTGTCTCTCGTTGAGTCGTAATAGACACACTTGGCGTTGCTTCGTTCACAAGGGGCGCATCGTGGGATACCAGGGTCACATCGGGATTTCCGCTACGGGAGACAGAGCATTGTTAGCAAGGATTCGTAGGATGGGGTTCGAACATGATCATGATCAGATCAGATCCGGATCTGGAGCTCGATCTCGGTCTCGATCGCGAGTATGTGGACCGTGGGGGTTGAGCTTGTTTGCACGGGAAGGTCTTGGAAGGTAGTATCGACAACGTACCTGTCGACACCTGGTGCAGGCCGTCAAAGTGTGCGCGATGCGACCGTCGGGCGGCTCAAACGAGGGGGGATTCGGGCGACAGCTCGGCTGAAGCAGGATGCGCGCTCTGGGTCATGGCGTGTGGATGACCTTTGAGCCCAGGGCCCGCAGCGAGAATAAAAGAAAGAAAAGCAGGTCACATGCGATACAGATGGTGTAGAATGAGACCGTTCACGGCACGTTTAATCGATCCACCAGTTGCTCTTGGCAGAGTCGACATGATCCGTCGGGAAGAAGGGGGGGGGGGGTGTGTGGGGTCCGAGTGGAAAAGAGGTAAAGTGAAAGCGCCTCAAAGTCGGGTAATCCAACGGTCGGAAACGTCTCAAGGGGGGGGGGTTATCAACAGGACATGGTGGGACACCAGGGCAGGGCAGGGCAGAGGGAGAGTTGTGGCCTCGGTCCAGATCTAGATCGACGGGGACTGGAGTTTGGAAGCGACGGAAGGGCGGGGAGTGGGGGAAAAAGATAGGCGGGTGATATGATGCGATGCGATTTGTAGCTTAGAGGCTCCAGGTGGGTTGTAAATGGACAGTGGCAGCTGAAATGGTGGAACCATTCAAGCTGGAATTAAAATTGGGAAGAGAGAGGGAGAGAGGGAGAGAGGGAGAGAGAGAAAGAGAGAAGAAGAGAGGTTGAGCTATGATGATTCACTGGAAGTGTAGAAGTGTACGGATGGCAGGAGCAGGAGCAGTGAAAGCAGGAGCATTCACATTCCATCGCACCTTCCTAGTTGCGTGTCCCAGTGTGTCCCGGGAAACGTGACTGCGACTATGACTATGACCACTCTCTCCAGCTTCTTCGTTCCCTCTCTCTCTCTCTCTTCCTTTTCTAAAGAAGAGTGGATCACAAAGAATCCTTTCAGTGTCAATTCCAAGCCTCTTTTTTTTTTTTTTTTTTTTTTTTTCTATTTTCTACTTTCATTTCTATTTGCCTTCCGGTTAAGGCTTGCCTACTTAGTTAACTAATATCGGCCTGCAGCAATCCTCGCTTACCGCTTTGCGACTTATGCAGGTCCTAAGAGGGGCTAAACAACAAGCGCAACGGTCCCCAGAGACAATTAAGGAAAAATCATAAGAAAATAATAAAAAAGGATAACTGACTTGCTCCTCATCATGTGAGTCTCTAACGGCGATCCGGTGGGGGTTTCCCGCAAAAAAGGGTCAAAGGGTCAAAGGGTGGCCCAAGAGTGGCCCAAGAGCAGTCACGACAGAAGAGAAATGTGAATCTGCCCGCTAACCAAGGATTCCCATAGTGGCTCTCCGTACGATTTGAGTATCCACATCTCACCACACCCCCCAGTCCCATCCTGGAATCTTCGAGGCATCCCATCTACTCCGTTCAGGCAAATACGAGAGCATGAACAGCCAGGATGCCGACAGCCACCACCTTCCTGGATAACCCGTTGCTCAAGGTCAGCCGCCCTGTCGCTGCTTGCTCGCGATGCCGCACCGCCAAAATTAAGTGTGATGGCAAGCTCCCCGCCTGTTCGGCCTGTGATAAGGTCGGCAAGGCGAGTACCTGCTCCGGCGCCAGCGACGAATTTGCCAAAGGTAAGGAGCGCAGCTATGTGGCTTCTCTGGAGGGCTACTGCGAGAAGCTGGAGAAGAAGATTTCCCACTTGCGAGATCGCCAATCCTCCCTCTCGCTTGAAGGGAATGGCGTCGCCCGGGAAATGTCCATCACCTCAACCTCCTCCGCTGGCCCCTTAGCCCCCGCCCATCGCCGTGAGGTCTCTGATATTGATGATCTCGTCGGCGATTTTGGCTTCTTATCCGTCAATGCCACATCACGCGACTTCCATGGGATCACTTCCAAAACCACTTTTGCCAACTTGCTTCTATCTGTCGCAACAGTGGGGGATCCCCCACCGCACTCCCCCGCTCATTGCCCGCACGCCATGAGGCAACACCCCTCTTACAGTATTATTTTGACAACGTCTTTGTCCAGCTACCTTTCTTTGTAGAAACGAGCTTTTGGACATCTGTGGATGCCGTTTATCAATCTGACGGCCGCTTCGCGAAGCCGTTCGACCATTGGATGCTGCGAATGGTTCTTGCAATCGCCTCGGCTGCAGTTTCTTATCAAAACAATGACAAAAGCCATCAAAAAGCTTTGTCTCTGGTCTCCGATGCATTGAATTATGCTGAGGAGGTTCTTCGACCAGGATCAATCACCTGTATCCAAGCCATTATCCTTCTCGCTCAGTATGCCCTGGTCGACCCGGGGCGCTTCCGCAGCTGGCATTTGGTAGGAATGGCTATACGAGTCGCTGTAGACTTAGGCCTCCATCAAGATCCCCCGGCGGAGGTATATTCGAACGCAGACCGACTCGAAATTCGTCGGCGAGTATTCCATTGTCTCTATTGTCTCGACAGGTATGTCCCCATCCCGAGTCTTCCATTAGTTTTATGATAGAACCTGATTGCTAAAATTCCACTTAGAGGAATGAGTACTGCGACCCAACGGACATTTTCCTTTTCCGACGCCTCCGTCGATGTCGCCATGCCCTCCCCCAGTACATCGAATGGGTCGTCGCCCGCAGAACAAAGCCACATATTCCTGCGAAGCCCAGCGCCAGCCCTTCACATCGTTAAGATACGGCAAATATTGTCTGCTGGGTATCAAGATATGTATTATGCTTCACGGGAACAGTCCAAGCAACCACTTGTCCAGACGTGGAATCTCTGCTACAAAACTCGTCAATGGTTCCACGAATGCCCTAAGAACGCCCCCAACCATTTCTCCCTTCTATACCGACTTGAACTATTATACACCATCATCATTCTTGTTTCGCCATCTCATCGATACCCTGTGCTTTGCGACTATAGCAAAGCAATCCTGTTCGACCGGTGCATGGACTTCATCAGCCAGATTCACCAAGTGCTGGAGAATCCGAGCGTCCTGCCTTTCCTTACATTCCTAGATATCCAGCGCGTCCATCAGGTAGGGCTACGATTCGTCCAAGTGCTGTCCGAGAACTTTGATCTACTCTTGAGTCCCACAATTCCTTGCCCACCTCCGGTCCCAGAAGGAACTCCCGATCCACCGATGCTAGGCGAAGAAGATCGCATCAATTGTCGTCCTCGGGCAACTCGCTGTCTCGCATATGTCCGAGATATCCTCCAATTCTGTGCACGGAAATGGGACCTCCGATTCCCCTGGAGAATTTTGAGCAGGAGTCTGCCCATCTGAATACGATGCTGTCGGACAATTATGCCACGAATTACGGCGTGTTAACGCAAGCGCCAGCGTCTAGGCTGCCGCTGGCCGGCACTGGATATTCTGCATACCACTAGGGGTAAACTTTGCATGTCAGAAGATATACACGATTATCTATCTTATTTGCTTTGCTTGTACCTATGCGCAGCCAAAGCCTCTGTAATATTTCCTGGCTACCATGTGTCATTCCTGGCTGGATTGTATCACCTTATACCTGTACCAACGTTAGTAGTTGGATCCTCTATAGTATCTTCTCCGTCGCGAACCCATCTACCTCTTTTGATATAACGAAAAGTGCCACCGGCGGATCGCCGTAATTCTAATCCACCATTTAAAGTCATTAAATTCTTTAAAGGGTAGGTAGGTCATTGAGAGTAGCTAGTGCCCTTGTACAGTAATTGCAAATCAGCTGACTGTATGTCAGAAATCTAAAGTCTCAATATTACTACTAGTATTAGGATATGTCGTACTAGTATGATACAAGGTGCATTCTACTTGTCAACTTGAATACTACTATGTTCACCCCGGTTTGGGAGTGACCCTCCTCCCCAGAGCACCTGAGGCTCCCAAAGTGGATGGATGATGGAAATGAAAATGCTACTAGCACTTGCAGTGCACAGTGAAATGGGCCAGGCACGATCGCATTTGCAAAGCAACCGAGTCAATGGCAGTGATACAAAACCAAGATCTAGTCGCATAGCACGTAGGAGGTGAGTCTTCAAATCAAATCGGATAGTGGAGCGCGAATTTCGCGAGAGATGTGCGTTTTTATCACTGCCAAGGCTATCGAAGGTTTTACATGGCAATATCAGCGCTAATTAAGCTACATATACATATTGATATCGAGCCATTTCGAGGTTGAGAGATCTCTTCGACTTCGGGTTGAAGTTGATTAGTCGAAGGACCTTTGAAATAGGTTCCATCTAGTACTACTAGTAGTAGTACTATTAGAAGTTGTACATGGATCCTTCTAGTATCCTCATAGCATTGACTAAACACATTACGGAGTAGTATATTCTATTTAGGCCCGTTATACATCAGTGAAGTCAGGTGGGCAACCTTGGAACAACATGACGTGCAAAATGGCGATCGGTTAAAGTTATTGCCGCAAGATTTATTCGGTACACATTCATGAGAAATGACGAGAAACGGTAAAAGCAGTACTATTACTGGTTCGAGATACAGTAGATAAGGAAAGGATATAGACAAGCGACAGCTCTGAAATTCGAATAAAATTACATTTTCGATCATTGCACTCTATAAAAGGGTATCCAAGTAGAATAAAAGTAGAGTGTGATCTCTTAACATTAGATTAATGTCATTGACCGGACAGAAAATAAAAAGTAGTAAATGTGGGAAGACGGGACAAAAGAAGTCCCATGCTGTCTTCAGAAGTTCATACAAGAAACCACCCTTTCAAGTGTCCAAAAATATGCACAAGATAATTGCGGGGTATTCGCAACGGCTCCCAAAACGCTATTCCATTGCGGCGTAAAAAAGGCCTAATTCAGACGAAGAAGATGTCCGAATTTACAGGTTGCTGCCAACGGTGCTGACGATGCTGCCGACGGGGGTACCGACGGAGGGCAGGCCAAGACCGGCGACGAGAGCAGCGACCTCAGGGGAGAGCTTGATCAGCAGAGCAGAGCCATCCTTCTGGGTGACGGTGAGGAGGTCCTCAGTGGGGCCGGAGATGTCCTTGACGAGGTCACCGACGCTGGAGGCAGTCTTGACGATCTTGCCGGCGGGGACACCGACGGTGGGGAGACCGAGGCCAGTGAGAAGAGCAGTGACGGGAGCGGAGAGCTCAACAAGGAGCTGCTTGGCGTTGCCACCGGTGACAGTCAGGATGCTCTTGACCTGGGGAGCGAGGTCACCGACGATCTTGCCAGTGGGGAGATCACGCTTGACGTTCTTGCCGAGGACAGCGACGACAGTGCCGACGGGGATACCGACGGTGGGGAGACCGAGACCGGAGACGAGGCCAGCGACCTCAGGGGACAGACCGATGAGCAGAGCACCGACATCAGCGCCGAGAACAGTGACGAGGCCGCCAACGCTGGGACCAAGGCCAGTGACAAGGTCACCAAGGCCGCTGGCGGAGGCAACAACGCCACCGAGAGGAACACCGAGGCCGGGGAGACCCAGGCCGGAGACGAGAGCAGTGACCTCAGGGCTCAGCTGGATGAGCAGGGTCTGCAGGTTGGGACCGGTGACGGTCAGGACGTTGTTGAGCTCGGGGCCGAGGTCCTGGACGAGGTGACCAGACTCACCAACGGACTGGTCGGCGTTGGAGGGAGTGGGCAGGTTCAGGACCTTGGTGAGGTCACCGAGCTTGGAGACAACGGGCAGGTTGTCGAGGTTCAGCTCCTTGGTGATATCGCCAAGCTTAAGGTCCTTGGTGATACCACCGAGACCGGCAAGCTTGGTGAGGTCAGTCAGACCGGACAGACCAGAGGTCAGGTCGGAAAGACCAGCGGGAGTAGGGGCGGCGATGGCAGCGGAGGCCATGGCCAGGAGGGTGACGAAAGAGGCCTTCATGGTGATGCGATTAAAAAGATGTCTAAAGAGTGACTGGAGTCGGGTTGACTAAAAGAATGACTGTGAGGGATGAGGAAAGAAAAAGGAAACTCAATGCGGCACCAGGACTCTTATACGACCAGGTTTTCGCCTCAGGATCTTCCGTTGCTGGGTATGCCCTAGTAACTCCCGATTTTCAAAGCAGCGGGTCTCTTGCAATCAGCCCAGATGACCCGGAAAGGCCGCAGTGGGCACCTTGTTCGCCCATACCCATACACTACTCCATCCTCCGTGGAGGTGGTTATTGACAAATGTACCATGGTGGGCCAGTCGTCTCCAGCGTGTCAAACCTAATCCAGAAAATCGGGACTCCATAGAAACCCTGATCAGAGGAGCCCCTGTGGATATTCTATCAGGGTCTGGAAGACATGGGAAATGAAGCTGGGTCCATTATTGCCTCGCCGGATTTGTGTCCCTATGACATGGTGCTCGTGCCGATGTCATGTACATATCAAGTTTCGAAGCAAAAGCACATATCGTAACGTATGTACATAGTACAGCAACTCTATGTACATCATAGTTGCACGGACGGATGTGAGATATACTGGGATGTTCAGGCACCGGCAAACCCTAATCAAAATGCATCAACCAGTCAGTGAATGCGTTGGGTGTCTCGTATCTCTCCTTGTCTGCGTTCGGAAGATCGAACCGGAGATCACCGGAATTCCGCAGGTCGATGAGAGCAAATACATCTTCCAAATGACTAGATTGGGATCAGCATGTGTAGCTGGAGGGGCGATGGAGTCAAAGGTTCATCACTATACGGGATCGTGTGCTGTGGCTGGCTCAGCATGAGCTTATAAGGACCCGCTAGGGCCGAATACCTCCGGGGACCCATCAATAATGCCGTCGATCAAGAGCTTGGGTGTCTAGGACGGGAGCTCCGCTCATCCGGCATTATGGAAAGTAAACAACACAAAGGGCGATCGCGGCTAGCTTGATGCCTTTGACGGCTTTGACGTGTCTCAAAAGACAGCACACCCTAACCTATTGGTTTTCAGGGGTTGAAGCTTCAAGTTGATATCCTTCTTCTTGTCACTGCATGTTTCGGAAGAATAGAAAAGAGTCCTCCGGAGCGGGTCGGGGATCGTCTCTGCATCGCCCGCCTGAGAAAAGTGCCGAGAGGCGCGAAGTTAGAAAAAAGGTACGAGAGATGTGGCGCCAGGAAGACCAACCAGCGTGCGGTATTCGACAATGTCGATCGACCCACGCGGCCCTGAAAGAACTGGTTAGGCCTACCCTCCAGGGGTTGTTCAAAAAATAATAATGGAAGAAAACAAATAAAAAATCGTCATAGGCCGAACTCAAATGATGACATTGGAAAAACACCACCCTGATTTGTCTGTGAGCTTTGGGGCTTAGGGGCTTGGGCTCCTCCACTTGCCCTCCCAGTCGACTGAGCTCCACTACCCCTTTGATCCCTGTCTCCACTGAAGGCCAGGGGCTATCCCGCACACCGACTTCAAATGAACCTACTAGCTCCTCCTGTAGCCACTGGAAAGAACCCATGAGAAGGAGAAGCCAAGCGGATGAATCCGCCACCCCAAATTTAGGGTGCGCCACCGGCAATTAGGAGAACAATATCAATAGATGAGCCACCTGCATCATCTCGAGTAGGGCTTGGTTGAAAAAAGAAATTGGGTTCCAATAAACACCAGGCTTTCAATAGTGCCCTCACTCAACGTCTCATGCAAATCACCAACCCCGTTTCCTCTAACGTTCACGTTTTTCGAGCCACATGGCCCCCCTTAGGCTGCATAGAAGATTCGATTGACCCTGTTTTCCCCAGGCACACACAAATCCCCCGGTGGGTGCTCCGGAAATTCCCCGGGTGCGCTAGTGTGCTAAGATCGTCATGTCTGTAGACTAAATAGACCATCCTAATCTCCTTAGGCTCCGCTAGACAACAGTTCCCCGATAGTCTTCGACAAGCCACCCATGGATAAGAAAGATTTCCTCGATAGAGTTTGGTGCCATGGCCGCCATCAGCTGGATCCTGACCAATTCGTTCGATCCATCGATCCCAGCTCTTCCGCCTCCCAGATCTGATCACAACCGCTCCACTTCCCTTGCCTTCGCCCGCGGATTTTCCTTTGTTGTCCCTTTGGATCGGGGTCGACCCTGTGTGTCCACAGCTCGTTCTGGTTCCTGGAAACTCTACGCTTTCTTGTTTGGGGCGATAATACTTCCCGCACTTTGCGTAGCATGGTGTACATATACGAGTACTTGGTACGTAGCCTGAGTTTATGGTTACTACAACTCGGCTAAGGTGGAGATTGCTACGGATCAAGTAACTTGAAATTCGTAAAAACTATAGGCTATACACTCACTAAAGCACCGATAGAGGTCAATTAAACCAACTAGTTCGAAATATAGCCCTGTGCGCAATTTCTGGAAAATTCTTGCGCTGAAAACGGAGTGTTTGGATGGTGATCATTGAATTTGGTCGGCACGGCTGAGAAAAGTCCATCCCGACCCAGAGCGGGAATCACCCCGATATCTCTGGGCTTGCCGTCTCACCGGATGGAGCTCGATCTCGATTTGCATCGTGCCTGGCCCGAGGCTTATGGCAACATCTTTGTTGCATTTCTATCAAAGACCCATTTCACATGCCAGCTCAAGACGAAAATCATGCAACGAGTTGTGCGTGCTCTGTTTGTTGGGATCACGCAATGCACCATTTCGTGCAGGGTGGATGAGATTTACGTAGCGGGTAAATGGCTCTAAGATGTTCAAGAGAACTCCGTAGTGCGGGTCGAAGATACATGCTACTCGTACATGGTATGGCTCCGCCGGTTGGTGATGGGTACATTTTCAGCCAATGCCACAGCGCGGCTTACGATTTCCTTGCTAATTCCCGCTGGTCTCATTAGGGTTTGCGTGAACTGTATTTTCATCAGGACCTAATGGGTAAATGCCTTCCATCTGGTACATATCCATACGGAGCAGGCCAAAGGAGAACCCTTATTAGGTCGCCCATCCCCTTCCTAGCTTTTGGGTCTGCTGCTCGTCGACCTGGAATGGTCACCAGTATGTCGACCTCTATGCCCCGCAATATGTCTAGGGCTCTGGCCAGAGCTCAAATTGAAGCTAGCGGATGAGCCATTTCCGGGACGGTACAAACTATGCTCACTAGCACCCATCTCAGGTTGGGCCGCCCCCGTTCGTGTTCTTAGCCCCAGCAGGTCCAGTCTTATCTAGCCCCAGCTCGTATTGGCCGACAGGAACTGGGCTAATACCCTTTGTGAGATTTGATGAGTCGCTTTGACCGCGATATGGCTTTCAACTAATCTCTGATCGTTGATTGTGATCAAATGGCAGTCATGTTTTACCATCTCTGTCGTGAATTACAAGATACTTGACCATTCGATGCGAGAGAGGTCATGAGCTAACTCAAACCCACTTCATATCAATCAATTAAATGAAGGACTGGCTCACCCAGATGGGATTCAAGGTACGTCCACATTTATACGCTTTACTTTGCCAAAATCTCAGGCTCTAATTTCCGCCGGTTCGTCAATAGTTGTCTTTATGTCCGCTCGGTTAGCTATATATTGAGAAAGCTTACTACGAAAGAATACCTATCATCAGCCACCGCATCTTGGGTCTGAAAGATACTCTATACTTCTTCTGGCGGGAAATTTCATATCACCTACCGGACACTCGGAGTGGTCTTGCAGTCCACATATTCGACCAAAATTCCGGAGTTCTTTTTTTTTGCCCTCTTTTCTATTTGTCTACATACGAATCTTGAGATGCCGCATATCACACGAAGACACGGGCTGGTTCAAATTGGATATGATATTGAGTACTTCCCGCCGGGAACATAAGCACAATATTCACCAAGTTACCTCTGCCATGGCTCAATCTGATGCCTCTCACCTACTCCTCGTCGGTCAACCTTCGAATTAGAGAAATACTCGAAATCACGACCTGCATTGCAGAGCCAACTATTCCAATGATGGCCGCTGCAGCCCAGCCAAGTGCCATTGAACCAACTCCAATATGGCCCGATACCGCGCCATAATTGAGGGTCTCGGCCATGGAGCTACTATTGATATGCTGCCATAGGATAGAGATAACACCAAGGCTGAACCCGAGCATCAATGCGAGTAAAACGCACTGTGATACCGGGCGAGAAGGAAACGGCTTGACTTCGACGTCAGAGCCATTCTCATCTCTCTCTTCATACCACCCTGGGAAAGTTGACAAGAGGATAAACGCTTCAACGTAGGCCACGATAACCACATATCTGTTCAAGCTCAGACCTATTTAATATACTATAGCGCGTATGTCAAAATGAAGCTAAACTCACATCAACCCATCGAACACGATTTTTCCGCAATCATGATCAAATTGAGCGGGTCTGGCATGATGGTAATACTCGTATTCCCATGGTTGGTTGTTTTTTTTTCTCTGCCTGGACAAAGGCAGCCAATGCTTTGGCGCTACTTGAGCAGATGCGCGTCTCATCGAGCTCATGGCCTGTTTTGCCTATACACAATCCCATGTAACCTGCACGAACTTCGAAAGTCGTTCCATTCCCCGTTTGTGAGACATTGAAGACAGCGTTTGCAATACCTGGGCAAGTGAGCCCAGGGGCAGTCACTACCGGAGATTCTAACTCATTGGATTGCAAAGAAAGCAGATATATATTGCTCATTCCATGGTTCCGTTTGACGTGCACCCGGATAACAAAACAGCTGAGAACATGTTACTAATAGTATTAATCAACTGACTGGAAGAACAGTAGTAGTTGGGCTTAGTCCTACCCAGGTAGTATGTTGGAAAAACCTCACAAAGTACGGTTATTGGGAATGTCAGGGCAATCATCAGGACGTGATGACAGCCTATCAGCGGAATCCACCTTCTGCTTCAGACCAATTTTACTCAGCATCGATCATCGCATTTCATTGCCATTAAAACTCTTACGCCCACGATTCTGGCAATCCCAATTATGGCGTAATTTGAACGCGATGTAAACCTTGGAAACCGATTAGTAGTAGCGAAAAGGAATGGCGGAGAATCCCAGTACCAGTAGTATTATGCACTCGCAAAATGTGAAGAGGAGAGGAAAGCCCCTCATCAAGTGAAGACAACACATCACATGCATCGCAGCACTTTTCAAGAGCAGTATCTGTCATGACATTGTATTTAGCCCTCAAATATGGACTACTAGTACATATAACGAATGTGCTACATAAACTTTCCCACAAAAAAAAAGGAACACCCCAGCCCGAGCCACACTTACTGCCAGTCGGAACCTTGGGAGCTACTGTTATTGAACTCTAAGAATCTGCCCCCATTAAGGTCCCTTTCCAGGTTGTCAGTCTTTCTTCCAACCCGCACTCTCTCTTTTCATATTAGCTGTCTTTGCCGGGTTTGTCCATAATGGCCAATCCAACCGAAAAATGTTCGTGGAAACAGTCGTGGTAAAATGTTCCACCCCTATTTTATCATCCTGGCCAGAGTCATCTTCATCACTTATTTCAACGACAGGTCCAACTCTTTTCGTCATGCGAGTACTGGCCTTCACAAGATCTTTCATGCTGCGACTCGAAGAATACATGGGCTGTCGAAAAACGGGCCTGATCCACCTCATTGAGAAATACGACTTTTCCAAAGAGCCCGTCGCCCATGACCGAGAAGGCATCATGTTATAATCTGCGCCTGCATATCCTGAGCTTAATAAGTGTTCTTCGAAAAATTCATGGTTGATGCTAAATGTCTCCCCAAGTGCATTAATTGTTGAGTTCGTTAAATCCTCCACAACAAGAAGTCTGAGACGGAAATTGGGCGGCGGATATCCCAGATTTGCTATGCGTCCCGAAGACATGATATGGACTGCACTGGACCTGGAACTATCGGTATAATCGTAATAGATAACTGAGGCTTTATCCTGACGCGAGTCTTTGCCGACGTTCCCGTGCTTGATGTGACCCAGAAATCTTCCCGCATTTTCGATGGTTTTGTCGTAAGAAAACCGGGTTGTTCGTTTCTTCTTCCGAGTACGAGGCCTTCTTATCCTTCCTGTCCTCCCTGTGTCAAAGAATATGTCCTCTGCTTGTGGTGAACTTGTGGACGATAGTATCGGTCCCAAAAGTGGAACCATAGATGGCACCACCGGTCCATCAGAGTGCAAAAAGGCCACCAGAGAATCGTTCGGCATGTTGAGACCAGAAGGGTTCTCATTGACTGTAGAAGACGATGCATGGGAGTCTGGTAAATGGATTGCCTCAGGAACCTCATTGTGAGTCCATGGATCGTTGCGTAGCATATCTTTTAACGAGATTGCAGCATCGCTTGCTAGGCCAGGCTCCGGGCTGTGCTCCCCAGTCATCGAGAGTCTGTTTCGACTTGAACGGACCGCGTTGGAAGGTGCACGATGCTCTGACCCTTGCAACCAGTCGAGGAGACTGGCGTTCTGTTCATATGGGCTCATGACACGGATCGGAGGCGTGGTTGATGGACCGTACTATCGTCATGCTCTTGGTATGCTCAGCTTTGACGGGAGTCGGCTCAGCTGAAAACGGGGTGGATGGTGGCTCCCAAACTGGACTGACGTCGTCCCCTGATCACCCTTCTTTTTTCTTCACCAGCAAGCACCACGTAGTACACAATTTTATCTAAAATGGAATTCAGGTAAAGCCTAGAGTTATTCATTATTGCATACATCGAGGACATAAATGGATGCGTTAACGAATAATTATTACTGAGGTATGCGGGTTTCCCAGCAAGACTCAACCATGGAACCAAAGCCTTCCCGAAGCTTGGCCCACAGATGAAACAACTTTAAAAGGCGCCATGAAACTTTACAATACCAAGATCTAATGCTACTTAGGATCTAGAACGGATAACAGTGTTTCGCAGGACAGTAAGTTGCATTATTTATTAGGCTACCGACTGGATAAATCATACTCATACAAAGACAAACTGCAGAGGGGGAAATCATAAACCACAAAATCAAAATCAAAAAAAAGTCAAACTAAGTAGATACTGTCAGAATGAAATCGATGTACGAAGGTAATACCAACGATGGCACATGTCGTATATGCGGATGCCACGACAAATTTATCTTCGCACGCTGTACTTTCATTGCGTTGCTATTTTTAAACGACTGGAGTCGATCCGTTCGTGACATGGGTAGTACCGTTGGTGGTGTGAGTGGTACCGTTAGTGGTTGTCTTAACGCCATCGCTGATGTGAGAGGTCTTTCCGTTGACAAAAGCCTGATCAACCTCATCAGAGAACCCACGGGATGGGTAGCTGTCCACCTTGGTGCCATTGGTAGCATTGGCAGCGGCGCCAGAGACACCCGCAGCAGCAGCAGTGCCAGCAGCACCACCACCACCACCCACAGCAGCACCTGCAGAGGCAACACCATCCGCGGTGGTGTGCGTCTTGCGGGTAACTGGACCCTGGGAGGGAATGTCGCTAGACTCAGAAGCCGCACCGATGCTGAAAATGGGTGACTCCCAACGGTCTCCCTTGCTGGCAAGCTCGGCATATTCAGTAGCCTTGCTTGAGATACCACCGGGCAGTTTGACGTCGGGGAAGATGGAGTCGTGCATGGTCATGACGGTTTGAACCTTGGTGTCGCGCTTGACAATTCCCTCGGCCTGCTTAGCCTTGGCCTGGGCGCGGGCACGAATGGCATCGGCATAGCGCGAGAAGATGCTAGGAGCATTCTCAGGTTCCTCACGCGCAGCCTCCTGGGCCTTCTTGGCCTCGCCGTGAATCTCCTTGGCAAAAGCATCGCCATCAGCAAATGCCTGGCGAATCTGTGCCTCGACGACCTTCTGCAGAGCGGGGCGAACCACGCGGAAAAGCATAGGCTTAAAGGTCGCAAACAGAGCCTTGTGTTTCGATTTCTTCAACTTGATATCCATGTTCTTGATGTTAACGGAGACCTTGTCCAGCTTGACGAAGTTCTGCTTGTCGTTCTTGTCGGCGGTAGATGCCGCAATCTTGAAGCTCAGACCTTCGCCACCCAAGATGATGTCCATCACACCAGTATCAGTGATCGAGGGGAAGCCTTGCTTCTTCTTGATGTGGTAGCTGACATCACGAAGATCGGCCTGGATCCCGGATGCAGCGATCATGATCTTGTTGTTCCGCTTGTTGGAAACCTTCTTGCGGCCCCAACGGAAGTAGTTGTCGCTACCAAATTCGACAACGTTTGGCATCAGGTTGTCACTCTCAATGACAAGGTTCTCAACAACAACATCCACCATCGGGTCAGAGACCTCGATACGAGGAATGGGGATGTAGCGGACGTTTTCAACGATACCGGGCAGAATGACATCACGAATATCCTTGAGCAAGTCCTTCTTGAAAACAACCTTGCCCTCAGTGTCACGGCCAAGATCCTTGAACAACTTCTGGATCGACTGAGCGAGAGCGTGGTTCTGGGGATCCTTATCAAATTGCTCGGCAAGGAACTTGATTTCATCGACAATGCGATCGGTGTGGGAACGGTAGCGCTCGCGAAGAAGGTAGCGGCCCTTGTCGTACAGCACATTCCACTCACGGTTGCACTCTTCATCCATGATGAAGCCCTGCTCACGCAGACACTTACGAATGAAAGTATCGATGTTCGAGAACCAGCCACGGAGCTCAGGATCTTTATCGGCATCACGGTAAATGTTGTTGAGCGAGTCAAAGAAGTCGGCGAGCGAAGTGTTGTTGGCGAAACGCTCGATCAAAGTACGGAGGTTATACTCCACGGCATTGACGCTGTCGGTGGCACGGACATCGCGGACGGCAGTGCCGCTCTCGCCGGTGACGGTCTTGGTGTGGCCGGCGTACTTTTCAGCCATGGTCAACAGGGTCTCGATGGCTTGCTGGTCTGTATCATAGGTAAGTACTTGAATGTGAGACATATACATTTCCTTTGGAAATTCTTACAGTCGGCATGGCCCTGGACCTCGATGATCATCTTCTTGAGACGCCAAATAGTCTGCTCGCGACGCTCTTTCGGAATCTTATCGGCCAGATACTCCTTGGTCTGACCCGCCAGCTTCTTGCGACGGCTCGCCTCTGATGGGGTAACAGAGGAGGCATCACCGGCAGTACCGGTCTCGGATTCGGCAATCGAGGGCGACCCGACGCTCGACTTGTCCTATCAAACGTGTTAGCCCTGTCCAAGGCGCTCTCGAGTTCAACATAGCTTACAGTCTTATTCTTCTTGAACTTGCCCTTGAGATCATCCTTATTGATGTTGGGCTTCTCATGCCAAGTGTTCTCCTCCGCAGGCTCGTCGATCTGGGCAAGCTTATCCTCGGATGGGCGAACCTGGTTAGCAGCCTTCTGAGAAGCGTCCGCGGCGATGTCGCGAATCAATACTGTGGCATCGCTCACTGGGAATTGTTAGGAAGAACTGAGACCAGTTGCCAATGTGTCAGAACTCACAGATCTTGCGGAACTCTCCATTCGTAATGAGCAACGTGCCAAGAGTCTTGAGACCATCAGCAGCCTTGCTAGCATCTTGCTTTCCATCTTCCCTAGTCACAGGGGCATTGGGAGCCTTCACATCACCCGCAGTGATCTGCTGTGCTTGCCAGATGAAGTCCTGAAGCAGCTCGCCGTCGTTCTTAGACAGCAACAGCTTCTTAGTCTGCTCAATGACATTGCGCAGGTCCTTTACAAGGACCTTGCCTTCGGCAGACAGCTGCTGGTTCGGGGAAGAGAGAGCCTTGGAGTTCAAGGCGGAGTTGAGGGCGACATCGCACTGCTTGTTCTATTGCGAGCGATGGAGTCATGTTTAGTATGATGTTCGGCGACGGGATGGGATACCAGCGAAACTAACCGAGGGGAGCTTGCTATTCTTGAAAGCTATACGTTGGTCATGAGCGACTGCGATGATTCACAAATGGCGGACTGTGGAGATCAACTTACCATGGTAGATTCCGAACAATTGAAGCTTCTGGTTGATATCCTGGGGGCGACATCTTATCAGTGACCTCCTCTAGTAACCACCACACTCGGCGAGAGGAAGATGTTGCATACCTGCTCCTTTTGCTTCACGTCGGTGGGTTTGTTGACAGACATGATGGAAAGGGTCGTGACAATCGTGTAATAAGAAAGACCGAACACCGACAAACGGCAGTAGAGTAGTAGTATTACTGGGCACGCGGTCAGCAAGCGAGATCGAGCCTACCAGGACTGCAGGGTTGCTCGTTTGCAGCAGTAACAAACAATCAATTACTTACCAGAGTGATTGAAAAATTAGGGATTATTTGGGGGGGGGGGTGGTAGACGATCCCTTGGAATAAGAAAAAACAAGGGGTTGGGGTATCACAAGAATGAAGGGGAAATATGGGAGGGGAAGAAGAGGGGAGGGAGGAGGCGAAAGAAGGGGTGACGAAGTGATTAAATATGAGCTGTAGGTTTGGTGGTGGTGGTGGTGCTACATAGTACATAGTGTACTACAGTGCTACTATGTACGAGTAGTACTACTCCGTACTGCTGCTGCTCCTAGTCAAGCTCTACTTCAAACGATCCCTACTGGAAGAAGGAAGGAGCAACGCAGGTTCCTTCCTTGACGCAACATATGACGTCACGTTGTCGTTCTGGCGCGGACTGCGATTCCCTCAATTGTCCAGTTGGTGTCCAGTTGTACCCCGTTGTGTCCAGATTTTGCCCTTGTCCTCCGTTTTCATTCTTGTTGCCCTCCATTACGGAGTATATTCAATCATATTGATCTGGCTCTGGTCCATGTATTCGGCATTGATGTCCCCAGTGGAGGTGCCTACCTCCATAAGGCTGTTAGGATGTCCAGGCTCCCGGGATCGAGTCATAGACGCCACTAGTCTGTTTAGTCTGTCTAGTCTGTCTGACCTCCTCTGCGTTAAGCCACATCGAGCTCCCTGATCTGCAAAATTCCTGCTTGAGCTCCAGTCTTGGCACGCACGCGCTCTCTCCGTGGTTCCACGGTCCAGGTGGGTCCCAGCCAGCTTCGACAATGTGTGGTCCTGAAACTTGGATGATCTGAGATCCTCCGCATCAACTTGACGTCAATCCTGCGTCGTTTTGAGATGACATGGCCTCCATCCAATATTCATCCCTCTGATGTTTTCAATCAAAGCCGCGTACCACCTAAAACAATAGTTGTGTCGTCAATGGGATCTCTGGGATCTGCCCCCTTCCCTTTTGACTCCCCTGCGCCCAAACTATTGATTTCGGCTGCGGCTGCTCCTCCCAATGATCAACATGCGACTCCTGGGCTCCTGGGCTCCTGGGCTCCTGGGCTCCTGGGCTCCTGAACTTTCTGGTTCTTTGAATACAGCCACGTAGAAACCTAGGTGGGCACTCCAATTGGGCTCTTCTCGTCCCTTAACACCAGGGGAGGAATGCCCAAATAGTAAGGAGAGCAGAACATCTGTGGCTACGGGGGGCTGTGCAGATACTTCGGCGGCGTTGTCCGTTCTTCGGAGATCGCTATGAAATTCCTTACTAGAAGGGTTAAGTGTTCCTGGTTGACAAATTTTTCAATGTTGCTCTCCAAGGTTCTGCCATGTGGGTTAAGCTTGGGTAAAGCTCCCATTATCCACAGTGGAGTGCTTTCATCCTCCATAAGATCGATGTCTCCTTTTTTTTTTTTCTATTTCCCGATTCGGCATTAGCCTCTTTCATTCTATGAGATCAGGGCATGACGAGCTCCGTGAAGCAAAATCGCCGTTCTCTGCAATTTTCAATTCTCGAAGAAATCAGGCCACAGAATTGCATGGGATCCGCAAACAACTTTACTCTCGGGACTACGGAGTACTCCGTTGTACAAATAGATTATCATATGTTGATTGGTCAGAAACCTTACACACTACATATTTATCTTCCACCCCAATTCCTTCAAAACATCTTCGCAGGCGATTTCCTGCATGACATGTGATCCCTCACTACTGACCGTGCTTCGACCAGTACCGCCCGGCGTCATCGACAACGCGTCTCTCCCATCCCTCGCTCGTCAATGGCCCTATGACCTCTACCTTAGTCTGCCCGGCCACAAACACGTCGCGACAAGGTAGGTCCAATGTGAGATTTTCCGGGTTTCCTACTCCTATCAAGCCTTGTAGTGTTTTCTCCGAGGCAAGATACACCAGTCGACCGATATGCGCCCAGTAAACGGTTCCCGCGCACATGGCGCATGGCTCCCAGGTGGATATCATGGTACACCCGGCGAGATACTCCCAGGAATAGTTGTCGGCAGCATTACGGGCGAGTTCGCATTCTGCATGGCGAACGTGCGACAACGACAGCGATGACATGAGCTGCGTCGTGTTATCTGGGGCTAGGAGAATGGCCGCGAAGGGTCTCTTGCCATGTATATCTTGGCCAGATTGCTGGAGAGCCAAGCATCGAGATGCACCCTCATCGAGCTGTGAGGGGGTCAATGGGGAAAGAGTGACGGGCGCTGTCATGATATCTGCTGTCACGGCCAGGACTGAGACTGAGGCAAGTGAACTTGAAGTTTAGGGGTACTGATTGTTGGATCAGGGCGCAAGATATATTGATATCACGTAACCCTCATCAAACTTGAAGCAGGCGGCGGCATCCGACGATAAGGGCGGGGGAATTGCTTCCCCTCGCCCGATAGACATCAATACAACTCAGAGGAATTCTAACTACACTCCATGGAGGATTAGTAGTAGTAGAGGACTGCTTGCCTCCAGGGCTACACTCAACTTTAAGTTGAAGTCAGGGCGAGTTGTGATCTGTGGTTTGCTTGTTGACTTCCAAGGCTGGCCCAGGATGTATTCAATTGAGGCATGAGGAAGATTTGCAACGGAGTTGTCGTTCTAGCCAACTGAACGGAGCCTTGGAATAGTACTATATCCATGTTGAATGATCTCTCTCGAATTGATAAAAATCTTCCGAGTTGTAGGTGCTCACTTCAGATTGGCACACCTATAATGTCGTTATCTAGGCAAGTCTAGTAAACGAAACTGAAGCATGCAGAAAGTTTGAGACTTTGCAACATGAATCTTTATATAGTGCAAAAGCCCCTATACTTTGTCCATAAGCTGGGGGAATGATGTAGAACCACACAGGGTCAACTAGCCGCAGACAATGAAGGCACTAGAGGGAGGCCAAGATATGCCAAATGAATGGAGATAATCAACACTACACGGGGAGCTAGTGAGCGTGAGACATTCTCATAAGCTTTATTTTGGGATCCATTGACTGATAATAACACTTTGGAGCGTCATTGTCAAGAAGTCAGCCCGCCATTGGCTTTGCCAGGGCCCAAGCTCATGTGGAACCAGCTGTAGATAGACCAACATCATGGAAGCCTATCAATGGGCTAGGTCCTCAAACTACATGGAACATTAGGCTTTGATAGGATACAAGTGTTACTAATAGTACCTAGTAGGTTTGAGGTTACTGGGTAGAGTTGCTCTATTCAAGCTGCCTTCCCGAATGGATGTGCTTGTTCATTACTACTAGCATAGTGTATGAGTGGTCGGTATCCAGTCCCGCGGCAGCTGGAAGAAAAGAAAAGAAAAGAAATCTAAATATATACATGATGTATTTCGCTTCAAGTTTATACAAGGTCGTGATAGAGAATTATTTACATTAAGTTCATCATCGCAGTACGCTCCGATCCGAATCAGGCGTTGCAGTTTCACTCACTCGCGGATCCGAAGATAACTTTGATGACCCACGCGTCTGCTGCAGAGCAATATTTTCCGGATCGTCCCATATTCGCGCCTGGCTGTCGCTATCCGCTGGTGGCTGGCTATTGGTATGGTGCGAAAGATCCACGAAATCCGACAGGTCGGTCGGGGCGGAAACGCTGCTGCCGAACTTTTGCGTCGTGGCGTCGACGAGTTTGCCTAGGATGGCGTATTCTAATTTGAGTTTAACACTGTAGGCGAAGGCTTTCAGAGTAACGTGAACATCGAAGAGACCGGAGTATTGGACGCCGATAATTGCAGCGTCCATGCAGATCATCGCAAGATTGACCACCAGTAATTGGACCAAAGTGCCGCGGTAATTACCCCTGGGCCGGAGGTTCAATAATCGCACTGCTTCCCAAGAGTATATCATAGACAGTATTGCTTCTTGGACGGAGAAGGCGATCAATTGGATGCGCTCGAAAATATTGAAGCCTGGCGTGAAGAGGTCGGCTTTATTGGAGTGGCTGCCGAGTTCGAGGACGGATGCAGGGACGTGGAAGATTATCGCATCGACGATTATCATGGCGAGGGTCCAGCGAAGGACGGTTGGGCTATGTACGACTAGATGCAATCGTGACCAAAGAACCAGCGATTGACCGGTTACCATGCAAATCCAGGCAATGAGCTCCATCGCCACTGAGAAATAGCTGTCGTAGACATCGAAGATAATGAGGAGGTATCCCAAGCCGAAGGGGATGATGCTGAATGAGGAGATGAGAAGGCACCAAAAGTAGCAGCCGCCATAGCGTTTAAAGGTGGTGAAACAAAGGACGATAAGTTCCAATGCGTTGTACCAGGCGATTGCGGTGAGACATGCAACGGTGGTACGCTCAGCAATGTTTCCAGTAGATGAACGTGCGGCTAGGCCGTAGTTACTGCCGGAGATGTCGCTGCTGGACATAAGGGCATATTCTCTGGCTGCGGTCGAGTGTCGAGAAGCGTTGGTCGGGAGGTTGGAGGTTACAGGAGATTCATCGGATTTGTACCCAAGTCAATGCCAGTGGCGGCTTCGACGGCGGAGTAAGCGGAATACTTAGGATAGGATTAGACGAGTTCCATATGATTTATAAGATATATGTGGAGTCGGGGAGGGCATATGTATGGGAAGAAGACCAGGAAGGCATCAAGCAAAGAGATATGCAAGTGAGACGTGAGGCGAAAAAGGTACAGGAGAGCGGCGGAGAAGGCGAGATAATAACCAACCCCGTAGTCGATATGCCCTGAAGACCATTGGCCTAGAGAGTGCATTTTGTGGAGACAAGCAATGGAGGCGACCCGAGAACGAAGTGCGATAGGTGAACCGCGTGAGGGGAACCCAGCCATTTGGAAAGGTTAATTGCTTTGGCCCCGATAACGGTGGCGTCTGTCGTCCAATTGGGAGAGACTGCAATGAGGAGATGTCTCGTGTCCTCGATCCCTTTAGATGGCCAAGCGTTCGTGATATTCAGTACGGAGTATGGGACTGGATTCAATTCAAATCCATTACGAGTACGGAGTAGACAGGGTTCTCACTCTCATTCTCAATTCCTACTCGTGGTTCTCATGTGAAAGCATTGAGTGGTGTCATTTTTGACCAATGAGCTAAGGACCCAGTGCTCACAGAGATAAGGGATGTTTCCATAGCCCAGATTATTGTCGTCCTTTAGTAATTTAGTATTTTAGTAATTCCAAATTTTGTGCCCGACGCCCGACGGGCACGTGAGGGCGGTGAAAGCGGTGAAAGATACCGGCGTCTATTGGGCCAACCTTGTACATCCCATAAAGGGGGCCACGGTACAATGTATCCTGCACATCTTCTGCCCGGGGTAGCTTTGGCTTAGACTTTCTTGGACCAGAATCCCTCAACGTACCGCTGATAGGATCCGGTAGGGATGGCCATGGGCTAACCGTTTAACACGGCGTGAACTCGGACTCCGGCCGAAATCTAATATACTCCTGACATTTAATTTTCGGCCATTCCACGGTATCACTTCGTAGAAGGTTGATCGAAGCCCAAATATTTTCCATGAAACCTAAACTACTTGAGTTTTCCGTTTGCGGCTCCTACATATCACGACCCAATTACGTGATGTAATTGATGTTGAATTTACCGATTGGGATATGTCATTCATTGTCGTCTAAAACCTCGTATCAAAAGTGTCCTCTCTATCATATAAATCGCGGGAATATAGCATCTGTATCATGTGCAGATGGAGAAATTTGGAAAATGCAATCACTTTCCTTTTTCTTCTTCCACCTCCTTTTGTTCCCCTCTCACAGGGCTTTCACGCTGTAGCATGTTTGAAAGTAGAAATTGCAGAGAAGAAGAGTCTCTACATCTGCTCAAAGTACTTCTCCCAGCCCAACTCGCGCATTTTGGTGCCCTTCTTCTCCATGTTCTCAGCGCGTGCCTCTTCGGCATAGGCCTCGACCTTGCGCTGGATGGCCGGGTCGAAGGAGCCCAGGATGCGGGCTGCCAGAAGCGCCGCATTGATGCTGTTATTGATTCCCACGGTTGCCACGGGAACACCTATTAGAACTCTCATTAGTATGCTTCTATCAAGTCAAAGGAAACATGGAAACTTACCACGAGGCATCTGGACAATGCTGTAGAGGCTGTCGACGCCATCCAGAGAGCTTCCCTTGACGGGAACTCCAATGACTGGAAGAGCAGTGTGAGCGGCAGCCATGCCAGGAAGATGAGCGGCGCCACCGGCAGCGGCGATGATGACCTTGATCCCGCGCGACGCGGCCTCAGCCGAGTATTCCGCCATGTAATCCGGGGTACGGTGAGCAGAAGTAATCTCGACAGCGGGTTCGATACCAAAGTAGTTTTGCAGCAGCTTCAGACCGGGCACAAGTGTCTTAAGGTCACTGTCGGAGCCCATAACAACTGCAACTTGGGGCGCGGGCTTCGAAGGACCTGACTTTTGTGCCTTGGTCTTGATATCAGTACGCTGAGCCCGCATCTCATCCACAACGTCGACCAGAGGCTGAATCATGCTCTCGGCCTCGTGCATGGTAGCGGCAGTTACTGTGATGTGTCCCATTTTCCGGCCAGGCTTGGCGGCTCCCTTGCTATAAAGATGGATGCTGGCATTAGGGATCGAGAGAGCATGCTCGGCCGCCTTCAGGTGCGAGTCCGGGGTAGCACCACCGATGATGTTGAGCATGACAGAGGGTTGACGAATTTCAAGACTCTTGGCGGGGATGGGGAGGTCCATGATGGCGCGAATGTGGCTGTCAAACTGTGACAGAGCACAGCCCTCAATGGTGTAGTGACCTGAGTTGTGAATGCGGCTAGCAAGCTCGCACAGCATGAGGCTGTTGTCTTCAAGAAGGAACATCTCTACGCCGAAGGCACCCTTGCCCTCGAAGGCAGAAACGGCCTTCCTTGCAAGAGCCTGTGCCTCCTTGTTGATGGCTTCGGGTACGTTGCGAGCTGGTGCGTAGACCAATTTGCATATTGAGTCCTCCTGCACCGTCTCCACGGTGGGGTATGACAATACCTCGTCCTTGGTCTTGATGACCATGACAGCCAATTCCTGATATATGATTAGGTACAATTTCTTTGAAATAATAAATGTGTAGGTAGAGTTTGGGTAAAGCGCACCATTTTGAAGTAAGCCCACTTCTCTGCGTACAAGGGCCGGTCCTTGAGAGTCTCGAGAGCCTCGGGGATATCGGCCTTGGAGTTCACGCGGAAGTTACCTAGTACGAACCGTCAGGATCATATTGGGAGATCAAAGGTTTTTTGTGCAAGGCCACATACCACGTCCATCGTATGCCATTGTCTTCGATTTCAACATCATCGGATAGCCTAACTGCTCTCCAACCCGAGCCAACTCCTCCGGGGTATTCTCGACCAACTCACGGTGGTCCGCCATGGGGATGCCGTATTTGCGAAGATGCTCTTTCTGGTTGAACTTGTTCTGGATTGTGCGAATTGCTTGCCAGCTAGGCTCGACTCGGACCTCAGAGGCGACTTCCTCGAGGGCGTAGGTATCGACGTGCTCGATTTCGGCGGTCATAACGTCGCAAGATTTGGCCAATTGGCGAACGGCTTCACGTTCCTTGAATGATCCTGTCACATGGCCATCGTGGAAGCTGATCTGCTTGGCTGGGGAGTTCTCAGCATCCAGGACGTTGGCCTGGATGTTCAACCTGTTGCAAGACTCGACGAGCATGCGGCCCAGCTGGCCGCCGCCAAGAATTCCCACCTTGGGAGAGTTCCACATTGTATCTGAGGGATCAAAGAGAAGGGATTCGGGAGGCTGATGGGAGATTCCAGTCGGAACAGGCAAAACCTGGGGGGGGAAGAGCGCGCGCAAGACTCATCGACTCATTCGTTCCTGCCCCGCCGAAAATTAGAGAGTCACGTGTTGCGATTTGCCCCGATAATCGCTATCGATAAGATTCAAGTCCTGACCAATCAAAAGCTTTCTACGCCACCGCCCCAGCTATGGTCGACAACCCATCGCAGCTTGTGCCGCCGAGTAGCTCCAACCATCACAATGTCTTTGGGTGGGTGATGCTAGCCTATCCTGGGGTGTGGACAAAGCTAACGTCGTCGCGACAGATGAAGATGCCTTGGAGACCGTCGCCAATGGCGGCTCGATTGACCTGTACGTGTGCAGTTATGAAGTAAGGCGTGCTATGGACGATGCGAGACTGATGGTTTAAATTCAGTGATAAATGGGCTGCTATGGTCGAACCACTGCTAGAACGGCTGGAATATGTATGTGTTGACCGTGCGATGTTATTCAAGATAAATGATCGCTAATGAGCTTTTCTAGATCGTTTACAATGTGTTTCCCATGCCCAAGGCGCCCCCGAGGTCTCAGCCGTACACTCAATTTCTATCCCAACAAACCGACACCAATAATGCCCCCCCCCTGAGAGTAGCAACAAAGAAAATGCAGCTCCAGGCGACCCGCAGAGTCCTTCACAGCCGCAGGCGGACACTACCCCACTTGCGTCCACCGAGCGCGTGCCAGATTCGCAACCCCAATCGTCTTCGCAAGCCAACGACGCCCTTCCTCCCCAGCTTGCACAACTGTTAAGCTCTATCCGCTCGTCGATCCAATCATTCTTCACGAGCAAGCCGCCGCACACAATTCAGCGGTTTTCTGAGCTTATCCTTCGTCCGACCGCTCACTACCGAACATTACCCGCTTATCTGCGTGCCGTGGACCGTGTCATATCTGTGACCAGCGATGCGGCTATTTTCCCATTCACCACACCAGCAAATACGAACGCCCAGCTGAATGGGTTTGTTCAACCTAGCAACAGCGCTGGGGCATATCTTACTCCTGACTACGCGCATAGTTTGGGGAGCGACGAATCCTTGGGTGGCGCGCTTCTCACCCCAATTCCGTGGTTGACCAATGCTTCCTTTGGAGCCGAGGGTATATCAGAAATGGAAGAGGGTATGTCCATCACCTTTTAGCTTTCTGCGTCCCTCTTCAATTACCGAAGAGTCGTTAGAGGTTCGAGCTAACAATTACGTCCACAGAAGATTCGGCATCCGCTCAAGCTCACAATATAGAAACTGGAGGGTCACACGCCCCGGATAGTGTTATACCTCCCATTGAACCTGAAGACAGTGCTACGACCGCTGGCTCCCCACCTGCAGATTCATCTGAGGAGGTTCCTCACGCTCGCGGACCCCCACTTTTGGGCGTTCAGGATCTAGGTTTGCAGGATGGACAAGGAGTGGAGATGACGCTTGGTGAACAAGAATCCCAGGGTGCGGGAGCCGATGGTCCTGCTGACATTCAGCCTCAAGCCTCTACTTCTGAAGCGAACCCAGCCGATAAGGACGGAGACATTGTTCTTGATGGAACCCAAACCAAGGAAGAGGAAGGAAAGATGGAAGACACGGCAGCTGCAGATTCCGCTAAAGCGTCAGAGACATAGAATGATTGAAGGGAGCTTGTCCATAGGGTTTTATGTTTTCTAACTGCCTCTGGCATTATGAGTCACGACTTTGTTAAATTTGTTGAATTACTTATGAAGCTTCTCAAGCCGTCAGACCTTGACTAAGTCAGTAACTTGGAAAGATTCCTCTCGTTTTATTATTCGAAGTTAGCTGTGGGCATGGAAATCCAGGCCGGCGTTCTCATCGCATGCCCGAAGTAACTCGAGGCGGGTCCCAGGCTCCTGCTCGATATCAGTATATGTCCAAAAACAGGTATGTCAGCACGAAGATTATTCCATACCCTTCCACTATGACCGGCGTCAGGGATCCAAATAAGTCGTGACATGGGCAAACATCGATGTAGCTCCCAAGCAGTTTGCGGAGGGCAGACCATGTCATATCGGCCCTGGATGATGGTGACTACAAAATATCAATGAGGGTTAAATCCAGAAGGGAGACCTTATCTGCTTACCAGGAATATGCCGGATTTTTGCCAAGTTCTTCGGCTTGAAAATCTGTCTATCCTCCAACCAAAAGTCATGCACCGCATAATGCGCCTCCAAGAGAGCATGCGCCCAAGACCACACATAATCATCTAACTTCTTGAAGCCGCCCTCGTCAACCCTCAACTCTCCAATGCTCAACTCCCACCGATTCCATTCTTTGGCCGCTGCTAGACGCGTTGGATGATGATCGCACGTAAGCCGCTTATAATAGCCAGCGGTAATATCATGACGTTCATCCTCGGGCAGATAGCGCTGGAAGACATGCCACGCTTCTGGGTAGACGTTGGCTGCGCCCAATGATCCTCTTGACCACGCAACCTCCAACCTACTTGCCGTAAAAATCCCCCGCAGAATCATCGACCCCACGAACTGCGGGTAAGCTTGGGCATACAGCAGAGCGAGCGTCGTGCCCCAGGACCCACCGAAGATAAGATGCCACTTAGAGATTGCCAGATGTTGACGAAGTGCTTCGATGTCGGAAACAAGGTCCGGCGTGGTGTTTTCACGTAGCTCAGTAGTGGGCTCGGATTTTCCCGTGCCGCGCTGATCAAGTAGGATCACTCTATAGACGGCCGGATCAAAATAGGTCGTGTTGTTTCTAGAAGTGCAACCCCCAGGCCCTCCGTGCAAGAAAATGACTGTATGATAATTAGCAGCTTTCCACCTCGACGTGGGGTCTTTGAGAGGCGGACCTGGCTTTCCATCCTCTCTGCCATATTGCTCGTAGTATATCCTATGAATTGCACCCACAGGAAGTAGGCCTATATTGAAGGGCTCTGAGTGTGTGTATCCGCTCATCTTAAAGAATTATGATGTGTTGTCACTGTCGAGGTTCAGTTAATCAGAGAAACGGGCAAGACTAGCTCGAAAGTTTGAAGGCCAAAATGAGTCATGCAGTGCGCCCCACCACGTTGAATCGAGTGAGAGTAGCTTGGGAAGCCACTTGAAGCGAAGCGATATTTGATTAATGAGCTTTCTTTGTTACCTCCTTTGGGCTTAGTTGCTAGAGAACTCGTAGACCTCTACTGGCATAATTTCACCTATAATCTATCCCTTCTCCCGTAATTATACGGATCTGGGCAAGTTCCAATCAATCTGATTTTTTGGCCACTGCAACCAGCCTCGGTAATCTTCACTCAACACAGAATTTAATTGTGTCATAAGCCGGCTGCTCAGTCCTTTCATCCACCACATTGATTCAATCTTCCATAATGCCACACAGAAGTATCCAAAGATGATGATTGCGACAGGTGCCTCTTGCCGCAGCAGTTCCAGGTAGGTGTTTGGTACCTCAAGCAACCAAGCAAATACATCAGAGGTTTGGAGCATCCGCCCCTCAATGGGTTTCATAGCCACTGCTAATGTCCTGGCTAACCCCTCCACAGTCTCTTCATACACATGACTAAGTTCAAGGTCGTGCAAACACTCACGGGAGACCATTTGTTTCAGCTCTCGGACATACATCTGACCCTGTTGGAGCGCTTCGACGCTTCGGCGAGTCATCGATATGTTAGTACCGTGCATGAACATCGGACCTAGCCGCCCCGCATGGAAATCTTGACCAGTATAGTCCATGACTGTTTTGGCTCCGCGGAAAAGGAGAGCCCATTCAGAAAGATGCCCGTGTTCAAACAAAACAAGGAAGGTGGATTGGGCGTTGGCGCATGCAAATATGCAGGTCAGTGACGAGAATATGAACAACCCGGCACTATTTTCGGAGGCGAGACATTGTACATTCGGCGTCACATCCTGGACTGCGGCGTTGTGATGCGAATGCGCTCGGGCAATGCAGCTTGTTGTCCGAGATGGGTCGGAACAGGCAAGGTGTAGGGCCGAGACGGCTAGCATGGCATGCAGTACACCCGGCATATTGAATGCAATACGAGGGACCTCGTCACGCCAGACTTCTTGGACAGCCGGGGCCCGAGACAAGGTGTAAGAAGTGGTCGTCATATAATGATGCAAGAGTTCCATGTCAAATATGTCCAAGCCTGCACGGCTAGATTCCATGGGAAGCTGCGAGCCAGGTTCTTGCTTGCGATCTAAAGGTGCCAGAGAGGTAGCTGGGCTGTCACTTTCGCGTATATTATCAAGCGTCGCAGCCACAGTAGGCACTGCATGGCTGGATTGGATTGGACGTGGAATCTCAGCGAAGGCACATGGCACCTCGCGTCTTGTACAGTTACGACAACTTGGTTTGTGTTCATCGCACTAGAATCAGATTAAAATATTTTCAAGAGATACATAGTAGTTCGTGGCATACCTTGACTTTTCTCTGTTTGCATTGCAAACAACCTGTTCTTGACTTTCGATGGGAGCGTCGAGCAAGGCCAACTGTCGCCATGTTGACGGGAATCAATCATCATCTACGTATTGTGTGGTCAGGCCGTCATAACCAGGCCGTCATGATCTCAGCCAGTGAGAAGAATCGACAATGCCGCTTCGCTCAAGCCTCACCCTTTCCGAAAGATTTGGGCACGTTGGAATAAGCTGAGGCGAAATCTCGGGGGAACGCGGGGATTAGTGAACTACTCTACTACATATGGTAAAAGGTGTGATACGGCCCGGTGTCCTCGATGGTCGGTCATGTGACCAAACAAGATAAGCAAAATGCTGTTGCAGGTCTATAAAATTTGCTGTGGCGTTAACTAACACCCCAAATCAGGTCGTCAGGTCAGGCCCAACTACGATGTTGAAAAAAAAAGTTCAGACGCTCAGTCGGAACACGCAATCTTTGTCGAAATAACCCTGAAACTTGAAAGCCTATCTATACAATTGTCCGAAACCCCAGCTAGATATCCTTCTTTGAATGCTCAGGTTGATGCGTTGTTTCATAGTCAATGTGGACAAAAGCGCGCTCAACATCAGGCAAGCTTTCCAGCTTTGTCTGAAGATCCTCTGCAATATCATGGCATGTTTTCAGTGTCTCGTGGGGACGCATGACAACATCTACCTCAATTATAAGTCGTGGACCACAATGATAGGCACGAACTGTGTCGACCGCCTGAACATGGTCGCTATGTGTCATGGCAATATAGGTGATAAGATTCAACATATCGGCATCGGCCGAAACACCGATGAGCAGCTTGAACTCTCCAATCGAAGTATTAAGCCATAGGCCCAAGATAAGAAGAGAAAGGATGATTGCACCCATTGGGTCAATCCACCATTTGAGCTTCGATCCACCGACTGAGGTGAGAATACCGAAGCCATTGATGATGAGATCGTTTCGGTGGTCTTCCCAGAGAATTCGGACTTGCGAATACTTATCCCGTAGGGCGAAACAGTAGACGAAGAGGCATAGCTTTACGAAGAATGCCACGGATACGGCGATCACGGAGGGGAGATGGAAGGCTGTTGATCCGCCTTCGGCAAGTTCCTGACAGGAAAATGCTACAAGGATCAGGGACACCGCCATCATGATGAAAGAGAAGAAGATGTTCCCCGCAGTTTCAATGCGTGATGTCCCCACCGGAAACTTCTGACTAACGGCTTTTTTGGCTTGGCGATTGCAGATGATGAGGGTCACGTTGGAGAGTGGATCGAAAACCGAGTCTGCCATGGTTGTGAAGAGAGAAAGAGAGCCCGAAGCCACGGCACCATATACCTGGAGCCCAGAGAGAAATATGTTGCAGACGAAGGAAGAGTACACGGCGATCCGATATTGGAGTTGTTGGGATTCTTCTGTCTCGGCGGCTTCACGGACATGTTCGTGGACAGGTTTGAGGAGACGCACAATATGTTTATTTTGAGTGTCGTAGTAGTCGTTCAAGTCCTTTGATTTTCTCTGTGATTTGTTGAATGGACTGTAATACATAGCTCTCTTGCGAGAGGTGTTAGCCTCAGGTGGGGATTGCAGTTTGCTTGACAGATCGAAGGGATCCGCGGCAGACGAAAACGCCGCCGGGTTCCCACTCTCGAGGGTAATATTACTGTCCATATCAAGCATGATACTAAATACACTTGCAGGGTTTGGGAGGAATTATGTTCGCTTTATAAAAGGGAGGATTTGCTGCGCCCTTCTTGGCATGGGAGACAAGACCTTGGCGACCCAGTCCACTTCGGTACCCTATATACATGCAATCGACGTAGTTCGTCTACTTGTTTTACTATAAGCCATAATTCGGGCATGCCAGACCTCTCTATGCAATACAGAGAGAGGCTTTCCTGTCTACACCGCACTTCCCTGGTCATTCTTATCATTTCGGGTCCAGAGTCGTTTCACCAGTTCCCGGATCGATGAGCCCGTCCCATCAGCATCATATAGAGGCCTATGCTCTTCGTTGACATCATGATGGTAGTCGTAGTCCACATGCACAAAGGCACGTTCGACATCTGCCAGTCCCTCCAGTTTGCGCTGCAACTCCTGACTGACATCGTGTGACTCTCGCAGTTTGGTCTCCGGGTCCATCACAATGTCGACTTCCACGTATAATTGCTGGCCAGAGTGGTATGCGCGACACTACTTCTATTAGCATTTGACCTCATCTCCTTCTGTCACAGAGGATTACTCACTGTATCCACTTTCTGAATCCTCTGATCATGTGTCATCGTCACATAGATGCACTTGTTTACGAATGATCTGGGCGCGCATTTGCCTACAATAAGCCACATGTGTTCGAATGCAGTCGACACCCACGAAAATAGGATGAGAAGAGCAATGCAGCAAGCACCGACGGGGTCAAGGTACCACACAAGACGATTTCCAACAATCGACATGAGCAGACCGAAGCCATTAACTGCAAGATCATTTCGATGGTCGATATAGAAGATGCGGGCGGCGGGGTACCGTCGCAGACTATAACAGAACAGGAACAGACAGAATTTGGAGAAAATAGCGACTCCAACACATATCAGCGGAATCAACTTGAGCTGACTTGACTCTGTCTCTCCATCAGCCAGCGCCTTGGCCGACTCAATAATCAACTCCACTCCAACAACCGTCATGAGCGCACAGAACATGATGATCCCCATTGTTTCGATGCGACGGCGTCCAACCGGGTACTTGTATGGTTTAGGGCGGGTGGACATGCGGGAGGTAACGAGCATAACAATCGAAGAGACGAGATCCATGAAGGCGTCGGCAGCCGTAGCGAAGAGAGCCAGGGAACCGGTGGAGATAGCTGCATAGAGTTGAATGACGAAGAGAAAGAAGTTGACCACAAAGCTAGCTCGCACGGCAAGTTTCACCTTGCCGCCGTTCTGCGCGATGTCCATAGCATTTCGGCGCTCTTCATCACCACTGAAGAGAAAGCCATCGATGA
Organism: Penicillium waksmanii; assembly: GCF_028829765.1. Lineage (NCBI taxonomy): Eukaryota > Fungi > Ascomycota > Eurotiomycetes > Eurotiales > Aspergillaceae > Penicillium > Penicillium waksmanii. The sequence goes on from NW_026643252.1 coordinate 1,569,475, forward strand.
GCTCATTTTGCTCAATGTAGAAATTGTTGACCTTTTCGCTTGGCTGCGTGGGGAGGGGAAGCCAATTCTTCTTCTGCGAGATGATCTCAGCCTTGTATTGTTGGAGGTTAAAGGGATCCGCCTCCATTTTGGATGACTTTTATGCCGAGTATTCTCTGAAGCTTGTTAAAGTTCAAGTTTAGGCCGATAATCTCCCGGAGAGAAAAGATCAGATCAGATAAAAACTGACTCAGTTAGGGGTGTCGACGCCAAGGATGGCTGTGTTGTGCCAATAATCTTGGCGATGACAAGCGTGATGGGTTGATTGCCAACGATTGGGACGCTTATTTTTCCTCTTTTTGCTTGTAGGGTACAGATTAGACCTAGTTCTGAACCTGGATAGTCAAACCCTCCAAATTATAGAATCAGGGAATGTCTGACGGGTGTATCCAAGCTGGGATGGCCGTGCAGGCCGGGTATACTTCGCCAGAGCCAATCAGCGACGGCGCAATTCCATTTGCGACCTTGGGAAATTGGAGCCCCATCAACCTTATCGGCCGGACGCAGTTAATTCGCACCGCACCCTCAGCACTTTTCCTTCGCGAACCCTCCTTGATAAGAGACAGTCTCCAGACCTCAATCAAAGGACAACGATTTTGCTCCAACTTGTTTCTCTACAGCTCGCTTGCGATCTACCATGTCGAAATATGACGGCGCCCTCGAGCGCATCGATGCCGCACACAAGGATGACCCGAACACAATAACCACCAACGACACCACAAAACCCTACGAACTCCACTACGCCGAGCAAATGACATTCTATCTCGAGCGCCTAAATCCCAATGCCCCCGAGCTTCTCCGTCTCGCCATTCGTGCCCAGCACCTCCGCCGCTGGGAAGTCCCGCGCAGCTCCTACCCCGCCACGAAGATCGGATATCACTCCTGGCGTGCGGGGCTACAGCGACGACAGGCCGCGCTGGTGAAAGAGATGTGTGTCGAGGCTGGATATAGCGAGGAGGAGGCGACACGCGTCGGGGCAATGGTGCAAAAGGCGGATTTGAAGGCCGGTGACCCCGATACGCAGACGTTGGAGGATGTGGCCTGCTTGGTTTTTTTAGATGACCAGTTTGACAAGTTCGAAAAGGATCTCGGGGATGAGGAGAAGATGGTTGATATATTGCGCAAGACTTGGGGCAAGATGTCCCCTGCTGGTCGGGACGAGGCGCTAAAGCTGAATTTATCGGAGCGAGCGCTGACCTTGGTCCAGAGGGCCTTGGCCGGGTGAATGATATCTCAATAGGTGGTATCTACATATACGTTTGTCTCACATCTTGGGATGAGTTCTATTCCGCTACTAGTATAATTCAACATATCTAATAAAAGTACTACTAGTACGTATATACGATTGGAGCAACGAGGAAAAGATGAATTATGGTTTAATCATATATCATGTAAAAAGATAAATGCTCGCTGATGAGACCCATGAGGAGTCATGATGAGAGTCGAGAGAAAGATAAAACTCCGAGAATGCTTTTAAAATCAGACGTGTAATCGTTAATCGCCGAAGCAGTTTTTTAAATCCCTGTGGGAAGAGGGTTATTGAGCACCATTGGTGTCAATCAGCTGCACCAATCCAATCGCTGCGCCGGCCGCAATACCGCCAACAAGGCACATTTGTACACCTCCCCAGGTGCCTGCCATGACATTGTCACGTCCGCACCATCCACGGACAACGGCAGTCTTAGTGTATCCAAAGGCAAATAGGGTGATACCCATGACGCCGATACTCCAATATAACGCGGTGATGACTTGAGTCAGGATGAAGTAGGGAATTAGAGGAATGAATCCACCGACGAAATATCCCAGAGCCAGGGTGATGGCAGAGATCCAGGCCTGGTTGCAATCAGGCGCAGACTCGCGGTGGTGGAAGGCCAACAAGAACTCGAGCAATCGGTCTTGCGAAGCATGCAAGTCGCGTGTGATATCTTCAATGGCAGTGGGCGAGAGTCCGTATGGAGCAAACGTCTGGCGTACCATGGACTGTGTCTCGAGCGGGTCGCTCTTAATTAACGCCTGTGTCTCACGAACTGTGGCATCATATGATTCTCTGTAGGGAAGTTCCTTGTCAGTCGATGCGCACATACAGGACGATAGACCAAAGGGTTATTAAACTCACGCTTCACTCTTAGCTCCAACGTAGCCTCCAAGTCCCATAGAGATTGCACCTGCAGCAAGCTCCGCCAGACCACCTAGTACAACAACCTTGGTGTTTCCCAGGGCAGAAAGACCCGCGCTGAGGGCGAAAGGAACAGTCAATCCATCCGAAAGACCGAGGATGGCATCTGAGACGATGCGAGGGTTGATGCGGGACCGTGTGCTGCTTGCGGAAGCGGTGGAATCATCATTGCTCACGCATCGTCCGAAGGTATCGTACGAACGCTGGGACTCGAGGTCCTGGTCGGAGTCGCTGTCGCGGAGGGTCTCGTCGTCATCTCCACGAGCGAGGAGGGGCTTGTCTAGGTGAAAATGGGTTAGTTTCGAACCGTTGTTTTGTTTTTGCTTTTTGCTCTGTTCTGAAAAGGCAAATGTGAAACCTTATTGCAGGACAATACTCACTGGAAGACGTGTTGGATTGCTGTATAGGGAACAGCTTCTGTTTGATGAAGAGGAGGGCCATGATGCTGAGTGATGCTATGTTTTGATTCTTCCCAAACTGTTATAATTCCGTCGATTGGAATGAATCTGACACAATTTCCGCCCAGTGTCGATCCTGAGTGGCCTGAAACCCGGGAGATTATTGACTTTCAAAGGATTGCCCGAACTATGCAAGCTATGGCAAGCGATTCTGACGTCAAGGTTCACGTTTACGGGGAAAGGCAAAGAGGATGCAAGAGGAACTCTGAAGAGCGAAGCAAGAGGAAAAGAGAAAAAAAAAAGGCGAGAGGACTCTGGGGGATTTAAAGGGGGATCGGTCGTCACAGCCAGGCCTGAATGGAGTCGTCGTGGAACACGTCTCGGATGGTGGATCAGAAAGCAACAACGAAAACAATGATACTTCCTGTTTGAAGTACAGAGGAGAAGCAGCTGAAACAGATGGGATTTGAAGTAGAAAACTCTCAATAAATCTTAGAAGAGACCACGCACGTCCCTTATAACTCTGCGCAAACTCTTTGGCCACAGTCCTCACCGATTCTCAACGCTCTGGAAACGCAAACCTTCATTAGCGCAGAGAAAGTCGAAGAAAAAAAAACTGGAGATGCATTCCATTTCGAGGGGCGGTACACCAATCAGGGGCATCAGAAAGGTCAGCGACCGTAATATGTCCAGTATTGAGGTTCTCCAAAGGTGCAAGATCAATTCCAAGAGCTGCAAGCGACGACAAATCCTTGAGGTGCGATTGGTGGTGATGATCGTGCTGACCATTATTGATGAGGTGATTGGCTGCACTCGGCGATCAATCTGGATCGACTAGCAATGGTTTGGAGCTGATTGGTGGTGGAGACATTCCCGGATTTTAGGGCTCGGAATTACCTTGGATGGGATCCACTGAGGCTTGATGTCTTCGGAGTTTACCATTGTTGGAAGCTATGTACACCGTACACGGTTTGGTACTATTGGAGTGGGCTTTTTGGTGGGGTTTTGATGATTATTTTTTGCTTTGCTTTGACTGAAAGGTAAAAGAACATGTGAATCATAGGATCAAGTGTACTGTACTACAACCAGTACTCCGTACATGGGTACTTTCAACCACCTAAGGGTCACACAATTACACGAACCGTTGCGGATCAGCGGGAACCTTAAATTGCAAGATACCTACTAGTAGTACAAATATACCTTCAAGGGTTGTATGGAGTAAGACTACTACCTATAGTACGATATAACAAGGTAAAACCCATCAAGACTAACATCAGTGCATGGGGATTCAATTATTGTAAATACAGCGGAGTCAACCACAACTCCCGTTATTCATGGAAACAAAGGAAACCAAAACTAGTCCGCCACAAAGTCCCAACAGCTTAGAAGAATGGAGACCACCCTCGACTAAACTGGACATAACTGGAGACCAAGTATTTGTATCTTCACTCGCCGTCTTTCCTTTACAGGAAAAGCGCCACGCCCAGAACTCCGGCAGCACCTGCCAGGCCCATTCCCATACCAGTGGCAGCGGGGGCACCGGCAGTCGAAGTCTCCGATCCGGCGCTACTTGAAGCCCCATCACTGCTACTGGCGGCGGTTGAGGAGCCAGTCTCGGAGCCAGTGGTCTTTGCGGTCGACTCGACAGTGGTGGTTGCAACTACGCTGCTGGAACCAGTGGTCGAGTCGGTGGCCGTCCCCGACGAAGAGCCCGTGAGGGTGGTGCTGTCGCTGCCTGTAGCAGTGCCAGTGGCAGCAGAGCCAGTAACAGTGGAAGTGGCCGTGGCTGAGCCAGAGCCAGACGCACTATCAGAGATCGAGGACTCGGCACCGCTGATCCAGCTCTGGACATCCGATGGCAGGCTCGAAATCCACTCGGTCTTAGTCACGTACTCGCTATAGATTGAGGGGAGAGCACCAGTGGGGTCGGCCAGAAGCTCTGATTGCACCGAGGTAGGTAGGGCGGAGAAAAGTTCGCCCTGGATACTGGCTGGAATATCTATTTCCGAGTCGCTTGAGCCTGTAGCCTGAGGAGCCGCCGCCGCCAAGCTAGCGAGGAGCAAAGAAACGACAATCTTGGTCTGCATGGTGGCTGTGGAACTTATGGATCAGGATCGGGGTCGGGTTTGTGAAAGATGGAGTGAGGGGCTTTCTCTTTCTTCAAATTTCTGCAGGGGGGAAGAGGTCGATATTCCCGAGAGATGCGATACCCTTTATATACTACGGCATGCCAATGATATGCCGAGAGTTTGATCACGCCTGAGTTATCTAAAATTATCGGCGCCCCCCCCACCATATTCGAGAGGGATTCACGAATAGCTACTACCGAAGCTGAAAGGTGATTTGTACGCCGTGCCATCAGTGGAGATCTCATCGCCCCATGGAGCTCATGCGACCAATAAAACCATCGTGGCCCCCAGACAGCCCAGCAGGCAGTGCCTTAGCCAAGAAATGGGAGGGGCTGGGGTCAAGGAGCCGCAGGGCCAGTGGTTGAACTGCTAGGACTGGGGTAGGACGAAACAAGGAAACTGAATGAAGATCCGGTTAAGGCGGAGTGCCCAGCTGCTTGGAGCTTCTTGGGGACTTTCTTGGCTTGCGTCGACCTGTAGGTATGGCGTCAAGAACTGCTCCTCTTTCTTGTCTGGTCCCTGGCACTACCCTGGTCCTTTGTGGCGGGATGACCAACATATGTCAGTACATGGACGCGTTTGCATCGATGATCAAGGCTGTATCAACCAGTTCCCCATGGCGCCCAGCTATACCCTTTGGGCAAGATTGGCATAATGTGATGAAAGAATGGCCCCCGGACGTGCGGTGGGTCAAGTGGGTCGAATCAGCCTTGAAAGCCAGCGAGGTCCACGTCACATCGCAGCAATTGTTCTTGGGAGTGCAGATGGGGTGATGCAATTTTGGGGATATCTTCGTAATGAAATCTGGTAAACATGGAACTGTACATAGTCTATGTGGTAGGTGGGAGGCCCTATCGGCCTTCGGCACGCTCCACCAATTGATCCTCCAAGCCCATCGGTTCCCAAACATCCTTGGCTTTTTTGTTCTGAACCCATACGACGTCTCCTTGTAAATATGCCACCACGCCACCGCTTCCAGTGACGCTCGCCGTGATCCGAAACAGAGGCAGGCCATTCTTGGGGTGCGCTTCCCGCAATGGACGAATGAGGAGTTCCTGATCCATGCACCAACTTTCCACTATATCCTTGAATGCAGGTTCTTCTTTGCTCGCCTGGGGCTTGGCGTGCGAAGGAACTGGTGCTGCCGCTGCTGCCTCGGCCACGGCATCTTCTCGCGTGGGAAGCGCTGACTGCATGGGAAGTGCGGGGCGCGGCAACTCGGCCGCGGCGCGATCTCCAAGATTCAAGGCATGATCCATAGTCTGCAGACCCTTATTCCACTCATCCTGAACCATCGCAAGATCATTGATCTCCGCCGGGATCTGAGTCTGCCACCATGAGAACCATTCGCCGACTTCTTCGTGATTAGGATCGTTGGTGAGCCAGATATACAAGATCTCATGCCACTTCGGGAAGAAGTCTGCCACCAGCAACATGCCCATAACATTAGGCTTAAAGAAACTTCTCCAGCGGAGAACATCCTCTAATGTGGTCAAATCCTGGTCTTGCGGGTTCACGACAAAGTCCTCACGAAGATGACGTGCAAGGCGAGGCAGTAGGTGATTGCGCAAGCATACATCAAACTCTGGGCCTAATGCATCTCGCCACAACTCAATGCCGTTCACAAGGCCCCGGCGCAGGCTCCAGGAATCTAACACCACACGGAACTTTCTCTTGGCATCCGACATGAGACCTGTTGGTTGCCTGGGGTTGGTGTGTCGATCGTCCAAGTACTGTAACCATGTGAACAACCACCACGGGAACTGTCCGTCATGCTCAGACGGATGTCGTCGGCTGCTTCGGGGTTTCCATTGCTTCAAGGCACCACTGAGCTTGGGAACCACCAATTGATCCAGTAAATTTGCGAATACAAAAGGCGGTATGACCGGTTTCCAGGCCATTGCCAGGTTTGTCGCAGTAGAAGGTTCATGGACATCCCAGTCATTCATGAGTGCTGAGCGGACTCGGGGTAGCCATAGAGTATATATCATAGTCTCATATGGAGAAGTTGACTGACGTTGTCGGATTTCCCCTTTCTTGTTCTGGCTGGTGAGAAGTGGCTGGAGACGACTGAGGTTTGAAACGAGGAACGTAGGGTTCTGTAGTGGCTCCCACTCCTCCATGGCCTGCCGAAATAGAGGATGTATGGCAGCCACAGCGGCCTCCGCCAGTTTGTATTCATCCATAATATCGCGGTACTTCGATTCCATAGCTTCGAGCTTGCCAGTCATCTCATCGAACTTAGATATAATGCTTTCGTCATGTTCATAGAAGTCCAGCTCCTGCACAGCCGCAATCAATCCTGTAAGATGGTCGACTCGAGATTGGTATTCGTCCAATTCTTCGACAACCTGTGCTTCCTCAATCTCGATGAACTTCTTCCGCTCCGTCAAGCCCTTCCACTCGTCTGCGAAAGCTTCAAGGTCATTCCGAGCACGCCGAGCAATCTTTAGAGCTTCTCCTTCCCCTTGGCTCACAAATTCTTGCGATGTCATCAAGCCGGCCGTCGAGGTCAGGACTCGTTGTTCCTTGCCCGTAGCATCCACAAGCGATTTAAGAACGTTTGGCACCTCCAATCCTTCCATGTCGGTCTCCATTTCCCTTGCGGTGCGGAATTGAGGTTTGACGCGCGCAACCGGGGTACCCGTACCACTCCGACTTTCTGTCTTGCGTTCTTGTTTCTTCTTTCTCCGTCTTCGTTTTTCTTCGTCGGAGCTGTCTTCGACCGTCTCGCCTTTGCGCTCGGCTTCCCGGCGTTCTTCATCGCGAGCCTGTTTGGTTTTCTCGCGGACCGCACCTAAACCGGCACCTGTCGGACGCGCTTGAGCCTCAATCGGATTGATAATACCCTGTCCAGTGGTTCCTGAGACCATGTCCTTCTTTGTAGCCCATCTTCGCCATCATGCGCGCGGCGAACGAGCTGCCGCCTCCACCCTTTCCACCGCGACCGGCTGCTCCCCCTCGCAGGGGTGCATTTGAATTTGACATGTTGTTCCGGGGATTGCGTGACGTGCTACCTAGACCACTCATGGTGGCAGGAGATTCGGAACGATCGCGGGCTCTAGCAAAGCCACGGAAGCCGGTAGTCGGGCGCGCATCCTCCTCGTCGGAGGAGCTCATGTCGGTAACTTTGCGCTTTTGACCGGCATATGGAGGAGATGGCGACTCCATAGCTCCAAGCTGGTCCCTCGCAACTTGAAGTAGGGGGGATTAATGTAATCAATGATTTGGTTGCTCAAGTTGTCATATGAAATTCACGTCGGGGCGGAGAAACTCACAGCCGACCGGCGAAAACAAGAATGACGTTAAGCTCGGTTACTTCATTAGCTATGAGAGTCTCCCGCTTATCCTTTCTTTTCCTCTTCAATTAAATCCTTACTCCTCCCCCATACTTCTTCTCACACTCCATCTTCATTAATACCACAATACGTCCTTCAAAATGGCTGCTGTTCTTGCAAACTCTGCACGCGTCGCTCTGCGCTCAGGAGCGTCGACTTCCTTCAAGGCCGGAGCTGCGGGCTTGACCTTCGCCCGCGGCAAGGCAACTCTGCCCGACCTCTCCTGTAAGTTGTTCTTTCCTCGGTCTACCCGGAATTGCTTCAACTCGGAATCGAATCGCATATGTAGAAAGAATTCAATGAACTAACGTGACACCAAGACGACTATGGCGCTCTTGAGCCGTCGATCTCCGGCAAGATCATGGAGCTCCACCACAAGAACCACCACAACACCTATGTCAACAGCTACAACACCGCTCTTGAGCAGCTCCAGGAGGCTCAGCACAAGGGTGACATTGCTACCCAGATTTCTCTGAAGCCCGCCATCAACTTCCACGGCGGTGGTCACCTTAACCACACTCTCTTCTGGGAGAACCTGGCCCCCAAGAGCGCTGGCGGTGGTGAGCCCCCCTCGGGCGCCCTTGCTAAGGCCATCGATGAGACCTACGGTAGCCTCGGCGAGTTCCAGAACAAGGTCAACACTGCTCTTGCTGGTATCCAGGGCAGCGGTTGGGCTTGGCTCGTCAAGGACAAGCAGACTGGCCAGATCAGCATCCGCACCTACGCCGTAAGTAATCTAGTTTCTGTCAGGAGTAGAATAACAAATGCTAACACACCAAAAGAACCAGGACCCCGTTGTCGGTCAGTTCGAGCCCCTCCTTGGTATTGACGCCTGGGAGCACGCCTACTAGTAAGCATAACCACCAAAAGTACCCCACCTAACTACTTGCTAACCCTCCATTTAGCCTCGATTACCAAAACCGCAAGGCTGAGTACTTCAAGGCCATCTGGGAGGTCATCAACTGGAAGACTGTCGAGAAGCGTTTCTCTTAAGCGGACTGTACCGTGACCCTTTTGAAAGCGACTTGATATGGATAGCTTAAATTTACCATGTATTGTAGCATGCGTATATTTAATCAATGCCTAGTGGCATTTTGTATTTCTATCTGATACCATAACTGCGATGCATTGCCTAATTATTCGCCAAATCGTTTTCGAATGACACGGCCATATGCTCAGATCTTGCCACACTCGAAAAACCGGGTCGGAATCGGCACATGTTTTGGCTCGTAGATTTTCGGCTACATTCTTTTCCAGCACATCATATGCCGAGCTGGGTGAGACACCTCCATCCAGGTGGTTCTTCAAGAGAAAATGCACCGCTAGAATCTGCATTAGAGTCGGTCGCGTTTTCGAAGCAATGGTCCTCATCTTACCTAGAATATTCAGCAATTCAAACCTCTCAATACGTTTGCCATTGTAGTCATTCTGTAACAGAAGCTTCACACGATCCACTGACAGAAATGAGTGAAGCCATGGCCACTCATCGACGTGTCTGGCGTAGAAGCCAACTTTGCAGTCAGACCCTTTTTCGCCTGAGCGTGTATAGAAAAACATATTCGAGAAGTGCTTGGTTTTACGGCCAAGGTTGTTCGGAGGCTCAGGGTCCGCTGGCTCCTCTACTTCCTGCTCGAACTTGATGCAAATATCATCAATATCCGAGGTTGGTTCAACAGGCGTACCCGGATGCTTCACAGGCCAATCGATGAATTGTGGAAAATACCACATGATCCTACGTTGGGAGGATACAATTGGTGGTACATAGCAATCTGGTTTTATTCAAAGAAGCCGAATACTACTTGTATGCGAACCTGAGCGTGAGAAGCCTCGCACTTAGAAGTTGCACGCTGTCATTGACCTAGGCATTTCCAAAGGTTCAAGTTGGGATGTAACTCTGTTTATATTGGTATATATGGATATCCCCTGGTGGACAGTGTATGTCCATCACTAGTAGTATAAAACATGAATGGTACTATATGTAGTATTACTATTTGTAGTATTTTGTAATATTATCTCCATTGTCTTGAGATTATATACGCCAGTTGCTCATTGAGAGAATATCAAGTTGAAGTCTTCTAGCTAGATATGTAACTATAGACATATCATATAGTACCAGATATGACCATTATAAAATGAATGCCATATTACAGGTAGACACTAGTACTGACCCCATATTTTGGATGGTGGGGAAAGGCGGGGGAGGAAGGGCGGTTCTCGGCCACCAGTTGCACACTGGCAGGTTGTCATAGTTGCCGTCAGCTGCTAGTAGTACTAGTATGAGCAATTGGCGCGTTGCGATAGCCAAATCCCAATTTCTTGTTGTAGATTTCAGTGTTTCAAACTTCAAGTGGGTTAAACTTGAACATATAAGAGAAAATGTCGGGTCGAGCGACTTCGGGGATAGATCAATAAACCATGTTTCCATGATATTCAAAGATAAAGTGTCGTACTACTACTAGTAATTGTAGTGGTAACAGTTTCACGTCCTACAACCTATCCCTACAGGGCTGCATACCTCAACACGTCCATACTTCGGAGGGCACATGTACGTGCCAAGTCAGATGCAGAATTTCTACATGTCCCAGTGAATTATCTAGGAATTCTAAAAACAATAACCTATCAATACATCAGAATATCGGACAACAATCGCAGACTCAGACACTACCTAGTAGTATATAGAACAGCCACAGATGTGGCTCACCCGGGCCGACGCGGGCCGTCACGTAAGCCCCCGGGGCCGCCTAGGGTCTTCAAGTTCAAGTTCAAGAGCAACTTCAAGGCTCTACAAACATTCACTCGAAATCCACTCGCAAGACCCCAGACCTCCAAGTCACGCGCAATCCAACATGTCGGCAGAGAGTCCGGGCCCGAAAGGGGGCTTTCGATCTCTATTCACCAACGCCCTGCGGTCCAAGAAATCCCGCCAAACCCTCCGGAAGGGCAGTCGCTCTACGACCGACCTGCGGCTGGCCGCATGTCCCAGCGCCGATGAACCACCTCCGATGCCCGATCTCGCGCCCTTACAGGTGCACCGGGAAAAATATAAGCAGATGCATGCGAATGTCGACACGCAATTGGGCGAGCGTCACGATTTCACGACCATGATCCACTCTCTTGGCTTGTTGGATCCGGTTGATAGCTATGGGCCTACCGGGGAGCTTGAGGACCGTCGAGAACCTGGAGAGGGGGATATTTCCAAGTTGCCATCGCGACTGTGGGCGCTTATTGCTTGGTACTTGGATCCGGCTGATGCGGCTAGCTTGGCAATTGCGACGATTACACTGTACCGCCGTCTGGGACCGCGGTACTTCCTCTCGCTGGATGCGTCGCAGAAATTCCATTATAAAATTGACTTCTTGGCGAGACTTGATCAGTCACTGCCGCATCATTTACTTTGTTTCCCTTGTGCTCGGTATCATCGCCGTATACAGGAAGGACAGGAACGCATGAGGCCGGCCCACGTTATCAACCCGTTGTTCAACTGCGCCAATGCGTTCAACGCGCTTAATCCAGCGCCACGACACCGCATTACGCACGGCCGAATGCTCCCATATTCCTTTGTCCAGCTCGTCATGCGTGCACATCGGTTCGGGCCGAGATATGGAATCCCTGTCGAGGACATGGGTAGACGTTGGAAACGGGATGACTGGTCGTTCAGCTCACGATTCCACATTCATGAAGGACGGCTGATGATGCGGGTAACTAGCCAGGCATTTGCGCCGGCCGACCTGCCTGCATCAGCACAACGAATGCTCCTCTTCTCACGCGAAGACTACTGGCCCTATTTCTCTGCTTGCGCACATTGGCGGGACGGCGAACTCATGCCTGCCTGTAAGTGCGCGCTAGGCCATATCCCCAGAGCACGCGAGACAGGCGGGCTACAGGGCCTCGAACATAAAGTCAAGGATCGCTGGACGGGATCAGGGTTTGATCCTAATGCTCTGACTACGCTCTGTGGGTTCTGCAGGCCTATGCGTCGGTGCCCCGAGTGCCCGACCGAATATCTCATTGAAGTGAAGCTTTCCGAAGACCGCGGTGACTCGCGCCCCGGCGTGTTCAGACAAGCTATCGTTGTGACACGGTGGAGTGACCTAGGCGATGGCATGTCTCCACAGGGCCTGGAGTGGGGAGCCGTGAATGGGAAACGCGATGATTACGACGCTTTCGCTCATTATGCTAAGCGTGGAATCGCGAGTATCTTTGAGGCGGCATTTACTGCCGATGCGCTCCCGGGTCAACGTGTGATTTCTCTCAATCCGAAAAAGAAGAAATTAGGAGAAAAGGGCAATGATTGGTATTAACATTGAAGACCGCGGTTCATTGGTCCTTTTGTATTATTTGAATTTTTTTATTATTCTTGGTACGCTTTTTAGAGGACGGCGTTTGATGACGAGGACAGGTAATGGAGTTACGGGTGACGAACTGGCCTGGATGCCACAAAATTACGGATTCTTTGAAAGGTGAATGTCAATGAAAAGCGACTAGGCGTAATCTACGGTATAGGGCTATAATCTTTGGGTGAGAGCCTGAGAGGGCAGAGTTTGATTCGATTCAATTTTTGAAATCATCACAGAGACTGAATAATATAATAAGTTATATTGTAAACCCAAATCCGCTATTTTTCATTGTAGCCTTCCCATAGAGATATGCTGCGCACTTGAATCATTTAAGACATGAGCACCCTTCCTGTCCGGCAGGAAGAATTTAAATATGGATACATAGGAGAGTGTACAAAACCATCGCAAATTCACATCCCGAGGGACGAAAGGAATCGGTCGTTTTGAGATGATAACACCTTTCCTGATGCTGCCCACTCTTCTTTGTTGTTATACATGGACGTGGGTATCATAAGTACAAGGAGGTGAGCGAGGTAAGCGAGAGTTGGGAAAGCATCGGAAGTTTGCTATCGGGGTAAATCACCCCCGACGAGCGCGACGACCCATATAACGTGGGCGACGGGTCTGGTCGTCGGAGTACATTGTCATTTCCGAGCGCGGACGAACAACAGGGGCGTCCATTGAATCTGGAGTGGATGGTCGCCCCAACGTCAACCGACTGGTCTCATGTGTTAGACGCGAAACTGGACGCGAGTCCTTCACAGATTCGGGGAAATCCTCTGCATCGGCGGGGGTTGCGGGTTCTGAACGTTTAGCACTCATGCCTTTCATCCAGCCAAAGATTCCAAGTGAGCTGCGACGTTTGTGATCTGCGCTGTGGGATGTTGTGGGACGTCCAGAAATGGTGGCGGATCCATTCTGGATAGGGGGAAGGTTTTCGTCGCGACTCTCCATTAGCGATTGGTGAAAGGATTTTACTGTGAAGTTCTCGTTTCCGAATCTCTCGTTTGAAGCAGGGACGCTGGATGAGTAGTAGTCCGTTGAGTTGGCTATTATCTGTGACATAGGACGACGACCTGCGCCGCCCACATTACGAGTCTTCGGGATAATTGGCGACGGCGCGCCGTCCTCCTCATCGTCATCCATCAGGTCAGGTACAGTCTGCGAGGGCTGGAGACGGCGAGGGAGGTTTGCACGGTTCAGGAATGGGGGCCGGAAGCTGAAGCGTCGGCGCTGTTCAGGCTCAGATTTCTGCTGCGGAACGGGGTCTTCAGGGACCTCAGCAATGGGCTGTTCAAGGATATTGAGTGTGTCCATGTCGAGGGTCGGGACCCCTGGCGCATCATGCTCCATTGGGTAGGAGTCAACACTATCCCCGTCGTGGAATGCAGCCTGGCTTATAACTTTGCGAGGTGGCAGGTCATCACGCCCCCCCTCTCTCAACCCGAAGGCCATGAGCTAGCTCTTTGCGAGACCGAGGAGCGTGCCTTGCAGCGGCGATCCACTCCTGGGGAGTGAGCGGAGGTGACGCTTCATCTTCCATGGACCGAGACTTGGAAACAGTCTTGGTTGGGGTTCGGTACACAGGAATCGCCGGAGGAACTGCTTCATCTTGGCTACCATTGCTGTTTTGACGGAGAAGACCACCAAATGAATCAACGACCGGGTTGTTAGGACTTCCAGGCCCAAGTAGTTCACTGGCTTTCGAGGCAACGGTGTTGAAAGGGAACATAGAGGGGGATTCTTTATCATTCATGAAGCCCAGGCGAGGAGTATCGCTGCAGTTTGTTTGCATACTGTCCGTGATGTCGCTGCCAGTGTAGCTGTGGCGAGTTCTGGTTGTGAGCTCATCAGCAGAGCGATGACGTTCCAATGGTCGACCAGCAAGCCAAAGGTCGCGTTCAGGCCTGGGACTTCTCTGCGCTGCGGCCGCCATACTACCATTTGAGCCGTTGCGACCTGCCACATGAGCGGTGCTCATAGTATCGGGGGTGGGTGGAAGTTTGACACCGACAAAGAGCGACTCGTCCAGACGCCCGCGTCCTTGATGGTTAGACGAAATCCTGAATGGGGCTGTTGGGATTTTGGAAGCATCTGACGTGACTCGATTCATGCGCCGTCTGATTATAGTCTGTTGCATATCTTGACGCGGCTCCATCCATTCGTCAATTTGGGAATCCATCCTCTCCTCTCGTTCGAGCCGGGGGTTGAAGCTGTCAAAAGAATCCATAGATGAAACCTTGCGCACAGGAATATCCAGCTTGTCAGCTTGGTCCCATTTCGTAGGGGTATCTAATGGATGCAATTCGCTGCACTCGCTGAGTACACTGAGCCTGGGCGATCCCGGTTCCAGGATGTCGTTCATGGTGTTATAGCTTTCCGATTTCGTCAATTGACTCATAGCTGAGTATGACTTATTCACTTCTGGGGCGTATAAGCTGCGCAGAACCGAAGTGCTTTCGCCGTCTCCTCGCATGAACGAGGGGACTTTGTTGAGAGTGCGTTCGGGTGATTTCAAAGATGCTCGCTTGGATGACGTTCGCTCTGGAATTTCAAGGGCCGTCTGTGTCCTCGGCGTTGCATTGGGTCCGTCGAGCACAAGACGATTAAAAGAGGCCTGGGAAGTGCGTCCGCCCGATTCAATCTCGTCGATCTTAGCCTCCAGCTGGCAGATGAACTGTACGGCTTCAGCGACAGCCTGGTCTCGCTTGTGAAGTTCCTCCCGAAGCCGATCGTTAGACTCCTGTAGGCTGTGATTCTGCTTTTTAGCCACACGAAGCTCCACCACTTCCTCCTCGAGTTTGTGCATCTGTTGCAGCTCCTCTTCCATCTCTTCCATTCGCTCCATTTTTTTCTCCATGGTTCCCAGCTGTTGGGTGCGGTGGAAGATCTCCAACTTCAGGTCAAAGTTCAACTTGGTGATTTTCGAAACATACTGTTCCAGGGGTCAGATTTGTGTTGATCGATCGATCGGTTCTACCGAGGGACCCACCTGATCCATCTCTCGGACGCCCATCTCCTTCGGCTGTTCCCGTGAGCTTGCGGTAAAAGTATCCTTCATCTTCCGTGATTTCTCGGAGGCGGTGTCTTCCTGGGCGGAACGGTTCTCGGGGGTCCTTGGGCGGCTATCATTCCATTCTTCAGATCCGGCTCCTCGAGAACCACGATGAGCACGCTGCTCCTTCAATAGATCTTGGAGAAGACTAGAGGCTGGATTCACCAATGTGGTCGGAGTACCAGGCTCAGATGCTTCTGTTGCAATCACAAATCCAGCATTAGATGCATTCGCCCAACGATTCCAATACAGGGAAGAGGGGACATACTGCATGGGCGAGGCGGAGTTCGTGTGCCACGCACAGGAGATTGATCACTGAGCCAGGACATCTCTGGGCTCATCCGGGGAGGAGTATTCATATTGGCTCTACCCTTCACTCGGTTCAGGGACGGATGTTGTGGACGATCAGATTGATCTGAAAAGAGGAAAAGCGAAGGTTAGCTCGACGGATGTTTTTTTTTTTTTGTTTTGGGCAGTTAGGACGGAAGGGGGTGGAGGGCTCACTGCTGGGACAACGCTTGGAGGAGGCACTGCGGGTGGATGGGGTAGTCTCAGAATGATATACTGCGCCTCGCGGTTGGGACTGTGGGTGTGAATGTAAATGCGAGTGCGAGGGCGAGTGCGAGGGAGCGGCCGAGCTGCGGCGCTGCGTTTTCCGGTCGTTTACATCCATGGCTACTGTGCATACGAGATGATCCCCCCCGTTTGCGATTCCGTGTGCGACCTGCGCAATCGGAAATCAGAGAAAGTAATTCAGAGCGGAGCCCTCCACTCTCATCGGATAATTAATTAGCGGATGTGGAAGGCCCGGTGCCACAATGAGACGATCGCTAGGCAATGTATTGGATGATCCGAGGTTGCGCAGAGGAAGACTTGACTGCAGGAAGCGAGGGATGCAGATTGAAGGCGACGAGAAAGCGAATAGAGGAACTTGTGGGACCAATACAAGGTTTCTGGTTGTGCAGGGGCAATCCACCAGGGGGAAAAAGGTATAAAGTATCGAGATTGAGATCGAGGTTATCGAGGTGAGGGATCGAGAGAGATTGTGACGAGTCACGCGGGGGGGGCGAAGAAGTAGCGACTGGGCTATACCTACTACCCTGTGATAGTAGTAAAGAAAGGACTAAAAGAATGAGTGTGGTGAGAGAGAGAGAGAGGAACCCCCCGCCATGGAGACGACTGGAATGAGGCGAAGAATGGAAGATTCGTCTTGACTTGACTCGACTCGACTTATTTTTATTTTTTCGGCCTTCCCCTAGCTGAGAGACTAACCAGCCCCCGCTAGCTCTGTGGACGAGATCATCGGGCGATCGCTGTGCCTGACATCAGTTCAACCCAATCGGATGGCGCCCGTGGGGTCGGTTTCAGCTATCCTTACGCTCGGGTCGAAGGATTCCCTTTGCCTCCCTTTGCCTGGACCAGGACCATTCTGACTTGGGCTGGGAGTACAAAGTACAAAGTACTAGTACGGATACAGAGAGGAACTTCAACATTCTAGATTCTCAGTCCAAGAGTTCATGCAAAGCAAAAGTAAAGATGAAATCGCGTGGCCCGCCCCACTATATGCAACCATCCAAACTGTGTACATGTATAAGCACACAAGAGTATCAAAGCACAAAAACAAAGTATATCCCTATAGAGACTGGACAGGTCGCATCAACAATTTTCTCTGCCATCTTGACTTGCGCCCGCATCATCCATGTGAAACGTCATAAGCTGGAAGCTGGAAGCTATTCCTACTCCTAGTTGTGCTGCATACTAAATAGTAACCTCCTATCTTGGCCCCTTTTGGAGGTTTCGTGAAACTTGCCTCCAAATTGGAATACAAAATTACTTTCATTTGGATTGACCATGGCATCGAAAATGCCGCTGATTGTGGATCACATCTCCTTTGGGCATGCAGTCATTATTATGGTTCATGTAGTTAAATTTGACGTGATAGATCAACTTTCCCGCCCCCGATATCTCTCAACGAGCACAGCTCAGTCGGAGTCTCGAGTCGGTCTTGACTGATCATTTCCGCTTAGCCTCTCCGCTCCAGACCCGCATCTCCTTAGCCCGATCATGAGCCGCTCGGAATACTGCAATCTGTCAGTTCGATCCAATAAGGCACATTGTGCACATTGTCCCCTGCCGGGCGGAACAACAGTCCCTGCAACTTACGCTGACGTTCTGTCTCGTCGAGACCTCGGAGGAAATCCACTCCGTCTCCAACGGCTCCACGTGGGTTATGAGCTTGATCAGAGACCTCGGCCGCCCGTTTTTTGAAGGTCTAGAATCCATGTCAGAAATACCAATTTCCACTCAAGGGTTTCTGGAAGACACCGCCAATGACATACCTCCATCAATACGTCGACCAACTCCTCTTCCTCAAACAGTTCGAGAATTCGCTCGCCCAGGCTGTAGAAATGCGGTGCCAAGGAACGCAGGTCAACCGTTCGTGGGTCTGCTTTCAGTGCGTTCATCACTCGCTCAGACAGAGCGGATGGCATATCAAGAGTGACCAAACGGGATGTCCCCAGTCGTGCACTGTAGCAATTACATGTCAGAAATGACTTGCCATTCCTTCCTTTTAACTTGGCAAATAGCCTAGCTGGGGCCGCAGTCTTACCCGATGGAAAGCATCTCGCCCAGCCATAGTGGGAGATCGATGCGAGTACCCGGTTTAATCTAGGATGTATGAGTGCCGATGATTTTTTCAGCGCCGTGGGTGTTCAAAAACGTACATCTTCGCCTGGATTTCCTTCCAGGATGCCCAGTCCTGGAACTTCTAGTTCGAACGTACAAGGCAGTTTCTGGCTCCGGCTGTTAGCTCTTGAGCTCAGTAGTCAGACCATGAATCAGTCTGAACTCACCTGTGCATCTGTCAAAATGGAATCAATGTCATAGTACGACATTCTGGCGAATGATGCCTCGTCGCTCGCTGTCGGGGAATCGAGTCCAGCGCGTCCCGCCGTTTTGGCCGGCGCGCCGCGTGATCACGTGTATTTTAACGATGACTTGTCCCAATCGGGAATCCGACCCACCCACATCCGTCAGATGTTGAACACCATCCTCCTATCATTTTTTTGTTCTTGATCCGAATTAGAGAATAGAGCTTCCTAACTCTCCTTTTAGAAAACATCTCCTTCCGCCCAGTACACACAGGATGCTATTTGTTCGGCCGTGACTCCCATTTCAGGTCATCTACTAGTATTGACAATGCAATATTGAAGCTGTGGCAGACCCCAAACACGTCATAATAACTTGCCGACGATGGCTTTCAATCCATCCATTGTCGACACCCTCGTTATCGCCGTCATCACAATCTTGATTGTGGTACATACCCCCCCCAGGTGTCACACAATTCGGGTACTAGTTTGTACCTTGAATGCCAGGATATATAACCTTGGAGTGTTCACCGCACCTGGGCAAGAACCGTCGCGCTCATGGTTTATTTTCGTTCGGCACAAGTCCGAGAAATAAGAATCAACTTGAATATCTCAACCATACTATCTAGGTAATGCCCGTGGTACAGAAACAAGACCACCTGGGCGAACTTGATAGCCTCCTACTAGTACGTATGATCAGCGCGCCCGAGGTCTGTCATGGGCAACCTGCAACTTTGAATCTATACTAGTATCCATAGGTAGGAACGGCCATATCTTCCAGGACATATAAAATCACGAGCTATTTAAAGCCCATAATGATCGGCGTTGTCAGTTCTAGTATTCCGTGTCCAGTGGAGATAAGACGGATTGGTGGGCCATTTAAAGGGGTAAATTCCCCGTAGCCGTTGGGCCCGATGCGTGTTCTTCAGCGAATAGATTGCCTTTAGCGCCTTAATAGTGTACCGGCACTTTCGGAGAAACCATTCAAACATGGAAAGCTGGTAATTACTATCCCCTAATGGCGAACCTCCGAAGGCACCAATGGGCATCAAGCGATCAGCGCCCTTCGCGTGGGTAGACTGACGGTTTGCGATACTTGTGGCACAAACTCCGCTTCGCTTAGCAGTATGTAGTCAATCACTACTGAAAGGAGCCCAACGTGCGATGAAGTCGATTTCATCGGACTTGCGTTAGTGCAAGGCAGTGGAATTCTGTCGTGGGGTTGATTTAAAAGTTGGTCTGTACAACATTGCACACTTTGAATAGGTCGTCGCTCAAAGCTTGAAAAGTCGGACAATTCAAAGTTGCTGCTCTCGGTATTCTGCACTGGGATCGAACATGTTTCTTCGTCAGTGGATTACAGCTGCAAGCCTGCTAGGTGCCTCGTTCGCCTTATCGGAGGGAGACGACGTTGCCAAGAGGACTACTGCGAAAGAAATTATCTCCGACTTCGAAAATGCAGTGACCTGCGGCAGTTGTGAGGTAAGTCAGAAGTCAGGGGTCAGAAAATCTCCTAAATGTGCAATCCATTGACCGCATACCTGCAATATACTAGGCTCTACTTGGTATCTTGCAGGGTTTGGCCCACCTGGGCAATGATGCATTTGTGGACGTGATCACCGATGTTTGTGTCTTGGCTAGGGTAAATTGAATTCTTTTTATGTTTAAAAACGACATCTAATCGCGTTTCAGGTCGAGGACAAGGATGTCTGCGAGGGAGCGATCTCTCTTGAAGGGCCGATTTTGGCACACGATCTCCGCAACATGGACATCCCATCCACAACTGCAGTTCTTTTCTGCTCGACCGTTTTTGGTCTTTGTGATTATCCAGACGTGACCGAGTATACGGTAGACTTCCCTTCTGCTAAGCCATCCAATGTGTCTCGGCCATCTTCCAGCGGTCAGAATCCTCTTCAAATCGTTCACATCAGTGACATCCATGTCGATCTTTCTTATGAAGTTGGTGCAAAGTATGTCACCCTGAACTCCTGGTTCTCAGGATTCTTGCTAATGATCCCAGCTATAATTGCACAAAGAATATCTGTTGTCGGCCATACACCGATGCCGATGCCCCAGGAAATACAAGCTACCCTGCTGGTGAATATGGAAACTCAAACTGCGATTCACCCCTGAGCTTAGAGGAAAGCATGTACAAAGCCATTGAGCAATTCGTTCCTGATGCATCCTTCACCATTTTTACCGGTGACGTGGTCGAAGGTGCCGTCTGGCTTGTCAATGAAACCGAAGTGACAAATGACCTGAACGATGCCTACAACAAACGAATGCCATCCTATCTCAATAAGGTGTACTGTGTTGTTGGCAACCACGACGCGGCGCCTGTCAACTCTTTCCCGACTGCCGCTATTGATACCACTTTATCCAGCCAGTGGGTCTACGATACTATTTCCTCTGCCTGGAGTAAGTGGATTGGATTAACGGCAGCGACATCGGCAGACAACTATGGTGCATATTCGGTGAAACACCCTGGTAGCAATCTACGAATCATCTCCTTCAACACCAATTTTTATTACAGAGAGAACTTTTGGCTATACGAAAAGACCATGGAAACGGACCCCAATGGCCAATTGAGATGGTTGGTCACGGAGCTTAGTGCAGCGGAGGTGGCTGGTGAACGAGTTTGGCTTCTAGGACACATGCCGATGGGCTCTGGAGATACCCTTCATGATGGATCGAACTACTTCAACCAAATAATTCAGCGTTACGACACGACTATTGCTGGGACCTTTTACGGCCACACCCACAAGGATGAATTTGAGCTATCCTACTCTAATTATACCGCTAAATCGGCCGAAACCGCAAACATGATGTCTTATATTGCCCCAGCCTTGACCCCAACTTCTGGCAATCCCACCTTCCGCGTTTATTCGGTCGACCCGGTAACCTTTGGCGTGCTGGATTTCACCGTTTATATCACAAATATGTCAAATCCGGGGTACCAGAAGAATCCAGTCTGGGAGAAATATTACTCTGCAAAGGAAACATACGGCTCGCTTCTTGAGCCAGCCGTGACCGACGATGCCGCAGAACTCACCCCTGCATTCTGGCACAATGTTACTACACTCTTTGAAAACGAGGATTCGGTGTTTCAGGACTACATTGCGCGCAAGACTCGAGGGTGGGAAGTTGAGTCATGTTCGGGCGACTGCAAAACCGAGGAAATCTGCCAATTGAGGGCCGGCGAGTCGCAATACAATTGCGTCACTGTTTCACCTGGTATCAACTTCAAAAAGCGAGATATTGGCAATACTGCCAAACATCAAGAACATGCCTGCGGCCAGTCGACCATGACGGGTATTTTTGCCGACATTGAGAAAGGCGTGTCGGCGCTCAAGTCATCCATGAAGAAGAGGAAGCTGGGGCAGGGCCTTTTGGATAGCTCGCTTAACTCAATTGCTGCATAGATAATTACCAACAAATGCAATTCTTCCATCATAAATAGACTAATTACATACATAAGACTTGTATTAATTAGCCCACCGGGCACGTTCTATAAATGATAGGCAATCATTAGGGCTTGGTACGTTTCTAGTCGCAGCCGAGAAGGCGGAGCCTATTTAAAGTAGAAAGCCATTCAAGAAATCGGACTTCTAGATGAAATTGGAAGCAATTCAATTATCGGTTTCATCTCGGTTAAATCTCACGGCGTGATTACTCCGGCACGTGCGTCGGTAATAGGCTCGCGGGGGCTATCAGTCCTCCCTCGCGCTACTAGGGAATAGCCGGCGAACTAACGCAGGTCCGCAACATCGCCGGCCTCGGTAGCTATATAATGTTATGAATTCGCCGCCAGAATCAGGAGTATGCGTTCTCGAGAATAAATACGGCCATGGCAAACTACTTTAAAACCGCTGCGGTGTCTTCACTACTGCTAACAGCTACGAGCAACGCCGCAGTGCTCGCCCCGGCCAATGATATTCTATTTCCCTCGAGCAAAACAGCACAGAGTCCTCTTCAGTATTCAGGTGGAAATAGCCCTTACTTTGCAGGTCCGAATGTCAATGGAGTGAGCAACGAGACGCCTGAAAAGTGCACAGTGCAACAGGCTGCTTATGTTGTGAGACACGGGAGCAGGTAAGCGATAACAGGGGAAGCCTGAAATAATTGGCTAAATTTCTACTTCAGATTCCCCGATACAGGGTCGTACAATAGCTGGGTGGCACTCCAAGAGAAGGTTTGATTTTTCAAGAAATTTTATTTGTACAATGGCTTACCCAAGGGCGTGGTATGAAGATTCAAATTGCCGTCAATGGCACGGGTTTTAATGCTCGCGGCTCGCTTTCGTTCATCGAGGATTGGAGTCCGGTGTTGACAAATCCAACCCTTCAAATAGCCCAGGAGTCTATGACAGGATGGAAAGAGGTACGGTGACCGCGCCCTCCAACGCAGAACGAAGCTTATTAGTTATAGGCTAGTGATCTTGGTTATCAGCTTCGAGCTCGGTGTAAGATTCTCACTACAATGAATATCTGTCGAAGTCTACTAATTATTGTGCAGACCCCGACTTTTACGAGGATGGTAGCCCGTTTTACGTTTGGGCGAATCAATACAAGAATCCCATCAACGAGTCCCGAGTAGTCCAAACCGCTCGTGCTTTCGTCAATGGTTACCTCTATGAGTTTGCCGATACATACGGAACGGTTATCAGCGTCAACTCAACTGGCTCCGTGAATGCCATTGGTAACTCGCTCGGGCCATCAGACTCGTGTCCAACCTTTGCGTCTACCTCCAGCGGAGGCAACAATGTGACAGACTGTGCGTGAGGATTCTAGCCCGGACCTTGTGATCTGTGATGACCATGTCACTAACTCTGCTCACAGTCGACGATACATGGGTCCCAAGAGCGTTAAAACGTATCAACTCTTTAGTAAAAGGGAATCTCACCTTTGATGAGACTGACATCCTCTTCTTCCCCTACTTGTGCGGGTACGAGAGTCAGATCACTGGCAACCTCAGTCCCTGGTGTGGGGTGTTCACTGAGGATGAGTTGCGCAACTATGCGTATTCCCAGGATTTGAGCTACTATTATGGCGTCGGCCCCGGTGCAGATGGGCCTGCGCCGGTGCTCTTCTTGCCGTTCCTTGAGAGTCTGACGGAACTGCTCAGCAAAGGACCTAGTCAGACCGGCGTCGATGCTGACGGGAATCCATTTACGGTCCCCAATTTGATCATGGCGTTTTTAAACGACAATCAAATTGCGGAGATGACGGCAGCCATGGGGATTTTCGACGAGGAAGCCCCCCTTTCTTCCACGCGCCTTCCAAAGAATCACCTTTATAATATTGCCCATTGGATTACCATGCGCGGCACTGTCGCATTTGAGGTATTGAATTGCAGCACTGGAAATAAACACGGCTCTTCGACTGAGCCTTATATTCGGGTGCTGTTCAATGATGCGGTTTATCCTATTGCGAGCTGCCATGATGGGCCGGGTAAGAGCTGTCTCTTGTCCAAGTATGTGTCTCTTCTCAAGAAGAAGAGCCAGAAGGCAGGCAGTTTCATTGAGTACTGCAATGTGACCGGGTCTAATCACCCCGAGACCGTGGGTGGCGCCAGCTTCTTTACCGATCTGTCGCTGGACTTTTTGACTTTTGTCAAGCCTTGATTCAGCATCCTTAGATCTTTGTTATACTTCCACTATACTACTGCTACTACTACTACTATATTTCCTTTTTCCTACTTTGTTGTCAGGCTCTTTGTTCAGTGAGAATGGTGAACCAAAATCGAAGTTCCGATTGACTTTTTTTAAAGGGGATTGGGTGAAGAAGTTTGTTGTAGATCGAGTCGATCCCTTCCGGGATTGGAGAGATAATGATACTAGTAGTAGTTAGTACTACTATGTAAAACTTGAGGTGTACTTATATTTATATTTATTATTATCGCAAAATTTCAACTGCAGCCAGATACTAGTGTAGGACTAATTTTGAACTGAAATTCCACCTGGCTGCATCTATCGTAGCAGCGATCATGCGAACCACGCCACTATATACGAACTCGTATGTATACTTCCGAACCACGGAGGAGCTCCCCACGGGCCAGACCGCGCGCTCGTCCCTTTTGGGGTCCCCCACCCACGGGGCGGTTGTCTTGGCCTCAATACCCTGTTTTGTGAAGCATTCCAAGGGGCCCATATATATGGGGCAGAGGGGGAAGAGACATTGTGCCTTGTATTACTCCGTACTTCCAAATTTAGCTCCAACCTCAGAGGCGAAAAAAAAAATAAAAAAAAATAAAAAATCACAACCTCGAGTGACACACGAGTGGTCCTTTGGGTTCCTGGGTTTCACTTCACTTTCACTTTCATTTTCGTCCCTGGCTTTGACCCTTTAGCAGATGGTACGAGTAGTACTCTTAATCTCTCCTCTCCCCTCTGCTGCCCCAGCCTTTGAGCCCATTCATCCTCCACCCTCGGGGTGTGTCTGGAGGCCAACTGTTGAACTCCCTCACCATCTCCTCCACCTCCACCTCCACCTCCACCTCCACCTTCACGCCTAAATCTACACGGTCGCATGACCTACTCTGAGACCATGGCCTACAACGCCGTCGCCCAAGTTGACGAGGTCGCTTCTCACTCCGGCTCCGACCTGTCGCGCAGCCCGTCGCCCTCACATGGACCTTTCCAACAACTACGCGATGCCGATCACCTCGATGGTGGAAGCCATCTGGAGTCCGCCAAAACGTCCGACAAGGCTGGCTTAGATCTTGCCTCGATGATCCGCTCGATGACCTCAACTAGCTACGATGTAGTCGAAGATGATGACTACGATGCCGATCCTTCCCACGATCAGCGATCCAGCAGCTCCCGCGCTATCCCTCCGCTCAATACAGCTGTCGCGCGACATTCCTCCCCCGATCCCCCCTTGCACAGCGCCTCCAGCGACATTCCTCTCCCTCTCAGCCATCCGATCCCAGACCTTCAATCGCTCCAAGGTGCCTATGTAGGCAATGTAGAGCGATTGGAAATGACCGCAGAGCGCCTGAGCTCGAGTTCTGCAGATATCGGCAGTGAAATACGCAAGATGGATCAGGAGCAGAAGAGGCGTTCATGCAGCTCCGCCTCAAACTCAATCATTATGCGGAATGGTGCATTCTCCCCGGTGACTGTGGCCTCCGCTCATGGATCGACCTTTTCCACACGCCAGCGCTCCGTATCCGGCGCCTCGCGACTGGCTCAGGTCACAGAACCCGATCATGACGAGAACGGGCGCGATGCCGACCATTTCCCTACGCCGTTGCCGATCCTATCCGCCCCACAACCCCAGATCTATAGCCAAACAAGTGAAGTTCAACACAATCATGATGGCGGTGGCCATGATGCCACGGAGGATGTTGAGCGGCCAGCATCAGCCGCATCGGGTGATACCTTCCACCAGGCCCGCACGCTGTTTAATGACTTTGATGGTGTTCACTTCAACCCCTTGGAGCGCGCGGAAAGCGGACGGCGTTTCTCCCTGATCCAGCCTCCCCTTGCAAGCAAGCCGGAATCGTACAAGGTTCCGCAGTCGGGGGAACAAATGGTTTATTATCCAGCACCTGTCCCTCGCATATTAAATCTGCCACCGAAGCTGTCACACAAGCCCGTCTCGGACCGTGAAAAGCGTCGCACCCAGCTTATGAATTCGATTGCCGCCGAAGACAACTTAGCAGAGCAAACAACGACGAAAGACGGCCAGAAGGACAAACGTCAATCGACTGTTCCCCAACAACTCCGCGCAAGCATCTTTTTCGACCCGCCAAGTGCCCCTCTCGATATCGAGGTTAAACAGGACTCTGCCGTCGCGACACTCGATAGCATTCTCGACGCTTCGACATATGCACCGGTCTCGGCCTTCACCGACCACCCTTTTGCTGGTCAGGTTGGCTCCCATGTGTATGGGAATGCAAAGCGCAAGACCCTTACAAAGATTCTTCCTGGTCAAAAGCCAGACCGTAATTCTCAATACCTGATGGGTCAACCGCAGAGCAAAGAGAGCAAGGAAGGTTCGGCTCACTCAGAAGTTGGAGAACTTCAACAACCTGGTGACCATGACCACGACCACGACCACCATAGATCGCATGATGGCCAGTCTGGCAGTGGGTCCGAATCTGAGAGCGGCTCATCTTCTCCAGAAAGCGGCGAAGACGAGGAGGAAGACGAAGAAGATGACTATGTCGGGCCACCAAACACTCTTCTCGCGGAATTACAGTTACGGAAGCAAGAATTGAAACAGCGGACTCGTACAGCCGTTCCTACCGCTTCTCAAGCCCAAGGTATGGGTGCTACTTTGTTGGAGATGGATGAAATGGCCCAAAAGCAAAGTGAGAAGAGACGCAGGCGGCCGGTTACTCTGGCATGGGATCCTAACTACAATGCCGATGATGACGATGTTCCCTTGGCAATGCTGTATCCAGATCAAATCAATGTGGACGACGAGAACCGACCAGTCGGTCTGATGGCGAAACATCAGATTGAAGAAAATGAACCCCTGAGTACTCGCCGCGCTCGCCTTCGGGGAGAGCCAGCCCCAGAGAAACGGCCCGTTACTGTCTACTCCACGATGGAAGTTAAGTCGGAGAAGCCCAAGTCCGAACCCGAGGATGAGAGTGGCAACGAAGCCGAAACCCTAGCTGAGCGGCTGCGACGATTGAAGGGACAGAACCCCGAGGATAGTGAGTTCACCAGTGGCCTCATGGCCGAGTTCGATACCCGAGCTGGAAACGCCCCTAAGGAGGAACCGAAGCCTAGCGAGCCAGCACTGGAGCAAGAAGAAACTCTTGGGCAAAGACGCGCTCGTCTGCAAAGAGAAAACAATACACGGGGTGGGGATGCTAGAAATCTCCAAATGCGACGAAGCATGGCTGCCCTCCCCCAATCTCGTCCTGCATATGTCGCGCACCAGCCGTCGTACGATGTCTTTCCCCAACAGCAGGGCGTTAGGCCCCAGCTTGGACATCGCTCCTCGATGTATTCGTTACCAGTGAATATGGCACCCCAGGGAATGGCAGGGTATCCCATGGGCCAATCTGCTGGGTATGGGATGCCTTATCCGTCCCCTTATTCCTACAACAACATGGCCTACCCCAGCACCTGCGGTCCAACTTTGCGACAGCCCCTTGAGACTGCGCAGCAAGATGTCATTGATCGCTGGAGGCAGAGCATCCGCTACGGCTGAATTTCTTCTGTCTGAAATACTTTCATTCTTTGATTTTTTATTTGTCGGTTGTTATAGCGTTGTCATTTTGGGGCGTCCTTTCTTATTTTGTTTTGCTGTTGAAGGATATCCATGTAAAATAGTGCGAGTTATTTCCTGTGTATGATCTGAGGAGAGGAATTCACGTCTTCCTGACTCAACTTCCAAGCTGGTATGTAGCTGCGTATGTAGCTACTGTTACTGTACTAAGTATAGATCGGTCCAGGCACCTGAACCAAGTGTAACCCGTAACCGTCCCGTGGTTGAGCTTCAGCCCGATTACGTCTTCCAAAGGTTCGTGGACCGCGGGGCCGATTGTTTTTCCGCTGTTGACGGATGGGACAACTTCAAGTTGAACTTGAATCTCTCTCTTGTTTGCTTGTTTGCTTTCAAGCTTTAGATCATCAACTTATTTGCATATCATATTTGTTTCACTCGCCACTTTCCCATCTCACCGCAGGCGGCTCTTTTAGGTAGCGCAACGCCCAGTGGCTGCTGCATGCCCCACTGGTGTCTGGTATGTGAGACTGGATGGCCCGCCTCCTTTCAACCTCTAATCTGTGGCCTCCACAGGCGAATACCAGAGAGCAATGGAGTCGCATATTCCTTGAACAGCAAATACGCTATCCACTGGTGCCGTACGGGTCCGATCACCGGCTACAATGCCCCCGTCCACCGTCTTCTCATACTGGCGTCGAGACCATCGCCGCTCCACCGCGCCGCCCGTATCGTCGCCCGCGTCGTCTCCAGGTCTCAAAGGTCCCATAGACAGCCCGCTCAGCACCCCGCCTCAGCTCCCTCAGATCCCGGATACTCCTATCTTCACCACACCCTTCGATGAACGGTCATCCTATGATGCCCCGCCCTGGGCCGACTCTCCACTAGAGAGCGATGCCTCGAAACTCAACTTCAGCTCCTCTGTCGCACCGTTGTCTTCCTCCGTTAGCCTTGCCGTTCATCATCCGCTGCTGGAGGAAGAGGATAGCTCTCACCCGAGTCTAGGGGAACATGGTCCTGTGCTTGAGCCCGAATCCGAGCCTGCGTGGGCGTCGCAACAAAACACTTTACAGCCGTCAGGCGGGATGCAGCGGCCAGAGGGCGACGTTGATTCGAATTTCAAGCCAACCTCGCCCTTCCGGCTTTCCTTCGGTGGGAAAGGTATACGGAATTTGCAGACACCCACCGGTGAGACTCAGAAACGTTCGCCAACTGCGGGGCCGGGCACGAACCATTTCCGAATGATGCCTTCACCCGACGACCTGCCGGTAGACAAATCATTTGTGCCACCGAGAGATATCAGATCGGAAAATGCAATGGTTCGTCGGACAGCTGAGCGTGATGTTCATGTGGATAATGCCCATCACAAATCGGGCAAGGCGATGCTACATCTTCTTAATCCGATGTCTTTACTTGCCCGCCGGCGATCCGCTCAAATGAGCAACAATCGAACAGACGAGGTGAAACATAAGTCTTCTAACTTGGTTCCTGCCATCCCGGACGACTACGATCCTCGAATTCGTGGAAGCATTGTGCATGACTTCTCAGCCCCACGACCTCGCCGAAACGTATCAGGCACCCCGAGTGGCCCGCCTGATGGGGCGAGTTATAGCGCACAGGATGCATCGCCATCGCAACCCACACTTCAAAGCCCAGCGAGTCGACTCAGTGATCAAACGAGGAAGCATAGCGATCACTCTCCGGTTTTTAAGGAGCACTTCGAGGACGACCAGAATGCGCTGCAGGTCGAGAACAAGGGCTATCTCCAGTCAAGCCTTTTGACGAATCAAACTCAACTCGGGAATGAGAAGTCTTTGCCGCCGTTTGCTAGAAACTTGCCCTATCGGTTACCCGATCAAAGCCCTGAGAACGTTGAGCCAAGCGTTTCTCCGCCGATTGAGCTGCCTGCAGAACACCTCGCAGAGCTATATGGCGATATCCCAGAAACCCCGCCGAAGACGAGCCCACCACCTCCACAACAGGATGAGGATATTATACCGATCGTACCCCGGCCTTCTTCGGCCGGTTTGCCCAAACATCTAAAGAGCAATGCGTCACGCTTTAGCTTTGACATGGGGGGGAGTGGAGTCTTCTACTCAGGAAAAGCTCCTTGAAGAAAAACATAAAGCGAAGGAGGCCGAGCGCAAAATGGAAGATGGGTATTTTGATGATTTCGATGAGGACTTCGATCAAGATATGATGGACGACATCGATGGCTTGGAAGAAAGAATTCCTGGTGTCAATGCAGACGCTGAGGAAGACTACTTTTCTGCCCCCTCGATGGCCGAAATCAAGTCTTGGACTGCGCCAGGATTATCGCCCGTGGTTGCAAGCCCAATGACTCCTGCGCCTCCTGGACTACCACCTACATCAATCCCGCCGGATGACCAAAAGACTCCATCGCCTGATTCGGATGAAATCGAGCAACCGATAGAAGATGACATTCCACCGCCACTTGAGTTGCGTCGGTCGTCGGGTATTGGTATGGGTCCTCCAGATCAAAGCAATCAAATCATTGACGAAGATGATGATGAATTGTACTTTGACGATGGTGAATTTGGAGACCTGGATAGTGACGATCAAGATGGAGGATTCGACGAGTCTATCTTCGATGATGAGACCAGCCACCTCTACGAACGAAAATCAGTTGCACCCCCAGCCGCCCCTCCACAGCAGAAACCTGATCCCAGCGGCGAGGTTCTAGAAAGGGAGATTCTACTCGAGGAGCAGGCTAGCCAGGGTCTTAAACACATGCCTAGTGTCGCAAGTGAATATCGGGCGCCTTCAATTAAACGTGGTCCACTTGGCGAGCCGATACCCAACATGGGACCTACCCGGGCTCATGGTGGAGTTCTGACGGAACAGAACCTGGATCTTTTGCATAATGCCCTGGCGTTTGCAGCAAAAGCAAGCGTAAAGAGCCAATTCGAACGAAAGTTCAGTACCAGTGAGCGCTCTCAAGCACAAGAAAGTATCTCGCAGGCATCGCATACAGGCGAATCACAACCAGGGCTGGTATCGGATGACAGCCAAGTTGTTGACATGGCAGCTTACGACGATCCCTATGATGATCAGACTTTCGAAGACGACGACTCTTACTACGACGATGCTATTGTCGCGGCAGCCAATGCAGAGGCACTCGAGAATGACGACGAAGGGTTTTACGGCCAGGAGTTTGGCTTCTACGCACAAGCACATGGCGCCTCCGAGTTGACAAATGGAGGCTACTTCGGCCCGCGAGGAGTTGAAGGCATCTCACGCAGCTTCAGCAGCCGGGGCAAATTCCAAGAACCCAGTCTGACTCCTATCACGGAACGAAGTGAATGGAGCACGCGCAACTCGATGATATCGCTGAAAGCGCACGGGGCAGCCCACTCGAACCCATCTCTGGCAAGCCCTGGATTAGCACAGCTGGCCGATATGGGTAACCTGGATGATGAAATGACATTGAGTGCCCTGATGAAGCTGCGTCGGGGGGCATGGGGCGGAAGCAATGGCAGTCTGCGGAGCAGCGCCGGCAGTCCGCCTCCACATACCTTACCTTCCTCCAACCGTGCTAGTTTCGCGGAAGCTAGTCCGATTGATGCGCGACCCATTGCCGAAGAAGGGATTGGCGGAATCAGTTCACCATATAATTATCCTCCTGACGAGAGTCATACTTATACAGCTTCACCGCTCAAGGGCGCGCATCTGGGTCACCATGGGCATCCTGCCGATCTCCCGTCAAGCGGAACTGACGGCCCAGGTTGCGCGAACGACGATGGTGAATTGCCGACGACCGAAGGACCTCAACGCCTCAATCTTTTGTAAAAACATCTTTTTTTGCCTTGGATATAATAATTGGTTTCATCTCATGAATCGCGCTCACGGACGGAAGCGCTCATTTGGTCATTCATTCACGATTTAATGACATGTCTCGAGTTCGATTGTTTTAACCCTTTTCTTTCTTCTCACGTTTGCAATTGGAGCATTTGGATGGCAATTACCCCAAAATTATCTGTTTTTTATTGATCGACCCGAAAGCCATTGAACACAGGTATTGGAGGCATTTAGTGTGGTGGGTTGTGACTGGTTGTGTATATAGTTACTATAGCGTCATCGTAATTGAAAACCGGCCGATTGGGCCGAAATCACCCGTGAAGCACCGAAATGCTTAGCCGGCCGTGGCGAGTGGTGGCTCATTCGGGGGAATATTACTAGTATTACGGAGTAGTAGTGGTACTATGTACGGAGTAGTACTCGTACTGTACTACGTCGGCTATCCTTCGGGATGACTCAGCGCACCAGCCACGCTCCGGCCCGGTTGCCAGGCTGGTTCTGCTTTGCGCCCAGCGTCTTTTCCTTGCTCTTGCTCTTGCTCTTGCTCTCCACTCCCATCTCCAGTTTGCCTTGTCGTTAGCAGTGTTTCTGCTCTCTGATGAGTTCCATTTTTATACAGGTGCTACGGCAATACTAGTCGACACCTGCTTTTCGCGCTATTCGATCTGTACGTCTTCCATCTCCTTTGCCTTTGCCTGAGCTTCCTTTCCTCCGTGTTTCGGTACTCTCGGCAGGAGGAACAACAATCTGGCAACTTGACGCTGACCTGTATATCTCTGCCAGGTTTGGTTCTAGACTGCTTCAGTTTGGTCTCATTACGGCTTTAAGACGATAATCACAGTGTCCTCCCCCCATATCTCTTTCTCTCTTTCTCCCATCCGATACTTCCTACGTCCTTGACGGAAAAATCCCGCAATGTTCAGAAACACCGCCCTGAAGGCCACCAACATGCGTGGTGTGTCTTCCGCCACTGCCCGGAGGTCTTTCTTCCTGGCAAGCGCTCGCAATGTCTCGAAGAGCTCTGGTTTTAACCTGACTGCCCGCCGGCCTCTCGCCGTCGTCGAGCGCGCTTTCGATGGCGCGCGGCCCTACGCCTCCTCCTCTGTCGGAGTGGTAAGTGAATCAATCAATCCCCTGGTTGCTCCCAGCTTGATAAAAGCATGCGATGAGAAAAGCGTCATATAAACTCCCTCGGACACTTGACTAACGTAATGGTGCGACTTTGCGAAATAGGATCCCAACGATTCTTTCCTCTCTGGCAGCACCGCCAACTACATTGATGAGATGTATCTGGCGTGGAAGCAGGATCCGTCCAGTGTTCACATCTCCTGGCAGACCTACTTCAAAAACATGGAAGATGGCAACATGCCCATCTCCCAGGCCTTCACTCCTCCCCCGACCCTCGTCCCTACACCCACTGGTGGTGTTCCCCAAGATATGCCCGGTGCCGGTATGGCCGCTGGAGCTGATGTGACAAATCACTTGAAGGTTCAGCTGCTGTGCCGTGCCTACCAGGCACGCGGTCACCACAAGGCCAAGATTGATCCTCTTGGTATTCGTGGCGAGGCCGAGGCCTTCGGCTACAGCAAGCCCAAGGAGCTTGAGCTTGACCACTACGGCTTCACCGAGCGCGATCTGGACCAAGAGTTCGCTCTCGGACCCGGTATCTTGCCTCGTTTCCTCACTGAGGAGCGCAAGAAGATGACCCTGCGCGAGATCATTGCTGCCTGCGAGAAGATCTACTGTGGTTCCTACGGCGTCGAGTACATCCACATCCCCGACCGTAAGCCTTGCGACTGGATTCGCGACCGCTTCGAGATCCCCGCGCCCTTCAAGTACTCTGTCGACGATAAGCGCCGCATCCTTGACCGTCTCATCTGGAGTTCTAGCTTCGAGTCCTTCCTGGCCACCAAGTTCCCCAACGACAAGCGTTTCGGTCTTGAAGGTTGCGAGACTCTTGTGCCCGGTATGAAGGCGCTCATTGACCGCAGCGTCGACTACGGCGTCAAGGACATTGTTATTGGTATGCCTCACCGTGGTCGTCTCAACATCCTGTCCAACGTCGTTCGCAAGCCCAACGAGTCCATCTTCAGCGAGTTCGCCGGCTCCACTGAGCCGTCCGAGGAGGGCTCCGGTGATGTCAAGTACCATCTTGGTATGAACTTCGAGCGCCCTACTCCCTCTGGCAAGCGTGTCCAGCTGTCTCTGGTCGCCAACCCCTCTCACTTGGAGGCCGAGGACCCCGTCGTCCTGGGTAAGACCCGTGCTATCCAGCACTACAACAAGGATGAGACCAACTACGACTCTGCCATGAGTGTTTTGCTTCACGGTGATGCTGCTTTCGCCGGTCAGGGTGTTGTCTACGAGACCATGGGCTTCCACTCTCTGCCCGCTTACTCCACCGGCGGTACCATCCACATCGTTGTCAACAACCAGATTGGTTTCACCACCGACCCCCGTTTCTCCCGTTCCACTCCCTACTGCTCGGACATTGCCAAGTCCATTGATGCTCCCGTCTTCCACGTGAACGCCGACGATGTTGAGGCTGTCAACTACGTCTGCCAGGTTGCCGCTGACTGGCGTGCTGAGTTCAAGACCGACGTCGTCATCGATATGGTCTGCTACCGTAAGCAGGGTCACAACGAGACTGATCAGCCCTCGTTCACCCAGCCTTTGATGTACAAGCGTATCGCTGCCCAGAAGGCGCAGCTCGACAAGTACGTCGAGAAGCTCATTGCCGAGGGTACCTTTACAAAGGAGGACATCGATGAGCACAAGAAGTGGGTCTGGGGAATGCTGGGTGACAGCTTCGACCGCAGCAAGGATTACCAGCCCACCGGTAAGGAGTGGCTGACTTCGGCCTGGAACAACTTCAAGACCCCCAAGGAGCTGGCCACCGAGGTTCTGCCTCACCTGCCCACTGCCGTGAGTGAAAGCTCCTTGAAGCACATTGCCGGCAAGGTCGCTGGCGCTCCCGATGGCTTCACCCTCCACCGTAACCTCAAGCGTATCTTGACCAACCGCAAGAAGACCGTTGAGGAGGGCCAGAACATTGACTGGGCTACTGCTGAGGCTCTTGCCTTCGGTTCGCTCGTCGATGAGGGTTACCACGTCCGTATCTCCGGACAGGATGTCGAGCGTGGTACCTTCTCCCAGCGTCACGCCGTTGTGCACGACCAGGAGAACGAGACCACCTACACCCCTCTGCAGCACATCAGCGACAAGCAGGGCAGCTTCGTCATCTCCAACTCTTCTCTGAGCGAGTTCGGCGCGTAAGTTCCAAACAACTTGGTCAATTAAATGATATAAAAATGCTAATTTATTTCCACAGTCTTGGCTTCGAGTACGGTTACTCCCTGACCTCCCCCGAGGCCCTTGTCATGTGGGAGGCCCAGTTCGGTGACTTCGCCAACAACGCTCAGTGTATCATTGATCAGTTCATCGCCGCTGGTGAATCCAAGTGGCTGCAACGTTCCGGTCTGGTTGTCTCCCTGCCCCACGGTTATGATGGCCAGGGTCCCGAGCACTCCTCCGGTCGTATGGAGCGTTGGTTGCAGCTTTGCAACGAGGAGCCTCGCCAGTACCCCGTTGCCGACAGACTGGACCGCCAACACCAGGACTGCAACATGCAGATTGTCTACATGACTGAGCCCTCCAACCTGTTCCACGTTCTCCGTCGCCAGATCCACCGCCAGTTCCGCAAGCCCCTCATCATCTTCTTCTCCAAGTCTCTGCTGCGTCACCCCATCGCTCGCTCTGACCTGGAGAGCATGACTGGCGACTCCCACTTCCAGTGCATCATCCCCGACCCCGAGCACGGTGCCTCTATTGAGGCTCCCGAGAAGATCGAGCGTGTCGTCCTGTGCTCTGGTCAGGTCTACGCCGCTCTCACCAAGCACCGTGAGGCCCAGGGTATCCGCAACACTGCCATCACCCGTGTTGAGCAGCTGCACCCCTTCCCCTGGGCTCAGCTGAAGGAGAACCTCGACAGCTACCCCAACGCCAAGGACATCGTCTGGTGCCAGGAGGAGCCTCTGAACGCCGGTGCCTGGTCTTACGCCCAGCCCCGTCTCGAGACCCTTCTGAACTCGACTGAGCACCACAACCGCCGCCACGTCCTGTACGCCGGCCGTGCCCCCAGTGCCTCCGTGGCCACCGGTCTCAAGGCCGTCCACTTGAAGGAGGAGCAGGAGTTCCTGGAGGACGCTTTCTCCGTCCACCAGGAGCGCCTCAAGGGCGAGTAAATTCATTGCATGTGCGCCCCGGCGAATTGACCCCTTAACAACGGGTATCTCGTGGGAGTCATGGCATTTGAATGTTCGATTTGGTTGCTTTCCTAATGCTATGTTCATTGGGTCGCGTGGGAGCTAGCGTCCGATCCATCTTGTTTCATTTGTAACACCTTTCCTATTATTTGCATGGGTTGTATCGTGTTCTCGTTCATTGTGTATACGACCCGTTATTTGTCGTTGGCTTGCCTGCTGATAGACAGACCTGTCTATACATAGACCTATGTCTTTGTAAAATACAAATCTCATTTAGTGTTGCATTCAGGGTTTTATCGGTCTTAACAGGCTTCACGGTACTCAAACGTCCTTTGGTCCACTTTAAGGCTTTAGTTTGAGTCAATGTAATCTTTGATCTTGTAGGACGGCAGGCGACATGTACTGTTAATTAGTCGTTTGTGCGTGGTAAAACTGGTATGTTAGCGAGGATTTTGCTGCGTATTGAAAAGTAGTTTAGTGTAGCTTGTTGCTTTGTAGAAAGTCAATTGGCGTTTATTTGTAGTAGATTGTCATTGCTTAACGAAATCAATCCATCTGTCTTGAGACAAAAGAAGACCGCGGCCCGGTAGCTCTACTATTAGAGCTTCAATGAGGCATGACAGCGCCCTCGGCCCTGCCAGCCTGCCTGCCCGCCAGGCCTTACATGGGTCGGGAGGTGTAGTTGATAGTAAAAGGTCGACCGTCGTGACTCGCGACCATAGCACGATCACGCGCGTGATCCAAGAACTCGTCGACATCAAACTCCTCCCCAATTCCAGTCATCTGGAGATGCCGAATAGCAGTTCTGATCCAGTTGATACCATTCTCATGATGTTCAGCGTCCTTGCGCGGATGATCAATCGATTTAAGAAGCTCCATAATCTCATTGTAACTGACTTCATGAGGCATCTTGCCGATCATCAACTGTCCCAGCAAGCGGCGGTCCTTTGATGGCTCGTATTGAGTGATGGCTCGGAACTGCCAATGTCCTTTTGGCTTGGGTTGGTTGCGACGGACTGGCTCTGAGCTTGTGTGTCGGACGTCGAAACAGTCGCTGTCGTGACCCTGCGGTCTCTTGGGACGAATTATGATACTCCAGAGGAAGTCGTTATGTTCGAGTTGGCGGTTATTCTTTCGGTCTTGGGAGAAGCAATGGCCCTCGCGAGCGAAGAGGGCCACCATGATTTGCCGTTTGTGTTGCATGGTCAGGATTCTCGGAAGACTAGGTGGGCTAGCTGGAGTTTTCATGTTAGCTGTTCTTGTGCGGGAAAAGGCTTGAAGGAAAGATGAGAGTTGAAACTGACACGCAAGATGGTGGTGCGCAGGGCTGTGAGGAGCAGAGCGCTGAGACCAGCCCCGGGGTGAAAGCGACTGATGCAACAGAACGGACTTGAAAAATATGATAGCGACGACAAGGAGGATGGGGATGAGGATGATGAAGCCGAGGACGAGAGGATAAAAGAAGAGGCAATGGAAATAGATGGGAGGAGGGAAGAGCGAAGAACCGGAGACCGAGAGCGAGAGGCAACATGAAAGCAGACGAAGACGAAAGCAGTGTGGGTTAGGGAAGTCCGCAAGAAAGGACTTTCTCTTTGCTCTCACACAATTGTTTTAATAAGACAATACCACTTGTAGTACTGGTATAGTTAGCCCTTTTAAATTTGGGTTCTCTTAGTATGGGAGGCAGCAAAAGAAAAGATGGCGTTCTCTCTTCTATGTCAGTTGGGTCCAGGGTCGATCGATATATGGCTCGGATGGAATGTTTCCACTGTACCTGACCAGGTGGACAGGAAATAGTAAGTAGACGTTTGGGGTTGCGGTGCCAAATTAACTTGAAGCCAGCATGATCCATGCTTTCATATTGATAAACAACAGTTCAAATTTCTTTACAGGCCATACCGAAGATACGAATTAATGGTATCTCCTAGAGACTGGGACAAAGCCAGGGTGCATTTTAAAAAGTATAGGATACAGTATATAGTTCTGTACATATAGCTGTAGTCTATAGTATACA
Organism: Penicillium waksmanii; assembly: GCF_028829765.1. Classification (NCBI taxonomy): domain Eukaryota; kingdom Fungi; phylum Ascomycota; class Eurotiomycetes; order Eurotiales; family Aspergillaceae; genus Penicillium; species Penicillium waksmanii. The sequence continues at coordinate 1,607,100 of NW_026643252.1, forward strand.
CTGGAGTATACACTGGATGTACCTGAATGCTGTCGGATGACATCATTGTAGATTGCTGACTAATTTATTTGTGCCTGGCAGTTCAGGCCGAAACTCACCTGATTCCCAGCGCTCTTCTCCGCACGCAAACTCCCACTGCTCCTCCTTCGCCATCTTACAGCTGTTTTTCCGGAATTTGTCCAAGGCTTGCCTGTATTCCTTTTCAAATACCACCATTGCTATCTCATACCCCTCCCGTGCACTTTTCAACAGGCCAGGCCCGCCTCGCAAGCTTTTCTAGCGCTGCAACTTCCGGCCTGACCTTACCCTTCACCATGTCTGCCATCTCCTCGACAACCATGAATCCTCAGGGCCCGGCCGTCCGACAATCCTCTCGCCAAACACGGACAAATCCATCGCGGACCTCCAAGACCACCGGACGGTCCTCTTTTGGCCTTGGTAGACCCTCAAATGCTGAGGGTCCTGCGACGGCCCCCATTCCTCATGGCTTCTATCCTGCCCTCACCCACTTCACTGATGCAATCACCGCGCTCCCTCGCGAGTTTCGCCGACACAATTCCTTGTTGAAGGAAGTTGACGCCAAGGCGTGGGCGCTCGAGGAGAACTTGCTGCAATTGCTAAAGTACTCCTCAGAATCACAGCCCGTCCCTCACCCTCCAATCCCAACGCCCATTGTTGGGGGTGTCGTTCGTGAGGATTTCATGCCAAAAGTAAGCCGATCCGAATGTGCCCTCCAAAGACTTTTAAGAGGGAAGGACTCATACTAATAGACTTGCTCTCCTCAGGACGTTGCTCAGCCTCCCGAGACACCCGACAGCCAAAGCCGTCGACTTCTCTTTGATCGCGTACGACAGAGTCTCTCCGATCTCATGATGACAGCTGATGAAAAAAACCATGTGATTTCCAATGCGAACGAAGAGTTGGATCGCCAGATCATTCGGTTGGATACAGTGTTCCCGTACATCGCGGGGGAAATCAGCGAGGAGGCTCGTCTTGGCAGCTTGTCACACTGGGCATACTCCAACAAGAGTACTGCGAAAGCAGCCACCAATGAACGACCCCGCCGGGAAGCAGTATCCCAGCGACAAGACATTGCCTACGCGATTCACGAAGCCGAAGCTGCTAGCCGTAGTGAAGCTCGGCGCGAAGCTGTCCAAGCGCGGAGACGTCGCAACCACGTTGACGCGGATTATGAGGAACCCCGCGGTGCTGCTCGCAAAACAAATACCGGAAAGTCTCGTGCAGATAATGCGCCTGCAGATCAGGCACCTAAGCGGCGGAAGGTAGAACGGCCTACGGCGATAGATATGGGCGCTCCAATGGAGCGTTCCGCCAGCGGCCCAGGCAATCAGCGAGCGTCCGCAAAGGATGGCACGGAGAAAAAGCGATCTCGTGCACCAAACTCCAATGCTGCGGCAGCGCGCAAGAAGTATGTTTCCGGCCAAGTTACCCCTAATACACATAGAGCTAACTGTGCGTCTCTTCTTCCCCAGGCCGAATGTCACATCCAATGCTGGATCGCCCGTCCTGGCCCCCTCACCTCTTATCGGAACATTCAATGCCCCACGCGGAGCTGCAAGCCCAGGCCCCAGCACAGCCCGGCCACAGTCGTCACGAGCTCAGCAGAATGCTGGTCAAACAAGCAATGCCCGCCAACGACCGCCGTCCTCGACTTCCAACCGCCTTGCTCAAGGGAATGCTTCAAAGCCATCCGATGCCAAGTCTACGCCCCGCGACACGTCTTCCGTCAAAAACGAAGTCGCGAATGGAGATGGAAACCGGGATTACAATGGCGAGGCAGGCGTACGAACAGCCACTGCGGGAGTCCGACGCGATGAGGGAGACGGAAGAAAAGCCGAATCAGCCGAGGCCGAGCTTGCCAAAGGACGAAACTCGAAGACAACCACGCCCGTTTCCGCGTTTGCAGAAATTACTCAATCCCGTTCACGACCTACACGAAATACAGACCCAGCGCCGAAGCGAAATCCTAAGAAAACGGCTCCAGCCCCTGCACCTATTATTCCCTCCGACGAGGAATCTCTTCATGAGGGTGATGACGAAGACGAAGAGGGCGAGCCTCGATACTGCTACTGTAATGAAATCAGCTTTGGCGAGATGGTGGCTTGCGATAACGACGCTTGTCCTCGCGAATGGTTCCATCTGTCTTGTGTCGGAATGACAAAACCGCCTGGCAAGAATGGTAAGATCAATCCCATAAATGCTTATACTAAGTGGGTGCTGGATATGATGCTAACTCTACGCAGTAAAATGGTATTGTGACGAATGTAAGACCGGCATGCGGTCGACGCGTGGGCGATGAGGTAAAATTGGTTCAGGATAACATAGACTAGCGTTCAAGTTGGCACAATCATACCCACTGTTATCGGTGTTTTTCTTTCATCGCATACTACTAGTGTAGTACCTACAGGTACCCTATGTAGACATTGACATCTATAAGGCTGAAGTTCCTTGGATGTATACTAGTAAACATGGATATCGTCACGGTGTGGCACTCAACTAGTGGTACTCTGCTAGCTACAAGTAGACCGGTCAGTAGTTCATTCACCTGGCATACAAACGCCAGTATGGGTTCCATTCCAAAATGATAAGCTGGAAATAAACCAAAGACAAGAATACATGATGCACTTCACCAAGCACCCCTCAATCTCTCCGCAAGTCCACCACCCTCATTACCCCCATTTCTCCGCCTCTGTCCCGGCGCAGCCCCCTCCAACCCAGAAGCTTCCGCTTCACCTTCAAGCCTTCGCCTCATATCCTCAAACCGCTCCCTCTCCCCTTCAGCCGCCGCACTCGCAGCACCTCCATCCCTTCGCTCACGCTCACCTACCAGCCACGCCGGGACCCGGAAACCGTTGCTTGTGGGCGAGAGGCCTGGAAGGAGTTCGGCGCGCCAGGCTGTGCCAACGATCCATCCTGTTAGAGCCGGGAGGAGCGAGGCGGGGAATTGGGAGAGGGCGAGTTGGGCAGCGATTAGGTAGGTTGTTGATTTGTCGGAGAGAAGGAGAGTTAGACTTGGTGGGGGTGGTTTGGGGGTTGGAGTTCTATTGTCGGTATTGTTGTGGGTATTGTTGTAAGTCGTGCTTGTGGTTGCTGTGTTGGAGGAAGATGTTGTGCCGATGCGGTAGCGGAAAGTGTGTGGGATTGTGGCGTGGTATTGGGCAAGCAGGGCAAAGATCATTGCCGTTGGGCCGGAGGGGAGGTAGTTAAGGTTGTTTAGGGAGAGTGGCCGGACGAGGATGGCGAGGAGGAGGGGTGGCAGGATGGTGGTAAAAGGAAGGGTTGTGAGGAGGAAGGTCTGTAGGAATAGTTAGTATCGTGCTGATGGGTTGGTAGCCACCTTTCTATTTCTTGTAGAGAATAGAAGAGCAGAAGTTGACTTACGGCCATCTTTCGCTTTCCCCATGCCCGCTCAACGACTCGAAGGTGATACACCAACATGGCGGCGAAGAGCGCTTCGGTGGAGTTGGCAAAGCCGGCGGCTTGCCAGATGAGAGTGCGCCAAAATTGAGCATATGGCCAGAGGTGTGGTGAGACATAAATTGAGCCGAGATGCTTGATGTCGAGGATTGAGAGTGCGATTGAGGATGCGATGATGTAGATGAGGAGGGATTTCGTGAGCGGGGTGTTGGTGAGGCCGGACGTAAGCATCTTGAACGGTCAAGTCTGTGGCCAAGGAATTGGGTCTTATTTTCTAGTCAAGGGTGGATGGATCATACGGGGCGATTGTAATCCGTGCAGGGTGATGTTGCCGGGGGGTGTAGTTGGGGTTCAACGGGTGCTAGTGGATGGAGGGCGGAAGTTGGGAGGCCAGCTTGGCAGCTCGGGAAGTCTGGGGTACCTCGGCATGCCGAGTCGATCTACTACTAACACCTAGTTTTGAAGAGCGCGCTAAGGAACAACAAGGGAAACATGAGTATGGAAGATAATCAATGCAATAAGGGCAAGTAAACCATGGTATGTGATATATTATACAATTCTTTCAATCCCACCAACGCCTCTCCTTTTCTGCTGCAAACGTCGTCTCATCTACACAGCCAACGAAGCGGCTTCTTTCGTTTCTTCCGCCAGAGCTGTCTTGTACCGATTCAATGCGAGGTCTAAGGCGTTTAATGTAGGCCCTAGAAGCTGATTGACAACCTTCTGCCCTCCTTCCACTCCCGCTAGATTCATCTTCAATTTCCTTCCGGATTTTTCATAGACCTCGCGAGCATGAGTCTTGAGGCGATTGACCTCGATTTGTCGCTCTGCCTCGGCGTCATTTGCGACAGCCTGAATACGGTCCTTTGCGCGCTGCAATGACTCCGTCAGAGAGGTCACTTCACCAGCACGCTCTGGGTTGCCCGAGAGAAAGGCCTGCCAGAATTGATTCAAGAATTCCGTGGATGTCGCGTGGGTCAACGTTAACCGGTCGTAGAGTGCTATCGGTAAGCCACAGGTATCGGATGTGGATGCTTCACTCATTTGGGTGCGCCTTTCACGTACTGCGCCCAAAATTTGGACAAATGCATCGTGTAGAGCTGCCGAGGACCCAGCGGGTCGACGGCTAGCAGGCGCATCCTCCATCTCCTCATCTTCATCATCTCCCGGGTCCACAAGCTTTTGCAGCGGCGTTATTCCACCCGGTGGCAAACTGTGCGCAATCTCCGAGCGGAGACTATTCAGGATCTTGTCTGGGTCTTGTTGCTTGAGTGCCCGTTTCTGGTCATCCTCCTGGGTATGGGAGAAGAAGCGATTCTGATCACTGATGTTGAGAGCAATACGAGATTGCTCCTCGTCCCCACGAAGATCGCGTAGTTGCATTTTCTTCCAAGCCTCTTCATTCACACCAATGGGAGCGCTCAAATCGCCATCAGCTGGTGCGACATTAGCCATGATTTTCTCGCTCAGGTTATTGAGGGTCCGGATAATGGGCACTTTGTCCACGCCGGAAGGTCGCATGTCCAGATCTGGTCGGTTTCCACGGCGCTGGCTGTTGTGGCTCTCATTGCCAGCCATATCCAAAAAGTGGGGGATATTGGCCTCGCGGTTCATGTCCGCGATATCATCCCGTAGGTATTTATCTAGCACAAGATCTGTGGCATCTGCGTCAGAGATGCGCTCGCCGCGTAGCTTCTTAAACAGTCGGCTCTGAAAGAATCGCGACCAAAATTGCTGTTCGCTCAACTTCGGCACATTCTCGTCGTATACACGCTTGACGAGAGGATGTTGCGTGAAAATGAGCTGGATTTGCTCCTTGCTGATATTCAATCGGGTCACATTTTCCTCGACGCGCGGTTTCAATGACGATAAAACGTTGTACGAGCCTCTTGTCTGCGCTCGCTCAATGGCATGTGCCCGGAGAAGGTGCAATCGAGTCGACCAGAACTGTGACATGAACTGTGCCGAACCTAGTGTTTCTGGTTTTGTGTGCAAGGAGTCCATGAACATTCGCTGCAGCGTTGAATCCGCCTTCAGCAGCGACTGCTGTAATTCCACGTCTCCCTTCAATCGATTGTCGTCATCCCACGGGTTCTTCGCCGATCCTGCCGAAGAAACTGCATTCGCGATCGCCATGGCTGCCGACATACTCCCTCCACTTCCCCCGGGTGTCGGCGTTTGGGAAGGCGTGCCCGGTTTGCCCGCATTGACTCGAGCGCTAAGTGTGTCTTTGAGGGCATCAGCCTGCGGGCGGGCTTCCGGACCGGCCGTGAAAAGAAAGACATATGCTTCGGCGGTGCTGTTCGGAGGAGCGTTGGTGGCCAAAACGAAGATCTTCAGCATGACTTTCGGGTTTGAAGCGGGGGTTTGCTGTAAATCTAGTCATTCGAGTCAGCGCAAATCCCGTAAGGTTGCTCGACGGGAGATCAAGGACAACTGCGTACTCGAGATGGTAGTCACCGGGATCGAGAGAGCTGAAGCACCAGCTACTGCTGGGGTCCAGGTGAGCGTCTGCTCATCTGCGGTCAGCGTCAAGATGCCATCCTTCTTTTTGTAAGAAGCGGCTCCGCTGGGAGGTGCCATCGTCACGTTTCTCGACGGCTCTCACTGTCCTGGGAAATGACAGCGAAACGACCCATCGGGATAAGCCAGTCCCCTGGGGTGAAGCTGAAAAGAAGAAGGACCGAGACCTTCGACGCGCAGAGACAGCGGGTGAAGTAAATGCAACTAGGCAAAAGAAGAGCCGCAGCTCTTTATCCAATCATCACGTGATATATCACCTGGCGAATAATATCCTAAACCTTTCAAGTGATGACCAATGCTGATTGAGTGAATATTAAAAGGCCAAGACAACGTTTCTAGGGACTATTATCCATTGGTCTTGTTACTAAGCTACAATGTTTCGTTGAACAGTAAATAGTTTTGGGATAGGTAAAGTGAGTATGAGCAGAGTTGATGTGGGTACGCCATTCAATCGATCACATAAAACGCCAGAAAGCAGATTGACAAAACAGAAAACGCTGAGGGAAATCCTGAATGCTATGCAAAACCTGCAGAACGCGATTGAGAGAACGAACCCGAAGCAAGGAGCTGGAATGCCGAAATTCGTAAGCCATGTTGCGCGCCGCCATGCATAGACCGGATATCATCATTCATAAAAATCAAAGAGAACCCGCCCGAGATAGTACCATGAGTGAAAGAAGATGCGGAGAAAAAAGAGATAAGCAGGCAGAAAGCAGACAAAAACCAGGGTATTGACACCACGCCATCGATAAGAGAGCAAGAGAGAATCAGATCAGAGAGGAAATGCAAGTGGCGGTGAGCGGTACTTTTGCGAAGGCAAAAAAGAAGAAGCATAGTGCCAGCCAGAATCATTTCTTGAACATATAGTGTCCATAGATGCCGCCAACATCGCCGACGGCCATAGGGATCTTGCGCATGCCCCACCAGCGCGCCCCCATCTTCCAGTAGCGGTAACCGTCGTCCAAAGGCTCATTTGGCAGCGATGCGGGATCGCGAACATACCAACCGCGGCGGCCTAGATCACGAACAGTCCAGCCCACAGACACACGCTGGGTCTTGGCACGCTCACGGAGTGGTGTGATAATCTTATCACTAAACTCGATCACCTGCAGAGGATAGCTCTGCTCGGATAGTAGAAAGCATGAGCTTGTGTTGAAGATAGCACCGATGGTCATTTGTGGCACCTTGGCAAGGTCGAGATAGCAGAGTGTGCTTGGAGCTGCGTTGTCGTCCTTGGCAAAGAAGGTATTCACGTCTTTGACTGAGAGATCGGCCGAACTGAGACCCAATTCATGCAGGTGCTTGGTCAGAGGGATCAAGAGGGACACGTGCTCAGAGGTAACCTTAGCGCCACCCAGGTTCATGGACCGAAGAGTCGAAGGGAGCTTGGGCAGCAATGCCGAGACATCCTCCTCCTCAAGCAAACGGAATCGCGTCGGGTCATTCAAGAGGTTCAGGTAGACAAGTGATTCGCAAACGGCAGGGTGAGTGGTCAGGAATTCGATCAAGGCGGAGCTACGCAGACGTGTGCACCGGGACAAGCCCAAGTGGCTGATGCGAGCAGTCTCCGGGATGGCCGCAAGGGCGGAGTCGTTGACCTGGGTGTGGGTCAAATCGAGGTGCGTCAGGTTGATCAGTCGTGAAAGCAATTGATCGAACATGGGTGCTGGAATGGTACTACATTCGTGGAGCGAGAGACGTTTCATACTAGGTAGGCTCATGGGCAAAGGGGGGCCTGCGGACAGAGCCTCGGTGAAGACTTGAGAAAAGGCCTGAGTAGAGCAACCACAGAAATCCACAGCACGTAAGTTCGGCAAACCCATAAACAACTTCCGAATAACCTCCACGCTAAGATCACCCTCCAGATGTTCCTGCAGCAGACATTCCTTCAGATTGGGCAAAAGGTCCAAGCACTTCAAAAGCGTGCGCGAGGTCAAGTTTTGAATCTCCGCGTTCATCTGCTTAGTACGACCCAACCCGACAGAAGTAAAGTGTGAGAAGTCGAGGCGGCGGACCAAGGTGCCCAGTGCCGGGTACTGCGACATGTGGTTAAGGGCCTTTGAAAAGATGATCGAGTGCGGGAAGGTCATGTTGCGGTAGAGGACGCCTAGAGTCGCTGCATGCAGGGTGTGTGAGGTCAGAAGGCATGAGATCAGGTCAACATTGCGGGGAGTATAGCCATTGGGAGGCAAATCCACAGCCAGGTTCGAGATAATTTGATCTGATAATCGGTTAGCCATATAAATCTTGGTTTTTTTTTTTTTTTCTCTTCCTCTTTTCTCTCCCGGATATTTCGTACCAAGAACCTCAGGGGGTAGCCTCTCGAGAGCCGATGTGCCAGGAGGCGGCTGGGATAGTTCGACCACAGCGGGGGCTTTGGGAGGCATCAGCTCCCTTCCCGTTTCGGTATCCTCCCACGCCCAACCCTTCGCCTGCTTGTTGCCGATGTTGCGCAGGTCTCCATAACTACGACTCAGGCTCTTTCCGCCCAGACGAATTTGCTTCCATCCTAGAAATCCACCACAAGGACAACAGAAGTCGGGGCTTGGCTGCATCTCCCGATGCGCAGGCTTGCAGTGCTCCTTGGGGGAAGGAGAGGTGGTGAGTGTCCACGAAAGATTGCGCAATATCTGCAGTCATCAGTATGGGGCTAAGTCAAGTACATCGAGTGACCTCGTAGGTAGCCTCGCACACAAAGGGCAAAACAAACGTACCGTCGTCGGCGTCCTCTTTGATGGAGCCAAAGGACGGGCGGCGGCGACTGCTGGATCTCGAGCCGTCCGGGGTGTCACACGAGGAGGGCGAGGAGTCGCGCGAATGAAAGTGGTCACCACAGGGAATCGTAAAGCGTGGGAGAGAAGGCTTTGAGTGCGAAGGGGGAGAAGTGCCAGTGGCAGTGGTGGGAGAGGCCATGGTGAAAGCGGGCCCTCTATAAAGGGCCCTAGGCACGCGGCTCAGTGGTACCTTTGGGAAATAGTGGAACAGAAGAAAAAAAGAAAATGTGCAAAACTAAACGAGACTAGAAGAAGCTTCCCCGGATTCCTAACGAAAAGAGGCAGTCGGTCAATGGGAACAAGGGGAGGTTAGGGCTTCAAGAGAGAAGAAAAAAAGAGAAGAAAGAAGAGGGGCGGCGGGGAAGGAAAAGTCGAAGCTGTTAGTCACGGAAAAGGGCGAACCGGCGTTGCACGGCTGGGTGGGCAAGTGTCCACCGGTGGTGCCACTTAAAAGTGACAAGTAGGTAATCTGAAGGGAAGTATGAATGGACCAAGGAATCAAAGAGGAATACGAAGGAGGAGGAATCAGAATGGGAAGAAGATTCGGGAGTGAGGAGAAGTAGGAGGAGTTAGAGACAGAGATGTCCGTGTTGGGGTCAAGAGGCGAAGGTGGCGGATGTACTGCAGAGTCATTCGGCCAGCGGCGGTTAACTAAACAAGCTACCCCTGCAGAGCCGATTTTGTCTTTTTTTGGGTCTTTTTATTTTTATTATTTATTATGTATTATTTTTATCATTTTTATCTTTCCTCGGAGGGTTTCTTTCTTTTCCTCTTTTCTTCTAGTCTGCCGATTTTTATAGTCTGTAAGCGAAAGCATGTCGACATTGGGGTTCTTTGTCGATGTGTATAGAATCCGTGTCAGTGTCAGGGTCAGTGTCTGTAGACTCTTTGATTCCTTCCCGAATACTCGTACATACATACGGAGTACAAAAATGCTAAGCACGGGATCAAAATGGGTGTTCCAAGGATCTCTGGGTATCACCTGCCCCATTCCCATTTCCACTTTCCAACGGATCTGGTTGCGCCCGGGAGAGCAATCTATGACATAAGGAAAATCATCGTTTTTGGTATAGTGCTCCTTCCCCGTTGGCGCCTCCAGTGCACCGGTAGCTTCCATTGAGGATCAATGCGCTGGTCAGCGACCACTCGGTTAGAGGGAGTGGCTCCGAGCTGTATGAGGGTAGTGCAACCTTTAGTATTGATGTATACTCGTAATCATTGAGGACGGAAGTAAAAAATAATCAAAAAAAGAAAAGAAAATGTACCCCAGACTAGCCGGCCACGTTTGAGTTCTTGTTAGGTAAGGCTAACTAGATTCTCTACAAATGATTGGTCAATGCGGCCGATCATGTGGGACCTTTGGCGGTTCCAGGGTTGTCATTACCAAATAGAAATCACCTGATCTGCTCTATACTCCTCCAAAAAAAGTAAACTAGAGTAAACTAGTCCACATATTGCTTCGCTCCAATTTACTACTCGAGTCCTACTCCCACTCCCACTCTCACTCTCACTCTCACTCTCACTCTCGAGCATTAGCATTTACCGACTGGCATTGACTTTCTCTTGCTCTCAAGCCAAATCAAACCAGCTTCTGGGATACTACCCCTGCCTAGCCTGGCCCTGCATTCCACCGGTCTTGGTCTTGGTCTTGTCTTGTCTTGTCTCGGACTCGGTCTTAGCCCGGGACCTGGGATCTCGGGAATTCCCCATCTTCACATTACAACCGGCCCATTAGTTATGTGTCCTTGAATTTATGATCCTCGCGATGCTGACTAGCACTGCGTCTCCAGTCCACTGTACAGAGTACAACCGATGAAGCTGCATTGGCAAAGGCTTAGTTCCGGCGCTATCGGGGTCATCGGGGATACCCTAGGTACAATAGGTAGTTGGCCCCGGTCGGCTGCGAGACTAACATGCTAGATGACGTTATGCGCCAATGCCAGCTCGCAGAACTCCTAGAACCACTTCATCCAATAATACTGTTAAAGCAGTACTCCGTACTCCGTATTCCGTACGTTGCATATCAAATCCACAAGGACACATCGCCCGCCGACTGTCGGCATAATGCCTCCAATCGCGCCAAGACGGCGGACTATGGAGTAAATTGCTTGGAGGGGCGGCCCCAAAGACACTGTTGCAGGGTGGATCACGGGATCTGCATCTTCTTACTCTATCTACTCGTATGGAGTACATACTTGACTCTCCGTGGAGAACTACGGAGCGCCGGCGATCTCGATCATCAGTACGGAGTGATGTCGACAAGACAATAGTTTCACCCTCTACAAATGCCGGCGCGCCGCCGAGAGTCTTGGCCTGCAACCCCCTGATAGCCCCCTTGTGCCCCTGCTGAACTCCTTTTATTTATCTTTCTCAAAATGAAGGAAACGAAGAATAATCTCGATCCTGCAGGAGGAGCTCGGATAATCAACCCGCTGTCCGCATGACCCGCGCGGAAACACTCCCGGCATGCGTCGCATCGGCATTTTGGTGGAGCCCAAGCACCCAAGCACCCAAGCACCCAACCGAGAGCCTCCGCTTCATCTCCAAAGTAAGAATGGTCTGCCGACTCGTCAGGCAATTATGTCCTCCGTACTCCGTAGTAACACACCATCAGCAAGATTCGAATCGTATTCGAATCGCCCCATCGCGGATCACCTACCCTGCTATCAACCCTGGCGTGCCGGCCCCGTAAGGCGAGCATTTGAGCCTTGTGTCACAAAATGATGAGCGACTCCCAATATGTGCTCGTCAGTTTCATGACAGCCCGTTGTCTCATAATAAACGGCCTCTAAGTAGCAGTTGAGAGATTTCTGAGCCTATTTCTGTTCATAAGATCTTAGAGTAATCTTGTGGTCAATCAGGTGGGTACCCGACCAGGTAGGAATTCCCAATGCAAGATGATGTCTTTCAATGGGGCATACTGACCAGCTAGCCATTCATGTATATCATCCCCCACGGCCCCCAAGCACTCTCCTTATGTATGTATAGTACTGTGATATCATGCTGAACTATGTGTTAGCTGGTCTTTTATGAAAATTGATTATTTTACAATGGGAAAATAGATATTTATCATAGAAGCGTGAACTGTAGTTGTTTCTTTTCGCTTCAAGTTGTATTTCTTTGCATCAGTCACCAGTATTGATTAGTAAGGAGTCGTATATTCCATGTAAGTTACTTGATTATGGAACCAGTTCGGAAGGAGCGAGATTTCAGTGCTAGTCTTCGCAAGGACAACCCGCGAAATTAGTATTGATAAATGATTTGAGTCCACGAAGACTGATTGGATGAGGATCATTTTCGCTGTTCACTCGCTAAGCAAACAGGTTCACCATATGGTGTTATAATTTGCTGCTTTGTGGACGTCTTGGCTCATTCTCACATCACTGCAGCAAGTCTTGAAAAAGTATGAGTGTGTCATCGTTTCACCCGAAATTCAAATTATGCACGGCTAACTATGATTCTATGGTAACATCGCGGATAGTTGGTTGAAAGAGACATGGGTGGGTTGGCAACTTATTCTTGATGGAGTGGTCAGCACACCATATTAGTCGATCTTCTTCATGAGAATCACCACCCGGGCACTCCTATACTTCTCTTGACTCGTTTCCCCATGCGTCACAGCATGTACAATGCTACGGTCTTCATCGAGCGTGCTATCTGGAACTGAATGACTACAATGTCTTTCCTGGTGATTACCATGAGGAAAAACGAAGACATCTCCATATATGCAGGCAACGGGCTATTAATACTTGAAGGTTCTCATCTGCCGTGCTGAGCTCTAGGTAGGTTGTGGTCCACAGACCTTAGTTTAAGAGGCAAGCCGATCCACCCTTTCTAACTCTATCATAGGGAAACGAAGGTTACCCATGTAACATTTTGCTCACACATAGCGTGGAGAAAGTGTGGTCAAGGAACCGGCTTCTTTCTCGACACATAATTGGTGAATAATGTGTACTAAAATCCAGGCAATCAGAACGCATTCCGAAGTTACTGGTCGATTCCTGGAATAGATGGCGAGTGGGCTTGGTAGTAGCTTGATCTGGCTAGCGACCGGCATATTTTCCATGTTTTGATTGGATACTCGAGCCAGAATCTCTATTAAAGCTCGAATCGTGGGTACTTTTGATTCGATTGACATACAAGCCCGCGCATGGCAAATAGATACCAATCCCATATATTTAAGTCCCATCGCAAGCCAGTTTGAGTGACAGTTCACTACTAATTTTTTGAACCTTCTTCTAACAGCGCTTCCCAGCTCATCACCATGGACATAACTGGTACGTCAAAGCCAATGACCCCGCTCCCATATTTCCTTATCATCTTTCCAGCTCTAAAAAGCGGCAACTTATCGAGTCAGCTGTCTTCACTTGGTTTGATCTGCAAATGATTTCAACGCCAATGGCTAATCCAAGAGTAAACAGACATAGCCGCTCAGGTCAAAGAGCGAATCACCTTGGCCCCAGGCTTGCCCAATCCAAACCCAACGCAATCATCATGGCAGCAGCCCCCTCATCCGACAGTTGCCAGCATACAGTCAGATCTCGCCAAGGAAGCAGATATTGTCATCATTGGATCCGGCGTCACTGGCTGTGGTGCCGCCCATGCCTTACTGCATCACCCAGACGCCACCAAGCTGCGCATAACTGTTCTTGAAGCCCGAGAGACATGCAGCGGGGCAACTGGTCGGAACGGTGGGCACATCTGCTCCAATATTCTCGAGAGCTTTGCCCACAATATGGATGCACATGGCCTAGAAGCTGCTCTTGAGACGGCCCGTTTCAGTGAAGCCAATGCTATCCGGCTGAGGGAGGTTGCAGCGAGCCTGGTCGAGAACGACCGCGAAGCAACAGAGCTTCGGGACGTCGTACTAGGACTTTCTACATCCAAAGCTGAAACTATGGAGCGTCTCAAGGCTGCCGTGAAATTACTTGTGAAAGAATATCCAGATAGTATTATTAAATTCAGATTCGTGGAAGATCAGGATCGGATAAAGGTATGTCATTTCTTTCATTGTCTAACAGAATCCTTATGCAGCTAGTGTCTAACAATCGATGGCAGGAATTTTCCTTCCAAGACGACATTGTTGGTTTGGTAGAGCAGCACGGTGCAGCCGCAGTATGGCCCTATCGCCTGATCACTGCAATTTTCGAAAAACTTTTGACGGAGTTTGGGGGTCGTTTTACATTACAGACAAACACGCCGGTCCAAACCATCAAATTCAATCAAGCGGAATCGCTGCCGTATTCAATTGCCACGCCCCGGGGCATTATTCGAGCGCACAAAATCCTTCATTGCACAAATGGCTTTGCGGGTCATCTGGTACCGAACCTGGTGGGAGCCATATACCCTCTTCGCGGTACCATGTCAGTGCAGAAACCGGGCCCTGACTTTCCTATGTTGGGAGATCGTTTCTCTTGGTCCTCAGTAAATGAATTTACCTACCGCCCGGAAAGTGATGCCTGGGATACTCAATATCACTATGTGCAGCAGAATGCGAAAACAGGAGAGATCTGGATTGGAGGCGAATGTCAGAAATTATCAGAGCTACTTACTAGTGATGACTCGGCCGTTGGGGAAACAACACAGCAAAAGCTCTCGACAGTGCTTCCAAGTATATTTTCCAATGTGGAGCCCCATCAAGTGCGACAGGTCTGGTCTGGGATAATGGCCTTCACTTCTGATGGCTGTCCAATTGTTGGTCGAATTCCATCCTCAATATCCGGTCGGGAGGGCCAAGGAGAATGGATCGCAGCCGGATATAATGGACATGGAATGGACAAAGCTTGGTTATGTGGTGAAGGAATAGCCCGAATGGCTCTTGGGGAAGGGAGTGTACCCGGTCTGCCGCAGATCTACTTGCTTGGGGAGGATAGGTTGGATAGACTTACAGTAGGCGAATCTGTAGGCGCGTTCAAGTCTATGTTTTCCTAGCCTACTGCTTAAGAGTTGAGGATTAACTAGTATAAGTTCAAGTTGTGAAAGTAGAATATTTTATAGAAAGTGCACATTACCTTGCTACCGGGTGCTGTTGCCTCCTTACTGGGCCACTAGCTAGCATAGTATTCCATACACCCTAGTTCCAATTTCAATTTCAACTAGTACTATAGTTGAACATGATTGACAGGAGTTTTAATTGAAGCTGCGGACGCCGCGTAATTTCTTCAAGTTTCCGTCGGGAAATGTCCTTGATGTAGTAAATTAAGCATCATACTAGGACTCTATATAGTTGACACAATTTACATACCACCACACAAAAAGGACAATTTCCAATGGAAAGATAAAGCCTTAGATACAAAATTACAGAAAGTATAGAACCTTGGAGCCAGTCGCTAAAAAGCCATTGTGGACCACAAGTGGATACGGAAGTACTAGTAACTATACCTTCACCTATACCTGAGAAACAGCACGCGTCTACTAAGCACCCACCAATACTCAAGTTTTCAAATATTAAGAGAATAATACGGTGTAAATTTTCATTTCATTCCTGGCCGTTCATACAACTCTTGTATTAACCGAACCCACATCACCCAGTAACCCAAAACCAAAGCCCCTGACCATACAGCCCGCCACAACCTTGTTCTCCTTTACGCATGAACTACTCCATTCCCGAGAAACAGAGACTCCGAGACCGTCACCGAAACTCAGGTAGAGCATCGTGCAGCTACCCGATTCCCGCCCTCCCGATCCCGTGTTTTGATTCCCCAATTGCTCTTCCGCGGTTCCGCGATCCCGTGTTTTTCAAGCAAACAACGATCGGAAAGGAAGGAGCCATCCTACAACTAGTGGAATTTCTGAATAATGAGTACTATTTACTGGTTACTGGTTACTGGCTGCTGGCTACTGGATACCGGGCCATTACGGCTACTTGAACTATCTCAGGTTGAGCTCGGTTGTTTGCCACATGCTCTGAATCCCTATATCCATGGATTGTTCTTTGTTTCCCCTCCGTATTGAGGTTTTCGTCTCAGCTCGAAGGCTCTAGAACGTTCAATGTCTTGGTTAAAACTTTTCTCGTTTCGCGCTTCGCACCGAGAAATTAGGGTTGTCTTGATGCAGAAAATGGAAGGGTGTATGGCGAAAGACCAAGTAGGAAATTGAAGTCACTTTGCGATTTCTTGACGGAAACTGAAAATAACTTTCATTTCATATTCCGGCGCTAGTCTTGGTGGTTACGTACTACTATGATGAGTATTCGAAAATGCATTCTTTATCTTGGATCATGTTTGCCCGAGCTCGTCAATCATGCCCCCTACAAAGAGCTAAACGAGAAGTGAAAAGGGGCGATAGCAGATAACTGTAGAAAACCATACGCGTGGAAGGATTTGAATCAGAGATACTCCTGAATTGTATGTCCAGTGGCCGATGAGGCTGTTTGCGGATACTGCTCAACAGTTCTTTCGCTACAGCAGTCTCATCAATAATAATTTAACAAGAAGAATGGAATATTCAGTCTAAATCACATCAAGTGTATTCATGGAGAAATCAAAATGAAGATAGTTCGAGCTCAAACGCAAGATCAAAGAAATAAAAGACGACCATAGATGTGAAGGTAGATATCAGCAAGCTTTGAACCCCAATTTCAACCAGGAACACGAGGGGCACAAATGAGAAAGTAAATTATCTGTCTAAAAATGCCAAAAAAGACAACACCAGAAAAGGGAAGCTCTTCCAGTATCGCAAATCACGCCGGTGATATGGGTCTCAAATGTCGCTCGGCGTGTTATATCGTAATGTGTTGTTTAGGTGTTGTGCTCCAAGTGGCGATATTGAGCTGCTTATGCGACGGCTGAAGAATCATCACCGTGAAGCACAGGGTTGACTTTAGGGTTCCACTTCAACTTGAAATCCTGGCCAAGCTCCTTGCGGACGGCGGCCTTGACAGCTTCAAGGACGTTCTCGAAGACGCCAAAGTTGGCAGGGTTGTGAGCGTCATTTTCACCCTCCTTGCCCTGGAAGACACCAGTGCGGACCAAGCAGGTGTTCCAGCCGTACATGTTACCTCCAATAATGTCAGACTGGGGGTTATCACCCACCATGTAGACATTCTGGGGCAATGTGTTCTCGTTATGGATCTGCTCCATCCAGTTCTTGAGTACCTCATCGGCATAAGTGTAAGTAGCACGTTCAGGTTTGCCGTAAACGACACGCTCCAGCTCAACACCAGTGAGGGCCTTGTATTGGGCCTCGATGGCGATACGGAAAGAACCCTGAGTCAAACGGGGAGGTCCCTTGTGGTTGGTAGGGAACACCAAGTCACCCTGCGAGAAGTAGATGGGAATGCGGCTGGCAACAGGGTCTTTAGCGCGGGTGAGAAGCTTGCCGTTCTCAGATAGGAGCAGATCCATGATGATCTGGAAATCGGTGGCGTAATCACGCGAGTCGGCAAAGACCAGAATAGCGTCGAACTTCATCTTGGAGAAGTCACGAGGTTTAGCGTTCTCGCGATCCTTCTCAGAGAAGATACCCCACGGGGAAACGGTAGGGTCCCACGCCAGAATGTCCTTAGGGTGAACAACATTCTTGAAACCATAAGTTTCAGCGACCTCACGGACCTTGAAGTCCTCACCACCGCACACCAAAACGGTCTCGTAATATTCAGCCAGGGCCTGCATAGGAGTATGCGATTGGATAAACTGGTCGGTGGAGATAGGGCTCTCCAAAAGCCCAGCTAGCTGCTCACAACGAGCAATCTCAGTCTTACCTCCACCGTTGGTGAGCAAAATATAGGGAATCTTGATACCTAGCTCATTATCGCCATTGAGCATCTTCAGCGCCAGCTTGGCCTCCTCGATAGGCTCGTTGCCATGTGCCAACACACCATCGATATCAAAAGCGAAAGCCATATTCTTAGCGGCGGCAACCTTCTCCTTGGACATGTCCTGGACCTGAGAGGCCAGGATGTCTTGAGAAACGCCAGGTCGCTTCGACGATAGTCGAGAGTGACGGGGAGAACGAGGAATTGGGAGCGATGTTCCAAATGAGTTGCGTGAACCGCGACGCTCCTTCATCGAGGGCGACAGGCTCAAGTTGTGCATCAACGCAGCGGCATCGCTGATCGAACTGCGGGAGGCAGGAATCTCAACAGTGTTTCCATTTCCACCGGGGATGGCCAGAGTACTGTTGCCTCTCGAGACACCAGGGCGGAGAGCCGCGAAGGGATTCGGGCCCTCAGCACGAGGAGTGCCTGGGGCAGACACAACCGCGAAGTCAGAATCGTCAAAACGAGGCATCGTGATAATATGCACACTGAGTGGGGTTGAAGGTAGGAAGGTGGAGACGGGGAAGTGGAGGAGGGATCTGCTGATCTTTGGGGCAAGAAGAGAGTCGCTGGATAAGAGACCAGGACCCAATTAGATGATGGATCAAGGTAGATATAAAGAGAGAGATAGTATAGAGAGATATGGGGAGAGAGAGAGAGAGAGAGAGAGGAAAAGACAGAGGAGAAAACGAGAAATCTTGAACAGGAGAAGGCAGCCGCGTATATATACAGAGAGAGGCCCAATCTCATACCGGTTCTAATACCACTCAATTCCCTAGCAAACAAGATGCGGCGCAGGTATCGATGCTATTGTCTGCATGGTTACAAGAGGGGGAGGATCCACTTTGCGGGAAAACATGATTACTCCCTAAGAATTATCGTCATATGTTAACAACAGGGTCTTGCCGATGCTGCTGCGGCCGGGTGGTCCGTGGTGGTCTGGAGTCAATTCGCGGGCTGTAATCCGTATAGGGTACCTGCGTCACGGTGGCTGCCCTGATGTTTCTCCGCGTACCGTATACACGGCACGTTCAGTATACACAGTACGGAGTACGGAGTACTACCTCCTCCCCAGAACATCCAGGGCAAGGGCCTGGGCAGGAGCTGGGCAGGTCTGCTCCGGGTAAGTCGAATTGAGAGTCATTGATTGGTCAAAAATGGTAGTCGACGGGTCTCGGTGGGCCGACGAGAGGCCGTTCAGCACGCCGAGTGGCCAGAGTAAGGCCGAAGAAGGCTCTCCCACCCGTATCAAATGGCTCATTGGGCGAGGAGCACAGTTCGCCCGTGGAACCGCATGAGATCGATGGAGCCGATGACGATCGGGCGGGTCAAACGCTTTCGACACCGTTTTGGGGTGAAGGTGATGTCATGGCGCGCTTTTTGGATTTCTGAAAATTACGCGTGGAATTTTTGACATTCTCGGCGTGGGCTAGCCTCAGGTTGGCAGTGTACAGGGTGCTATCAGGGAAACTGTATGGCACGATCGACGCGGGGTTATGTAGAAATCGATAATATAGATGATGTTCAGACAGTTTGTTTTTGGTGTTGATGGGTGTTGATGAGTGTTGCTAAGGAGGGGTTCTCTCTATTGCATTGTCCCAGCAGTACCCCTCCACCACCAGCACCACCACCCCACCTTCGCCCGCTAACAGCGTCATTGCTGCCGTTTTACCTCTCCCTTATTAATTGCTCTTCCCTCCTCTTCCCTCTCTTCCCTTTCAATAATTCTATTTACCCAATTGACTTCACAATCACATCCATCATGTCTAGCGGAAAAACTTTCACATTGAGCAACGGCGTCAAGATCCCCGGCGTTGGCTTCGGTACCTTCGCCAGTGAGGGATCCAAGGGCGAGACCTACAGAGCCGTCACCACTGCTCTGAACACTGGCTACCGTCACCTGGATTGTGCCTGGTTTTACCTCAATGAGGGTGAGGTTGGCGAGGGTATCCGTGACTTCCTGAAGGCCAACCCCTCCGTCAAGCGTGAGGATATCTTCGTCTGCACCAAGGTGTGGAACCACCTCCACCGCCCCGAGGATGTTGAGTGGTCGATCAACAACTCCCTCGAGCGTCTTGGTCTGGACTACGTTGATCTCTTCCTGATTCACTGGCCCATTGCCGCTGAGAAGGAGACCCAGGAGACCCCCAAGATTGGCCCTGACGGAAAGGTGAGCATAAGCTCCTTGAGCTTGTGGAAGCTATTCCCCCCACTAATATTGGAAAATAGTACGTCATCCTAAAGGATCTCACCGAGAACCCCGAGCCCACATGGCGCGCTATGGAGAAGATTTATGAGCAGGGCAAGGCCAAGGCCATTGGTGTCTCCAACTGGACCATCCCCGACCTCGAGAAGATGGCCAAGTTCGCCAAGGTGCCACCTCACGTCAACCAGGTCGAGATTCACCCCTTCCTGCCCAACGAGGAGCTCGTCCAGTACTGCTTCAACAAGAACATTCTGCCCGTTGCCTACTCGCCTCTGGGCTCGCAGAACCAGGTCCCCACCACCGGTGAGCGGGTCAGCGAGAATAAGACTCTGAACGAGGTTGCCCAGAAGGGCGGCAACACCCTCGCCCAGGTCCTCATTGCCTGGGGTCTGCGCCGCGGCTACGTTGTCCTCCCCAAGAGCTCCAACCCCGCGCGCATTGAGTCCAACTTCAAGAGCATTGAGCTCAGCGATACCGACTTCGCCGCTATCAACGCTGTCGCCAAGGGCCGTCACTTCCGTTTCGTCAACATGAAGGACACCTTCGGCTACGATGTCTGGCCCGAGGAGACTGCCAAGAACCTGTCTGCTTGAATCCATGCGAAATTATGAACACAAGAGCAAGAGCGTGAGGATGATACCCAAAAGTTTTAAGGGTTTCTTGGATGGGAACGTGTAATGAATCCAACACGAACGAATAGATGAATAAGATATATCCGAGTTTTTCCTACAACCCTGGTTTGTGTTTGATAATCCTCGTAGATCTTTACAAACCGGTTTGCAATTGAGATCCATGAGCAAGCAGCTACTTTCCACTCACTCTCACTCTCCCTCCCCTCTCTCTCTCTCTCTCTCTCTCTCTCTCTCTCACACTCTCTCTGTTCCGCTTTTCTACTTACCCCGCAGGAGGATCGGCGATAAATCCCCCCTCCCAAACTGAGACTTATTTCAATTCAACAGGTTTTGATAAAATGAGCAAATTTGCAGAGTTCGCATACAGTACAACAATGTATTATTCTACGAGTTGTAAATTTGACAAAATACAAACGCAAATGCAAATGCCGCATTGATCCCCTGCTAAGAGACAGGGGAGGACCTCGGAAGGAAACTATCCCGCAAATGCGGAAAGCCTCCTTAGCCCAACAACGCCATTTCCAACGCCATTGCCAACGCCAAATCAGCCCTCAGCCCTCAAAGGCAAACTCTATTGAAAGGCATACGAGATTCACCTTGAAGTACTGCGTACATAGGAACGACTCGGAGCCGAGCAACTAATGTAGCCAAAAACAATACTTCCCTTGGCAGGGTTACACCATCCAATGCAGCACCGTCTGGCCATTTAACAGGCCGGACAGGAGCAGAGTGCTCCGACAACAAAATGCCATCCCGCTGTGTGGCTCGGAGCCCTCCTGCGCCACGGAGGTTCAGGGCTTAGCGTTAACACCTTGCCGTACATAGTATAGCGTGTCTGTCGAGCTCCGGGTATTGCCGGAGTGGCAGTCAAGGTGGAAACTTGAAGGATATACTACTAGTACTCCGTAGCCCTCAATAGGTTGACTAACTAGTTCTAGTAGTAACTAGTACTAAGTACTCCGTATGCGGTTCCTATTTAACACCGAGTATCCGAATGAGGCATCGTCTACCTCGAGCCTAGTGTCAGATTAAAGTGAGATGGCGACGGTGGTATCAAGTAAGAATCTTCTCGCATGTTCATTGGCGAGTGCCCAGGCACTTCCAAACTCTTGAAACCCATGGTGGGTAGGATTCTATGAGTGCATTAACTCTGCGCAGACCCAGGCATCTCGTATAAGCAGTACTCGGTACTGAAGTCTCACATATTTCCGCATATGGTTCAGGTACCCCACTCCCACTCCCAATCCCACCAGGTTGGGTTGGTGATGAGCGGGGGAGGGGCAGGATATGGAACGGCAGGTAGTCGGTCGTTTACCTGTTCGAGGATAAGTCTCTAATGGATTAGTTGATGGAAGTCATCGTATATAGAAGAAGTTTGTTTTGGGTTTGCTGACAACTACCAGTATATTTAGAGCTGTGATACTACGGAGTATACATCCTCGGGATCCAAGGATCAAGGGTATATCGGTCCATGCTTGTACGGAGTACCTAAAATCCGACTCCAGAGCCGAGCTGAAATCCCGGTTGCGGTTTGAAAAGGAGCGTCTTCTCAAACCGGGGCGATACAGTGGCTTTTTGATGGCTTGTTGGCGTGCTTGGCGGGATACCGTACAGGCGTACCACGACCTCTTGGAAATCGAAGTATGTCCGAATTTGGATGGAGGTCCAAAGGTTCCATGGGCAAATGGTCCGCTCTAGTTTCCCCAGTTGGATCAACGAGGAAAGCGAAGGCCCGAACATCTTTAGCGTCTTCCAAAGTTGTCATTGGCATATCTCCGGGGTAGCGTCTCGTTTCAACCGACTGCCTCGCGGGGGTGGATTCGACTTACCCCGCAGATGGGGTATCTAGGCAGCATACATATAGGCGTGGTGATCAATCTTTAATGATTCTATATGGCCTCGTATCTTCTCGTTATCAGATACTACCAGTAGTGAGCCCGAAGAGCACCATGAGTCAAAATCTGCCATGCATAGAAAGCGACACAGACGTCAGCTTGCAGATGGCGTGGTGCAGTGCATCTTCTGTCAAGTACATGTGCAGCTACGCAGAAAGAACATACTCCAAAGCCCGTGCATTGAAATATCAAACACAAAAAAAAGACTAGCTTTGTAAAAACAGAAACAGAGAAACAGAAATGCGCCATTGGTATCTTCGAAAAACAAGCAAAACGCCCTTGACCATAGGATAAGCAGGACTATACGCTTTGACAATAATCAGTCAAAGTATGATCAGCCATGGCCAACGCCAAAAAAAACACCACTCCTAAACCAGAGCACGTAGCAAAAGTTACGGCTGCAGATAATCAAGTCCGAGCTCGCACCCGCTTCGGCATAGGCGTACACCCTGCGCTGGCCTCTAGCATGCTCTTTCGCTTCGGCCCCTCGCTGGTGAGACTTCGTGTTGGAATTCCACTGGCAAAAGACTGTTCGGCGCTCTTCGTAGCCGGGGTGGGAAGCATTGACGAACTGGGAGACTTTGGAACGAGCTTCCGGCGACCCTTAGTAGGAGTTGAGGGCCCTACAGCAGCCACCGCGGGGGTCGAAGCGACGGGAGGCTTGCTGATCCGCCCACTGCCTGTTTTCATAGGGGTGCTCGAGGTCATCGTCGACTCGCCGAGGCGCCGCACCCGTCGTGATCGCGGTGCTGCAGAAGTCGAAGTGGTCGGGCCGCTTGCAGCATCCGCACAATCATCCCGAGTCTCTTGCTGTACTTGGCTTCGGCTGCTGCGGCTGCTGGACACTGCTTTCTTCTCTGTTTTCTTTGCTCCAGATCGTGCACGAGAAGTACCGCCGACGTCGTTTTTGCTGATGGCACCCACCTCTTCTTCCTGGGATTCCGAGCTCTGCACTTCATCCTCAAACTCTGCGAGGCGCTCCTCGTTCCAAGAGACATTTTTGCGTGATTGGCGGTAACTGTTGTCCTTTCGGTCTTTCCGTCCAGGTCGATCACTTTCAGTAGCTTCCGACGGCTCATTTTGCTGCGACATCGCCTCAAGCACGTATTTGGGCATGACCGATTTGCCTCTGTTGTTGCGAGTGTTGCGCTTGGTGGCCAAAGCCAGCTCCTGGGTTTCGGTCCGTTGCAAGAAAACGAATTCGGTTCCTTTGGCGCGTCGAAGAGAAATTGCGTTAGGCGCGACGGGTGCCTCTGCTGGGGGAGCTTTGACACGACTGCTGCGCCGGTATGCAGGACTGGCGGGAGCTTGCTCATCGTCTTGAAGATCCTTCTTGGCAACGATTTCTCGAGTTTCGTCGTCATGGACTGTCTCTCCCTTCTTCGAGGGCGAGACCTGGACCTTGACTGGCGATGGTGAGTTCGTATCCAAATCCTCCAAGGCCCGGCGTGATCGTGGAGTTACGCATTCAGCTTCTGGTGAATCTTCGGAGCTCGAAGACTTCTCGGTAGCATCCACATGTGGTTCTTGGGCGTTCATTAGTGTTGCCTTAGCCGCACGCTTTGCTTTGGCTTTCGATAAGAAGTCATTGAGAAGCTCTGCGTCCTCCCCATCTAGCGAGCTCCGCAATGCGGAGCGTACTAGTTTCCCCTTCTGTTCTTGCGTCAAACCTCGCACGGCCTTGGTGGGTGTCGGTGCCGCTTCGGCTGTTTTTTTCGCTCTGTAGGTCCTCGACGACATCTGCAGATTGTTCCTCGGCTGCTAAACTGGACGCTTCGCCGACTGCGGCCATTGATTCAGAACCTGAAGGTTCCGAGCTTTCAGCATGGGCGTCGTCTTGGTATACAGGGGTCCTCGAGGGGCCTTGCAGCATTTCGAGAGGCCGAGAAGATGTGGCCGTCGCAAAATCCATATTCACGTTTTCAAGATGCTTGCCGATTTCGTTTGCGCTGGTGTTTTCCGCTGGTCCATCAAATTGGCTTCCGGCAAAGAGGGGTGTATTTTGTTTCTTCTCGTCGAAAATATCGAAGAGCGAGTCGGGCAATTTCCCTATTACGCAAATTTAGCACGGAAAGGTGTTATGCGACGCGTACGACGCACCCATCTTAGACACTTACGTTTTTTCCGAGCAGCCTCTGAGTCCCATTTGGTCTCGAAGAATGAACGCCCGGCCTGAGGGGCCTCGGTGTGATTCTGAGTCTCTTCAGAACCGACACGCATGCGTTTCGTTCCGCGGACATAATTCGAATCCTGGGATGTATTGATCGCGGTTTGCAGTGCGTCGCTCTCGATAATAGCAGTCGTGTCTTGGAGGGTTTGCATGTTGGAAAACGATGTTTGGAAGCGCTTCCAAAGTTTCCGTGGTTTCAGTCCGCCCTTAAAGGGTGTAGCGGGTTTGCGCTCCCACAGACGGGGCAGAGCTCGTATGGCTTTAATAGGGGTAAATCTGAAGGAATTATCGTCTGTTGAGTCGGCGAGGCCACTGTAGAGAAGTGTGCGCCAAGGCACTTGAGGTTAGTTGTGTGATGTGACAATGCGCCAGAGGTTTAGCAGATCGGGATCGATGTCGTGGTAAACATGAAATGTGAGGAGCAGCCCCTAATCTAGGGGCGTTTGCGATTCTTTGCTTCCAGGGGAGAAGGTATCTGAACAAGACAACGGAATTATTGAGGAAAAATGGTACCCACCATGCTTGC
This sequence comes from Penicillium waksmanii, assembly GCF_028829765.1. Classification (NCBI taxonomy): domain Eukaryota; kingdom Fungi; phylum Ascomycota; class Eurotiomycetes; order Eurotiales; family Aspergillaceae; genus Penicillium; species Penicillium waksmanii. Next base: position 1,632,022 of record NW_026643252.1, read on the forward strand.
GCCTGCGGCTGGGCAGGATCTGTGCCCATTGTTGGTGTGGACGCGTGTGGAATGTGTCAAACGGGTGACGGAATTCTAGTCGGGAAGCCCTCGTATTGGTGGGGTAAATGAAGCGAATTGGAGATACAAGTAACAATTATAAAGTGTGCCGATGAGAGGATCAATAGCACTTAATCCATAAGATCGTATAAAGGTGCTGAGGGGCGATGGTTCTGATGTGTTCGACGGGTTTGCTTTCAACGAGGCGCGGTTGCCCTGTCAACGGCCGCTAGTCTCTGCTGGGCCACAACGGCCATGAAGTGGTACATACTACTAGTACGGTGTGTATAATGCCAACGTGTCAGTTCAAGTGTAGCCTTGGCTTGTTAGGAACTTGCACCTACCCAGGTGAGCGCGGGCTTTCTGTTTCAAGATACTATGGAATAAAGGAGACCCGTCGATCAACATGGGAGGGGGGGTAAATGTGGGATAGGTGGTTTGGTTCATATCGCAGTGGTATGATGGATTATGTATTCGATACTATATTTACGGGGACATAGGTAGGACTAGAGTGTAGAGCCTTCAAGTTGGATTTGAGTCAGAACATACAATCATCGGGAGCACTTTCGGATTTTGAGCGAGTTCGTTGATCGAAGCCAACGCCCTTTGATTTAGGCAGTCACATTCCGGATATTCTCGAAAAAAAAAAAAAAAACTCCATACCTGCTTGTTCTATGCTAAATTCGGCAGCAAGACGGCTAAATTCCATTCGGAATATCTTGAAAGTATGCCACATGGATCTTTCATTTGCATAATGCAAAGGATTGTAGGCAATGCTAAGCCAGCGAAGAGAATATAGTAGCCCGGATGATCAACGGGCGCTGCTAGATTACTCTTTGATACGGTCATATCCAGAGTAGGTAGTGAGAGAGGGCGGGGATAAATTCGTTTCTCATAATTCGTATGATACGGTGCCGCAGATGCAGATGAGAGATCGCGGATGCCGTTCCGTCAAATGGTCACAGTAGCTTTTGTTCCAGATCACGCTCATCAAATGGATCTCCGAATTCATCTGCAAGCAAGTTGTCAGCTGACAGTATTTAGACATGCCGATACTGGATATACATACTCAAATTGAAGTCTTGATCGATCACATTCTCCATAGCCCGCTGATACTCTTCCTGGGCACGTTTGCTTTTCCAGGATGCGATGGGCGCATCAAAGCCTTTTCCATTCGGTTGTGTAGAATCAGGCTCTCCTAGAGATCCCAAGGCACCGACTGTGGATAGGCCTGGGATTGTTTGGGGTTGGGAGCCTGGAGGGGAGAGTTCCGACGTGGCTGCTGCTGCGGTGGCAGCCGATGCGTGAACTTGACGTGTCGGAGTACGTGCACCATTACCAGCGCCATCGGAGTCGGTGTGGACAGAATCGACAGAAGAGGCCATCTCGGAGTCGCCGTCGGGATCCTTAGAATCTGTGTAGTTGAATTGGTGGGTTAGCGGGGGTCTGAGACGACGATAAGGCCAAGACCACCATAGGATAGTGCAAAGCGGAGGGGGGAGCGAAGGTTTAAATCGAAACAAATCGCGAGCTTGACCCCCTAGGAGTAGTGATCAAGAGTAAGACTAACCATGAGTCATGTCGCAGACAGTACTAGTATTGGGCGGGGGGGCAAGCTTCGTAGGAGTAGATCGAAATGGATGAATGCAAGGCGGAGCGGAGATTACGGCGGACCAGGCGGTGTCCACCTCTTTGGGCATTCCACGGCGAATTTTCTCCTTCACATCACCTTTCAGTCATTATATACACCCTGAACATATTGCTGGGCTTTGCTCATGATTTATAGTCTCGCCGACTCGGCTTTTTTGTTTCATACCTAAATTCTTTCACACGATTCCGCTCAGAGCCATGAGCTCCAAACATGAAGCGCCCGACGCATGGGAGGAAGATTGGGAGTCCCAAGCTGATGTATGTGTGGAAATCTCGAATCCTCTGCCATATTACGAGAGTTTCACAATTTCTCAGCTTCGATATGCAGTATATTTTACGAATTGTCTACTGATCTCGCATCTTTCTACAGAAACTAGCCGATCAGCCTACCCCGCCGTCTGAGAAAAAAGTTTCAGCCAAGGTCACAAAGGCCCAACGCAGAGCACAACAAGCTGAGTTCAACAGGCAGCTATGGGCAGAAGCGTATGTTATCAGAGTAACCTTTGGATTGGATATACATGAGCCCTGACACGACGACCATTCGCAGAGAAACCCCGCAGACGTTTCACTTTGTGGAAGCACGCTCTGAAGTACCGCTCAAGCAAGACTTCAAACCCCCAGTCACATTACTCAGTCGGAGACCCCAAATAGCGACCCGACATTCAGCTTCGTCGGGTGGTATCGATGGTGCAGCAGCTGGATTGGGGCAACTTGGTCTTGACGACGAGGACTCAGATGAAGACGCCAACAAGCGTGCCGAGCCGACCCTAGAGGAACGCCAAGCGATAGCACTAAAGAACCGTGAAGAGAAGCAACGAAAGTACGAAGAGGTGCGCGAGAGGCTTTTCGGCAGCCCATCCGCAAACACATCAGGAAATTCTTCCCCGGGAAGTACAACACCGCCTCGCCAGTCCCAGTCTGGCGAAGGCCGAGGCAAGGGCAAGGGACGTGGTGGAGGTGGGGGGGCGGGAATATCGCGAGAAAAGGGATTCTTCTACAGCTTCTTCGACCAAGTCGAGACATCTCTTCGACCCTTCTACTTCAGCTAAGACGAATGGGTCATCGCAGCAACGCCGCGAGCGTCAACCAGGCAACCAGAACAGCCCTGATAAGCAGAACGCTCCCCAGCTACCATTACGCAACCCACGAGGCCCGGATGGAAGTGGAAGAGGTGGTTTTGGATTTGCCAACAGAGGTGCACGAGCAAGCTAAGGTACATAGGGCAGTGCCTTTTTCCCGTGCCCGCGCCAATGGCGATGGCACTGAGACTACGGTCTCTTCTCTCGGGCTATCTAAACCATCCTCCAACCCCAGCAACAGTCTACGGGAGACCACGTCCGGAATTGATCGCATTTGCGACTTGGGACGTGTTTGGGCGGTTCTCTGCAACCACGAGATCTAGCAGTTAGCATACCGGCCAGTCTATGCAAAACATAGGCGGACTCACCTGCATAGCGTTGATAACTATCCAAGTATAGCTCATCGTTACTGGTTGTTGCAAGAACATGCTCATTGGTCTCAATGGCAGTCACCCACGAAGCCCACCTGCTTCCCCCTTCGGGATCTGGCCAACCCCGATAAGGCTTCAGCACCCGAGCCAGCCGAATGACCCATGGGGCGGCTTGGATATCCACAAAGGAGATTTGGGTTCCCATGAAATACGGGCCGCTTGGATGCGCTGCTGTGATGAGCAGATTGAAAGCATCTTGAAGTTCCTGGGCATTTTCAACTTGTTTCTGTGGGTCCTGCTCCTGGAGCACCCGATAGAAGTTCGGCACAATATTTCGGTTGATCTGTTGATCCATTAGCGGTCAATTCCGCATTCATTAAGAAGGCTGGGTACTAACGTGGTCCGCCCATAAACGGCAATGAGCACGCGACTTCGGATCCAGGGGGAAAAGATTCGTCCCAAGCTTCAGATCTTCGAGCTAGTGAATGAATTAGCACATTGAGAAGTGAGAAACAATTTATACTGGTTGTGGGCTCCTTACATATTCCATAATCACACTGCTTTCATAACAACCCCAGTCATCATGTTGCAATGCAGGAACAAGCCCTCGCGGGTTGATCTCTAACAGAGACTGGGGTTTTTCATATGGGTCGATCTCAATATACTGGTATGGAATACCTTTCAATTCCAAAGAAATCCATACTCGCTGGACAAAGGGGCTTGAAATGGACAACCAAACATTTAGCAATGCGTCTCGGCAAGGGAATCTCTAAACATCGATTCTTGCTTACCAAAAGCAACTCCCATATAACTTAAGATTCGTCTCGGCGGAACGGTTCACTGCGGTCACAGCCGCTGGGCCTGTCGCTTTCGTGTGGTATGATTTCTGCTGTGCAGACATGACTCGGAACTGTGATAGATGGGGGGGTTAGACTTTACTCAAAAATCAAACCAAATTTGTACTTGGCTCCAGTGGTGGCATGGAGAGAAAAAGCATGCGAAAGCAACAGAGGTCGACTGTGACGTAGGTAAGATTTGCGGGGTGCCAAGCCCCCAACTTGTTGTCGAATGCAGCGTACTCTGTACTAAATGACAAACGTACCGAGCCTTTTTTCTTCCCTTTATCTTTCAAGAGATATCGCTGTACACTGTTCTTCTTGACACGATCACTCTCTTCGAGTGTGTGCCGATGACCCCCGCTCACGCCATCATTCTTCCCATTTGCACCATTACCATTCACTCGCTGTATAGTATAATATCTTCTGCTACCTGTTCCTGGAGGGCTTGGTGCGAGGTTGGGGCTTGGTGCAAGTACACCAAAATGCTGGTCGCCTTGGACTGGAAATAAAGTATGCCTTCCTGGCAATAGGTCGGCAGGCAAAGATTCGAACCCGCCGGCTCTATCAACCGTAGCAGCTCCTGGTAAGTATTCTGTGATTTTTATCTTCACATCACAGAGATCTCTTTCTCTGGCGGTGCGTTTACGTTTCTTTTTGTTTGGGTCGTCGGACTTTGGTGTTCCTGGAGGGCGACCTTTGAGGCGACAGTCCCAATAATGAGATACGAATGGCCTGCGTTTGTATCGTTGTGTTGAACGATGAGAGTAGACATTGTCGACGTGTGGGAAGTAGGTTTGGAACCTATTAATCCAGTTAATTAGCCTGGCTTATCAGCTAGTAGTTTCTTTTCCATGATGAGGAAAGAAATTGCAGAGGTTGGATATGAAGAATGGCCAACATACTCATCCTCGCTCAGCGTAATCATTTCATCCACATGGAATAACCGATTTCTCCAATATTCCAAGTTTGGCGGCTCTGGTACCAGTCTCATACCCTGCAATTGGCCTGCGAAACTTGCGGCCATTGGGTCTTGTGCTAGTCCTTCATAGCCGGACTGCGGAAAGGACGAATCCGCCGATGGCAAGAGTGAAATGTCATCACTTGAACTATCATGTACATTGTTCTCTAAGGTGATCGTGTCATGGGTTCGAGTGGAGTTGTGCAGATGAGGCCGCGCCGCGACATTGTCGATGTTGCGGAATGACGCAAAGGGTTGCGCGTTTTGGGGGAAAGAGCCTAGCTGTCCAGCTAAGTTTGGAGTTTCACCAATACTTTCGATCGACGCTAAGGCCCGAGCAGAGGGGGTCTGCTGCAAGTTGGAATCCATGAACCTGGGTGTGTACTTCGTACGCGCTGTGGGGGAGTTGGACGCTGCTTTTGGCGATGCGGAGAAGAAAGGGAGTGTGTTTGAAGCGGCGGGGAGTTGTACCCGAGCAAGGAGTGAGGTGCGGACTACTAGTTAGTAGTAGAGTATCATTTGAACCTTCCAGCCCAACCTCAGCTTTGATTAGAAAATATTTGTACAGTTAATTATTTGGTATTTCTTTCAAAATCTGGGCCGATAATATTTCTGACCTACGGTAGGCAGGGTTTCGCCGACTGATGAGGGCGTCAGTAAGCAGACTGTAGCTAATACTCTACGCTGACAAAAGGTTCGAAGATGTCCCTTAGAAAATGATCTTCAGGGACATGGAGATCGGATTTATTTGATTTGGATACCCCTTTATGAGAGAAATAACTGTCATTGAAATTCACCTAATGCAATTTTGCCTCGCTAGTACATTCCGATTATCCAACATAGGCGGATAGTTATAGGAAGCCCATTTAAAGGCCTTTCTTGCCATCATGTTTCTTGGCTGCCTCGGAATTGGCAAACGGAAAGCCAGTAGTTCTCTTGTCTGCTCCAGTTCTCCGACTAATCCTACCATTACTGCTAGCGAAGAGCAAACACCACAAACCGATGGCCGCAAGGATAGAATTCCCCAAAACTGCTAAAGCAAATGCTCCTTGACCCCCGGTGGCATACCATGTGTACGCGTAAAATGCCGACGAAGCATGAAGCACCGAAGTAACCATCAGAGTTGGTAGAGCATACGGGGCCTTGGGATCCGAATCTTCTGTTGACACGGGTTCGGCAATGGTGGCGTTGAGCGGAATCGAGCCCGTTAGCATCACAGTTAATACTGCGATAGTCAAAAGACCCATTCCAAGGCAGCGAGCAAAGTAGACCTCGATCACTTTCGGAGAATTAGCAGGGCGATTCACGTTGGGATGATTGTTTGATTGAGAGTGTACAGGATGCAGATCTGGCCTCATCTAGTAGCAAGGCTACTATCATACTCGGGCCTAGTAGCAAAGGCAGGCCCTGCAATGAAAGCCATGCGGCCGTTGAATATGTGTAGACACGGAAGACCTGTAGATGTCGTCTCAGCAAGTATATCAAGGCGAACGATACTTCGGCTCATAGATTGTTCGGAGATAGAGCCGGTAGAACTTACATCCATAATTTGTGAGGGAAAGATGAGATTTGCACGGATTTTGGGGGTGTTGATATTGGTGCAAGGGCGGAAGATTTGCAGCCTGGCGACAAGCTGCCGTGACTTACGAATAATTCGAGTGACGTCATCAGACTTGCCTCACTGGCAGCCCCGAACTGTAACAGTCAAGGTGCCCCAATGTTTTCATCTACTCGTATTCGGAGATAAAACAGCCTACCTATACAGGAACTATTCTCATCAAAATTGGAGAAACACGTGGCTTTGAATGGTTTGCTATCTCTTCTACAATACAGAACAATAACTCCAGGAGGATGGATGTTTGGGGGATTGGAATAGAGTTTCAAGGTATACTCCTGCTTTAGCCCGGGACTCAGAATTATTTGGGGGGGAGATTTGTATAGAACCTTGGAAGTCTTGTCTTTTAGGTTCTTATTGGTGTGCGCGAGCGATAGTATCTCCTTAACGACAAGGTAAGATCCATAGATCATCGTGATTTTTATATGAGATGCACAAATAATGAAAAAGAAAGTAGAATGAGTTCACCCATGACAGCCGCCAACTCCAAAACGAAACCAATTGTAACTCCTCTCCTGAAAAAAAAAAACAATTACTGCTGATTCATGTTGCTAGCCCGCAGATATCTGGTGAAGCTGTTGTCTTGATCCGAGGGGGCACTCTGAGTGTTCGAGAGAGCATCCTGGTAGCGCTGGGAGAGACCATCGTCTCCAGCAGCAGCTTCAGCGTAATCATCATCGCTGTCATCTTCACCATAGGCGAGACCCCGCTTGATAAGCTCATCCTCTTCTTCATCCTCAGCCTCGCTAACAGTCTCCGGTCCGGTCTCCGGGCCCTTGCGTTCTTTGCGACCCGAGCTATTTACATTCATGTCTTTCATAAGCTTGCCCAACTCGATGTCCCGTTGATTGGCCTTGCTTTCTTCCCGTTCCTGCTTCTTGCGCTCAAGCTCGGGCTTATAGTCACGCTCGAACTCTTGGCGCTTTGTTTCCACAGCCTCGAAGAACTCGTCGACACCATCGCCGGTCATAGAGCTAACACCGACAACGCTCAGATGTCGATAGAACTCCTCCAGCATCAAGCTCATACTGTTCAAGAGCGAACCCATGTATCCACTACCAGCTCCAAACCCACCGACACCACCTTCCGTTCCGAAGGCGCCGGATTCCTCTTCCTTTCGCAAGGCCGCTTGGAATTTGTCGAAGTCGGTCATCCACTCCTTAGCAAACTCAGCATCCTTAACATCAGTCTTGTTAAATACCAAAATCATGGGTAGTTTAGTCTTGTAAAGGATACTGCACGCATACAGCATGTTGCTCATAAAAGTGCTTGTCGAACTGGCCCGCGGGGTATCGATGATGTATGCGATGACAGTTGGAAAGGACGAAGCGAGGGTCTCGAGTAGAATGCTTCCCGATGCGCTCCACACAAATACTTCGATTTGACCTGGTGTATCGATCAATATGTGTTCGATTGGCTTTGCAGCGGGGTTTTCGGGGTTGGGTGCGGTGCGCTTTTCGAGCAGCGAGATGATCTGGTCGACCTTGGTGGCGAAGAGATTCAAAGAAGTCAAGATACCGCCATTTGGACCAAGATTGTATTGCTTCATGACCTCCTTGTAGTTGATCGAGTCTCGAATATCGATGTTGCTCTCGAAGGGAACCGAATGTACGGCGGGGTCAAGGTTAACAACGTATGGCACCGTCTTTTTGGAATGTAAATGGGAGTTGATTCTCTGCATAAATGTTGTCTTCCCCGAGCCTAAGTGAATAAGGATGGATCAATTATCCGATGTTCCCATATGAGGTAGCTTGAGGGGTAGTTCATCGCCTTACCTGCCATGCCTATGCAGACGACAGAGACTGCCGGAGACGCCATAGTATAGCGATATTTATTTCGAGGTTGCCGAAGTGATAATTTGAGACAGTAGGGAAGTTTGTCGTGGAGAATCAGGTTCGTAAGCTTGCAAAGAGAAAAGTTGTGAAGTGGGTGAACTTTTTTTTCTTGTGAAATTCTTTGGTCGCGGGGAACCGGAAGATCTGCGCTGGGACCGCCCGGCGCGGCCAAACGTCATTCGACCTGAGCTCTCTTTTTCTCTGCTAACCTCTTCAACAGCACCAGAAAACACAATGACGCTAGAAGATTTCGAGAAATCTCTGGCCCAGGACCAAGGCAAACGTCGGGAAAAGAGCGACAAGGAGCGACGTCACCGCGATCATCGCGACCGTGACCGTGACCATGATCATGACCGCGACCGCAGCAAAGAGCGCTCGAGACACCACCATCGTTCCAGCCACCACCATCGACGACACTCATCTCGATCCCGCGACCGTGAATCTCGACGTGGAGGCGATGATGGCCACCGGAGCAAGCGTTCACGTCACTCGACTGACCATGGAGATTCTCATGACCGCGACCACAAGCGTCGACACAAGGACTCCAGTAGGGATGGTGAGGAATCTGCTGCGCCCACCGCCGCCACCGAGGATGAGCCTAACCAACTGAAGCGAGACTCTTGGATGGAAGCGCCTTCAGCTCTTGATATCGATTATGTTCACCGACCGGACCCCAAACAAGCAGAAGAACCTACGAAGCCGAAGATGCTCTCGGCGGACTATGAGCTGAAGATTCACGACAAGGAGCTCAACAATCACCTCCGCGATCTCAAGGAAGGAAAGGCACTCGAGGATATCAATGAGGAACCTGCGCAGCATGAGGTCGACTACACCTTCGGGGACTCGGGGTCCCAATGGAGGATGACCAAACTCAAGGGCGTCTACAAAGAAGCTGAGTCCAGCGGCAGGGCCGTGGATGAAGTTGCAGTGGAACGTTTTGGGGATCTGCGCTCATTTGACGATGCCAGAGAAGAAGAAACCGAGGTGGATCGCCGTAAGATGTACGGCGAATCCTATGTGGGCAAAGAGAAACCAAGCGGAGAATTGTTCCAAGAGCGAAAGCTCGAGAAAAAGTCTCAAAGTGACCCAGTCAGACATGCGCATGGCCCAGTGGAAGAACTCGAGACGCCATCACAGGTCCAAAAAATGGAGACCGAGCTTCCGCCCAACGTCACACAACCATTGGACCCCACGACATTGAACCGCCTGAAAGCCCAAATGATGAAAGCGAAGTTGAAGAAAGCTCCAGAAGCAGCTGAACTCGAAGAACAATACAACACCGCCGCAGCTGCTATGGCCAATCGTAAAGAATCAGACGTGGTGGTTCTTGGTGTTAAGGAAAATCGCATGCTGGCTGGTGCCAGAAACGAAGTCAAAGCGGTCGATACGAAACGCGGGCGTGAAAGAGGACAAGTGGAAGCAAATGATGACATGACCATTGAAGACATGGTTCGCGAGGAACGCAAGACCCGAGGTCAATTTGGCGGAGAGGGTTCGCGTTTGGCGGATCGCATTTCGCGTGATTCCAAGTTTGTGGTAAGTTGTGACATGATTAATTGCATTGCCTTTTGATATCTCTCTAACGTCTATTTAGAATGATCTTGAGTATATGGACGATAATGCTTCCAAGCTAGCAAAGAGGGTGCACAAATCTGAGATTGATCTCAAGAACACAACTATCAACGATTTCCGCAAGATGAACCGGATCCTAGATAATTGCCCACTCTGCCATCACGAAGACACCAATACGCCACCTGTTGCACCCGTCGTTTCCCTAGCGACCAGAGCTTTCCTCACCCTTCCAACGGAGCCCGAAATCAGCGAGGGTGGTGCCACAATTGTCCCGATTCAACACCGGACGAACTTGATGGAATGCGACGACGATGAATGGGAAGAGATCCGTAATTTCATGAAGAGTTTGACACGAATGTACCATGACCAGGGCCGAGATGTTATCTTTTACGAAAACGCCGCTCAGCCTCAGCGAAAGCGTCATGCATCCATGGAGGTGGTTCCTCTGCCATACAGCCTCGGCGAGACATCACCCGCGTTCTTCAAAGAGGCTATTTTAAGCGCCGAGTCCGAATGGTCCCAGCACCGCAAACTTATCGACACTCTGGCAAAATCCAAGCAAGGCCTGGGAAGGTCTGCATTCCGTCGAACCCTGGTTAAGGAGATGCCCTACTTCCATGTCTGGTTCGAGCTTGATGGTGGTCTAGGTCACATCGTCGAAGATGAGAACCGTTGGCCTCGTGGCGATCTTTTTGCTCGTGAAGTAATTGGAGGTATGCTTGATGTTGCCCCAGATGTTATCAAGCGACAAGGCCGCTGGCAGCGAGGCAGTGATCGAAGAATGGATGGGTTCAGAAAACGCTGGAGGAAATTTGATTGGACTCGTGTTCTCGTTGAAGGATGAATGCGATCGATAATTATGTTCTATTGGATTTGTACATTATGATCGGAACTCGACGTGCTCTGCAGTATTAAATAAACCAATGCAGCCCGGAACAACCTTCCTTTTTGATTATAGTATGTCATTCAGAACCTTGATTCGTGTCCTTAGATATACGTCGAGTTTCTCAGGCTGTCCTGATAGCTGCCATGGGATTTCGGATCGTGATATACCGCACTACCGAGTTAGTAAATGCCATTTATAATAGGGTTCAACTGCGAGTCGTTGCCTTGCCTACCTGTTCAAGAAATATGTGTTTAAGAGCCGCCGTCATTTCGCCACATTAGTCCTAGTGCCTCCAAGCAGGGCATCTCATTCGCGCGCATCACTCCGAGTGGAATCCATTACCATGCGGGGAACTCTCCGATATAAACTCTGCGTCGGGCAATTCTTCTCGGCCGATGTCTCGTATCTTTTATGACTCTTATGGCTGGAATTGTTTCATTTCCCCTGCGCAATCTCTCTCTTATCAAGCTCCCTGTATACCAGCCGAGATATATTTCACTCAATAGACGACTGCGCCTGGCGACCTTGTTTTCCACTTCAAGTGCAGTCAGACATAGTACCCAATCTACCCCCCTCCGCCGGTGAGTTGCGCGCAACCCAGTGATTCGTTTTATTGAAACTCTCTGCTGCCTCAGTGGACTGAAACATTGGCTTCCCATTTTCTCGCACGAATAAGCAATTGACTTATCTGGTGCTGATAAAGGCCGTCCCCTGCCTCAGAGCCCGAGGCCGGGAAATGAACATCCCACACTGGTACCTTGCAGAAGCTAACCTCTCTTGATGAAGACCTTTCCAGCACCGCCTAGTCAATATGGGATCTAATGACACCAAGCCCAAGATTCTTCTCTTAGGACAGATCGCGCAGTGCGTATATAAGAAGGCCCTTCTCCTAGAAGGGAATTTTCTCAAAGAGCCAGAGCTGACGACAACCACAATAGCGCGCAAAAGTCATGGGAATCACTGAGTGAATTGGGTGAGTTGATTCAACCAATCGCCAAAAATCGCGCAGAATTCATTCAAGAATGTCGCGATGGAAAGCTCGATGGAGTTGTGGCAGCCTATCGTACTTTCGCCTCAGCCAAAGTCACCGGGCTTATCGATGAAGAGCTTGTGAATGTGCTGCCAAAATCCCTAAAGTATCTTTCGCATTGCGGTAAGTCCTTTTGAATGGCTTCAAGCGCAACATTTGTGATCATCTGTCTAAATGTTGCTTCATTTAGGTGCTGGCTACGACTCAGTCGATGTCCATGCATGCAGCGCTCGCAGTCCTCCTATTTATGTTTCCAATGTCCCCACCGCGGTGGATGATGCCACCGCCGACGTGACAATGTTTCTCATCATTGGGGCCCTACGAAATTTTAACACTGGCATGCAAGCTCTGCGTGAGGGCAAATGGATTGGCAAGCCTGCCCCGGCCCTAGGCCATGATCCGGAAGGCAAGATATTGGGTATTTTGGGCATGGGAGGCATCGGACGCAATTTGAAAAAGAAGGCCGAAGCATTTGGGATGAAGGTAGTTTATCACAATCGTCGTCCATTGAGTGATGAACTGTCAGGTGGAGCTCAATATGTGACGTTTGATGAGTTGCTGTCGACCAGCGACGTGCTGAGCTTGAACCTTCCTCTGAATGTGAGTGATTCAAGGCCCTTGGTTCGCGCTCCGAAAGATGTCCACTGACTCCTCAAAGAAAAACACCCACCATATCATTGGAAAGCCCGAGTTTGCTAAGATGAAGGATGGGGTTGTTGTCGTGAACTCTGCTCGCGGCCCTGTCATGGATGAGACGGCCCTTGTTGAAGCCCTGGATAGTGGCAAGGTTCTTTCTGCCGGCCTCGATGTATTTGAAGAAGAGCCTAAGGTTCATCCTGGCCTCATTCGTAACCCAAATGTTATGCTCGTGCCTCATATGGGTACTTATACTGTCGAGGTGAGTTGAGCAATGCCTCTTATGTGGAACTTTACATGCTAACGATGGATATTGCAGACCATGGCCGCAATGGAAGAGTGGGCGATTGCAAACGTCCGTCTTGGTATTGAGACAGGAAAGCTCAAGAGCCCAGTTCCAGAGCAAGATAAATTAAAATGACGATTATAGATCTGAGTGTCTCGGGTGTGTACTACTCCCAGGGCAACGGACTCGGAATATATAGATGGGTCACGGGGCAAACTTGAATAAGACTAAATACTAGAACTATCCTACTAGTATGTATAACGTTTTTGATTTTGAAATTTGAATAATTGAAAAACTGAAAACACCGGAAATAAGTGAAAATTTATAATTAAATTGGCGGTAGTAGTAGACTAATGTCAAGGCGAAAAGACCGAACCTGATGGTGGCACCAGCGATTGCCGCATTGGGGCTAGATCGATTTCTGATCTTATCGCACCTCCAGCTCGGATTCGGAGGTCAACTTTGCGCCAACAACAACATCCACCCACAGCAAGTCTGCCATGGCCGAATACTGGAAGTCCGCGGTGAGTACCTCAAACTTGTCTCTATCTATGTGAATTACTGATAGGTTTTCTCCCCATAGCCCCGTCACTGGTGCAAGCAGTGCAAGATCTTTATTCGCGACACGCCCTTCGAAAAGACCCAACATGAAGCTAGCCCGAAACACCAAGGCAGCTTGAAGCGATTCCTCCGAGATATCCATAAAAATAATGAAATTCAAGAAAGAGATAGCCAACGGGCGAGGAGCGAGGTTGAAAGATTACGACAAGCTGTCGGGGCCGGATCCTCTGCGGCAAAAGATGCCGCCACGACAAACACAGCACCGCCGGCGCCAAAACCTAGCGACAGATCGGCTAGCATAGAGGATCGGAAGAAACAAATGTCGCAACTGGCAGAAATGGGCGTTTTAATCCCTCAGGAGTACCGTGCGGACTTGTCTTTGGTTGGCGAGTGGCAGACACTCTCAGAGACAAATGTCGCTGCCGAAAGCCTCGAGGGAGCTAGCAAGTCTATTGGAGTTCGCAAACGCAAACATGAGGGTGAAGAGGAAGAGGAAGAGGTCGACGAGCATGCCCCCGGGAAGACAAATAGCCTAGGCTGGGGTTCAAAGTTGAGAACATACCCTGGAGAACAGGATGAGGAAGACGACGATCTGGATGCCTTGCTTTCCTCTAACAAGGAACTTAAAAAGCCTAAAACTACATCTGCCGATGCCGACCCCGAAAACGAAAAGCTGGAATCTCCTGCCCTCGTAAAGCAAGAGGATGAGGTGTCAGAATCAGCTGGCCCCGAGGCCAACAAGTCATCAGATGTGAAGACCGAAACGCCTGGGGTCGGTCCTGAGGCCCCAAAGGACGAAAGACCACCAGGCGAAGAGATGACCGGGTTTGCTTTCAAAAAACGCAAGCCCAAGGTCATGAGAAAATAACATCTTTCGAATGATATTGTCGGAAGTATTGACGCGCTTGATTGCACTTGTCTCCCAACCCCACTTTCTTAGGAAATGTGCCAGTTTGCAGTACTGCGATGACCCATTAGTGCCACTAATAGCGACTGTGCCGTCAAAGTAGCATGTCTATCCTCGAAAGAGCAGATTCCATCATAAAATCGATCGAGAGATTGGCTGGCATAAATCGGAATGAGGCTCTCAACTTGAGGGTCGTTACATCGGCAATCGCCGATTTGATCTGGCCTTCCAGATATCTAAAACCCCCTGGGAAGCTTGTGGGCCAGGACAGCCCCTGCACGAAATACAGGGTGAATTGTACCTGGGGTGTTTGAGCAGAAACAGCATATAGATCAGTCAACTCGTTGTCTAGTGTGAGGGGTGGGTAGACTACTCGTACATGATATTTAAATGAAAGAACCAAAGAAAGTTGACATACTATATCTTCGATGTATTTATTGTAAATCTCTGATTATTCTACATATGTTATGTACTAGTATTATTGTGTATGCTATGTACCTGGGGTTATAGACTTGCCACTCCAATTTTTTATTTCGGCGTCGAAGCGGAGTCTTTCATCGCCGGAAAGGAAAGCTCCTTTAGTTCAATCCCAACTTCGCGCGCATCTCTTCCTACTTGCCAGCCCCGGACTCGCCGAGTTTCCCAGCAACACCCCTCCATTTTCCTTTATAATACCCCTACCACCCCTACCACCACCCCCCAGAGGGCATTAAATACGGTGAGTTTGTTCAATCTGACAGCAGTTGCGCTTTCCTCCAGCCCCAGCAAACCCCATCTTGTCCCTCGGAGCGCATTCTTTCCCACCCGCGCAGGTGTCTCGGATTCCCCTCCTCGGCAGTTTCGCGATCGAGTCCATCCTATCGCTGGTGCATTTTGCCCCCATCGCTGCCTCCTACATATTGGGTCTCCGGTTGGGGGTAAAGCGCGGGCGGGGGGTCCTCGCCTGAGTCTTCGCAGGAAAGAATGCGACTGGCAAAACTCGGTCGGCCGGCATGATTACTCCGAAGGGAGAAAATGGGCCTCGCAGGGCACTTGCTTGCTGCTCAGACTCGCCCTACTGGAAACATTAGAGCCTAGGAGCCGTTGGTGCAATTTGGCCGTGTCAGCAGATTGAGGATTCTGGCACATCGCAACCCACCGATAGGCGCTGGACTGCGAAGCATGATTCCTGCAAGGCCCCAAGGATTCCCCTCGCCATTACTCTGCCCATTTCCGATACGATCGCGTGCTTCTCCATATTCTACTCTCTGCCTCTTGACAGTGACATACACTGCCCGTCGCGAGAGGTTCCAGACAAGAATCTTGCTAACAATGCCCTTGCAAGACCACAGCAGATAAATGATTCTTACGTCCCATCCCGATCGAATTGGTGTGCTGCCTTTGCTCAGCGACAAAACACTTGACCTTTGACCTCGAAACTTGGCCTGTCTTGAACGGGGCTTTCATCCTACAATTTTGCGCGCAACGCAACGAGAGAACCCGCTACATCGCTGCGGGGATAATTCAGCCGAATATGGCAGAGCCGACAGAGACCAATACTGGAGACCCGGCCAATCCGCCGACCGAACCAAATGCGCCAACTACAGATACCAGCCAACCTGCCGCACATGCTGAAAATCCGTTTGAAGGGGAGACAACGTCCCCGCAAGAACAAGATCAGCATTCAGCCCCGGTGAATGAGTCCCAGGTGGAAGTCACACAGTTGGATACAAGCGCAAACCAGAACATCAAAGAAGAGACTGGGCAGACTACGGAGGTCTCGAATGTCACTTCTTCTATAGAATCGTCACTCCCACCAATGGACACAACGGGCCTGGATGGCACGGAGTCCTTTGACGATACCGGATTACCTTCTTTCGATTCGGCCCTTCCTTCTGTGGGATCTTCTGCGGCCCCAGACCTATCGCTGCCAGCTATCGACACAACTCTCCCATCGCTGGACTCTTCTTTGCCCGCCATTGGTACCGATATCCCGACCATGGACGAGCACCATACGTTTGACGACAGCCATTTTGACGATCACGACCACGACCATACTGTTGAGCCCTCAACGGACCACGACCACAATATGGCCCAGCAGTCGGGTTCGGCAAATGGCTCGAATCATTACCAAACACAATCCAATGGCACATACCAGTATACACAAAGCCCCGGACCACAACAGCAATACGATGGACACCAGCAATCCCAGGCTCAAGCTCAGCACCAATTCCAATCTCAACCGCCACAGAATTATCAGCAGCAGCAGAGTTCTGATATGTATCATAATCAAGGGGGATTTTCTTCTGTGAACGCAAACCCTGGAAACAATGGCCAGGGCCAACATGGACAAGTACCGCAAGCACCAATTGGCTCTCCAATGCCTTCCAACATGCCTTCAATGGCATCTATGGGACAGTACATGACTGGCTATCCGTCCAATGTACCGCAGCCGGGCATGAACTCGAACCAGATGGGATATTCAATGCCTGGGGATCCGAATAAGATTCTGTCGGGTGGGAGGCACAAGAAGGAGGTCAAGCGACGGACGAAAACTGGATGTTTGACCTGTCGCAAACGAAGAATTAAGGTATGTGATGCGTTGAGTTTTTGCACGTTGCGCGCAGTTCGCGGGGCGGAAGTCTCGCTTGTGCCCGCAGACCCCGCCATCGTCTATTTTATCTCCCGCCCAACCCACGACTCAATCCCCCCCCCCCCTTTTGCGCCGGTTCCTTCTAGACCATCAACTAATTTTCCACAGTGCGACGAAGGTCATCCAGTGTGCAGAAATTGCGTGAAAAGCAAGCGCGAGTGTTTAGGCTACGACCCGGTTTTCAGGCCTCAAGCATCCACTCCCTCGGCCATCCAACCAGCTCCGAATCCTCCCCCGTCGCTGGTCGTCAATCCTCAAGGCCCTCCTGCCCCTTCGATACCTTCGTATCCTTCAGCGCCCCCGGGGTACATGCCAGCGTCTTCACAACCCTTTGCTCCTTCTCTTCACTCTGAATCACCCAGCACCTCAACTGATCAACCTGATCACGGAGCTTCCCTTGAGTCTTCTCTTCCACCAAACAATCCGCCACCCCAAATCAATATGCAGAACTCGAATGATCATGGCCACCAGGTCTCGGAGCCTACATACAAAGGTGCGCTTGAACTGTCAATGCGATTTTTCTTCCTCCCCTCTCAAAAATGATCGCTCTGTGTCGTTGAAACGCAGCTAACATAAGTTATCTCAACAGCCAAAAACCTCAGCCTCAATGACTTGATGTCCTTGAGAGGTATTGCACCTCCCCCACCTCATCCTATCGGGTCGCTTCCTCCCGGCCGACTCGAGGAAATCCAAGCCGTCTTCCTCGCAACGTACGCCCCTGCGATTGACAAGCTCCTAGAGGTTCGCTGGTACACAGAAAAGGCACTCCCTGTTCTCATGACCGATGCACAGCTCATGGCCGATTATTCGGCTTTGATCAACGCATTCAATGACTGGAATCTCAGCGATGGAAATACTGTGGCTCGTCTCGAGAGCTTCGAAGCTTCGATTATCTGGAGGAGTATGGTGCTATGTCGCCAGGTGCCGAATTCAGAGAATGGTCAATACGGTCAGGACTGGAACTTGGTCGCCACGACCGCTCGGCTCAACGCAATGGAAGCCCTCTTGAGCTGGAGCCACCTCGATCAAAACTCCTTGTCAAGAGCGATGGGAATGGATGCTGCCACCCCGCCAAATCCCCCCAGATCAGTTCTTGCAACGCCAATTGGATTTCTGGGGTGAGCTCGGCGAATTTCTCACTCTCCACGATAACGAAGCGAGCTCTGCCAAGCAAATTGACGACACACTCGGACGCCTCCGCCAACTGCTGGACACATATGAAAACCGAGACATCATCTATTCCATCGCTATCGCACGACACCTTGGCCAACGATGGGCGGATTTCCCTAATAGCCTGCCTAAGGTTGGCTACACAACCGAGAAGGAGGCAGGCACCAGACTCTTCGTTGCCCAAAAGTTCATTGAGGAAGAAGCCGAAGGCAAGGGCACCACACAGATCTACAAGCGAATCTGCTGCATGGCAGTCCGTTCTTGGTGGGCTGCTCGCGAATGATCACTTTGATGCAGTGGTCTCTCCCAATCCCCCCCTCCTCTCTTGCGGGAACCCACGTCCATACGCAGCTCTACAGCCACATAGAGCCTTTTCTTGTACTTTTTTTCCTTTGCGTCTACGCTCGAAATCTACTCGAGATTCAAAAAGCATCATGGCCCAGGCGTTTCAGATTTGATTTTGGATGATGTGATTTTTGCAGTTGCTTTTACATCAGGGTTTGAGGAAATAGGCGATGAGCAAGCAAAGTCCTTCGGCGTTTTCTCACCTTTGCTTCTTTCCCAGGCGAAGGTTTGTATTTTTCGTGCATATCTCCCTCGCTAGCGGGGGAGCTTCATACCCGTGGCATCTAACAATCCAGTTAGATAGCCCACGCCTCTATGCTTAACGGTTACCTATTTGAATAGAAAAAGATAATAACATATTCTCTGAAATCTAACTCTCGTATTTGATACCAATGTAGTTTTCTCCCGCGATGGAGGCCAGTGTGCAAAGATGCACTATGAATGTGGCACTTCTACTCTAATCTTAACTTCTCCCGTTTCGCCTTGGAACAAGAAGCCAATATCCCTTGTTGATTCCGACAATTCCACTTCCCTTCGCACGAACCGGCTCGTACTATCAGGCGAGGCAGATGCCTGATCAGGTACACGCATCTCGCCATCACTATCCTCTTCCCAGTTGACCGCACCATCATCCATTGTCGTTTTCTCCACAGGGTCGAATTCATCCGTTTCCCAGATAAGTTTGAACCCGTATGGCTCAAGTCCAAAAAGTCGGGATACTAGAGCTTTCACTTGGTATGAATCGAGAGATGTGGGGATCTCTTTCACCTGAGTCTCCGTGTCTGATTGACCTGGCTTTCCATGCAAACGGAATGCCATTTTGACTAGTCTTGCCGCTACGGATCTCGGATGAATCACTCTACCCCCTGCAGCATCACCAATGACAGCCCTTGTGATTGTTGGCTCGCCGTATAGATCGCACAGCTCGGCGTACCGTGGGTGAGCGGCGAGGACAGGTGATTCTTCCGCGGCGGTCGTGGCGGATAATTCCTTTCCGATCAGTGAAAGGTAATACATCTCTGCATTTGAGCGGTCTTGCGGCGAGATGACACTGAAGTTTAGAATGCAGAGGGAAGGTGGGAAGCGGGAAAGGGTGAGCATGAAGCCTTCGTCGACCGTCATTGGTTTGGAGGCGCTCATAGTAGATGTTGCTGCTGCGACGGCGGGTGGAAGCGGAGAGAGATCATAAAGAGGATTTCCAGATATGCGGAGGGTTGCTACAGCCGGAAACATGATTGAGAGATTGTTGAGGAAGGACCATGAAGGAATGTTGTTGCGAGATAGGTCCAATGAGTGAAGGGATTTTGAGAAGTGGAAGTCTGCAATGGTGTCGTTATCACCATTGATGGTATTGATGTTGTTTCCTCGTAGCGATAGATGTTCCAGGGTCGAGTATTCTGCTAGATTGCGGATTTCTGATAAAGAAGAGAAATCATTGTTCTCGAGGACGAGCTTGGTGATGTTGCCAGATAGTGGCCGAGTGATCGTAGAGAGTTGGTTGCCAGAAGCCGTGAGTGATTTAAGGGCTGGGAATCGTGATGCCACTTCTACAATCTAGATTCATAAGGTGAGTTCTGGTTCTGTACGTGGAAAGATACTTTCAACTCCGTACCTCGTCCCAACTTAATAATGTCTCTTCCAGATGGAGCTCAGTGACCGTCTCGAAGACGAAGCCATCTTCCAAAGGATGAAACCGGTTGCCACTGTAACAGTAATCAGCTCCTATCAACTATAGACATATAGTATCTGCGGAGACAGCGAAACTTACTTCACTTTCAACTTTCTCAGCTTCTTAAGCTGGCTGCAGATCTGCCAAACGTTACGCCAGCTTGTCAATAAACTGCGGCTGAGGTCCAGCTCTGTGATTCGCGGGCAAGTGGCTGCAATATCTTCGATAGACTGATCAACTTGATCTTCCGGTTGGTCATAAGATGACAGAACTCCGGAAATTTGTAGGCCATCTAGTAGCACAATCCGCAGTTCTTGCAATTCTGCAAGCTGTTTGCGGATCTTGTCGAAGCCGACTTCTTCAACCACCTTGCCACTAATTTCAATCAGCTTTTTAGACGAAGGTCTATCTGTATTGCCTTGCTGTGAAAGCTCCTGCTCGGACTCAGAAGCGTATTTTTCACGCAGTCCCTCCAAAAAACTTCTAGGCGGATCTGATGGCCTAGAGGGACGGACGAAAGACCCCGCCGTGGGGTATTTGCTTTTGCCTATAGGAGGTTGAATACAATGTTTTCAGTTATGAAGGCAGGAAAAGACTTACATGTGAAATAACGGACTCCTTTATGTTCCCCCGCATGTTTTCCTCGAGTTGCGTCGTCCCATTCAACGCCCAGCCAGTCGCCAGCGGTGCCCTGGACACTGCCCACATAGCAGATGGTGCACAGCTGGCCATCAAAGGACCGACGCTGGCCCACAAGCGAGTGATCCATCTGACTCGGAAGTAAAGTCCTACTACTAGCCGCTTGCCGTAATTTCGGATCCGTCAACTATTACAGAGCAGCGAGGTGTGTACCTCTCTCCTGGGTCCGCAACCCGCTTACTAACCACGTCTATCTCGATCCACGCAGATTTACCCTTTGCAACTCTTCGCAACGAGAACGCCACGCCAAAATGGATTACCAGGTATGTTGCAGCTCTATGCCTTGGATCTATGCGAGTATAAACATCGCGAAACTACTGATACTGACGTTTCCCAGAACCGAGCAGGCTCCAAATTCGGCGGCGGAGGTGTCGCCTCTCAGTCCGCTACCAACGCCGACCGTCGCGAGCGCCTGCGCAAGCTCGCGCTGGAATCAATCGACCTCGACAAAGACCCCTACTTCTTCAAAAACCACGTCGGAAGCTTCGAGTGTCGACTATGTCTGACCGTCCACCAAAATGACGGCTCTTATCTTGCCCATACGCAGGGGCGCAAGCACCAGACGAACCTCGCCCGCCGAGCCGCACGCGAACAACGCGAAGGCAAGAATCAAGACCCTTCCTCCATGCCTGGCGCTATGGGTGTGCAGGTCAAGAAACAAACTATCAAGATCGGTCGACCCGGATACAAGATTACCAAGGTCCGCGACCCATTGACCCGCCAAATGGGTCTGCTTTTCCAGTTGCAGTTCCAGGAGATTACCCCGGGTGTTGTGCCGCGCGTGCGATTCATGTCCGCCTACGAACAAAAGATCGAGGAGCCGAATAATGACTACCAATACCTGGTTGTGGCTGCTGAGCCATACCAGACCTGCGGGTTCAAGTTGCAGGCTCGCGAGATTGATCGCCGGCCGGGAAGATACTGGACTTGGTTCGATGAGGATAGCAAGCAATTCTGGGTGCAGATTATGTTTAAGACTGAGCGCGAGGAGCGGTTCAGTGGCGTGCCTGGTTTGGCTCCTATGCAGATGTGAGGACGACTTTTCATCTTTTGCGTCTATTTTGCCATCTGGCTTCACAAAAACCGAATTTGGCCATGGCTGTGGTGGGATATGGAGAACTGGCGTTTGGGGATAATTCCTGTTGATAATTTCTATGATACTTGAGCAACCGCATACCATTTGATCTTGATTGATGACAACTATTCTCAAACCCGAATATCTTCTACTAAGCATCATCCATGGATGGTAATATTTAGATATGGAGAGTACGTCGAAACTGATTTTCGTTTCATTCCAAGTGAGAATTCCAATTCGGTAAATGCCAACCAGTCTGGAGCGCTAACATGTAGGCAGGTCAGCTTTTCATGATCTATGACTATAGCGGTGATATGTAAATAAGGGCAGATCTTTTTGTTCTTCCAGACTATGAGATGCAAAAATCGAGATCTGAAATGCGAATAAGGACGAATATGTGATACTTCTTAACAAGCCCCATTCGGCCCCGACATGAGGTATATCGAACTGATAAGAAGATGGGCTAGATATCCAGACTAAAATCAAAAGACGGCGCTCGGGATCATGACTCGGAAAACATCGCGCTGATATGCTGAATGACGATTCGTGGCGGAGAGATGAAAACGCCCAAGCCTCAAGCAGCCCGGGTCCATGCTGGTACAGAAGTAGATGCAAGCCCTGCCTGTTTCTTGCACCTTCCTATACAACGCGCTGACCAGCTAGGTATTCTCAAAACACTGAAAGTTTAAGAGGCCTGGAAGGCATTGAAAGCCTTGTAGGTGTATCCAATAAATGGCAAACTCATCTCTGCCTCCTGCGAGTCTGGCATGGCACGAGCCTGGGCACGGTGAATAGCACTGGTGTCTTCCTGGGGAATTTCGTCGATCGGGAAGTATGAAACGTCGATGTTGGAGCTGAGTCGGGGTTCGAACGGAGCACGGATGGCACGCAGTTGTTCCCAGACAACGCCTCGGAAGAAGGGGTGGTTCTTGATCTGACTTGCGCCGCCGTGTTGGCCGCCGTCGCTTCCGATACGGTGCTCGGGGTCACACAAGAAGCTATTGAAAGAAAGTGAGTTCGGGTTCAGCCATTCAATTTCCGGATAGGGGGAAAGACATACCTTCGAATTAAGGATTCGGATTCACGGGAGAGAACCAGCTCATCAGGGAAGTAAAGGCATTCACGCCAGTTCACAATCTTGCGGTAAGTATCGGTGGTGTCCTCAGCGCAGAATGGTGGCCAGCCAACAAGACACTCGAACATAATAGCACCGACAGACCACCAATCGCAAAGATATGTGTATCCTTGTCCGTTAAAGATCTCGGGAGCAATATAATCAGGAGTTCCAACGGTAGAGTAGGCCATCGCGCGACGAGACTTCCTCCAAGTGTTGATTTGACCACGGTTGGAGACTGTCAAGTTGATAGCATCGTTGAAATAACCGGAGTTGCGGTTGCGATCCTTCGATGTCGAGTTCTTCAAGAGGTTTTGGTAATAAGCATTGTCGTGGGTCTTCTTTCCACCGGTTGAAAGACCGAAATCTGTAAGCTTGACGTGACCGCCGCGGTCGAGAAGGATGTTGTCAGGTTTGATATCACTATTAAGGTTCGTCAGTATGAAAAGAACGATGATTGCAAAAATGTGGACATGTTTCTCTTGCAACGTCAGAGAACGTGAGTCGAACCACGTACCGGTGAAGGAAGCCAAGCTTGTGGACAGCTTCGATAGCCATCACGACCTCGGCCATGTAAAATCGGGTGATATCCTCCGAGAAGATTTCATATTTGATCAGCATGGTCATTAGATCACCACCAGGCAAGAACTCCATGAGCAAGTAAAGGTAGGCTGTATCCTGGAAGGAAGCGTGCAGCTTCACCAACCAAGGGTTATCCTTTGAATCCGCCAAGATATCACGCTCGGCACGAACGTGCGCCAACTGATCCTTCTTGAACATTTCCGTCTTGATTAAAGATTTCAGGGCATAGATCTTGCCATCGGTCTTGCGTTGCACCAGCTTCACCTCACCAAAAGCACCCTTTCCGATAATCTTGATGGTCTGGAAGTTCTGCGGGGTCTCCTTGGTTCGGAGGAAACGAAGGAAATCCGATTCCCTCTTTGAGATTGTCTCGGCGTCCTGGCGTTTCTTGTCACCCACGACGGCCGGGTCACGGAGTGTCTTGTCAAGGTCCACGGAGCTATACGAGGAAGAGAGAGAGAGTCAATGTCAGCTATTCAAACCAAACAGAGGCTTCACAAAAGCTAGAGTATAATACGTACCGCATGTTGCGATCACGGGCACGCTCGATGTTCTCATGGAAGAAGACGGTCACAAGTTCCTTTGCGGCCTTGCCCCGCTTGTGCACATTCTCCGAGTATCTATCCGAGAAACGCTGTAGCTCCTCATTCTCCGACGGGGGCCGAGGGCTGCGAGGCACCGGAGGGGCCAAGTGTGCCGCCTGCGCAAGACCGGCAGGCGAACCGCCCGCAGTACGAGGGCGTTGAGCAGCGGCGGGGGAGTTCCCCCGACCGAAGAAATTGCCACGATTGGCGTTCAGATCCTGGTTGGAAAATTGCTGAATGAGACCATTGGTCCCATCGGCTGCGGGGTAGCCCATTCGATTTTGATAGGCGGGTTGAGGCGACTGCAGGCCTTGCTGCTGCTGCTGCTGTTGCTGTTGCTGTTGCTGCGCATACTGCTGTTGCTGGGCGTACTGCTGTTGCTGTGTCTGAGGAGGGTAGGGGTTGGTCATGAAATAACCTTGAGAATAGGCCGGATTGGCGGGGTCAACATATTCCTGACCCCCCTGGGTCTGATAGATGGGTTGGGGAAAGGCGGAGGGGGTAGTGGGATAGGCGCGGCTGTTGGCCGCATTGTAGTTGCGGTCATTGTAGCCGTAATTCATGTTGTTATTCTGGCGATTGTTGTTGTTATTGGGATCCATCTTGACAGTCTGAGCTCCCAATAAATCGGGGGTGGGTGGGGGAGTCAACAGACAGGTGGAGGGGTTGTTGGAGAAACTAGAAAGTAGATGATGGAATGGGAATGGAAATGGGAATGGAGGTGGGAGAGGGAAAGGAGAAGGCGGGGAGCAAAGAAGCGGTCTCAGGAGGCAAAGACAATCCACTTCTTCGATGCCCACCCCCCCTCCTGGTCAAACTTCTCTTGGTGTTTACGTTTACTGGACGAAGGCTGAAATTGCCTGTGGTCCTTTGTGTGCTACGTCCTGCTACTATTTTCTCCCAGGGTGTTGCCATAAAGAGGCGCTTGACCTTTTACATCGAAAGTATTCTGTATGCCGTCCCCTCGGATCGGCCCTGGATCGCCTGGGCCCCAGTGGATACACGTAGCCGCGAACCCGTCGTGCTGAGCTCTGTGGGTGTTGTCAAAAACGATCCTGGAGATATTGACGATTCTATTGGTACAGAGTGGGAGCCAGGGGAGTGCATTCCAAGCCAGTTGGATCTGCAAATTTTTATTTTTTTGTAGGACTTTTGTCCTGGGGTACTCTCACACCGGGATCATAGTACATACTACTAGTACTGTAGTGGGTGGGCTGAGGAAACAGAAGTCAATTCAATTAGCCCGAAGAGACCAAGGAACGAGGGGCAATGGGCAATGAGGAGAGAAACCGGGCTACAAGGACCCATGCATCAATAAATGTGAGTATACCTTAAGTTGATATTCTTTGATTCTACTTTCTACTTGATATTTGTACACAAGTATACTCCGTGCTCTCACGTGACGCGGATCATCCTGGGCCCGACTTTTTTCGGGATGCTGCGACTCTCCCCGAAGCTTGTAAAGTCTTGAAAGTCTCCAAAAGAGTGTGTGATTGCCACTTTTCAATTGACAATGACCGACTCTTCAAGCTCAACAGCCCCTGCAGGCGGCAAGCCTGCGGCTGCTCCCAAGCCGCCTAACCCGGTCTTCAAAATGATGGGTATGTTGAGATCCTTGATCAAGCCCATAAAAATAATCATGACCATGATCCTGACCGCTGACACGATCAATTGCAATAGGACTGCCCAACATCCGCTTCAAACTCCCCTCTCGAAACTGGATGATTTTCCTCACCATCACCGGATCCTTGACCAGCGCAATCGTCTACGACCGACGTGAGAAGCGACGCGCCCAACAGAAGTGGTGTGACCTCGTGGCTCATCTTGCAAACGAGCCTCTGGAGGTGAATCAAATGCGCCGGAAATTGACCGTTTACCTTGCGGCTCCCCCCGGTGATGGTCTGCGTATCGCCCGTGATCATTTCAAAGAATATGTCAAGCCGATCTTGACCGCCGCAGCTTTGGATTACAACGTGATCGAGGGACGCCGGGAAGGAGAAGTGCGCGCTGGCGCCGCGGAGCACATTCGCAAAATCCGGAGAAAGGCCGGCGAACAAACCACCGTTGTGGAAGAGCCGAGCGTGGAGACCGTTGTTCTGGAGGCGCGAGAGAAGATCGGCGTAACCGACGAACCCGGCCCCAAGGGTGATTTGGTGATTGGCCGACACACCTGGAAGGAATATGTCCGTGGATTGCACGAGGGTTGGTTGGGTCCTCTTGATCCGCCGCTCGCGCCTGTCGAAGAGGCAGTTGCTGTTCCGGAGGGTGCTGAGGAGACTATGAAGGACATTGCCACGGGCGACCAGCCTAGCCCGTCGCCAACCGACACGCAAGAAACTCCCGAGACCAAGCCCGATGAGGCTAACAATGGCCAAGTCACCAAGCTCGAAGATATCAAGGTTGACGACACCAAGACTGAAGAGCCAAAGGCCGAGCAGGAAGAGAAGGAAAAGCCCTCTAAGCCTACCGGCCCTAAGCCCGCCTACATCACCACCGCCGATTACCCTACTGCTCAACTTCCCTCCACTATCCCCCAGTCCCTCGACAGCTCTATCCCCATTGAGTTCCCTCACATCCTGGGCTTCACGAACACCCCTATCCGTATGTATCGCTACTTCAACCAACGTCATCTCGCCGAGAGCATTGGCCGTGATGTTGCCAGCATTGTCCTGGCCTCCGACGCTCGTCCCTACCGCAATGAAACCCTCGGCTTCGATTCCGAGCTCAGCGGAGCTTCTATCGATGCGACTCCTTCCTCTTCGCCCGATGACTCCAGCGCAGAATTGCCCCACGGCAACCACGAGCTGCAGACTGTTCTGGCGAAGGAAGAGAAAGAATGGCACAAATCTATCTACAACCCAATTGACGAGGACAGAGAGCGCGTGTGGATCAATGACATTGCTCTGGACTCGCGCATTTCTTCGCGCATGAAGCACTCCCTCCTCTCTGCCGAAGACGAGGCTCGCTCACAGCGCATCGCCGAGCAGAAGGAATACATTCTCGGCGAAGAGCGTCCTGTGCCTGTTTCATTCTGGAGAAGTATGTGGATCAACTACGGCTATGGTGAGGACGATGAGACCATCCGCCGCAAACCCATCCTAGGTAACATTGATGGCGAAGATGATGCATGAAAACAGTATCAAGGTGTCTGAATTATATGTGTATACATAGAAGGTTGCGGGTGTTTTTGTCCCAAACTCCCCTTACATGGGGAGATCTCACGTTTTCTGTCACTTGCATCTCCATCCTCCCTCCTCGGTTTGTATATTAGAGGCGCTTTTATTGTTTTTTGTTTTACTTTGCGTGTACATGACATGTGCATTCTAGACTTGGAAAAATTCTGAGAATTTATAAAAAATTACTAATTACTACGAACATTCAAGTTGGAATACTTAGAACTTTCAGGTATCGTAGTATACGTAGTATACTTGTACTTTGGCCACCTGCATTCATTCATTTGTGTATTTTGGAATTTTTTGAGATACATATCAAAGGTATAGATTTCAGGACTGTTTCTAGTATTTCTCTTTTTCAACGAGATGTCCTCCATCATTCGATATCTAGCTGAGTATGTGTATACCTGCCACTGCTTCCATCCACGTAGCTACATTCGGGCCAACGTCGCTATAACAAGTGACCGATCAAAAAAGCGGCGTTGAAAGTCTGAGAACAAGAGATTTGCTAGCTCAAGGCGCCATCAGTTCAGCCGAAAGACTGACGATTCGGGCCACTTCTTGCTAGCCTTCTCAGCGTATGCAGTCGGGTCGCTGCCCCATTTGCTCAGCAGCTCAAGAGCAGGAACGGCCTCTTCAATGGTGACGGCAGGAGAATCCAGAGATGCCACTAGGTCCTTCTCACACTGAGCCTTCGAGTCAGGCTTCAGGAGCTGACGGCCTGACAAAACGGCCTGAATGTGCGCAACACTGTCCTTGTTGGCTGACAGGAAAGACTCGTTCCATTCCTCAAGGTTCTGGGACTTGGGAAGGAGCTTCTCAAACTCCGTTTCGATGACTTCCGCGGCTTGAGCGGGCAGGGCATCGGTAAGGCCGTCAATTGTCTTGCGGAATTGCAGGAGCTGGAGGTGAAGAGTAGGGTTTGAGGGATCGATGGCATGAGCGGCTGAGAGGCACTTCAGGGCGGGTAGGTATTTGTCTGTTGGCGCATCGAATTAGTAAGATGTGTTGAATTTGGGGAGGGCGGGTTTAAAACATACTTTTCCTGATGTAGACCTCGAAGCCTAGGCATTGAGCCTCAATATTCTGCGCACTGAGCTCGAGCAACGGCGTCAAGAACTTCATAGTATCCTTGAGCGCATCCTTCGTTTGCACCAGAGTGTTTCCAAGGGGGTCGGCGTCCTCCTTCTTGACCTCTCCGTCCACGCTTTGGCTCTTGGCATTGGCAGCGGCTGCCTTTCTGGCGTCGTGCTTGTGAGACTCGATTTTCTCGAGGCGTTGCTGTTCCTTCTTGGCCTTCTTGAGAGCCTTCTTGCGATCCTCCTCCGAAACCTCGGTACCGCTGGGACCATTTGCGATAGGTCCATGGGCAAGATCGGGCTGGTCATTGAGAAGCAAGTATGCCTTGGTGGCACCAAGAGCGATTCTGGTATAGAAGGGGTGCTCACGCAGGCGGTCTTCCCAGCGAACCATATCCACATAGGCTCGGACCATTCCCTTCCTAAGGGAGAAGCTGTGGAAGTCGAACTGGTCCTCTTGCCAAGTTTCAAAAATGTTAAAGACCGAGTGGAAACGCTTGAGCGCAAGGCCCAGCTTCTTCTGACGCAGGAACGCTTCGGCATCCTCTGTCAAGAACCAAACGCATTGCATTTCGTGAAGATCACCCAATGGTCCTCCCACGGTTTCGTTGCGGGTGAACTTGCTCATGAGATCCAGACCCTTCTCATTTTCATTGTTGCGAAGGCGGTACTTGGCGGCCTTTGTGTTGATATACCGATCCTTCTCATCAAGAAGTCGGGCCTTCTCCATTTCCTCTGCTGCCTTGACAGGGTTTCCATGGTGCTTCCAGACACGCGCCTTGGTCAACTGATACTCAACAGCCTTGGGTGACAGTTCGATGGCTTTGTCAACATTCTCCATGGCCTTTGTGAGGTTGCGGCTCAGGTCGTAGGTGTAATGTTGGGCCAAGAAATAGTAGGTGGATGTCAGGAACTCGTTGTTATCTTGTTTCCCTTCCGCGGAGCCGTTCGCCTGCGAACCAGCCTTGCCAGAGATATATCCCTCCACCAACGACTGCACTACGTCGCGCTTGGCAGGGTTGGAGTACAAGAACTTGATGTTCGCAAACAGCGAGGGAACACCTTTTTTCAGCATTCGCTGCAGATAGGTATCGACGGCCTGTTTGAAATCTTCCCCTTCTAAGAAGTCGAGGGGAATGCGACGGGCCGCATCACCGCGAGGGTTCTTCTCCACCCATTCATCATACAGAGCCTTCAGTGCCTTGTGATCAGTCTCCGGGATTCCCTTCGCTTGAATCAAGCCATTGTAGTAGACTGAGTTTTCGGGGTTTCGTTCCAACAGAGCAGTGTATGCCTCTTCGGCCTCTGATTTGCGGTCAAGTCGCAAGAGATAGTCTGCCTTCAACTCCATCACGGCAAGCACATCGGTACACCGGTAGCCGATTTTCTCCAGGTGCTCCAGGGCTCGTTCCAGGTTGCCTGTCTCCGCGATGATTGTGTTCTTGTACAGGCAAGCCTCAGAGTGCTCCATATCGGCAACGGGTGGGATGCCATCCTTCAGGGTGTCTTCGTAGGTGGTCAAAACCTTTTCGGCCTCCTCCAAGTCTCCAGACAGATGATGAGCGATAGCCAATGCGGTCCAGTTTTGTCGCAAACCCGGGCGCGCCTGAAGCATAGCACTGCGGCTCTGGATATATCCCTGGAAATCGCGCATCTGCATCTGAAGGAGTGCCAGATCCCGCTGGATGGGCTGGGATTCGGGATCCAGGCGCAAGGCAAAACGGTAGGCCTTGATCGCTTCATCGAAGTTCTTCTCTTGTCGGTATAGCAGGCCGTACACGTGCCAGCAAATGTGCGACTTCATGTCATTTCGCAGAGCCTCCTTGGCAAGCACAAAAGCCTCTTCTAACTGACCCAGATGACTCATGATAAGAGCCTTCATCGCCTGTGTATCGCCATGCTTGGGGTTCTTCCGAAGAACCTGGTCTGCCGTTTTAATGCCTATCGTGATGAAAACGGTGTTAGCTGACGCTGGACGATTGAGGGGGGCGGGGAGGGGCGGGACCTTTCTTGTATTGCTTCTGCTCAAAGTTGCGAACCACTTGACGGAACAAGGACTGGTCCTTGGAGTTCAATGGTTGCGGCATGGTGGGCGATGGGGCTGGAGTGAATTGACTTGTGCGAGTGAGGAATCGATGTGTGCGGGGAGCGGCGTCTCCGAGTCCGACTTTGGCAGAATCAACTGGGCCGATAAGATAGTACAAGAACGACAGGGAGGCTGAAGGGAAATTTCAATCTCGTCGATGGGTTCGCGTCTACATTTGACGTCTGCATTTAAATGCAGAGACCAGGAAATTTAAATGCATTCACCCAGAGTGGCACCCTTTCGTGTAACCGACCAGGGGTTGTTCTTGTAAAGCTTTTCATGGCAAGCTCTTACTAGTTACCGCCTAGCTGGCTTACTTGCTATATCATGCCCCTCTTCCTCCAACTGACAAATTTGAACTTGGCGTGTTTAGATGGAAACTTTCAGGTACACATGTTCAGGTTCGTAAAGACAACGCTATGTATGCTGTGATGTATTCAATACTTATCGTACATGGAAGTGAAGAGGCAGAGCAGCCGGGCCCAAAAGAAGCTTAACCAGAGCCGATAAAGCCGTATAATAAAAGCAGCCAATTCATGACGCCAATGATTGACTTTACCACCAACTGATTCATCGTTGGTTGCTGTGACGCCAATTGTTCAAAGCATCCTCCCATGACGTAGAGCCACCACATCTCTCGGTCACCATGCCCCAGGTTCTCGCGCGGATGATATCTTCCACGGTCCGTTGGTTTCGTACTAAGTTCGCGAGTGATTCTGTCCTAGCCTCCCGGGGAAAGAAACGTGCTGAATATGGGTCCAATCGTTCATTGACAACTCGCTCTCGATCCCTCGCAGATTCGGTCTCCCGTAGGATCAGGTCAGGATCATCGGGGTCCGGACTTGTCGCAACACCGGCGCAGTAGGCTAAAACATCGGAGCGAGTCTGCCATGATGGGAATAGCACATTGTCCTTGAAACCCTGGCAATTTTTTGGATCGATTGCTTTCCGGGCTTTGGAGTCGATTTGTCGCACAGCGGTAGAAGATGGATCGAAACCTTCACGGGCCGGGGTTATTAACGCATTGAGATTCTGCGTAATCGAATCGTCGATAGTCGACCGCGAAAGACTCAAAAAGTCTAGACGAAGGAAGACATGGGTCAGCCGGGTGGAATTCGTGGGACCTGCTCGGTCAACATACCTCTGAGGAGACTTTCATTGAAGCAAAACTGGGGAGTCAATGCTGGGGCCTCTGTTGACGATGCTTCAGTCATACTTTCACCGTCGCTGCCTCCGCTTCCTCGAGTCGTTTTTGTAGCCCAGAACAACGCCAGCTTGAGTGGAGACGGATGATGCACCCGGTACTTAAGGGTAGTTGTCGAAGGCTGGAAGAATCGGTATTGATCGAAACACGGAGTAATACGCCAGGAACAACAGTGTAATCTTCATATAAATGGGCCTCGGTCAAAGATCAGTTTACTGATTTATCGGCGAGGTTGGTAGCTCGCCGCAGCCTTCGTCATCGAATGGCGGGCCCCCATCTGGACTAGTGCATTGGCTGACTAATTGCACTTAAATGTAGATCGAGTCAGGTGATCTCGTGATCAGAAACGCGACACGTCGTTGCGAGACTACATCCCCTATTACGATTCATACATACGTTGCATCAACTTGTTTATATCATTGTATTTGTCTCTTGTTCAATAATACACGTGTATTGATGCCTGAGCTCGCAGAGGTTGCACGTATCGTGCATTTCATCCGGCAACATCTGGTTGGCAAGACCCTTTCCAAGGTCCAGGCTCAGCACGATGATATCGTCTATGGAAAGGTTGGGACCACTGCGGCCGAATTTCAAAAGGCATTGCAGGGTAAACAGGTCATAGGTGCCGGGCAGCAAGGGAAATACTTCTGGATCACAATGTCCTCTCCACCACATGCCGTGATGCATTTTGGCATGGCTGGCTGGCTGAAGATCAAGGGCGCTGATACCTATTATTACCGTTCGGACAAGCCTGCTGACCAGGAGTGGCCGCCCAAATATTGGAAATTTTTGTTGGAAACAAGCGACGAGCCGAAGGCCGAAGCGGCATTTGTCGATGCGCGCAGGCTAAGTCGAGTTCGTCTTGTCGATTGCCCAGCTGACGAAATCCGAAAATATACTCCACTTAAGGAAAATGGGCCGGAACCTGTTGCGGATAAAGACATCGTGACGGAAGTCTGGCTGGCAGAGAAGCTAAAGAGCAGGAAAGTGCCCATAAAGGCACTTTTGCTCGACCAAGCGAATATCAGCGGGATCGGAAATTGGATGGGGTAAGTCCTGCCAAGTATGCCCAACTAATATCTTTTTGCAACATCTGACATTATAATCTCTAGTGACGAGATTCTTTACCACGCCAAGATCCATCCGGAACAGTACAGTAATACACTGTCCACTGACCAGGTCAAGGAGCTCCACACCGCAATGCATTATGTTTGCTCTACTGCAATTGAAGTTCTTGCAGATTCTGAAAAGTTTCCTGAGCATTGGCTATTCAAGCATAGATGGGGCAAGGGCAAGAAGAATCAATCGTCGGCCCTTCCAAATGGCGACAAGATAACATTCATCACAGTCGGCGGCAGAACAAGCGCTGTTGTTCCAGCAGTCCAAAAGAAGACCGGTCTCGCCACGAATGGTACCGGCAATGAAGCTTCGAACAAAACTTCGAGCGCATCAAAACGGAAGAGGGCAACCAAACAGGAAGACGACTCTGAGGTTGAGGACAAGGCCAAGCCCGAAATTAAAAGCCGCGGGTCCAAGAGGCAGAGCATCTCCGCTATTAAGGAGGAGGATGGTGAAGAGAAATACGTCGTTAACCCTGTGGAGCGACGTCGCTCAACACGTTCCAGAAAATGAATGACTGTCTGATTTTAGTTCTGTCTTCAATCCTCTCCCAAATCTGTATCCAAGTTCTCTCGTCGATCTTCTCGATGTGTCCCCAGCAGGCACACGAGGGGCACACCAGATATTCATGTGACGAAGATAATGCATGACACATAAATTCTTTCATAAATCATTCAATGTAACAATCTAAACGACACGCCCCGTGCCCCACATGCAAGCGATCCTTCGTGTTGCAAGGCACAATTTAGAGGCTGGCATCACATTAATACCGAAATACACCTCGATGAGCTTTACGGACGTGACTCAAACAATGTCGAATGGATGATGCTACTCCCAAAGTTACTTCACTATGCAGATGAGATGCATTCGGAATTGACTGAAACGAGTCAATGGAGGTGGCATATCCATCATCTGTGGAGCTCTCCGGAGGAAAGGGAATCCGAAACTAACGGCGCGGTCCCTCGGCGCGGCCCCTCAACGCTTCCTTCGGTTGACAGAGGAAGAAACGATCAGCAGTAAATAGTGACACGATTGGTCTATTTGCCATGGATGGGACGTTTGATGTACGGAGTATGGGTACGAGTCGACCAATTCGACCAATAGACCACGAGGCCCCATATTGAATGCATAGAGTTGCAGCCCCATGGTTTAACAACAACAGGAAAAGTACCCGTTCCCCCTCCGTTTAAATTGCATTTTCTCAACCCTGTTCAGTGTACTTTGCCCAGGTAATTCCATCGCCTCCATCATGTCTGAAGCCGATGCCAATGAAAGGATCGCGGTGGTAAGTGACTGAGATATTGAAAGTCGCTTTTGCACTCATGGCACAACGTCTGATTTTCACGCAAGGACCCCGATGTCTATATAGCAAAACCGAGCACTGAAGAGGATAATCAATCGTATGCTCCAACCTGTACCTTTGCAAGTGCCCGACTTCCTAACGTTTTTTTTTTCCGCCGCAGTGAAACTACTTCAGTTTCTTCCTCAATCTATAGAGGTCTTATCGAAAATGGTCGGCGGTAAGCAAGCTATGCAGGCTTTCATCAGCCACGTTGTCTAACAATTTGTCAGATACCAAACCATGAGAGAAGATGAATACTGGTTAGAACACCTCACGGAGGGAAACAGAGGAATTGAAAAATAATGTTCTTGGCTCTAACCTTGCACTAGGAGCCCAGCCGATGATTTGCAATTTGAGAGCTTAGAAGCAGGGTATATCATTATAGCCCCCAAACCCCAAGAACAAAGCTGATAGAATATGAGCAGTCATGCTGTTGCCGTGGTTCTGGAATCCGATACGCCAAATCCGCTATTCCGGGCCCCTGTCGGAAGTTCGGCGAAGGTATATCAACAGAATCAATTCCTCCAAAAAACTATATCCTCAACACCCCAATCACTAGAATATTCTTGATATCGGAACTGGAAATGGCCTATGGGCTATGTATGTTGAGTTCTTCCCCTTTATATTGGTTCGCAAATTGATATTTTTTTATCTTAGCGACGTGGCAGACATGTTCCCTCAAGGTGACTCGGATATTCGCAAGCCCATTTTTCAGGCACTAATGCTTTCCTAGCTACCGTTCGTGGTGTAGATATTTTCCCACCCCCTGTGACATGGATGCCACCGAACTGCATCTTGGAGGTGGATGATGTCTTGCGCGAGTGGACCTGGCGTGAGCCGTTCGACTTTATCCACCTGCGTATCATGCTTGGGGCATTCACAGACAAAGAGTGGGACATTGTCTACCAAAAATGCTACGAGTACGTTACGCTTCTGCTTCCAGATCAAAATTTTCTTTGTCTTGAATTCTCATTTTGGTATTCAGAAATCTCAAGCCGGGTGGCTGGATCGAACAACTAGAGCTAGACGCGCATCTCGAAGCCGACGATAAAAGTGTCCCGGAAGATAGTATGGCTGCGAGTTGGGGAGATGCCACATTTGGCTGCGCAGAAAGGTCTGGTCGCCGAATCGACACTCTTAATACGATGAGCTCCTCAATCGAGCGTGCTGGGTTTGTTGATCTAAACGAGAAGAGCAACAAGTGGCCCATTGGCGCCTGGCCAAAAGATAGGCAGCTCAAGGAGGCAGGGCTAATGAACTATCATATGTGGTCCGCTGGTTTGGAAGGATGGGGGATGTGGCTTCTTACCAAATTTGGCGCACCAAATCCGTGGCCTCCAGAGCAGGTCCAGACCTACGTTGGAAAAATTCGATCTGAACTGAAGAATCCTAGGGTTCATGCCTACCAAAAAGCGTAAGTCGCCTTCCAGATCTGGCCATTGCTAAGCGTCAACTAATCATTTAAAGACGACGTGTTTGGGCCAGAAAGCCCCTCAATTAGCAGAAGTCTAAACTACGCCATTATAAATTTATTTCCCATCTTGTTTTATTTTGGCGAGGCTTAATCCTTCGTGAATACTTCATCCATATCCAAGCCTCCTTGATTTGCCGGTTAAGACTTCATTCTCCCAGCTGCCGCAATGACTCAATTTGGAATCATGACAGGAAAGCCAGCCTGATGAACATGTTTGCCGAGTTATTCCTGGTTTTTTGATGGAATTTGGTATGTGTAGAGGCGCATTGAAAGCTATTCCGTGACGAGTGATCTACCATTTAGTTACCATAAATGATGCGGGGGAGCACACCTCTTGAAACATGTTCCAAATCCAAAACTACTAATATACCCTTTTTATACTTTGGCGGGGCGCCAAGCTAGGCTTTTTAGAGTGACACGCCCATTGATTCAGCCTGAATCCTGGATGCATTTCTTCACGGCTAATCTTGAGATGCCACATTACAAGTCCAGAGAACATCCACGCTTGATCGACAAAATATCTATATTTGGTGAGATATTAGGCAAAATTGTTTCTTCGGTCGAAAGGAGCTTTTCAACACCTGCGAATGTATGGCGTCGAGGAAGCAAACGAGGTTCTCCAGGGCTCTGGACTCAATGATCGCCCAGGAGGAGTGGAGTTCGGACTATTTCTATAAATGGGCGCGGTCTCCGCTCACTTGAAGAGGACCTCATCCGAGCCTGGTTTCATACAAATAATCCCAAAACAACCAAATCCTGATCTTCTCACTCTTGCTAGCTGGCAAGTCCTTTCCACCTTTTTCCCACCTATTCTCTGTTGACACCATGTGGTCCAAGTTATTGGCAGTCTCTTTTCTCGTCGGCGGAACCTATGCTACTCCGCTCGACGCAGGTATCAAGAGGCGTGCAAACTGTCCTGGTGTCCATGTTTTTGGTGCACGTGAAACCACTGTCTCCCCAGGCTACGGGTCATCCAGCACTGTTGTCAACGAGGTGCTAAGCGCTTATTCTGGATCGACAGCTGAGGCTATCAGTTACCCTGCGTGCGGTGGCCAATCCTCATGTGGGAGCGTGAGCTATTCTAGCTCAGTTGCGCAAGGAATCCAGGCCGTTGCCTCTGCTGTCAATTCCTTCAATTTACAGTGCCCTGGTACCAATTTGGTCCTAGTCGGGTACTCGCAGGTTCGTCAAGCCTTGGTACTTCAAATTAATAGAGAGGAGAGCGAAATCTGACCAAGTCAGGGAGGCGAGATTATGGACGCTGCTTTGTGTGGTGGGGGTGTTCCCAATCAAGGAGTTACTGATACATCGGTCCGGCTTTCTTCATCTGCCGTGAACATGGTCAAGGCTGCTATTTTTATGGGAGATCCCCTTTTCAGGGCAGGTTTATCATATGATGTTGGAACCTGCAGTGCAGGAGGGGTATTTTTGACCTTGATCATTCTGTCTCGATTCTGGAGCTGACAATCAAATAGTTCGACGAACGTCCCGCGGGATTCACTTGCCCATCCGCCAGTAAGATCCAATCGTACTGTGATGCCTCGGACCCGTATTGCTGCAATGGCAGCAATGCAGCAACTCACCAGGGCTATGGTGCGGAATATGGCGCACGGGCTTTGACATTCATCAAGAGCAAAATTTATAGCTGAGTCTCATCATAGAGGCTAAGAGCACAGATGAGATTGAACACTGGCAGCTTTGATACTCATGGGACTTGATTTAAATTTCAAGTGTTCACAAGTGAAAAACATTATTGAAGTTTATTAGCCTTTCTCATGTGCTTCAATGAATGATAAGATATCCTCAAAATCCCAAAAATCCCAAATCTTCAAAATGGCAGCATAAGGCTGGTCCGGAGATTGATTGAGACCTAAGAAATTTGAAATCGTATTAATTGATACCTAGCATGATATTGGTCATTGGCCTCAAAGAACTTGAATCAGAGATATATATTCTTTGATATGTCTTCAAAGTAGAAACTATATAGAACAGTACAATGGCGAAAATGATTAAAAAGACATCATGATATCAAGTCATACCCTTGCGAACTGATTGGAATATTTTGTCACTTCCAAGGTTCCTCAAACACCCCAGGGTTTTAGAAGTACCTAGTAGTAGTACTGTCTTTACTATTAGCTACTACCTAATTGCTATCATCATCATCCTCCAACTCGGATTCGGAGTCCTCCTCCTCCTGCACGGGCTCACCTTGCTCCTGCTCCGAGTCTGACTCATCTGCCCCCTCCACTTCGTCAAGTTTTCTCTTATGGCCTGTCTCAAGTACCTCCTCCAGATCATCATCACTACCATTATCACTATCACTACCACTGCGGCTATTCACTGAGCTTTCACTCTCCTCTTCAGTATCATGATATTGCCATAGGGATTGACCAGAAAGGACACCATAGAAATCCTTAAAGACTTTATGAGGGGGCTTTGGGTCCCAAACAGCAAACATGATTGTCTCGAACCATCCTCCAAATTCTTCCTCCGATAGCACGTCAAGCCAGAGCTCGGCTACGCGTTTCGAAGGATGACCGAACACTCCACAGCCAATGGCACCGAGAACTAGTCTGCGATGGTAGGAGTTGGCAGCTACACGGAGGATCAAACGCATCTTATTTTTCATCAACTCGCGGGACGATGCATTTGCGTAGTCATCTCTGGCCCGGTTCAGAGTAGGACCATGCTCTGCAGCCATGGAAATGACGCTGACTTCAGGCAGAATATTAACACGGTCGGTCCACATGATCTTATGGTTCTTTGAGGCGTTCTCTCGAAACACGAAGACACTTGGGGAGTATATACACTCATCATCATCCATGGGGTATAAGTGAGGATGGAGCGTCTCGATAAGGGTACTTCGGCGACAAAGATCTTCTTCCTGGGCCTTAGATCCGGTGTAGAACCCTCCTCCAATATGAGTCTTGTTCGCAAAGTTTAAAACACAGACGGGAGTTCGATCTTGGCTACCCAAGTATTGATTCATGTTTCCAAGTGCAAGAGCGGCATCGAATGTATCTTCTAGTACCACTCTAACATCTGTTGTTTGGTCTGGAAAATAAGGGCTTTCCCTGTCTAGTCGAGGACAGCTCTCTTCAGATTGCTCGTAGAGCATACTAGCCCGAGGGGCTTCACCAAGTGCTTCTAGAGATTTCACGATATATGGAATGACTTCAAGTGTGTCTTTGGCGACATTGACTAGGTCCTTCCTCGAGTGGTCTTTTGGGGGGGTTCCCAAAGACTGGATCGTTTCCCGATCTCGTCCTTTTCGGCGGCGGGGGTGGCATCGTTAAAGAAAATGGTCTTGATTATTTCGACCTGGTGCTGGAGGTATATGGTTGAGAAATGAAATAAAAATAAAGATAAAAATTGGTCGTCCACTAGCATGTAGCCGCTGCTCAGTATGAAACAATTTCCCCTCAAGCATCAATCCCAAAGGAGACCAGATCTCATCTTTAAAGGAAATCTTGCTTGGACTACGAAGTGCAAATGGGATGTTTGGTGGTTTCTTTGAGTTCTGATTTCATTAAGAGACAGAAGGTCATGAATGTCCAATTATGCCGGATGTAACGAACGAGTCAATTACCAGAACCTTCAATCCTTTGATAGTTGATGTCAAAGACCCTATCGTAGGCGGATTTAAAGGGTGAAAGAAGGAATAGATCGCGAGCAGCCAATGAGAGGGCAGCATCTGCACGTCCCCCGCACGGCAGGCGGTCAGTGCTTATCGGTGCGCCGATGTCGCCATCAGATTGGATGACAAAACGGCCAACCTTGTTGGTTCGAGGGCTTTCGCTGGATTCTTGCACTTTTTTGTAACTTTGCATTATCTTCCTTCCTTCCTTTTACTTTTAAACCATACCACCAAGCAAACAGTCTTTTGAAGAACTGGCTTGCAATACTTTATTGCCTATTCTCTGATTGTGTGGTCTCGTTTCGCCCGCAGCGGTACCCCGCCACCATGAGCGCGATCCTGTCGGCGGACGATCTGAACGATTTCATTTCGCCCGGGGTCGCGTGTATAAAGCCAGTGGAATCCCTTCCACAAAAAAGCACAAAGGAGGAGGTTTGTTGAACTGTCATCCGACCACACATCTCTTT
This sequence comes from Penicillium waksmanii, assembly GCF_028829765.1. Taxonomy (NCBI): domain Eukaryota; kingdom Fungi; phylum Ascomycota; class Eurotiomycetes; order Eurotiales; family Aspergillaceae; genus Penicillium; species Penicillium waksmanii. Next base: position 1,671,737 of record NW_026643252.1, read on the forward strand.
TATTGGTACTGACTGCCATTCTTTTCAAAGAATCCTTACGAAGTTACCACTGAAGACAAAATCGAGCCCGAGAACCTTCCACCCGCCCAAATTTCTTTGACCGACTGCCTTGCTTGCTCGGGATGTGTGACATCCGCAGAAGCAGTTTTGATCTCATTGCAGTCCCATACTGAGGTCCTCAATACCCTCGACGCCCACCCCGAGATCCCCCTGCGACAGACAAACGATGCGACGGTGTCTAGCAATGCCGAGGCACCCAACCAGGGAAGGGTCTTCGTTGCTAGTGTGAGCCCACAGGTACGAGCCAGCTTGGCGGCTACCTATGGTATCTCCGAGAGGGAGGCCGGGTATATGATCGACCAGTTCCTACGCGGGCCGCAGGGACTGCGCAGTGGCGGGAAGCAAGGCAGTGGATTTTCGTGGGTTGTCGACACAAATACCATGCGTGAGGCAGTCTTGGTGCTCACTGCTGACGAGGTGTCGGAATCGATCAATGCGCCAGAGTCTACCCTAGCCGGTGGTCAAGAGTTCCCTCTTCCCAAGCGGCCAATTTTATCTTCTGCATGCCCAGGATGGATTTGCTATGCTGAAAAGACGCACCCATTTGTGCTGCCTCATTTGTCTAGACTGAAGTCTCCACAAGCTTTATCGGGGACTTTTCTCAAAACAGTTTTGAGCAAATCTCTCGGCATTCCAGCATCTCAAATCTGGCACCTGGCAGTGATGCCATGCTTCGATAAAAAGTTGGAAGCTAGTCGAGAGGAGCTCACCGATATATCATGGCAATCAGGCAAAGATGCACTTGGAACTTCTCAACCTGTTCGTGATGTTGATTGTGTTATCACCACCAGAGAAATCCTTTCATTGGCTTCCTCTCGGGGCCTCTCTCTGCCGAGCATGCCTCTTCAGCCGATTTCAGGGCTCTTCAATATACCATTCCCGGAGAGGACTCTTGAGTCTTTTATTTCTTCTAAATATTCAGCAACTGAACAGTCGCTGGAAACGTCTACTTCCGGGGGTTACCTCCACCACGTTCTGAGGACATTCCAGGCCCGGAACCCAGGCAGCGAGCTCGTCACAAATCGTGGACGCAATGCTGATGTTGTTGAGTACGTGCTGAATTCTCAAGGCGGGCAACCTATCATGAAGGCAGCCCGCTACTATGGCTTCCGAAACATTCAGAACCTGGTCCGAAAATTGAAACCCGCGCGAGTATCCAGACTCCCTGGGGCAAAGCCTCTGCCTGCAAGCCGGCGTCAGCCAGTGTCTCGCAATGCTGCTGCTGGAAACTCCGGCTCAGATTATTCATATGTGGAAGTGATGGCCTGCCCCGGCGGTTGTACCAATGGCGGAGGGCAAATTCGAGTGGAAGATGCTCGTGAGATCATGCATCCGCTAGAAAGCACAGGAAAATTGGAGGGTACTGAAGGAGCTATGAAACCGACGCCTCACGAACAGCGTGCCTGGCTCGCTCGTGTGGACGAAGCATATTTTTCGATGGAATCCGATTCCGAGATCGAACCGGAAATTGTCAAGAACCCCCTTTCAACTGCAGATAAGGAACGTAAAATCCATGAAGGATTAGAAAATTGGTCGCGGTTCATGGGAATCCCTTTGTCGAAACTTGTTTATACCACTTATCGCAAGGTGGAAAGCGATGTTGGAAAAGAACAAAATGCATCCAATGACACCAGTCGAGTGGTCGAACTTGCTGGGAAGATTGGCGGTGGGTGGTAAAGCATATTGCTATTCCTCCCATCCTATGATACACATTCTATTTATTGCATGGCGCTGGGATGGCTATTTATTGCATTTATGGGGAGATACCATTCTTCGGGGCATATTAGATACATAGCTGTTGGCTGTGGTAAATGATCGTTTGATGAATACAAAATTTAAGTAAAAATTTCAATATCGAAACCCCGGAGCTACTCGAAATGTATATCAAGAGCAAGTAGGCCAGATTAACCTTGATTCAAAGTTGGTTAAGGCAATAGAAGCTGTGAAGCTCGTAAACCCCATATCTGAAGATTGAGTCCCAAAAAGGGAAGTGAGTGGGGCCTTGATGAGGTAAGCAGAAATCCCGCCGCGAAAAAAGAATCTCGCGAGACATTTGACATCTCCGCATCCACGCTTCCCTCTCCCAACCCCGTTATCCTCGACACACGATTATCAAACCTTTGCGCAGCTTCCGTTGAAACCGAACCATCTCCAAAATGTCCCGCGAAGCATACCAGGTCCCCTCGATGGGCGGCGGTCAGAACGGCTTCGGCGCCGACAACGGATTCAGCGCCATGGCTGTCGATAGCCCCTCTGTCGTCTACCTTTGCGGCGAGTGCTCCGCGCGCGTTCCTCTGAAGCGCGGCGACCAGATTCGCTGCAAGGACTGTGGTCACCGTGTACTATACAAGGAGCGGACCAAGCGGTAAGATCCTCTTTCAGCTGTGGTCGAGCTATTCAACGACACGGAGCGCATTCACTGACTCACCTTGCTTTATCTAGTATGGTCCAGTTCCAGGCCCGGTAAATCGAATCCGAATCCGATGAATAATAATCATCCCGGTCTGATGGCCTTGGGATAAATGGTGGAGTTGATGGGGGATGCGACTCGCGACCTGGCGAACTGTCACTTATCTTTTTGTTTCTTCTATTTCTGTTCTCGCTTGCGACGAATGATGCATCAAATGGCGTTTTTGGGGTTCTTATACAGAACTAAATATGAATCACATGAGACTACGATTCCGTGGGAACGTCCTCTTCAAACAAGCATTTACAAAGAGTATCACTAAGTGTTATCTTGCTTCAACCATCATCGTAGGATGGGGGAGCTGTTGAGTTTGAGCATTACTTGCAATCAACTCGAATTCTGGAGGTACTTTATTGTTTCAAGTTGCGAGCAGAATGGCCAGTATACGTCTGGAATATCTGAGTCGAAAATAAAAGTGGACCCGAGCTCACGCTCAAATATTGAAATAAGAACAAGAAAGAAATAGAAAGTCAACCCGTTAATTGATAAGAAGAGAAGACCGAAGGTTGGATATGTCCGAAAATATGCAACTTGTTGTGCACAGCACGTTTTAAAGTTGGTTGGTGACCTCGATGAACTGCTCAAAGCATTTCAGGGCCTGGCCACTCTCAATCGCCCAGCGCGCACGGCGCAGACCCTCCTTCCAGCGACCACCTCCAGGGCCACGCTCAGTGATGACCTTTCCATCATCACCGTGTCCCAGGTTGCTCGTCTCAGCCTCGCAAATACCGGAGGTGACAAGAAGGGCAGCAACGTTCATAAGGACGAACTCCAAGATGGGATCCTCTCGTGGCAACTCATTGCGGAGAATGCTCATTAGCTTGGCAGCATTGTCCTTGGGCATCTTTCGCCCATAGACCTCGGTCAAAGGATGAGTCGGCATTCCGAAATCCGAGGGATGGAGCGAGAAAGGTTCAATCTTTACCAACGTGCGCGGGTTTTCTTCGTCTTCACTTGAGTCGTCATCCTGGTTACTGGATGACTCCTTGTAGGCCGGGTTGGGGTACTCCGACAATCTCCAGCAGTTCGTTTGGCCGGCACAACTGATCTCATCCATATCCTCCGCACCACACACAACCAGCGCCTTCTTGGCTCCAGCATGCTTGAGAGCTTCGGCGAACACAGGGCCGAGGCTCTGGTAAGCAACACCAACGACACGAGCCTCAATGGCCCACTCAATAGGATTGGCGAGAGGGCCCATAAGGTTGAAGATTGTTCGAAGACCGAGGCTGCGGCGAACAGGGTTCGCGTACATCATGCCAGGGTGAAAGTTCGGGGCAAACAAGAATGAATAGTTTGTTTTCTCATAGACCTTGGCCACGTTGTCCGCATTAATTGCAGAGATGTTTGGAGGAATCGGCTGAACAGCATTGAGGACATCGGCGGATCCAGAGAAGGATGTCTGCGCGCGGTTACCGTGTTTAGCGGTCATGAGAAATGGCGAGGCGATGATCGAGGAGGTAGTTGATACGTTGAAGGTGGAATGAGAGTCACCTCCAGTTCCAACGATGTCACACTAAGCAAGAAAATTATGTCAACCAAATTAAGCTGCAATGTTTGAATGGTATTTCTTACCAAGCCACCCTTGTAGTTACCCTCGCGGATCCCCCGGGCTTTGACAACCTTCTTGAGCGCTGCTTTGTCGATTTGGCAAGCAGCTTCTCTCATGCGGTGGGAGCATTTCGCAATGACGGCAGCATCCTTATCCTTACCAGTCGAGTGCAATAGAGTTAGAAGAGCTGCAGTTTGAATATCCGAGAGTCGGTCTTCAAAAATCAGAGCAAAAGCTGAAGCAATGTCCTCTGCGCTGACGCGGATTTCAGCTGTAGAGGGGTATGCTAAGCGTTGGAGTAGAGGGGAGATTGAAATAACCTCGGGCTTTTCGGCCCTCTGCGCCGATTGATTGGAGGTCATATTTCCCAGTTCGAGAATCCAATTGACAATCTATTGCGTAGAAGAGTTTCAATGGGTCTCTTAAAAAGCAGCGCAAATGGATGATGCCAACCCCACTGAATGACTCAAGCCCCTCATGCCGCGGACGCGGCTGCCGGCAGAACCCGCCCTCAACACCGCCTGCTATATTTGGATCTCAAAAAATGTCGCGCCGTCGGAGTTTCATCTCGGTCCACCCCAAGTTCATCTCCAATTGCTTCCAACGTGATCTTCGCATACATTTCAAGTCGCAATGCCTCCCCGGCTACGTGTTACCACATTTCGGCAACCGGCCCTTCAATGCCATAATGTACTCCGCATCGCTGCCAGGAGTGCCAGCACCGCTGCGGCTCCGGCAACCACACCAGCTGCTCCCATCGAACAAATGACAAAGTCGAAAGCCCCAATTGCTCGTACTCCCCTTACCCAGCCTCCCTCGCACCGCAACCCCGAGTATCGCCGATCGCAGCTCCTCCGCGCCTACACCTCCCTCCTCCGCACATCTCCCCTTCTGGTCATGTTCCAGCACAACAACCTGAAGTCTATGGAATGGGCTGCCATTCGCCGAGAACTTACCAAGGCCCTCCAGAAGGTCGATGAGAAGATTGCTTCTGAGGGTAGAACCTCTCCAGCCCTGGCTCCTCATATTAAGGTGCAGACCGTTCAAACCAGCATCTTCGAGGTTGCCCTGCGCATCGTGGAATACTTCCGTCCCAATGATGCCGCCCAGGCTTCCGGCAAACCCCCCTAGCGCCGTCGACCCTATTACGCAGACCTCCGCCGAAATCCCCGCGATCTCCGGCTCCAAGGATGATCCTTCCCTGACTCATGACTTGTCTCGTGCTGCTTACCTTGCTGTGAAGCACATGAAAGGTCGACACGAGCTTGCCGAAATTTTGGTCGGACCCATCGCCGTTCTTTCCATTCCGAGCGTTTCTCCCGAACACATGAAGGCTGCCTTGTCGATTCTGACGCCAAAGGAGGCTGGCTTCCCTGCGCCTACCCGCAAAGGTAACCCTGACTACCACGACCCTATTGTTCAGAACGGTCTACGAAAGATCAACCTTCTGGCTGCCCGTGTCGATGGCCAGGTCTTTGATATCGATCAGACTAAGTGGGTTGGTAGCATTGAGGGTGGTATGGATGGCCTACGCTCCCAGCTTGTTATATCTTTGCAGAGCATGGGCTCCAGCCTTACCAGCACTCTGGAAGGTGCTGGAAAGAGCCTTTACTTCACCATGGAGAGCCGGAGAAGCGTCCTGGAGGAAGAGCAGAACCCTAAGAGCGAGGGTGAGAAGGACGAGTCGTCCTAATATGGCTCCGTCCATATGCATTGATTTTTGTATAATAGGTCACACTGTTGGTTTTGCATCCTAGAGGGCTCGAGCCTTGTTTTATTTTTATTATATCTTTTGCCTAGGATAGGTGTATATTGCGTGAGAATCAAAATATTGAAATTCTTCTCAACTCGAAATGGGATTACGTATCTCATTGACTCATGAGGCGGTATAGAACGGTGATGGAAAAGCAAATGTCCCCGCAGACAACCTTGGAACCTTTCTCGAACGCATTCTATGTTCACTCATGTCGGAGTCGCAACTTAGCGTTCATGCCGACAATGCAACGCGCAAGATCCCAGTTACCATCCAAGCCAACCCAGTCAGTGACCAAAATGCCAGTACCGCAGTCACCATCGCCTTGCTGCTGCTGGCGACAGATATAATCCACCGCAGCAGGGTTCACCTTGGCAGCAATCCTCTCAGGCCATGTATCAGTCTTCCAGAAGTTGCTTGCGCTTAGGAAGTTGATGAAGAAGGGGTACTTCTTCGTTTCCTGCACATTCTGCTGGATTCCGAAAGGATAGCGGCAGTGACCAGCTCGGTCGATCTGCTCGGTAACAAACTTGATCTTCTTTTCGATGTTGAGGGACTCCTGCACTTCATAGAAGTCCTGGATACAAAGCTGGCCACTGGGGCAGCTTGCGTGTGGGGTGTTATCCGCCCACGCAGCAGCATCAATACCCCATCCAGTACCACCATGCTCCTTCTGCAGGTCCTCGGGCAAGTTGAACCGACGAAGGAGAACGACCTTGCCACGAGCCTCGCCGAGGGTTGGAATCTTGGGTCGAACCCACCAGTGGCTGTCGGCATGGGCATAGTGCTTTTGAAGAATATGCGCAAGCTGTTCATCCTTGGCATTGCCTGTACCCTCACGCTTGAGGGAGATAATGAGGGTTTCAGAGGGATTTTGCTCAAGGAATTCGTTGACCTCGCGCATCAGGTCACTGAAGTACTTGTTGCCTGTCAGTGCGATGGGGAACACGCTGTGCACCAGGATCAGCTCATCCCTCTCCGGTCGATCGGGGTACTGTGGTTGCACGCGAATGTCAAAGAAACGCACGCCATTCTTCAGTTGCTCGCGCGGGCTAACAGCCTGGCACCGTACCGAGGGCGGGGCGAGATGACAGGTGGGGGAGTTGTGCGTGCCTGGGATGGAAAGTGCGGAGAGGAGGGTATCATCGCGAAGCTCACCCATCCAGGCATCCAGGTTGGCTGACGAGAAAATTGTCAGGTATGATTCGGGCGTTATGTAGACGCCTGTAAACTTGTGCTTGGGGTTCTCAGTCAGTGCCTTCATTGTGGCGGACTCGGTGGTAGGGACAGGCGTCTGGATCTGGTGACGTTCGCCATCGACTTCAAAGACCAGACGCATGCGCTCCTTGTCCGAATGAACGAAAGCCTTTCGTTCGGTCTTCTTAGTCGTGAAAGGCTCAATGCGCAAATCAATGCCCTTCACCTCATCGAATGGACGGGTATCATCGTTGATGGACTTGACCGGCTCAGCGGTGCGAGTTTGGTTGGTCAGAACGCGAGTGAAGTTCCTGGCCAGAGAGGTGATATCGTCGACGCCCTTGTTTTGTTCTGGGGCCGCGAAGCGCTCGATGCGCTTCAGGACGATCGGCGTACTGGTGTTGTTGCGAATGGTAAGGTGCTCGGCTACCATGGTGGATTGTGGGGGAGGGGACCAAGGGTCTCCAATGCTAGAGGCAGATCAACAATGGGGTGAGATTGGAAGTTGGAGAACGGAGAAAAAGATGAGATCAGGAGAGACACTTTTCTTCCGTTTTCAGGGATGCGCCAGGCGAAAAGCAGAGTTGCGCCCCCGCTGCCCCTCGATCTGCGGCGATCGATGGTGCGGAGCGCATCTCTTCTTGGCGGCAGCCTCGCTCCAGTCGTGACACCGCGATTTCAGGCATCAGGCATGGCATGGTCTCTTTGCATTGGCAATGGCATTACCCACTCCGTACGATATACTGAAGTTATTTATCCTTCGTCTCTGAGCTCCAAATCATTTGCCCAAATGATGCTACCAGGATCAACTGAAAAGTGACACCTCCATGTTGACCACCCCCACCGGCGATGTATTAGCTCCAACAGCTTCAGCCAGAGTCGAATAGTCTGTCTTTCGGACGTATTTCCCCCAAGTTTCACACAATATTGCCTCGGTGGTTGCCACTGTGGCTAGGGCTCTCATAGAGTCAAAACTCTTCCAAGGTTATAGTTTGGCAACTGAGCAATATCATTGGACCAACATACTTCGATGTACCTATCAAAGTAGAGTATTGTTGTTGAACCACGGCACAAAACAACAGGAAGCCCATTTCATTGGGAAAAGTGAAGAAAAGAAGAAAGGAAACAGACTTTGAAGTTTTGAGGTTCAGGTTTCTTAGATCTTCGGAGATGATTTTCCGACCCCGCAGATACTTATACAGCGCAGAGAACTTCATTAGCCAATTGGTCTTTTATCCATTCTATTTTTACACAAAATCATGATGTTTCCCCACAAACTGGCCATCAGTACCATTTCGCTGGGTCAGCACCCTTCCCATGCCCTCGATCGCAAAATCAAAGCAGCGGCTCTAGCTGGGTATTCTGGAATCGAATTAGTCTTCTCAGACCTCGAAGGGTACTCTCGAACCAACGGACTATCAATATTCAATGCGGCCAAAAAGATCAAACAATTATGCGATAGCCTCAATATCGAAATCATCTCGCTAGCACCCTTTGAAAACTACGAAGGTAACAGATCCCCGCTGAGTCAACGGTTGCAAACCGCCACTCTCTGGATCCAAATAGCCAGAATAATTGGGGCGCCTTATCTTCAGGTACCATCTCAATTCAAACCCGATGCTCTTGGGGACGAATCTCTTATTGTTTCGGAATTGCAACAACTGGCCGATCTTGGAACTGCCGAGAGCCCGGTTGTTTCTATCGCATACGAAGCATTATCATGGGGAACATACTATTCAACATGGGAATCAACAGTGCCTCTGGCTGAAAACGTTAATCGATCCAATTTCGGACTGTGTTTGGATACCTTTCATATCATCACGAAGTTGTGGGCCGATCCATTTGTTTCGTCGGGCAAGTTTCCGGACGCAGAGAAGGCTCTGCAAGATACGCTAGATCGTTTCGTTAAAAGTTGTCCCATGGACAAAGTCTTTTATGTCCAGCTATCTGACGGGGAAAAATTCGATCCGCCATTCTCCAAGGGACACCCGTGGTATACAGAGGGCGAGGCACACCAATTTACATGGTCAAAATATGCACGACCATTCCCTGGTGAAGCCGATTTGGGGGGGATACATGCCAGTCAATGAAATTGTGCGTGCCTGGATTGTCGAAAAGGGATATAAGGGCTGGGTGTCTATGGAAACATTTGACCGCCGTATGCGCGATGAGAATAGCAGGCCGGAAGACGCTGCTATCCGCGGGGTAGATTCATGGGAAAGAATACAGAAGGATCTTAAAGGTCCTGACGCAATGTTGTGATACTGCATAAACATTGAAAATGAAACATGGCTGTGTACTATTACTTTCGCACCATGCCCGCTGTTGAATAATTACGGCCACCGAGACCATATATATTCTCTTCGATTACCGTATCGGACAACAGTCATATATTTTGAAGACACTTTCAAAATACTCTTCAAGATATTGTATCTCACTAAAATGCTATATTTATAAGAGAGCCCGGGCTCTATAATAGAATTCTAGTATTATGGTCTATAGATATACTAGAATAGCGCAAAGTGACCGCCAAGCGAGTTGCCCCGCGATGACGCACCTTCGACACCTCAAACATTAAGATCAAAGTCTAACGGTCTGCTCAACATCCAGGTCCGTTAAACGGTTTGCTTTATCAATTCCAACCCTGTCATCTTCTGAATTAGACATTCTTGAAATCGAATAAAATGTCTTCGTCTCGTCGATTGGGGGTCGGGATTATCGGGGCTGGCGTGCGTCTAGACTTTCTTTCAAGCCAATACATTCGAGCTAACGAACAGTCCAGGAGGTCTTTCAAGTTTGCCATGGGCCTTGCCTACTACTTCTCTCTCACCTGTTCAAAATCGAATCAATCTGTGACTTGTCACCCACAACAGTCGATCACTGCGCCACCAAATTCTTTGTCCCCCACAAGACCACCACGCCGCGGGACCTGATTGAACATCCCAAGGTATCTGTGGTCTTTATTTTGACTTCGGACGATAGTCACGTCCCACTAGCCATCGCTAGCCTCCAAGCGGGCAAAAATGTCTTCATCGAAAAGCCTGTTTCTCTTTCCTTGCCTTCGGTCCAGTCCATCATTGACGCCGAAAAGAAAGCTGCGGGTAACGCTCGTGTTTTTGTGGGCTATATGCGTCGGTATGCCCCGGGGTACCTGAATGCATTCAAGCGTGAAATTGCGACTATTCCAAAAATCCTGTATGCTCGAGTACGGGACTTCAGTGGCCCCAATGCGCAATTTGTGGACCAGAGTGGTACATTCCAAGTCAAAAATGCCGACTACCCTGTCAGTTCCACAGAGGAGCGCAACAAGCGCCTGGATGCGCTTTTCAAAGAGGCGTTCCCCAACCAGGAAATCACAGATGAGAAGAAGAAATACTGCCGATTTCTGGGTAGCTTGGGATCCCACGACATCTCTCTTATGCGCGAGACTCTCGGGTTCCCAGAATCTGTGGACGGAGTCTCCGCCAACGACCCTTTCTATAGTGCCATCATGACCTTCCGCAACCAAGATGGGTCAACCTATTCCACGACCTACGAGAGTGGCATTGACCGAGTCCCCATATTCGATGCCCATATTACTGTGTACGGCGACACCAAGCGGGTTACAATCAAATATGATAGCCCATATGTCAAGGGCTTGCCCATTTACGTCGAAGTGGAGGAGGTCAACGAGCAGGGTGAAATTCAACGACGCAATGTGCTCTCCTCTTATGAGGATGCCTACACGGCCGAGTTACAGGTCATGTACGATGCTTTTGCCAACGGCAAAGATATCAAGACGACTGCGGAGGATGCTAAGAAGGATCTTCAGATCTATGATATGATGTACAAGAAATGGGGTTGCAATTAAGGGGAATTTGAAAATACACAAATGAGCATTTGGGATCGGGTACTAACTTCAGCTGAGAATATACTCATGAAAATAGTAGCATTTTAAATTTATGATCTTCTACTGCGCGGGTCTAGATCAAGCGGAATCTCGAATGGATTGGAATCTGATTAGTGATGGTATACATCACATATGAAAGTATTTTTAGCGCGACGATTCCAGCAAGCCCAGCAGGCAGTCGCATTCCTGGGATGGATAAGGAGTAAATAATGATAGTACATAGGGTAGTCTAAATGTATAGGGGGGATAATCAATCGGGCCTTCCGGAAGACTCGGCCTTGGCAGATGATAGTGGAAGCGGGGATTTTGGCAAGAGGTGACACTGAGTGGGTCGGTGGAGCAGCAGAATGGACCAGCTCAGCCCCCAGCGATTATGAATGCGCCACCACAGAGAAGATGGGGAGGTGGTTATGGGCAGGGCATGGGCGGCAAGCGAGTGGGAGATGGGAGATGGGAGGTGATAGATGAGGGAATGCTCTGTATATGTGAATCCAGAGCACGGGGCACAGAGTACAGAGTACAGAGTGCATCTACCAATGCCAACGGGGAAATTAATGCAAGTGATCGATCTCTGAAACGGAGAGAACCAAGAATAGTTCCAACTCACGTAAGGCTTGCCAAGGCCCAAGGCTGGCGGATTCCTCGCTTGGCGGCCTTTCGGTCTTTCTGTCTCTCTCTTTCTCTCGGTCTACCTCACGTCTATTTCAGCACCACTCGTTATTAACATCTCACTCATTGACTCCTTCATTACCACCTTCGTTGAATACTCCTTCCAATTCTTTCCCGAACAAAATACTTGCGTGCATAATTCCAGCCCCTCTTTGGGTGTGGCTGTGCCGATCCCGACATCTCCGAGACCCTGAATCTGTTTCCCCATGGTTGCCTGGTCCCTTGAAGTTTATCGAGACTAAGTCCACCCATCCCCTCTGGTTGAATATTTTCAACCACCTGGGCCATGAAGTTTTCCAGGGCTTTTCTGCCCGTGATCGGTGCATTATTCGCTCTGATCGCGCCTATTCAAGGTATGCCTCGTCTTGTTTCCGTACCACCGAACGTCTGCTCATAGCCTACCTAGCGAGATCTCGCGCTTCACAAGCGATTCGTCAACTTACACCGATCGATAATGCCGTGATTCACACACCCTCCCACCAAATAGAGCACACCTCCCACTTCGATCTCACTTTCGAGCTACATCGCGATGGCAAGCGGATAAAGTTGGAGCTCGAGCCTAACCTCGACATTCTCGCCGATGATGCGAATGTGCGATACATGGACAATGACGGCAACTGGAAGGATGAGCCCTTTGAAAGGAGTGCCCATAAGGTCTTTCGTGGTCGGGCCCTTGTGGGATCGGGCAAGGGAAGATGGACTCCTACCGGCTGGGCAAGAGTCAACATCCGAAGGGATGGCCCTGAACCGCTGTTTGAGGGTGTATTCAGTGTTGATGAGAACAAACATCACGTCGAACTGCACTCGACCTACTCCGCCAAGCAGCGAGCGATTGACGCCGACGTGGAGGACCGCGCGTACGACTACATGTTGGTATACCGAGACACCGATATGATCCGCGGCCACGTCGAGCTCAAGCGATCCCTCGATGATCCCACCGGCTGCCAAGCGGATAAACTCGACTATAATTCCGAATTGACAAGCTCTCTTTTTCCGGTCGGCATCGACATGCCCGATGGCCAATGGGGATTTAGCCCACTGAATTCTATGTTTGGCATGAGCAAACGTAATGATGTTGGAGGAGTGTCCGGTAGCTCCGGTGGCGTGAATCTCAAATCAACAATCGGAGATACATCAGGATGCCCCAAGACAAAGAAAGTCGCGTTGATTGGCGTGGCTACCGATTGTCAAATGACCAATCAGTTTAAGTCCAACTCCACCCCCAAGGATGCTGCCAAGGAGTGGGTTATCAACCTGGTGAATACCGCGTCTAGCCTCTATGAAGACTCTTTCAACGTGTCTATCGGTCTGCGGAACCTAACCATCAGCGACGCTTCGTGCCCCACCACGGCCAACGATGCGACACCTTGGAATATGGGTTGTGATAGCGGGAACATCACTTGGCGCCTGAACGAGTTCTCCAAATGGCGTTCTGATCATGAGGACGATAATGCATACTGGACCTTGATGACCGGCTGCCCAACAGGACAGGAGGTCGGCGTCTCATGGATGAGTCGACTATGTTCATCAAGCCTCAGCAGTAGTGGAGGCAGCTCAGTCACTGGTGCCAACGTTGTAGTTGGCAATTCAGGGTCTACTTGGCAAATCTTCGCACACGAATCTGGACACACTTTTGGTGCCGTGCATGACTGTGACTCGCAAACATGCAAGGATGATCTTAACGAGTCATCCCAGTGTTGTCCGCTCTCGTCGTCAACCTGCGATGCCGATGCCAATTACATAATGAACCCTTATGCCGATGACAAAATGACCAAGTTCTCTCCGTGCACGATCGGCAACATCTGTGCAGCCATCGGCCGCAACAGCATCAAGTCAACTTGTCTCTCAGATAACAAGGGTGTTGTGACCATCAGCGGCAGCCAATGCGGCAATGGTATCGTGGAGTCCGGGGAAGATTGCGATTGTGGAGGAGAATCCGGCTGCGGTGACAATAATTGCTGCGATGCCAAAACATGCAAATTCAAAGACAACGCCGTCTGTGATGACTCCAACGACAACTGTTGCAATAAATGCCAGTTTTCCTCTGCCAACACTGTTTGCCGGGCCAGTACCAGTGAATGTGACAAGGAGGAGAAGTGTGACGGGAAATCTAGCTCTTGCCCGGAAGATGCATATGAAAAGGATGGAAGTTCCTGCGGTGACGGCCTCAAATGTGCTAGTGGCCAGTGTACGAGCCGAAACCGTCAATGTCGCTCTGTGATGGGTACATTGCTGAACAGCAACGACACCTGGGCTTGCGACAACACTGACCAGCCCTCGTGCTCTCTCGTCTGTGGCGCGCCGAAATCTTTCACCCAATATCCCTATGGCACCTGTATTGAGATGAATCAAAACTATCTCGATGGGACGCCTTGTGAATCTGGTGGCACTTGCGACTCCGGCCAATGCAAGGGCTCATCAGCTGCGGGTTGGATCAAGGATCACAAGAACCTTGTCATTGGCATCTGTGTTGGCGTCGGCAGCCTCATCCTCCTTGCCATATTCTTCTGCTTGATCAACAGGTGTCGCATGGCCAAGGCCAAGAGCCGTCTAGCGAAGAGGCCCCCGCCAGGGGCACCCCCTATGGGTCGCTATGCAGGCCCTCCGCCTCCTCGTGGCCCTCCGCAGGGCCAGTGGTATGGAAACTCTAATTATGGATATCAAAATGTCCCACCACCCGGGCCACCTGGGCCTCCACCCCGCTACGCTTGATGATTGCCTTACTTTCTCCACCTTAACGATAAACCTTCCTTTTCTTGCATTATTTGGATAATATGGATTCTATTGGAAGTGCCTTGAAAAATGCCTGGCACTGTCTTTGGCGTTAACGATAACTGGTCGATGGGGTTGGAGATTTCTTCATCTCCTTCCTTTTTGCATTATTAGGCTTCTCTTCTTGTGGATGTGTCTAATGTTCGTTCTTGAAACAATTTATTATTCTAGAGAGAAAGGATTCTCAACTACAAATTCATCAGACTAGACGTATCTTTGTTTGACGTTCCTCCATCGGGAATTAGGTTCATCTTCAATATCAAAGTTGTAGGTAGGCTCAGCGCAGTAAGAGAAAGAATTCACACTAAACAATAAGAAAACGAAGGACCCAACACCAGTGAAAGCACAAAAATAGAATCCCATGTAAGCCCATCAATCAATCTGACCAGCCTGACAAAAACAAAACGTAAAAACAAATGCATATATCTCATACAAAAGAAAAGTAATAAACAAACTCCCACGCTACTGCCAACAAATGCCAACAAATGCTTCCCGGGTAACACCACCAGCACCCTCCAAATCAAACTCCTCAATCATAGCTCTAAGCTCCTCCTCCTCGAGCCCAGTCTCACCAAGTTCCCTCGCCACGCGCCGCAGATCTTCGAGGTCAATAAATCCCTTCTGTCCTTCATCGAACAGCTCGAAGGCGCGCAGGATCTCGTCGCGCGGGTCCCGCTCGAGGATCTTCAGCGCTGTCACGGCTTGGAAGGAGGAGAGGGGCATGAGGAGGTTGGAAGGGTGTTGTGGGTTTGCGCCTGCGTTGCCCTTTGGCGCTTGGGGGTTGGCGTTGTTTTGTTGTTGTTGGACTTGCGGGCGTGGCACGCCATATGTTGTGAGGAGGGAGATGAGTTCTTGTTTTGAGAGGGTGAAGCCTAGGGCTCGGAAGGCGACACGGAGCTCGTGGTAGTCGAGGTGGCGGTCACGGTCGAGGTCGAAGAGAGTGAACTATTTGTTATTTTTTTTCAGGTGTTAGCCGTTACTGCTTTTTCTTCATTCTGAATATGGGAATTGCGCCGCGCCCGCTTGGTACGCTGTTTCATCATCTTTGGCTCATGCGAGAGAATACACGGCATGTAATTATTCTGCCTTGAATCTTGGGGGTATTGAGTCGGGGTTCTTACAGCTTCGTTGATCTCCTCTCTCTGCTCCTCCGTCAAGCGGTTCAACGGGTTCGCATCCTGCGCCGGTCCATGAGACTGCGCCGCAACCGCGGGGCCAGAAGACTGTTGAGGTGGCTTCGGGCCTTCAACACCAGGGTAGTCGGCCGGACCGGTGCCTCCCAAGGGACGGTGCCTGGAGAACGAAGAGGCGCTGAAAGGCATGGCGTTTGCGTTGGTAGAGCGATCTGGAAGTTTGGTCCCGGCGTATGAGCGCGAGGCGAAAGGTTGGCCGGAGGCCATTATGGGAGATGGGTCGGGGGTTTGGCAAGGGTTTCAAGAATGTTAATCGCAGATAGCTTCTGGGAGAATTGGGGCTCGCGGCCCGATGTGGAGTTGAGGTGTTGGCGGTGGAGAGATTCTTGAGACGCGCGGGACGCGGAATGAGAGGACCGACGTGGAGTGTGTGGGTGGGCCAGCACAGTTCAAGTTAACCTCGTACTAACTAGTTAACTACTACGTAGTAGTATGTTCCCACTTATCTTAAGTTATAATAAAGCCTGCTTCCGAGTCTTTTGAAAGCCTATCTCAAACCTGGAATATTTCCCAATACTTGTATTCTACATGACATCTCCTTGGTTATTTCTCGTTCAATGTCCGGCAATATCGACCACTGATCTACAAGGCGCTGGTTGTAGATGTTGATATGCATGCATCTACTTACTACTTATGGGTAGCTTGTTAATAATTGCCATTTTCTAAGCTAATATGTTGGCAGCGAACTGTAGCAGCGGTGAAACAACCTGCAATCCGAAAGGGTAAACAAAAGAGTGTAAGTGCAGCCTCAGCCTGCCCCTGTGCTTTGGACCATAACATTATTAACAGTGCTTTGATAACAACATCGCATGTGATTATACACACCCAAAGAAGAAAACAAACGATCGATTCCTTTCAAGGATCAAGCGTCGTAGGTGGCTCTAAATAATTGCTCGAACTGGGGAGAGTAGTCACCGAAGTCGTTCTCTTCAAAAGCGCCGTCAAGGGTGAAGCCAAGAGGAGAAATTCTGCCAAGATCATCATTCGAGGTCATCCATTGCCCCCACTGTACCGAGGGGATACTCGGATCCATGGTGGATAGATTGTCTAGAGGAACTGGAAAGAACGGGAGGTCCGCCGGGTTGTCTTTGCTAGGCAGTTTCAGGTGAGAACAACCTTCACCAAAAGACTCAGGCGTAGATGGTTGCGCACTGCCGGATCGACTCGGAGAGGGACTAGAGCTGCCAGGGTATTTTCGGACGCACTCTTTGCCACTTCGTTTACACAGTGGGCAAGGATTACCCAGTCCACATTTCTTCTTGCTCTGGTAACATGCAATACATGCCCCTCCGATTTCTTTCAAGCGTCGACCGTCTTCCTTCTGCTGCGCTCGTTCCTCGTCAGTTCGTATCAGCTTCTCGCGGTAAGACTTTGAATTGGGCGGATCTTCCATGATGATCGTGAGGTTGCACTCGGGGGATGGCTCTCTGCTATATCGACGCGAAGTGGCAGGGGTGGTCGCAAATCCGTACCCTCGATATTCCACGACGCTGCCGGGACGAGGGAGGTGAAATGCATGGCCGTTGATAGACTGAAGATGTGGATTTGGATCAGTCGAAAGATGGGGGGGGCAGGGGCGAACGCTCCGGGTAATATTGATGGTGACGATGTCTCCAGCGCTTGATAGTTTTCTGCTGTCGTAGGGTCTTTCCATCGAATATTGTTGGAAGGTGGTCGCGTATTCGGGTGTAAGGTGATGAGCAGACGGGCAAAATCCACAGGGGTCCCCTGAGAACCAAGATACGAGCCGAAATGCCCAGCCTGTATATCTGTTGGAGCGGTCTCGATTCTGCTTGGCCCTTCCCAGTCGAAATGATGCCGATGTCTTCACCAACCCCGAGTCAGACTGGATGGTGGTTGGGAGAGACATCTCGGTGAACCTCTCTATCGATATTTGGGAAAGTTGCTGACCGAGAAGCGATGAGAAAGAAGACAGGTGTAGAAAATGATATTGGGCGTAGGAGTTGTACCGTAATGAGAGTCAAGGTAAGTCAGGTCGCGTCGTATCTCTGATATACCTGGGCTAGGCCAACCCCCCCACAGTTTGAATAATGGGGGATATATTGTGGGGAGGAGAGTGATAAGGGTTCAAGAAAATCCTTGAGTCGATCTGAATATCCTCAAGAACATTTTCAGCAGGAACGAGTGGGCGAGGATAGGAAAGTATGATTGCCCTGGCGTGCCAGCTTTCCTAAAGAGGAAGTCGTCGTCGTTCAAGTCCGGCTTAGTAGTGGCTTCCGTTGACGAGTCTGGCTTAAAATGGACGCGGGCAATTGACTGTTGCGGGCGAGATACTAGAATAACCGGGATCCTCATGTTGTGGTATGCCCCAAGTTCTCATCACGCCTTTTGATATTCATTGTAATTCGGAAGCATGTTGAAACTTGGCCATAAGTAGATATTTGTAAAGCAATCCAAATCCCCGGTATATGAACTTTAGGTGAAGGTGACTTGGGGGCGGTATCGGAACATGCCAGTCATCACTGCTACGTAGACCATCGAGCAGGGTCTCGTCGCGTGCCTAGGTCCAGATCCTCAAGGAACGTTCGTCCAAGGATTTGTTCAGGTAGATAGTCCTGTTCCACCTGACCGTCGACGTAATGAGGGTTGTACTTGTACTCCTTCCCATAGCCGAGCTCCTTCATCAGTTTTGTGGGGGCGTTTCTCAGGTGAATTGGAATTGGCAGTCCTGCCACACCTGGCTCGCCGAGAGCAGCAAAGGCATTGTTTAACCCTCTATAAGCCCGAGTGCTCTTCTTCGAGAGTGCCATAGCAACAGTCGCATGTGCAAGATTGATGCGTGCCTCTGGTAGACCGATCTTCTCCACGGCGGCATGTGTCGAAGTGGCCAGAGTCAACATGGAATTGTCTGCAAGACCAATATCCTCGGATGCCACTACAATGAGACGTCGTGCAATGTATAGTGGATCCTCTCCAGACTGGATCATACGTGCTAGATAGTATAAAGCTGCATCTGGATCACTTCCTCGGATGGATTTGTGGAAAGCGGATATCGTATCATAATGTTGATCCCCGGCCCGATCATAGACAAGAGTCTTAGTTAAAGAGCCTTTTAGATCTTCCTTTGTCATTCCTCGTCGCTTGGAAAGATCCATAGCCAGCTCTAGGAGGTTGAGGGAAGTTCGGGCATCCCCATCGGCAAATCGGGCAAGATAGCGGATCAGCTCGTCGTCTACCAGCCCCGTAGGATTGTAGTTTGGACCTTCAACCTTCACTGCGCGTTGCAGAATCGCTTCGATGTTCTCGTCGGTAAGTTTGGCCAGGGTGAATGTCCTGCAGCGAGAAAGGAGAGCATTTTGAAGCTTGAAGGATGGATTCTCGGTGGTCGCACCGATCAAAGTTACTTGTCCCGACTCGACACTTGGAAGGAAGCAATCTTGTTGGCTCCTCGAAAATCTGTGAATTTCGTCACAGAAGATAATGGTCTTCCGACCTGTCAAGCCCAGTTCGCTACGAGCTTCGGAGAAGATCTTCTTGCACTCCGCAACGCCACTGCTTGTGCTGTTAATCTCGACAAAGCGACTCCCGACCAGCGAAGCAATCACCCGAGCGATAGTGGTCTTTCCGGTCCCAGCACCTCCCCACAAGATCATGCTAGGAACTCGGTCCTGCTCAATGAGTCCTCGAAGAACGCCATTCTCCCCGACAAGCTCCTGGCCGCAGACTTCATCCAGATTTTTAGGTCGCATTCGCTCAGCAAGCGGAGCTGCTTTATAGAAGGCGTTCACCTTCGGACGCTTGGCTTGTGGTTCAGCACCGTTTCCATTTGGTTGTGTTGTTGTATCCTTATCTCGAGGCGGTGTCTCTTGCATAAACGATCTCTTGCCATTGAGAGAGTGCGGTGTCTGTACAGTAGAGCGAGAGGGGGACTCTTTGGTGATGTTGGGTTGAGTGGATGCTTTCCGAGCAGAGGGCGGTTGGAAGATACTGGGAACTGGGCCTTTTTGGGACGAGGGCTGATCTCCGGGAGAGGACGATGAGTCTTCCAAGAAGTTCTGACAATCGGAATCGATATGATCGTTGATCTTTAATTGTGGAACAGACTTGCTGCAAATCGGACAGGACACCATGGTATATTAGGACTGGGTAGTGCAAGGGAGTTGTACTGCGAGGCCAGGTTGAACTGGCACAGTTGTGTTGACACAGCTCAATCCAAGTAAAGTGATGGATGGCTGATGGCTGATGGCTGATGGCTGATTGGCTGAAGCGACGCGACGCGTGGATTAGTCAGCTCGTGATCCGGGGTTGCTGCCTGAGTGCCTGACTATCTCATAGCTAAGAGGAAGAGGAAGAGGAAGAGCTAAAAAAGACATGGATACAAAGGAGAAGAAAAAGAGCAGTCAATAATTCCATAGTAGGATTAAATGGAATTAATGAAGAATTAATTAATAAATAATAAATAATAAATAATAATTCATGGAACAGCTCAACACTAGATATTCCCTGAATACAGTACTCCTACTCTGCGGAGAAAACTGTCCCGACCTCGGAAAGCTAGCACGCAATCCGCCGTGACTCCGTGACTCCGTAATCCGTGACTCCATTGTCAATTTGCTCTGCTCTCTCCCCCGCACTTACCTTCCTCCATGCTTGCTGCTCGATATCCTCTTCTCTCCCTTGTTCGATCTACGCGCCCTTCTCGACAATTTGCCTCCATTTCCCCTCTACCCCGCATCTCCGATTACGGCGCAAGAACAATGTCGGCAACCGCTGCGCGGCCCGACCCTTTCAAGCCAGCTGCGAGAGTGGCTGGCCAACGCCAGGATGTTTGGTGCGCCCATCAATTGACAAAGCGCACACCCTGCAGGCCCCGCTAATCTTGCGCATACAGGTCGATTGTCAATGAAGCCGCTGCCGCTTCGCCAGTTCAGCCGATCGTGAACATGGGTCAAGGGTTCTTGTGAGTAATCGGGAATATGATATACATAACCCTGGTCGTTTGTCAATTGAATTGCCCTAACATAAGCTCTTCTTCTCTCTTCTTCTCTACAGTGGCTACAACCCTCCCCAATTCGCAATCGATGCTGCAAAGGATGCCCTGGACCGGGTAGAATGCAACCAATATTCACCGACGAAGGTGAGCACGTGCCGAACATGTCGAAACCGCAGAACAACCTTGTTCACAGTCAACTAGGGTCGTCCTCGCCTCAAGCAGGCTATTGCAGATGCATACTCGCCCTTTTTCGGCAAGACCATCAACCCCGAGACCGAGGTCTCCATCACGACTGGAGCTAACGAGGGTGAGACTATGCAATAGTCATAAGTGTGATCCCAGAATATTCAGCTGACGAGGGATATCATATGACCAGGAATGCTCAGTGCTTTCATGGGCTTCATTGAGCCTGGCGACGAGGTCATCATCTTCGAGCCCTTCTTCGACCAGTAAGTTTCGGCATTCTTTCCGAGGTCTATCGGGGTACTCAACAAGTGGGAAATAGATATATCAGCAACATTGAAATGCCCGGCGGGACGATCCGATATGTGCCCCTCCACCCACCAAAGGATGGTGCGACCAAGACTTCGCCCGCGTCGGAGTGGAAGATTGATTTCCAGGAGCTGGAAAACACCATCAACCCCAAGACCAAAATGATTGTGAGTTTCTCAACCTATACCGTTCGTCTATAACCCGAATGCTAACTTGGTGATGAAAAAAGGTATTGAACTCACCGCACAATCCCGTAGGCAAGGTCTTTTCCCGAGAGGAGCTCCAACGCATTGGTGATCTGTGCGTGAAGTATAATCTCATCATCTTGTCTGATGAGGTATACGACCGTCTGTTCTATGTCCCCTATACCCGAATCGCGACTCTTTCCCCCGAACTTTACGAGCGCACCCTTACCGTGGGATCGGCGGGTAAGGCCTTCTACGCCACTGGATGGCGCGTCGGCTACTTGATCGGACCCGAGCATCTGATCAAGTACGTCGCTGCTGCGCACACCCGTATATGTTACAGCAGTGTGTCGCCTCTTCAAGAGGCGGCCGCAGTCGCCTTTGAGCAGGCAGACAAGCAGGGTTTCTGGGAAGAGAGCAAGAATGAGATGCAGCAGAAGATGAAGCTATTTTGCGAGATCTTTGATGAACTGGAGATCCCCGTATGTGTCCTTTTGTGTATCATTTCAGAGAAGAACGCCGCTAACGAGCATTTAGTACTCCGAGCCCGAAGGTGGCTATTTCGTCCTCGCTAACATGGCCTCTGTCAAATTGCCAGCCGATTATCCCTTCCCGGCTCATGTCGCTAACCGCCCTCGTGACTTCAAGCTCTGCTGGTTCCTCATTCATGAGGTCGGAGTGGCTGCTATCCCTCCCACAGAGTTCTACACCGATGCAAACGCACATATCGCGGAGGACTACCTCCGTTTTGCCGTTTGCAAGAATGATGACATTCTTGAGACTGCCAAGGAGAGACTCCGGGGTCTCAAAAAGTATATCTCCTAGAGAAAGAGGTGTTTATGCTTACTTATAGATGGATAAAGAGGTGGAGGCATATAGCGTAGAGAGTGGCCCAATCCAACATCATCGAACGAATCTCTTTTAAATAGCTTGATATAATTCTGGCTATCCGTTATCGCATTCGGATTTGATAATTGTCCCTAAAGTTCATGATAATCTTGTCTTTCCACTTGTTTTTACTACTACAGTAGTACCAAGGTCCATGTGGGAAACTCTATTCCAATGTCCACGGATCGTTTTAATTCGAACTTACTTAAATCCTACAGAGGCTCATAACTATTCCATGCAAGACCCATGTATTGATTTCAATTTTGAGATTGTGAGTATCACCGCGAAATAATAAAAGCCTTACCACCACCTTCATATCCTCAGCAATTGACCCCTTCAAGTTCAATCGGCCCAGATCCTGCCCCTTCAAACTGCTCACCGCGTCGGAAAAGGCGCTGGTGTTTGGGTAACACTTCGTCAAAGCCTACACCGCGCATTCGATCTTGTGCCTTACTCACTTTTGGATGAGTAGTTCGGTTGACACGCAAGATCCAGTGCAGAGATTCCAATCGTTCGCATTCCAATCGGTGAAAAACTCTCGTGCTTTGGTCCCCCAGCAGATATTGTAGACGTTCACTGGAACAGATTGCATTCTGGCAGTGGTTGGGGTTTTTGCCGTTCCATTCTGTCTGACAGGCGTGTTTGGGCCCCACGGTATTTGGAGGGAAGTCGAGGCCGGTTTCTCGGAAGATCTGGTCCTGCACAAGGGCTGCGTTGTAGTAATCCCATTGATTAAGACTCTTCATCTTGTCCCTTACCAGGCGAAAGAAGTACTCGACCAATCTAGAATTTGTCACGGGAGCAAAGAGACTGATGGCCAGACATCTGCGGAATCGGTCTTTCTCCTCGGGGTCGTCGAACTTGAGAGGATAGAGAGGCAGGACAGATATCTCCTGCTGTGCGTAGGGGTTCTCCTGATCCGTGGCGTTGGGGTTGCTGTAATCAAAAACGATATAGTCAGCTGCTTTATGTGAGGTATTGAAACAAACAGCCTGTCGGTGGCGTTGAGGTGTGTCCCAGCCATGGATGTTGATCAGCAAGGGGATGCCTTCGCGGACGTCGTGTGGGATAGAATCTGGAACGCAATAGTGTCTGAAGGTCAGCTTTTCGGAGCCCCAGTGGCTCTGAAGATCGAGAACTAGGTGATCTTGGCAGCAGTATCTGGTTTTTGAATATGGCCCACAGCATGGGCAGATTACCGTTGATCCATCGTACAGATTGCATACCTTTTGACATCCGCTTTTCCGGCATGTTAGGGGATGGAACATCAAGTCAATAAAGAAGCTCCCATCTGTTGGCTTTGCTAGCACTTGATATCTCTTGGGGTCCTGGACCATTTCTCGGTTTGCTGGAATAGACCGAGGGATGTAAGTGAGAGCCGAAGCGACAGGACCTGGGAAACTTTGAGAGCTTGCTGCCAGGTTCGGAGGGCTTGAAGCCGTCCGTCCTGTGCAAAAGGGATCTGTTGAGCTGTCATTTTTCATTTCTGTAAAGGTTGAGTTCGATGAACTCGAGCGATTTTTCAAAGGTGTCTGTGTGATGGGTTGAGTGTGGGTGGTGGATTGAAGTGGTGGAGTGAAAGAAGTTGTAGGACGTGCACTGGGTTGGACTACACCAACAAACGCGGAAGCTTTATCGATAAGCGAGGATGAATTTTGCACTGGAGATTTCCCTCCTTTCGTAGTTTTTGCACTGACTCCGCGTAAGAAGTGTTGCTGAGATTCGCAGTCCTTGCCGTAGTTTGCCATGCGCTCCTTGCCGTGGATGCCTGCCATCTGAACCATTTGTTTTTCGTCGCTCAATAATTCAAGATCTACAAATTCTTCGTAGATGCTACGGCGAGCCTGAAGTTCGATTGAAATATTGTTGGAGAGAAATACCGAAAGTGCGCTGGGGGGACATGTAGTTGGGGGGTCAGAGGTGCCTGGTGTCGATATAGGGAACGGAGTCCCCACAGCAGGTGAGATGAGAACACCTCCAGCGGATAAGAGCGAAGGGAGAGGAGAAATCTCAATGGCTGGGCCACTTGCCATGAGCGAGGTTTCAAGCTTCTCCTGCTGCTGGGAATATGTTGCTGCTGTCTCTTCTCGCTTCTGAGTCTGGTGTCGCTTCTTTTGGCGAGCTTTCTTCTGTGCATTTTTACTCCGTGGCGTATGCACTACAGAAAGCGGATTGGGCTTTCGGCTCAAATTTCCTCTTTCTATTCCAGGACTGGCAATGTCTCCATGTTCTTCTTGGTTTTGTGATTTCACTCGCCCCTTGCCTTTCGTTTTCCTGCGATGGAAAGTTATATCCGGATGCGCTCTTTGAAATCGGCTCGCAATGATTCCAGCGAGAAGGTCACCGGAGATCCATGCCATCGGAAGTGTGGTGGTAAGGTTTGGTATGCTAAATGGATTCTTTCTCCGATACAGGGTAGTCCAATATTGAAACCGTAGCCATATCCGAACAGGGAGGACCATGATTTTTGAGAACTTGACCTATTAAAAGTTAGTCGTAAGTCTTTGAAAGAGGGGACCAAGAGCTCTGACAGGATCCAATCCAGTGCCTTGGTATTCAGCATCATTTTCATCGACCGTCACGATCAAGTGGTCTTCGGAGTCAACTTCAAACTGGAGATAGCAAAGTCCCGCACGCCGAATCCAGTTGAGGTTGCACCCGAAACTATAGGATTTGCGATTTCGACATTTCTTCAAGTTCCTCGGGTGAATTTTCCGTTTCAAGTCCTGTTTGACCATGGTCACTTCCGACTCTCCCGTGTATGTTGTTCGCATGCCGAGGATATTGGCTCCTTGAATGAGCTGCTGGGTTTTGCGAAGGAGCCCCTCTCGTGTATCAGGGTAGTCATGAGGGAGCTTGAACGAGAATTCCACAAGGTCCATTACCCAATCAATCTGGTAATCGAAGTCAGAGTCCAATGGTTCTAGGTTTGAGTAGGGATCCAGCTGGAACGATCGCTCGTGCGAGAGCCAATTCCTGACGGTCAGTCTCATTGCGCAAATTCCGGGTGATTCAGGGGTTGTATTCTCACTCCCCTCGAGGACCTTTGCCGTAGTGGTGCTCATATCTCCGAGAGTGTGCATTGGGGATGGAGTGAGAGAAAAGAGAGATCTGGGCCAATGCAGATGGGAAACTCCGGGAGTGGAAAGTTGAGTAATACGAGGTGGAGCGACGAAGAGATAAAAGATTGCAAATCTATTGAGTGACATCGGCTCGTTACTGGTGCCTGGTAGGTAGTCGTTTGTCTAGTTTGTTGGATGTTCGCGCAATGCGACCTCAGGCTCAGGCATCAGACCCGCCCCCCCCCCCCCACACTTCCATGTTTATCCTCGGATTATTTTCTTTCATTTCTTTCATTCGCTCAACAAATCGATATTCTAGATCTTTTAGGGTGGGCTTTCAATCTTGATTGTTCCAAATTCTAAGTTTGTTAGAACTTTCTGTGTCGGATAATTCACTAGCGGTGAATGTTGATGTCGGGTCGACGGCAACAAGTGGGCAACTTGAATCACTCCGAGTCGTGAGCCCAACCTAGCTGCGCACTGTCAGCTTCAGAGTGATGAATAATACTAATATGCCTAACAGCATATTCCCCTAATTTTGTTTTGATATACTAGTATCATAATATTCTGATAGATGACTTGGGCAATCACGTGTGAAACAGTGCCCTATACTGGTGCCTTAGAACGAGAAAAATCGAGGGAAATATATTAATTTATCGTAGGACTCAACATAATGCCCAAGTGGCTTTTACTGATAGGTAACTTTAAATAAGAAAAAA
This sequence comes from Penicillium waksmanii, assembly GCF_028829765.1. Classification (NCBI taxonomy): domain Eukaryota; kingdom Fungi; phylum Ascomycota; class Eurotiomycetes; order Eurotiales; family Aspergillaceae; genus Penicillium; species Penicillium waksmanii. The sequence continues at coordinate 1,697,589 of NW_026643252.1, forward strand.
TAAAATATAAAACATAGTCTAGGGGGGTTTCGAGAGAGTATCAGGCACTGTAGTGCTTTTTTATTGAGAGTAATTTCCTTGCCAATACTAGTCCTCGTTATTACTACACAGCTAAACATGATGCCAATGTAGACACTATAAAATGCGTTATTTCTTATTTCCCTCACTTATTTACGGAGACTGGGTTGACGTAAATGGGCGCCTCGGAGCATTTGGGAGATACGGAGTCTCCTTCATTGTCGGTATAATACGCGTTGGACCTGCGGAAAGGATCATACGTATGGGCAAAGACAGCGTCCAGTTCCTCAAGGGTACGGCCCTGTTCGAAAGGAAAACAATACGTTAGCCAGTAGCGATGGCCCGGGCGCGGAGAAAGAACTGACCTTGGTCTCTGGAAGAAAAAAGAATGTATACAGCAAGGCCACAAGCGAGACACTGCCAAATACCCACCCGATACCGAAGTGGATGTGCTCCATCATATACGGGATAATGAAGTTCATCACGAACGCCCAAATGACGTTCCATGCAGTTCCGACCGACTGTGTCTTTTCACGGACTGCGGCATTTGGAATTTCTGCTCCTAATAGGTATGGGATTGAGGCCCCACCAGCCTAGGCAGAGAATTAGTGAAGGACCTCTCATATATACAACAATTGTCATATATACAACAATGGGGGGCTTACATTATAGAATAGCTGGTATAGCATAAAGGCTGCTACGATGGCATCTCGAGAAGCAGCGGTCGGATGGGCTACCCCTCCCAGGCCTGCGAGTACATACATCCAAAGGGCTTGAAAGGCGTAGCTCATGAAGAGTGTATACCGCCGGCTGCAGATAGGAAATTAGAATGGCCTTGGGTGAAGAACTTATATACTTACCCCAACTTGTCAATAAAACACATAGCCACGAGCACAGCGACGACACCAAGAACGCTACTGGCAAGGGGATAGGTGTAGGCGTATTCTGCATACCCGTTCTGCTGGTAGAATTTTGTCTGGTAGGTTGATACGAATGCTTGTCCAGTGGCCTATTTGATTAAATATTTGTAACGGAGTCGGAATTTTGTGGCCTACCTGTTGAAAAAAGTAGAAGACAATGACGATGGAGGTGCGGCGGAGGTTGCTTCCTCGGATCAAGTCTATCCACGCGCTTTTGTGTACTACTTCGCGTAGACCCTCTCGAATCTCACTGATTTCTGCTTCGCACTTGCCGTTTGATGCATCTTCCTCGGGGCGTAGTCGACGTAGAGATGCAATAGCATCCTCATCTCGGTCTTTAGAAAGTAGCCACCGGGGAGAGTTCGGTATGAAGATGCTGCATATAATGATCACTGTAGGGCAGGGAAATATGAGTGACGATCAGAGTATACCCAGGGGAAGTGAATTTACATACACACAGGAAATATAAGCTGAATTCCTGTTATTGTCTTCCAGCCTACTCCGCTCGATTCAGTCTCATAAGCCTTGTTGGCACCACTGGCAACGAGACTACCTGCTACAAGGAAGAGCTGCAAGGAGACCACAACAAGACCGCGGAATGAGGCTGGGACAATCTCCGACTGATATGTTCTGTAGAAAGATTCTTATATTAGCTAAATAATAGCATGCTGACTTCATTCTGAGAAGAGGAACTCACGTCACATCAACCTCTACTAAACCAATAGAGATGTATACAATAATTCGGCCCACAATAAACTGTACAAGGCGTCCAGTCCCGGGCCCAATATCAGCGGCGGTGATTTCAACTATGGTAGTACCCAATCAGAACTATGACGGCCCTCGGGAGAGCAGTGAACTCACCGATGACACCAATGATCGAAATAACGGAGAGAGCATAGAGCACCATGCGGTGTCCGTACTTCTCTATCGCGGGGCCCGCAGCCAAGCAACCAAAAAACTTTCCAATAAATGCCAGAGATGACAAAAGGGACGTGTTGAGAGAACTGATTTTATAGGTCTGCGTTTCCGGTTGATAGGTACCAAATTGATTGACGAAGCCCTACAATCAGTCAGCTACATAATCTGCCTAACGGCATAGTGTCAATCATTGTCTTTACTATACCGGATTACCAAGAATCCCACCAAAGCTCCCGGTGTCAAACCCAAACAACATGTCGCCTGTGAGCAGACAGAAACAAGAGAACAGCAGCATAGGGGCCGCCATGGACCGGAAAGAACGTAGAGTCGTCATTTTGCTGCGGCGTAATGACCTTCAAAAGGGCCAGTAAAGCTTCACCGGAGTCGGCTTGAAAAAAGAAGAATGGCAGGTAAAACTGCAAGTTATTTTAATAAAAGGACGATGGACGGCGGTGGGCTTATATGATAAATTTTGGTGAGGTCTCCAGGGTCCAGAGCGACAGAAAGAATCCATTGGATATCCTACCGACGTTAGCTGCGATGGCATAATTACCCCACAACCTGGGGTAATTGAAAACCAACCAGCGCGGCTGCACCATTACTGTGCCGGTCGATCTGGCTCTTCTCGCTCGGAGTTCCATCGAACATTCCCGAGCGATATGGGTCCAGTCTTCCGAGCGAGCTGTCTTTGTTCCGAGCGAGGTGGGTGCATTCCGAGCGAGGACGCATGGAGTTCAACAATCCCTTATTCCTTTATTGTTTCCTCCGTGACTCGAATAAATTGGCTGTCGCAATTCAGTGTCCACTCTGTCGTTATAACAAACAATTCTTTTCTCTTTCGTGAGAAGCAATTGTATTAATGATCCGTAAAATACTCTGTCCTTTTGGCGATCCTCTACACTCCCGTCCAGCATGGATAGCTCTCTGAAACAGCCAAACTTTCTCTTCATTCTCGCAGATGATCTAGTAAGTCCATTATAGTTGTCTTAATGAATTATATTTGCTAAACGGTTACGATAGGGGTTCTCCGATATAGGCTGCTATGGATCCGAGATACACACGCCAAATATTGATGAGCTCGCAGCGCAAGGTGCAAGAATGATCAACCACCATGCTGCAGCCGCTTGCTCGCCGACACGAGCAATGCTACTGAGCGGGACAGATGCCCATCTCGGTGGACTAGGCACTCTGATCGAATTCAAGCAAAACGCGAAGGGCGCGGAGCGGTGGTCAGGCAAAGCCGGCTACGAGGGGTTTCTCAATCGCGATGTGGCTGTCTTGCCTGAGATACTACAGGACAACGGATACTTTACTGTGATGTCTGGAAAGGTGTGTATTATGTCAGGTTACTGCTAAAGTCTGGCTATACTATCGATACTTATTTTATCACAGTGGCATCTAGGTATGCGGACGTCACAAGGCCCATGGGAGCGCGGCTTCCAGAAGGCATTTGCAATGCTCCCTGGATGCTGCAATCATTACGGATGGGAGCCGGTTCAGGAGAAATTCCCCATTGGTGGACGACCTATCCATGCTGAGCTAGGGCAGAAAGTAGATTTGTGAGTGGGCTTATTACATTATTGCCCCAACTCTACCAGTACTGACCAGTATTACAATGCAGAACACCGAACAAGACCGAAGACCCTGAAGGTTTTTATTCGACAGACTATTATACCAACCAGTTGATTAAGTATTTCGAAGAGCGAACGGAGGATGAGAAGTCGAAACCATTCTTCTCGTTCCTACCATACACTGCGCCCCATTGGCCTCTGCAGTGCTCCCGCGCACAGCGTGATAAGTGAATATACGCAACCCGCAAATCCAGTATTGTTTTGCTAATCTATCGGCAAGATACAAGGGAGTCTATGATGATGGCCCATACGCCCTTCGTGAGCGCCGACTTGAGAAGCTCGTCGAAATGGGCATTATCGACGAAGCGATCGTTCCGCATAAAGTAGAGACGAGTAAAGTAGGGGCCGAAGAATGGGATGCCTTCACCCCAGAAGAAAAAAAGCTCTCAATCCGTGCGATGGAGACATACGCAGGCATGGTCGACTCTATCGATGTGAATATTGGCAAAGTCATCGAATATCTGAAGATGACAGGCGAGTACGACAACACCTTTGTCGTTTTCATGAGCGACAATGGGGCAGAAGGAGCGGCGTAAGTCCCACCCCGTACATCTTTGACTTTTTTCCGTTAATTGATATTTTCGATAATTAGATTGGAAGCTGCCCGTAAGTATCGTTCACTCTTAAACGACTGAATGCCAAAAATTAACCTCGATTTTAGCTGTCTTAGGTACAGATATCAAGTCTGCGATCCACAAATATTATGACAATTCATACGAGAACATCGGTGCTTACAACTCATACACGTGGTACGTCGCGCTGGCAAGTTATGAAAGAAGAGCAGCTAACTGTAATAGGCTTGGTCCTCTATGGGCCCAGGCATCGACCGCACCCTCGAGGCTCTTCAAATGTTTCCCATCCCAGGGAGGTATTTTAGTTCCCTGTGTAATCAAGCCTCCCGCAAGTAGCTTTCCCCAATTATCACCAGGCTCGTTAAGTCGATCCTTTACAACGGTCATGGATTTTGTTCCCACATTTCTTGATTTGGCGGGTGTATCTTTACCGCCACCGGTTACCAACGGCACTCGAGCGATGACCAAATTCCGCGACAGGGATGTGCACGCCGTCCGAGGCACTTCGTGGGTACCATTTTTCGATCGTGGGGAAAGCGTTGAGGACAATGTGAACTGGGCAATTCATTCTTCTTCAGAGCCTATTGGATGGGAGCTCTCTGCTCGTGGAGCATTGCGCAAAGGTGACTGGAAGATTGTGCATTTTGCGAAGGCACAAGGAGGTGCTGGAGAGGGGGATGATGGATGGGAATTATTTAATATCTCACGGGACCCGGGAGAGACGAATGATTTAGCGCAGGAAGAGCCAGAAAAGTTCCAGGAACTATTAGATTGCTGGGATGAGTACGTGATCGAGTGTGGGATTGTTTGGGGGGAAAAGGCTGTGGCGCCAGGGTTGGGCGAAGATGAAGCACCAGAGCTGTGGGAGGATGAAATGGAGCTGCAAAAGTGCTGGATGGAGGCTCGTGGGGGAGCTCGGCCTAGTTGCTAGTACTGGTAGTATTAACCAGTAGACACTGTATCCTTCTTAGTTAGACTACGCTACGAGTCGTAGGTGAAATTCATAAAGTACATAGCCAAGACACTGGATTCAGGCCAAATTGAAAAGGGTGGAATAGGTTGAAGTTACCAATATCACGATGTTGCAGTACTATCATTAGACTGGCGGGTATCCAATGAAGTGATCTGATTTGGCCTTTCCCCGCCACCACCTCCAGTTTTCCCATTTTCCCAATTTTGATTCCTACAAACTTTGTCCTCCGAATGGACAGCCTAACACCGCCCATCGCAGTGCACATGTCTGGAAATATTGAGTCGAGAAGAGCACGAATTCAGCGGACGCGCACGGGTTGTCAAACATGCCGATCTCGGAAGGTTAGTGCTTCACGTTCGTAGGTGAACGAGCATGATCTGACCTCCAACAACAGATTAAATGCGATGAAAAGAAGCCTTACTGCACCCAATGCTACAGAGGAAACCGTACATGTACTTGGTTCAAAGAGGAGCCAAAACGCACAAGGACTTCTCGCAGAGCCAACGCGACGGCGTGTGACGGATGTCGCGCCAAGAAGGTCGGTCCCCGTTCAAGCTACCATCATGATTGAAACATATCTCCGACACCATCACTCCTAGTTAAAATGCACCGATGATTTCGGTAATATATGTGAGAGATGTCGGACACAGGGCATTGAGTGCATGAGGTCTCGACCGCTTGCTGACCCTGTGTCACCGGATCTCTCGGACAGCTCATCGTCGCAGCGCGCGCGACTAGGCCAGCTACCAGAGGGCAAAGAGCTCCAGGATATTGTCCAGTTATACTTCTCATCCGTGCACCGTATGCTATGCGTTTTAGTCCGTGAAAGGTGTGATGTTGACTAATATCGCTCCAGATTTCGGCTTCTTCGCTTTTGTCCACCCTCTCCATTTTCAACGACTCTTGGTCAATGGGGAAGCCCCGCGTGAACTAACTCTAATGATGATTGCCAGTGCTTGTCGGTAAAAAAATTCCAAAGCCCCCCCACTTGCAGTGCAGTATCGTCGGAAACCATCGTTGATGTTCTGCAGGTTCGGCGCCCCAATCACCACCGAGACCCTGGCCCGAGCCGATGGGTGGGCCGATGCAGCAATCAGTGCTCTTCTTCCGCGCATATATAAAGGATTTGGAGCCGTTCAACTCATGGTAAGTGCCGGATTTGTCTAATGCAGTCCAATTCACTAGCAAAGACTGACTTCGACCTGTTATCAGACAGTACTCCTCGCGCAACACTATGACTTTCATCGCGGACATTTTACATCTGCATGGCTCTTGGGAGCTAGCTGTACACGGTAAGCTTGTCTCGCTGCGTGTTTCTCCATGAGATCCGCCAAGAAGTAACTAATCCACTGCAGCATGATGCAAATGATGTCTCTGCACATCTTCGATCGCGCATTCCCTGCAGACTTCCCATCACACCAACGCCTGTCACCTCTTCTGTCGCGTGAATCACTCCGTCGGATCGCGTGGTCTACGTTCTACCTCGACTCAATGACTGACGGGGGGCGATATGGATCCCAAACAATTGACGAACGCGCTTACCGTGTCCAGCTACCCTGTGACCAAGAGAGCTTCCTGTTTGACGACCACGTCGTTACCGAACCGTTGATTCCAGATGGTATGATCACTGCGCAGCGAACAGGCGATAGCCTCCCGCATGCATCCCTCGATATGTCGGCCTATCTTTTACGCACCGCGGCGGCTCGTCGCCGCGGCCTGCACTTTGCATTCCGTGCCTCGTACCAGGAGAACACAGTTGAACATCTGACTGCAGGTCTATTAGTGATTCAAAAGGATTTGGAGGCTGTTTTTGTTGACTTACCACGTCGGTTTCAGTTCAATGATAACAGTCTGCTCTTGCATCGGGACCGGTTACCAACATTTATCATGCTGCACGTTTTGCGACACAATCTGTTCATGATTCTGGGTCGAGCGGCACTAACTATCTATCTGCGAGATCCTACCAAGACCGATCTAATAAACGAAGTCCGGTGTAGTAGAATTTCTCAGGCTCTCTCCGTTTCAAACTTGATCTCTGCAGGACTCAACGAGAGGCTCATATTCGATCCACATATTGGCGTACAGGCCTACGTTGCTCTTGAAAGTAAAGTCACCGTATTAGCAAACAACGCCAAGGATATCTACTTACTATAATTCTACAGTTCTCCTTTTTGAGCCTCGTCGGTTGGCCAGTGTCGATGATTCGAACGACTTCAACACCCCAACGCTGACAGCAGGCATTGTTCATTGCCTGACAGTCATACGAGACATCTCGATCCGTTCAACAACTGCTAAACATCTAGTAAGTGTGATGGTCTTGACTGTGAAGTCTCACTTTAACAACTTTGTAGTATCTTGAAGCAATCCATCGGCTCATAAACTGTGACTGCATGCACCTCCTCGACCCGAGTGACCTGGAACTCATCCACAGGTTGGTCCTGATAGAGTACTGCATAACAGCTGGACGTAGCTAACATACAATATACGATGCAGCAAACATCCCTTAATTGGTCAGGACGCCGCAGAATTCGATTTTCGCGACCACCGAGGAGCGAAATTAGAACGATTGAGCCAACTCGCTGGGAAATTCAACGCGATCAGCGTTACTCATGATGAAATGTTACTCGATGACTCTCGGAGCCGAGAAAATTCCAGCTATTCGAGAGGCGCGTCGGTCCAGCCTGCCAATTTAGGCGTCAGGAACCGCCAACAGCAGCTCCCCGAATACAGACCACATACATCTGAAATCCCCGGCATGGACGATCTTGCACCATGCGTGGACATGGCAGATTATGGTTTGCCTCAAGATGAAGAACAGTGGACAGAACTCGTGGAGCCCGGAAATACAGACCATCTGTTTTCGTCATTCAACTGGCTATGGTCGCTCGATGAATGGAATGATCAGATTACACCATCAACGGGACCTCCGGGGCTTCTCTAGGTATTGTCGAGATGTTACTACATTTGCAGTACAGGACTAGTTAATATGTTTCTCGCATCTCGCGTGCGCCCCACTGCCGATCTCCCACCCGCCATGGCCTCCCCGGCGCGCTCGCTGAGTCTCAGCTTATATGGCATTACAAGGCAGAAGGGATAACCCTTACAAATAATTCTTAAGCATTTCACTCGCATGGGGGTCTAGTGTTGCAAGGTTGGTTGTTGACTGTTTGGGGTTAGTTGCCTGGGTATACGACAGCTAGACTCCGAAACAATGACAAAGACTGTCAAACCACGGGTCTCATCTCAACAAAGAACAGCTGCCTAGTTTCCGACCAATGAGCATGTTTGTAGACCAGAGGATAAAATCATCAAAGAGGATTTTGTTTGAGCGTTGCCTTCGAGGTTGCAAATGATTGGCTCTCGTCGACAGGGGCTAAGCGCCGGGTGGGGCTATATTTGGCAGCCGGCGCTGTCTGCAACAACACAAACCTACGCGCCTTTCTTCAAGATGATGAAACAAACCCTACCCCGGTCACCTGTCTGCAGGCTTTATTTTTACTCATCCTTTGTGTTGACAGGGTTGGTGTCTCCCTCCCTGATTGGCTGCTGTGAGTCGCGTGGTTGCGAGTTGCTACCGATGGACCCTCTCTATAAAAAGATTGGGCATTTTGTAGATACTGTTGGCGCCGAGCTTACTCAAAGATTCTTTCAGAGAAGCCGTCGATGGCCTTGTATTTGATCTCTTATTCATCCTCTCTAGTGCCGTCACATTGCATATATCCTTTTCCTTGCGACTTACATTCTAGTGAATCCGCTTACCATTCACTATCCATACCTAATCAACCTTGACACTATACAACATGGGCTTTGAATAGAAGCCTCCAGCCTAGCTCTCTACTCTCTACTTTTCTTTTTCACTAACCTGATTGTGTTCTATCTTTCAAATATTCTCCGAGACACCGACTCTTTTCCTTTCCTTTCCCTTCCCATTCAAAGCGCTGGCGCAAAAGATACGACTCATTTACGGCTACTCGACAAGATGATATTCTCACGATCAGGGCGATCAGTCTTTCCCCTTCTCCCCCCATACGGGGCACACGATCCGAATGACGGACGGGTAGTCCCATCACACCCGGACGGACTCACTCCTTATCTCGGCTTGCGAGCTCGACTGTCACAAGTATGGATCAATCGCTGGACGATTTTGTTGTTACTTGTGCTTGTCCGAGTACTCATAGCAACCTCAGGTGTGAATAGTGATATGTCGAGCGCAAAAAGAGAAGCTCTGTCTGCTTGTACGTCGGTGGAATCGATGGGCAGTGCGATGGCGTCGATGCCGCATTACCTTTCCAAGGGCGTCAATGAACTTACCGCTTCGGGTATCGAGGAGGCGGTCCACGGTCTGCGATCAATGCTGCTGTTGACCATAACAGGCGTCGAAGAGCTTATTCTGTTCGTCATCAAAATGATGTATCAGACATATTTGTGCCTTATCACTCTGGCTGTGCGCGCAACTGTATCGGTGACAACCGGGCTTATTGAAGATGTGCTCGATGGATTAAACAGCACTCTACACGATATCAGCAGCGGTCTCACGAAATCAGCGGACAAATTTGAGACTGCACTCGAAGGAATTATCAGCAAAGTCAACAAAGCTGCCACACTCCTGGGTGACGACCTCCCCGCAGTGAATCTGACCGGCACTATCGATTCAATAAAAGATATCGACCTTTCTATCCCATCAGGAATAGATGAGAAGCTCGACAAACTCAACAGCTCGATCCCCACTTTCGACCAAGTTCAAAACGAGACCGAAAAGATCATTCGGTTTCCCTTTGAAGAAGTCAAGAAGCTGCTCAATCTCCACCTCGGAAACTACACATTCGACCGCTCGGGTCTTCCCGTTCCCCAAAAGAAGCAGTTGACATTCTGCAATGATAATGATGGTATCAACGGATTCTTTGATGGGGTAGGGGACGTAGTCTCCACCGCCAAAAAAATCTTTATTGCCGTGCTGGTCGTGGCTGCTATCCTGGCCTGCGTTCCTGTGGCATGGCAAGAAATCCGACGTTGGCGACATATGAATGAACGCTCACAGCTGGTGCGCAAGGACACCCACGACCCGATGGATGTCGTTTATATCGTTTCAAGGCCTTACTCTGCAGCTGCAGGTATCAAGGCTGCCAGCCGTTTCAGCAACAGTCGTCGGCAAATTCTGGTTCGCTGGGCAATAGCCTATGCTACATCACCAACTGCACTCCTAGTTCTGGCCCTCGCCCTCGCCGCCCTTTTCGCCTGCTTGTGTCAATACATATTGCTCAGGGCAGTTGCAAAGACAGTCCCAGCACTGACTACAGAGGTCGGTGCTTTTGCTGATAAAGTTGTCGACTCACTTCAAAATGCTTCAGCGGACTGGTCAAACGGCGCCAACAAGGTGATCACTGATTTTGATGATGATCTAAATCATAACGTGCTGGGCTGGGTGAATACGACTACCGGTGCAATTAATGATACCCTCGAGGCTTTCATTAATAAGACAAACGGCGTCCTGAGTGACGCTTTCGGCGACACTCTTCTCTACGTGCCCATTAAGGGCATCTTCGATTGTCTCATCGAAATGAAAGTCGAGAGCGTGCAGCAGGGTCTAACGTGGGTCAGCGACCATGCTCACATTAACTTCCCCCTGCTACCAAACGACACTTTTTCTCGCGGCGCACAGAGCAGTATTTCCGACGGCTCGGATCCATCAGAAAGTTTCCTAGCTGATGCCGGCGATGAGACCTCCAACAAGATCAGCGAAGTCGTGACATCTGTAATCAACAAGCTTTACGCCGGTCTCCGAGTTGAAGCCATTATTGCCACCTGTATTCTTCTCCTCTGGGTGATAATTGTCCTGATCGGTGTCGTGCGCGCCATGGCGCTCTGGTGGGGTCATGATCGAAACCGTGGTGAGGGCGGCGGCCATGCATTGGACGCGATACCCAACCATCCTGCACCAGCTCCAACTTCATTCGGAGCTGGCTTCACAGATGTACCACTCACTGCTGTTCCGAAGGGTAACCTTGGCTCTATCAATACGATGCCGCAATATGAGACCCCAGCGGAGAGCTCCGTGGCGCGAAGTGGATCTGAATTCCCTAATGAGAAGCTAGGATTTGCAGGGCACAGAAGTTATCATGTTGACTCGGCTTCTATGAGAAAGAGTAACTATGTTGAATATGATGTAAAGAGGTGATGTTCCTGAGTCGCATGGACTCTAATTTCTTTTCTTTTGTACCAGGAGCATGAGGTATCGGCGACCTCGGGAGTTTGCTTTAGAATTGCACATCTATCGGCGTTCAAGTTGATCTATAGCATCTTTCAAAGAATCAAAATACTACATGAAAATATTACAGTTTGAATCTAAATGACACCTGTGTAAAGGTCTTCCATCTGTGAAATTTAAGGAAAAAGTAGATGGTATAAATCATCAATGCAATTTGATTGCCTATATAAAACACTCCCCTAATGGGTTTATTGTCATACAAACATGAATCATAAAACGAACAATCTGGTCTTTAAATAGCCACAAAGAAGCTCTTTTCTCCATCCTTCGGATGAACTCGAGCACGCTCCAAAATAGGGTCTGCGCAGCTAACACGAATGCGCTCTGGGGTAGCCGGACTGACCAAGCTAAGAACCTCTTCGTTGCCCCACTGCTTTCGTGCGGCCTTCAGGGCATCCCGGATAGCAAAGAATACAGCACTTCCCATGAACAGGGGCGGCTCGCCGATTCCGCGAGAACGTTGGATAGTGCGCAGATTCTCCCATTCAACATCCTTGAGTAGACTGACATTGAATATCTGTGGGATATCACGGAAACCGGGAATCTTGTAGTTACCCGGACCGCGGGTGAAGACCTGACCGGATCCACGATGCCAGAGACTCTCTTCAGTGGTGAAAAGACCTTGTCCCTGAACATAGGCGCCCTCTATCTGACCATAGTCGATGGATGGATTGATAGTGCGTCCAACATCCATTTTGATATCGGAACGCAGGCAAGTCCAGTCTCCGGTCAGTGTGTCGATCTGAACCTCTGAGGCGGTAACACCTTGAGTGAAGTAGAAGAACATCTGCCCAGAGTTCTCGCCCCATACGTAGCCAATATCGGGTGTGCGATAGTAGCCTTGCGCAGAGAGGTTAACTCGGTCGAAGTATGCTGTGTGGGCGAGCTCCTTCATGCTAGCACCCGGCATCTTCTCGCGGTAAGGACGCAGTCGCTCATTGATCTGCTCACAGGCGTTAAAAATGGCGTAGCCGTTGAGATCCGAGCTGGCCGATGCGGCCGTAGCAGATGTATTGGCGACAGTGTTAGTGGCGGTCTCGGCAATGAAAACACTGTCCTGAGGCACTTGAAGAGCCTCAGCAGCAATCATTACCATCTTGGTGTGAAGGCCTTGGCCCATCTCAACACCACCGTGGGCAACAAGCACACTGCCATCGTGATAGATGTGTACCAAAGCTCCTGCTTGGTTCAGGAAGAGAGCTGTGAATGAGATACCAAACTTGGTTGGGACGATAGCCATGCCGCGCTTGGACCATTTATGAGATGCATTGTATTTCTCCACGGCCTTCCGTCTCTCGTAGTAGTTGCTCTCGTCCAGGACTTGCTTGTACATCAATGGCACGTACCAATCCTTGAGTTCCTGGTTGAAGTGCGTGGTTTCACCTGGCTCGTAGATGTTGATCTCACGCATCTTCTCCGCTGAAATTCCAAGATGATCTGCAACTTCCGAGACGTAGCATTCGGCAAAGAACAGACCTTGAGGACCACCGAAGCCACGGAATGCAGTATTCGAAACGGTATTTGTCTTGCAGATCCGGCCACGGACAAACATGTTCGGAATTTTGTACACACCATCGATATGCGACAAGCTTCGCTCCACAACGGCGCCCGACAGATCTTGTGTGTGGCCACCGTTGGCATAGACATCGGCGTCAAGAGCCAGAAGCTTTCCTTCCTTTGTCACACCGACCTTCCACTTGCAGTAGAATGGGTGGCGCTGGCCCGAAGTTATAATATCCTCGTCGCGATTGAGCATGCAACGCACTGGTCGTCGGGTCTTGTGGGCGGCAAGAGCGCAAATTCCAGCCAGCTGGACCGATCGCGATTCCTTGCCACCGAAACCACCACCAAGGCGCTTCACGCGAGACACAATCTTGTTTGCGGCTGCACCAGTGACTTGAGCAACGTATGCTTGTCTATAGCGGGCTTGTCAGCTTCGATATACACCATGATATGATCCGGCAACTTACGTTTCAGTGGGGTTCTGAGTGCCGCTCCAAACCTCCATTTCACCATCCTCCGGCTTGGGGATCGCCAAGCAAGCATTTGTCTCCAGATAGAAATGCTCCTGTCCTCCCATGCGAGAAATACCTTCGAAGACATGATCGGCATTCTTAAATGCCTCCTCGGTGTCACCGCATTTGATGAAGCGGTAATGGCCGTAGAAGGACTCGGCCTCAATAGCCTCCTCGATACTCAAGATTGCAGGCAAATCTTCATATTCAACCTTGACGGCTCTCATTCCAAGTTCTGCAACCTTGGCTGTATTTGCCAGGATAACACCAATTGGTTGACCAGCAGTTCTAACTTCATCCACGGCGAAGAATTGTTCGTCTGACACAGGAGCTCCCCACCAGTTTGCCTCGGGGCTGGGCATATCCGTGTGATCGATGTAATGAGCCACTCCAGGAATCTCCAGTGCTTCTGAGGCATCGACGCTCAAAATCTTCGCGTGGGCCTTTGTAGAAAGAACCATGCAGGCGAACAGCTCGTTCTGTTGAACAGGGATATCGTCGGTGTATTGTGCCTGGCCAGTTGACTGCTTGAGTGCAGCAACATGAGGTCTAGCTTGACCAAGAATCTTTTTTTGATAGGCAACCGAGGCTTCGCCATCTTGCTTTCCAGACGAAATAGCACGTTCAATCTCTGCAACCACGTCCTCGTCCATGTCTTCGGCCTTGACTTCCATCCCAGAGAGCACATCGTGGTAGAAACGGTAGAAGAAGCCCATCGCCAGAGACTTGCGGTAAGTGGCCATGCCACCAGGAACGCCGAATGGAAGGTTGAAATCTTTCTCCAATGCACTCATCACAGCCTCAAGAGTTGCCGGGTTGGTGAATTTCTGGCCAATCAAAGCAGCCTCGGCATTCTTCGCAGATACCGTCAATGGGGCCATACCACCAAATACCAAGTTGCAGCTGGTCACATCGTTGGTGTCGGACAGGGAAACGCGAAGGGCAGCGTTAACAATGGCAATATCATCATCCTTTCGCTTAGATTGCTTATAAGCACGCATGTGCTCGCCTTTCTCGGTGGCAGCCGGAATGCGAAGACTGGCAATGATCGCATCTGGGGCCAGAGCTGTCTTGCGATAACCTTGGAAGAATTCGGTCATCGGGATTTCTTTTTCGCCCGAGAGGGACCTGGCCACTAAGATAGTGTTCGTTGCCACGAGCACGGGGTTCAGATCTGAGATAGGCGAAGCTGTAGCCAAGTTACCTGCCGGGGATGCGACGTTTCGAATTTGTCTTCCCGCAAAATAGTGCAGCTGTTTCTTGATAGCTTTGAAGGGCTGGGAGCGGATTGGTCCGTACTTTTCGACAGCCTGCTCGCAAATGGCTTCCAAGTCCGTCAGTGATATATTGGCGCCAATCTCCAGGTAGTCATCATGAAATTTGAATGTCCTCAGCTCAGGAATGTCGCCAAGATAGACTGAGGCTTTGTAGAGCATGGCCTTGAACTTGATTTCGATCTGAGTCTCGGTACTTCCGCCAATCAATTTAGCCTCGGGGTGGATATTCTTGATTCTGAGCAATTCATCCACCGTCACAGGTCGATACCACTTCTTCCTCTTGTTACCAAACACAAGTGGCTTGAACTCATGTTTCCGCAAAGCATTCGGGAAGATTAGCTCTGCATCGGGGCTGTATGCTTTGAAGTCGGGCCTGGGGAATGTCGGCTCGTCGGGGCCAAGCTTGTCGCCTTCAGTTGAGGACCCCTTGCAACAACCACCGCCACCCTCTTTCTTCTCCATGCAGCAACCAGATCCGCCGTTTGCAGAAGCCTTGCCACAGTTATTTCGCGAGTTGAAACTTTGGGCGGCATCGAGAATCGGTCGGTAGCCGGTGCAGCGACACAGGTTACCATCGAAGGCTTCCTCCACGGCATGCTCATCGGGGGTCGGATCATTGCGTAGTAAGGCGTAAAGGCTCTTTCGCGGGGTTAGTAAAGATATATTTGCAGTTCTTCGGGTTGAAAGGAGCGCACCATGACAATTCCTGGAGTACAGAAGCCACATTGGCTACCGTTGCCAATCGCGATCCGCTGCTGAATTGCGTGGGGATTCTTCACGTCGCCAAGTCCTTCCACCGTAATGACATGCTTTCCGTCAACGCTAACCAAGGGGGCGAGGCACGCGTTGACGGAGGCATGGTAGATCTTATTTGTCGTGGTGTTGAAGTGGGAAACGACCTAATGAGCCAACGCAAAGTGAAATTAGCGCGCTGATCACCATCCCCAAGAGGATCGACCGGGATGCCGAAATGTGTACCCACCACTGTACAAGCACCACATCCTCCCTCAGCGCATCCAAGCTTCGTTCCCGTCAGACCTATTCCTCGTAGATATTCCAGAAGCGTGACCTCTGGATTGACGGTGTCAAGGGCGACCTTGGTGCCGTTCAGGTAGAAGCGAATAGTGTCATCCCAATCTTCGGTCAGTTCGAACAGGGTTGATGGCTTTTCGATTTCGCCAGTAGACCGCGCGGAGTCAGTATCGATGCTGCTGCCAGGTGCCATCGCGACAGGACGTGGCAATCAGTAGACAGCAAACAAAGCAAATGTGAGAGTTATCACGAGCGGTGAAGCTGGATCATACTGCAGCTCATATATATCGAGACCGCAAAGACCTTCCTAATGTTATCGCCACGATAAACGAGGATAGTCACAGGCCGCCATTAAAAAGGGTAACAAAGAGGGGTGAGTTGCGGGTGAGATCAGCTATCAGAGCCGCCGGTATGACACTCCCCGAGGGTCGACCAACTGGGCCGCTGTGCAATCCCCGCCGCGTGATAGGAACAAACGCCCAAACGCGTCCCCACCGCACTCCACCATGGCACCGTCGTGACCTCAACTGCGGGGATCGCCACCGTCCGATACAAGAAGCCAGAAGAAAAAAGGCGTATGTAGGCCCATAGCGATCCGAGATTACTAACATCGGGTGGGATTGACCAAATCAAATAAAAAAAAGAGACATTGATTTCTATTCCGATTGCGCCAAATATGCTCGAGTTCTCAACTAAGGGGGAGGGGAAGAAGTAGAGAAAGAAAAAGAAAAAAAAACACAGGTTCCACTTGAAAATGGGGTTATAGCAAGTAGTACAGAACATCCAACATGCTCACCAGGATCACTGTGAGGAACTTGCGAATTTCCGCTCCTCCTCTTGCCACTGTTTGCGCTCGACCACGCTGCGGGCACTAGAATAAGATGTGTTAGTATAGGCAGGTACAAGAACAGGTTGTTGCTTGGACACGACTTCGCAACTTACCGATACGCTTTCACAAATCGCCACACCTCGGTGTCCGCCATATTCCAGGCTTCGGAGACAGCCTTGATATTGACTCGGTTAGGATCTTGGCTCTTGATTGCCTCACGAGCCCTTTTGATCAGTTCGTACTCGCGAGAGACACCCTGTTGGCTGGGGGTCTTGTTCTGAACGCTTTCCTTGTCGCCGGCGGTGTTAGGATCAATTGTGCTTCCGCGGGGAATTTTAAAGCCAAATTGCCACTCGAATTCGTCCAAGAGCTCCGAGGGAAGACTTTGGCCTGCCTCGGCGGGCAAGGACTCGACAGTCATCCAAAGGGAGTTCGAGATGGCCTGGTCACCTGCAACGAATTGCTTGAACATCACCCCTCGGTATGAGGCACTCAGCTCATGTCCATCCTCGCCAAGATTATCCTGAGTGACATCTGTCAACCAAGGGTCTCTTTCAGTTTCACGGCGGATCTGTCGCACGGTAACCTCTTCGGAACTTTTTTGTAGAGTAACAAGTGTGTAAGGGTGAGGTAGAGTGCCGATAGTGAAGAGGAAAGGTGTATTTTTGAAGCTGGTAGGCTGGCTAATGCGCATAGGTTGCTTCGCAGAGCCACAAGGACGGCATTCTGGCAGGTTGGGCGGGCAAGAACTGGGCGCCGGGGACTCGGGGCATTCGATCAGGGTTTTCGCCAGTCGGAGAGCTGGTTCCACCAAGGCGGTAGTGTGCTGTGGGAAAGGCTTGAGCACAGCTAACCCAGCAGGATATGCATTCTGGAAGGTGTTATGGAGATGGGCATTGATAAGTTTCACAAGCTGAAGTCGACCTTCTGCAGGGTTTTGACCAATCTTCTCATGCACCTCTGGGTAGCGGGAGTTAATGCTGGAACCCTTATAGTATGCCAGAGAATTTGGCTGCTGGACCTTGAACAATTCCACAGGCATCAATTCTGAGAGAGATGTAGATTTGTCGGCCAAGTTCTTCACACTGACATCGATCGCTTCGTCGATGCGATGCTTCTCTGCAGAAAATAGACCGCCCTGGAAGTTCTCGAATCGTACAATGAAATCGGGCTCGGTGCCTCGTCGCAATGAAATAAGAAGAGGATCGTCGTAGCGTGCCATAGGGAAGCAGGTAAAGTCAGAAAGTAGACCGCTACCCATGTGGCCCCATGCCAACCAACGGAACACTTCATTTTCCATTTCCGGAGTCAATTGAAGCTTCTGCACCAACTCATAGTGGGGATTTTTCATGGCATCTCCAGGCCCCAATACGACGGGGCGGAATCCTTGCGCGTACCACGCCCGGCGCCAGGATAGGAGAAGCTCCCCATCGGAATTTTGGTTCTTCTTCAAATCATTGGCGGAGTATTTTTTTGGGTTGTATTTCGGATTATAATAGGTATAGATTGCGCGGCGTTCAGGCAAGGGCGGAAGTACTGATCGATCCTCATCCAGGGTAATAGTCGAGGAGAATGGGTTCAGCCATTCCCAGTTGGAGAACCACTTTGACTCGCCGCTCGTACTGTTTGTTTGCTCTGGGGGCGCCTCGTGCGAAGGGGGACGGAACGACGGCAGGTGGAATTCAGGTAGCGATGGGAGCTGCGGAACTGTGAGGAACTTTCGCGGTCCGGCAGGTTCTTGTTTTTCTTTTTCTCCTTCGGCAGTGGGTTCAGGGTCAAGGTCGGGAACAGGGGACGAGGAGAAGATGAAGAGTAACAGGGCGACAAAAACAATGATGGCCAGAAGGCCTGTGCTTCGATGCGGAATCATCTTTCACTCGTTGATTGCACGTAATTAGATCTGGGCAAATGTCGTGGAGGTGCAATGGAGAGAAGGTTGAGAGAAATGTGCAGTCTCGCCCGCAATACTGCTTTCTCCTGGGGTTGGTTGGTATGCGTTGTAGAATACAACGGGATTAGTGACGCGCTCCAAACTTGGTAAGGAGGCAGCGCAGTTGCAGAACAAAAAAACGAGAAAAAAGTTATTCCATCGGATGAAATCAATGCGATCGGATGGAATCGCCTTGGCCTCCTGACTTGGGAAGATCCAATGATGTCAGATGCAAAGACCAGCTCTCCTGATGCCAATCTTCTTCAGGAGTGATCTGTCGCCTGAGGCACCAGTGCTGACTCATCTATTCCATCATCACTCTTGTTTCCTCAGCACGGATCGAAGGAAGGTCGCGATATTACAGATGAGAGGTGTTGAGTGGTGGAGGTAACCAACCAATTAATTGAAAGAAAAGTTATCAGCTGGTATATGCCACCAGCTGTATACTTAAAACTAGTACCAACTTTGTTTAGTACTTTGTGTGACGCACGAAGCGGCGTCAATGTGTAAAGGCGGTGAGAGGTCCAAAATTGTGTGGGGGAAAGAGCGACTGACCAATCACTGCGGGCCGATCGCGGCGAAAGCGGATTTTCTCAGTGTGCCCCCCCCCCCGGCCGCCGGAGGTACTTGACTCATCTTTCTTTCTGTCATTCCTCTCGAAGCAATTGAACACAGCTATCAATCATGGCTGTGGGAACGGCTTCGTTACAGGATCGCCTGGAAAGGTGGTCCCAGCGCCTCAGCAATCTCACGGTGTCGCCATTGACTCGCGATTACCCAGATACCCAACAGGATGGCATTGGGAAGCGGGCCATCGAGGCCTTTGAATCTATCAAACTGCCCCAGGAAGCTCAATTGGCTCTAAAAAAGCTTTCTGGCTCATCTTCTTCGGACTTCACCGTTTTTCTGACTGCTCTGGTTATCCTGGTGGCTCGTTTGACCGGTGACGAAGATATCGCGGTGGGCACAAGCGTTGGCGACGATGGTCGTCCATTTGTCCTTCGTGTGCCCTACGAGGCATCTGAGACCTTTGCCCAGCTCTATTCTAAGGTCGACAAGGTATGTAGTATATCTTCAAGTAGGACATAACTCATGTTCCATCACTAATATCATGATCCCATAGGCATTCCAAGAAGGTGCCTCCGAAATAGTCCCTCTCGGTAGCCTTCGCTCCTATATCCAGGACAAGTCGAAGTCCGAACACACTCCAATTCTGTTCCGTTTCGCCGCATATGATGCCCCTGCTGCCTCTCAGGAGTACCCTGCCAACACATTCGATAACACCGATCTAGTGATCAACATCGCCACAACCGGATCTGCATCGGAGCTTGAACTCGGAGCCTACTACAACCAGCGTTTGTTCTCTAGTGCTCGGATAGCCACCATCCTTCAGCAGCTGGCCCAAATTGCCAGCACTGCCAGCGCTGAGGAGGCGGTCGGCCGCATTGATCTCATGAGCGATGATCAGCTAGCTCTCCTTCCAGACCCCACAAGGGACCTGAACTGGTCCAAATTTCGTGGTGCTATCCATGACATCTTCTCTGCGAATGCCGAGAAGCACCCCGAGAAGCTTTGCGTGGTGGAGACCAAGTCGAGCTCCCAAGCCCACCGTGAATTCACATATAAGCAGATCAACGAGGCTTCCAATATCTTGGGTCATCACCTCGTTCAATCTGGAATCCAGAGAGGAGAGGTCGTTATGGTCTATGCCTACCGTGGTGTGGACCTTGTGGTTGCTGTCATGGGTATCTTGAAGGCCGGTGCCACATTCTCAGTCATCGACCCGGCATATCCGCCTGAGCGTCAGAACATCTATTTGGATGTTGCTCGCCCCCGTGCTTTGATCAACATCGCCAAGGCTACCAAGGATGCTGGCGAACTTTCGGGCATTGTTCGATCTTTTATCACTGAGACCTTAGAACTCCGCACTGAGGTGCCGGCTCTTGCTCTTCACGATGACGGAACCCTGACTGGTGGATCTATCAACGGCCAGGATGTTTTCACCAAGGAGGTTGGGTTGAAGTCCAAGCCCGTCGGTGTTGTTGTTGGACCTGATTCAACTCCCACTCTGTCTTTTACTTCTGGTTCTGAGGGTCGTCCAAAGGGTGTCCGTGGCCGCCACTTCTCCCTGGCCTACTATTTCCCTTGGATGTCTGAGACCTTCAAGCTTACCCCCGATGAGAAGTTCACTATGCTGAGTGGAATTGCCCACGACCCAATTCAGCGTGATATTTTCACTCCTCTGTTCTTGGGTGCTCAGCTGCTGGTCCCTGCCAAGGAGGATATTCAAAACGAGAAACTTGCCGAGTGGATGCGAAATTATGGGGCTACGATCACCCATCTTACACCAGCCATGGGCCAAATTCTGGTCGGTGGTGCCTCCGCGCAATTCCCCGCTCTTCATCATGCTTTCTTCGTCGGAGACGTTTTGATCAAGAGAGATTGCAAGGCCCTGCAAGGCCTTGCACCTAACACTGCGATTGTCAACATGTACGGAACCACTGAGACCCAGCGTGCTGTCAGTTACTACGAGATCCCTAGCTACTCCAACCAAGAAGGATTCCTCGATACCATGAAGGAGGTTATCCCCGCCGGTCACGGTATGCTCGACGTCCAGATGCTCGTCGTCAACCGTTACGACCCCACCCGCATTTGCGCAATTGGTGAGGTTGGAGAGATCTATGTCCGTGCTGCTGGTCTCGCCGAGGGCTACCTGGGAACTCCGGACCTCAATGCCACCAAGTTCCTGACAAACTGGTTCGTGAAGCCCGAGGTTTGGATCGAGAAGGATAAGGCGGAGTCCAAGAACGAGCCCTGGAGGGAATTCTACGTTGGTCCTCGAGACCGTCTTTACCGCAGTGGTGACTTGGGTCGTTACACTCCTTCTGGTGACGTGGAATGTTCTGGTCGAGCTGATAGCCAGGTCAAGATCAGAGGTTTCCGAATTGAGCTCGGTGAAATTGACACCCATCTTTCTCGCCATCCTCTGGTCCGTGAGAATGTGACTCTGGTTCGACGTGACAAGTTCGAGGAGCCCACCCTGGTCAGCTATTTCGTGCCCGACATGAGCAAATGGCCCCAGTGGCTTGAAAGCAAGGGCCTCCAGGATGACGATTCCGCGGATGGCATGGTCGGTTTACTCCGTCGCTTCCGTCCCCTCCGCGACGACGCTCGGGATCACCTGCGTAGCAAGCTCCCAGCGTATGCCGTCCCGACTGTCATCATTCCTCTCAAACGCATGCCGTTGAACCCCAATGGCAAGATTGACAAGCCTGCCCTCCCCTACCCCGACACCGCAGAATTGAGTGCCGCCGCCCCGCGCCGTCGCTCTTCTGCGATGCAGGCTCTGAGTGAGACCGAGCAGGCTCTTGCTAAGATCTGGGCCAAGCGTATTCCGAATGTTACTTCTCGAATGATTGGACCCGATGACTCGTTCTTCGATCTGGGTGGCCATAGTATCCTCGCCCAGCAAATGTTCTTCGACCTGCGCCGTCAGTGGCGTGCTCTCGATATTAGTATGAGCGCTATCTTCCGCAGCCCAACACTCAAGGGCTTCGCTGGTGAGATCGACAAGCTGCTTGACTCGGAGTCCTTCGCCACAAGCGATAACGCCAGCGCCACGGCCGAGGCGCCCAACGACGAGTACTCTAAGGATGCGAAGCAATTGGTCAACGAGCTGCCTGCGAGCTTCCCCACCCGTAGTGAACCTATGCTCGCCAGCGAGCCGACCATTTTCCTCACTGGTGCAACCGGTTTTCTGGGCGCTCATATCTTGCGCGACCTGATTACTCGCAAGTCCCCTAGTGCCAAGGTTGTCACCCTGGTTCGCGCCAAGAGCGACGAGCAAGCCCTGGAGCGAGTCCGCTCTACCTGCCGCGCATATGGATTCTGGGATGAGACCTGGACCAGCAGACTCCAGGCCGTCTCCGGTGACCTTGGAAATCCCCAATTCGGTCTTCCCCAGGCTACGTGGGATGACTTGGCTAACCGTGTTGATGCGGTTATTCACAACGGTGCCCTTGTGCATTGGGTCTACCCTTACTCGACCCTGCGACCTGCCAACGTCCTGGGTACCATTGATGCTTTGAAGCTGTGCGCTACGGGCAAGGCTAAACAACTTGCTTTCGTCAGTTCTACTAGTGCCCTGGACAAGGATCATTACGTGGAACTCTCTGAGCGCAGCATTGCCGAGGGTGGAAATGGTGTCAGCGAAGAGGATGATATGGAGGGTAGTGCCGTCGGTCTCGGTACGGGCTACGGTCAAAGCAAGTGGGCTGGTGAATACCTTGTCCGCGAAGCCGGCCGCCGTGGTCTGAGGGCTACCATCATCCGTTCCGGGTACGTCCTAGGTGATTCCAACACGGCTGTTACCAACACAGACGACTTCCTTGTTCGCATGCTCCGTGGATGCATCCAGCTCTCTGCCCGTCCCAACAGTAAGTATCACAATCCACGCATTGACGCAATGCGCTTATATTCTGATGTTCCTTCTAGTCAACAACAGTGTCAACATGGTGCCATGCGATCATGTGGCGAGAATTGTCATTGCCACTGCGTTCCATCCTCCTCGCGACCCTGTTGGAGTCGCCCATGTTACAGGCCACCCTCGCCTCCGCTTTAACCAGTTCCTGGGCGCGCTCGAGCTCTACGGCTACGATGTTCCACAGGTTGATTATGTTCCCTGGGCTCTGTCCCTTGAGCAGTACGTCAACGACGGCAAGCATGATGACAAGGATTCTCAGCACGCCTTGTAAGTATCACCAACTTGTACTACCACCCGATGCAGGCTTAATCCAAACTAACTCTCGCAATTCAGGATGCCGCTTTACCACTTCGTCACGAACGATCTGCCGGCGAACACCAAGGCCCCTGAGTTAGATGACCGTAGCGCGGCCGCTGCTCTCAAGTCCGATGCGGTTTGGTCTGGCGTCGATGTGTCTGCCGGTGCTGGTGTGACGGAGGAGCTGGTTGGCAAGTATGCCTCTTACCTGGTTGAGATTGGATTCCTACCTCCTCCGACTATTGCCGGAGCTCGCCCCCTACCGGCGGCAGGTATTACCGAGGAGCAGAAGAAGACGCTCCTAGGGGTTGGTGGCCGTGGTGGAACCGCGTAGGGTTGAATGGTAAATATAAGATGGATAAATGATTTTGATAGAGTTTTTTGCGCACCGCGATGGTGAAAAAGCATATATGGATAGTTTAGGATGTACGACGAGCAATGCAAGAAGCATGAGAATGCCTAGAAAAAGAAAAGACAGGTATCATAAGATAAAATGACGAGTCGAGTGTAAACCCCCAGCCCAGCCCAGCCCCAGCCAGTCAACCCAAACTCGCCGGTCAACGAAAAAGACGGTGCCGATCTCGCCTTCCCTCGGGAAGACTCGCCCCTCCAAAACCAAACCTGCGACGGCCAGCAAGTCCGTGGACGGACTCCTCCTCCCAGCAATACTATTTACCTTCTTTCCTCTCCTCTCATCTTATCCCCTCCACACTCCATATCCATTTCCCAACGTTCCCGGTTCTCCCCTGCGCAATGGATTCAGGTACGTCCAGTTGAAACAAGACCCTCGTGAACCTTAGCGGGAGTCCCCCCCGGTTTGATTTGGTTTGGCTTGGTTTGTTTTTGTGCTCTGCCCTTTTCTTCTCCTCCCCAACATTTTTTTGGGGATTCCCGCACGCTCTTCGGTTATTCTCGCACATCCATCCCCCTCCCCCCCAAAGTCCAGAGAATAGGAGGAGAGATATCGATCTTTCTACTCTGTACTTTGGTGGTTGGTGAGACATACTCCCAAATTAATTTAATATAATTGGGCCCCTACCCCGAACACATCACATGTTTCCCCTCCCCCCACCGTTCGTCATGAATCTTGCAGGATTGGCCGCTCGACCCGGCCTCATGGCTCGAAGTGTCCTGGCGCACAACGCTGCCAGTCGACCCTTGACCTTGTCCCTGCCTCGCGCCTCTCCCTTTGCGACCTCCGCCCCCCTTTCCTGCAAAAGTCACAAGCCCTCCGGTGCCGCTGTTGATGCCTCCGATCCCGAGACTAACAGGGCTGGCTTGCGAGCAGACAAGTACACCGATGGCCTGCGCCTGAACAAAGACTGGGCCGCCAACACCGCGCGCGATCACCCTGAACTCTTCCCGACCCTCGCGACCGGTCAGAAACCTCAGATCCTCTGGCTGGGATGCTCCGACTCCCGATGCCCCGAGACCAGCATGCTGGGCCTCCAGCCCGGCGATGTCTTCGTCCACCGCAATATCGCCAACATCATGCACCCCGGTGATCTCAGCTCGGGCGCCGTCATCGAGTACGCCGTCAAGTACCTCGGCGTCAAGCACATCGTCGTCTGCGGCCACACTTCCTGTGGTGGCGTCGCCGCCGCAATGGGCAACAAGGAGCTGGGAATCTTGGACCCGTGGCTGCTACCTCTGCGCCAGGTGCGCGAGCGCAACCTGTCCCTGCTGCAGTCCCTGTCGGACGAGGAGGCCGCTCTCAAGCTGGTTGAGCTGAACGTCCGTGAGGGTCTCAGTGTCGTCACTCAGAAGAGTGCCGTCCTGAACGCCATCCAGGAGCGCGGCCTCCAGGTCCACGGTCTTGTCTACGATGTGGCCTCCGGTGTTCTTCGTGAGTTGGACATTCAGGAGACCGAGGACTCCCTCAAGCACCGTCTCCTCGCCTTCAAGACCGAGTAAACTTGAAACTCTTCTCCCATGAGGGAAGAGAAGGGCGAATGAACAGTGAAAAGAGGAGAGTTGGTGCACATTGGGAAGAGAGCATAGGCCATATGATGCTTTTGGTGTTTTGCAGCTTGGGACCGATGAATTTACGACAAAGACAGGCGGTGTTTAGTTCTGGAGACGCGATCTAGCGAGATATTGTTTTGAACAAATATTTTTTCCCCTTCATGGAGGCTCCGCGCCGGAGTATTTCATTAATCGCCTTCTTACGGAGTACTACTGGTGGCTTTTTAATGGTGAAGGTTGGGCTGACTGTATGGCGATCGCCTTAGCCATTATTTAACGGCGCTGAGAAATATTACCACTTCTGTTTCAAGAAGTGGAAGATCATCCGGTAAGATCCTCCGAGGCTACTAGTAATTTGCCCCGGTACAACTCAAAAGGTACTAGGTTCGTAATCTTTAATTTACATACAGCAACTGCCAGTGTGGTGCAGTGGTCTAACGTGCTAGACTTGAATGTTCTTTGAGGAATCCTTAGATCCTCAGGAACTTAAATGTCCTTTCAGATATCTAGTACCTTCGGGTACCCAGTCGAACCCTGGCGTTGACGATGTATTCAAGCCTTTGGGCAGCGGTGAAGGTAAAATACCATTGGCTAGAATAGGACATTCTACATTTTCCTCTCCTCTACCTCCTGTGTGTACATTCACTGACCCTATAAATTTGTAGAATAATAGCCCTAGGGTATGCATATATCTTCCCCGAGCATCGTCAAACCCGGGACAAGCTCCGAGCGGTCCCTCAGTCAGCATCCAACTGGTCTATATCTTGCCCT
Organism: Penicillium waksmanii; assembly: GCF_028829765.1. Lineage (NCBI taxonomy): Eukaryota > Fungi > Ascomycota > Eurotiomycetes > Eurotiales > Aspergillaceae > Penicillium > Penicillium waksmanii. The sequence goes on from NW_026643252.1 coordinate 1,723,485, forward strand.
GGACCATGTATAACTCAGTGCCCTTTAGAACCGGGTGGCCAAGAATGGTGGTATCTTTGTTCGGAGTTCGCATGCCCAAGGAGACTGTCGATTATAGACGCATCATCTCATTGAAAATACCATGAAGATATTCCTCGAGGCGACCAAATCATTCATTTAGACACGGCAGTCTCAGAAGAGGACCAGTCGACCAGGAGCAAGTAGAGCAAGTAGAGAAAACACAGGGCAGCCATTTTTATTCCTGCATCTCACCTCTGAGGTTCTCGGAGAGAAGCAAAAACGGTCAAAAAGCTCGGAGGAATACCTCAGAGATGTAAAGTATCCCTTTTCCATTCATCTCACCTCGCTATGGTTCTCGGGGTAAACAAGATAGGTGGTGATGGAGTGGGCAGGAGGGAGGACAGTGTTTCCTTTCGGAACGGGAATGAACTTGACTTCAATGGTTCGATATCAGTTCTGGTAAACACCACCAAGATTGAAGGCGACTGTTTTTGTCTTGCATGATTCAGTATTATTAGTGATTAATATTCCAGAGCATAGCGTAAACCATGAGGCTCTCAAGCTATAACTTACCTATTCTCGCTTGTCTTGCAGCCATTCGTTCGCGAGGGCCGCCCAGGGGAAATAGCTTGATTGCTTTTATCATGTTGGTACAATGCCACGAAATGCCAGTTAATGCCCGTAAAACAGCCCCAGAAAGGCACCAAAGGATCATTCAAGGGATCGTGGTGTCTAGCTTACGTGGTATCCCTTTTTCTCCGGCTTCTTCTTCTCCTTCTCCTTCCAGTTGGAGTAGGCGAACCGACCCGGACAGCCGAAAAGAGCAAGTCCCAAAGGCCTATCAGCACCTTTTCCATGTTCCTGGTGGCTTAGTCGACGCTCGCACGGTGTGGAATGTGTGGATAATATCGATGGCGATTGAAGTTGTGGTGGTGGCAAACATCGGGAGGTCTGTTTCTAAGACTAAATACTCCGAGTCTGTACTGGTACCAGGTAGGCCGTAGAACTTAGAAGGTTCGCACCTGCTGAATCTGGTGTGTACCTAGTATACTGAAGAATTAAAGAATCCCTGCATGTTTGTAGCTGCGGCCAATCCTGTAAATTGTGGGCACCTGCGAGTGCCAGTGCAATCTGTTTTGGCCTCAAATTTGGAGGTTTTGGAAGGTTCGATCGGTGACTGCAGATTCTATACTAGTAAATACTAGTAGTAGTAGTAGTAGTAGTAGTAGTAGTAGTAGTAGTAGTAGTAGTAGTAGTAGTATATAAATTAAACTCTTCTTTATTTATTTTTTTAACGAATGTTCAGTTCTGGGACTGCGACCTAGAGAGATATTATTTTGAATCAGACTAGGACGTTTTTTACTCTTTCATTGAGGCTCTGCGTCGGAGTTTTTCATATTTCACCTCCCTACGGGTGACTACGGGGGCCTACATGGTTTGTTGGGCTGCGAAAGCGGGTAAATCTGACCGCATGTCATCCATTGGATGTCCATTGCTGTTTTGTTTCTGCAGTGTCAGCCTCATCTAGATTTGAGTCACCAGCGGGGCTGGTGGGGGCCAAACTTGCCGTCAAGTGTTGAAAGTACAGTGGCGATCGGCCATCAACAAGACCGACAGCCCTCGGGCACCCTATAGGGACAGTGGATTGGAAAGGCTAGTAGACACCAAGAGTTATTGACTCACAAGACCGTAAGGCTTGTAGCGAGAGATGGAAGAATAAGGCTTTCGAAGAGGCTGATGGAGTGGGTCCCAGTGCCACGTCGAATGTATGCATTCATGTGCATTCATACATCGAGCGGGTGAGCTGACTGGTGATCTCAACGTCGGACACTATTTTGGCTCCCCGCTTCCAAGGTTCATGCAGAATTCTAGGCATCGATGCATCGCAGGCTGATATTTGCGAGATCCCTCGTCCCTCCGGGTATAAGAAGAGCTCAGATCCTCCTGCTTTCTGGAGCTCAACAAATTCACTGCCGACAGCTGGGTCTTCAATTCATACCCTCACTTCGATCTCATCGTCTTTTTCCTTCTCTCTTACATTCTTCCAAATACAGTACTCCTCGAACAAGCGTCAGGCATATTTTCACAATGGCGATCGACTCGGATGCACCCACCCTGGGGGCGGCCTCGGACACAGCTAAAAAGCCCATCGTGAAGGACTCAAATACTCCAAGTACGTTTCTCATTGAGCAGACAGAAAAAAGGGTTTACGAACAAGGTACACAAGTCTAACATGCGTGAACTTCAAGCTGATTCCGAAGACGAGGATATCAAGTACGCGAACCCCGGCACGCTCTGCGGCGTGCACAATGTCTACCAGACCAAACCCGACGAGAATGAGGAGACGTCATGGTCGAAAGAACTGCCGGAAACTATCGTCGACCCTGCAGAAGATGCGGAGTCGGCTCAGTATGCCCTGATCGTGCGAAATGTCAAGTGCTACGATGGCCGGAAGAGTTTATCCATCCACTCCATCGTCATCCAAAGTGAATTCTTGAAGACTTTCCTCGGCAAGGTCTTGGAAGGCTACCCTGGAATCACAGTTACACTGGAGCGCCTGGAGTTTACCGCTCCTTTCAAGCCCTTGGTCCACAGATGGGAGGACTTCTTAAAGGCTCGTGAAGAAGAGGAACTGGACGAGACTACGAAGGAGCATGTGGATCTTTTGCACAAAATTCTAGAGGAGGAGCTGCGCGACATCCTGGCACGAAAGAAGGACCTGATTCGGAATGGGGTCATTACTCACTCTCTACTGTGGACTCTCTTTGAGCCAGATGATGTGGTAATTGCCACCGTAGGAGGTCGCCGGAACGCATACCTCTTCACCGACGATGCAATTAACTGCCGAACCAAGGCGATAATTCTCGAAGTCAAATTTATTGAGTTTGATGGTGATGACTTCGGATACAGCGACGATAGATTCGAAGTTCCTGTCTTCATCGGCACTACTCCAATCACATCTCTGCCTGCCTTCCCCTTGCGCTACCACCCTGACAAGGAGACTATTCGCGAGAGCTTGATCGCACGTGGAAAGGTCTGGGAGCAGCACAAGGGGTACCACTACAAGCAATATGAGGGCACTGCCACTGGATTCCTGGATGACGATAAAACCAAGAAGTTCCATGTCAAAAGCCGTATAATTATTGATACCGAGGCTTTCAACGTTTTCCACCCTCACAAGAGCATTTGGGTCTGGGGTGAGCTTCCTGAGGAGCTAAGTGATGAACACCGGCTCGTCGCGTCTTCTTCAGTCTGGGGATACTCTCTGCGGGACAAGGAGTGGCTGCGGTTCCACCTGGATAGCACGTCGGAAATTGAATGGAACTCGGCTGCCTTTGAGTCCCTCGTCCTCCCCAAAGAGCAGGAGAACCTCAAGGGCCTCATCCTCGCATTCGCCAAGTCCCACTCCATGTCGTCCTTCGATGATGTCGTTCAGGGCAAGGGTCGCGGTATTATCATGCAGCTGAGCGGGCCCCCTGGCGTTGGCAAGACTATGACTGCCGAGAGTGTCGCAGAGGTCATGCAAGTTCCTCTGTACGCGATGAGCGCCGGCGATCTAGGTAGCGATGCCTATAAGGTTGAAAATAACCTCAAGGATATCCTCCGCATGATTCCCAAATGGGGCGCCGTCCTTCTTCTTGACGAAGCGGACGTATTCATGGAGGCTCGTACCTCAGCTGACCTGCAGCGTAACGAGCTGGTCTCTATTTTCCTTCGTATGCTGGAATACTACGAGGGTATCCTCTTCCTAACCACCAACCGTGCCGACGAGATCGATCCGGCCTTCGAGTCTCGAATTCATGTCTCTCTGGCATACCAGAATCTTGATTTCACATCGCGTCGCCATGTTTGGTGCCAGTTCCTTGCCCGATCTGCGAATACTGAGGTCTTTTCGGAGGAAGAGCTGGATCGTCTCGCCGCAGTGGAGCTGAATGGAAGGCAGATTAAGAATATGCTCAAGACTGCGGGTCTTTTGGCTTGGTCACAGAAGAAGCACCTCAACTTTGAGCATGTACAGACTGTGCTTACCCTTCGCAAGAGTGCTAAGCCTGCATCGGCTTGATTTTTTTGAGATACCCGGACTCATGGAGTCTTAAGACGGATAGCTGATTCGCAATTTTCAATACACAACGATTCAATCAAGTTCACAAAACAGTCAAGCAAATATCTCGAACGCCCTCTGGTAAATCCATATAGTAGCTCCTCATTTGATACGATTGGCAATTGGCTCTATAGTCTCGCTGAAATTAAATCCTAGTTACTAGCTAGTACCAGGAAACCCGATTTTGAGGACGCTACTAGTAACTAGTTAGTGTAATGGGGAATTCCGCTCTCAACACCGGTATCCCATAGTCAGGTGATTGGGGCCTTAGTAACAAGGCAGCCATATCGTTTCGGAAGAATAAGTAGCGTTCGTTCGATAGTATCAATAACAACATACATGTTCCCCCTTATGAATTACTCTTTCTGCGAAGTCTACTGAGGCTGAGGTTACGGTATCGGTGTTTCGCATGTCCATGAACACTCGAATATCTTATTAGTCGCATCTCCATAGCGTCACACTCTGTCTACTACTCTCCTGTACTCTGCAAGTGTGTTGGTTTTGTCTCCTTGTAATCGACCCGTCTGCTTGACAGACTGCAATTGAGCGTTCCCATCTTATATATGGCGTCCCCGGGAAGGCTCATTTAACCAAGGGTGGCTAAAAGCAAGAGCAATCCTATCGTAAAAAAGTAGGCACTGCATTTGACCCTGAGAGAATTCGACAGCAATTAGGATATATTACAAAGGATAAGGGAAGGTTTAATCCTGCGTCGGATCAGCCAATCAAATGTTCGAAATATCTAAGGAAGAGGTTACCATAATACCACCGACGGCTGAATATACACAGTTTCTATGATCAATGCTTGCTGATTAGCATACAGGAGATGCTACAGCACTAAAAGCAATATTACAAATAACACCAGATCAACTATATAAGACAGCGGCTCGAGGATATCCTGGTATTGGCTATATCTGGCACTCAACACTATATAATACTCTATTATCATTTACATTACGTTATTTATTAAAAAAGGCATATGATTCTTCGTCAGGAAGCGAAGGATTATTATCTAAGTTATCACTAAAAGGATCGCTGTCGGAACAGTATCAATCGTCAACTACTGTATTGTTATCATTATTACCATTGAGTACTGAGTCTTCTGTTCCCCGTTCTGTATCCCCTTCTTTATCTACATCTTCCTCCGTTTCTGTTTCTACTTCAGAATCGTTTTGTCAGGCTAATTTATTCTCTGATATAACATCTGTTTATTCTTGTTCTTCAGTACCTCGTTTTCCTACAGGAAAACGATCTCTCGAAACCATAGCTATCAATAACGGCGGAAATAATAGTAAACTTCCTGGCGATATAGCTGCCCCTATTACCGCCGCGGATCAATTCACTCAGTTTCGCAAACCGCTTCCTAAAGCTTCTAGATCGACTATTAGCGAACCCTCTCATCCTATAAGTCCTAAAGCTACTGTAAGACTACCTCCATATCCCCCATCGGCTATACCCCCGAGAGATCATACACTATATATACCCTATTATACCATTCCGCCTCCACAGCCAATATACCAGATAATATACAGCGCTATACCAGCCCCGGGATCTCAGGGAGCTCCTACTTTCGATAAGACTAATATATCTGAATTCCTAAGAAAAATAGAGGATACCTGCCGACAGAGTAGTATTATTTAATATACTGCAATCATAGACCTTCTTCCCCAATATTGTGAAAGACCGCCGTATATCTAGGTTGAGAGTCAGGATACTTAGAAAGTAAGAGATTAGCAGACGTTCCGCAAGGACTTCCTAGACCACTATTATAACTAGGATAATAAATAATTAAGATATAATAAACAGTATCTTAACAAGCTTACAAATAGTGATCGATCAACAAACGATGAAATCAGGCGCTATCTGAGCGAATTTTATAAGGTTTCTACAGAGGTATTCTTATTTGGTTGTCTAAGCGATAGGGAACAAGCTAATCTGCTGATCAAAGGTCTTCCTAAGAAATAGCAAGCAAAGATCTTAAAACATTATACCCTAAAAGCACGTTCCTACAGCGATAAGATCTCTTACGATAAGGCGTATAAGTAAGTTCAGACAAACCTACATATCGAAGCCAATATTTATCGAAAGGTTAAAAGGAAAGAAGTCAAGAATATATTGTCAGGCAAGAGATAGTTTTCCTCAGCAACCCTGCGCCCTGCTCCTCCTATTCCTGCTGTTCAACCGATTCCTATTACGATAGCTAATAATCAACAGACTAAGAACCATATATCAAGAACAATTAATAATATAGCTTAGAAGTTAGAAGCACTCATATTAAAACTAGATACTAGGGCTGATCACCAGAATAATCCTTTATATAAGCAAAACCGAGGAGTACCGTCGAATAGCATAGGAATCAATCCTCCTAGGGAATACTAGATATATAGAGGTCCACACAACAGCATACCAGAACAATACAACACTATCCAGGACTTCAAGAAAAAAGGAATAATTCACTATAATAAGACCACAGGGAGAACAACCCTAGGAATAAAGGCTTATCCCGGTCCTAAACTAAGGCTGCAAATAGGTATTCTAAGAAAGGACTTAATTCCAGAACAATATACTGTATAGGTAAATCAAAACGTACAGCAGTCTGGAAGTAATTATATCCAATCAATACCTTCAGCACCTGCACAGTTCTTAGGCACATCGCTTAATAGTATTCCAGGAAACAATAAGTATTACTCTGCTCCAGTACGATATATTGCCGTATCTCTTCTCAGATCTCAGCCTATATAGAAAAAACTATCAGAGAAAGAGGAAGAGTATAGAGAGGAATATTAGGCAGGTCCAGTCAATGCTATCAGAGGTCAGATCCAGGATAGTTACGTCAGAAAAGAAAAGCAGCAAGCGTCTGATTATACACACACCCAAAATACTCAGCAAGGCTGCTTTCAGCCATACATTAAGGATACTAATAAGGACGAGGATAAACCAATATATATACCAGATAACATACAGGGAACTTCTCAGAGACAAACACTGCAAGGTTTTCCGGCAGAAAATCTATCTCCAGATAACATTCCGCATTGTGTCAGAGGACCATAGGATCCTGCTATAGCTGAGAAAAGGTCTATAATTACTGACCTAATACTGCAGAAAGTTTAGGAAACTAGCGTTATAATCTCTATTAGTAAACTGCTTAGTGCTACTCCTTATATTTAAGCAGGAGTAGGAAAAGATATTAGCACTAATACCATAAGTCAGAAACTTACTAAGGTTATTAACCAAGTTCCTATCAATACTATTATTATAGAGCTCTCTCAATACATCAAGGCCCAAATACAGGATATCCAGAAAACAGCACTCTCCTATTTTATATCATTCGGACCTAATTATAGCGTTCCTATTCCTAAGGCTGTTAGTTCTTCAGTCAACTTCTAAACTACACAAGTTACCAATAAACCTATAAAGTCCCGCCAGGAATACATACAAGGTTTTATATATACAACGGCAGTTATTAGTAACCAGATTATCAAAGCCTTAATCAATACCGGAAGCACAGTCAATATTATTTACTATAAGGTAATTAAGCATATAAATACTCTACCAGATATAAGACTTAAGCTATATCTCCAACTTACCCTAGTAGACGGAGGTTATAGAATCAGTATTTCAGCATATCTTAAGCACCTACCGATCACTATCAGCGGCGTTACAGTTAATTCTTATATAATAGTAACAGATTATACCACTAATGACTTACTTCTCGGTCAACTATAGGCAAAAAATACAGGGTTGCAAACTAAGGAAATAGCAGATAGCCACATTATATACACTATTTTTAACAAAGGCCGTATACAGTAAGCTTTGTTCGTTGTATATCGTCCTAGTAACAGCAGGTCTATCTTCAAAAACCAGCTATAGCCTTAGGATTTCCCTTCTTTAAATAACAAGCAGGGTATATAGGCATCATATTATCCCCTGTTCTGGTGCTGTATACTGAGGCTTTAATCCTCCGCTGCAAATCACTGCCTTCCGAATTAATTATATCCTATTCTCAGTATCCCCTACATTCTCAGAAAAGCAATAATTCCCAACCAAAAATAATTAAAAATAACAAAACCCTATAAAAATATATAAATTATAATAAATTCTACGCACTACCGCTCCGGGGTTTTCCTACAGGAAAACCATCTCCCTAATATACCCAACCTTTATATATTGCCCGCTACCAAATAGTTACCCAGGAATATCATACAGCCTTCTCTCTTAATAATATATCTGATATACAACTACCGTAGAATAATCGTCCAGAATACCAGTTTTATTACCGAGCATAAGTCAGTATACTCTACAAGAGGAAAGCAGATAAGATTTACCCCGTAAACTTAACTAATTCTGATAGAACAATCCCGGTTGGTTATCCTGATTAGCAGCACAAATGTCTTAAGAAGTATCATATATAGTATCATACGTCAGATATCCAGACAGAATTCGATTATTTGTTAAAGCCCTGTATCTCTGTAATTATAAGAGAAGCTTATCTTACCCCTAAGTAAGAGATTACCCTACTAATAGGAAAAGACCTACTGCCATATAAGAGAGTACTTTTTCGAGAACTCTTATTTAAAAGAGAAGGAGTACTAGCCTAGGAATAGGAGTATATTCAGAGAATATATAATAAAGTAATACCTCTGCAATATATTAAGACTATTCCTTATAAAGCATAGCAATACCCAGGATTTAAGATTCCTTATACCCTAAATACTATAGTTATCAAAATACTGTATAATCAACTACAGAAAGGTATTTTTAAACCTTACAATGGCCTATATCAAAACCCCTTGTTTCTTATCAGCAAGAAACAAACCGGTAAATATTAATTAGTCAATACAGCTATATTAATCAACAAAGTAACTAAGCAAGATATAAATATACCCCTAATAGCAGATAAATTTACTGAGGAATTTATAGGAATAATAATAGTATCTTTAGTTAACCTTTTCTCTAGATATAACCAGATTAAGCTATACAAAGATAACTAAAATATAACGGTAATTCAGACTCCCCTTAGCCTACTTCGCTAAACTATAATTCTCTAAGGTACAGCGAATTCAGTTATACAGTTTTAATAAATAATCTCTGTTATTTTATATAAGATTTTTGGCACAAAGGTACATTTATTTCTTAACGATATTATAGTTAAAGGTCTATAAATAATATACAATAAAGAGTTTATAGAAGAAAGGATTCGCTAATATATCCTTAAGTATATTCAGAATCTTAATAAAGCCCTATATCTTCTAGAATTAGCCAGAGCAGTTATCTCTGCCGAAAAGTCACAGTTTATAATAAAAGGAATTAAAGTAGTTAGATAGGTTTATAACATTAACAGCCGGAGACCTAACAAAGTAAAGATTACAAAAGTTATACAGTAGCCTATTCTACTGTCTAAGGATAAACTTTGTTTATTTATTAGTCTTACTGTCTACTTCCGTATCCTGATTAAGAAATTCCAGATTATTATAAAGCCTCTCTATAAGATACTGCAAAAGAATACCTATTTTACATAGATTAATATATACCAGGTAGCTTTTAATAAGATAAAACTATATCTTTTAGAGTTCCCTTCGGTTCTGCCTATTGACTATAACCTTTATCCGTTTTATATAATTATAGCTATAGATACTTCTATCAAAGGATAGGGCAAAGTACTTATACAGGTTTAAAATAGTGTCTGTAGGCCTACCCAATACAAATCAGGGGTATAGTCAGACGCTAAATCAAAATATAATACAGGGAAACTAAAATATCATACTGTTTTGATAACTTTTAAAAAGTTCCGCTATTAGTTATACAGGGTCTACTTTATCTTAGAAACCAATACCAATACCCTAGTAGCTTAATTAAATTACACTGTAACCAACCTCCCTAGTATCCTTATTATATACTAGATTATATAGATTTAGCTTTTTAATTTTAATATCAAACATATTCCTAGCACTAGTAATAGTGCTGCTAATACTCTGTCCCGCTGCCCTCTGACTGATAAAGATCTATATAAAAGAAACCAAGAACAGAATATTAATAATTTTATTAATACAGAGGTCCTATATCTCAGAGCTATTTATTATCCTATATCAGTTAATACTGAAATTCTTGGTAATCCTATTATAAATATACTGTATAAAGAATACTCTTCTGAATCTAAGTAAATTACTAGATATCTAACAAGCCTTTAAAGACCTAACCGTATAAGCCTGTCTAAATTCTATTTATTCAAAAGAAAATATATAAAGTTCGTCGTATAAGAGCGTTATCTATTCTAATATATTAAAGACAATGTTAAATTACTCTATAGGGTTCTAGACAAAGAAGAAGACTAACAGACTGTATTGAAAAGCATATATAATAATCTTAGACATAAAGGATGTAAAGCTACGTATACCTTAATTAAACATCGCTACTAATAGTCTTGTATATTTAAAGATATATTAAAATACGTCAAAATATATTCCCTATACTAGGCTAGATCTCCAAATTATCTGTATAAACCTACTATTGTTATATAACCGCTATTACTTTTTAATAAATAGTATATTAACAAAACTTAAATACCCCTAGAAGATAGTAAAGGTATTATTATTTAGGCGAAAGACTCTATCAGTAGATAGCCAGAAGTAAGAGTATTATATTCTGTAAAATCAGAGAGCATTATCTAATTTATTAAGGAAGAGATTATCAGCCGCTATAGGGTTCCCCAGGAGATAATAATCGATATAGGACCCGAAAATCGTAGAGAATTAACAGCCTTCTTAGAACACAAGAAGATATTAAAGATCAAGATCTCTGTATACTATCCTAGTTCTAATAGTCCTGTAGAACGTACAATAAGAACTATAAAAAATACTCTCTTAAAGATAACAGAAGGCTACCCTATAGACAGCGTTACTCAGTAAACAAAGTAACTATAGAGACCCTATTTCTATTCTATTCTGATAGCAGATCAGTTTACTGTTAATATAACCATTAGAATAAGCCTATTCTTCTTTCTGTATAGGAAGGATCCTATTATACCTATTAAATTACAGATATCTACCTAGAGTATACTACTATAGTATAAGGTCTAAGACTGAAAGAATTTAATAGTGATAAGGATACGGTAATTCAAAAGGCAGGACCAGAATATTAAAGAAGTAATTCTATATATACGCTGTCTGAAAGAAGTAAATATATACTTCTTTAACGAATATTATCTGCTTCAGAATAACTGATTTAAATAAGGTAATCTTATTCTCCTATACAATACTATTTACAGTATAGACTACTATTTAAGAACAAAACTATAATTCTGTTGGCTAGGGCCTTATCAGATTTATACAGTCAAAAGCAGTTTATATTTACTGAGTAAACTTAATAGCACAGTGCTACAGAACCTGACCTATTAACCAGAGTTATTCAATAGCAATCAACTAAAGAAGTTTTATTCTTGCCATAACCTAAACAGCTATAAAGAATCCTTATCCTTACCACAGCATAACCCTATCAGATATCCAAAAGGTCAAAGAAATTACAGTAGTGGCCGAGGACAACAGCAGCATAAAGAACAGGTTAAAACGTCGCATATATAATTGCTACAACAGCAAGGAAGGCCATCGCTAAGAAGAACAGGAAGATAGACCGTTCCAAAACAGAACATCGTTTTCCGGCAGAAAATTAGTGCCTTACAGCCTTATAGCCTTATTAGCCGTTTACTTCAACCTAATTAGAAAGCCGCCCTCAATATAGATATAACTTCCCCCCCTTTCCTGTCTTTTACCTTTAACTTCTTCAATCACCCCTCCCCTTTCTGACCTTCTTTTATTATTACTTCGTCCATTCCATTATTTCAAAACCTACTTTAACCCTCGCCCAATACTATCAAACCATTCAGAAACTATAAAGAGCCAGCCAAGACGCCCTAGCCATTTAAGAACATATAATTCGACTAAGGAACAGTCAAATAAGGAGAAGGGAAAAGAACCTATTCCTTTGTTTATATAGTCCTTTAAAACTTACAGATCTTTTGTTTCTTTAAAGGCCTTACTTACCATTTCCTTATTTGATCCTATACCTTTAACAGATTTAACTAATATTATAAACTATTTATAGAAGCCTAATTCCTTTTACCCTTACTCCCAAGAACTAAACATAAAACACTATAGCTATATCTATATCTAAAATAAATACCCTCGTACCTATTACCCAGACTACTATAAGAACCATAAAAATATTGACGCTAATTCCTAAAGGACTAATCATCAATAGAACAAAGGTTTATATAATTAATAATATAATTAAGACCCTATAAGGCTGTTAACAGAAAGATAAATATAACCTAGCACTCTATTATTATAGAAAGCTAAATAAAGTCTATAAGGTTGTTAGAGATAGGATTTACAAACTATTCAACTATATTAGTTCTGAGGAACTATATAAAGGACATTATAAGAGTTATACAGAGTTCCAGCAGTAATAGAAGAATACTGTTAAGCTACAGAAAAGAAAGAAGAAGGATACCATAATAATTAAAGGCTATCAGCAATATATGCTTACAAAGTAGGATAACGGTAATCTAGCAGGCAGAAATACAGCAGAGTTCTTTCAATAGGTTATCAACCGTACGTTCTCTAAGAAGGTTAGTAAACTACTAAATACCAATATATCCTACAATAATATTAAACTCTCTATCAATAACTATATTATTAAGCAGTATACCTTCAGAAAAGAAAGCAGAAGCCTGAAATCAAAGTATATAGAACCTAGCAACCTAACCAATACCTACAACTGCTATATCTTATCGCCGATAATACAGGATCAACTAGATTACGCAGGTCTCTAACTAGATCAGGATAGTTTTGTCTGCCCGAAAGGTAAAGGCTTTGACCTCCCTCTAATCAAACCTTAAGCTACTACCTTACCTCCCTCCCCTAAGAAGAATAGTTTACAGCCAGAAACTATTACTGCTACTGAAGAATCTAAGGATTAAGATATAGATCATAAGGAAGAGAAAGCTAATAGTATATACCTAGTCAACATCCCGAAGATAACTAATATAATAGATATTAATACCAACACTGAATCAGAGAGTAAAAATAACTACCCAGATACCAAACAGTCTCCGCAATATATACAAACTAATCCTACTGCTAAAGAGAGTAATAATAAAATCCTTACTTCAACCAACAAACGTATAAAATATAGATATTTACTACGCCCGACTATATTAGTTAGAGCCCTTAAGGACAAAGACTTCTTAAAACAAAGGAACAGACTGATTACTCTATATATAATTAGCAGAAGACTAGCAAGGTCAGAAGGTATTATAATCAGTATCCTCTGTAACCAATATACTAAAGCATTAGTTAATACAGTATAAATAATAAGTACTTTAAAAAACCATCAGTAATTAGTCAACTGTATCGCCCTATTATATCAGTACATTAGTAAATAGGATCAATTTATAAAAGATTACCCCCGATAGTTTAGTTTCTAGCAGGAAAACAGTCTCGGCTTTTATTACTTCTACCCTTAGTATTATGCTCTGCTTATCTCTAACTTTATATCTTATACTAAATAGCTATCTGTAGAGACTTTGATTAACAGGATCTATACAGGAGAGGCTCTAGATATTAGCCCAGTATATAATATACACAACAATAGCAGTACAGTATTACCAAACCTTTTCTTATAGCTTAGAGAGGATCTTAACAGACAACACCCAGAAGGATTATAGCCGCTTATTTACCAAGAGTTTCAAATATACCATTATTATCTAAGCAATACAACAAAAGAGCTTAGGTAGCTTTACGGCATATAGTACTCAAACATTCAGCAGTTGATTTAACAAGACCTATCCTACTATATAGCATATATCTTTTTCCGGCCAGACTATATATAGCGCCTAATCTCGTATCCTTACTACATAAAAAGTATACAGGCTGGCGAACATACTAAGTTCTGGTACCTTAACATCAATATCCAGGATTATCTTAACAGCCAGAGAGGTAGTAGCCTACTACAAGGATCAGTATCCTTTACATAAGAAGACAAATAGAACTATACCGTACTGCTAAAAGATATATATAAGACAGAACGTCTGGCAAAATAGTAGAAGAATATCTAGTCCTATAGACCCGTTAGAGATAGCTTTATCTCAGGTATCAAACCTTTTATATAGAGGAAGGAGGATAAGGAAATATATAGTACCCAATAGACAACAGAGGTTTATAGTATCAGTGATATACAACTTTCTCTTCCTATACTGCCTCATAGATCAACAGGCCCTGCTACATAAGTATGCTGAACCGGACTCCCGTAGTACACAGCAATCTAGAATAACCATAAAACTCTGGACTGTACAGAATCAAATATCTAGAAGGAGCTAACAGAGGCTCACCGTATACTAATACCTATATCCAAGATACCCTCCGGTTATTCCTCTTCTCGGTATAGTACTATCCCGTTTCCCTTTGCTGCCAGAGTACATTTCTGGACGGCCCGACACAGGATTCTGAATTATTTAGTAGGCTGACAGAGATAGGATAGTCCCTCTATATATATAGAATTAGATAATCTCTTTAGAAAAGACCCTGAGGTTATAAGAATAATAGTTTGCGACTGGCGAGAGGAAGCTTAGTATAAGTACCTATACTGCTTCGAAATAACCAAACGCTTAGAGAAGAAGGAATATAGCAAAAACTTATTCTTCTACCGTATTAAGAAGGGTATACTTATTAACGACCAAGAACTAGGTCTGTTGCCTAATAAGCCTGTTTATACTTCTGCTAAATCTTAACCACTATCAAGCATATAGCAACCTACTCCTAAGGCAGAGGTTGGCTATCCTTATAGCGGCTAGGTGCTGATTAATAGATAAAGTATAGAATAATTGTTAGAGGTACTATCTGATATTTTGTTTCTTTTGTTTCTTTTGTTTCTTTTATTTCAAATTAACTAAGGGACGGTCAATTTTTCAGGGAGGGTGGTATATAATGGGGAATTCCGCTCTCAACACCGGTATCCCATAGTCAGGTAATTGGGGCCTTAGTAACAAGGCAGCCATATTGTTTCGGAAGAATAAGTAGCGTTCGTTCGATAGTATCAATAACAACATACATGTTCCCCCTTATGAATTACTCTTTCTGCGAAGTCTACTGAGGCTAAGGTTACGGTATCGGTGTTTCGCATGTCTATGAACACTCGAATATCTTATTAGTCGCATCTCCATAGCGTCACGCTCTGTCTACTACTCTCCTGCACTCTGCGAGTATGTTGGTTTTGTCTCCTTGTGATCGACCCGTCTGCTTGACAGACTGCAATTGAGCGTTCCCATCTTACATTAGTTAGTTAGTTAATACTCGATTTCAGAGCCTCAGGCACGCTAGCGGGAGACAGAGCCGACAAGATAGCCGGTCGCTTCGTCTAGGGTATTAATTGCAGTTCGAGGTGATATATTCCGAAAGAAAACCCCCCATTGGGTATGAGGAAATACATTCGAGCACTTATCGAAATTTAATTTTGGGAGAGATTTGTGAGGGAGATGCGACAGCCTCGGGATGCCTCTATGTTCATTATCGCGTGGCTATCGAAGGCAGGTGTTTCCGGGCGGGGTCACGGGACGACTGCGCGATTTCAATCAGAGGCATGTTTC
This sequence comes from Penicillium waksmanii, assembly GCF_028829765.1. Lineage (NCBI taxonomy): Eukaryota > Fungi > Ascomycota > Eurotiomycetes > Eurotiales > Aspergillaceae > Penicillium > Penicillium waksmanii. The sequence goes on from NW_026643252.1 coordinate 1,739,225, forward strand.
TGTCATGGATTCGGTCTATCAATGGCATTGCAGCACAAAAACACCGACGAGGCATAACTCTCCAAGTTTAGGGTTGCTGGCCCTCGTGGTCAATATGGTCCGTAGATCGAGATCCCGCCGAACACATCTGCTCGGGGCTTGCGCAACATGCCAACGTCGACATGTTAAATGTGATCAGCAGCGACCCGCATGTAAAACATGTTCCGCATCAGGCTACACGTGTGAAGGGTTCTCAAGCGATGTGCGGTGGATGCAAGAAACGGGACAGTCACCTACTTACGAGAAGTCATCTGCGAAGGGAAATCCTCTAAAACGAAATGGTCTGAGGCGCCATCTATACTCGGGTAAATAACGCGATCGGTCCATCGTGCATGGATGGGTCCCTTCCAATAATTCTGCTTCGCTGATTCGTATTTTAGAGCAATCCCGGGTCTCTATGGGTGCTGTCTTGAATAAAGGCCTTTTCTCAGGCTCTATTGATTCGACCATCGAGGAGATTGACGCAAGATCATGTGGGCCATCCGCTTCTCCGTTCAAAGACATTCGAATTGGCCCATTTGCCGTCCTGAATTTCAGTGATGTCGACCAGGAAGTACCCGACTTGCCGTCTGCGATCACTGAGCCTCCAACCGACAGTGTACTACCAGTTCGAGGGTCGCAATTACCGGCAGAATTGGCAGAGTTTACAGACGACTCGGACCTCTTACAATGGTCTGACATATTTGGGCTTAATGACGACTTATGTGGAATTACATCCAACTTTCCTCTAAATTTAATGAGCTACCCCGATTTCTCCGCCCATCCGGATTGGCTTACATACGACGATACAACATGCAATTTATCCTCGCCGACGATGCTTGACTCGACTACAGAAATATTCCAGATGCCTCCAGGACACTTAGGTCAAGATTTTATGTCGATACCACAAATCTTACCAACTACCACTACTCCTACTACTACTACTACTACTACTACTACTAACCCAACGACCCCCGTCGATATCTTGGGTGATGCTCCTTTTTTGCTGCATATTTTCCAGAAGCATGTTGTGCCTCAATTGACAATTGTTCCTTTCGGAAAGAAGGCATCTTGGAACATAATGAACCTCCCAGCTGCACTGATTACACTTGGAGATTTGACTATTCTGGAATCACAAGAGGTCAGTCACGCTCGACAGGCCAATCTATACAGTCTCCTCACGTGTGCCGCTGTTTTTCTTGCAAAGAAACCATCCACTGATTCGGATGGGGACAACCAACTCACACATTGGCACCAAGTTGCCAGCAAATCATATCACGAGGCCAAAGACCACACACTCATTTTTATGAAAGAGCCACTTGGCGCGCCCAAAACTAAATACAAGGATCGTACGATGGCAATGTGCGGGATGATAGAAGCCGCGGTAAGGGGTCGCTGTATCGTGTGAAACCCTGAAATTTTTGCTGAATCATATCTAGAACTTCAATGGTCAACAACAAGATGCGCGATACTTTATTCTTGAAGCAGAAAGGCTCCTCCGTCGCCGAGGAATTTACAAGCCAAGAACTTCACATAAAAGCCGCCTCCTAGTGAATGTCTATACATGGCTGCGAATTGTCGGTGAAAGCACATACGTCCTCCAAGACTTCACAGCTTCAAAACAATTTATTGATGCCCTTAATTATCAAATCCAGACATGTCGCCCTGAGAATATGAAAAGGCCCTCACAATCTGCAAGTGATCGAATTACACACCATGATGACTTTCTTCATATGGAACATTCGGACAATGATCTCGATATCGACTCACCAAAAGATTCCAGAAAAGATATCCCCGATATCCATCTTCATGACTCTCGAAAGTCTGCAGCAACACTTGCCAAACAGGTGTATGGAATTTCAGAGACGTGGCTGAGTCTGGTCTCGCAAACAACACGCTTAGCGAACGTACTGGAGAAGGTTAAGGCTGCTCAAAATGCCGACATGCAGATGGACTCTAAGATATCGCGGTTTCTTCAAGAGCGAAGCGACCGTCTTGAGAGTGTTATTCACTCTTACATCGGCCCCAGCGATCAGTCTAGCTCTCTAGCTGAGCCCCCAGATGCCTACGCCCATGTTTTCCAGGCATTCAATGCAGGGCTGGTAATATTATTCTATAGGAGAGTCCGCAAGGTCCACCCGGGGATTTTGTCAGGTCAGGTGGACATTGTGATCCGCTCCTTGCAAGCTTTACACGCTGAGCTACCGACGGTTGATCACACTGGCCCTGGTACAATTTGGCCAGTATTCATGGCAGGGTGCGAAGCGATGACGAACGACAAACGAAATGCGATTTTGGAGTTACTCGAAAAGTCCGACCAAAACTGCCGCCTCCCACCTTTCCAGACAGCCAGATGCGTGATGACCAGCTTATGGGAAAAGTATGACAAGGAGCCTTTGTACAGTTGGATGGATATATTGAAGGAACATAGGGCATGGCCCATGTTCTGCTAGATTAGTCGAGCTCTACATCGCACAAGGCTTTTGATCTCAGGGGGTTTTTTTTCAGATAAGCATCATTTTGCGAGGCTGGCAATAAACACAGTAGACTGTCCATGAAAGCACCATGGATAGAATATAACCAAAAAATCCTAGTAGTTGATTCCGTCAGGTCACGTGAGAGAAGCACCAAAGGATCGCCGCCCCTGAGCGTCATCACCATCTGTCCAAGGTTGTTCGCCTAATTTCGTTTGGTTGTTGGTGTGTGGGCTGCGCCACGTTGCTCCACTAAGCATGGAAAATCCATACTTCGTACCTATAACCAGTTAACTATACGATAATGGAATTGCACTACCCTACTCGTAGCCATAACATCTCTCGATCTGAGGTTTTACGGGGCCGCTGACAAGCAATGCCGGAATGGGGCTAGGGATAAACCCCCGCTAGTGGATCAGAAGAGCATTGCATGTACACTCTGTACTGAGTACGAAGGAAGCTGAAGAAGATCGGTGGAATGGTGTACTCCATATGTACACGCGTAGATGCCAGTGCCAAGAACCTCCTCCACTGGCATTGGCAATGCTGTCTGCTGTCTGCCGCCTCTGCCTCTGCCTCTCTCCCTCTGCCTCTCTCCCTCTGCCTCTCTGCCTCAACCTACCAGAGTCCACTGTCTGCCGCCCCGCGTCATCACTCCAAAAGGCTTGGCCTACCCCCTGTTGGCCCCACCAAGGCCAGTCTCATCACTGAATTTGTTATTGAAACGGGGCTAGGTCGGCCCTTCTCGCCCCCGTTGGTCGAGTACTGTGCCTGTGCCGGTGCCTGTGCTGAGCCTGAGCCTTAGCCTTCCCAGGATCTCCCCGTGGCGGATACCTTCAATCTCTCCCTCTCCTTCTTTCTATTCCATGGCCACTCTTTTCTAATCCTGTCGCTCTTTTTCTCCCTCTTTCTTCTTACCCCAGCCGTCATCATGCTCTGGTTGGGCCTGCTGCTACTGTGCTTGCACAATGCAGCTGCTGCCTGGGAACACACGGATGATGACTTGATGACATTCAAAACCGTGAGTGGTGCGCATCCCACGATGAGACGACCCCATGCTAAGATCGCGTCATCCTCCTAGCTACCGGATGTCAGGGCGGTCAAATTCGATATCGAACACCTTGATCGCGACCGTGCTGCCCCCGGGTATTGGTTCGTGTCGCCCTATTTGCACATTGCCCCGGATGGCCCGACCAGTGTCTTCGAGCCCTTCCAGATCGGCCCGCATATCTACGACCAGGAGGGGGTATGTTCATCGTCCCTCGGGTCGCCCTGATCCCGATCCCGATCCCGATCCAGATCCATACCCTTCAATGCCAACACGCGCTAATGCTAATCCTGGTCTCTACTCTAGCGTCTTGTGTGGACCGGTTCCCTAATGTTCGATAACCACAATGTCTTCGACTTCAGAGGTATCAACAGCTTCGGCAATGAAACTCACATCTCCATGATTCAGCAATTCCCCTTCGATGACGAACACCGAGGCTACGGGTTGGTTATGAATTCCAACTTCGAGATCATCCGAAAGGTTGCACTGCGAAGCGATCTCGGATTGTTCGATATCCACGAATTCAATGTCCTCGACACTGGCGAGACAGCCGTTGTCACCACCTATACGACGCAAGAAATCTCCCTGGCGGAGTTCAATCGTTCCGATGAAAAAACACAACTAGAGGTAGGCGGCTTCGCTGAGCTGGACCTCACTACTGCCCAGGTTCTCCACGAGTGGAAATCATACAATCAGGTCCCGCTGGTCGAGACCATTCACTACTCTCAGTGGTCTCCCGTGGAAGGAGATCCTGGCTGGGACTACGTGCACATAAATTCAGTCGACAAAAATAGCGCCGGTGACTATTTACTCTCCATGCGATTCACCAACACCCTCTATCTGGTATCTGGAGCCGACGGGCGCATTATGTGGCGATTAAATGGTCAACGTAATAGCGAATTCGACCAAGATTTCATTTTCTCGAAGCAACATGACGCCAAGTTCCTCCATTCGGAAGGAACTCACCATATCATCTCACTGCTCAACAATGCATCCGATGAGGAGTTTAACGAGGAGAGCGTCTCATCTGCTTTGATAATCGAAATCGAAACCGGTACTACTCCCATGACAGCGAGGGCCGTGCGGCGCTACAAACGACCGGACGAAGATCTTACCCGGCTCCGAGGAAACGCTCAAGTTCTCCCGAACAAAAACATGTTCGCTTGCTGGAGTAAAGGCGGTTATATCTCAGAATTTACTGAGGATGGTGAGCTGGTTATGTCTGCCCGCTTCACATCCCCACGCTTTTCGAACTATCGCGCCTATAAAAATGAATTCGTCGGCCGCCCGACCCTTCCCCCGGATATGGTGGCCTCCGTTTATGGCACAGATGAGACTAACCTGATAACTTCAATCTGGGTAAGCTGGAACGGAGCAACGGAAGTGGCTACATGGAGCTTCTACGCACGCAAGTCTCAATTCGACAACCCCGTTTTCATTGGCAACGTCACGAAACTTGACTTTGAAACCATGTTTATCGCCCGTGGCTACCTGGACTGGATCACCGCCGAGGCCATTGATCGCAACGGTGAGGTCCTCGGCTCTTCGACCGTCCACCGAACTGATTTCCCTGACTGGGACGCTGTTGGTTGGATGGGTTTTAGCGGAGAGCTTCCCAAACCACAAGATCCCGGCGTGCTTTACCCGAGCGGAGGTGGCGTTGCGGATGAGAAGGCCATTGACAATGGCCCGGTGCCATCATCAGATGGAACCGCAAAGGCAGAGGTTATCAAGGCGACGCAGATGCTCTCAAAAGCCCAGTCGGCCGTCCGCAACATTGGCGGTCTATTCGCACTCGTTCTCCTCCTCGCTATGATGGCCACCGTCATGGGAGCCTTCATGCTGATTCGCGGCTGGCGGGTCCGGTTCTATCAGCAAGTTAGATTGGAAGAAGGGCTACCTGAGGAAGAAACCCGCCTGCGTCGGTCAGAAGACGATTGATTCTCCGTTGGCTTGGAACTCTTCGGATTCCAGTCTTGCATTGTCTGCGGGAGTTTGTTGTACATTAGTGTTTTACCCTGGTAAGGCGTGCTTTCATTTGTAAATAGTCATATATAGCCCTAGGTTAGTTGATATCCAAGATCATTCGATCTTTCTCATTATTGAATTGCTATCTTTGCAGTAAATGACAGGTCATTCCAGAGTTTCCTTACTACTAGTTTAACTGATCATATCTAACAGGCCAGCCCAACGGTCCAACATCCCCACAAGCCGCTGGAAAGCGACGGCGGCTGATCTCCAAATTGACGATATCCCCGCGTTTGCATTATCAATGTCGAGTCTTGTGCAAATATGCTTTTCCGGGACGCGGATTTTATGTGAAACATTAGGAGATGACCGCCGGAGTTCCGAAAGGTTTCAGCGTTCCACGAGTCTACATACTAACTCAACTTTAGCTGTCTCCCCTTGATGGAGGCGCGTGATCAGTGATCAACGAAAACAGTTCTTGATTCTCAACAAGAATGCGTTCTCCAATGTTCCGGCCCACGCATTACATGAAAAGAACCTGGTCTGTGGATCAAGCAAGGGCTTTGCTCGGGAATAGGCAGTATTCCCGGGCTCAGTTTCGGCTTGTGGGTCTGTTGCTGCCAATATAGGCATGGTGCGGTATCTTTCTTACGTATTTGCTGACACATCGGGCTCAGAGATACCCTTAATTTGATTACAGATTAGTAATACGATTACCGGACCAAGCCTAAATGGGAAATGCAAGGTTTCTATTAACAATCGCGGGTCCGCTATTCCCGAGATTCTTTCCCACTGCTTCTGCTTTCCCGACCACTTTGACTGCTTTATTTAGTCTGGACTCGAAGCGCCACACAAGCTTTGAGTCGGACATATTATCTCAGTATTTTTCCCTTCTACTGTACTCGACAACTCTACACTCTTCTTCGTCCAATCAAACCCATTAGAGTGACTTGTGAATATGCCGTCAACCAGTCTCTGCCAAGACGAGACATGTCCTCCATACAGTCTCATGGACGATTACAGCGAAGGAGCCCACCCACAAATTCTTGAGGCTCTTCTCCTCACAAATTCTACCCAGCAAGTCTCTTACGGGAACGATGAATATTCAGATGCGGCGAGGCGAATGATTCGGGAGCGAATCGACTGTGGCGAAGATGAGGCAGATATTTTTTTCGTGCCCAGCGGAACATCAGCGAATCTGATTTCAATCGCTAGCTGTTTACGACCGTATGAGGCTGTCATTACCTTGGACTCGGGCCATATTGCCTGCAAGGAAGCTGGTGCAATTGAAGCCACCGGTCACAAGCTTATCCTCGTCCCGGCCGTTGACGGCAAAATGACGACGACAAATTTGCAAAAGGCTTTGCAACAGAATCAATTCTTCCCTCACATGGCTAAGCCTCGACTGCTTTATATTTCCAATGCTTCGGAGACCGGTACGGTTTACACTAAGCGCGAGTTAAGCAGTCTATCTGCTTTGTGCAAAAAGATGAACCTCCTACTTCTGGTGGACGGTGCTCGGATCGGAACAGCCATGTGCTCAAAGAAAAACGACATGACTCTACGAGATATCTTCGAGTTCGCCGATATTTTCTGGATCGGTGGTACCAAAGCTGGTGCTCTCATGGGAGAGGCGATTGTCGTCAAGAAGGCCATCGCCGAGGGATTTGTGTTCCACCTCAAACAGCACGGTGCACTCTTAGCGAAGGGACGGATTATGGGTGTTCAGTTTATGGAATTGTTCAAAAACGATCTTTTTTTTCACGCTGGCTACACATGCCAATACCATGGCCGAGAAGATCTCCGCCAATTTTGAAGAGCTAGGATACCAGCTGGCGGCGGAAACAGAGACAAATCAGGTCTTCATAACCATGCCGCAGCAGTTGGCTCAGAGGCTCCAGGATAGATTCCGATTCTACATCTGGGATCAGTTAGATGATGGACAAGTTGTCGTGAGAATCGTGACATCTTGGGCTACGGACGAGTTGCAGGTCGACAAGTTCAATGCGTGGGTGAGACAGTGGACGGCGGCGACTAAGGAATTCGCCACTTAGAACTTGGTCTTCATATATCATTGCATAATTATTGCATATTTAATAGAATTTAATGAGAGACGGCCTTTTGCTATGAAAGTATCATATTTGCCTGGCAATCCTAGTCTTCCTACACAAGTAGTAGATAAGAACTTTATAGATCAAAATCACATGACCGTCGAGATCGACGGTTTAGCTTTTGGCTCTGGAATCCTACCTTCCTCCTCTCTTCCATTGCAGGCTCCAAGATTCGAAGTTCCCTAACTGGCAGCATTAATTTAGTCCGATCATACCCGCTCCTATGAATTGTCGGAATCTGCAAGAAAATTTGCATGTCTGCCATTGCAGCCTTGCTTGATCATCATCGACATCCACCCACCCAATGAGGTTATCTATATCTTGTGATGGTTGTCGGTAAATATCCCCGAGTCTCACTATGTCTATATCTCGTACATTTGCTAATTTGAACTAGCCGAGCCAAAGTGAAATGTGTTCATGATGGCAGCCCTCCTTGTGGGCGCTGCCAACGACTCAAGGCCCAGGGATGCGCCCTGACAGATCCCCGCGTTTCAAGGCCAGACAAGCCAAAAGGGAACGCGAAATCCCTGGCTTCGCGGAAGCGAAAGGCTACCTCCGACCTGTCTCCAACGCTTGAGGGCGATCACAGCATCAGCAGGATGACCCCTGGTAATCTCGTTGACAGCCAAGAGAATCCGATCTCAGCCTTATCGCAAGCCACTGTGATCAGTGCCGTCGAAACATATCGAAAGAAATTCCCGGTCGCGAATTTCCTGCACTACCCATCATTAATTTCCGACATTTCCTCCAATTTCGAATCCATAGAGCCGATATTCATTGCCTCCCTTTTATCTCTGTGCAGGCGTTTTATGGCTGGGGATGCGCTTGGGGATGAAGAGATCTACGCTGATTATGCCCGGAGAAATCTTGCGCACCGTGTCCTCGAGGCTCCTTCATTATATCTCGCTCAATCACTAGTAATAATTTCGTTTTATGAATGGGGGACTGGGCGCCCATACCAGGCTTGGATGTACAGCGGTGAGTTCATCTGAAGCCTTCTATGATTCATGGGATATTCTGACATTTGACACTGTCAGGCATGGCCACCTACATGATTCAATCACTTCTTAAAATGGCCGACGACAGCATGGAGCATAATCCCCAAGATTTCCATGCTTCCCAAACCCAATACGAACAGCTCGTCCGCACTTACTGGGTTTGTTTTGCGCAAGATTGCGAACTGAGCTCCGGAGCTCGGCAGCATTTTGCTCTATCATTTTCTCACATCTCAGTCCCGCTTCCGATCAGCGACCGAGATTTCACCTTCAACCAGGTACCAGAAAGGAGGCTGATGCCGGCCGATATGAACAAGCAATGCAGTCTTGCAAGAAACCTAACAATTGAGCACGGTCTGACGATCGTTACTCGTGGCTTCGACATATTTGTGCGGATCTTGAGATTTGCGAATGAACATCGCCGTGCCCTTGCTTCTCTAACTTCAGACGATTCCGAAGCTTCGCCACTTCATCGGGATTGGCAACGACTCAAAGAAGAGCTGGACGAATGGAGGTCACTCCAGGATAGGACAGTCCGTTACCCAGACACAGCCACCCAAGCACATGTTTCCCTCGGGTACGGGGAGCTGTTTGCCTACATAAACCTACTCTACTTCATGAGGTAAGTTTTTTCTCGCCCACAAATGGCTCCGAAACAACATTGACACCTGTTCAAGTATTTTATTTTTGCACCGCGATCGCTTTCTCTCAAATCTCAAACCGCACTCTGACGTTTTTCACGACATGAACCACGATGACCAATATGAGCCTTACACGATCAAGCAATTATTTGAAGCTGCGCAGAACATTGGAGGGGTACTATCGGCACTTGAGAATTCAGAAGCGGCAGTTATGACCCCCTACTCCGGGTTCAGCGTATTTGTCGCGGTGCACATCAATATGTACGGTACTATCGCTCCGGCACGCTATCCTGGAGGAGTCGAGCGAGCAGAGGAAGAGAAAGGTCAGAATCTCGCCTATCTCGAGCGACTCAGTAAACTATGGCCAGTCGGTCGGAGCTGGGTGAGTCAAATTCAAATTCACCTAGCAGTCATCACACTAACTAGGAGCAAAGTGGCGAACTGTACAAGAAGCAAACCGGTTTTACGAAACAGTGAAGAACTCTCAGACACACCCCGAGTCCGGCATGCATAGCCCTAGGAGGTTTGCTTTAGCAGGAACACTTGATGAATATGGTGACATTCGTGCTCGTCCAAGGGCAATGAGTACCGAGCCTGGAAGCACCCAAAGCTCACATAATATACACCGGGCAGCATCGTCGCCCAGTTTTGAAGGCGATAACTCGCTTTTTAACAGAGATGGCACTGTATTAGCAGGGCATCCTGATTTCGAGACGGACATGTTCCAATGGCCCTTCATTGATGCATCATGGGCCGCAGGGTTTGACGCTGGCCTCGATGGTCTGTGGCACAACTCGGGTCTATTCGATCCGAATCCTTCCTTGCGATAACGTTTCCCGCCCACACAAATACCCAGGATATTTTCACAAAAAGAAATGAATGATGATTTGAATGATTAAATATGGAATTCCAATAATAAGATATACATCTTCATGCGGTCATGTCCGGCGTCTAACTTGGTCAGCGGCTATCACTATCTCGGCTCTCGACAGTTTGTTCTACCGCAACTGTCTTGCGGATACCATTCTCATTATACAGAGAGTCCGCTGCCTCAGGGGCTCCAGCAAAGGAAATAAGGTGACTTTGATCACCGAAGTTCGTTGCCTTGTCCCATTGCGACGCATTCTTAGATGTGGACCCTGTCTTGCGGTCTCCGAGTTGAATCTCGGAGCTCTGGTTGTAGTACTTTTGGGACGAGTAGTTCTTCCGGTAATGAGCGAGCAAGACGTTCAGAACGGGGAGACAAGCGCAGATTAGACCGACACCACCCTCGGCATTTCTAAAGATAAGTCAGAAAAGGCAATTTCGGATTGGAAAGGGGGAGATGGACACATACCCAGACATAATGACACACATGAAGACGATCGTCTGATCGGGTGATGTACCATCTTGGAGCACCAACACGAGTCGATACAGACTAAAGCCTACAGCGAAACCACCGGCTCCGAGCAGACCCATAACACGTAGCTTCTTGTTCCTGAGACATTTGGAGTGACCAGGTCAACGGCAAGGGTAGGATGAGAATAATGATATCGCTAACGACACTGATAACGGAGTCGGCGATCAGGGCGGCCGTCTGGTCAAGACAAGTCCCACCACCCTCGAGCTCATCTCCCAGCCAGTAATATGGAATGGGGTAACAGATGCGGATTTTGATGATCAGGGCGACGGTGTAGTAGATGCAGAGTGCGCCGAGAAGGCCGTAGATGAAGAAGACCTTGTTTCGATAGGGGAGCGAAGATGCGAGTAAGGATCGAGAGTAGGGCGATTTTGACGAATAGTGCCATGGGGCAGTAAAGAAGGGTGGCGATGTAGCAGAACTTCTTGAATTGAATGATCTCCGCGGGGTCCCAAGCCAGGACTTCGTCGGCGTGATAACCTCCTCCATGGCGACCAACTATGTAAATAAAAGGAAGATCATCAGTATTCTGCAGTATTCGGCAATAATAAATCCATCCGAGTATCAAAAAGACTTACTGAGGATACCAATTGCGCAATATGCCATGAACAGGCCCTGGGAATCTAGTCAGTAATTGATTATCGTTGAGGTGAATAGTAGTCAGTCATATGAATCGTACCCAAGCTACAGTGCATGCATCTATGTTTTCATGTTAGTAAATAGTCGAGGAGTAAAGGGGTTTGCCGTGAAACTCACAGTCTTCAACTCCGAGGCGCTGCTTGAATCGAAAACGAGTGTAAAATCGCAAGGCGACAGCCGCTGATACAATCGGAATGCACAGACATTGCACCACCAGATTGAGCGTGCGATACACGTCCTTTGGGGTGGGCCCCAAGGTGTTCCCGGTGGCCATTCTTTTTTTTGAAGCTGTCACTCAACTGATAACATGGAAATCGATCATGCGAGGAAAGCCGGGGGTGTCAGTGGCACATAAAGGTCCTGACAGGCAGATCTCCGCTGGACCACAAAAGCGCTAGGCGCCCTCCGGCTGAAAAATTAGTATAAAGATAGGCGCAAGTTATATCAGAGTGGGGTCAAGCGCTATTGAATACTTGTCTCCAATAGTCCCTGATTGACCACTGAAGCGATATAGTTTGGATCAGGCCTGATATCGGAAACTATTACGTGGCCGGGGCCCGATGAATAGTTCTTCGCGAGTTCCGCGAAATGAAAAAGCATCCACTGCAGAAGCTCCACTCTCCAATTATAGTAAAGTGCTGCGGGTACCTAGCCTCGTATTTGCAGTTTTTGCACGCCAACAAAGTCTCATTCCCACGTTCATTGCCACCGTTGTTTTACCAAGTGGCATGAGTGGATTTCACATAAACCCTAATTCCGGGTTAGCCGAGTTGACAGTTTTGACAGGCCAAGGCAACAAAAAAATAGGGGGGAGATGAGGACTCGTCATGTAACCTGAATGTTTGAATTCTTTTCTCAATTCTTCAAGTTTCAAGTTTGCATAAACATAATCCTATTGCTCCTTTGCCTGAACTATGACTATCCACTACATCAGCGGCGAAGAATCCGACCTCTTCCGGCCTTTGGATATTTCCAATGGTGCCCTCACTCTCCGCCACCGTATCATCCATGCGCCTCTGACCCGTAACCGCGGGGTGCCTTTGAACCCTATCAGTACTCCCGAGAATCCTAATCGTATCTGGGTTCCTGGCGACCTCATTGCCGATTACTATAGCCAGCGTGCCACTGAGGGTGGTCTTCTCATCTCTGAGGGAATTCCACCTTCACTCGAGGTACCTATTCCCGTCCCGGGCCCTATCCTACCTTACGAGCTCGTACCCATGGCTCAATTGACTATTTCATGTGGAGTCTGACCCTCGGCAAATTAAAAACAGAGCAATGGCATGCCTGGTGTGCCTGGGCTTTTCACTCCCGAACAGGCCAATGGCTGGAAGAAAGTCGTTCAAGCCGTGCACGCAAAGGGGGGGCTTCATTTTCTGTCAATTGTGGCACGCTGGCCGTGCGACAATTCCCCAGATGACCGGATCACCCGCCGTCTGCCCCTCAGCCAGCGTGTGGGACTCTCCGACGGAATGCTTTTCCCATCCTCCCGTGGGATCCACTGAGCCCGTCCCATACGCCAATCATCCGCCTATTGAAATGTCCGTGGCGCATATCAAGCAGACCATTCAAGACTATTGCAAAGCGGCCAAGACAGCTATGGAAATTGGCTTTGATGGCGTGGAGATCCATGGTGGAAATGGATACTTGCCTGAGCAATTCCTTAGTTCGAATGTCAACAAGCGGACCGATGACTATGGTGGTTCTCCTGAGAAGCGTTGCCAATTTGTCTTCGAGTTGATGGCCGAGGTTGCGAAGACCATTGGCGAGCAGAACTTGGCAATTCGCCTTTCGCCTTTCGGTCTGTTCAACCAGGCACGTGGAGAGCAACGTCTCGAAACCTGGACGCACCTTTGCGAGGGTCTGAAGAAGGATCACCCTACCCTTTCTTACGTGAGCTTCGTTGAGCCGGTATATCTCTCTGCATCCTTTAGTACATTTTCAAAGGGCTAACATTTCTATTCAGCGCTTCGAGCAAATCTTCAGCGAAGAAGAGAAGGACACCTTCCTCCAGGGCTGGGGACTGAAGGATGTGACTCTCGATCGGTTCCGCAAGATCTTTGGCTCCACCCCTTTCTTCTCCGCTGGAGGCTTCGATGATACCAACTCGTGGGGTGTTGTGGAATCCGGAAAGTATGACGGACTTCTTTACGGTCGTTACTTTATCAGTAACCCAGATCTGGTGCACCGTCTGGCCAAGGGGCTGCCTTTGACGCCTTATGATCGCACTCGCTTCTACGGGCCGTTTGAAGACAATGTCTTCCACTACACGGACTACCCGACTGTTGATAAGCAATAGATTTAACATTGAGATATGACATCATGATAGCATAACTAGATCGATTTCTTTATTCGACCAATCGGAAAACAAGACACTGTGAACACGAAACGTAGAATAGGCATTGGTAGCGAGATGACAGGTGCCAGATCTTGCCGGAAGCGACGGCCTTTTAAGTCCCGCAGGAATATTACTTCGAATCTCTTGTGTCATTTTAAAATATCTTTCAAAATCAGTGTAATTGATGTCTAACTTAAATGCCTAGCCGTCAAATCAAATATAGAACTATAGATATCACAGTCAAGCCAATGCGCCTTTGAAAAAATCCTAGCAAACGAGGAACACGAGCATGAAAAACCCTAACCCCAGACATCTTCTTGCCACTTATTCTTCTTCTTAACTGCCTTGCTCCAGTTGTTCACCTCATCTTCAGACCATCCCTTGGCCCTCCTCATGGTTTCCCCAACAGCCTTTTCAACTTCGCGGGCCATTCCTGCGCGCCCACAAACATAGAAACTGCCACCCTCATCAATGAGCTTGACGACATCATCACCGAACTCCGAAACTCGATCTTGCACATATTTGCGTGGAGTACCTTCTTGTCTCGAGAATGCCGTCACGACATGCAATTTATCGCCAAGGACCTTTTGCATTTCCTCCAATTCCTGTTGATAGATGAAGTCTTCGTTCGGGTTGCGACATCCGAAGAAAAGAATCATTTGGCCAACTTCCTTTCCAACCTTTTGGACCTGGCATCTTTCCGAAAGGAATGCGCGGAAAGGAGCAAGGCCTGTTCCGGCCCCGACCATGACCAGCGGCGTCTTTCCGGTTATAGGCAGCTTGAACTTGCTTCGACGAATGTGAGCGAAGACCTTTCCGCCCTCTAAAGCGTTACTAGGGCCATTGAGGTGGTAGGTAACTCCGTAAGGGTGCGGTTGAGATTGAGCCTGTTGAGAGATAGCTAAGAGGTAATTGGATGTGACACCATGGACAAGTTCGCTCGAGTTGTCAGGGAGAGGAGTCGTAGTGGCGATTGCGGTGATGGATGGCTTGCGTGGGGAGACCACGCTGCTTGATGAGATAGAGTAGTAGCGAGGGCGGATATGAGGCAGAGTTTCGGCCAGGTATGAGAGTGGGATATCAGACCACGTCTGGCCTGGGCATGCAAGTTGCAGGAGGCGACCGAGGTTTAGGTGGGTGCGGTTGATGAAACTGGCGTAGTTGTCCTTGTCTTGGCCGAGTTGGCTAAGGTAGGCTTTTGCCTCCGCGGTTGGTGCGAATTGTGCAAGATCACGAACATTGTCACGATTTACCGGAGCGCAAATCTCGAGGTAGTAGCGGAACAGCGCGTTTGGGCTTGTGGGTGATGGGATGGTGACCTTAGTGGCCGAGTCAATGGCCTTGATGTGGAGAGGTATGTCGCGTCGTTCGTAAGTACCAAGAACCTGGAGAAGAAGCTCGACTTCGGAGTCAGGATTCCCCGGCCAAATAGCCAGATGATCACCAGTCTTATAGGTAAGTTCTGGCTGGTTGGTCAAGTCAAGATCCATGTGTAGACAGTGACGGTCAGATGAGGTAAAAAGCTCCCGCGAATTCGAGATGCTCAGCGTGCGAACCGCCGAGGATTGGTTTGCTTTTCCATCGGCCTGGCCATGAGGCTCTCCATGGTGCAAGTCGATAGGTTCCAAGGACTCGTCTTCTTGGATCAACAAGCTTGGGGTGTACTTGGCTTCGATTTCTTGGAAGCCCAGCTGCTCCTTAAAGACTGAGAATAATTGATCTTTCCAAGACATGAAATCTTCTTCAGTCGCGCCATCTGCATCATTTGCCTTTCCAACTGGCATCAATGCCTGGGCACCAAACTTTTCCAATCCCTCCACAATAACATCGACGACTTTGTTGTAGAACTTGTAGTTGGTATTTCCCAGTCCAAATGCGGCATATCGTAGAGAGGGGAGGGAGACATCGTTGGCCTTGTTGATCCAGCTCCAAAAGTCGACCGTGTTGTCGCTAGGATCACCCTCGCCGTAGGTAGAAACAATGAAAATAGCGAGCTTAGTGTTGGGAATTTCTTTGATGGTGATTGGGTCGTAATCAGAGAGGTCTGCAGTCATGCTTTCCTGGCCCCATCGAACAGATATTTCCCTGGCCAGACGATGGGCAAACCCTTCAGCTGTACCAGATTGCGATCCCCAGAAAACAACGATATCTTTCCCAGACTCCTCTAGCTTTTGCGCAATGTTCCGGGTTTCCTTGTTAGCATTGGCGCCAGACTGGCCGCCATTCTTCAATTGCGGCCTCTCATATGCCAGGTAGGCATACGGGTCAGGCTGATCCCAGAGGTATCCACGAGAGATATAGGCGCCCGATATACCAGCAATGACGGCCAATGCCGCATAATCAGCGAGCCCGGTTGGTGTTGCATACTTGGAGAGCTCATCGAGCAACTCCGGTGGAATATTCCACTGCGACGCTAATTGCGAGAGTGATGCCATGGTGTAATGCCAGTGATAGTACAGAGATATCAGTTCTCTGGGCAAAAACGGATTAACGCAGTTATGTATGTATGGCAAATCTTTAAGGCGACGAACTTGAAGAGATGAAAATGCCTTGTGAGTGGAAATCAGTCAATAACAAGCAAAGAGAGTCCGGGGTCTTTCTCGCGTTCAAATATCAAATCCACGGGCAGCTGGCGTTTCACCCCGCATAGCCCAGTACCCCGAAATTGAGAAAGAAATCCCGATCAGAGTTGATATTGGGGCGAAAAATAGGCTTGAGATCTGCATAAGCTCCAAGTTCCCCACGTCCCTGCGGGGAAAATTACCCAGCATGGCGAGGGCATCGCCGGTCATTGACTTGCGGGTATTCATCACACCCACTCACTGATTGGATCGAGGAATTAAGGTGCACAAGTCGACACTTTGTGGGAGCTTGCATCCATAGGAAAATATCCCCCGAAGTGTCCAAACAGGCAAAGCGAAGAAGCAAGAACTTCGCCTTATGCCACCCTTAGTCTCCACCCTCTTCAGCCCCGGAGATCCAAAGACCGCAGATAATGCAGAAACCATATTCCGTAGATAAACAAATGAAGTTATGAGACATCAGGACTTTACTTTTGTGGCGGTTAATTTATTCATCAACCGTAATGGTTTGGTAGTCAACAATACTATGGGTACGAGGGATGGACGCGATCCTGCAAGGCCAGGCTGTCATACCCTGCCAGGTTGGCTGGATAACGTTTGAACGCCGACAAATGAATTTTCGAGATCTTCTACATCCCTACTCAAGAAGTTGTTGTCATAATGCAGGCGAAAAATAGATCGCCTACAACAGCCGAAGAAGATGGTCGGGGCAATTTCCCCGAACGAGAGAGAGGGAAGTCCCCTGGCCAAAGGCCCCGCGCGGGGAAAATCACCCTGTGATAATCGAGACTTTCGAGGTGGCGGGGTCGCGGGGTATCACTTTGAAGTTTGATGATCTGAAGTTGGCTAGAATCCTATGTCATGCAAATCTGAGACTCAACCTTACCCCAACGCGTGCTAACTATCACGCGCCTGATCTGCGAGACATGCAGCATGCAAGCTCTACGCGACCGCGACCCTTGGCCATAGCTCAAAATGGGATTTGGCGTGTTCTTGCGATTTAGGACTACATGGACGATTACTATGGAAGCTTATTCAGACGGAGCAAAAATGTAAATTCAAACTTCTAGTCAAATTCCCGACTGTTCATCGAGAAAGGTCTATTCGGGGTTCTTTAAGGTATCGTCTCATCGAGTGATCATCAAAATGCTAGTATATAATAAAAAAAGGGGGTAATCATAATAGAGAATAAAGGGAAGTTGCCAGCATTGTATCTATGCCTCTGCACCCCTGTCCCGGCGCCAAATTTTCACGGGCATATCTCCCAGAATCAGATTCATTGTCTCCTCGCGCTGCAGTTCCCATCCGGGGTAGGCCAGGGCAAAGTCATATCGATGCACCATGGATGCCACAGCCTTTGCTTGTTCCAGGTAAGAAATGTTTCGACCAATGCAGGAACGAGCGCCAGCAGAGAAAGCAATGAGATATGGCTGAAGGGACTTTCCTTCTTCTCCCAGCCACCTCTCTGGAATGTACTGGTCGGCGTTGGGGAAGATACTTTCAAGGCGATGAGCAACAAAAGCAGACATGCTCACAGTGGTGCTTCCAGCCACCCAGTCTCCGAGAATGTTGGCGCCTTCGGAGGGAGTCTCACGAGGCAGTCCGTGGGAAGTGGGAGGGAAGATGCGAAGAGATTCATCCAGGCAAGCACGCAGATACGGCAAGTGTTTTACCTTGTCATAATCTGCGACCACCTCATCCTCATCCAAGACAGAATCAAGCTCTTCTCGCAACTTCATAAGAGCTTTGGGGTTGCGTAGTAGCTGGTACATGACGTTCGTAATAGCAACAGCGGTGGTAACACTGCCAGCGTTCATCATAATGTTGCACTCAGCAACAACTTCACCCCACTCGAGATTGTTGGCATTGCCATTCTTATCCTCCATCAGTGCCTGGAAGAAGTCATCGAGCTTTTCGCCATTCTCGTAGCGTTCTAGACGCTTGCTTCCTCGGTGCCACATGATGTTTTCCCAGTCATCGGCCGACTTCGACATGCGCTTAAAGAATGGGATCACATCCACCAACTTGTTGATAGTCAGGTACCAGTTGTAATCCCACAGAAGGTAGGATTGCTTCCGGGCAGTGGGATAAAGTGCTTCACGAAGGCTAGTCTGGTATGTCGAGCCGTCCTTTCGCTCCGCAATGACCATATCGTTACCGGCATCAAGGAATCCCAGTTTCTCGGAAAGTCCAATATCGGCAATGGCATCCAGAGTGAAGAAGTTGTTCCAGCCACGTAGGTCCAGAGTCAGTTCTTTCTGGTCAGGTGCTACCTTACCAGATGCCACATCCTCTTTAGGAGCCAGAGTGCAGACATTGTCGAAATGCTTGAACATTCTTTGGACCTTATCGGTAACCTTGTATTCCCAGCTCTCTAGGTTCTTCAAGGCGTAGGCTGATGAGAGAACCTTGCGCTTGCGGGCATGATCAGGCTTATCGACAACATCCGCCAAATTGTAATGACTTCCGACAGGGACGGAGTATGCGCCGTCCTTGGTGCACTTTGTGTTGTGTCCATAGATGTCTTTGATGGCTCGAGCGTCTCCATAGGAGAGCGCATTGGGGGCCGTTCTAATAACCGGGTGCGTCTTGTGTAGCTCTGCTAGCTCCCTTGATCGGAAGCCTCTTCCAGCCATGAGCATAAAAGGAATCGCTGAAAATCCAGAGAAGGGAGAGAGGTTGGGGTATTTGCGCAATCCTACTTGCCGTTAGTAATCTCCTACAGCATTTCTCTCATACTTGGTTTGGTACCATACCCTTTGGATCGCGGAGATATTCGATATACGGTAGAATGACAAAGTATGCGAGTGCAAAGAAGCTAAGGCCAATTGCATATGGAGCCACTGAGATAACGGACCACATAGTGCCGGATTGGCTCAGGTTTGCTGCCAAAGAGGCCATGTCGAACAAGAGAGTCCTTGGCAAAGATAGTCTTAAAACCAAAGGTCTGAGCAGGATTGTAAAGAAACCAGAAAAGGAAGGTGAAGGCTCCGAGTCTGACTTGGAAATCAAACCAGCTGCCCAGGTGAATGGCGATATAAGTATCATTTTGAGATTTGGGCCCAGCTTTTCAAACTATATCCAGATGCCTTCCCTACGGGTCAACCAGGTGTGGAGGGGCTGCATGCCACCTGGCCTGGAAATACAACCCGCGTTCCTCGACGACAATTTCCTGGTAGGGGCTTGAGAAACCAGATCATCTTCCGCAGGGTGTACCAGATTAAGCTGCCAATGGCCGATCGTGTCTTTCACCCTATGACCTCTTTGTGGCCAGGGTGGGTCTTTGAGGGACGGGGAAAGTTACCCTCGCAAAAACGGGAAATTTACCCCGGCCAACATCTACTAATATTGGCCCGGTCGATAAGGGGATTTTGCGGGGTTGGAGGGGCTGTGGCTGATTTGATGAGCACATGGCCTGGGGAAATTCTCTATTTGAAGGAGCCAGGATATTTAGGCATAACCCAATCACACCTTTTCACCTGATTCGTATCAACCCCGTCCGTGGCCACTGGGGACCGATGCAGCCGATGACGGCATCCATGGCAGACGAAACAAGATATTGCTCGACATAATAGATTCAAGTTTATGATGGCGGCGATGTCTGACTTTAGTCATGAATGCGTTCATCATACACCCAGCCCGAATCTTCAGATATATGATATTCAAGTATTTCTGAAGTTCAGATCTAATCACTACCAACGCACGAAACGAAAGCTGCAGGTAACACCTAAAACTATCCGCTCCCCGTCATAAGCACAATTAAGAAAAATGAAACAAAGCGATTAAGACTTGAAAAGGTACAAAAGAAACTAAATGAGACATTCTGGGTCTGGTCTCATGGTACAGCCCTGTCCGGCCCAAACCTCCTGGCCGTGTTCTTCACGGTGTGGAGAAACATAGATGGAAAGCAATGCCGACCATAGCGAACCTCTGCTGACTGCAGGACAGAAGTTAGCGCGATTCCCAGGAGTAAATGGGTCCCTCATGTGAACGTCAAATAAATTAGGAAAGGAATATGGGACATACCCTCTTTCCACCTTCATTAGCAGCGGTTCGAAATCCCATCCACCGTCTATACATGTCCTCCGCAGTATGAGTGGTGAACATGTACGAAAGTCGGTACATGATGTGATCATATAGGTGATCAAAGTTCCAAATACTATCTGGACCGCCATTTATACTTTCCGGCACCCCTCGATTGTAGATGCGTGCGAGCTCTTCAGATGTCCATTGGCCGTCCGCATAGATTGGATGTGGAACGTGGACTGCTTTCAGACCATGATACATAGCCCACGACGCACCGGTCATTTCCGATGCAAGGCCCAGCCCTTTTGTCGCTTGCGCATTGTGGATCAAATCCAGTAGACGCTTCGAATACCGGCCCATCGTAATAACTGCTGCGCGGCGTGGAGTGTCGATGCCATACCTGAAGTTCCAAATGATATCCGGGAATGTCCACGCTGTGTCTTTCGGGTTGAAAATTGGAAGAAAGGCTATCATATCTGCTTCTTCGCCAACGCCCCAGGTATAGTTATCATCTTTCGGGCTTGCGGTCGGCGGACTCGGACCGAGCGATCGAATTCCAGTTCCAAATATCGGCCCCCAGACTGTATTGTCGGATACTTCTGCAAGGCTCTCATCGACCATTCTAGTAAATTGCTCCCATGTTCCGTGTGCACCGGGGGTATAAAAATAGGCATTGCGCTCCCATAGGTACTTGCGCGGCTGCTTTCTCGCAAATGACACCACTTTGTCCAGGAAGTGATAAGCATGACCAGTATGCCGACCATCCATTTCTAGCTGCCAGTAGAAATCGAAGTTGGGGTATAATTGGGAGAATATTTCCAGTGGCTGATGGTGCTGCAGAATGGGGCTACCAATAAGTTGGAATTAGCACAAGCAAGGTTGGAACTATTAGCAGATAACCCTAAGCAATGTCTTACCTGTGCTCGACAATCTTAGGATACCACGCCTCGAGTAGCTTATTGTTGAAGAAGAGCGCCATGCTGCGAAACTCTGCGGGAATAGAATTTCGGAGTCGGTTCATCGTCTTTGCATCAGAGAAGATGGGGAGTTCGTCATCCTTCACATGGACTAAAAGAAAGACTTCATACTCCGCCCCAGAATGCAGAGAAAGCTCCATGATTAAAGCTCGAAGATATTGACGATGATTCTCGGTCCAGGTCATAGTATGCCACGCTCGAATAAGTAAAGCCGACCTATTATGATACCGCTCTTTACCGGGCAGAGGGGCATCATATGAGTCGTATGTCTTTTGCGGAGGCCGTCTCAGCTCAAACGAAAGAGGCCGTTCTTGAGATTGATTCGTCACCGATCCCGAACGATATCGGTCGGCATTTCTCTCGAAGCAGAGAGATTGTAGCTCATGCCAATCAACTTCAGACCAGGGGACCTGGAGAGGACGGGTAAACCCAGGGACGTCTTCTTCGCTCATTTCATCGTAACCGTAGGCTCCAAAGCGAGAGTATCGATCGGTGCAAACGTTCCCATCGAGACCCATGGCCTCAAAGGAGCCGAACTGAGACTGGGGAATCCAATCTGGTTCCCTTTGTAAACGAGCATCATATCTTCGAAACGGGTTCGGTCAAGATCTCGGCCTCTTGGGCCTAGGCAGGGCTCAAAAATCCCCTCATTCTCTTTCTTCCATTCTCGACTGTTATATCGGGGGTAAGGGTCGTATATCGAAGGCTCTGGGTGAGGAGGGTCAGGAGAGTCGAATTCATCACTGCTGGTGAGGGTCAAGGTTCCGCCAATGTAGAATCTGATATCTCTGTGTACCATACACATTAGCGCTACTAGTAGTAGGAGCTTCATCGCGCAATTTAATGCCAACTTCAAATGCCTGTGGACAAACCTTCTCGCATGCACGAATCCCATGTCATCTACTTCGCGCCGGTCTTCGACTTCGGTCTCGACTTCGGTCTCGCCCGGCACGAAGACGTATTCGATCCCATCAGCATCATGATATTGGCCAGGACGAAGGATTCCCGGCTTTTGGTATGAGACCAACGCACATAGAAGTGAGAGCTCCGGATGAACAGAGAGGTATGAGTACGTCTCAAGAACAGTCATCGCAAAAGCCAAATATCCAAGCCATCGCATCCATGTTGTCGGGCGCAGGCGTAGTGATCTCCTAGTCCTAAACCTCGGGGGCTTTTGGAGTTGCAATCCCAGTACCGGGTCCATTGTGAGTTGCCTACCTAGGTGTCGCCAAATATCACATAGTCCGACAGAATTGTCGAATAGAAGCAATTGGGTTATATTAATTTCAAGCCGCGTTGCCGACCCCCCCCACTCCTAGTCATTGACAGGTAGGGACACGGTGCCGGGTGTCTGAGAAGACGATGTCATTACTACGCGGTCTTGACTGCATCCCCGCTTGAAGATCTAGATCACTTCCCCTCCACCCTTATCTTGGGCATCATAGCACTACGTATACTACCCTATCGCATATGAAAAGTCTCTAGCAGCGCTCGAAACTCAAGAAAGTATACTGTTTAGTGCTTATGTTCAATCGAGGACTGGGAACCTTCATATAATTACTCAATCAATCAAGAAATGAATTCCATTCAAAGAGTCGACCTGGGTATGGACAAAACATGAACAGAACGAAAAAGTAGGAATTTCAAAACAGCCTGATCAGGGTATGTTCAGACAATGAAAGTGATAATCCAATGGCCACCTCGGGGAGGCCTCTTCAAGTCTTTACAAGCATGCCCATGGCGTAGCAATGCGCTTCGAAATTGATTATCCACAAATGTATTCATAAGTGCTATCAAAGATATCAACCCTTTTGAGGGCAGGGAATGGTATATTTGGATTAAGCGAAGTAGCTCTTCCAAAGAACACCCGAAAGATCCTCAAGTTGATCCTGTGTAAATGCCTAGAATGAGACGCGTCAGTATTCAACTTAGAATGAAGGTTGCATTGCCGATGGTAACTCACCTTCGCATCGATATGCCAAGTATCTTGTCTGGTCTTCTTGAATTCACTGATTATCGACTTCACACTGGAACCAACGACGCCAGGGTCATTTGCAGCTCTAATGCTGAGTGTAGTCAAAGCCTCTGGCATCCAGTGTGGAGGGGGACTGCTGTATGGGAATGCCTGGATCAACGCGCCAAGTCCCAGCACCGCGCCGTGACGGACAATAATCAGGCGGTTGTGCTCGGGGGTAGGGGTGCCGGCTCCAGAAGAGACCGCAGAAGAAATTCCAGAGCGGAAGTTCTTGGGCTTTTTGGGAAGCGGGTTATCCGCAAGGAGTTTCGTGAAACGCTCCTGGAATCGGTTGACCATCTTGTTACGCAGGAAAATGGGCGAGCAGCGAATCATTCCTGAGAGGGTAGCCGAGGCGCCTGCGCGGACTTCATGCTGGGGGTCTTCAAGCATGGATGCGATGCACTCGAATAGCTTATCGCGGTCTGCGGGGTCGAGCAAGAAGAGGCGGCGGAAATAGATAATCTGGATATTAATCATGACACGTAGACGCTGATGCCACGATAAGGATGTCTGTCCAATACGGATAAGGGACTGAATGAACTCAGAGTTCTTATCGGCAGGGTAGGGGATGTTAGGAAGGTGGCGGAAAACATGGTAGGCAAGAGACTGGAGCTCAGGGTCTTCCTTGACATCCATCATATGCAGAAGCTGCGCGGTGAAGACATCAGGGAAGAAGGGGACCAACTGCGTGCATTCGTGAGAGGAGAGGGTTGAATCCAGCCAAAGAAGCACAGTTTTGCTGCCAGATGTGTAGGACGTTGGCGTTTGCTGACCAGGGGTTCTGGCCTTTCGCCATTCTTCAATTTGGTCGAAAACGCCGCGAACCATTGATGAGAACTCATCGGAAGGAGTGTATGGATAGCTCCCAACTGATGATGCGGACTTCTGAGCATCCAAGAGGTGTTGAAGATCGGGGTACGACTCGTGATACCTGGTGCGGTAGATCGTGGCAAGGGTTTGACCCATGGCTTCACGAACACCCTTGTAGGGGTGATCCAAGTGCGCGAGGAAATCCTTGACGATCGGCTTCTCCAACTGGAAATGCCAGCCAGCGTCGATAATGCATTGATGGAGCAGGTTGATCTTCGAGCTTTCCTTAAAAGCCGCGTTAGTTGACATGTCTAGCCGGAAGCTAGCAAGCCAATCGACCAAAGGCCAGGCTCGTCGCGGATCGCGACACTGCAGGATCATGTGAAGGAAAGTTGTCCAGTAGCCAGAGTTTTCGGGTGTCAGACCGTCTGTGAAGACCTTCCTTACGATGGGGAAGGCATATTCCCAAACCATAGCGCGGTTCTCCACGCTCGAATCAGTCACTGAACTGATCAAGGCGCCGAGAATCTCAGCAGTGGCGCGGTGCTGGTGCTTATCACTACCATCTTCAAAGACAATTTGGATCTCTTCCTGGATATCCTTGAATGAAACAGCTGTAAGTCCATCACGAAGCATAAGCTCGAAAGCATAGAGGAGCATCATAGCGCACGACATGCGGAACTTGTCTGCAGAAGGGTCTCTCGGTTCTTGTTTCAAATAGGCGAAGAACTTGGAGAACCACTCGCGGGTGAAGAGTTTGCCCATTTGAGTCCGCACGTTCCACTCAACTTCATCGTACTCGATATCACGAGCCACGTTAGACTTATATGCGGGCATAGTCTTGCCCCATACCAGCCATCCAGGGAAATCATGGTCCACGTAGTATTCGGCCTCGGGGTTGGCAAAGCTGGTCAAATACTCCTGTGTCCAGTCTTTTTCATATGGGCGCGTCGCAACCTTGATCTTCGAAGGGAACCGCTGGTGGCCCAGAATATAGTTCTTGTACTCGTGGCTGCAAATAGCTCGCACATCAATCATCGTGAACAACGCAATAAGCGCCTGAGAATACATGCCCCGTAGACCGGGATGGTCATCAATCGAGCCAAGGGTAACTAGCTCAATCAAATTCTGGCTGGCAATGTAGTCGAAACGCAGACCCATTGTGATTACAATGGTCGCAGCACGGCTAGCAATCTTCCAGTGTGAGACGCGTGCTAGGTTGACAAGCTCTTCGGCAAGGTCGGCCTTCTTCTTTTCGATTGTTGCACGTTTTTTATTGATAACCTTTCGCTTCTGCTCAATCTCATCACTGAAATCGTTGATTGGAGCAATTGCTTCCACAATGTCGCGATCAAGGATAGCCATCCTTTCCATAGCGCGACCGTAATCCATAATCTGGAACACGGCACCAGAGCAGATCTTTTGGACAGAAGGTTTATCAACAGCGCTGGCATCGATGAAGGTCCTAATTATGGCCGGCGTAAACTTCCAGTTCCTACCTGCTGTCTTCGCAACACTGCTGAGAAGGAGTGAGAACAGTGCACCCTTAATGCGCGCATGGTCATTCTCCTTAACGCCCCTCTGCAGAGCCCTGAGAAGAGGCGGAATAATAAGATTGCGAGCTCCCCACACTGCCTTAAGTGCTGATTCCCCGGCATTTTGGGCGTTACGTCGAGTCTCTGTGTAAAGAGAGACGCAGGATTCAGCAAGATCGTAGAGCAGTACTTCGTCAAGCTTAGATCGAGGACGCGGGGCAGCATTATGACGGAGCCGCTGTAGGTGATACACATTGGCCCTTCGCACAAGCAATGCTCTCGGGTAGTCTTTGCGAATGCCGCTCATCTTGTATGGGTGAATGTCAGCAGCTAGAAGTCGTGTGACACGGTCCAGAACGTGAGCTGATCTTTCGATGCCAACATCCACAAACCAGGATCGGAATGCCGAGTAGAGAGCTCCGAAGCAAGGCACGTCATCTTCCTGCTTGTCGCTCAAAAAACGATGGGTCTCATGCAGGACCCAGCCTGCTCGCTCGCGAATCTCGTGGATGGCGTTGTAGAGAGGATCGCTTTCTTGTAGCGGATATCCGGTAGGGTAAGGGAAACTTTCCCTTATAAGGGCCTCATCAGTATTATCGAGAGCAGTCTCAGTCTCTTCATCGGTTGTTCCATTTGAAAAAGCAGAATCATCAGCCTGCTCAAACTCGCTAGAGACGGCAGATGCGCTCTTCAAGATATCGGGCGAGGTTTTGGCCGCCGCTTTGGGATCAAAGAGAACAGAAATACCAGAGAGGAGCAGTCGCAGAAGCACCAAGTTCCGGGTAACTTCATCAGACCATTCCTTGCCGCTGCCGTCTCGCTTGATGCTCGAGGTCTCATTCGTCAAACCGGTCAAATGCTTCAAAGCCGATTCGGCCTGGTTTTTGAAGACGTCGATGGCAAACTCCAGCTCTTCGCGCTTAGGCACATGCCAATTTATGTTGAGGTTTCGCACATCGGCGCTGTAGCTCCAGTGCTTCGGATCGATTCCGTCAGCTGCGTCTGCCTTCTCGTAGAGGGAGTAATCACTGGTGTATGTGCCAGTGAGATTGAGCAAGAGATGGTGAATGAAATTGGAGATATGAACGGTCGGAATACCGCGACATTTGTTCTGCATATAGACTGCGATGTCAAAGAGCTCCTGGCGATGAGCCAGGACGGCATCGCCAACATGAACCACACACATGCTCAACATGCTGACGTTCCAAACCAAACCACGATCACGAGGCAGAACGTCTGTACCAGTTGTTCGTGTCGATCCGGCACCATTATCCTCGATTTCGGTGCGAATCGCTTGGGTGAGAACTGGAATGAAGCGTTTGAGCGCCTTTTCAGGATTGACCTTGCAAAGTGCATTGCAAATGAAGGCCATGGCGTCTCGAGCCTGGTGAATAACGTGGTTTGACACAAAATCAACGATCTTGGAGAGGGCAATGTCGTAGTACTCGGGTGACAGGGAAGCAAGGAGGGGCATGAACGTGGCGGGCAGTGTGTTCACGATGTTCTCTTCTGGGGAGCCGTTGCGAACGCGAGTTACATCTGGCAGGTTCTCGAGAAGCGTGAAGACGCGGCCAAGGAATGAGATGGTAAAATCACCAAAACCACAGGTCGATGATCGCAAAATCATTTCCTCGGTTGTATCGTCAAGCTCAGTATCATAATTGAACTGCACATCAGACCCTTCTTCCTCCATTCGCTCCATTTCGCCAGAAATCCACTGCATGGCCAGCATGTTACAGTTAACATCCTCTCTTCCCTGAGTCATGTCAACCATAGGGATGTTGTAGCATGCTGACTGGATGAAAGAAAGGGCATGGAGCGACTTCTCCAGATCATTGGCATCGATACCAGGTAAAGAAAGGCCAAGGAGAGTTGTCATATGACAACGGTAACCCCTAGTTCGAGTGATGACGCGGGATAGTACTTGCATGGCGCGCAGGGAGGATGTTGTCCGGTGGACCTCGACCAGACCCTGTAGAGCGGGATAGATTCTCTGCAAAGCCCCGGGGAGGATCAGATGGGGTTCCAAATAGGCAAGACCTTGAAGGGTTGACAGCGAGAAAGTCATGGCAGTGCTGCTCTTGGCGTAGATTCCCATGAAGATTACGTCCCTCAGGCACAACACAAAGCGGCGCTTCAGTGGCTCACTCAGTCGTCGCTCAGCTGGCACTTCCATCTCTCCACTTTGCTCACGATTCCAACGCATCACGAAGAAGTCTGTTAGATAATAAACTAATTGCGATAGGGTTTTTGTCCAGCTACCGGAGTTCGACGGATGGAAGAATGTTTCAACGGCCTGAATGAGGCCCTCCAAATGTGAAAGAACAGAATCTTCAGACTCCAGACAAGCAGGAGAGAGCGACATTACTATCCAACGGGCGATGTGGTGGGCAACAGGGTGTTTCCGTGTATCGCGATCAAGCATGATACCCAACCCGGAAGAAATATCTACCAAGGCGCTGTAAGGCGAAGAAGACTGTCCCACGGGAATCTCCAAGAGTCGTAGAGTCGCCGTGAAAATAAGTGAGGATTGTTCCTTTGTAAAAAGACCATGTTCGGAGAATGGGATTTGAGCGGCTGTCAAGGAATCCCGAGCCAATCGTGACAAATAGTCCAAATATGTCGTGTCGAAGGTCTTCGAGCGCCCGACCAGGGACCAAAGGTGGAAATGAGTCGGGAGATAGGTTTGGGGGAGGAGATCTTGTCGGTCTGCGGGGGCGGGCGATGTTGGAAGCAACAGGTTGATCAACCCCGCAACCACGAAAGCACCTTCGGAGAACGAGGTTGTGTAGTGAGGTAGAAATTCTTCAAGCATCGCGGGAACCTCGCACGGGTCGATGAACAGCTGCGCGAAGGCGCAAAGCTTGGTCAACGTCTTCACATTTCGTTTCAGGTTTGTCGAGTGAACCAATCCGGACTCGGTCGGGAGTACGAAGGCCTTCAGTTCTTTGTAGAGAGGCTTCCAATCAAGAGTCAGGTCTTTCACGGGTCGAAGGTAGTGCTTGCGCCTGCGTTATGGTTAGCACCAAAGCTTCCCCGCTCATCCAGTTATCCGGGTATCGCTCACTTTGTAAGAAGCATGAACATGCTCGCGAATCGCTCAGAGACGCCGGGGTCTATCCCGGGAGCTAGCGAAAGCTCGTAGTACAGCTTCACGAGATTGATCCGCTCCTTTCGAGTCGGGTCGAACTTCAGCGATAGCCACCCTCGGAGCTCGCGTGTCCAGTGGACAGCTCCCGGACTGAAATCGCCAGCTTCCACGGATACATATAACTGATTCAAGATCTCTCTCAGAGTTCTTTCCCGTTCTGTCTCATCCTCTAACGGATATGGAAGGTATTGAAAGTATGGATAGGTGCGCGGGCGAACACGGGCTTTGGGTTCGCTGCTGCCGTTTACCGCGGCAGGCTCACCACCCGGTGAGGTGGCCCGGGAAATCTCTGAGGCATGAGGGAAATTATCGGATGTCAGAATCGCCTTGCCTAGGCTTGAGGCGTCCATAATCGCATGCGAGGGAGGGGGTAGGAGGGTGAGGGGAGAAGGTGGAGATTGGGGCGAGGAAGGGAGTTGGCGTGGAGGTCAGATCGGGGTCTGATCTGAGATACGTCAGCAAGTCCCCCCAAAAAAGACCCTTGGAAGCATCATCTGTCATATCACAGGAATTAGGGAAATGATTGTTAGCATACCTTTTTCAGCACAAAACTCGGATTTCCACGCCGCTGGGTAGGAGAGATGAGGCCGGAGAAAGTGTTGCACACGGCCGAAAGCGCATGAGGAACTGGGCTCTCGGGGAAAGCGACGCGAAGCTCCAAAGTGGGCTGGCGATCAAGTTCAAGTTGGGCGCCAGCTCTTAGTAATCGATGAGGTATAACGTAATTCCCGCCCGAGCGAGACACCCGGCCGACCGAGACACCCATCCAAAATCGCGTCTTTCTGCCCACACATCAACTTCAACCACCTACCATGCCACCAATTCGCTCTGAATCCTCGCAGAAATTGGCTAATCGAGAGGGAAAGATCTTATTAGCCCTTGATGATCTTCAAAAAGGCCGTATCAAATCTATTCGTGCAGCAGCGAAGCTATACGAAATACCGCTTGCTACACTACACCACCGCGCCCAAGGACGCCTTTCACGCGTTGATATACGCCCAAACGGCTATAAATTGACCCAATTAGAAGAAGATTCACTTGTTGAATGGATTCTCTCTATGGATTTACGTGGAGCAGCACCTAGGCCGGCTACTGTACGAGAGATGGCTAATATCCTACTGGCTGCACGTGGTAGCTACCCCCCGCCTACTGTTGGCAAGAATTGGTCA
This sequence comes from Penicillium waksmanii, assembly GCF_028829765.1. Classification (NCBI taxonomy): domain Eukaryota; kingdom Fungi; phylum Ascomycota; class Eurotiomycetes; order Eurotiales; family Aspergillaceae; genus Penicillium; species Penicillium waksmanii. The sequence continues at coordinate 1,769,123 of NW_026643252.1, forward strand.
TCAACCTTTATAAATCGACGCGATGAGATTCGATCACGCTTCTCTAGACGATACGACTACCAGCGTGCACTAAATGAAGATCCAAAATCGCTACGAGAGTGGTTCACGACCGTACAACGTGTTATTGATGAGAACGGTATACAAGCGGAGGATATCTACAACTTTGATGAGACAGGATTTGCAATGGGTCTTATATCTACACAGAAAGTGGTCACACGAGCTGAATACTATAGTCGGCGATCGATACTACAGCCAGGAAATCGTGGATGGGTTACTGCTATTGAAGCAATTTGTGCAGATGGCTATTCGCTACCGCCATGTGTGATTTTCAAAGGTAAAGTCGCTATTGCTGGTTGGTTTGATAATCTACCACGCGATTGGCGATTTGAAGTATCCAATAATGGCTGGACTACCGATGAGATTGGCCTACGCTGGCTAGAAAAGCTATTTATCCCATCAACGAATTCACGTGTACGTGGTCGATTTCGGCTACTAATTCTTGATGGCCATGGTAGCCACCTTACGCCTAAATTCGACCGATTATGTGCAGAAAACAATATCATACCTCTGTGTATGCCTTCGCATTCATCACATCTACTACAACCGCTAGATATTGGCTGTTTTGCAGTGCTAAAGCGTACATATAGTCGCTTTATAAGTGATCTTGCACGCAGGGGATATAATCATATCGATAAATTCGATTTCTTGGAAGACTACCAGCATGCGCGGCAAGAAGCCTTTCAATCAAGCACTATTCAAAATAGCTTCACAGCCAGTGGCTTAGTACCAATTGATGCAGAAAGAGTGCTCTCGAAGCTTAATATCTCTATACGAACACCTACACCACCACGCAGCCGGCCAAGCAGCAGATCTAGCCAATTCACACCACAAACACCTAGAACCGTTACTCAGCTATTCAAACAAGCTTCTATGTTAAAGGATCTGCTAAAACGACGGTCAAAAAGTCCTCCAAGCCCATCAAAAACTATCTTGGATCAACTTATTAAGGGTCACTGCCTATCGCTACACAACACTGCATTGCTTGCGCAGGATAATGCAAATCTACGCGCAGCAAATGAAAAGAAACGCCAGAAACGTAATCGGTCGCATAAACAGATACCCTGCGAAGAGGGTTTGACCGTTGAAGAGGGCCTACAGCTAGCTACGCAGCTAGAACTATCAGCAGAAGCACCTATGGTAGAATCATATACGCAGGGCGAATTGCCTATTCAGGCAAATAGGCCGGCTACTAGGGCCCCGCCCAGGTGTAGTGGGTGTAGGGAGATTGGCCACAGGATCAATTCATGTAAAAATCGCTATATTTAGTCAAATGGGTAGGCGTTGGTTGAGATAATCGATTTTGAAATTTTCTAATGGTGATGGGTGTCTCGGTCGGCCGGGTGTCTCGCTCGGGCGGGAATTACGTTAATTCTGTGAGGGAGTAATCAACAACCTTGGGAAGGCTGGGAGGTTCAACCAGAAGGATGAGAGGTCTCAGTTGGCTCAGTTGGCTCAGTTGGAGCTGGATGACATAATTCCACGTAACTGCCGAAAAGAGAAGAGCTGCAGCATTGACCAGTGGCCTAGTACGTAGTATAGTATTCTATTATAGCTCAAGTGGAGGTGTTTCGATGATTTAAAAATGTCTCTTTTCGATCCTAGGATCCGATTTCACCTACTTTATATGGGATACGGGGTTCAAGTTTTTGGTTTTCTTTGCTAGGCAGCGAGTACGCCTCACCAGCCCAACTTAGGCAGACAATCCTTACGCAAGCGGAACACTACCCGAGTCCAACCACCAGATTATCATTAGTGATTTATTTATTTTCCACAAGCACAAATCATTATGCCGGCGGTAAAAAGGAACCGAAGAGAACCCCTTGGATCAACGCATAGCCCACCATGGCTTGGGTTGCGACCGAGAGAAGGCTGCAGCTCTGGCTCTTGCGGGGCCCCTGCAAGCCATCCATAGCTTTCGACACCAACCACCAATACCATAGAGGGTATCCAGATGAGATCCGGTTGATGATCTGCACATGATAACTAGTCAATGCCATGATCGCCAGCAGACCCTGGGGTACCGCAAGACGGAAGAGCATCGACCCCGGACTGACAGTCGAGGCGGAGTGGCCACCAGATCCAGACGCCAAGGTTGATGGAGCTTGAAGCGCCCACCAGGACGATATGCAAAGAATGACCAACATTGGGGTTGCCAGTAAAAATAGAGGAATATTGGAAACCGTCCAGTACCGAAGAAACCCAACATTCCTAAATTCGTTAGCAAGGATTGAGAAGTGTGCTCAACTCAATTAACCGCGAGGCGTGGGGGATATCACATACCAATACTGACCTTGCACCCAAGTATAGATGCTAGGCACAGTCCAGCTACACCACGGCCGAGCATTGACCCCCAGTAAGCAGTACTCGCGGTAGGCCAGGATCTGTGGCACGGTCATTCCCAATGCCACAATTGACCCCCCAAAAATGACCACGGCCAAGCGACGAATGGTACGGCGAGAAGGTCCCTGGGTCACAATCGACCAGGCTAAAATGGCAGCATCGTAGGCGAATAAGAATCCACTCAAGACACCATTGCTGCGGACGAGTGTCGCCAGAGCGAAAAGCACGGCAGCTGTGATGACGAGAATATCTCGGAAACGGACCGCGCCCTTGTGATCAGCAATGAGCGAGGATGTATAGAGATAGAAGCCCGAGATATTCAGGAATGAGAATATTGATTCTCCATACGGGGCCGAAAGAAAGGCACCCGCCGGGCTGATGATGTGCAGGGCAGCCGACAAGAGGCAAACGAGCCGCTGGGTGGGAGTTTCATGGCCGAAAACATTGGCCGAAAGACCATACAAGGCCAACACGGAGAGGTAATGAGCAACGTGAGACAAGGCCACGCCGATTAAAGCCGCCGTGACCGGTCCACTCAGACCGCCAGACTGGCGGATTCCTAATGATAACAAATCAACAAGATGAAACCCCCGAGGTTTGCAAGCAGGCTAGGCATGACTACTCACCGGAGAGAAAGAAACCGAGGACTCGAGGGTAACTGAAAGCCCACTCCTGCTCAAACACATAGCCATGTTCGGCGGTATGCACAAAATAAATTGCATCCCATCGGGCAAATTTTAAAGACAGAGGGAGCGCGGCGGCCGGGCTGTCAGGGGCCTGGCCGGCATGCTCGTTGGTGAGGAGGGTGGTGGAGGTATCGTATCCGGGACCTGGACAAGCAACGACGGCGAGGAACAAGAGAGCTTTCCAGAGGGCAAAGGCCACGGTCAAGCTCCGACCAGGGTTATCCAGTCGCAACAAGGCGGCGCGACGACCAATCGAGGACATTCCCAAGTGACGTGAGTCTGTGGGTCATTCGAATTAAGTTGAAGGGGGTTTACAGTAGCAAAGAGCTCGGAAGTAACCGAGGCAGTGATTAGCTACTAGTATGGTACTTCATTCGGAGTAGGTCCAGGAGATGCCAGGACCAGTGATACGATCAGGGATGCGCATAAATTATAAATTATAAATTATGCACAAACACTGAGTCAGCGGATGTGGGTCCTTCCGCTATGCCGAACATACAAACAGTACTTTGCTACAGTGTTTAGTTGCTATAACCAAGCGTGTGTTTCTGCTGGAAGCAACAGTCAGTGTGGCGGAGTGGTCTAACGCGCTAGACTTGAATGTTCTTACAGGAATATGTTTCCTTAGGATAAATCTTTCAGATATCTAGTACCTTCGGGTGCCCAGGTTCGAACCCTGGCGCTGACGTAGTTTTTTTTTCACATACCTGCTGCTATGTAGTTTAGTAGTGGCTAATATACATATATACCTACTACCTACTACGTATACAATAAATAGTACTTGTTCCTTTTCTCCAATTTTGAAACTTGAACTTTTTAGAAGATCCTCTTACTATCAGTAGCATCACTCTATCCGCTCCATCCGGTGGCAACCCTGGCCGCACGCACACGACAGACCAATCTTGGCAGTTGGTCATCCGACAAAAATCAGGAAGATCCACTGTTAAAAGAGGTAGGTACTCTAGAGAGGAGTACAAACTTTTAGCATTTCATTATGTTTGGAATCGACCCACCCCGAGACCAGACCTGTAGACCCTTCGGCCCTTCGGCCCTCACCTGGGCAGCTCTCAGCCCTACCGTGTTCTCGGAGACAGCCGCTTACTAACTATACCTTTGGTAGCAGAGAAGAAGGGATCTCCAATGTGCAACAACTTCAAGTTATACTAGTATATCCCAGGACTCACTTGAACTAACTATATGTGTGTATTAAATATAGCTTTGAGCTGTCTCTCCCAGTACCAGGAGTTACCTAGGTACTTTGTAACTTTGGAAATAATTGTCTTCAACTGAATGTTGGCCCATGTTGGCCAATCTTGGCGGGGCTCCGAACCGAGCCGGCGAGAAGGATTTCGGTCATTTTCCTTACCGACTTCCGCGGCGCGAGGTCTATCCGCGGCCTTTGTTTGCTACTAGTACATTTACACTTGCTTACACAGTCCTCGGTAGCTCTTCCAGAGATCAAGGTTTTGTCCCGTGTTTAGTGTCTAATGACTAGTGGTTGTCCCGGTGCTTTTTCTCAGTTCCACGAAGAAAAGTCTGTTGCTGGCATGACTTGTTCCCCACCTGGTCCGGACCCTCATGAATAATGAATAATGATTAATGATTATACATCGACTCCGTTTTATAGTACTAAGGGATCCTTTAGAGTACGAGTAGATCGACCTAGGCGATGCTGCTAGTATGTATTTTCCCTGTAGGGGAGTAGACACGCGGGCTAGGCTTTCTACTCCGTAGTACATAATATATACTATATAGACTCCGTACTGCATAGCTGCGCACCCCGGTCGATTGCCCTAGAGCCAAACAAAAGTAGAGCTAGCAAGCTGAAGAAGTTCGGCGCCGCCAGGACCTACTAGTCCTACTAAGTCAATGGCCACTTTTTTGATCGACCAATAAAGCGATCGTCAAAGCCGCAGGGGCGTCGCCAAGATACGCCCAGGGCCAAGGAGGACCAAATAGAACCAAAGAGGCCAAACAAATGAGGGGATTTTACTTCATTCAACTTCAGCATGACGCATTCTCGGAGTCGGAGCCTCACATGGCTCACGCTTTAGGGCGATCGCGCCGCCGGATGTGTCGGAGGCCGCAATCGCCGATCCGCTCCATTCATTACTTTGTAGCTTGCAAAGTGGACCTTTTTTTCGCATTTTCATTTTCGTGTTCAATTTGATCCAATTGTATAAGGCTGACCGCTGCTCTCTGTCAACTGTCAACTTTGGTGTATCCCACCTAAAAGAGAGAGAAAAGAACCAAAACCACCTGGGCACCCTCACGATCCCTTGCATCCCCGTGACTCCCTGGATTCTCTCTTTCCCTTTGGTCCAACACTGACCTACCCTCTACTACTACTACTTGCCCAGGTGCATTCACACTATTCTCTACTCTGACCACCTTCATTCTTTCTATACCTCGCACACGCATACTTCTCTCTCTCTTTTTTTTCCCCTTTGTTTTCCTTAAACTTCTTCCCCCACTTTTCAATCACCCCCCCCACAGCTGACGCGTTGACCCTGGATGTGTACGCGGATTCCTGGGGTCAACTAACAACACCGTGACCCTTATACATACTCCAAATCAAAATACAATACCCATCAATGTGGCTCCGCCGAGTCCAAGAATGCTGCTGAATCTTGGCCTCACAGCGGATGCCGCAGCAGCCCATTCTACCGATTCCACCTCTCCTCAACCGGATACACCTTCAGCTCCCAGTTCTCCGTCCTGCTACGCCGCGGGCTTTTTACTCCCAGCTCTGCCATTTCTGGGATCTCTCTACAGCCCAAACCCCAAACAGATCGATGGTCCTGTCCAGCCTGCGGAATCTGCATCCGCTCCGGCCATGAGTCCCGTTGCGGTGACACCTCGTGAAGGCGAGTCCTCTCAAACCCCAACGCCACCGACTCTTGCCCAGCCTCGTGTCAGCTCGTATACGAATCGGAAGCCAACGCGGCCAAAGACCTCGTACCAGCTCGCCCACCCAGCTTCACATGCCCGTCACAAACGACTCAGACTGCGCCCAAGGCTATTGCTTCAACTCCAGCAGGTGTCGCAAACACCGCGTCCTTTACCCATCCTAGATATTCTACCATCCACGATCTATAACTCCCTTCTCGCGGGCAAGTTTCCCGCCTTGTTCCGTGGGCGAAATGGGCTGGGCCCGAATGACCTGGTTATAGTCATGAGCGAGCTATACGAACGCACTGTCTCAAGCATCCCAGAAAAGGCGCCAAAGTCAGAGGCTGAAAATCACGATCACCGAGAAGTGGTCGCTACCATCTGTCAGATGCTCCAGGAGGATGCACATCTGAAAGGGAAGGCTGAAATATGCCTCAACTTCGGCCCCATCTGGGAAGCAACTCCGCTGCTGAGCGGCTCTTATGAGTTCGTCGCGCGCACGGAGAACGGTCTGCGAGTGATGCGATGGGCCTTGCGAGCTGGAAAAAGCCGCCGATCTTCATCGGTCCACCCAGTCACTCAGCCGCGCGAAGAGGGCAAGCGATTCACCTTTAGCGTCATCGACCCCCAGACTCGTCGACACCCCGTCATCGCCTCTATGACCCGCAATCAGTTAGAGATTTTCGATGAATACTCTGCGGTAGCTCGATCGAATACTGGCCCGACGACCCCCACTTCCGCGATGTCCGTCATCAGTGATTTCTCTGACGCTGAAGCCCCTATCGAACCCAACGACGTCGTCACTCTCGACGATGGCCTGCGCACACTGATCATCACGACGAGCATCTGGGTTGCCTTTCGAGAAGGCTGGTCCCCCAACTTCAGCTACCGCGACCCTTTGTCTAGCTCCAACGGCAAACCGATTGTCTCCCCAACCTCATCTCGAAATGGCTCGCCGGCTGTCGCAAAGAACGAAAACAAAAATACCAATGAGCAGGATGGCTTAAGCCCAATGAAGGAAGTTGCCAACAACGGCAAACGTTGTATGTCCGTATCCAGTTTCCGCCGCCCAATCACCACAGCTCCGGCGGAAGGGGACAAATCCTTCGGCGGTCTATCCAAGCGCTCAAATTCAACTGGCGCGGCGTTCATGGAAAGGGCTAAGCAACGGACCGCCTCGGGGATCACAACCCGACTCAACCGACATAGTATGTTCACTGCCACGGGCGAGAACGGTCGTGAAGTCGTCGTCTCTCGCCCGCGTCCTTGCGCCAGAGTTCCTTCGACCCCGATGACACTATCCAACGTCCCGACCGCTCCCAGACCAAATCCAGCCCTCGGGACACTAACGAAAACTCCAAGCCACCTCTCCAACCTGACCGGGCTACTCTCGATCGTCACCCAGCAGCATACCCCGCCTCATGGCAGGATCATGGCAAGGATATCGACCACGCAAAGACCAAACGACGCCACCGATTCAGTTCTATCTTCACGGTGTTTCACCGAAAAGGAACGGTCCATTGATACCCTCTCCTCACATCACCCTCTTCCCTCTTGCCAAGTCTCCTCTCTTTTCAAATACTTATACCCCTGCATCTGCATCTTGTCAGCGATCTGTCTGTATTTTCTATCTAGCATTGTCTCGGTGCCCAATTGCATCTGGGATAGGCGTTGCTCTGGTAAATGACTCGTCCGGTACGGAGTCTCACTACCTCTTTTCTTTCGGGCCTGGTCTTGTCCATTCCACTTCGAATGTGACTTCCATGGGACCCGCCTTCGGAATAGCATTTCTGGTACTGCGGTACCAGGACAAGCGGGTCAATCATTTTATCGTTGCATACCATTGCTATCTTCCTGTATGCACCGTGACCTTTTCTTTTTCTACCTATGACTTAAACTCGGCTATGGCCTGCCTAGTCGAGCTTCAGCTATGACATAAAGATGCCCAGCTCAGAAAATTATTTACGGATAAATACCAATCAACATTTTCATGACCTACATTCATTAAATAATATCTTACTGAGTTACAAACTATCTTTACATCGAAGAAGTTGCTTCATCACCTATACCCATTCGTGTTTCCTGCAGTAGGTCAGAACAGCACTCAGCTACCTCTAACAGCACATCCAAGTTAGACCGCCATTTTAGAACTGCGCCGTCCGGTTAGCAGGCGCACCGGTGTACAGCTGCTGCCCATTCTTTTTAAGCCAGTGATAACTTTTTGGCCCTCAGAGCCGATAGCCCACTCGGCGAACCTATCAGCCATCTTCTCGTACTTGGCATTCTTACCGACAAGGATATGAGCAGGGTTGAGAAGCGGGTCAGGAGGCTCATCAGTAGAAGCCTTGAAGATAACAGCTTTGCTCGCGACATCCTCTTCAATTGAGAGAGAGGTACGTGCCGCGGTCGGTGATGGTATACTCCTCCAGCTTTATGGCTGCATTCAGGGCCTGGATCGGATAAGCAATATACTGGTGGTACCACGGGGAGTATTTCGTGGCCCAAGGGACATGACCGATAGAAAGCCACAGCGAGGAGTCCTTGATGTTAGTGGCGGACTTGTCGTAGCGAGTCAGGAAGCGCACAGGGAGGTCGCTGGTACCGTTCTCAGCAGCGGTGTATATGTCTGAGAACTGGCTCTTGATGTTTTGGTTGTGCGAGATCTTGGCTGGGTTCGACTTGGGGCCCACTAGGAGGAAGTGATTGCGCCAGGTGTACCAGGCTGGGTCCTTGGCAATTCCCTTCTTGATGGCGATCTGCTCTGCTGCGGGACTGTAGGTGATGCCGATGTCGACGGTGTTGTCTTTTAGATGGTTTATCGACTCGGTGGTGTCACTCTTGTACCATTCGATGGCGAAGGGGTTGGAGCAGTTCTTCACGCTGGACTTGATGAAAGCATTGGCAAGGGCTGTACCGATAAAGCTTAGAGATAGGATTGTTGGGGACAATGTATTTTTTCATTTCTCTGCTATCTTACCCTCGATCAGACCACGTTATCCAGCACCGCCGTTACCAATACGGAGCTGTACATCCTTCGAAGAGGAATCGCCAGTGTAGATCGCAGCAGGAGCAACAGCGACGGCTGAGACTATGAGCATCAAGCTCGAGACAATATTGAAGGAGCGCATGATGAAATATGGGATGGGTTAGACTACCTAGGTACGGAGCAATCCGGGAAAGGGAATGACTGGGGCTTATAGAAAAAGAAGGGCCTAAGTAAGACAACGATGACAGGGTCTTAGAGACAAGAGAAGTAATTGCTCCATACTTTCAGACAGAATAAGATGGTCCATTCAAATTTCAGCTCATGTTTGTATAGATCTGCAAGGAGGAGTCTTGGATACAAATATCAACGTTCGCTTGGAAAGTTGATGATCACCATGTTGATGCCAACAGATCCATGACCCACCGTAGCTGAGAAGAGGCTCTCTGAACCATCAGATTGTACAAAGTTCGAACATTTCTCTTCTGCTGAGCCTGCTTATATCTAGACTAGGAACCCATGCTGACACAAACAAGTCATCTTAAAATCTGTGTGCTATCGTGAGATCGATTCGACCGTCTATCGTTATACAAGGCTGAGTGGTGAGCATTTCCGGAAGATCCCAGCCTTAATTTCCACATCGACGTATTGAACACATGAGCTGTATGGCCGATGTGAAAATAAAGGCCCTGTTAATTCAAATTTGACTCCTTATCATGACATGGACCGAAATAGTCGATCGCGAGCCTATGGACCCTGCTTTCTACATAGAATAGGCCACTGCAAATTTGACTTTGATTGCTGGATGCAGCCCTCATCCATGGATGAAAACGCGTTTGGGGGAGTAACTATCAGAAGCGTTTATTCACCAAAGACAGTTTGACCTTGAAAGAAATGTGTAATCCACTCGGACTCAAAATTGTTGCGAAATACCTAGGTATTGGGATAGCCTCTAGGTATATCCATGTCCACATCTATCACCATGGATGCGATCTATCATTTAATTTATCGCTCCAGAGGAGCGACAGCCTTGGCCACGTAGGGCTCCTCTAAATACTGGATATCCTCTGGGGTAAGCTCAACCTTCAGACTGGCCACGGCCTCATCAATTCGCTCGATGCTGCTCAGTCCGACAATAGGGTTCTCACTCTGGTGACTCAAAGACCAAGCCAGAGAGATCTGTGCCATGCTCACCCCCTTCTTACTCGCCAGCTCCTCCACGCGATCAACAATCGCCTTGTCTGATTCAGTCTCGCGGCTGCGAATAAGCATCTTCAATGCGCCATCGGTGTTCTCACGCACACTCGAGCGGGAGCCCCAAGGTCGGGTGAGAACACCACGAGCCATGGGAGACCATGGGATGAGTCCCACCCCACTGTCGAGACAGTAGGGGATCATCTCACGCTCTTCCTCGCGGGCAATGAGGTTGTGGTAGTTTTGCATCGAGATGAACTGGTGCCAGCCTTTGCTGGCGGCGATGTTCTGAAGGGTTTGGAATTCCCAGGCTGCCATCTGTAGATCTTCGTCAGTATGGTACACCATTTTCCATGAAAAAGAATTTCCAGGGTATACAAGTGTCGCCTTGCAGACTGAGTACTTACCGAACTGGCACCGATGTAGCGCACCTTTCCACTCTCAACCACGTCGTTCAATGCCTTCATGATCTCCTCGCGAGGAGTCTCGCGATCCAGGCGGTGGATCTGCAGCACATCAATGTAGGTTCCCAGGCGCTTGACACTGGCGTCCACAGCATCAAAGATATGCTTGCGAGACAGACCAACACGATTGACGAAGTCGCCACCATTACGTGCTGTGGCAGCGATAGGTGGGAATTTGCCCTCGTCGTCAACACCGTAGAAACACTTTGTCAAGATCACGACGCGATTACGGGGGATTTTGTACTTCGTTAGGGCTTTGCCGACGATCTCCTCAGATCGACCATGCGCATAGACATCCGCCTGTCATAAATGAGCACGATTTCCAATGGGTGGGATTGGCGAATTTTGAGGCCAAATGGCAGTTCACTTACAGTATCCCAGGTGTTGATTCCCTTCTTGTAGGCATGCTCAATAAGGGGCAAGGCTTCCTCTTCGTCCAGGACCCAGTCTTGCCATTGTCTGCTGCCATAGGACATGGTACCCAGAATGATCTTGGAGATCTTGAGGCCCGAGTTTCCCAGGCTTTATCCCATTAATTGTAAGTATGAGTAACTTGATATTGCTGCGATATTTTCAAGTTGTTGCAGGTGAGGGGCTCGTACCGAACATATTCCATTTGCGAGTCCGACATACTAAGTGTGCGAGGTTGATGGTGATTCCTGGAGAAAGAATCATGAAATTAGCAAGTTCAGTCATTTGAAAAATTGGTGTCTGTATTAGTATTTGCGATATTTGGATTGCGCGTGACGTCAAGTTGTAATTTACAAGGGGTGGTCAAGTTCGTGGGTGACTCACTTAGTTGGGTATGAGGGCACTAATTCTTTTTTGGCGGGACTGTGAGACAACAATGTTTACTGTTGAAACGATACAGTGAATCAAACTCCAAGAAGAATAAAGATCGAAGGTGTCTAAGATGCAACTTGGACATGCGGTATTAATAATCGATCAAGATATGCCGAAACCAACAAGCGAGCGTCAGTTAACCGACGGATACCCGACAAGCTCTCTCTCGTCCACTCAAAGCCCACAGATTTTACCACTCGGGTCAGACACCGGATATGACGATCTGGGGTAAACCCACGGTGCTGGTTACGCCTTGATATTCTTTAGCCTTGAAAGTCACTAGGCCAACTTATTAATGCTCAAACTATGGGCTCATTGCGACGTGGATAGGAACATGAAAACTTAGTATATTCTGTCAAACGTTCCAGCACATAATATCATTTGAACTCCAGTATTGAACCGAATTTAAAAAATTCACCATCTATTCAGACAATCGCAGGTCGTAGACCTGTAAATATTCACTGCTCCAACTACTAGTAAAAATAGGTTAGGCCTAATGCGGTTTAGTGCTCCCCTCCCTCACAAAGGCTTTCCTTCTCTCGTTGTGGTGGGCAATGTACACATCAGACCTTATCCACCATGAAGACGTGCACGTTCGTGACTGGTAACGCTAACAAGGTTATCGAGGTAAATGCTATCTTGGGAGAGAAAATAGCGATAGAGCCGCGTGCATTTGACCTTCCAGAAATCCAAGGCACGTTGGAAGAAATCGCAATAGACAAATGTCGACGTGCTGCCAAAATTGTCAGAGAATCATCCTATAGATTCCCGTTGATATAGTTTCTGGTTTTAATTAATTTACAGGTAGAAGGACCGGTAATAGTTGAAGATTCTGCATTAGAATTCAATGCGATGAACAAGCTTCCGGGCCCTTATATGTGAGTATACCAACCTTGGAATAGAAGAAGCTTTTGCAGATACTAGAATATACCCCACTGATATTTGGTTATCTGATACTTCTTATAAAAACCAGAAAGCAATTTCTCGAGCTCCTCGGAAATGATGGCCTCAATAAACTGTTGCATTCATATACCGATAAAACGGCAGAAGCCGTGTGCACATTTGCATTTACCACAGGGCCTTCTATCGACCCTATCACCTTTCAAGGAAGGCTCAAGGTTTGTTCAAAACCGCCATAGATAAATTTTATATTGGCTCCGGTTACTCATTATCTATACAAAAGGGCCAAATTGTTTCTGCAAGGGGGCCACCCGTGTTTGGTAAATACCGTTTTCCATCGATGAACATATTCGAATTTTCTACTAATGCACATCAGGCTGGGAGCCAATATTTGAGCACGAGGGTGAGACCCTTGCAGAAATGGCACACGAGAAAAAGGTATGAGATTTTTCAAACTATTCGGGTATGATAATTGAAACTAACTTTGGCCTAGAATGGACTGTCCCATCGTTATCAGGCATTACTGAAATTCCAAGAGTGGCTGGCAGCTCAAGAGCTCGATATTTAGAATATACTAGACCTGCTCCAACATATTTCTCAGCTTTCAAATTCTTCGATAATACGAATTGTATAAATGTAAAAGCAATTTGGCACCGGTGTTGATTCCTTCTAGAGTGACAAAATTCTTCTTAGTACAGCTAAAAGCGTGGCTTCGCAGTCAGTCTCGACCATTTTGCTGCGCCATGCTATGAAATGGTCTGATGGACTAGAATAGCGCCGGACTTGTAAAACTTTCTATAATCCTCCCATTCAAAGTAAGGGTCTTCATAGTCCTGACCGTGCCCAGCCGAGGACACTGCGATATTCAACCCGAGGATAGTTCTTATCCGGATCGCAGATATCTTCCACTTCCCCCCTCCAATTCCGGTGAAAATGGCAAAACGTCCGTGCCCAGCGAGATCAATCGTGGAAATTGGGATTGAAGGAATGACTGTATTGAGCCATGCATGTGGGAGATGAGCTCCTGGATATGTGGCCTTATAGTAACTCAGTCGCGGCTCTAACCTCTCCGGTGGCTTTATATCAGGCTCCTTTGGACTCGAGTCGTACTGGAAAATACATACTCATAGTTTACTCAAGGATGGCCTCCAGTATTTAACTTGGCATCGGAGTTCAGAGCAGAATTCGCCTTCTCACTGGATAACGAATCAATATTTCCTCAATCCAGAGTACGGTGTATCATCCTCGAAGTCGAAATATGTTGCCATAGTTTCAGTCATCTTGGCAACCGTAAATCCGACTCATCCCCACCAGGGTCCCAGCTGCCGAGCCACGCCGAGTCAATTGATTGAAATTTCATACCTAGAGTCGTTGGAGAGCTATCCAAAGCTATAGAGATATCCCACGCAGTTACGTGGCACTCTGTCTACTAGGTTAGCGTGGATAAAAGAAAAAGAGCTAGCAAGGGTTGGCTTTTGGAAGTGAAATTGCATTAGATTATGTCGCTTACACATTGAGATCAACCATCAGCCCGGAGTAATTTAGACCAAGTCAAGCTGGTGGGAGGGGGAAAAAAGAGCAAAAACGACAGCTGGCGGATTTGAACCGCCGCCTCCGAAGAGAATTGATTTCTAGTCAATCGCCTTAGACCACTCGGCCAAACTGCCTTTCTATTTAAGAAAGCCAGACTTAAGCGACACATGGAAAACTTGGTTGAAGCTAGAGAAAAAGCAAAAAACGACAGCTGGCGGATTTGAACCGCCGCCTCCGAAGAGAATTGATTTCTAGTCAATCGCCTTAGACCACTCGGCCAAACTGCCTTAATAGATAATATTGGCGAAGAAGCATGTCTTACAGAGATAAACTGGAAAATTAACCAATTACCGCTTCTCTCCTCCCTTCTTTGATATAGCAGCTAATACTTATTCTAAGTTATTCATAACTATGATATTTTGTAAAAAAAAATAAAAATTATATATATATATATACGCCCTCTTTACAATAACCACATTACTAGTACTAGCATGTATTAATATAGTTCTACAGTATTTATAATTCTTACAGTATATCACACACTAATTTGGAGGATCTAGTATACTACTCCTGACAAATATATATAGTATATGTATATGAATCTTGAACCTTTAAAGATATACTGACTTGAACACTCTACTAGATATATGATATAGTTTGCTCTATTCCATAGAGGATAGACAAAAAGAAAAAGAGCGGTTGCTAGGGAAACACTCGATCAAGCAGATATTAGACTGTACGCCCGGACGGTTCCAAACTAATAAAGTATCATAGCCCTGGCCGGGGAAGGCTGTTATCTAGGTATAATGCAGCGATTCTGATTCAGGCTGGCAAGTCTTAATGTCATTGCGAAGAGATGTAAGTAGTACTTGTCACCGGATATCAAATTGATAACCATCCTTGGTTTATTCGATCCTTAAGAAGTATTGACATACCTACAGCAACACCCCTCTCCAATATCGAGATGCAATTATAATACAGTTCGTCTCTGATTGTGAAGAGCTCAGGTACGCGAAGATCAAAATACATCGAAACGAAGATCAGGCAACATGTAGTAACAGATGATAAAAGCAATGAGCTTAGAGAACAGAAGAGGAAGAAGAAAGCAGGAAATTGGCACAGGTGGTTAATGATAAGGCAACCGGGCAGTAATAATATAGACTCGTCACAATGATTGCGATATCCTGGATGAATTGGGAAGAGTGTAGCGAACTAGAGTTGTTACTATTGTATTGTTGATGCTTTGTGCGGATGGCATCCACTTAGGCATCCACAGCCTGCATCTGTATTCAGCTTTCGTCTCTTCTTCTTCTTCTTCTCCTCCTCCTCAGGGTATTACCTTTGCCAAACCGCTACTACTAATCTGCCTGGTATCTACATATATATTGATCTGTGATATCTAAGTATCCTCACATTATAATAGGTTCCGGTACTCCCTCGAGTACTATATGGGCACGCCCTGACACGGATACAACTCGATAGGCCAAGCTTTGTTAGTTTTACCTCAGAGACCCCGTAATTTTTGTAGATTCACGAATAATGCTATCTTCGTCATCCGCCGCGATAGAGGTCATTTCCAACCTTTTTTCCCATATTGTCACTTTGTCACCTCATCAGTTTATTAATCTGTCACCTTATTGATTTATCGCTTTATAACCCCATCAATCACTTCGTCATTTACATCGCCCTTTCGCCTTCTTCTTATTTTGTCCTACCTATTAATCTGTCGTTCCATCGATCTTATTTTATCACATTTCGCTCTTTTGATATGGATCTTAATCAGATTCGTGCCAACCCTCAGGGACTCAATACCCTCCAGTGTTTAGTTGATACCCTTAAGAGACTTCAGTCATTCTATCGGAAGCAGCAAGTACAAGCCAACCTGCTGCACGGTCATTCCCAGCTTCCCACTCAAGCTCATGCTCAACCGTCTCAACACCCGAAACCTCTGCTTCCTGATATATAGAAGCTTTCACTTGATACTCAAGCACTTAGAGATGCCAAAGATCAATTTTCCTACATCTATATTTAGCCTGACATCGCCAAGATCGCTGCTTTTTCAAAGATCGTCAGCTCAATAACAACATTCGCAATCGACACAGCTCAACCTTCCTCGTACTACACCGAGATCATCCAAGCCGTTCAGCAGCTCGCGAGCTACACTGGCACACCCCCCGCTGACCCTTACAATTCGACCAAGCCTGGCAAAGGTCGTGGTACCAGCAATGGTAATATAGGTGGTGGTGATCGGATGGATATTGATTCAATTGAATACGATGATGAATAAACAAAGCCTTAGGACGCTGCCTTTTTCCCCAACGAACTAGAGTCCTTACTATTGTATCCGTGCTGTGATGGTATCTGCCCGTGCCTAGCTTTTGTTTCTTCTTCTTCTTCTTCTTCGCTCTTTCCCTTAAGCTATTACTTTCGTTGAACCGTTACTATACGCTACCTGATCTGTTTCATCGTATCTTGATATATGAGTATCTGAGCATCCTCACGTATACTACCAGCAACAAAGCATGTCTGAGACAAAACTATGACCGTTGTCCCCGCTCTAAATTAGTATAAACTGCACCTTTATAATTCATATTTCAATGACATTACAGGCCGTTCAAAAGCATGCAATTATTATAAAACCTAGTACTGTAGCAAGGAAGGGATCAACAATACAATATTGACAACTCTAGTTCGTAAAGTAGACAACAATATCTGTATATGTATAGTTGTGGTTCCTTATTCTCCTTCCTAGCTTACCTTCAAGGTGAAGGTGAGAGCAAAAAACGACAGCTGGCGGATTTGAACCGCCGCCTCCGAAGAGAATTGATTTCTAGTCAATCGCCTTAGACCACTCGGCCAAACTGCCTTTGAATGATATTAGATTCAAAATTATGGCTATATGATCTAATCGCTAGAGTAGTGTTGAATATTGTGCTTGTTGCCTTACGAAGATGGCATCAATTTAGGTATCTACCTTGGGTATCCACCTGTATCTAGCTTTTGTCACTTCTTCTTCTCCTCAAGCTATCTATTACTTTCGTCAAATTAATACTACTATGTTGCCTGGTATCTACTTATATATTGATCTGCGAATATCTCAGCATCCTCATACTCAGAACCGAGTACATGTAGTAGGCACAAGTTCTTGTGAAACAATTCAGTCAAATGATGTCAAATTATAAATTATTGATGATCCGGGCGACTTAGCTTCCGACGGCCCGTACAGTCCAAGTTCGTTGAGTTGCATAGCTCGATCCTAGTTGATTACTTGTAGAAGCCTTAAGTACTCGGTATTTCCCAGTACCCTTCTGGATCCTCTTAGCGGCGAGCCTGCGACGAATTTAGGGGGGGGGATTCTATGAAGAGCCCTGAGATTACGGACTAGAGACGAATCCGCTTATCAGAATCTTACAACTCCTACTACCTATCTGGGTGGGTACTTCTACTCACAATATTTTATAAACCCTCTAAAGTATATTGACATTCGCTTTGTATACGTATGGTGCGAATAGGTAGGATAGAGACGGACCCAAAAAAGGAACATAAAAGCAAAATGTGCAGAACGAACTATATACGTGAATTGAAGGAGAACATTCTAATTTCCAACAAAACAACCGAGAGAATAAAGTGAAGCGAGTGGCTCTCCTTCTTTTGTGCGCTTTGGCCCAAATGATGGTGTGGCCTATTTTCATGACATCGTTACAGATCGGCAAGGCGCCTGTCTATCCCCGGTTATACCTTTCATTGAATGCGTTCACCGCTGCGAAAATAAATTAGTTAGCATTGGGAAGTCACGGTAACTCAGGGCATTCAGTACATACCAACGGCAATTTGTCTGTAAAGCCAGTTTCGAGAGCTCTCATCCTGAACAGGAATGAAGGGTCCATTGGCACCACCCTTGAGTGTAATACTCATTCCCGTGCGTTCCTTGGAAATGGTCTGGATGTCCTTGAGGCGGATGTCCCACTCCGCATCAAGCTTCTTCGTACGCACGAGCATAATTCGGACGTAGGTCAACAGGACCATGATTTCACGACCGGGAAGCTCCAAATGGGCGATGTAGTCCTCGTTGAAGAACTTTCCGTTCTCGGTCGTTTTGAGCCAAAATTGGCCAAGGGCTTCGCGTTGTGAATAGGGACGGACGATGCCGTCGATACCAATGAAGCGAGTCAGTCGTACACGATCCAGGCCCTCGGCGTCAAAGACTGTGGTGGTGTTGCGGACTCCCTCTGCTAGGTTCGAAGCAAGGTCAAAGGCACCAATTGCGGGCTTAGTAGCCAGGCCGATAACACCCTTTCCGACACCCTTGAAGAATCCTGCGACTCCCTCCTTCTCGGCGCCCTGTAGAGGATGACGTGCCAAGCCACCAATGCCACTCGCTAAACTAGTAGCAAATGCATTTCCACCGGCCGTGATACCGTAAAGTGCATGCTTGGGACGATTACGAGATTTGGAGAATCGGCGTTGGTCCTGGAATTCCTTGTCCAGGGTCGCAGCGGTCAGGCCCTTGGACATACTTCCAGTGAGCTTCGCCATACTATCGGAGAATCCGAAGACCGATTTCTTGACGAAGCTTGTGGCACCCTTCGCGATTCCAACGCCAAGCTCTTGCGGACGGTCGGTCATGACAAGACCCTGGTATGGCTCATAGAAGATGTCAGCCACACCAGAACTGATGTTGTTGAACAGACCAACGGGGTTTCCAATAAAGTCGGCAGATCCAAGAATCACATGGACTTGACGCAGGAATTCTTGGGTGTAGTGAGCGCGAACGTTGCCGAACAATCTTCCAAAAGAGACACGAGCATTTTCAAGCATCAAAGCGTTCAGGCGAACTGGTGCATCGTTGACGTTGCCCATTGACATTGTCATGACATTGACAACAAACATCAGGGGATTTGATGGTTGCATGGTGTCTTCGACATTGACGCGTTCGGTCCGCATGAATGAAATATCGAGCTGCATGGGCTGGAGGTGTAGCAGTTCAAAGTAAACATCCTTGCCGGCGTCATTCTGTTGAGGCTCAGGGATGTTTAGGTCCCCATCACAAAGAACCCCCTCCTGTGGTTCAGACCACGAGGCACCGGGAATTTTGGCGAAGTCTAACATAGCAAAAACAAAGTCCTCGTCCAGTTCAAGTGTCATCTGCTGTAGAAGCAAAGTGGCATACTTGATGTACAAAACACCGTACGAGTCGTCCTTGACTCTGGTTATCATCGCATGGAAAATAGGGTGGGCTTCCATCTCCTTCCCAGTCTTGGGAACCACACTAGGGTATAAAAGGATAGGGAAGATACCACCGTACAATTGGTTGTCAATCTGGATCCACTTGATGGTTGTGTTGAGGGTCTGGTAGATCTTTGACTCCCGGTACTTGATTTCGATTTCGCGGAATGTCAAGTAGAGCAACTCCTTCAAGTTCTGGTTGATCAAGGAGATACCGATGCCACCTAGGCGAAGTTGAGCTTTGAAGTTGACATCCGAGTTCATCTCTTTAACTTCAAATCCAGTGCTCATGCTCGTCTGTGATGACTGACTCTTCTGCTGCTTGTACAGACTCTTAGAAGCCTTAAAATTAGACAAAACAAGAGACTGCGTGGGCCCATCGGCAACGATGTTGATATCGATGATTCTCTGATACTCGCCAGGTTGTCGGGGTGGGATTCTCATTGGGATCAAGTTGCCAATTTCAGCAAGTTTGATGCGTCTTTCTTTTCCTTGGCAGGTGAGGGTGAGAGATTTGTTCTTGGTAGCGGGATAATCCCACGCGTAGGGCATGACGCTTCGCGGAGGAAGGCGATAGCGGATAGGCTTCCAACTAGTGGATCGGTCTTCCTCATCATCTTCCACGTTGGGGTTGGCTTGGTAGAAGATAAATTCCGTGTCACTCTCGTTACGCATCGAGAATGGCCAGTTGCGAGTCTCGAAGCTAAAGTGCAAGAACAGAGTGGCATTCTCTAGAATGACATCAACCTTGATCAGCTTCTGTCGTTGGTTGGCCTTGGCCAGTTTGATATGAACGGTTCCAACATCGGCTATGTTGAAAGGAGAAG
The DNA here is from genome assembly GCF_028829765.1 of Penicillium waksmanii. Classification (NCBI taxonomy): domain Eukaryota; kingdom Fungi; phylum Ascomycota; class Eurotiomycetes; order Eurotiales; family Aspergillaceae; genus Penicillium; species Penicillium waksmanii. The sequence goes on from NW_026643252.1 coordinate 1,789,071, forward strand.
ACCATTGGTTGTTGACACCAGGGAAACAGAGGCAAAGCTGTTTATCTGCTGATTGCCGAAGGAAGTGAAGTGGAACTAGCTCTCCACTCTTGATCTCGAGAACACTAGATGAGCCGGGTTCGCGAACTAGGAGATCCTCATTAAGCTTGCTCTTCAAGATGAACCTTGGCGCGATCGTCACTACCTTGGTCATCTTGTACTTGCCCTCGCCCTCGACGACTGACACACCGGAGTGGAACTCAGATCTTCCCTGTTTGTCCGGGAAAGCAACCTCAAAGGTGCTACCGATAGCCTCGAAACTTTGCGGTTTGCTCCAGGCCGAATCGCCAATCTTCAGAATGGACCGGTTTTTCTTGTCTTCCGCACCATATGAGTACATGTAAGGAAGAGCACAGCCTCCCTCTCTTGGGTCAACTCTCATTCCTTGGCCTGCGGCACTGCGCGCAGACTGTAGGAAGGCCTTGCTCTGGATATCCATGGGAAGTCCAGTCTTGTTCAAGATGAGGTATGGGCTGTAGACAGACACCTTGAAAGCGCCCCCACTGTCAGGAATGTTGAAATAATGAAGCTTCAACTTCAATTGGAGGCCATGCTCATCTGTTAATGACAGGGTATGCTCTCTGCGATAATCCTGGGCATTGCCGTTGACAATGGCAAACTCGCTTTGTCGGAAGACCGTGTCCTCTAGATCGATGCTAAGCAAGAGGAGGTGGGACAGTTCCACCACATGCACAGGGCTCACGCCGCCCTTCCTCAAGAAGTTCGTCCAGTCCTTCTTAGTGTTTTTGTCATAGATGCGATACTTGAAGTCATAGGGCAGGAGATTCTGAATCTCTACAGGAGCAAAGATTCGAATTCTCATGTAGGGATATGAGTTTGTAAGAGAGTCTTTGTTGTCGAAGGTGGCATTGACTTGGAAATAGAATGGCGGAGATTGCTGACCCCCTTCGCTAACGCACTTTACGGTCCGAGTAGGCCGACGAAGAAGTTCCTTCCAGAAGAGCTGCTCGTGTGACCAATCGTAACCGAAACCCTGGTCAGGACGAATGACAACAGAATGAAGATAAGCTGATCCAACAGGCGCCGGTCGCGCATCGCCAGGCAGGATTTTCTCGATTTTCAATAGATGGCCATCGCTTGGGTTGAAGACGCCCAGCTCCACAGGGATCTGGGTGTTGTTCTCCACCAGGAGGGGCGAGCGGAAGGTGATGTACTTAACGTTGTCTGCTCCAAGCGTAACCTCCACCAAGAGTCGGTGAAGAATGTTATCCCGTTTGGGCTTGAGGCCGTAGATAACCTCGCCTTCTCGAACCACGGGAATGCGATTGACACTGTCAAATCCGCTACCCTCAAGCTTGACACCAACAATTCCACCGTGGCCTTCAGGGGTGAGGGTTTCTCGAATGGCAGTGGAGTCTTCGAATCGCCAAGGGTATTCCTCGCCGTCGCTTAGTTTGGCGGCCGGGCCTTCCTCGCCTGCGCTAACATCGGCCCACACTCGAAGGTCAAAGCCAGTGTAGTTGCGGATTCTGTAAGGGGCATCGGCGCCTCTTGGCTTAGAAAGCACATCCTCATCTGTATTGAGGAACTGGAAGGATTTGGAGGCCAGTGCAATCGTGGCCGACGTCATCGTCAACTCCATGGTCTTATGGGAGTAAGCATCAATGGAGAAAACATCGGGATTGGTTTCTTTGGCCATGTGGAATCCCAGCTGCCACGGCTCGATCAGAGGCTCCCAAGCGGATTTCGAGAAATTGTAAACATTGAGGAAAGTCTCGAAGTGTGTATCAACATTCAAGGTGGAAGACCAGTCACGAACGTCCACGTTGAATTTCTTTACGCTCCAATCCAGTAATGGCAAGTCATGCAAGTCACCAATAAGAATAACTCTAAGGCCATCAATTTTTGCGGATAGCTCCTCGCGTTTCAGGACAGCCGAGCTTTGAGGTGCGATATTCTTGTCAGGCGTCTCAACTGTCTGACTGACTCGGCGACGAGTTCTGTGGGCCAGAGTCGAAGATGTCTTGCTGCCAGATCTTGCTCGTGTGCTCTTGGCATCTGTAATCTTCTTTGCTTCTCCGCTCTCAAGGGGCTGGGAATTTCCAGCTCTCATCTCAGATGCCTTGTTGACGATCTGGGTGGCCATTAGGATATCACGCAAAGACAGCCGAAGAACCAGAGGCTCAATATGCGCCTCGATCGAGGTGAGCGCAGACCCCTTATCTTGTGGACGACTATCAACAGACACTTCAACGGTGAAATCATCTAAGATCCGAAGGCGGCTAGTCTCAAACTTATCCATGCGGCACAGGAACATGCCAACCTTTTCGATCTGCAGAGTCGACACATTCTGATGAGAGATAAGGATCTCCTTGGTGCCAAGGACAATAGCTTCAGAGTGGGGGATCGCCGGGTTGGCTACCATGATAACCTGAGCATCAACCAAATTGACTCGGAAAGAAACCGTTGTCGTTCCAGTCGAGGAATCGCCCGCAGATACTTCAGTTTCGGTTCCCTCAGGGGATGTAGCATCGTCGGAGCCAAGCTCTGATTCTTCGGGAGACTCAGCATCCTCCTCGATGACTTCCACGACCTCGTCTGAAGTAAACGCAGAATTGCTGAAAGACTGCAAGGCAGACAGATAGTCTAAAGCGAACATGATTCGAGGACTGTCGATAGTCAACATCGCAATGAGATGCTTGTCTGGTCCAGGAGACATGGAAACGCTAGCCATGAATTGCTGTTGCACATCATTGTTGATCAGGGACATGATGTTCCTGAACTTATTCGTGTCCTGCTTACGGCTATCTCGAATTGAGAACGAATGAATCAAGAGTTCTGACTCCATGGACCCATCGGTCAACATGCGAAGCTTGACTCTCGTGTCATTGAGGGAGAATTTGGACAGACTAGAATCCTCCAAGTGGCCCGCAGGTTGGTTGTCATTGGCTAGGATGAGCTCCAACCCGACACTATCGACCTTGAAAATCATGTCAAGGCGTACCCAATTCTCCTTGGTCTCGCTGCCAGTTTCTGGGTCGGTCTCTTGGTCTTTTTGCGCTTGTACTGCCTTGGAAGTCGCTTCTCTTGTGGGCTCAGTGACAGATGAGGGCAGAGATTCCATAGCCTCAAGCTCTTGTTGCTCAGCATCGGTGGCGAATGCGCCAGGTATCGACTTCGAAAGGGCAAGCAGAAACTTGAGTTGACTCTGCGATATACGAAGATTGATTGGAGACAGGGAACCTTCGATCTCCATATCTGGACGAGGATTGTTGGTTTGATGTTCCAAATAACATATGCTGAATTCTAGATTGACCTTCTGAATCATATCCAATTCTTCAACAACACCATCTGTGAAATGGAACTTGGACGTGAGGCGGATGTTGCGAACGCCGGTGGAGATCACGTTAACGGCCGGGCTGTCTTTGGACTCGTCCATTGGAACAAACTCGTTCTTGGCGTAAATCTCACCAAGGTGGGCAGTGATGGTGTCCCGCGGTCGGTCGTCAGTCATCACTCTGGGGAAAACAACAATGGGAGTCTTGATGACGATGTCTAGACGCATACGTGAAGCATTCTCCTGGAGCTGGTTCGCTTGGTTCGCAGCAGCCTGTCGAGCAGCGTTGAAAATTGCCTGCATTTTACCAAACTTGACTAGGAAATTGATAATTTTTCGATACGGCTCTTCCAGGAAATTGATCTTGATTGACCCTGACCGCAGATAGACCTCGGAATCGTAGCCTGGGTAAGTGTCGCTCTCAGGGTCAAACGTCTCATATTTGAAATCAGCGAAATTGTCACCCTCAATTGTCAAGAGACGTCGGACATCTGAATCTTCTGAAGCACCCAGGTTAACGTCATCAACCAAAGTCAAGCTGCCAATTCGGGACTGTATGGTCATAGCACGACCAACGAGGAAGATTCCGACATCAGCGGTGTTGAGACTCAAGGTTGCAAGGCGAACACCGTCATTGTTAAGAATGAGAGCAATACTCTTCAAGTTAGACTTGATACGAATCTTCCCGGCTGGCTGTGGTGTTTCCTGCTCATTTTCTGCTTCCTGTAAGACCTTCTCCGACTGTGGATCCTGATCGATTGGCTGTTCAGGATTCGTGAACGTAAGAAGAATGAAATCCAGAAGGGTAAGCAGCGTTTTTCTCGTCACCACAAGGTTAATGGTCGAGACGGAGATATCGAGGTTCATGGCGACTCCTTCGTAGGTTGACTCGAATTCTGGGGATTCGGGTTTCACACGGACCATCTTCAAATGGAAAAGATCTTTATCTTCATCCGCATTGAATCCCTTGGATGAAATGATCCGCTTGAACTCTGGCAGTGGGTTTTCTTCGATGTAATCATCAACACTCAGGGACTTGAGAATGACCTCGGCTACCATATCATAGGGACGCATGTAGAAGTCAAGCTCGAAGCCCTCAGCAACCAGTTCCACCAGCAATTTGTCTTTGAGTGGGTCTTGCGAGTCTGCCCGGAATAGCGAGCCACGAAGACGACCAACGTTAAACTTGAATTCAAAATCCCGGCGATGAATATTGTTCTGTGTATCAAGGCTCTTCTTATGATGCTCTGCGTCACCTTCATGTTCATCCTCATCATCGACAACAGGTAGGTCCCGTTGCGCCGGGGGTAGGAATGAAGCTGCTCTAGCCCGAGTAGCGATTGCCGCTTCCTCCTTGGTTTTCGCTTCTGCCGGACCCGAAGAGCTGCTGGCGTTGTCAAATTGCGGAATCGCGATATCGATCAACTTCATCAGCCCCTTGTATTTGGTGTCAGACATGGAAGCATGCAGCTCCGGCAGGTTTCCGGAGATGCGCGTCCGGGTGAGTTGCGTAACCTTTGGAACAATGCACATTTCGAGAACGAAGTCGACATTGATTCGATCAATAATGTGGAAATTTTTGGACTCGACGGCGGAGGTAAGCTGTGCTTTTGTTGCTTCCACACCAGGACCGATCAGTACTTGAGTGGAATCGAGTTTGATAAGGAAGCGATCGTATAGCAAGTGTTCAAGTTGCTTATAATCTTCCTCTTCGTATTGCTTTTTCTGCTTGGATTGGAGTTCTCGTATGGCCTGTCGGTCGACAAGTTCGCTGTTGACACTTGCATGACCAGCGTCTATGATGAGACACAGCGAGCTTTCCTGTGTGATACTCTCGGGCACGATGATCAAAGGCGCGTGCACATCGAATTGTGCATCAACCTTTTTGTGTTCTTGCAGTGCAAACTCTAAACCTGCTCGAGTTTGCTGCCGCAGACCTTCAACTGTAGCTCCAGCAGTGTCCAGAAGCGCTCCAATTGACTCCATATGCCGCTCGGGTGGTTCAAAGAATTTGACAATTCCCACGAGGAATCGCGGGTTGTAGATGACCTCAATACTCTTCAGCTTAACCTTGACCGCTGAGTCTGCGTCACTTTCGAGGGGATTTTTCTCCAGTTGCAAATGGAACAGGCTGTCTTCGTCTTCCAGGTCATCTGCGCTGGCTTGGGAGGCAAGATCGTCATCGTCGTCGTCGTTATCCTGCTCCAAGGCCTTTTTCGGCTCGGGAATTGAGTCCTTGACCTTGACTATCTGCGGATAAAGAGTCCCGGCAGTGGTGCCATCATACATCTTCAATCCACCAAGATCAAGATCAAGCAGATATGAGTCCGGTCGCTGAAGAGCCTTCGCGCGGAAATTGTCGAAAACAAGTTTCATAACTTCATTTGCAGCGCCATGCGGATCTTGCTTTAATGTAAAGCTACCAGCACGAAGACTCCAATTTATTTGCAGCTTGGCCCATTCCCTGGGAACATCGACACTTTCGGATAGGGCCTTCTTCTCGTCCCAATCAATGGCGTTATATAGCTCCTGTCGCTGTTCGTCGGTCATGGCGGTTTCCTCAGACTCTTCTTTCTTGCTGCCCCAGATCCACTCGCCCCAGCTCTGCTGCTGGGCGGGCTTCTTGATGCCGACGTTCTCTTTGCGAAGCTGGTTGCGAGCCAGCGATCGCCAGAATCGAATATCCTCATAGTTATGCTTCCATTCTAGCTTGTCGAGCTCTTCTGTTTCTTCTGGAGTGAATGTCTCTTCTCTTTTCTTCTTCTTGAACAATTTGATGTACGCGATACGATCATCTCTGCGCTCCTTCACGTAATCCCAGGTCCATCGCCGATTGCGGTCATGAATCTTACTGAGAACTGCATCTCCAGCAAACTTCATCCAGGCACGAGGATCTTCCTTGACCGTGCATTTGGGTTGGAATCGTTTATACTCCTGATGGCGGATGAAGTAATGGAAGAGGTCTACCAGCATCAAAGCATCGCGGTACTGGTTGTCGTCCAGAACAAAGCCCAACTCATCAAATAGCAATCGCGCTTTCATGGCAGGACGGTCATATTTCCCCGACTTGTCCATCTCCAGTCCAGCTCGACCGCTAACGGGACGAAGCATGTATTGATTTCCGTCGCCATTGTCGATGGCGTCGCGCAATTTTGTCATCAAGTCGTCATGGCTGATTCCTTGAGCTTCAGCGCCAATATCGGAACCTCTTCCAGTTCCCAACAGGGTTGCGTCTGTATTCCAGTACACTGATAAGGCACCGAGCACGGCTAGCTTGTGTGTTGTATCGGAGGTGGATTGGATAAAGGTAGGGTTCCACTCGGAGTCAGTGCTGACAGCACTCAATTCCTTCAAAGTCAGTCCCACAGCAAACGGATGGCCAGGACAGGCGATAGAATCCTCGTATCGAAAATGGACGTTCTTAATCGAGATCTGCAGGTTGTCGACGACTGCCGTCACCATGCTTTGGGTAAAGCTTTGGTTTCGTCTTTGCTCCTCTTGGCTCATACCCTCGGCATTGCGGTCGCGCAGAATTTCGGCGCTTTCGATCCGTTCCATCTTCAAGGCATGCGCCCGCCTGTCTTCTTCTGAAGCATCGTATTCCGCATCCTCCTTTGGGGCTGCGAGCAGGAAGACATCTTCGATGTCGACCTTGACAGGTTTACCCCGCAGATTTGACCATGGAATCGATAATGTGAGTTGTCCGAGGTGACCCTCCACAACGTTCAAGGGCAAGCGTAGTTGATCCAGTGCTTCCCGGCGCAGTTCCAGGTTCCGTAGTTTGACATCGCCCGACCAGATTCCAATGTTAAGCTGTGTCGCGTCGAAGTTCTTCACGTACATGCCCAGAAAGCGGTTGAGCAGATTGGCAACTACACCTTCCAACATGATTGCTAGATGGGGCCGTCGACCGGGCCAGGTGGTTGGGCTCGATGGCCGGTAATGATGTCGTTAAATAGGGTGGATCGAGATTAATGAAAGGCGATCTTAACTCTTGAATGACAGGCCTATTAGTGATGCGATTCAATGAGGCTAGTTGAAGGGGACAAGGTAAGCTCTCACAATACCCCAGGACTTCTTTCTGATCGAATCGAAGTAATTTAAGCCATCCAAACAGGGTAGGCCGCACGCGATATCGAGGCGGAGAAACCACCTTCAAGCTGAGCGAAGAAGCTAGGGTCCAGGATGTGTGAGGGTGTTGTGAGAATGACGGGAGGGTGTTGAGGAAGCGACCTAGAGGATCGCAAGTAAATGTTGGGTATGGAAGCCAAGCCAATGGCCCTGATTGCGTGGTTCAAGAAGGGCCGTCCACTTGGTTATCTATTACGCAAAGGCGGCGTGTACGGGGGGGGTAAAGCTGCAGTACGAGGGGCGGGAGGAAAGCACTCCCGTGACTGCCAAGAATGAACCTGGGAGTGTATTCCAACTCTAACCATTGTAGCTACCATAAAGAATACAAATATTTACAGGAAATGGAGACCTCGTTATACTGGCAGTAAAAAATAACATTAGAAATTTAGAGAAAACCATAACAATCGATCCTTAGCATATTCATCTCCTCCGTAATGTCCAACCCCCTCCTGTATTGTACCCGAGTATACGCTTGTTTACTGGTGTGCACGCAGAGTGACATCAGTCCCGTGCAGCTTGGAACTGCACTGAACTATTGCAGTCACGTGTTTCTCACGGCATCTGGGGGGAAATTCCATCGTTCCTGCCTCAGGTGTCAAGTTGCCGCCAGCGGGAAACTGCCATTCAGGTCCCTGTGGCCCACCCGAATGCCGGGCACCTCCCCAAGTCACTTCATTTCTGGATATTCCTATTTGCTCCCCGTCTCGGAAACCTACGGCCTCCCCGACTTCGATCTCGAGTCTCTTTCTGGGTTAACACCCTCATCTCCACTCTTCACCCTCTTCTTCAGCTTCTTTTTAGGCCAATTGGGTGAGTTGACTAGCCTATCTAGCCATACCCGAGGCTTTTCGTTCCCGCGCGGCTTGCTAACCCGACTGCACACGAAAAGCTTCTTTCTTCCTCCATCCCCCGCCATGCTGTACCGTACCACCGCCGCCCGCTCTATGCTCCGGGCTATCTCGAGCTCCAATGCCTCCGTGGCTCGCTCGACCATGGTCAACCCGGTCTTCAAGGCCCAGCTGACCTCGTCCGCCCGCTATGCGGTCCGCCCGTCCGTCAAGTCCAACTTCGCGCTCGCTGCTCACAAGCCCGTCACCACCGCCCTTGTTCGCCACGCCTCGTCTTCCAGCAAGGTAGGAGATGCTTCAAGACTCCTGCGCGATCCCGCGCGGCATGCCACTGATCAATTGACTAACCTCCGATATAGGATGACGATGATGTCGACATGATGGCCGGTATGAAGTCAGAGGCTGTACGTTAACCTCATGCGTTCATTTCTTCAATCAATTGCCTCGGAGCAGAGACTGACCTAGAAATTCTCATTGTAGAAAGTCATCAAGGATACTTTCAGCCTGGCTGAGGTCCCTAAGGAGGCTCTCTACCTCGGTATGGCCGGTGTCATCCCCTACGTGGCCACCTCTCTGGAGACTGTCTACCTCTCCTATGAGATCAACCGCGCCGCTTCCCTCGGCGATGGACTGATCTTCTCCGGTCAGAGCGCTGAGCTGCTCCTGCACATGATCGAGCCCCTCCAGGTCACCTACGGTGCCGTTGTAAGTAGATATCTTGACGTCAGCATCACATTTGGAGATCCCCACCCGCTAAACTCTCTTATAGATCCTTTCCTTCCTTGGTGCCATCCACTGGGGTCTTGAGTGGGCTGGCTACGGCGGCAAGTTCGGTTATCGCCGTTACGCCGCCGGTGTGATCGCTCCTGCCGTGGCCTGGCCTACTCTGCTGTTCCCCACTGAGTACGCCCTGATCACCCAGTTCCTTGCCTTCACCTTCCTGTACTACAACGACGCCCGCGCTGCCGCCGTTGGCCGTGCTCCCCACTGGTACGGCATGTACCGTTTCGTCCTGACCTTTGTTGTCGGTGCCTCCATCGTCGCCACCCTGATCGGCCGTGAGCAGATCCAGTCGACCATCAGCACCGAACACACCATCTCGGACAAGGTCAAGGCTCTGCTCTTCCTGCAGAAGAAGGAGAAGGAGGAGGCCGATGCCCGCCGCAAGGCTGAGGTCGAGGACTCGGAGTAAATTCGGACGAAACCATGTTTTGAAGTTGTGTTGAAGGGGAGGGGCTGATTGGTGGGAGCCCCCGTGTTCTCTCTCGATTTTTGCATTCCCCGTGATTTCATGTAGAATATACGCAGAACGCACTAGGGCTGAAAGCTTGCTTATTTCCTTTGTTTGAATTGGAGTGTCCCAAAAAGACTTTCGAAAATATATGTTTCCATTTGTCTTTCCTGAAATGACCGGACATGACATTGACATGACATGACGTTCAAGTTCTAATTATAAAAAGCTGCAAAGTCAATGGGCCAGATTGACGAGTGTACCCACGTGCGGCAGGCCAAATGGTACTAACCCGGATTAGGCTGCCAAAAGCATACTCGTACTCCCACTGGCACCTGGGCACTTGAAAGAAATCAACTTGACTTGAGGGGGAACCAAAAAAGCAAAGCGGGTTGCCGTGACCGATCGGGTCCCCATTCAAGTTTGCAAGGACCGAAGCCGGTTGCCAACGACGATCCCCGACTCCCGGGTCCAAGAGCCGTGTGTACTGTACGAGTAGTGTGCCTGGACGTAGCAGCTAATCTCTCAATTTTTTTTAAGCTAGCAAATTTTTACGTTTACGTTGATCGGCTCGGCTTTTAGCTTAAAACCAAGGTTATCCTCCCGTCTTCCGCGAATCCGAATCCACGGGGTCACCTGCATTACCAAAGGGAAGCCAGAGTACGGAGAGGGGGGGGGGAAGGAGGGGAGAAGGGGGGGCAAATGGAAACCCAATCTAGTTGATCTGGGCGGATCTAGCGTGTCAACCCTTGGGTGTGGCTGGCAACGGAAGGAAGGTAGAGCGAGGGCTTTAAAAATGGGTGGCCCATTGACTGGTTAAAATTGGTGCATAACGGGCCCCTCTTCATTCTCTGGTTGCGATAGAGGCCCTGCTGTACGGAGTACTCTGTACTCGTACGCGCCAGATTCCCGTCGGATCGTCGCCCACTCCTCGCGTGATCTGCTCCCAGTGCACGTCCCCGTCCCTGGCAGGCGACGGTTCCCTTTTCCCCGCGGTGCGAGGGGGGGCTTAGGATCTTGGTCTTGGTCTTGGTCTTGGTCTTGGGCTTGGGGGGAGAACCGGTTCTTTTTAGCCTTTCCAGAGTGTTGGATCGAAGGTTTCAATTACATCTAATATCAGGACTAAGGCTAAGACGTCACCACCCGGGGGATCTGGTTGGAATCCGAGTCTATCTATAGAGCCATCGTGGCTGTTGACTCGGGCCGGGGCATGCCTGCCCAGACTTCCCAGACTTCCACCGTCTTGGAGAAAAAATTGATTTATGGAGGCGTAAAGTGGGTTCGAAGGGGGTGGGCAGGGGCAGAAGAAGGCTTCGAGGGTTGTTCTTGGCTGCGACTAGAGTGGTTTCTCTTTTGATTCCAAGGTTTTTATTCTACCCGGGTAGTTCGTTTCGTTTCCCCTCCCACCTCCAATCTCCAGTCTCCAGCCTCTTCAGCCAACAATTGTTCCGCATTTCTCCATGAATTCTCCATGAATCAGATGAGTAGCGCAAGGTGACCCAGAGGGGACTAGCTCGTTCGATAGAAGGAAAAGAAACAGCCATCGGAAAAAAGGGGGGTCTAGAACCAACTAAAGGGACCGCAGGGGAAAAATGGATCGTGTCATGTGTGCGATCGACGGGGCAGATAGATATCCACTGCTTCCAGAGAATTGATTAAGGGGACAATTGCATTGGGTGGGAGTTCACAGAGGAGAGTTACCTGTCAGTGGTTAGGGGCACTGGCAGTATACCGTGGTGGTTATACTTCAATATATACTCCGTGCAATAGAGGGCAATTATAGGCGGGGGGATTACTACTAGTACTAGTAGTGGTACTCCGGACTCCGCAAGATACCCATCCAGGATCTGAGATATCTGTATAGTACCCTACGGAGTATACATACCGCAGATAAGAATTCCGATAGATGAAAATAGAAACGGAAAAAAGAAAAGAAAAAAAGGATGATGCACCACAAATGATGCACGGCCAAGTGGGGAGTGATGAGGTCTTCTGATCAGAAAAAAAACCCCCCCCCGAACCGGATTTGGGGGACCCCCCACTCGCGTTCAAATGTCGATCCACTTTGTTGGATAAAAAGGTAGGTCAACCTGGAGAGACCCAAATGAGAGAGAGAGAGCTCTCTTTTTGCCTTCGCCCCTCGTACGTCAACGCGCTCCACTCTTGCCCTGCCTTGGCCCTGTGGACTTGGGGCAACTTGAGAGTTACTCTCTCCGCCACTTGTAGATTCATTTTCTCTCTCCCTCTCCCTCTCCCTCTCCCTCTCGCTCTCTCTCTTTCTGCCTCTCTCTCCGCGTAATATATTCAACTTCTCTCTTCACCCCCACATCCGCCTCCCCCCCCCCCCCTCTCCATCCACCACCATCACAACCACCACCACCACATCACACAGAAGAAAAAATGCGCAACCCGTTCTTCGAGTTTGACGAGTCCAGTGTGGATGGCGACTCCGAGCCCGCGAACGACATTGACGAGATCGACGGTCGCGAAATCGAGGTGGTTACAGCACCCGAAGAGAACGATGATGGTGAACGCGCTATCTTGCAGGACGAAGAGCGACGCGGGGATGACCTGAAGGAACGCTTCATCGGTACTATTGATCAGGGTACCACTAGTACTCGCTTTATTATCTTCGACTGCACGGGGGTGCCCATCGCCAAATATCAAACCGAGTTTCGCCAGATTCATGAACATCCTGGGTAGGTTTTGCCTCCCCCTCCCCTCCCTCCCCCCCCACTCCCACTCTCTCAACCCCTCCCTTCCATCTAGCTCAACCAGCAAGCAAACACGCCACACTGCAAATGACTGCTTAGCACAGCCCAATTAACAATATTTTTGCTGTTTGACAGATGGCACGAACAAGATCCCTACGAGTTGGTGGAGTCGGTTTTCATCTGTATGGAAGAGGCCATGAAATCTTTCCTAGCATTGGGCCATTCACGATCCGACGTCGAAGCCATCGGCATCACCACTCAACGAGAGACCGTCCTGGTCTGGGATTGGGAAACTGGTGAACCCTTGCATAACGCCATCACTTGGACTGATACCCGTACCATGAACTTAGTGCGCGAACTGAAGGAGAAACCCGGGGCCGATAACCTGGTTAACCTGTGCGGTCTGCCCCTCTCCACATACCCCTCTTCCGTAACCTTACGCTGGATGCTGGACAACCTCCCGGATGTCCGATCAGCCTATGACGATGGCCGCGCCGCCTTTGGTACGGTCGACTCGTGGCTCCTCTATAACCTGAACGGCGGGGTCCAGAATAAACGCCATGTCACCGATGTCACAAACGCCTCGCGAACCATGTTTATGAACCTCGAAACTCTCAAATATGACGATACCCTTCTGAAATTCTTCGATATTGATCCCAAGAAAATCCGCCTTCCCGAAATCATGCCCTCCGCCGACAAGGAAGGTTTCGGTGAAGTCTACGAGGGTCCCCTGGAAGGAACCCGCATCACCAGCTGTCTGGGTGACCAAGCCTCCGCCCTGGTCGGCCACTGTGCTTTCACCCCAGGAAGCGCCAAGAACACCTATGGTACCGGTTGTTTCCTTCTCTACAACGTGGGCGAAAAGCCCGTCATCTCCAAGCATGGCCTGCTCGGCACGGTTGGATTCCAGCTGGGCCGGGATCGCAAACCCGTGTATGCCCTGGAAGGCAGTGTTGCCGTGGCAGGAAGTGGTGTATCTTTCTTAATGAACAACATGGGTTTCTTCCGCGATTCCCGTAAGGTCAGCGACCTGGCTGCTACTGTCCCGGACAGCGGAGGTTGTATTTTCGTCACTGCATTCAGTGGTCTTTTCGCCCCTTACTGGATTGATGATGCTCAAGGAACTATTTGTAAGTATCTATACTCCTGTGACCTTGTCTAAGTGGAACCAACTGACCGTTCTATAGGGGGCATTACCCACCACACTCAGCGTGGTCACATTGCCCGCGCAACTATGGAAGCCGCCTGCTTCCAGACCAAGGCTATATTGGACGCCATGGAGATGGACAGTGGCAAGAAATTAACAGAGTTGGCCGTGGACGGTGGCATGAGTAATTCCGACATTTGCATGCAGGTAAGAAGAACTCATTTCCTTTGCATTATCTGACTGGATTTTCGAATACTGACGGTTCTCCTTCTCTACTAGACCCAATCCGATATCATCCAAATCCCCGTCGAGCGCCCCGCTATGCACGAAACCACTGCACTCGGCGCCGCTATTGCCGCAGCTTTCGCCATCGATGTGTGGAAAGATTTCTCCGATCTCAAGCATATGAACCGCGCCAACCGCGCCACCTTCACCCCACATATCTCGCCGAAGGCCAGTACACGCATGTACTCGAAGTGGTCCAAGGCCGTTGAGATGTCTCGAGGCTGGATGAACGACCAGCCTGAGTCGGACGACGACGACGACAACGACGACGACTTTGACCGTCAAAAAGAGCTATTCGAGAACGACATTTAAAGCGCGCACCAGCCATATCCACTTCCCTACCCTTCCTACCTATTATACCTACGGGATACGACCACGAGCCGGTCTGCCATCCTCCCCGGAGGTCTGTCATTCAAACGAGGACCGAAAACCCACCCATTCATCCACCCATCATCCTCTATGGCCTTTCATTCTACACCCCCTCCGTTCGGATTCCTCGGCTGTGACCTTCACCTTTTCCAATCCCTGCGAGTGCGCACCGGGACAAACATTCACCCTCATCTTCCACTATACATATTTAGAGACTTCTTAGATAGCCTCGCTATCCTAATAGGTGCGCCGATTGGCGTAGCGACTTGGGAGGCTGCGCTACATACCCGCCTCATGACCTTGACGACGGTTGTGTTTTACATTTCTCCAGCTCTACTTTTCGGAGTGAGCTGGGTTCTTGATCATTTCACCTCTTCACCTTTTCCGTCCTTTTTTCTTTCTACTCCCTTGGCCTCGAATTCTTCTTTTCTTCGCGTTCTTTGGCGGTGGACTGTCGACCAAGCGTCGACGATGCATTTTTATCTTGTGTACATAATACCATCCGGATTCTTATGGAAACAATCTTCTGTTCTTTATATATATATAATATGTATATATACTAGAAACAAAGGAGAAAATGAATTAAAAAAATTCCAAATCACCTAATTCTTCATTACAAATGTAACTGGCCTAACAACCTTGTAAAACCTTTAGTTCCACCATCAGGTTCACCGAAAGCGAATTTTGACTGGCTCCACCTCTAACGCAGACTCGGACTCAGAGATTACAACACCTCTGCATCATGCCAATGTTTAGGACTAGTATGATGTGATTACTCTCTGCCCTGCATCGTGGGTATGTTGAACCAGGCATCAATTGAGGGGTCGCGGCAGCCAGAGGTTTATGACATCACTTAGTGGGGACTGTGGGGGGGCTCTATCAAGGAGACGGAAGTTTCGGAATCAAGCTTGAAGGCATAGGAGAGTACTAGACATCAACAGTCTTGATTATTGCCTAATGAAGGCTTGAAATAAGACAGTTTCGATAGCGGTAGCGGTAGCGATGCAGGCTTTACAGTTTGGCGGTTGAGTGGTAAATACTGAGCACAAATGATAGTATTTGCGTGCAGGTGTAGTAGGCATACAGAGTGTGTATATACACAACAATACAAAATGGGGTCAAGGAGAGCAAAAAGGGAGAAACACACACAAGGAAAAAAGGTACAAAGATGGGGAGCGGAGCGGGAAAGGGATAAAAAATGGTATTTTCAGTAGAGACGCCCGAACGATCCGGGAATGCACAATGAGGGAACAACTGACCCGTTCCTAATCAGACACAAAACGCAGAGCAGAAATGAAAATGAAATAAAGACTCGGGATGGATATGAGCTTAGTCCGCCGCTGTGGGCGGTTGCTCAGTCCCAGTGGGGTTCAGGTTAGGGACCTGGAGAGCCTCTGGCAACTTTAGCGGCGCACTGGGGGACGCCAAAAGCTTGCCCTCGAGCTTCTCTCCCTTAAGAACCTTCTCCATCTCGTCCTTGGTGAGGGTTTCGTACTCGATCAGAGCCTTGGTCAGGATTTCGAGTTCATCGCGCTTCTCAGTCAGAATTTTGGTGGCCTTATCCCGTGCCTCCTCGACGAGGCGACGGACTTCGCCCTCGATCTCCTGCTTCGTTTCGGAGGAAAGACTGTCATAGTTGCTGGATAGGTCAACGTTGCCGAGCTTCTTGGAGTATCCAAAACGTGTAATCAGGGTGAAAGCTGTCTCGGTCGCTTGTTGGATGTCCTATGAAAATTATTAGTACTATTGGTGGATTTTTGAGGAAAGAACATATGGAAAACTCACTCCAGAAATACCACTCGACACATTCTCCGGGCCATAGATCAACTCCTCGGCAGCCCGGCCACCCATAGCAACAGCAATATCAGACAGGAACTCGGAATAATTACGCGAGACGGCATCCATTTCCGGCAGGAAATGAGTCAAACCAAGAGCCATGCCACGAGGGACGATAGTAATCTTATACAGGGGGGGTAGAGGAAGGCGAGAAGTAGGAAACAAGAGCATGGCCGGCTTCGTGGTAAGCAGTCGACAGCTTATCCTTATCTTGAATGATGCGGCTCCTAGCCTCAGCACCCATCATGATCTTGTCCTTGGCCCAGTCGAAGTCGAAAGAGCCGACCTTAGTTTTGCGATCACGACTGGCGTGGATTGCAGCCTGGTTGACAAGATTCTCAAGGTCTGCACCAGAGAAACCGGGAGTGCCACGGGCGATAACAGCAAGATCGATATCAGTGCCGATCTGAACATCCTTCATGTGGTGTCGAAGAATATCCATACGGCCGCGGACGTCAGGAAGACCGACAGTGACCTTGCGGTCGAATCGACCAGGTCGGGTCAATGCCTTGTCGAGCAGTTGGGGGTAGTTGGTAGCGCCGAGAATGATAACACCGCTGCTCTGAGAGAAGCCATCAAGCTCGGTGAGCAGCTGGTTGAGGGTTTGCTTGACATAGGCAGCATCACGCTCATTCCTCTTCGCACCTATGGCATCCAGCTCATCAATGAAGATGATGGCGGGGGATTTGCCACGGGCTTGACTGAAGAGTTCGCGGACACGCTTAGCGCCAACACCGACGTAGACCTCATCGAATTCGGAGCCAGACATGTAGAAAAACGGGACACCGGCTTCTCCCGCGACAGCACGGGCGAGCAGGGTTTTACCAGTACCAGGAGGACCAACCAGAAGAACACCCTTGGGGAGCTTACCACCCAGGGATGAGAAACGCTCGGGGTTGAGAAGAAACTCGACGAGCTCCTGGAGCTCATCCTTGGCCTCGTCACAACCGTGAACGTCACTGAACCGCACAGTTTGCTGCTGAGGCTGGGCTTCGTTGGTCTGTGTGCCGCGAAGGTTCTTCATAACACCGGTAGTCTCGATCAAGACGGTAACCACAACGAGGGAGAGATAGCTGAAAAATCCAAAGATCAAAAGAAATTTAACCCAGCGGAAAACCACGCTGCTCAGAGACTCATCCACTACAACGTAGAGAGGGGCCTCCTTCGCGCCAGTGCCAGTTTGCCGAGTTGCCATTCCAATTTGACCACCCCCGTTCTGCGCAGCAACAGCCTGTCCAACGGCCTGAAGCTGTTCAGACTTGAGACCCTGGGTCTGCGCTCCAAAACCGATGGCCTCAGCACCACCGACGCGCTGCAGAGCTTGAGTGAAGATGGCCTCTGTTGTAGAGTTGCTTGCGAATTGAGCGGTTCGATATCTTTCCACGACGATCGCGGGCATGTTTGCACGCAGAAGAGCTTGGTAGAAGGCATTCTGGGCATTGGCGCTATTCGGATTGTTGTTCGCGGTCTTCTCCTTCTGTGCCAGTAGATTCTGCGAAGAGCCTCCAAATATGAACCTCTGTTGTTGGAGCTGTGACAGACCTTGTGGTTTTGGTGCGGTCTGTAACGATTTGAAGCGGAAGGGTGACACTGTCGAAATGGAACGAGTGGCCGGGACTGCGAAAGCGCGGGCGAGAGACGGAGTTCGGCCGGACCGCTTCAAGGAAGCCGTGAAAAGACTAGACATGGAGGGCCAGAGATCGGATGTCACAGCAGTGACATTCTAAATCATCGTCGCACAGGTTAGTGATGGGGATCCAGATGGTGGAGAGGAGGTCAGGATGATTCGCACCGGCCGGGGAAGGCCTTGGAAGGCCATAGTTGTCCGATGAACGGCGGCGCTTGGCCGCGTGAGAAGGAAGAATCTGCTCTTCGGGGGGAATAGTATGATGACCGAGGGGAATGAACAAAAACAGATGTCTTTAGGTTCAGCCAACGGCTATCTCTGATTGAAAAGTAGAGGCGAAGGGGAGGGGGAACGGTGACGATGGCTTTTACTCCGCTGCTGCGGCGAATGTCGGTTGCCACTTTGGGCGGTCTGAATATCCTTAGATCACGTGGTGTATAACATTTGGCGGAAGGGCCGGTTCAGCTATTAGTGAGCATGTTACCAGCCAGCTTTCCTAGACTTATTTAATCATTTGCCTATATGAGAGCAATAGAAGCATCAATAAATTTGTACCTGGATACTAGGCTGGAACATTGAATTCCTTGTGATATGTTGAGCTTTCTGATTTTCTTGCATAGGTACTACTACCTCTATATAAACTTCCAAGGTTGGCTCCGAGTCTAGACACTCCATACCGAATACGGTGGCCCATGGTTCGGTTCCAAGTTTGAACCTCCGAGTCCCGAGTCCTCCTCAGAGCTTGAACTTCCAAGTTTAGTTGAAACACCAACCACTCTGCAGCAAAGTACCATTGCCGACAACCTAGAGTTCTCGTCTGTAATGCCTGCTGGTTGGTTTCATACCGTGACACCAGCTTCAGCTTCACAGCCCCCAAATCACCCGGATTCCATTCAGCAATGAAATTATGAATCGAGAAACTTGGCCTGCATAGCATCAAGAGACTCAAGAACTGAACCTAAAGGACTATCACCGAGCTTTCCTGAGTACATTGAGGCGGAATGGCTCCAAAGACGATCTTTCTAGTGGGAAGTCCATTGCCCAGCAGTCTAGATTGGGAAAATGATGAACTTCTTGACACCTCCCTGCCGCCATTTGAAGATCCCGAAATCCCTGACCACAAATTGAACTTGAACCACTGTCTGCAGACATCGATTGGGCCAGACCCGCCCTCTGTGAAATGGAGAATTCTCCAACCTCTGCCAAGCTGCCAGCCAGACCACTTTCATACTACTTTCTATTACGGACCAGAAGACCCAACCTTTTGGACGACGAACCAACTAGTCACCACTGGTGACATATCAACAGATGGAGATTCGGTTTTATCAGAATTCTACAATCATTCGTTTGTCGTCCACGAAGCCTCCGAGGTCAATGTCTCCGAACTCGAATACATTACTCAGGAAAGCGGGACAGCCTCGAACAGCATGGTCTCCGCTATCAGTTCACAAGGAGAGAAAGAAGAGGACGACGCAGCTAGACTACAAACATCGTTCAGAATGAGTGGTCCAATCTGCAACCTGCAGGACATTCCTACAGCAACCTACCTCGAATCAATCGTTCCGCAAACTATGACGGTGAATCTAATCGTGGGCATCATTGCGATACAACCACCACGTCGTGTGGTGACACGACAGTGGAAGACCGAATTCGACATCATTGAGATGGTTGTTGGAGACGAAACGAGGACGGGGTTTGGGGTTAACATTTGGCTTCCCCCCGGAGCGGAGCGCGGTGGCTGCCAAGACCAAGCAGATCGATCACCTTGGGCGATCGCTGGCCATGCTTCGACCTCAAGATATCATCTTACTTCGGACAGTAGGGTTAAGTTCGTTCCAGAACCGGGTTTATGGACAAACCTTACGGGGAGGAATGACCCAAGTTGACCTTTTACACCGGCGGCCGGTGGACATGACGGATGCGGGTAGCTTTCATGACTTGCTTGTCGATCAGCCGCTCTTGCTTCAGAAGGCTCGCCGGGTAAGTGAATGGGTCCTACAATTCGTGTGTTCAACGGATGAAGCAGGCGGTCGCTATTCAGGAATGCCAACAACACATGGTCATCGGCTGCCTCCGGACACGCAATAATAAAAGGGGGAGGAGAGCAGGGAATCAATCTCTCGGGGCCCGCAGTTGGCACCGTCTCAGTCAGATGATCGGATGGTGCGACGGAAGGAGAGACCTTTTAATTCCACGAGACCGAAACCAACGACTACCCAGTGCCACCCTCCTCAGGGGCGATATCGTCTGACCTACGAGGGTACGCAGGGAGTACACACGGAGGCGTTTTTGAAAGTTCGCGGGGAAGTCAACTCGGCGGTCCCGATCCAGTCAAGGACGGCATTGGATGTATCGGGGCCGGGATGGGTTGGGCTAGGGGCTGGACCCAGTATGACCCGCCTGAGATGCGGCGACTGCAGCAGGAGGGAAGTCCCGCAGTGTAGTAGGGAGTTACTCTGTACTCGTACTCAGTACCTACTGTATACCCTCCATGCAAACGGGGATATGTTTGGTCAATTGAATGCATTGGGACTGCTCTCGCATGAATCCTCCATACTCTCGACAGGTGTACCTGTGTCCCTGTAGAGAGTACTGGACAAGGCAATAATGGCTCCACCCACCCCTTTTCGCTGCAAACGTGTGCCTTCCCCAATCACCGGCCACGCACGTGCCCCACTCAGTCTTTCCCCCCCCCCAAAAATAAATCCATCAACGGCCAGGTGTTCCCTAAATAATGCTATTTCCTCCCTGAGAGTATCAAGGTCCGATGTTCTTTAGGTCATCTTCTTCCACCCCATCGATCTGATTGATTCTATCTTTATTTTCTTGACTCACCCTTTTTACCCCACACATCATGAAAGGTATGTTTACCCCTCCATGCAATGCTCCCCCCCCCCTCCTCCTCTCTCCCCGCCCGTCATTGACCATCTCCTAGCTTTAATTCTTGTTGGAGGGTTCGGTACCCGTCTGCGTCCTTTGGTGAGTCCATGTCGATCCTCTCATTCGCATTGACCGTTCCAATTGCTTTTGTCTCTTGACTGGTCATCGCCATGCCTCTTTCGAAATTGGAGTCAACAGGGCTAACGCATTCCTTTCTCCCCGCCTAGACTCTCACTCTCCCTAAGCCCCTCGTCGAATTCGGCAACCGGCCCATGATCCTGCATCAAGTCGAGAGCTTGGCTGCTGCTGGTGTTACCGATATCGTACTCGCTGTCAACTATCGCCCCGATGTTATGGTTGCCGCTCTCAAGAAGTACGAGGAGCAATATGGTGTGAACATTGAGTTCTCTGTCGAGTCGGAACCGCTGGGCACGGCTGGCCCGCTCAAGCTGGCGGAGAAGATCCTGGGCAAAGACGACACCCCATTCTTCGTTCTGAACTCCGATGTTATCTGTGACTATCCTTTCCAGGAACTCGCTGCTTTCCACAAGGCCCACGGTAATGAGGGTACCATTGTCGTCACCAAGGTTGACGAGCCCTCAAAGTACGGTGTCGTCGTTCACAAGCCTAACCACCCCTCCCGCATCGACCGCTTCGTCGAAAAGCCCGTCGAGTTTGTTGGAAACCGTATCAACGCCGGTATCTACATCCTGAACCCCAGTGTCCTCAACCGCATTGAGCTCCGCCCGACCTCAATCGAGCAAGAGACCTTCCCCGCGATCTGCAAGGACGGCCAGCTCCACTCTTTCGACCTTGAAAGCTTCTGGATGGATGTCGGTCAACCTAAGGACTTCCTCACTGGTACCTGCCTGTACCTCAGCTCGCTCGCCAAGCGCAACCCCAAGAAGCTTGCGTCCAACTCCGAGCCTTTCGTCCACGGCGGAAACGTTATGGTCGACCCCTCTGCCAAGATTGGCAACAACTGCCGCATCGGCCCTAACGTTGTCATCGGCCCCAATGTTGTGATTGGTGATGGTGTTCGCCTTCAGCGCTGCGTCGTGATGGAGAACTGCAAGGTCAAGGACCATGCCTGGATCAAGTCGACCATCGTCGGATGGAATAGCTCCGTCGGCCGCTGGGCTCGTCTTGAGAACGTCACCGTCCTGGGTGATGATGTTACCATCGCCGATGAGGTGTATGTCAACGGTGGCTCAATTCTGCCCCACAAGAGCATCAAGCAAAACATTGATGGTAAGTTGATGCAATTCATGCCTATAAGAGGACCCGAGTCCAATGCTAACCTCCGAGACAGTCCCTGCGATTATCATGTAATCTTTTCTCACTCCTTGTTTTTTTCTTGTTTTTTCACGTCGCTACGCAAATTTACATCCCCTCTCACCTGCCGATACCTCTCTTCCCCCCGTCTTGATGCATGAAACCGGAGTCGTTTTCTGCGTGATCTTATCTTCTATTGTCCCGAGCCTCTTCGGTCCTTGTTTTCCTGCTTCTCGCCCGTCACAGTCTATCGCCTTCGCTTTGCGCTGGCGAAAACCTTTTAATCCTGTTCATGACAAAGCCACCGCGGCACGAAGCCTAGATGGCAGACCTGCGTGGATACTCGGTTCCTTTTTTTTCTGCAACATTATCACATTTTAGTCACTTATTTGACCCGAAATTCCAAAATATTTTTACGTCCCCAATCGTGCGCATGTCGGGCCTTTTGCTTTCCGATTTCCCAAGTTTCCACTGTCATCCTAGTGAAAATAGAAACCAATAGCACATCATCTGAACTTAATAATATCATCAAGGATAGTGCGGCTCTGTTGATGTAAATGATTTGGAGGCAGAGTTTCAAGGATATAGGATCAAATTCATTTGATTCTAGGTAGTTGAGATAACAATAGGTATCCGTGGATAGTGTCGGCATTAAAATGATTTGTACACCTTCCGAAAAGGGTAATTGTAGGTATGTTACATGAAATTATTGTTGTTTTCACCAGCTGGCAGTGGCCCAAAAAGAGAGCCATAAGCTTGCACGTAGCCAATTAGCGCCTATTTCAAGGCTATTGTGTCTTCTCAGCCGCCGCGCGTTGCTCAGCCTTGTCGAGGATTCCGTCCCATTTGATCCTAAGCTCTTCCATTTGTTTCCAGCATTGGCGCCCAAGATCCTCGAAGCTTTCCTTCTGTTCCCGAGTCAAATCAACCATGCCGCGCTTTCGACGCCGAGTCCGATCAGCATCAACCACAGCAGCGCCCACCACCCCGCCATTCCCCCAACCGTCCGTCTCAGTTGAAGCGACACCTTCCTTGCCCCAGCGAGAGGCCGATGAGCCCCATTTTACTCTTCCTCCCCCACCTTGGCGATAAGGCGACTCGGCATCCTCCAGCTCGGACTGCCGTGACAAGGCAAGAAAAACAGGAGAACAGGCGCCGAGGTACGTGTCCAGAGTGTGCCAGGGGGAACCCAAGAGGCGCGCACCGAAGAATGCAGCTACCATCGCCCAGGCAAGAGGTAGGATGAGGGGAACAATGGATGTGGCACAGATTCCGGGGTGAGAGACGTGAATCGTCGGAGTGCTCAAAGAAGCTTTGGAATTGGTTCCCTTTGGCTCGGTATCTGAACGCATGAAGCTATCCACTGCCCAGGGGGCAGTACCAGGGAGATCGGAAGTCAAAGCCAGGATATCGGTCAGAGCCTTGGAGGACTCGTAAGGGGCCAACGTCCGGAGACCTTGCATGTCATTGGCGTCAAAATACTTGATCGTCGCTTCAATGCTCGAGACCCAAACAACTCGACCCGTCCCGTTGGGCGAGTTGGCTCGCCTCAGCAATGGCACGACGTTATGTGCCAGCATGTAATGACCAAAAACGTTGGAGCAGAAGGTATTACCCAGCTGTGGCTCCTCCTCTTCCCTTGTTTGCCTGTTTGTCAGTTTGCCCACCGCTGCGAGCTTGTACTTGGGCCAGGTTGTTTGGTGGATGAGATCGGTGCAGACGCCCCAGATAGCAGCTGGCCAGTCAAGGCCAGACCAACCACCGATTCCAGCATTTAAAATAATCGCATCGAGTTTCGGGAAGCTTTGTAGAAGTCTGCGGGTGAGCGAGCGGACAGAGAGGAGGTCTCCCAGGTCGACACTCTCAGAGACGAATTTCACGCGCGCAGAGTCCGAGAGGGAGGGGTTGGAGGATTGAAGGTGCTGCTCTAGCTGGCGGCGGGTGTCTTGGGCTTTGCGGGCGCTGCGAGTCGTGAAGATGATCGTAAGGGACTCATCATCTGGATGCGAAGAAAGGAATTCGTCTGCGAGGCGACAGCATATCGAAAAGCCGAGGCCGCTGCGGAGGATCAATTAGCGTTGAAACAAACGGCTATGCGGCGGAGGGCGTGAACTGCTTGGCCAATGTGGAGTGGCGTACCTGTTTGCGCCTGTTACTAGAATATAGAGATCCCGCTCCTCCTGAAGAGGAATATATTCGCCCATGGCTTGCTTGACTTTTGAAATTATTCGGCGATCCAGGGACAGCCACTTTTGGCAGATAGGGGGTCATGTGATGTCCAGGTACCAACGAGTGGGTTGAGAACGAGGACACCGCAATTCATTCAAGGTCGAGGCATATTTATGGACAAGGTATGCAAGAAATTAGGAAATTTAGATTGATTTAGAAGCACTGACTGCCTTATGGCATATACCCTAACTGTATGCCTGGTGATACTACCTTAACTACAGTAATCCCATGCTTGCGCTAACACGTGATTGACTTATCTCCGCGGGCAGTGGCAGCTCCCTAGGGTAAGGTCGCCCTTGACCATCCTCGATAGCTTCGAGTCTTCCACCAGATGCCGTGCTCTTTGCACAGTATGCGCGGACCATCATGACAACTGCAGGACTCGAGACATTTTTTAACTCGAGCGCATTTTTCTTCTTTGCTGTTATCCTTTTCTGTCTCATCCTCCTGACCCCAGCCGACGCCATCTACCAGTGTTACGAGACCGGTCGACTCACGAATATCTTTTTCATCACCGGTGCCTATGTGATCACATTCTTTCTTGCAGTCCTCATTTATGCGACACGCATATATACGAATCGCAGCACCTTGGCGGGCATTCCGAAAGCTTGGATCCCTGTCGAGAAGGAAGACGTGAGCAAGAGTGTGAGGCATATGGTCAAGGATGGAATAGCCAAAAGTGTGGTTCTGGCATACCAGGCTCGCCCGCGCGATACCTCAGACGAACTCGGGAGCTTTCAAAATCACAAGGAGCTTCTGATCAACCTCAAGCACCCGCCATGGGGTCGTGTTGAGCACCCTGGCTGGTCATCACCCGCCTCGCCTGACCTACCCGATCTACCATATCGGACTGTCGTCCAAGAACTACCCAACCTAATCGAGGCGAAAGCCGTATCACTCGCCCCTCCCGATACATTATACCCTATGATGACCCCAATCCCTTTGACCCGACTAGCGAAGTCGCAATGGAGTCTTTACCAGATATGCGCGTGGTGGAAGTCCTTCAGCGACCGGTTTCTATGGGCTTACGCCAATATATCGGCCATCTCACATTTCTAGGAGTGATCAATCCACCCGAGATCGGAGCCGAATTCTTAGCGCTCTATGAGCGAGCACGATTTTCTTCACATCAGTTACACGAGACGGAATTCCGCGAACTGATGCACCTATTTGCGGAAATTCTGCGGAGAATGAGAGCCCCAGCACAACCTGCCATTGAGGAAATCCGAGACAGCGCAAGCTACCACCGGACGGACACTGAGTCAGTTATCGGACCCTCTGACGAGGAGGGAGAGACGGATACTGTGGATAATTTCGATTATGATGGAACATTTACACCGATGCGAACCAATAGTCTGCGCCCGTCGATTGCGTCGACGTGGGACACGCAGTCAGGCTATGATACTGCACCAGCAGTACAAAGCCCCGCTTCGGGCATGTCATCGGTGAGCAGCGCCCGTGTTGGAAGGGGCCCACTGCGTACACCATCAACCCAGTCATTGCGGCGTGTACAGTCGGGCCAGTCTGGTAGTTCAGGAGGAAGTGTGATTCGGCTGACCCAGCCGCAAAACCCGGGGGATCTGCCATATAGCTTCAACTACGCAGGCCGTAGATAGGCCCACTCTCCCCCACAAAAGAAGTCCATTCAGATCATATGTATTATTAGTGAATAGAAGGCCACTCGATATCAATCGGCCCCGAGTGGGGGCTTAGTCACGCGGCAACATTCCGAACACTTAGCGGGAATGCACAGTGATTGATAAGATCACTTTGCGCTCGCGTCATCCAAACTAGAAATGAAAAAGGCTTCTCTCGGTCGCGTCTTCTTCCCCTGACTCGAAACGATTATCACCATTCCCGATCCGACAGCGCGCGTCTCTCTCGGCCGTCAGAATGCATCTCTTCCGCCGAGGTACCTCCTCACTCTTCAGTTCGTCCAACGTTTCACTCGCCTCCTCTAAGACCGACATCACCACCGACGCTGTGGGGGATAGCGCACTCGCTACGGGAGGATTCCAGTCTGTACCGGCATCCGATAAGCTTTTTACAAAGCCCGAAGCATCTATCGATGGCGAAGAATGCCTCCACGACTGCTCAAGCTGTACCGTGAAATACCCCGCAAAATTTGAGGTGGACTTGGAGGATGAGCTTTACGGGAATGTGAATGGGTGGGCGACACACATGCTCGTTGCTACTGGCAAATCAGATTGGGTGCGCGATGTTGCAGATGAGAAAGGGAGTATCATGGAAGCAATCGAGAAAGGAGGAGTCGAGCCCAGCAACGGGGTAAGCTACCTGTCCCCCAAACACGTTGGATAGCAAACAAACTAACGTGGGATATTTCGCTCAGAGATTGAAGCTATCCGCTTCAAATATGCCGGTACCAGACGAATACCACATGCATGAACCAGGGCAACAACCAACAAATGTGCTCCTGCTACCCAGCTTCACCATCGTGGAAAATGTAACTCCACAGCTGGCACCCGATCTGATTGCAAACTTTATCAACAATTCTCCAACAACAACCACACCACTCGGCAGCATTCCTCCAGAAAGGAAGAGCGAGAATGGAGTGGACTCTCCAGACCTGGAGCAACTGGAGCAACTGGAGCAGCAGGAGCAGCAGCTGCCGCACCCCTCCAATACATCCATTGCATCAACCCCTCTCACATCTCACCCTTGCCCTCATGCTGCTGTAATTCTTCTCTGCTCGCAGCGTACCCGTGACGCACGTTGCGGCCAGTCCGCACCCCTGCTGCGCAAGGAATTCGAGCGGCATCTGCGGCCGTTGGGCCTGTACCGTGACATGGATGATCAGCGACCTGGCGGCGTGGGCATATATTTTATTAGCCATGTTGGCGGGCACAAGTATTCGGCCAATGTGATCGTGTACCGTCGCAGGGACTTTGATTGGTACAAGCGCGAGGAGACACGCGCTGCAGATGAAGAAGAAGGTGCTTCTCAAGGCATTTGGTTGGCACGAGTGCGGCCAGAGGAGTGTGAAAACATCATTCGGTATACTGTCCTGCAAGGTAAAGTCCTCAAACCTGAATCTCAACTGAGGGCTGGGTTTGATCGCCAGCGCGGGTTGACGAGCTGGTAGGTTCCAGTGTCGGTCAAGTTAGCCCTTTTTTTCTTCCCTGCAATTTTCACCCTCTCTTGCCTCGTCATCTGGCCCTGGGGGATACATAAATGGAACCGCATGTTTGGATAATCATTGTGAATAGAATGCATAAGTTTCATGGTAGCAAGAAGAATGACAAGGAATCAAAAGAACCAACCGGATTCATTTTCTTTCGGGCGTGGCTTGCGCAGCTTCTCATCCGAATTCAGTTTCTATGCCGTTTGCCACGCCGTGGGATACGACATGGCGTGTCCATAGCCTGCCATCGTAAATGCATCGGGTGGATGTGGCGCTGTGGGGTTTCAATTGTGAATGGCTCCCATTTCAAGCGAGGATACGGACAAGATCCCAGTCCAAGTACTTCTCAGGGTGGGAGATGTACACACTCACCATCAGGCAAGCGACATATTTTTGTGGCATAGGCGTGGAATAATCAAATCCTGGAGCACTATGCTCCGGTCCAGAATAACGCCTCCTCAGCCTACAATTGCAACTGTTCATGACAGTCGACCAGGGGCTCAGCAGAGTCATGAATTGAGACAGCTCGCAGAACCAGCATGGCAACACAGGCCCCATTTGAAAGCTCCGGCGCTATTTCGCATCACCTTTCGTCGGCAACGATCCCGAGGGAAAAGTACGGGTTACCTGCAGCAATCCAGGAAGGTGACTTATTTCCCCTAGGGTACTACCTTTTCTGTACAGAGTGATGTTTTTATTGGAGTACCTACCTAAGGTATGTGGTATAGTTGAGACGAGACTATTGTCTTATTGTCCGAACTACATATAGATGGCCCCACAAATATGCCTACGCAGTATGGATATACAATCCTACATCGTGGAAAAAGCCACCCGTTGCCGAATGGTACTTGTTTGAACCCACAGCCCAACAAGGGAGGGGGTCGGCTACTGCGTCGAGTTCAACCCGATTCTTCTTTTTCCAACCCCTCCTTTTCTTCGTGAAACCGCGGGCATGCATGATAATTCTCCTACCCGACGGCCGAGCCGCGCAGGGAACACTCTTGCTTTACCCACGACGACGTCACGGTCACAATCACAGTCCCTTTTCCGATACTTTTCTAGTGCTACTACTGCCCTCGGGGACATGGCCCGAAAGGAATCAGATGACTGCGCAGGGATGTGAGAACCACCGCGCGCCAAGGGTGTCAGCCCTGGCCAGGATGGAGTCTCGTCTTGGCTGCCCCCCACCGCCGCGCCGGCTTCGGGTTAGCCAAAAAGAAAAGAAAAGGGGAGATGACAAGATAATACTTCCCTAGGGATAAAAATTCCCGTATTCTAAATTTTGAGGTCGCCATTCTGTCCCAAAATTCCGTCCCTATCCTTGTCGGTGAGAGTCAGATTCCGGAGATGACTACTGTTGCGCTAAACACGGGGTTCATCGGTAAGGAGGTGAGCGTATCAGCATCGCATGTGGCGTTGTCCCCGATAGGCAGTATTGATACAACTGTGGTGGATTCGGGGGGTTAGGTAAATGGAGTATTTTGAATTGTAATAAGGAGATGGGAGGCGATTTGTTGTTGTTGTTGATGATGATGATGATGGTGTTGTGAGTGGTATTTTGTTTTTCCAGAACCCCCTCATCCTTTCTCCTCAAAGTCGGGTTTTATAGCGATGATAGTCAATCGAATGCGCTATATCACGTAGGGGATTTGCATTTGCATTGGGAAGGAACCGCGCCGAAACGGCAAGTGGTGGCTTGCGTTCTTTTCAGCCCCAATGACCACAATGCTGAACATGGACATTCGGAGACTTACCGGGAAGGTTGTTGACTGAGAATAGCCATAAGCAGGTTCATGGTGAGAGTTCTGCACCGGCTGGCTGACCTGCCCCTGACCGACACTTTGGACGTGTAGAGAATAGATAGAGAGATCGAGTATCGTTGATGTCGCAGTGGTCGGAATTTAACCCCGGCAGGACAAGACACACGAACGACGCACCCGCGGGAAGTAGAATAGGTGAAATGATCGCCCTGAACAGCTGGACGTGTGATGCGCCAGTCATATACGAGATGATATAGATTGCGTCCATTCTCGTTGGCTGATGCTTTGTCAACAAGAACAGCGAAAACCGAGTGCTTGTGCGCGCTTTGAGTAATCATCTGCAAAGTGAAAAAACGCCATCTGGAGATTACATTATGCTTTTTGCCAATGATGTCGCCTAGAATTCGATACATACTCTTCTTTCGGATGACTCTTCTGCCCCGTATCGTATCTCCTTATGTTGTCGCCCCTTCGTAAGCGACCAACAACCTTTAGCCCCCATCACTCTCTGGTCATCTGTGGTTGTTGTTTTCCTTTCTCGAAATCTAATCTAGTTTCACATGGGTTCAGAGGGGCCTGGAAGTTAAGCATTGGCGGTTATACAGTGCACGGTCGTACTCCACTCAAAGACAAACAACAGAGGGAAGAGAAGTAAAGCTCGGGCTAATCATAGTTCAACCTTCTGGAGTTAACAGATTTCCTCAGAAGAGGGGATCTTCATGTATTTTTCTTTTCGGTTTCGTTTCTTCGTTTCTTCCTATCTTACTATCTCACTATCTTTCCAGTTCTTTCCTTCTGCTTTTTTTTCAATTTTTACTTTTCACTTTTTAATTTATTTTTTATAGTTTGCGCCTCTCGATCTCACGTATCTCACGTATCTCACGTATCTCACGTAGGTAGAAACCCAACAGCTTGGTGCTAACTCACGGATTGCATCATTCGTAAGCCCATTCCAAAATGCGGGGTAAATGGCGACTACTAGTATGAACGCCAAGCTGTGTACCGCCAACCTTTTGGCGAATATGCAACTTCCATCACAATATCCCGACGCGTGACAAGGAATGTGAGGCACACAACCCTGAACCTCCGAGAAAACGAAGGGCACGTCTTGTTATGTCATTAACAAGGAGAGAGAGAAAAAAGGATCCCAGCTTGGACCCGCTGACAAAAAGTAAAAATAACAATAAACACACCATCCCTACCTCATCCTTGTTCCGGATACTTCATCCCTTCATGCTAATTTGGGGGAATTTGACACTGTCAGATATCGACCTCGTCATATGCCCGATGACTGGAATCTTGGCGATGAGATGAGGGAGTTCCTCAGCTCTGGAATCCCAGCGGTCAGTCGCTTGCTAGTGAACTATCAGGAACGACCCTTACTACTAGTATGTAGGTTTGATAACTGATAGTAGTTAGGGCGTACGAATTACGGATAGATTTGTTTTGATTATTTAGTATTTTCGCCGATTGACTTAGCGTAAGCTCAACCCCCCGTATTACATGACTCAAAGCTCAAGCTTCCTACGAGTATGAATGAGGGGGGGGGGGTCAAATGAAAATTGGTGGCTGTGTTTCTATCTCCTATAGGTATTCACGACGCGTGTTGGCAGTCATTTGAAATCACCTTGAGCTTGAAATGTGGATTGCTAACGGATCCGCCGCAGGAAACGCTCCCGTTGACCGGGAAGCCTGCCGTACGGATACTCCTAGAAGCCACCGAAAAAGATATCTCTGGAATTTTTAAATGTTTTTTTTTGAAAAAGGCAAAACGAAAGAGACACGCCAGGAAAGTTAACAGAAAGAAAGAAAGACCCCCCCTTTCGATTAGGAGGGGGCCAAATGATGGCAGTGCAAGGCAAAAGGGTCTCCACTCGTCGCGTGTTGCCCGTGGCCCTTTAGGTGATCTGCTAGCGCCAGCGAGAACGCCACGCCGCAGAAATGCCTGATTACGCTAATGGCTGAGGTGCATGGCGTTGATTCTTTCCAGTTGAGGAGGGTCATTTGCAGGGCTGCGATGCTCGCAGCATGGCTAAAGCCAGTAGGAGGCCAGCTTCATGGTCGCTGCAGACGCTATTGGCTGTGGAACTAATGAGCCTCCCTTCCACAGACGTAGCCATGAGGAAAATTGACATGCAAGATGCATGGGAAGCTCTGACGAGGCAAAACACACCTTGCCGATCTTGAACGCCCTCGAGAAATTATCTGGTACCTCCTTGGTTCTTCTCGTGGGATTCCTTTTTTTTGCTTTTTTTCTCCATGCCTGGACTGGTGGTCAACTACTCACGTTTCTCGTGGCTGAACCCTTGACCTCTTTCTCTAGCTAATCAGACTAGGGGGGATCAGAGGATCGCTGGTTTAAGATTACACTGAGTGGATCCCCACGTTCAGGAGCAGATGCCACCGAGGTGCCTCAGCTTTTTTTCCCTTTTCTTTTTTTAAAACGGGTGGAAGTAAGTCGGACAGGTACATGTACATATTAGGCCATCACGATGATTTTCGATGGGTATTCCTTTCTTGGAAGTGCTAATCGTAGGGAGGCAAATAGGACGAAAACGACTTGCGTCGCTCTACCGAGGCCAACCGTTATCTTGTGAAGAGGCGTTGTGCTGGCCGTTTCTGATCTTTTAAGACCTTCCCATTTCATCATAATCATCGCCACCGATGATTAAATAGCGACAGAAAAAAGCCCCATGCAGGAATTCTCCTGCCTGATGTGCCGTCTAGGTTTGTTAGGTTGGCGGCAAATTGAAGTAAAATACTCATTGCCGAGATTGGCCCCAGACCCTGGAACAGGCTGCTGGGAAAAAGAAAAGAACATGAAATGGCCCGCTTAATTCCACTACGGGCTACTGTATATTCCATAAAGACGGTGTGTACGTAAAAGTGAAGGTGGCTGCGAGAGAAGTCTCCTTGTCGATGGTATACATGACCCGAGGGGACAGTACTCTTTGTTTCTCATTCTGCAATGCCCGCGTATCAGGGTCCGATACTCTCTCGACTTGAAAATCTATCAGACACTACTAGATCATTCCTTCTGCTAGTGCTGGGGACCTACAGGGGACTCAATCAGAGTATGTATTTTCCCTTTCGCACCCTAGTTGACTTGCTAGTACATCTAGTAAATACATAGTAGTACAAATCTATATACCCTGAGCTCATGAGCCAATCTGTCATCCAGATCCCCGGGATCGGTCTTAGTGTTTCCTTCTTCCAAGGTTGTTTCTCCTCGGCCCCGCTAGGAACTTAGGAATTAGAGTTCATTTCCTTGAGAACTTTGAAAACAACCGAAATCTCGACCAAGGTTGGAGAGGCCCAGGGAGAAAGGTCGCCAGGAATCTTCTTTTTAATTAATTAGTTATTTTACGTTTTCTTCTTCTTTGGTTGCTCCCGGGAGAGATAGCCGCTTCCAACCTTAAGGGGTGGGAAGAAATGACTCGGGAACCTTTTCGGGGACCCTCTATGGTAGCGAGCTAGAAAAGCTAGTAAGGACGACAGGAAAAGGAATAGGCAGGTCTATCGGGGATTGAATTGACGAGCAGACCCTAGAAGCTGGGGCTTCCGATCCAGGACGGAATCGAAAAGAAACTTCTCCCGCGCTGCAGACGCCGCGTCATGAGTCCCTCTATCCCTTGCTGAAGGAGGGATTTTTCTGATGTACATATTGCGATCACTCGTAATGTTCCCGGATTCGACGGGTTGAATTGCGGGGACGGAGGATTAACGGGGTGAAGGGACTGCGCGAAGAGACGAGAGCAGTCTGGAACTAGAGAGCATCTGCACTAGCCACTAGCTGGGAGTTTGGTTGGGGAGGAGTTACTAGTTGCTTTTCTCATCTGTCCTGCTTTCCCTTGGGAAGATCGTCGCGGGGAGTGGGAAAGTGGAACTGGACTGTTCGAGTCCGGAGTAACTCGGTCGCAGTGAGGTGGCTGATTTAGTATACATGGTGCGAGAACTCCGTAGTCGCCGTAAGTAAGTAAGTGAGTGATTATACGGAGTATTTGGATGTATGTAGATACTAAATGTACCTTGATTGGAAGAGAGTTGGCTTCCTCTAGCCAAGCGCCAGAAATGATATCATGGGTTACTTCTTTCCCCTCTCTTCTTTTCTCTCTCTTTTACTGAACCGGGCAATCCGGGGCATAGACAGGTTTCTTTTCCTTTTTTTTTTTCTTTTCTCTTTCGCAATGTTTGGCCTTCTTTCTCTCTCTGGCTCTTTGAGAGGACCTCACCGAGGACCGCGTGGAGCTCAATGGCCCAGATGGCCTAGTGGCCCCCAACTCCTGCCGGGATTGCGAATTAGGGGGGGGGCGCAGTTTCAGATCCCATCTAACCCAAGGCTGTCTAACTTTATTCTCTACCTCTGCCCCTTGAGCCGTACCGATGGGATACCCACCTCGTATCCCCACGCACTCAAGTCGGGGCTAAGCTGGTTAGTCTGGTCTTTCGGGTTGTGGGTCAGGCCTGGGGGTCGGGTCGTGTGGGATATGCCATATTCATTCATTCCATTCATTTACTTGGGAACCATTGATGTATTCTAGTATACTTTCATTCATCATTCTTCGTCTAGTGTTTAGTATGATAATGTGCATGATCTATCCATAGATGATCTATGATAGTATAGTATAGTATAGTACTACTAGTATTAGGTAGTATGGCATGGTAACTGGTACTATATCATGGTATATCATGATCATGATAGTATATACTCCGTACCAGATACCTATCATATGTCTGCATCACAATCCCAACTGGTGCCTATCAGAGGCACTAAAATACCCGGACTTTCCGTATTACACAGTTCCGACGCGGTACCCTCGTTACCTGGGCGTACCCTAGCAGTACCTAGCAATACCCCCTTTTTTACACCATGACAGGCGGGGCCAGGTGCAATCAGACTGGTGGATCCCCCCATCGCGTACCGCTGGTACCGCTGTTACTAGGGAAAGTAAAATTAAAAAAAGAAAAAGGAAAAGAAAAAGAAAAAAGAAAAAAAAAAAAAAAAAAGAGCGACTCCCATGAACTAATTCCAAGGTGAGAATACCTTTGCTTGAGTGAGAGTGACCTGACTCTCTCTCAATTATCCTAGGGATTCTCTCGTACTCTGAATGTCCCTCACTGTCAGTGAGAGTAGTACTCGTAGGTACTCAGGTACCCCCACTAAAATTAAATTCTTCCCCCAAAAATAATTAAAATAATCCAAGCCCAAATTCCCTAAAAAAGAAAATCGTAATATTTCTAATAAAACTGCCCTTTACGGTCCTATCCGCACCGTTATTTCCCTTCCCAGATCTTGTTCTTGAAGGCGACTTGGGACACTCCAGTAGTAGCTGTGGCTACTCTCTGTGGCTCTCTCTCTCTCTCTCTTCTTCTCTCTCTGGCGCGTCTCTCTCACTCTCTCATCTTTCTCTCTTCTTAATGGTCTCTCTTCCCCCCTCCTCTTTATATCGTCTATCATCCCCCCTCCCCCCCCGGGCCCCTTCTCTTCCCCATCTGTTTTTGGTCCCTCTTCTCCATTTATAATAAACCTCTATTATGCCCCAGGCTTACTTGACCATCCCGGTTACTATTCATCCGGCCTGACCAGGTCTATCCCGGAATCCTTGTGGATTATTTGCACCTCGCATGCGCTAACATTCCCTTTCCCCCTCTCTTCCCATTTCTTCTTTCGAAGAACTTCCCTTCTTATCTCCACGTCGCTTTGCTCCCGCGACCCGCTTCCCCCGCAACCTGAAGCTCGACCTCGATCCCACTCGCAGTCATGGCTTCTCGTAGTGGGCGCGATTTCAACTGTTCTTGGGAGAATTGTGGCAAGGTATGTTCTTGTTTCTTTTCTTTTCTGTTCTTGTTTTTTCCCCCATCCGATTTCCGGTGTTTTGGCCTCTAACCTGAGACCTTCGTTTCCACCCCCAGTCCTTCAATCGCAAGTCAGATCTCTGTCGACATTATCGCATACACACCAATGAGCGACCTTATCACTGTAATGTCGAAAATTGCAACAAGAGTTTCATTCAACGCAGTGCCCTGACCGTGCACTCGCGTACCCATACTGGCGAAAAGCCGCACGTCTGTGACCATGATGGGTGCCAGAAGGCCTTCTCCGACGTAAGCTACACAAGCCCGCTTCCTCCTCCCCCGCCCCCCAGTCTACCAGCTTCAAGTTCCACCATATTAACACACTGTCCCAAAGTCTTCCAGTCTAGCTCGTCATCGACGAATCCACACTGGGAAAAGGCCTTATATTTGTCAGGAACCGACATGTGAACGAAGGTAGGCCCGCGCATAACCTAGAGCTTTGTCGCAAAGCATGAGGACACTCCTTCTCTCCCTAAAGCTGACTCTAACTCTGACTCTGTTCCCACCCATCCAGTTTTTGCCGCAAAACAACTCTCACCAAGCACCAACATCGTTCTCACCCTCCTGGATCTTTGACTCGACCATCCTCGGAAGATGCGACCTCGGAACACTCTTATCAACATCACACCCCCGTGACGGTATCCATCCCCAACGGCAACGATAGTTATCTCCTCGCCCAGCAGCCCTACTACCCCAACTCCGCGACACCAAACCACGATTTCTATTCCCCGCCAAGTGTTCAGATGGGATCAGTACCAGTGCACGAGTCCGCACCGCCGATCGTCACACAGAACGTACCCGTCACCTCGTCTATGAACCTGCCCCATGCTCCGCAGCAACACGCCCCGCCGCACCCACACCCGCATCCTCACCCGCAGCAACATCAGCAGCAGCAACAACAACAACAACAGCAGCAATACATGCATATGATGCAGCAACGCTACGACCCCAATCCACGAACAAATTACTTACCGCCAGAATACCACCAGCCCCAATTTCCGGGTCACCAAATGCCAGATGGACAGCCCATGATGGTGGGATACCATCCCAATTTTCACCAGTACAAACCCCCTACCCGGATCTTGAACCAACCGGAGGGGACTGACTGGGGTTTTTTGGGAGTAGGATAAAAAGAGATCCGGCATAAAGTGTATGTGTGGAAATCTGGTGCGATTGATGCCCGTCACGACTTTTCTATGTCCCGATTCCCTATTCCCAGTTTCGTTGATGTTCCTGCATGCGTTTCAAGAACAAGTGGGACACTCCAGCATCTCTCGAGTTTGTATTCGTCTCTTTATATTTACTTTATTTACCACCCTCCCTCTCCTCTCAGAATTCTTGTGGTCGGTGTCTTTATTCCTTATTTTGTTCCATTTGGTGATCTTCTGTGTCTTAAACGGAGCGGGAAGATGTTTTACACTTTTTTTTGGTCCATTCTTCTATTTTATATTATTCGTCTCCCATATTTTCTTCTGCTTTGCGCTGGCTTGTCTACCTTGATACCTGGGGCATGAGATGTGTTACTCGTTTTCCTTACTTCTTGGGGTCTTTTTCCATTGCCGCCCTTCCTTCCATCTGTCTACGAGGTACGAAGAAATTCTGATGAGTGAACTTTCGCATAATATGGCAACGCATTCCAAGCTTCTTTGGTAACTTTGTAAAAAGCAAACAACATCTAATTCCCGAAGGACCGATCAGCCAATGATCACGAAGTTGTGGCGCCAACTTGGCCCCCTCCCCAGGCCCATTAGATAAGAGCCGAGACACGCCGAGTGGGCCTGTCCTGAATCATTTCAAGTTCAATGAATCCAGAACAGGTACGAGTACACCCACCAACTCCGGTACAGGGGGACGGCATACGGAGTACGGAGTGTGTACGCGCTGTAGCGGATTCCAGCTTAGCCAAACCAAAAGCCCCCCAAAACCCTCCAAAGCCAAAAGAAATCACTCCTCGCATTTTTTGGGGTCTTCGCGCTGACAGGCAATGAATGCACCGCCCAGATTGGTCTACGATCCGAGGAATACATGGCGTGCAGGACTCGTGGCTTTGGCAGTGGGGCTTGGTTGGTCAAGCCAAGGCTTTCGAAGCCAGGTAGGAGAACGGCGAGGTCCATATTGATCTAACTAACAAAGGGCGATGGTTTCCCATTCGTGCGGTCACAATCGCTTACCAGAGGGGGCCAGAGCAGAGAGAGACCAGGGTGCGACGTTGGCATTCGTTGAGTTTGGAGAGTTCCGAGGCGAACCGTCTGGTTGGGTCTGAAGGCGGCGGCGACAGGGTGTGAGAGACAAAAGAATGTTCAAACCCAGTCAGCAACCTACTAGTCAGGACTAGTTTGAAAACAACACGAAAATAGTAGCCACTATATTCGTGATTTCATTACACATTCATTATTGAAAGTTTTAGGCGGAATGCAGGAGTTCAAAGTGAAACGTGGAAAAGAGAAAAAAAAAAGAATCTATGCTTGCGCCCGCCCCTCTCGGCTGGATCGCCACTGGTATGTACAGTATGCACGCGTGGGTTTGTCAGATCGACACTACAGCAGGCGCTTCTGCGCAAGCGGCGAATCTATTATGGCAATATGACGATGTGAGGCAGAGAAAGAAAGAGAGAGAGCGAGAGCGCTCGCAACCTTGTGAGACATGTACAGTGCTAGAACGGCAGCTGGCAAGCCGAGCGAGTTGCGATTCGTGGGATCTATATGGAGCTACCAGGTAAATCTGCCAGGATTAATATTCACGAGGTAGTATCTCCCATAGTGGAATTACAGTAGTTACATGGATGTCCGGGCGTACCTACATAAAAGTGTGAGGAATGAGAAAACAAGAATGAGCACGGATGTCAAAGAAAGGAAGAACAGAACAAAGGAATAAAGAAAGAAGAGAGGAACGCCAAACAAACTGCGAACTCGTCCGAGGGTACAGAGCAAACTTGATCTCGCGCTTGGTTGTCGTACTAGTTACTCGAATGCAGCCCTCGTCACCGCTTTCTCGTTGATCGTTCTGCAATTCGAGGATGATGTCGGCTGCGCTTGAGAGGAGTTTGGAAGTGATATCCGGGCAGCAGTGGACATTCTGTCTGCACCGGAGAAGAGCGGAAGGGGCTATGCAGCTACTATGAAGTAGGGAGTAATCTATTCTTTTCCGGTGTCTTAGTTACTTTGCTTTCCAAGCTATGCTCTGGTTTTTCTTTTCTTCCCCTCTATCTTACACTCGAATTGATGATTGGCGTGCTTTTAGGTTTATTTTGGTTCCGAAGCAAGTACAGCCTTCGCTTGCCTAAAAACGATAACTAAGGATTGGTCCGTAGAATTACGATATTGATTGGGTCAAACGGTGGCCGGGGAACCGAAAATAATTTCATGTGGATTGGGGGCCAACGAGAACCACATGAAAATGGAAATAGAAATGGAAATGGAAAATAATAAAAGAAAAGAAAAAGAAAAGCAACGACATCAAGCAAAACATGAGAATTCAGCGTAAATGCGGAGTCTCCGGACGGGCCGAACTAAACCCACCCATGGTGGAGGGACGCAGATCGCGACAGGGGTTGTTCTCTAGTTATGTAACTACAGTACGTACGTGTGTACTCGAGACAAGGCTTGACTCGGATTTTCCATCGTTTATCCCTCATCAACGAGAGGTACGGGGCCAACCTTTGAGCCCTGCTAGTAAATTGTCGCTTCGGATGACACGGCTGGGTGTACCGGGCAATGCATCAACCCATAGAAAACGCCTCAAGGTAAGCACCTGGGGCGAACGACGTCAGTGGACGCATACTCATCCTGCTCGGAGGGTTTTGGTTCTGGTTGGACGGTTCGTTTCCTAGGAGTTGAGGCTGAATGGGTTGGTACCCCACAGTCGCGGTTACAGGAGGCCTGAGCTGTGCAGTGCAGCACTGTATGCTGTATTTGGCGGTGGTGCTTACAACAGGGTCTGTCGTAAGGGGGCACAAGAGGTTGACACCATAGGGAAAGAAAGGGATCTATCTTCAGCCGGTCATTTGTTCGGCGCTCGTCTTTCCCTAGGATGGAGCGCTGTTCATTTCAGCTTTGGGGCTAGTTTTGACGCCGATGGGGTTGACCCAACCCTCGATCGGAGCCAGCTCACGTCAATCCCACTCCTACGTCCAATCGAATGTGTGCATCACATCCACCCGACGAATCCCACGGCTGGGTCTAAAGGATCGCCGTTTTCTAGGTACTCCAATTCGGAGAAGTTACTTGCCTCAGAAGTAGACGAAGGATCTAACGGGATCGCTATGATTTCACCGCCATATCGGGTCGCCGGATGGGCAGCAGTTGTCACTCCTCATGTCCGAGTCTCCAGTCTGTACAGTTCACATTATGAATATCAACATAGCCGAGGCAACTCGAGCTACTTTGTCTTACTTCTAACATAGACCCAATACGGTAAAGAAGCAATTCGGGATCGGAATCGCTCTCACCATTCATTCCACACATACGGAGTACTCTTTATGATTGAGAATATCCAATTTCCACTAGATGCTAAACTAGAGCACTAGGATCGTCGGTGCATGCCACCAAAGGATTTAGTCTGGGCGCATTGATAGCGATAGCGACATGCAGATGAGTCGACGAGCAAGACCAGGATCCCTTGTTCAACTCATTTCCCTAGGGCCATTCGCCTGCAGAAAACGAGTAGGAAGCGACCGTAATAGTAGAGTGGATCTATACCCACGACCGTGGTTTCACATTTCCGAGCTCGAAGGGCAATTTCAATTCCAATTTCCTCGCCGGCTTTGATGATATTATGCAAATTAGCATATCAAACATGGAGTACTCCGTAATGTGTATACCTCGAATACAACTTTCCTTTAATGTCAACATGTCTCACCGAAAGCTCGGAATCGAACCTCGATAATCGGGCGTCGTCACTAGTGATCGACTGATCGTAGTAGTGTATGTATGCAAAATGATCGGAATAAAACTAGCCACGGGCTGAGACTATCCACGGGCGCCCCAGGCATCCCGGTGCATGGCGATAGAAGACACTAATGCCAACAATAACTGAAACAAGGAAAACGACCCGCATAATACCTACGGCCACTCTCAACACCAAGGCCCACGGCGCCACAGGATCACCGTTTCTGCACCTAGTGATCCTCGACCGGGAGCACCGGTGTGGGGAATCCCACGCCGGACCCAGTTGGTTACAGTAGTTTGGGTATATCTGGAGTGTTGGTTGGTTGGGTCGGGTGGTTGGCCTAGTTGCATCGCGCGCCCGTACTATTCCAAGTTGTGCCTTGGCGGTATACTGTAGCTTTTTTTTATGTACGAACTAAATACGGATACACTATATTGAATCCCCCCCCCCTCTCTGATACGCGAGACGCCGATTCACCCCACTCATCTCAATACGACATACTTAATGAAGGCAAACCATCGCGTGCTACGCTAGCTGGCCACCCTCTCCCTCTCGATCTCGGGTGATCGTAATCCACCCGCTTATTGCGCTGGATTGGCTGGTGAGAAAGGCCAAGCGCCTAGCGAATCGAGTTCCAATCAGAGTGGGTGAGGCGTCGAAGGGGTTGGGTACAATGGGGCCAGCAGGCGACCTTTCCTGTATCTCCATTACGGAGACTAGTAATATACACTATACACATGCTTGTGGATGCTGGCATTGTACATATGTACAGCATAAGTGCATTTAATTGGACGCAGGAAGGATGGAGTATGCAGTAGGGTGATTCTGATGGCCGGGGGAAACTTTGAATGATATGTACTTGGTCATTTGGGCTGCCGCTTGCCGTTTGTTAGATACATACCTAGATAGGTACAGACATGGAGACAGACGTCTGCACTCTGTGGAGTACTCGTAGTCAACTTGGGGAAAAATCATCCTATTTCAACTGGGTATGAAGTCCAACCGAGAGAACGATCTGCGGGGATGGGCTCCAGGAGGTGGAACTCAACTTCGCACTCTATTTCCGGTGTTAGTGTGTTCTGACCAAAAGGGGGTTGGCAGTTTGGGTCTGGAACAGGGATATTCCCTGACCCCATCTCGTCCAGCCGAGCAGTGACGTAGCATAGTTCAAGCTAGTATGAAAGTTGCGCCTCGGTCAAGTCCTAACTCCGATGTTCTAGGCGCCGAGTTCTTGTCGCTTGTATTGGCGCGCTGCGGGGCGGTGGAGAAGGAGGGCTGCGTTGAGACACTGTCTGGAATACATAGGGTAATATTGAAAGATACTATTAGAAAGAGAAAGATGATAACAGGATTGCCACAAGAAAAAGGGGAAAAGATGAAAAGAATAAAAAAAAGAAGCTGAGGGAGAGCAAGCCAATGCAAGACAGAGTAGAGTACAGAGTACAGAGTACAGAGTAGAAAGATAAGTTGAAAGGTTTTGCCCTTTGTCACACGACAGATAGGAATGATTGGTACCGATATGCAGCACGCATAGCGCTAAATGCTAAACACTCCTGAGAAAACTCCGAGAATATCCGACCAATTTCTTCGAGACTCCCAAGTCATGCACCACGCAAGGGGTAAACATGGAGAGTGCCAAGACCAAGGGGAATGGGGAGGGGGAAAAAGAGGATCTATCAAACGATCGGCCTAGAACTGGGGAAAATGCAGAAGCTCCTTTTGCATCTGTCCAATCCCGAGCTGCAGATTGTCAACTGAAGGAGCTTGGGCCGCGCGACGTTAGGTTGGAAGAGGGGAGCTTTTCTGGGGAGGCACCAGGGAGTGGTGGGTGCGTCCCGTCGTGTGTAAAGTGTAAAGTAAAGTAAAGTAAAGTAAAGTAAAGTAAAGTAAAGTAAAGTAAAGTAAAGAAAGTAAGAAAAAGCAAAGAAGGGTATAGGTGTAACCGAAAGATACCCTGCGGAGTACGCTACTTGACCGTTCCCGGGGTCCACTAGGCCCGCAGAGGGGGTTCCTGGTTGTTGGAACGATGGAGCCATGTATGGCACTTGTACGGAGTACGGAGTACATACTGGATGAGCTGAAAGGTAATGACATTGTCCCTGACTTGTCCACGGAACCCAGAGATTTGGTCAGCCCGCAAGGTGAACGCTGACTGGTTAATATCATCCCCCAGTTGGACCTCAAGTCGGCTATCGTCTCGAAACCCGCCCGGCCTTGCTTCCTCTAGTAAGGAATACTTACGGATACAGTTTCCGTCTGGGGAAGGAATCTTGCAGGTTGACTTACGAGGATTCCACCATTTGCTCATATTGAGTAACCTTTATCAAGTCTTTCAACGCACCTCGAGGGAGAGAGTATCTACTGAACGAAAGGAACCATGACCAAGACTAGGCCAAGTGTAACGCGTGCCCGTCCAACCTGACACCTCTTCACAATAAACCAAGTGGCATTTGCTGTTTTCAGTCTAGTTCGATCTCCTGGACAGGGAAACAGAAAAAAACAAGCTTTGATGGGGCCGGGAGGGTCAGAGTCGAGGCCATGCAAAATTTATTGAGAAACAGTCCCGTTGCCACATTGAGGCGGGACTTTCTGAGGATACGAGGGATCGACACGCATATCCCACCCACAATCCCCGCTGGAGCCGAGTCGACTGAGATACTCGTACGTCTCCATCCTATTCGCAGTAACGGCCGGTGACCAGTCCCAGATATACAGATACCTGCGCGAGACTGGTGGAGGAAGGTTGCGTTGTGTCGCGGCTCAGGCCGAACCCAAACCCTCTCGGCAACTCTATTGTTTTCGATTGAGGGGGTCGAGAAGTGGTTGTGAGAGTTTCAGAATGATTGTTTGGAGTCTATAATTATAATAGGACGAGCCGTAAATATCCATATTGATAACGATAGACTACATGGCATGGATCCAGCACACTTGAATGAAAGGGTCGAGGGCCCAGATCAAGGAGAAACGTCTGCCCAGTGAGCTAACTGGCTTCTCGTTTGACGCTGGACGCCGTCGTGTCACCGGAGCTGCTGGAGCTGCTGGAAATTCTCCACTTGGCAAGATTCGAACCTCGACCGGCGGTAGACTCAGCCGGAGAAACTGGGCTGGGTCATCGATCATGCGCCTTAGCACGGATTTTTTTCCACGCAGTGCCTGGCAGCCAGAGAAACGAGTCAAGAACCGTGTGACGAAGTGGGGAGATTGCTGTCAGATCGAACTCTCGTCGGCAAAATGAGATTTAGTTTTCATCGTTCGCCTGGTTCGTTGGAAGCTGGGCCCTCCGGGCTGCCTGGTTAGGAAAAGGGTGTCAGGTTATACGAGTACACTGGGGGGTAAGGTACTGGTGTCTATCGGGTGTGAAATGTGGTGGTTGTTTTCCACCAACACCAATCCACTTCAAGTTCCAACTAAACTGCTTCCAGTAAATCTAGACGAATAGCGGCCTCTGCCGCCAGCCATTGGCCCACTCGGTCTCCTTGCCTTTCCTGTTTCAAGTTAGATGCAAATCATCCGCGCGGTCTGAGTGGCTGTGGGGGTTTATTACCCCCGGTCATTTCAGTCTCGTATTTTATTGCGTATCCTGTATGTATAGTATGTACTGCTGTATCAATCTAGAGTATCTTTAATACCGTGTTGGTAATATGAATATCCCTTAGCGCGTTGTCCTCGTTTTCGTATACTACCTTGGCATATTTTTTCCTAAACTGAGGTTGATGGCGGTCGCAATTTAATGACGGAGTGGAAGGAGATGGAGACCATATGGAGGAATAGTTAGAATCGACAAATAAGCTGCTCGTACAGTTGGCGACCTAACTATCTAATAATACTACTTACTGGAGGTCTTTTTTTTCACTAAATAGTAGTAGGTCATATGCAAAAAGTTTCGGGCCTCAGAACGATAGAATCTTACTGTATGGAGTATACTTTGTAGAGCTCATTATCTGTGGGTCCCTGTCGGTCTCATGCACCACATGTAGAAAATCCCGCAAAGTCTACGGTGTCCAAAGTACATAGATGTCTCATATCTCCTAGGTTAATACTTGACTTCAACATCTTAAGCAGCTGTGCTGAAACAGTCTTCCAAAAGAAAATAACGGCACTCAATTCCCATTACGCTACGGATGATACCATCTACAATATGACAATCTCATAGTAGTAAAGGAAACTCGTATATTACTACTTGTGCTAAATCACTCGCCAAGCACAGCCAGACGAAATCTTATCGCAATAATATGTCATAAATCATCGCAGGGTTTCGTCGAGTTCCAAAGTCAGAAGAAATCTAATCATCCTGGATGGCAACCTCGTCCTCCCACTGCTTCTTGATGCCCATCTCGCGCGCCCGTTTGATGACCCGCTCAATGCCGTCCAGACCCATCTTCAGGACATCCATCTTGGGACCATAGCTGAGACGAACGAAGTGGTGGCAAGGACTATCAAACAGGTCACGACGCTTAGCCGGGTTCAGGTCGAAGAAGATACCCGGTACGACGATGACCTTCTCGGTCAGCAGGGCGTTGAAGAAGTTCAGGCCATCAGAGATGTTGGCCTCCTTGGGTAGTGGCGGGTCGAGAGAAGTCAGGTCGAGCCAGATATAGAAAGTCGCCTGAGGGACATCCTGGACACGGAATCCAATCTCGTGCAGTCGACCCAGGACATAGTCACGTTTCTCACAGAAGTGCGACTGCAGTGCCTTCATCTCCTCACGGACGAGCGATGGCTCCAGCATGGGGATGGCGGCCTCCTGGAAGGGAACGTTGGCGCCACCGTCCAGGTACGAACCGGCCGAGCCGAGGGC
Source organism: Penicillium waksmanii (assembly GCF_028829765.1). Classification (NCBI taxonomy): domain Eukaryota; kingdom Fungi; phylum Ascomycota; class Eurotiomycetes; order Eurotiales; family Aspergillaceae; genus Penicillium; species Penicillium waksmanii. The sequence continues at coordinate 1,833,423 of NW_026643252.1, forward strand.
GTCGACGAAGTCCTTAGGTCCAACGACCCAAGCAATGCGCCAGCCAGGAAGACGGAAGCGCTTGGTGAGACCATCAATCAGGAGCACATCGTCCTGGTTAACGTCAACGATGTGCTCGGCTCCACTGATCGTGCTGCCATCGCAGCCAGTCGTGTAATTGTAGCCACCGTAGAACTCGTCGAGAATCAGAGTCGCGCGGTCACGGCAGATATCTTGGATCTCAGCGAGCTCCTCGTGCGATACAAAGTGACCTGTGGGATTACGGGGGTTGGAGGTCAGCAGCACCTGGGTGCCACGGGCGATTTCCTCGGCAATCTTATTGGGATGGATGTGATAGTGGTCGTCCTGAGACAGGGGCATGGGGATGGGGGCAATCTAGTATTTTCACGTCACGGTTAGTAAATATCCCATCCACATATGGTTGTCAATCGTTGTTGCAATTGCAACGGGGGCGCTCATTCCGAGACAATTGTCTCACATACATTCTTGAACAGGGTGAGCATTTCATTGTATGCAGAGTAATCGGGAATCGGGAACGAGAGGTACGAGTTGCCCAAAATGGCGGCGATACGGATCAAACCCGCACGGCCACCGGGCACAATGCACACATTCTCCCAGGTATACTGGCTGTCCTTGCCTTGGCGGTAATGTTCGTTATACAGACGAGCGACAGCGGCACGTAGCGGTTTGATACCGGCGGTCGGGCCGTATTCCCGAGAGGCAGATGAGATGGGGATCGACGTCGGGCGGGGAAAGCTTCCCTCGATATCATCGTCGGCTTCGGGGGCACCTTGACCTAGGTTGGCCCAACTTGAAGGGTCATCAGAAAATCCATGCTCGGAGGCACGTTCTGTGCACCAGACAACACCAGTGGAAGCACGGGATGCGTCAAGACCGGCGTGGGGACGATGACCCTCGTGGGCGGTTCGGAATTGACGATGAGTCTCGGACCGTTCCTCTGAAATCGGGAGATCGGGACGTTAGTCCGGATTTTATTTTTCGCTTTTATTGTTTTAAACTCAAAGGAAATCAAAAGCTGAACACACTCACCGTTCTCGGACAGTCCCTTGCTGACGGAGAGGCGCCGGTTGGAGGGGCGCAGAATACTGACGCGGCGGCCGGAGAAAGACATTCTTGGCAGTGTTGCACGATTTCACTTGAATGTTAATGCAAGCCTTGATCCACTATTGAATTAGCGTAAGATGGATGCAGTGAAAACGCAGAGGTCCAAAAAACAACAGTCCTCAGGGGAATATACAAAAGGGAGGCAAGGTTGAGGGGGGGCAAAAAATAGAAGAAGAAGGGGGGGGGGAGGGAGGTCGTGGAGGGAACTGGTTTTCCATTGGGGTTGACGTTGACCGCAACACCAGCCCTGGAGATACCCACTCCACTCTTTATATCAACGAATGCTGAAGAACTGCCCGGCCATTCGACGAAATCTCCGAACTGCCGCTGAAGCTGAAACTAAAACTAAAACTAAAACTCCCCATTTAGCCTTTTGGGGCCTCATAAATGCCGCATCTGCCTTCTCAGGAACCCGATAATGGCTCGTTTATTCCAATAGTTTGCGTTATTTTTCATTCATGACTTGCACATCGCCAAAGGCGGTTCAGGTTCAGGATTCAGCCCCCAGGATTTGCAACGTGGCCGAGTCCCAGTGGCTAATGGGTTTTATTTACAAAATAATCAGAGGATGTCACTCCAAACATAGAGTTCAGGTACGGATACAACCTCAGGCTCAGGTACCACTGATTTAAGACGTCAAAATACCGAGATAGGCTGCCCTTTATACTTCAGAGCTCTGCCAAGCTTTGTGAAGCCGAGACTTCCGAAAGAACGGCATCCCGATTGGTTAATGACGCCATCGTCAATTCTTCCCCAGATTCCAGATTCAAGGCCCAATGACTACGAATAAAGGACTAGGCCTTTTAAGGATACAAAGATATTTCCCCCCAAATAAGCGAGAGAAAAATAGAATAAATAATAATAATAAACCAAAATCAGGATCAAATAGTGTTAAATTCCAAAGCGCCAGGACTATGCCTGCATGCAGGCTACCACAAAGTACAGAATCCAAACAAGAGTATGCATACATCATGGAAGGTGCTTCATACGTTCGTGGACATTCGAACAACGTTGATCAATAGTGCAGTCATCATGCGCTCCCGCCACGGAACCAGTAGCCCGAGGAAACAGGACGTAAAAAAATGGGGATATGGGGGAAGATGAGAAGATAGGAAGATGGTGAAGGTTGCCAGGGGTAGGGTTTCTCCGCACCGTCATTGCCGCAATTAACTCATTATGCAGAAGGTCTGTTTAACTCGCCCTGGTTCCGCCACATGCAAACCACGGTGGCGTAACCAGATGGAAGAGCGGGTGACGGGGCCAAAAGGGAAGGGGCCATCTCTCCAAGCGTGGCTGTTCAACAGACCCAAGCCAATCCAGTTGGGAAGTAGAGAGGAGAGAATAAGGGACCAGGCGCCAAGGCAATGCAAAGAACCCCCAAGGCGGCGGAGGACCTATCAAATGAGCCCCACGAGAGAAAAAAAAAAGGAATGAGCAAAGGGATAAAGTTGACCAGATCTAGTCAACTACCTGGCAATAGAGCTGGATCTCACCCACCATGCCTTTGGCGAGCATGTCACGATGCTGCTCCCGCCATTCCATGAAAGCAAGTTGGACGGCCTCGTCACTGTCAATGGTGACAAAATCGCCGTCCTCATCGCGGTACCGTAGCCGGACCGTCTTGTTGCCAATCGAACGGTTCGTGAAACGGGCCAGCTTAGCATCCACACGATCCGTCAGTGAACGGAAGAGGATATTGGTAGCAATCACCAGCGTGACGTAATTATCGTCGAAATTCACTTTGGCCTTAAGCTGGGTGGGCATGAAAGGGTCTCCATCGGGTTCGTGAGACAAGGGCGATGTAGCATGGTCGGAGATCTGCCCCGAGCCGCGCGTTTCGTTGTACTCGGGTTCGGTGAATTGCGTGGTGTGAACGTGGGGTTGAGATCGCATAGGAAGCTGGCTGGTAGGAGAGTTGTTCTGGCTACGGTTGACGGGCGCCTTCATGTTGGCCATGTGCGCGGGAATAGGAGGCACTGGCACATTGTCAACCGTCTGCATTGTATGGACTCCCATATACCGACGGGATTCCGGAGGTGCGTTGTTGTGGTGGTGAATGTCTGGGCTACTGGCAGAACGCATGCGTTGAGCCGTTCCATTGGGAGCCTGTCCCTGTGGACCAGAAAGTGGAGGCAGCGACGGGCGTTGAGCACCCCGCCCATTGGGTTGGGGCTGAGGAGGGAAATATCCGGTCGGGGTCGTCCCATCTCTTGAAGGACCACGGGACAAGGCCGGTGCGGTGTATCGGTTCGACTCTTCATTCCAGACCGTCGATGGAGTAGTCGAGTTGGTATTCTGGCGCCCAAAAGAAAACCCTGACTGGGAACTGGAGCGTGTAGATGGGGTTTCCGTAGGGGAGAAATATGAATTCGTGTTTCGCTCGCTTGGTGACATGCTGCCAGGAGTAGGGAATTGGGTATGCACAGAAAGCGTCGGGTCATTAACCCCATAACGTGGTCGGCCATTGGCATGGGGAACGGAGTTTGAACTACCGCCGGTGGCGGAACGAGTGCGCAAGCTCGTGCTCGAGGCATTTCGGCTCATTGTAAACTCCGAGTAGTATGGGTCTTTGGTATTGTCGTCCGCGTCATACTCCTGTTGGTATGGGTTTGGCATATGAGCCATGCCCTCCATGTAGGTGAATTCGCTATCGGATGTACCAGTGTGTCGAAGAGTGCGTCGCTCCGATTGAATTGTTCGTTGAGTATCGATGTCCTTGTACCAGTTGCGCATTGTATCTTCGTTTGAGTAACGAATGATAAAGTTATCAACTACACCGGGGTCGCCCTTCCAGAAAATCTGAATACGGTAAAGACCTTTTTGTTGTTGGTTAGGACAATAGCCTTGGAGGGTGGATGCGAACTGCCGAATGCTTACCTGGCTTCTGGAGACAGACAATATCTGTGACATTTGCCATGTAGATACGACCCTTCAATTGAAGACGAGGTTTGCCCTTCGCGGTGAGGCTGGGCCTATCTTTACCCATCATAAGCTTGGTCTTCTGTTTGTTGGGATTGATATCCTTGCAGCACAGAAGAATACGCTCAAACAGGAATATATGGTACTGGAAGAATTGTCAGCGATGAATGAATCAGAGCCACCTCACGGAACCAATGTGACTACAAACCTCGCGTTCGCTATCTTTGCCACTATCGCCTTTGACCACAGCGAAAGTGCCAAATCGAAGCAACTCCCCAAAGGTATCCATCTTCAACGACTTCCAGTCGTCAACTCGTTCTGAGAGATCCACAACCGCCGCGGCCAAATGTTCCTTGTGGATTGCTTCATTCGCCTGATCCAAGACATCCTGAATGGTATCGATTGCTTGCGTGATATCGGCTTGGAGCTGAGGGTCTTCTGTTTGTTTCCGAAGTTCCTGCGGGAAAGGGCAAGTCAGCATATGACAATAGACTAGAGGTACAATGAATAACTTACCGTCAACATGAGCGGCCATCTCGTCAACCGCTGAAAGGGCTTGACAAAGAAACCATTCAGGGTCTTTGGCTGCGCAACCATCTGCTGGAGGTCTATATGGCGCGGGGCTGCCCTGATTTTATCCCACTCCTTCAAACAAACCTGATCGCAGCGCATCTGGTTTGCGATGAATGGCTCATACTGCCGCAAGGCCTCCTCGTGCGAAGAAAAGAGACTTCCCCAATTTTGCATGTCCTCGGGTAAAGCATAATGCTGTTCCATTCGGATGAGAAATCGTTGGGCAAAATCCAATAGGTTGTTTAGGTTGAGGAAAATTTGATGGCTAGAGTCACCAGTGAGCGCACCTGTTTCCTCCAGTTCCTTCTTGAGCGCTTGGAGATTCTGCAAGTGATGGACATAATCGCGCTCCGTCTCTAGCAGCTCCTTGAGAATGTGTTCACGCTTGGTGAGTTTCACGACACCTTGCGCGCCAACCGGCGCATCGGTAACATCAGAACGGTTTAGGTGGCCCTGCATCTCGAGGATGTCGATCACTCGATTTACCATCTTGATTACTTTGATGAAGCCAGTTGTGCTTTCGCCATAGAGATCGGTGATTAAGAAACAATCCTGCTGGGGAAACGCCAGATCCTGCAAGCAAGCTTGGAGGAACTTGAAGGTTGCGGCCTTTGGACGTTTACCCTCTGTGACTTTCGCCGGGTCAACTATTAACTCCTCGTCTGGTCCAGAGGCATTGTAGATGCTCAACAGTGGATATCCATTGCGCAGACATTGCCACAGCGAAGACACGGGGTCTGTGTTACCCTTCTCTCGATCCTCCTCGTCCATTTCTTGCAGATACGGTTCAAAGTTGGGGACCTCCGAGAGTCGCCTCCTGAGATTCACACAACTTTGATAAATCGACTCTCCACCACGTCGATTGATGATATTATCCTCGGCGATTGGAGCACCGCTCATGGTTGCGGAGTCAATCATTTTGGATGACTTTCAGCGGTTTAAACAGTCAAACCAGCCAGGCTCTACTCAGATCCGCGCAGCAGACCCGAGGTATGTATGATCGGAGAAAGCGACAAGCGTCGAGCAATCGAGATGCCGATCATGGATTGCCCGCGGCGCGAGGAGTTGTGGACGTGAGGGCGGGTGGTTGCAGGCTAATGTGAATGCCGCGGATTGAAGATACGGTCAAGACGATGGATGCGTAATGCGATTTTTGATGGGTGTATGTGCTTGTGAGGACACGATTCCTCGACCAAAGGGTACGGAAATGAGGGTGGTGTATATATATGAACAGTCAGAAAGTCGGAATGCGCACCGCCACTTTCCCTGCAGTTGAAGTTGGACCACTCGACAGCGGTGAAGGTAGTCTCCTCGAGGTATCTGCGATATTTCCAATCGATGGAACCCGAGTCACTCGAGTTTCGGGTACGACACTGCGGCCGGGCAGGTGTGCCGATTCACGGACGAAAGAGGCGGTTTCAAACCCCCCCTTAGGTGTCGGAAGGTAACGAGGCTCGGTCACTGGGACGGAGCGGCAAGGAGAGGGAGGAAGAGTCAACTTCCGAGAAGAGAAGAGAAAAGAGTCCCACAAGGGTCTAAAATTAACAGGGTGAAAGGCACAAGGAAAAGAGATGGGCGAGAGCGTAGGGGGGGGTGAACGACTCTCGCGGGTTGTGGTCGATGCGTGGAGGGGTGCTTAGTCATGGAAATGGAGAAGCGGCTGGCGGTGGATGGGATGGACTCTACGGAGTACTTTAGTGCTTTACATGAAACGAGTCTCAGGAGGCTGAGTGATGGAAGGAGGGGATTACATACAGTGACAGTTTCTAGCCGATAGTAGTATAGATTATAGTACAGTATAGTATACAGTAGATCTAATCTAGAAGGATCACAGATCACAGCTTGGACTCTCACTCATACTCTCACTCTCACACGTACAGCCAGTCTCCAGCATTCTTCAAACAAAGAACGATGCGGGGAACCTGCTATAAATCCACCCTCCATTCCATCCCATTGCTCGCAGTCCTCACTCTGCCTCTGTCTAGACTTGACTCTGCTTACTCTGCTTCTCCCTTGTCGCCATCGCATACTTGAGGCCGCTGCCACGTGACTGTACATAGCTAGTAGATTCCAGCGCCCGACCCTACATAGCACTGACTTGTGTGTATTGTATATTTCCTATTTCTTATTTCTTATTTCTTATTTCCTATTTGTCGCGTCACATTCGCTCCATCAATTCTATGAACTCCATCCATCTCATACTTTGGACCTCTCGATCCGATCTATCATCTCCATTCCTAATCCCCAATTGTTAGGTGGATCCCGCTGCCAACGTGACGTGATATGCAGTCCCAGGCCTAGAAGTTCCCCTCCCAAATCATATCTATCCAACCAACGTCTATTCTGCGAGGGTTGATCCCTCCCGTGAAACCTCTGAGTGCGACTGCAGACTGACAGAGAGAGAGAGAGAGAGATCGCGTACGCGACACCCTTGCGATTTCCCTGCGACCCCTGCGATCGATAACGTCCCCCGAACCTCTCCCCAAATCGTCGCGTCGACTCATCGCCATTCGCCTTGAGACGTCAGGGTCAACATCAGCACCCATGGATGCAGATCTTGTCCCTAGATCCCCCACACGCCCAGCGCTGCAGCTGCAGGCCACAAATTTCCCCGGGTACTCTGCGCCCTCCCTTTCTCCCTCGTTCAAGTTGGATGAAGGGTATTCGGACGATACCCGGAGCCAATCTGACAAAGAGCTCATGCCGGAAAATGTCATGATGCTACCAGAATGGGTTCTTTCCCAGAGCGAAACGGATAGAGCTGGTAAGATAACAGTTTCCTGTTCTTTAAGTTCTTTATGCTTTTGTGGTGAACCCGGAGAGCCTCTCCGATGCGCGCGCACCCTCCTCTTGACCTCTCCGCCTACTGACCCATACACCCCCCTCGACAATAGAACTCGCATACAGCCTCCTTCGATCATTATCAACCTCCACACTCGCCGCAGTCGTCGATCGTCTCAATCCGCTGCTACACATGGACCCTGTTGTCAAGCTACCTCCGGAGCTTACCTTCGAGATCTTTTCATATCTTGACCCACGAACCCTTCTGACTGCCTCGCTTGCGTCTCGCTCATGGCGAGCTCGTATTCTGGACTCCGGCTTATGGAGGGTGCTCTACATCAACGAAGGCTGGCGGGTAGATATGCGCGCCATTCGCAATTTCGAACAGGAACATGCTGAGGCAATGTCACCGCTCACGCGTCGGGCCCGACCTCAACATTCAGAACCAGATCTGGGAGAGCCGAAGCTTAAGAAACGTGTACCTCCAACTTGGCTGGCTTCTCGCAGCAATGAAAGGGATGGTCCGTCTGACGCCAAGGGACATGGGTTCATCGAACCAGATGACGAAGGCGATCACCACATGGCCGATGCGAACGACCGGAGAAGCTCTCTGGCGGCAACCCCCAGCTCTTTGCCTCGGTTTCCATCTTTTCTCCAGCCGCCACTCAGATCCTCTCTTCTCACCCGATCCCCGAACGGAACCGTCAAGGTGAATTGGGTTCACCTCTATAAGCAACGACGTCGTCTTGAAGCAAACTGGCACCAGGGTCGTTTCACAAACTTTCAACTTCCGCACCCCTCCCACCCCGAAGAGGCGCACCTAGAATGTGTCTATGCAATTCAGTTCGAAGGGAAATGGCTAGTCAGTGGAAGCCGGGATAGGACGGTGCGAGTCTGGGACCTGGAAACTAAACGGTTATGGCACCGCCCCTTGGTTGGTCATGTGAAATCAGTGCTGTGCCTTCAATTCGACCCGAGCCCGGAGCAGGATATTATCATTTCTGGAAGCAGCGACAGGAGTGTGATACTATGGAAATTCTCCACAGGGAAGAAGATTCATCAAATTACGAATGCTCATGCAGACTCAGTACTCAACCTCAAATTCGACCATCGCTACTTGGTGACCTGTTCTAAGGACCGCACAGTCAAGATATGGAGTCGCCGGGAGCTCTCAGCAATGGATGAGGATTATCCTCGTATCTGCAAAGGCGGCGGAGCTACATATCCCTCATATATTGTCGATCTCAGTGATATGGCACCCAACATACTTGAGGCCAGCATCGCCCATGGTCAAATCAAATCCTTGAAACCATACACCCATTTGATGACAGTGGAAGGTCACGGAGCTGCAGTGAACGCTATGCAACTCCACGGCAATGAGGTTGTCACCGCTTCGGGAGATCGTATGATCAAAGTTTGGAATATTCGCAACGGCGCTTGTCTAAAGACTCTGATGGGTCATGAAAAGGGAATTGCCTGTGTCCAATTCGACAGTCGACGAATCATCAGTGGTAGTAACGATAACACTGTAAGAATATACGACCATGTTTCCGGCGCCGAGGTGGCTTGTCTACGTGGCCATAACAACCTTGTTCGCACTGTCCAGGCAGGCTTTGGTGACCCTCCTGGCGCCGATGAGGCACTGCGACTCGAGGCCCAAGAAGTTGAAAATGAATTTTGGAAAGCGCAGCAGGCTGGCGTTCCCGTTGACCTTGGCCCAAGGGCTTTACGGCGTGCTGGTCACTATTCAAACACTGCCGGCTCTCGGGATCCTCGCAATATTTCAGCACTTGGTGCTAAAATTCCTCCCGGCGGTGGGGGTAGCTCTTGGGCTCGCATTGTCTCTGGATCCTACGACGAATCCATCTTGATTTGGCACAAAGATCGGGATGGAGCATGGTCCATCGGCCATCGTCTCCGACAAGCTGACGCTGCGGCTAACGCTACTCGAGCCACTCTCAGCGAGGCCGCACGAGCTACTGTTTCTGCACAGGCACAACAGTTACAAGCTGCGCAAACCCTGCTTGCCCTGCCAACTGGAAACGGAACGGCTGCCGCGCCAGCGCAGAGTGCAGAGGCAACACCAGACCAAGATGCGAGCGATGACACCCAATCTCCTAACAACACAAACCCGACCCCGACCCCGACCCCAACTGCACCGCAAGAACGAGTTGCGGCTCAGCCTGGAAACCAACCTCAAGCTGTTCCAACGACTGCTCCTAATCCAGCACCGGCAGCCCATGCCACTCCACAACTCCACCAGCAATTGGCTGCCCCCAACCCACCGCAAGGCATTAACCCCCATCAAGCTCGTCGACAAATGACACAACCTCCATCATCCCGGGTATTCAAAGTGCAATTCGACTCCCGCAAGATTATCTGCGCCAGTGTAGATCCCCGTATCATTGGATGGGACTTTGCTTGTGGGGACGAGGAGATTTTGGAAGCATGCCCTTTTTTCCAAGGGCTTTCATAGCCGTGCTTTTATCATAATCACGCCCTCGCCCTTCATTCTGCCAATCTTTACTGCAGAATTGAGCCGTGAATTTCGGCTACCTTGCCAAGATGGCATAATGCCCAATACTTTTCACGAAAAGGAGCAACCAGCACTAATGTTACTGGATTTGCATACGTGATACTTAATTCCTCTAACCATTTCACCGCATCATGATGTCCCCCCTCTCTTTTGTCCCATCACCCTTGCCTCTTTTTTGGCCCAGTCATCAGTCATGTCTGTGCCTGTCTTTTCCTTTCTTTGCATCGCAGAGCCACCCCTCTTCTTATGTACTTTTTGGACACGAACCCATGGGCGCTTCTCTTGTTCCTCTCTCCCTTTCTTCCTGGGGCTTTGCATAGCGAATCGAGTGATGGGTGTTTCTATGCTACATTGAACCTGTTCTAAAGTCTCCCATTTAGCTGAATAAGCATGAGCACCGATGCAACGTTCTATAAGGTTAATATCATTCTGTTATCGCAATGCGTCTGAATAATTTAATGGAAAGCAGGCAACATGGTGGCACTGGAACAGGAACTAAGTTTGATGGTTTCCCGATTTTCCCAAGTCTCCTCGACCGTTTCAATGGGCGTCCATGGATGTAATCGGTTTTTAAGTCAAGGCTTTATATCTGAATCGTTCTCGGAAGTTGCAAAATACTTTTGCCGGGTTCTCTTGAGGCGTATGGATGTGTCTGTATTGTGTCACCACGCAATCTCCTTTCCATTATACTGCTCATAGCCCGGCACACAAATGTTCCTGAAGAGACCATTGGAGTCTTGATCAGCACTGGAAATGATATCAGTGACCGCGTTTGCACCTTCCTCTGCGGAAAGATCGCCATCGTTGCCTCCCATATCTGTTCGAAGCCACTCATGAATAGTTAGCATCTATCACCATGCCCAGTTCGAATTGATAGTACTCACTCCCGGGCTCACACAAAGAAATATCAATCCGTCTGCTTCGTAAGATAGAGCATATTGAACAGTCAATGCGTTGAGTGCGGCTTTGCTTATCTTATAAGCAGGACAGGGAGCGTAAAGGAAGGACCGAGCAGATGTTGTTGAGCCCCATGGGCTTGAGCTTGAACGGAAAGCGGCTGTGAGTATTTATTTCGAGAAAACTATAGCATTATTAAATCTCACATATTGATAACTTTCTTCATGTTTCCAGCTTGAAGAAGTGGCAGATATGATTTTATTACATTATGCGTGCCGGTAACATTGATCCTCAATTGGTCCGCCAGATCAGACCTAAAATTATATCAGTGAATTACCAGCTCGTATCTTCGGTGATACTTACATCTCTGAGACGCCACCATTTGTCCAGGAATGGACACCAGCATTGTTGATGAGGATATCTAGACCATTGACGGGAATGAGAGATTTTACTGTCTCGACAGATTGCAGTATGCTTTCCTCGCTGGAGATGTCCATTTCCACAAAGACAATATTGCTCTTGTCACTGCAAACTTCTTCGAGGTCCAGGCTAGATTTCCGAGAAGTGGCAATCACAAGACTATTGTCAGGTAAATGGAGAGCATACCTTTTCACCAACTCTAGGCCGAGCCCTCGGGCCGCTCCTGTGATGAGTACGTTCGGCATGGCTTTTGATGTCTTCCGAGTCGAGGATTGATCTTTTCTAAATCAATACCATAGAGATAATTCGGAGGCTCAAGTACGTATTTATACAATATGCCAGTGCCCATTCCGAAATCCCCACTATAAATATATGGAACGGCCCACTTCGTCATGTTTATAAAAAAGGCTCAGGTAGTGCCAGTGAACGATACCTGGCAAGACAAGACTGGTCACAATGTATTGTACAACGCAACCTTGCCCGAGTTAATTTTTCTCATTAAGAAAAAAAAGTGAGCCTTGTATACAAGGCTTAATTGGCCTCAGAAATTAGCATGAACGACAACGCGAATGGCGCTTAATCGCAACAGCAGGCATTCGCCAGCAACCCTCGGCTCGGCTGCTAAGACGGGGAACGAAAAACAATTTGATCGGTAACGTTAGCTTGGTAATTTCTAATTTGTAATTTGTAAGCTCTTGCAGATCACTAGGTTTTTCCAGTCGAGCAGTTGTTGAACAAACACGGTCTCGATTGATTTTCCTTCTTCCCCATTCATTCGGAAGCCGAGCGAAAAGGGGAAAGCGTCGGATTTTGGAAGGAATGACTCAGCGATTTCGGATAGCTCGGTCGAGAACACGCAGGAGCAAGGTAGTTTAGATGGATTTCGAGCTCAAAGGACCCCTCAAGAGATATTTTCGGAAAGCGAGGGCTTTGACAATACATTCCAATGAGTGACGACGCTCTGCGTGCCGTAAGTGTTGGCCTTGTTCTATACTACTCACAACCGGAGCCCGACCTCCACATCGCGAACATCCACGCTAACTGTTATCAACACTAGTGTGACCTCTGTCACTCCAGAAAGGTATGAATTTGACATTCATCTGGACATCTGTTTTACAGTTTTAGTGCTGAACTTGTTTTTGGAATAGGTTCGCTGCGACCGGCAACTCAATTGTGCAAATTGTCTCGATGTCGGTCTAGAGTGTCAGCGAACTCGTCCACGGCGCCCAACACGCCCTCCAGCTACAACGTACATGCCATTACTAGTGCCGTCCCGCCATAACTTGTAACTGATTTTTATCTAGTATCTCCACTCTTGGCGAAAGGCTTCTCAGGTTGGAAAGCGCAATCTCTCATCCCCACGAGTACACTCTTTCGTTCATATTCTTTTGTTGTCGTTATCTAACATCTCCCAGGACGACTGAAAGTACAAGCCCATCCCATAGTGTCAATCAGGGGGAAGAAGATAGAGGACTCAAGAGGCGGAGGTTAGACGTTGTCTCTCACCTACAAAATGCATCCAAGTCTCCCCACAGTAGCTGCACTGTTGTCACCCCAGATGAATCGACACATCATGCGGAGCAAGCCAAAGCTGTCTTCCAAGGAGAGCTTGAAGGAAATGAAAGTATGAATCTTGAAAGGCAGTCTATTCTAAGATCTGCATTGGATTTTGTGAGTGCCATGACACAGGGGAGGGTTTCAAATCTCGAAGAAGGCGTTCAGTCGGAAGTTCGAGACGACAGTCCAATTGTCACAGAATTCACTGCACCGCCCCCTGAAATATTCTACATGCTTTTCAAAGGTAAGTCACCCCCGCATTTACTTTGAGAGCATGTACTAAAAGAATAACAGAGCCACCAGCTGCGGCTGGAGCACTCAACATACAATGGCCAGACCATATCTCTCAGGAGTGTCTCGAGAGGATGATTGCCGTTTTGATCAATGGTGAATCACAGGGACAAATATTCTACCAATACTGCGTCTGCATCTATGTCAAGGCTCTATTCTACCTTAGTCAGATGCCAAGAGTTTACAAAAATTCCACCATCAATCAGCAATTTCTCAAGTCAAAAAGATTGTATGAATCATATGCTCTTCATGCCTTGAAGAATCTCAGTTTTTTGAGCAACCCCACCCTCCCTTTTATCCAATCACTGATATCTGCGGTATGTCTTCAATATATTTCAAAGAAAGGGCCATTTCTGATCATTAATTCTGCTTAGGCATTTTTGATGCAATATACTGGTAACATGAGCCAAGCCTGGATCATGAATTCCTATGCCGCCCGCCAAATCGTCGCACTAAAATATCATGAAACTCGAAGCCCTGTTTCGAGGTCCGATCCAAATGAGGACATCCAAAGCTCTTTATACTGGTGCTATTATCTTGACCGCACTCTCAGCGCCCTCCTCCTTCGACCTTTATCATTACCCGAGCCACTTATATCTCCCGCGGACCTCATCGTTCCAAACAAATCACAGCCTCATCTACCGTTGATTCGAATTCTTATGGAGCTGGCACAAGTACAGGGTGACCTCTTGAGCTGTGGAAAAGCAGATAGTACTCGTCAAATACTTGCGAACCACTCAAAGCTTCAAGAGAGGATGGATGTCATAAAGTCCAGTTTGCAGGCGGTAAGTATTGATCACGGATACATCGGAACTGGCTAGCTAATCTAATATTCTATTATTTCTAGACTCGGGAATCCGTCAATGAATTTCTATCCTGTGATTGGATCTCAGGAGAATTCTGCTACTATGCAATTCTGGTCGATATTCTTCGATCTCGATTGAAGTACTCATTTTCACCCCTCACACACAAAGAATGCGTTGCATGTGCTCGCAAATCTCTCAAAGCACTGCGGTACTTGCAAAAAAACCCCGGAAAGAGTCCTGGCTTTGCGGACCCATACCCGACGTTTCTGACATGGTAAGCTGTCCTCACGTTCCAAAGATTCCGACAAGAGGAAAAATTAACAAGGCTCAGGACAATGTTCCTATACCCACTGAGTCCATTTTTCGTTCTATTTTGCAATATTATCGGAGAACTCGACTTCGATGATTACACCTTAATCCAAGACATTACCCAAAGCCTGACTCCATTCGCCGCAAGCCCGTATATTTCAAAGTTGCTAAAACTCCTCGAGTCACTTCAAAATTTCTGCATCCCCTTGATTGAAGCTAAGCAGCGTTTGGGACCAAAATCCAAAGTCGCCCCCTGGTATCCATCGATGACTGGGGCACTGCCGGAGACTTCAACGACCATAGAACCCAGTTTTCCGGTCGATAGTGGCTCTTCTTACGCAAATCCTGTGGCACCTGTATTACCACAGCAAGTTCAATCCCATGGCGATCAAGCGTACCCGCCGACCGATGAACTTATGTGGCACCTATGGAACAGCCAGTTGTCAATGGAGTGCTTTGAGTCTGATTTCATTGGCCTTGATCCATCAAACGGGAACGGTAACTTCTGAGATGGAATTCTGTTAGAAAAGTCTCCATTCTTTTTCTTATGATTAATGATAGAATATTTGGTGGTAAAATTAGATCCCAGGCGTTTTCTTCTCTTCAATTCCAAGGTTGCATACTAGTAGGGCTAGTACTAGTAGTGATTTTGCGTTCTGCTTTCACGGTTTCCAGTTTGGAATATTTATCCAACATTAAAGTTTTCATACTATCAAGCCTACTATGACTGGTAGTACGATTCAATAGTAACACCAGTCAACTTTTTAACTCCACCGTGCCATAGTCAAAAACAAACCTTGGAATACCTAGGTATATCTCGGATTTCCGTTCGGAACCCGAGCTCTCCGGGCATCCGACCCTTCCTAGTAAACACGCGAACGCAAAGGAATTACTGGTTCGGTCACCGAGTCTTAAGAGCTTTTTAATCTTTTCGACATGCAATTTGAATTTGCCACTCAATAATAGTTCACAATCTCATCTTTCAGGCCGCGTGACAGCCATGAGACCGAATCTTCGTTACTTTCTACAATCGGCCAAGGTAGCCACCGCCGGAGGCGCAATTGGACTGGGCTCATTCTTTATTTACACCCGGAAGGCGGAATTCACTTCTATCGCCGAATCGGATCCTATCTTCAAGCTTGCCGAAGATAGGGGTTGGAATCCATATCGTAACCCGACGACTCACGATTTTTACGTGCGACGCGTCTCGCTGAGTGATATTCGTCCTGAGCTTCGGGATTCGCCTACTGAGTTGGCAAAGACTTTTTGTGCTGGGGTTTGGAGTGATTGGGGTAATATTTTCAGTCTTGGTATTTTTCTTGTCGGTTATATGGATTGTTTAGCTAACACGTTTCAATTCTTGGATGGTGTAGGATTCTCAATTCAACGAGCCCTGTTGAGAGGGGCGCGGAATGACTCGAATCAAGATCACCTTTGGACTATTGAGGACATGCTGTCTTCCGACTACAGTGAAGGTACACTGATAGCCGATTCTTTCGAGGTATTAGAAAAGAAAGATGGCCGGATAGTGGTTCGCGGTGGGGATTCTCCGTCAAACAAAGCGCTCCGTCCGTTTGACGTGATTTTAGAATTGTCCGCCGTTATTCAGGAGGATGAGCAAGCGGTTGATTTTGGATTCAAATCTGTTTTTTTCACGGGAGATAAGCATAGTGGGCAGCCTCCAATGCCGGGATTTGCGGTTTGGTTGCATTTACAGTATGCCAAGTTGCTGCTCGAGACTGGGATCTTGAATACAATGGTGCGGTGAGCGTAGCCCTAGAGAGCACATTGAAAGTGTACGATACCTAGGTATGTAATATAGAATGAAGCACCCCTCTCTGTATGTGAAAACGAATGTTCTTATTTGTCTGTCCGATGAGTGATCTTCGCTCGGCAGAGTACATTGAAACAGTGTAGCGCGGACTGAAATCTAATCTAACAATAATGAGCATCTGATAGAGGAAGGACAAAGCAGAAGGATTGACAATTTGGGAAAGAATACAGTGTTTAGCGGAACGGCGTACGGGATATTTATGGCATACGCTGTTTCAAAACAGCGACACCCCGATGAACAAAGTTAGCCGCCATTGTCCACACGCGGCGTTCGGGCTGCTCTGGAATACCAGTACCCTCATGACGCTGCGGACCTTCAGTTCGAACGGGAGATGACCGGCTTGGTGCTGTTGTATAGCTATCTCGGGAGGTAATGGGTCCAAGTGGTGTTCCCTGATCTGTTCCTTGATTTGCTCCAGGGCTTATTCCCTGATTGATAACATCAACAATTCGACCGCGAAAGCAACAGCATAGAAGCAATGGCATGGGAATTCGAGACAAAATTTTGTAGGCTGCGTTTAGCTGAGGTACAGGTACAGGTTCGGTATCTAGTTCTTCTTCTTGAATTGTCTGGTTGACAACTGTGTGTCTCTGAAAAGAGTCAGATGGACTGCCCTGGCCTTGGAATTGTCGGCGCTGATCTCTGATTCTAGCTGGGTTTCGCGGAGGTGCTATCATAGCAACAGGATCTTGGGTAGAATCTCCAGTAGGATCTCGAGAAGGTGATCGAGAAGATGATCGAAGAGATGATCGAGCAGGTGATGACCCAGGCTCCGGAGACGTAGAAGCGAACATTTCCGCGATAGAAGGTCTAAATAGTCTGGCGTATCTTTTCGGAAGAGACAAGGTACTCTTGAAACTAGAAGTTTCGGCTGCCGTCCCAACACTTGTCCTTCTGGATTCGGCAGGGCCAGGTTCATCTGTAGCAGCTTGGGTAGCTGCCAGTGGTATATTATCCACGTGAAACGTATGATCATATAAACCCTGTGCAAAATCCATTCCATGGCCACTTTGTCGAGGACCAAATCCACCAAGTACCCTTGTGCCATCGGGCGCTCTTCCAATACCCCGAATAGATTGTATAGCTGTGGCAGCCGTAGCCGTGGCCGTAGGTATAAGCTGACTTGGGGACTGGAGGCCAAACAATCTCCTGATTGCCCCATTGGGAGAATTCCCGCGCCAACTATTAGTAGTAGGTGGAGATGGCCCCCTGGTGAATTGAGCAGACGCAGCCATGGCTTCCGGGGTGCCAAATGATGGGACCCCGGGGGGAGTAGGTATCCTTGTCGGTGGTGGAAAGGGAGGTTGATGAACCCTTACAGCTGGTACGTTCCCAGGCCACTGAGGGGTTGCGGCACTTCCGTCAAAAGTATCGAGTGAAATAGCCCTGCGGCGTGTGGGCGGAAGAGTGGCCATTTCCACTGACAGTTCACCTTCCGGGTGTGAATATGGTTTGTATAAACCATCAGTAACGAATTCGTTGCACCACCGAAAGCCCTCTCTCCTTTGTCCTGGGATTCTGCCATTTCGCGTCTGAGGGACCGAGTCATCCTGAGACGAGCCCGATGGAAGAAACATGGCTATATGCGAAGCCAATTCCTCTTCAACAGGTTGGACATCGGGAACTTGGTGATCATCGTTTGGCGTAGGGTACGTGTCAGCAGTGACTATGAGTTCCTCATCACTGTAAAGGGTTCTCGCGTCGTCGTCGGGTGATGTTGAAGTAGAGTTGTAAGCATCGCTAACATGTGGTGCAGTGTCTGACCTGGAATAAAATCTGGCGGTGCTGGGGCCGGGGCCCGCTTCCGGGTCATCATCGCATGGCCCTCGGCTCTGTCTCTGTCGGAATGCCATGAAGGAGGGAATAATAAGAGCTGGTCAGTGGGAAGGGAATGGGATATTTGAAGGAAGAGGAGGTGAAGGAGGAGGTAATCGAAGAGAGAAAAGGAGGTCAAGGTTGGTCAACGAGATCGCGCCTGCCGCCACATGCAATTATCATACAACTAAAACAAGGAAAGAGTCGAGTCTATATATGTACAGTTACAGTAAAAGTTTCCGGGAAAATCGGGTTGAACAGGTCATCATCATAAGGGGGTGCCAATGGGACTTGGGCCAGGCTTGCCCGTCACCTGCGCATGCTCCTTTTTGAGGGCTCGCAACAGTCCTTCGATTCTGCGGCGCTCTTCTTGTTCCGCCTGTGACCAGAGTTAGTATTGCTTTGAAAAGAGAGAGAAAAAAAATGTTGTGGTGGAAAAGTAAACTGACCTTCAGAATCTTCATGTTCTCGTTGCGAGTATCACGCATCATCTTCTTAAACTCGTTCTTCAATACCATAGTGGAAGTGGTCTCGAGGGTTGGATCGCGGCCCATCGACGTCGGACTGCTGAGGTTCATCCAGCTGATACGTTCCTCGCTCAGCTGCTGCTCCAGTTGCTCACTGCGATCCCGCAGACTATCAATCACGCCCTCGAAACGTTCCCGTTCCTTCTCGAACTCAATGCTGGCCTTGGTCATTGCCTCGTAATCATCAATGGTTTCCCGAAGCTCCTTCTCAAGAGTGTCAGCTCGTTGCTGGAGATCACCGCCGCCGCGTTGGCTCTTGAGAGCGGCAAGCTCTTCGGTAAGTTCAATGTTGCGGGTGTTGAGGGCATCGATCTCGTTCTGGAATTCAGGATTGGCGGCCGCTTCTGCTGCACGCTGTGCCCGTGTACCATAAGCACCATCCAGCTCAGCCTTGACCATGGTAAGTTCGGTCGTGATTCTCACAACCTCGCCCTCCATATCAGTCATCTCATTTTGTAGGCGGGTGCTGTTCTCTTCGGCTTGGATACGCTGGTCGACAGCCTCTTGCACACGCGCATCGACTTCTTGTAGACGAGACTCGGCCTCCTGGGCACGGGAAGCAGCTTCCTGGAGACGGAATTCGGCTTCTTGTGCGCGAGACTCGGCTTCCTGCACACGAGAAGCCTCCTCTAGTCCGCGAGAATTGATGGTCTGAAGATGGGACTCAGCCTCTTGCAGGCGAGACTCGGCTTCCTGTAGACGAGACCCGGTTTCTTGCAAGCGGAATTCAGCTTCCTGTGCACGCGACTCGGCCTCCTGCACACGAGAATCGGACTCTAGTCCACGAGAAGTAACCGCTTCCATGCGGGAGTCAGAATCGCTACGAATCTGCTGGATATCAACCTCGAGCTGTGTGACCTGGCGCTCAGCACGATCACGAGCCTCTCTCATTTCCTCGATTTGAGCCTCGGATTGGGACGCCTCATACTCGGCGCGGTCGCGGGTTTCCCTCATTTCCTCCGTGCGAGCATCGGCCTCGCGGTGTAGCGACTCCACAACACTCTGCAGACGTGCGATCTCGCCTTCGGCCTGGACCAAAGAGGCCTTGGCTTCGTCTTGGGAAGAACCGTCATGGCGCATGGCCTCCAACTGTTGCATGACGACATCAAGCTCGTCCTGGGCAGACTTGCCATCTCTGCGTGCGTGGGACAATTGTTCAGTCAGATCGCCGATGTGAGCATCACGCTCGGCGTCGGACTTGGAGTTGAGCTCGCGTTGCTGTTGGATCTGCGTTGTCAGAATGCTCTTCTGCTCAAGCAGTCCGTCTACCCGGCTTGCCAACCCATCGACACCGGTTTGGAGATATGACAGTTGTTCCTCTAACCCATCACCATCGTAAGCAGAGGGAGGCGGCGGGAGTGTCGGCGAGCGAGTTAATCCAAAGCGGTCAACAATGTTCTGGAGACGCTCGTTGACGTCGGTGATCTGTTGCTTCCAGGCCCCCTCAATCTCCGGAGCCGGGGCTGCACCAGAAGCGGAGACACCCACCGCTGCAGCGGCTGGGCGCGAACCCAGGGTGTTCAAGCTATTCTCAAGGTATACCAAGTGCGCCTCAGCGGCAGATGCGGGATCGAGGGATCGGTTCGCGGACTTGGGGGGGAGGATCAACAAACTCGTCCGGTGTAGCTTCAATCATCATGTTGCACATGCGCTCGCTGAGTTCCTCCAGTCTCCTCTGGGTGGCTTCTGCGGCCTCCGAGGATAGCCCAGACGATGGAGCATTGACCTCGATCCTTCCTTTCACGCCATAGTTATCCAAATGCTCGGGTGTGCGGTAGAGACTGCGGTCGTCGAATTCGTGGCCATCGTAAAGTTCATCGGACGGTGCATCAAGGTTCTTTGGGCCCTTTCTCATACCCTTATGGGTCATCTGCAGGACACCCGCGGTATGCTCTAGCAGGCGCTGACCGATCTGCTGAGACCTGCGCTCGAGCTTCCAGAGCTCCTGGGCCAGGTCCTCGCACTTGCGCTGGCTCATTGCCAGTTCCGAATCGCTCTTGTCCAGTATGTCGGTAGTTCCATTCTTCCCAAAGATACTGCGGCTTCTGCGGTGTGATTTGGAAGATCCGTTGACGCCGTATTCACCGCTATCCCGGGGGCTGGGGGGACTGTAGAGTCGACCGATTGACTGAGCAGCGTCGCGCAGCTTGGTCTCGAGGGCCAGCTTGCGTTTTGAGCCTTCGATTCGACTGGAGAGTAGTGTGCGTTCCTTCTTCAAGTCCTCCACTTCTTCAAATGACAGTATCTCGAAGTTGTTGCTGTCCCCTATCGCGGTCTCGGTCAACAAGTACATGGTGACGGGGTCGTTGGTATTGACGAGGACTGAGCTGCGCGGGTGAGCGGCATTGAGCTGTTTGACGGGAAATCTTCTGTTAGCTTTGGAGAGGCTGCTGAGTTGGTGGGAGCCCTGAGTATGGGGGGGTTCCCCTTACCGGGTTGTACCGCGATCGGTCGTCATGTTGAGGGTGGACAGCATCACGGTAGCCGTCGACGAGGGATTTCCCGATGGGAGCATTGGCATCGGAGATGGTGGCGGTGGAGAGATAGCGAGGGTCGCCATAAGAAGACTGGCTGGAGCGAAGGCTGATATTCATGATGGGGGGAATTTAGGCGCAAAGGAATGTAATACAGCCCGGGGGGGAAATATGTGGACACTCGGGGGGTTTCAGGGATTCAAGAGTGGGCTTCGCACATCCTGAAATTCGTGACTAGCAGGTAACTGATCGGTAGTCAAGTCCACAGGCGATGGGCTCAAACTCGAGAAACCGGGTGAATAGAGAAGGTGAAGAGTCAAGCGCAAAAAAAGAAGATGGCGGGGAGGGAAAAGACCAGCCGCGCGATCTGCGGATGCCTCAGCCACACTTTTAAGGTACTCATGACCATATATGATTATGATTTTGATCATGATCATGATCATGATCTATTTGATATCTACTCTATGGATAATGTCAACTACCCCAGATAAATCATCCGTGGATCAGGGGCCTCGTACCGGGTGATCCAGTTCATGGTTACCTCTTAGCCTGGTTTCACATTAAAACGAGGAGCCAAAACACCACGGAACTCATTTCTCCTCCGACTCCTTTTTAAGCGAAGCCCATGGCGTTGGCACATGCCTAGGGTAGTATGGAGAAGATAATAAATAAGGTCTAGCTGAATCTGGGGGTACCTGACGTATACCACTTAGACCGGTGGGGTTGCCTGTACCGGCCATGTCATTCACGACGCAAAGACGCAAAGCCCCAAAGCCTGGGGGAGAACCGGAGGAAGCTAACTGGAGATGGATTCGAAGGTTCCTTTGTGTCCGGATCTTTATCTACTGACTGATTTCCCCCTCTTCCTTTCCCCTTCCCTTCCCTTGTCATGCTGATGTCTGATCTCCGCCATGGTCCCCAAGCCTCCAGACTCTACCTTGTCGTCAACCCCACAACCCCAGTTTAGAGTCTACAAACGACGTTTTTGGGGTTTGGCACAGCTGGTTCTACTCAACATCGTCGTCAGTTGGGATGTATGATATGCCTATGCCTATCCTATGCCTATGCCTATGCATATGCCTATGTATAGCCATCTCTTGCTGACCACTGTATCCTTCCATCATAGTGGTTAACCTTCTCTTCCATCTCCACCACTACCGCCGAATACTTCCAAGTCTCTGAGAGCGCCATCAATTGGCTAAGTACTGGCTATCTCTTTGCCTTTTGTGTCGCAAGCCCGTAAGTATATCCATCGATATATACTACTAGTAGAGTATACCGCCCATCCATTTATTGCATCAACCTCGCTCACTCTGTGTCACAGGTTCGTCATTTGGGTCTTGAACAAAGGCGGCCCCAAACCAGCCATAATTACAACGGCCTCGCTCTTACTCGTCGGAAACTGGCTGCGCTATGCAGGTACCAAGGCGAATGGAGGCATCTTTGGCCTGACCATGTTTGCCCAGATCCTGATTGGCCTGGCGCAACCCTTCTGCTTATGCGCGCCCACTCGATACAGCGATCTATGGTTTTCGGATAAAGGTCGCACGAGCGCAACTGCTGTCGCCAGTCTAGCCAACCCTCTAGGCGCGGCAATTGGACAATTGGTCGGTTCGGAATGGGCAACCAAGCCATCCGATATCCCCAATATGGTCCTGTACATCTCGATTATTGTGAGTTCAAGTTGGATGTTGGAAATCACCCAGGAAAACTAGTACCTACTACTACGAGTATGCAAGCCCGTGGAACACTTTCGCTAACGATCCATTGAATCAAATTAGTCGAGTGTTGCTGCGATCCCATCCTTCTTCATCCCTGCGGCACCTCCGACTCCCCCCAGCGCATCATCCGCCATCCCGCGAACCCCATTGCGACTCGCGACTCGCCAACTCCTCGGAACGCTAGAATTCTGGTTAATTCTAGTTCCATTCGCCGTCTACGTGGGTTTCTTCAATAGTGTCTCATCACTATTAAACCAAATCCTTAGCCCATACGGCGCATCGGAGACAGACGCAGGTATCGCAGGCGCCATCCTAATCGTAGTCGGTCTCGTCACCGCAGCCATCATGTCGCCCATCACAGACAAATACAAGCATTATCTGGGCTCAATCCGAGTGCTAGTTCCCATCGTGGTAGCCTCCTACATCGGACTGATCTTCGCACCATCCAGTTCGGCCGGAATTGGACCCTCGTACGTCGTTATGGCGTTGATGGGCGCTTCATCGTTCGCACTACTTCCCATTGTGCTGGAGTATTTGGTTGAGATTACGTACCCATTCTCACCCGAGATTGGATCGACCATTTGCTGGACAGGTGGGCAGTTACTCGGTGCATGCTTTATTCTCATCCAAGATGCGCTCAAGGCGAGTGGAGATGCGGATCCGCCGTTCAATATGCGCAATGCGTTGATCTTTGCTGCTGTTGTTTGTGCGGTTGCTGCTCCGTTCCCGCTTTCCCTTGGTCTCTTTGGTCGTGTCGTAACTCGTCGTCGTCTGGAGATTGATCGTGGGGTTGAGTTGTCGGCTGCAGATGTTGGGTTACAGATTAACTCCAATGATGGTCCCGAGGAGGAGTTGGCTCCGGATAAGGCTTCGGCGGCCTATCGAGAATCCGGGTTGAAGAGTGTCTGAACGTGAATAGTAGTTCGAAGTATTTAAGGCTATTTCCGTAATTTGTGGAATTGCACATATGCACATACCCTGGGCTGATACCTTCTGCTCTGCCGAGCTTATACCCTTTTTCATGTTTATGACTTTTTTCTTCATTAGCCAGTGGTATTCAATGTGGTTCTCGCCTCTTAATTACATGACTCGGGTATGATATGGACACGGATGGCCAGGTGGCTCTGGAATGGATAGAGCAATGAAGTTGATTAGGCCGTCATCCGGGGCCAGTCACGACCCAGAGGTATTGAACCACCGCAGCGGGTGGTTATAAGCATGGATGAGCGAGCCGGGCTTGCCCCATTCGTCGAAGCCTACTATTATTTGATAGCGTGGGCTACAATGGAAGATCATATATGATAAGTCTCTTCAATCTAAACTTCCGTTTTAACAGATGAGATTCGTCTTAAAACCAAATAAATGAAACACGAGCACAGTTCGAATAGGCGGAAGACCAGCTATCTGTACATGCAAGGCAGGGAAAAGGGCGGATCTATTATCGTTTTTCCATTTCCTTCCTCCCTGCCTTGAAACACCATATGCGTACACCCCAAAACAGAGGGGGTTCAGTTCCCCTCTAATCACTTCGTGCTTTCTCTCACACACAAAAATAAAGGACATAAACGGCAGACTGTCAAGTGACCAATACGACAGTCATCAGGAGAGCGGTAATAAACTTCGTTTTTCGACGTGGCGTTCCGGAGGAGGTTCGCTCATATCAGGACCCAGTTGGGAGGGATCTTGCAGTCGAGTCGATGTGGAACAGTGGGAAATATAGCGTCGAAAAGGAGCCTGAAGATGATCCGCTTACTTGAGCTCCCTCCAGAGCTTGGGGGCGGCACAGGCGGTAGCGCAGTGGGTGAGGTGGAAGACTAAATTATGTATCAGCATGGGACATTGTCATCGATCGGGTGGATTTCCGGGTTCGCGAGGGAGTCCCGCGGTAATCAACATACACTCCTCAACACAGTCCTCCTTGACACCCTTGAAGTCATCACCCGCCTCCTCCTGGCGAGTGACGCGCTCAACGCACTCGTCGTAGTGGTGCTTGTACGGGGCACACTTGGCAGAGTTGGCGCAGTCTAGACACAATTTGGGTCAGTCATGTCTTTGATTGAGATGATACCGGATGATGTGAAGGGGTTCCGCTGCCATTGAGTCCTTGGGGGTAGATGGTGTGATTCCGACGATCCGAGCGAACGAATGCGAAACACCCGCTCGCTCAGCGCGTACAAACACCAAGACTCGCCAGCATGCAATAACAATCCTTCAATGATAATGGTATCATCCGAATGATAGAAAGTTCACTCACCCTCCTCGAGCTTAGGCTTGATGTCCTCAGGCTCATCCTCCTCCTCTTCCTCCTCTTCCTCTTCTTCCTCTTCCTCCTCGGCGGCGGCCTCCTCCTCTTCGGGGGCCTCCTCAGAAGACTCCTCAGATGGGGTCTCCTCGGCGGACTCGGACTCTTCGGTGGCCTCCTCGGTCTTCTCGGCGGGCTCGTCCTGGGGGGTGGAGGAGGTCTCAACGTCGGCGGCGGGAGCCTCAGCCTGGGCCTCGGCGAAGCCCAGGGAGGAGACGACGTCAGTGAAAAAGTCGGTGAAACCCATTGCGACTGTCAATTGGCAACAGTGACCGGAGGTCGTGGAGTAGTGGGGGGGATATGGGGTTGTAGGTAGGGGTTGGGGTTAAGTCGAGGATGTGGTTTTCCAAGCTCGGGCTGGAAAATCGGGACGCCCCGGCCGCTGCGAATTATGCCGCACGTGATTGGCTAACTACTGTTTGCTGAGAGTCGCCCATCGGAACCGGCTGCATCGGGGGGTTTATCTACGATTATGACTATGTCTGGTTATTTAAAAGTGCTTCTACTTGGTTGGGATGCAAAGTTTCTTGGTCAGGGTTCATCAATTCATAACAAAGGGGAGAAAACCGGTGCACGCCAATGCTCGCTCTCTAGTACGGGCTACCGCTTTGGAATCATTATTCGACAAATCATAGTATACAGACGAAAGATCAGGGTTATGAGTTGAGTTTTATTTCCCAGGAAACCTCTCAACTCGCCCGGCGCAGCCGTTCCTCCAGCTCAGTAGCCACACTTTGGCTCTGGACCTCCTCGTAGCAAGGCGGAGGTTCAGCGGGCTCCGGGCCCGCTTCAGATGTCGTTCGAGTTTGTTCTGGCGTCACGGGCGCTTCGCCGACAACAGTGCTGTGGCTGGAATTTCCGGGCCCCTCGTAGGCAGGCAGTTCTTCCAGATGAACCGCTGACAGGTCTACACTTCGTAGGCCACGGGCACCATCATTCTGAACCTCGACAGCTTGCTCTAGTCGCTCCTTTATTCGTTCGAAGTTGGTGTGGAAGTCAAAGGCCCCTCCCTCCTTGAAAGTCACTTTGATCTGTACGGCTGGTAGGTTGGCGGAGATGCCGCCGCCAGGGACAGGTTGGACGAGAGCGGTCCAGACATTAGGACCGAAGAAAGGCGCGGAGACATGAGAGTCACGAATGTGGAGGAGCGGAGAGGAGAAGGATTGGAGGGTGTCGGACTTTTGGGCTGGAAGGTAGACGAGCTAGTTCCACGAATGTCAGTATCAGAGCATTTCAAGTAGGGGGGTCTCTGCACGCAGCGATCAAACGAACTCGTTGGTTTGTGAGATGGATACAGCCAGCGCTGCTCTGGATTGATAAGCTCTCGGGCCCCTTGTAGTTGGGAAGCGGCGTCAGTGCAAGGCTGGTGCGGGGAGGCGAGGAGTATATCAGGCGTTCGTTAGGCAGGCGGACGAAGCCTTCCTGGTCATTCAGCATCACCCAGCTACGATGTGTTAGTTAAGCATGAGGGATGTTCTTATCTTGGCGCCAACAGTAGACTGCCAAGGGAGGAAGGGGGAACCCTAACCTGGGAACCCTTGGGAAGGCGGACTTACTTGATAGACATGCTGATAGCAGATAGTCATGCGACTGGGGTGAGGGTAGTAGGGTTGGTAGGATTGTCTTGGGGGTGGGGGAACAAATCGAGAAAGAGGATAAGCAGAAGTAAGTGAGACCAACAAAGGAACAAAGTTTGGATATTGCAGGGTCTGGAACCCTCCGCTCACCAAAGGAGGAGAGGGGAGAAAGCTGGTGGGTGGGAAGGCAAAAGAGTTGCGGGGCAGGCGGGGAATTCCATGGATACTGCTGGCTGCTGGTGTAGCTGCAGCTGTAGCTACTGCAGGGCCTTTGAGCTCCCAACAAACACTATATATGGAAAACTACATAGTAGATAGTCTATTTACATAATCCATAATCCATAATCCATAATCCATAATTCATGCCTCCATCGATATTGCTAATCTGTTGGAGAGTCACGGAGTTAATGAATAATGAATTAATGGACGTGGGGTCACTATACGGATACGGATATGAGACCGTGTTTTGAAGTTTGATATCCAAGAATGTAAATGAAATGTCAACTTGAGTTGACATGAATAGTAGTAATAGGATTGATAATAATAATATTATTATCATTATCAATAAACTACTATGTACAACCCATACTAATGCAAGTTCAACGGTTGTGGGTTCTAGAAGCGTCCGAAAAAAGACGAAAAAGACGAAAGCGCGCTAAGCTTCCCAAACTTTCCGGATTTGATCAACTTTCACCTCGCTCTTTCGCCCCCCAGTTTCTCCCTTTCTTAGTTTCTCCCCCTCTACTCTCCCATCGATAACTGCAGAGTTATCAAATCTCTTGGCTTCCTGCTACAGGTATCATAATAAAAGCGAGACGACTTCGCGCCTATCTTGTGTCGACCTCAAAACGAAGCGGGTCCAAGCTTCGCGACTAATTTATCTCCGGGGACGCCGCTCCATGTCAAACCCTCCGACCCGGAACTTCTAAACCTCCCCTCTCCTCTACGCTTCCGACCAATTGTCTTCACGAACCCTTCTACAACTAGCCATCTAAGGCACGGTCGGAACCATGGGAAGAAGCAGGCGTACATTCCACCCCTCATCGGGTGGCTGTACGACCTGGTCCTGTGGAGTTTCTCTGTGCTCATCGACCTCTTCTTCCGCGAAGTGCATCCTCGCGGATCATGGAAGATCCCTCGTCGAGGTCCTATCATTATTGTCGCCGCCCCTCATGCGAACCAGGTATGTCATGCGCGTCTTCGGAACCTTGTGTTTCCTGGTTCTTGCCCCTCCGCAGTTAAAGCTAACCATTTCGATTCCCCTAGTTCGTCGATTCGCTCGTGCTCATGCGCGTCATCCGTAGCGAGGCCCATCGCCGAATCTCATGGCTTATCGCAGAAAAGTCCTTTCGTCGCAAGTTTATCGGGCTTCTCGCGCGGGGTATTGGGACGCTGCCCGTTGCGCGCGCAATGGACAATTTGAAACCCGGTACCGGCACCATATACCTCCCCGACCCTATCAACCAACCGACCCTCCTGCGCGGTGTCGGCACCAACTTTGAAGGACCTGGATTCGAGACCGAAGGAACAATTGCTCTGCCGACCATCAACGGAACCTCCCACAGTACGGCGATCGCGGAAATTAATGGACCAGAGGAGTTGATTCTCAAGAAGCCTTTCAAGCACCGGGACGCTCTATCGCAATTGACGGGCCGCAAGGACATTGACGAGGATGGAAATTTCACCGGGGAGTCTGCCGACCAGGAACCCGAGTTTAAGGGCACCAAATTCAAGGTGGCCCCGCACGTCGACCAAACCGCGGTTTACAAGGCCGTCTTTGCCAGACTGAACGCCGGTGGTTGCGTGGGTATCTTCCCCGAGGGAGGTAGCCACGACCGTCCGTCTCTTCTGCCATTGAAGGGTAAGGCATATTCGCATATTCTGATACTAGAGTGGCTTCGTGCTAACGTATTTATTTAGCTGGTGTTGCGCTCATGGCCCTCGGCACTCTGGCGGACAACCCAGATTGTGGTCTCAAAATTGTCCCCTGTGGTATGAACTACTTCCACGCACATAAGTTCCGCTCTCGCGCTGTGATCGAATTTGGAAACCCGATCGAAGTGCCCAAGGAATTGGTAGACCAGTTCAGAGGAGGCGAGCGTCGCGAGTCTGTGGGAGCGCTCCTGGATATCATCTACCAAAGCCTTGTGGCCGTCACCGTTACTAGCCCTGATTATGAGACACTGATGGTAAGAGTCACCCTCACCTACGTTGAAATTCCGGCGATCACTAACAAATTATAGGTCATCCAAGCTGCCCGTCGTTTATACAACACCAAGGGCAAGAAACTTCCTCTTCCAATGGTGGTGGAGCTCAACCGTCGCCTCGTCACAGGATACGCGCATTTCAAGGACGACCCACGAATCGTCAGTCTTAGAAAAGGTATCGTGGACTATAACAAACAGCTGCGTATTTTGGGAATTCGAGACCACCAAGTCAACTATGCCAAATTCTCCATCATCCAGATCATCGCCACCCTCATTTATCGTCTAGGCAAGCTTGCTCTTCTTACCATTGGAACCCTTCCTGGCCTGGTTCTTTTTACCCCGGTTTTCATCGCTACCAAGTACCTCTCGATCATTAAGTCCAAGGAGGCACTGGCTGCTTCTAGCGTCAAGCTACAAGGCCGAGACGTCATGGCTACTTGGAAACTTCTTATTGCTCTTGCTTTTGCTCCGGCCGTCTACACGGCCTACACAGCCGCTTTCACCTATTGGACCTACAGGAATCGCATTCAGGGCTTCATGCCTGACTGGGTACCCCTCTGGCTGGTGGTTGTGATTGGCGTGGTTCTTTTCCCCACG
Source organism: Penicillium waksmanii (assembly GCF_028829765.1). NCBI lineage: Eukaryota > Fungi > Ascomycota > Eurotiomycetes > Eurotiales > Aspergillaceae > Penicillium > Penicillium waksmanii. The sequence continues at coordinate 1,862,691 of NW_026643252.1, forward strand.
ATCAGTTTTGCTGCCCTTCGCATTGGTGAGGTGGGAATGGACATTATCAAGTCTCTTCGGCCTCTGGTCTTGTCACTCAACCCCTCACCGACGAACCCTTTGGTGAAGCTCCGACAAACTCGTGCAGCGCTTGCTCAGCAAGTCACTGAAGCCATCAACACCATGGGCCCAGAGCTATTCCCAGACTTCGACGCTGCGCGAATCGTTTCCGGTCCCTTCCGTGAACCAAACCATGAAGAAGCTATTGAAGATGATGAGCCAGGGCTCAAGCGTATTCAAACGGCCGATCGAAGCGAGGGATTCTCATCCCAGGAGCCTCTGCCACGCAACGAGTCATTCCACAACCTAGCCAATATCGGATTCTTCTCCACGAGACCTCCTAGCCGCAACCGGAGCCGTAGCAGCTCTGCTGGGCCCCGACCCGGCTCGCGACATGGCCTGAAGCCTCTGAGTCCCATGACTCCCAAAGATCCCTTGGATGATGTCAGTTCGCGAATCCGAGATGCCATGAGAGAGCGTGGGGAGCGCCGACGCCGACGAAGCGAGGACGGAAGCTGGGACATGGCCAGCTCGGGATCACGAACACCATCCAGTGGCGATGAAACACGAAAGGATCTATGATTTGGTGCTACGGTGGCTTCTCTTCTTCTTCTTTTTTTTTCTGTTTGGACCCTAAACTTTCTCTTGTCTTGGCGAGTGTCACAGCGGCGGTGCTTGACATCAGAGGCATCTAACCATTTGGAACCATTTGAACCATTTTGCTGCGTTTATATAACCCCTCTGCGAGATATCCCAGTTGCGTTTTTTGTCTGTTCCTGTTCCTGTTCATGAATACTCCAATGAAATAGAAACATGATTACGAAATTTACTAGTAATCATCCCTTGAATTCAGATTTCAAGTTTGTAGTTACACCGAGGCTAACCAAAGTCTTGGTGGTTCAACCGCGGACCTCGCCACCAACGGGGAATGGTGCAGCCTGGCATCGCCTCGCCATAGCCGTAGCTCTTGCGTACTATTTATTTAGTGCAAATCACAAGGAACAACTAAATACATCGCATTTCTTCTTTTCACATCTACTATACTAGTACTGTTACTATATTCTCCCATTCCGACCCCACTCGCATTCGTATCGACTCCGAGTCTGACCACGTTGCCCGCTGCATCCGTTCCGCTCTCGCCTTCCCTTTTCTTTTTTTTTTTATTTAACTTAAACTCCCCCCGCGTCACACCTAAACCCTCCGATCGTATTCAATCCTCGTTTCGCATCATGACGGACTCAATACATTTGTCTCGTCTCCGCAAGTGGTTCCTCGCCTCCCCGCCCATCGAGTTTGCCATAACCAACCTCAAGGAGCTCCTGATCGGTGCGCTTCGACAAGGTCCCATCCCGCAACATGTCGCGTTCGTCATGGATGGAAACAGGCGGTTCGCCAGATCACATGGAATTGAGACAGTGGAGGGTCATAATCTGGGGTTTGAGGCATTGGCAAGGGTAGGTGGTCTCTCCTGAGGCCGGAGCAAACAGGCTTGGCTCGAGGACTTTGCAAAGTCCAGCTTTCCACAATCGCAAAGCTAACAGATTGATTCCCTAGATTCTAGAGGTCTGTTACAAGAGTGGGGTGAAGGTTGTTACGATATACGCGTTCAGCATTGAGAATTTCAAGCGATCCAAGTTCGAGGTGGATGCGCTGATGGATATGGCGAAGGTGAAGCTTTCACAAATGGCACAGCATGGAGACCTGCTAGATCGATACGGAGCCAAAGTGCGCGTCCTCGGCCGACTCGACCTTCTCAAACCGGACGTTCTGGCCGCCGTGAACAAGGCAGTCGACTTGACCAGCCGCAATGGCGACCGCGTGCTAAACATCTGCTTCCCCTACACCTCCCGCGATGAAATCACCTCCGCCATTCGTGAGACCGTGGAAGATTACAGCACGCCTCTCAAGTCGACCAATGGAGCCGGTCGGACACCTTTCTCCGAATCTCATATCACGCATAACATCCGGGCCCAGAACCTGGGGACGAAACACCACGATACGAACAGCGACTCCGACTCTATATCTGCCGAGTCTTCCACAAACGAGGACGACCCCATCCTACGAAATGATTACCCCCACCGAGTCTATGAGTCTGGCTCGTCATTCTCTTCCTCCACCACTCTTCACCTCGGCCAGCAAGATGGACATCCCCAGAAGGGCGCGACACAAGGAAACTCGCCCGAGCCGACATTCATCTCCCCCGAAACAATTACACGCCAAACTCTGTCCGATCACATGTTGACCAAGGGTACTCCGCCTCTGGACATGTTAATCCGTACATCGGCCGTCGAGCGACTAAGCGACTTCATGCTTTGGCAATGCCACGAGAACACCGAGATCGTCTTCTTGGACGTCCTGTGGCCCGAGTTCGATCTCTGGCATTTCCTGCCCGTCATGCTCGGCTGGCAACGCCGCATCTCCAAGTCTCGTCAGAACCCGGAGGCTGAGGGCAACTTTGCCGGAGACAGCCCGGAGTCTAGCGAGGAGGATTTGGATGTCAGGGTCTTGCGTCAAGGCAAGGTGAAGGGCATTTAGAGCATGATGCATTTATTCTCTTCCCTCTTTTTATTATTATTTCCGACTACCCTGTTTACTCTTTTATTTTATCAGCATCCAGCGGTGTTCGTGGCGTTTGGCGACCCCGACTGATCATCCTGTTTCCATATACCAAGCATTTGCAGCATTGCCTGCCATTGTCTATCTATGCATATCATTATTCACAACACATTATCCATAACTGCATGAGAATAGAGTGCCTTTTCGCCCGTGGTTCGGGTCTTTCCAAACTTAATAGTTCGAGTTGACTACTTTCGTATGCAATACTAGTATTGAGTAAACAGCTGCAATGCTGCAACACTTTAAGAAAACTGCCAGTAGCTACTTCAAGCTGTCTATATTGAATACACACTAGTACTAGTATTATAGATATTCAACAAAACTTATTCTCATCAGGATCTTCTTTCTTGGATTCATTATCATGAAAAATCACTTTCCTCTATCGTATCATCATTGCATACCCCGGTCCAAGTCAACACCAGTGCAAGCAGACCGGAGCTCGAAGAAAAAAAAAAGAGCAAACACAAAAAAGATCTACAAGAAGAAAACAATAGAAAAGTCCAAGGGTAGACGTAGATGTAGATGCACGGAATACCGTCACGGGGAATGGCAGTGTAACCAGGCAAATCACCACATAGCACAAGCATTGCCCTCATCGATCCGAAGCAGGCAGAATGGCAAGGACTATGTGATAAAACATCGGGAGCCAGGATGGTATGGGTCGGTATCGAAATTTCTATTTCCATGGACGTTTTGCTGTTGTGTATTCTTGCTTTTGCGTTGCAAGGGGAAGAAATATGTGAAATGCAGATGGGGGGGTCATTTTCCACATCATGCAGTTGGGATAAAATCACGGAGGCGATCAGAGAATAGTGCCAAACCTAAACCAATAAGGAAAAGGGAAATAGTCAGTAACGGGTATCGAAGCAACGAAGATGAAGAGGAGGAAGGTTTGGATCTATAGAAGAGCGAAAAACCCGCGCATTGGTCAAATGCCAGGTTCGAAGAGAAAAAAAACCAGGGACGAGTGCTGGGAAGGATATTATAGAGATACATACCCGAAGGTCTGCTTGATGCTGCGCACGTAGTACAGCTCCCAATTCTGCTTGGTGACATCCTCCTGACCGACAGGAACGCCGGACCAGGACACACGCAGCTGGGTAACGCCGTCAACGTCGTTTTGATCGAGGTTGATCTCGAGGGTGCTGTAGTGGTCGGCGGGCCACTGAGCGAGGCGCCACTTCTGAATGATCTGCTTGGGGGCATCAAGCTTGACGAACTCGCCGGAGACGTTGCCATCGAAAATGGCGAACTTGCCGCCGACCTTGGCGCCGTCCCAGTGACGGGGAGCACCGCGGGTGAAGGCGGCGATACGCTGGGGGTCAGTGAAGGTGTTGTAGAGTTCCTCGGCGGTGGTGCGCATCTCATCTGAGGCGGTCACGGTGGTGGTGTTCACGGCGACCTTGCCGGTGGTCGAGGTGGTGGTGGTCGCGGCGGGAGCATCCTCCTTCTTGTTGCCCTGGGGGTGGACGGGGGCTTTGGGGAAGCCGGCGGACGGGTTGACGCCGGGCGCGTGCTGGAGGTCCTTTGCGTGCTCGGTAACCAAAGCGTTGGTGAGCTGGGCCAGGGTTTGGCGGAGTTGAGGCAGGATCTTCGACCGGACGAGGTCCTTTACGGGCTGCTTGGAAGGGGCATCTGCGTGGTTCTCAATCTCGAACTGGACAAGAAAAACCCATTGATTAGCCTTGGGAAACTTCCACGGCTCTGGTCCTGATGTGCCAGAAGATTCAGGGGTTCTAGGGAACGTACGACGTACTCATCTTCCTCGGTGTCGTGGGCTACCTCGGGAATGCTGATGGAGCCGGTGACATCCTCCTCGTCCTTGGTCTTACCTATTGAACAGTCTCAGCTGCCAGTTCCCTCGAATTTGGAGAATTGCAATCTACAAACCTGAATACTCTAGCGACAGCTTGACATCGTACAGGGTGATGACTTTTCCCTTGCGCTGGCTGACGTCTACGTCGCCATCCATGGAAGTCACCTTCTCTACTTTGGCGGACACGCCACCTTCCTCGGCGCTGAGCACGGTGATGTTTTGGTCAAGCCAAGCGCGAGCCCAGGGTGCGGCATCCTTGTTCACCCAGTGCCAGTTGTTGGGGTTGTGAAGAACCATGATGAATGTTGACTATGGAAGAAAAAATCTCTGAAAGGGATGATTGTGATTCGGGAGGGCCGAAAGAATTCTTGCTCCAGCGAATCTCGCCTTGTTTTTGTTTGAAAAAGTGGAAGAGTGGGGTTTCTCTTGGTTCCTGTTTTAAGCCCAAGCGATGCTAGGTTCTGATTGATTTCAAGTTAGCGAAAAAGTTCTCGCAAAAGCTTGCTTGGCGGGGGTGATGAAGAAGAATTAAAACAATTGCGTAATGCAAAGCCACAAAATTTCAGGTCCTGGAGCGTATATTTCCGGACGAAAAGCTTTATCAGCAGTGCGAATGAATAAATCCATCCGCCTCTGACTGGTGCCAGCTGTAATCTCATCATTTGAGTGGGTGGGTGGGTGTGCCTTTTTGCACCCAGGTGGGTGAAAAAGACACAATGGGGAAGGGTGCAGGTTGGTGAGGGCAATTGAAGTAACAGGAAAACTTACAATTCAAACGAGTATATCCCCAGTGAGCCGAGGATCAGCGATTGTGTGTAGAAAGGAAAAGGGAGTGTCAAGGGAAGAAGAAGGATATTTGAGCGCGGAAGACGGAAGCTTCTAGAGAGCGCACGTGACCTCGGTGGATCCCACTTGCGCCAAGCCAAGTCCACCTTTGGAAAGTGTGCAGAACTATACGGAGTACTTCCTCCGTACTACCGGCCTATAATCAGATCTTTGAAGATCGAATGGTTCAGTCAATAATTACTATGTATAAAAGCCCGGTTTGCAGCGAACGAATGGGGATATCATAAAAGCACAATGTCATCACAAAGCTTCAACCCGGAACTTCCTCCTGCCCTCTCTATTCTTGTTCCAGTCGCTCCAGATCTTCCCACCCATCTTCACCAAGTAGCTGTCCTTTCACTCGCTCTCGCAACTCTTGAATTTGACTACCGAGAGCCTCTGTCCATTGTCCCTCGACAGTGGCAACTTTCTCTTTCAGGTCCGAGGTGAGATTAACTTCCTCGTCGGCACGGCTTTGCTGCATGCTCCGACGCACGCCTTCTTCAGGCTCGCCTTGCCATATCCGCTCTGCTTCGGCAAGATTCCTATTCGCCCGCATCATGGCCGACCGCACCTCATGCAACAGACAAAGGAGGTTGGTCTGTGACTCAATGTACTGATAGCTCGATTTCTCGGCATGTGACAGCAAGGTATAGAGGTACTGCAGCGGGTGGGCGTGGTAGCTTGGATTCTCTTCATACTCTTTGGAAGGAATCTGGACTTGGAAGCCATGGAGATTTTCGGGGATTTGTTGAACCATGACTAACAGTGATGGGGCGATATCCCAGAATGCCGAAAGCTGGATCTCCACTCCACGAACAACGTTTTGCTCGATGACGTCCAGGAATGATCCGAGGCGAGTAAGTGCCGATGTCTCGTACTGCACGCGTCGATCCATAGTATCCTTTGAGAAGAACGCCTGCGTTTCCCAGAGCTTTTCGTTGTTCTTGCTCTGCTGGTACGGCAATAGTGCAAGGGCCTTGTACTTGTCATCGCGGCCGCTAACTAGATCAAATGCTTCTCGGTGAAGTTGCTCCCGTGCCTCGAATAACCATTTCAGCTGGGTCAGCTTCTCCAGAAGTTCAGGTTTCTCATCACCCTCTTCCTGAGTCTGATCTGGGGTCTCATTTCGTGCATCGTCGAATAACCTGCTACTCAGCTCGTCGATACAAGCGGTCGCTTTATCAATCCGATCCGTAAGTATGACGTGCATTGGCTTCAGAACAATATCTTGGTATGTATCGAGTTGGCGTTTTGCTAACCCCCTTTCAAGCCTGTTCTCCTCGTCCAGCATGGCTGCTTCAGCCTCCGCGGCCTCCGCAAACGTGAGGCTTCCTTCCTGGATCTGGCTTTGGATATTGGCCTTGAATTGACGACGAGCCTCTTTTGACTGGCCTTGCTGCTCTTGTGACATTCTTTCAACATCCTCCTGGTATCGCTGTCTTGTAGACTTGATCTCCGAGAGGTCGGTGATTGATCGAACAATAGTCCTGTATGACACAAGGTCCGGGTGGCTATTGTTGACTGCGGGATAGTGGCGTGGGTATGGAGGTGGCAGGGTAATCAGACGTGAGATATCCAGCTTTCGACTCGCTTGGAACTGCGCGTATGGGTTTCCATTCCTGTTTGTTGAATAAGGTGATATTTCATCGTGCAAGCCAACCTTCTCCGGCGGATACTCATCAGGTCCGTAAGCCGCAAACTCGCCAGTATAATGCGCGTCTGCATCATCAAGTTTCGAGGGTGTCTTTTCCGAGTCCCACTGCATGCCGTCTCGAGGCAATCCCATATATTTTGATTCTCGTTTTGATCGCTGCACTCGCCTCCCAGCTTCGTCGCTGCTAGAACCTGTTTTTGATTCCCACCAACGACTCGGTGCGCGCCCTCGAGAACTCTGTTCATCATTACTCATACCGAGACTAGCAATTGGCGATAAACAGGGCTGATAGTTGTTCCACCAAGCAGAATCAGGTCGACTTGTTCGGTTCTGGGGTATTTCCAGGGTTGGAGCTGGCCTCACTGGCTTTGCTTTTTGGATAGGCTGCACCGCAAAGAGCTTGCTAGAGACATCCTCCACGACGGCCGGATTTGACTCCCAGACAGCAGCATACCGAGTACGGCGTATCTGTGACTCGTTGATCATGAACTCAGTGAAAACGTTCAGGGCCTCAGCTTCGTTTGTCGCAGCTGATTCTCTTTCGATAAACTCCTTGTGTCGTTGTATAGCGTCCTGTACAAAATTGGTGTCTTGCTTCATGATCGATTCCAGAGATTGCTGTTGCACCGCCTGCTGTCCTGGGATTCGGCGTGGTGACAATGGTTTCATACTCGAAATAGCTTCATTGGGAATATGCAAGATGTGAGAGACAGGGCGTTCTTCTGGTCCCCTAGAAAGAGCACGGGGGCGTGATTTGAGATCATTTGCAGAGTTCAAAGGCGGGGTGGGCAATGATTTTGGAGGGACTGCCCGTGGAGCTTCTCTTGGATATGATGAGGAAGATTCGCCTTTTGGTGAAAATGGTGGTGTTTGCGCGAATGCTGCTGATGGCGCAACAGGGCTTGAATCCCACTTGGGTGTTGCATGCGAGGATTGGTCAGAGAAAAGGCCACCAGAAGATGCGCGAGATCGAGATCCAGTACGTCCATCAGATCCCATGCTGCGACTACTTTGTGGGGTGGCCCTGGAAGATGCAGGCTGGCGCATATGCTCCGGACTGGCGGTTTCATGGTCTGGAAAGACCAGATTCGATGGTTTGATTTGCTCCAGCGAATCCGCCCAGGGATTCGCACAGCTAGAAACGGCACTGCGGATCTCTTCAACATTTTGACTCTGTTGGTTGCGGCGCTCAATTCTTCTTTCTCGGATTCCCTTGGCGCTAGGGTCTCGGACTGCTGAGCTGCGGAAGAGACCACTTCCTCCACTTCCTGGTGTCCTTTGAGATTGCGATGGATCGTTTGAATTGGGATCATGAACTGGATCCTGATGTGCTCGGGCCTTGGTGGTATCAATAGAGAGAGCCTCCGTCTCGGCAGTCGGGCGATGGTTTATGTATTCTTCATCTACCCAGTCGGCCGGGGTGGGTGGGATACTACCAAGACCACTACCGAATCCCGGTGCTCTGGGTCGATTTCTACTTGGTCCATGAACCGTTCGTGCAGAAGATGACTCGGATGATCCGCTCACACTGACTGATTTTGCAGGAGGTGGTCCTGGAGGAGGGGGTGGGAGTGGCATGCCAGGTCCCCAGCCACTGTTCGATGGAGAGTGGTTTCTCGTCTGACTGATTTCCCGCGAACTCCCTGCACTACTGACAACGGCCCCAGCCGATGCGGCCCGCCTGGATGCAGGCGGTCTTTCGGGTGCTCCCAGATGACCAAATGACGGCCCGTTCGTGTTTCCTCCCAGGGAAGGTGATGGAAAGGGTTGCTCGTAGTTGGACGATGATACTCTGGGTCTATGGTGCGCCCCAGCCAAGTTGTAAGGCGCTGCCTGGTATACATCGACGCGACTTTGCGAAACAGATCTCGATGCTGGATGACCTTGCGGCGGAGGTGGCGGCGGAGGTAATGATTGTCGAGAAGGTCCGGTTTCGTTTCCATACGCCATGGAAACTGGACGTTGACGCTGCACTGAGCGCCTTTGATAGTCGGCCGGGACTTCAAATTCATTTTCTCGCGCAAAGCTCTGGGGTGGTGATGGGGCCGAAGACACGGCGATATTCGGGTTTGGCGATCCATATGCATCTGGCGACCCTCGATTTGGGTTGTTTGGAGGGGAGTACGGTGGGGGAGGTGGTGACAGAGACTCATCTACATTGGCTGTTAGCCAAGAAACTCTTATTTTCCATACCATGGGAAGGAATACCGACCTGCATATGTCCTCTGCTGCGTTGCGACTCGAGGTGCACTGCTAGACTGGTGATAGGGGGGCTTGAGCAGGGCCACCGCCCATGGGACCCCAGTCCTGTGGGTTATAGGGAACACTGTAGCTCGCAGCCTGTCTGGATGCCATTGAGGATGAAGATGACGCAGATCTTCCATTTGCTGGGGAGGCGACATAGGGAGAATGACTCTGTATAAATGGGCTCGACAGCGATGTAGTTGACAAAGGTGTATTCACGGCGTGGAACTGAGGACCGCCTAAGGATGTCGTCAAGAGAGGCGGCTGAACTGCAAATTCTCGACGGCCGGGTGAAGGTTGATTGCTAGTCGTCGACGACGACCAGCCGGCATACTGAGGATTCATCGGTTGTTCGTTTGCCGCATAGTTAGAAGCCGTCCAGCTAGAGGAACAGGAATCAGTGTCGTGCAAATGTCTCGCGTGTTGGATAGGAGACTGAATGCAACGAGAGCCAAGAAAGCCAAGCGTACCTATTCATCGTGGCGTGTCTATCAATCAAGACAGAGCGCGGATTGAGGCCATAATTTCCTCGTGTCGGGCTGGGAGATGGAATAACAACTCGAGAGCGACAGGAGCAGGACAATCTGAGGCTCTCTGTGACCAGGAAAACTGAAATTCTCTGGAGATTCGCCGCAACTGTAGCGGAGAGCTGAGAATGAAAGGGAACAAACCCTCAAACCCTAGGCCATAGGGCCAATTACTGCAGACCCAAGAGCACGGCACGCACTCCACCGAGAGAGGGGGCGATAGCTAATTTTGGAACACAAAGAAGAGTGTAATTCTCCTCGTGGGGAGGACAGTCACAGCGGGGAGGCCCCATCTGCAGCTTTGAGGTTCTCATCACACGCGGACCCGAGTCCGGCGCTTATCGTCGTCGCTGAGAGGCTCAACGCTGTTGTCCCCGCAGACACGGGCCCCGGCCTGGACAAACCAGCGTCCAGCACGACGAATTCGGCCAGTTGATCTGTTTAGAAAGGGTTAAGGGCCTGCAGGGGTCCTGCTAATACAGGGAAATGGCATGAGGATCCCTCCTGTGAACAGTAATAGACTTCATCCTTCTCGAATTGTGCCAGACCCTCATCCTCGCACCAACTTAACTTAGTAGAGAGGGTCTCAATTTAGGGCAAATGTCTTTCAAGAGTCCTTCCCAGGATAGACTCATGAGTGGAGACCGAAGTTACCAGCCCCATGGGGCTTCAACTATATAGGGGCCGCATCGCATCATCCAGTTATCCTAAACATTTACAAGGCTGGCATGGTTCGTAGCATCTCGATCGAGGTACCGCATCGCTACAAGCAGAGTGCTGTGGGCAGACCACACCAAGGTATGCCAGGGAGAGATGACCAGGATACTCAAAAATAGATAGAAATCAAATTGTATTGTTAAGCAATAGTATAAGGCTACTGCACACTAATGCAACCTCGAAACCAGGGAGCTTCCCTGGCCCCAACTCGGCCGGGAAAGTACCGAGGCCGAAGGGCTGCTTGGCATATGGACGATCAAGAGCTGGAGTTCACTGGTCGATATTAGTGTCAAATTCAACACGGTTGCGACCGACAAAAATATGTTTGAAACAAAAAATATCAGATAATATGCCCTGTCACAGGCGGTGGTCATCAATATAAATTCCTTATGTTGACCGTCGTGATAATTGAGTAAATCATCATATTATAAAAGCAAAACAAAACAAAGCAAAGCAAAAGCCAAGACACTCACGTTAGTTGTTGTCGGCCAGATGGGAATCGAATGCCCATCTGGAGATTAGTGTCGAATTCTTCTTCCGCCCTATTCAAAATCCATCAGCATCGGGGACCGGCTGGATATTGAAGGCATCGGCGGTGTGCTTTGGGATCGATCAGACATGACAATTCTCGTCTTGGCCAGCAAGCTGACTTGGACATATGCTTGTCTTTTGGTAAAGTCGATTCATCATGAAAGGTTGAGGGGGAGAGAGAGGATGCGGAGTGACATACACCTACACTCGTGCAAAGGCCGAGGCCAAGCTCACAGCCCATGGAGATCACTGTACCAGATGAATATTAGTCACTGGTTGTCAAATGGCAATAATTTATTATTCAGAGGAAATGTATGTCAGAAAGGCATGAATGGTATTATAAAAGATGTTGTCTGCATGGATAACTCCGATAAGACTCGTCATCTAAAGGGAATCATCATAAAAGATGGGGAAAGGCAAAAAAGAATAACAATATTCGCATACCTCTTGGGATGTTCTACGATTGGATGCAAAATCAATTCGGACCAGCGACTGCTCAATATGATTAGTGACTCGTCATGAAATGATGGTGTGAGTCAATGATGATAATGAGGTATGTCTCAGTGGGCGAGGTTTTCTAGGCCTGCCACAAAATGGGCGTATCCTTCATGACCGGACGTTATAACGACCGTCGGAGCCCAGTGCCGTTTCATCTTCGTGACGGGGTGGAGTGGGTGAAGTGTTTGAATGAGCCGAGGGCTTACCATTCGCAGTGCCGATGAGGGCATTGTGTATCTATCTTCAAAGCAATCAGCATAAATCCAAAATAATTTCCTGGATAAGAATGCAGAGGTATGAATGGGGTTCAGGAATAGCCATTTGTTATCGTCAATGATCCGAAGACCTTGGACGGTAATTTCCAGCGTATATAATACGTGTGCGTTCATCATGTAAAGGTGCAGTAGCGGAGGGGAAATCGCAATAAGAAGGTACTCACCATCAACAGATGTTCAATTGGCGAGATGTCAAGTTCGGTCAAGTTAGTCCTATTCGAGGCCAGTTAGCGTACTGTCTCGGTCCACAACCAGATGTGACAAAATCAGTGTAGGTGTGAAGGTGATCAGCCTGACGTGCAAATAACAGAAGTTTCATTCCCTTTATGGGTCAAAGACTCTAGTTTGAAAATGGTTATAGGTATCATCATATAAGAGAGTACCGTAGAATAGTGTAGGAAAAAAAACGAGACCATCGCTTACCATTTTTGCCTGGTGCTGCTGTCGACAGTCGGTTAGTGACAGAGCAGGCAGTACACCATGGAGAGACCATGGTCAAAACAAAAACACTCAAGCTTGAAACCCAATGGCAAAGACATTGAATGCCAGAGGGGGACTCGCTCTCGGTTGGGGGAAGGGAAAAGTCAAAGTTCGATTTTTCGAGCTTTTCAATGAGCTCCGCCCGGAAGAACATCGAGCCGGCCCTAGCTTCCTTTGTTGACGCCTCAGGCAGAAACCTCGGTTAGCTTATGTCAGGCCTTGCCGCCTTATATATTAGGCACCCGGTATATTGTCCATTTATCAAAACTTTGCTTGTATTAAGAGTGCTATATGCAGATAATTCGAATATTCTATTCTAAGCTTTCGCCTAACCAAGTACGGTGTACCATATCAGATAATTCGCTGACTTAGGATCGCGAAATTCTCTGCTCGCGAGTCCAGAAATGCTGCAAAACAACAAGCATGAGCAGCATGCACACATCAAGCGCAATGGTCCAATTGTACCCAATGAGGTATCGAGGTGCATCGACAGTTTTCCAGACGCTATATAAGTTATTAGCCTTGTTCGCAGCATAGACAATTTGATTCACTTACAAAAGAGGAAGCCAAGCTCCGAAGGTGTTACCAATGGTGTTCATGGCACTGATCACCAACGCGCGCTCCTCTGCGCTGTGAGCACAAATTTCATTGGCCCACGCATAGATGATAGCCGCAATGCCGTCGGCTGTTCCAGAAAGAAAAAATGCGAAGAACTTGAGTCCGACCGGTACGTTCCAGATTGCCAGAACAACACAGGCAAAGATGTTGAGCACCGCAGTAACGGCGATGAGGCTAGCTTTCGCGTTGTATACGTCAGAAAGCACAGCGCAGATAATCGAAGAGACAATGGTAACAGCAGGCGACACCGTGGCGATGGTATTGATGCTTCCAACTGAATACCCTTCTGCCTTCAGCCACAAGGAAAGACCACTGTTGGAGAAAACGCCGTCGGCTTGGGAGAAGAAAAAGGCGAATGCAACGAGGACCCATAGTCGCCATCCCTTCAGAATCTGAAGGACTCTCGGCACGGTGAAAGGCTGACGGGGTTCGCGATTCTCAGATGCCATGCGTTCCTGGGCAAGGAGAATCTCATCTTGGGTTAGGAATCGAGAGCGACATTTGTCGGGAGTGCTAGGTAGCAGACAGAGTCCCATGAAGGCAATTGGAATGGTGCACGCAAAGCCTATTCTAGAATCAGTAAGGCCACACATGGATCTAACACAGGGTAAAGCGAAGCTCACAGATGATATAGAGCCATCTCCAACCTTCAATTCCATACCGCCCATCCAGACGAGCGTAAGCGCCTGCCTGGATGTATCCAGAGCTCATACTACCGACTTGGCTAGCAATGAAAAAGATAGCACCTCTGCGAGAAAGCTCTGAGCGCTTGTACCAACTGCCTAAGTACCATTGTACTGCAGGGAAGAAGAAGCCACCGAGTGCTCCGACGAAAAAGCGCAGGGCATATAGCTGAGTCACATTGCTGGCTTTGTACTGCGCAAGGGTGAATACCCCCCCAGAGTAGGTCTGCTGCCGGGAGGAAATAATTCACTGGACAACGAGTCATCTGTTAAGGATTAGATTCTCTCTCTCTCTCTCTCTCTTCCTCGGCTTGTTGATGAGTCAATGAGACGAACCACAAGTGTCAAAGGTATTTGCATGGTGATGAATCCAACCCTGTGCGAAATGAACATCAGCTCTTGCCCGTGAATAGATCATAGCCATGGGAGTGGTAAGACATACATATAGACGGTATTCAGATAGTTCAACTGATTTCCATATAACTTCAGATCCTCCTTCATCCCACTGACATATGCCGTACTTGTGGCGGACGAATCCAACACCTTTGCCCAGTATGCCAAAAACACAAACACAATAATTAAACCATCCAGTTTGAGAATCAAACGTCGCTCGGCGGGTGTATCAGTTGGCGCAAACCACTGATACCACTTCTGGCGTTCCGATGCCGGGCCAGTAGGTTGTGCGGAGATCTCCTTCAACTGCTCGGCATTGCTCTCTGCAGCCTCGACTGTTTGCGGGGATTTTTCGTGAATGGAAGTCATGATCGCGATTTGCCTTGGACCTTTGCGACTCCTTGGTCAGTATCCTGTCAGACTTTTTTTTTTCGGACAGGGTGAAGCGACGGCAGTTTTGAGTCGTGGCTGTTTAGCCGGAGCACGCCATCGATCGGGAGGATAACGCAGGCCTTCAATGGTGCAAATTGCGACGCTATCGCCAAATTTTGACAAGCCTTGCCGAGCACCCCGCCGATTCGCGGAGACAATAACCTTTGAGCATTGACCGTGGCACTGTCAGTGCAAGCGCCGTGCCTTTGAAACTCGCGAAGCTGGAGTTGGCTCCTTGAGTCGGCAAGGGCGGTCTCATTCCCCAGTCACACGATCACGTCTTATTGCATCGTCAAGTACAAAACGGTATAGCAGTTGCTTCATGTGCTTCAGAATAACATTAAACTAGGCTGTAAAACATATCCATGCTAATATAGACATACTATAACTATGGGGAGACTGCACTTCTTTCTGATGGGGATTCACCTCCCCGCAAAAGAAATTGGGCACACCCGCCGTTCGCTTCACCAACTTCCATAGCAGTACTCGATAGCCCGGAGGCAGGAATTCACATCTAGCTATGTACATAACAACAACTAAAGGAGAAGAGAATTTATTTTCGAATTGCAGTTTCCGAGCCATGGGACAATTGATGTCGGTCGGGATCGGTAACTTGAAACAATATGAATTTGTTCAAATAGATATAGAACAAGTCAACGTTGCCATTTTCTATGTAGGGATATTCAGCAGAGAGCTTTTGTGATGACGGTGACACTCAATAGGATTCCCTTAAATTCGGAATTAACTATTTTGTACCCATGGATCTGCGATCCAATTATGCATAACCTCAGTCTGCGAACTTTATGATTTCGGGTCAGACCGCTACAAAAAGGTATAGTACCCCGAAAAGTATCGAGATTAGCCTAGATCCAGGGGAATACCTAGTGTTTTTTACCATTCTGCTTCGTGTTCCATGGATGAGCCTGTTTTTATAACAGTCTGGATTCGTAGCCTCTCTCTCCTTTTATCAACCACTTTCGTGCCCTTCGTCCTCTTCACGTAGGCCTCATCAACTACTAGTTGATCATGGTGACCCCTTCTCATATTCCAAGGGTTGTTACACCAGGGCTCTACCTTGAACAGTCACTGAAAGGCCTCAACACCATCCGTGACTTAAATTATGGAAAAATTGACTACTCGTCTCGGATACCTCATCATGCGTCCAGGATATAAAGCCCTAGGATCCTTTCCTCGCAGAATTTCCCCCAGAGTTGATATTGTCAGCATCTAACTTTCTTCCATATATTGATCTCGTTTAATTTTCATTTTGCAATCGTCAAACTTTTTGGCTTTTAAGGACGCAAAAAAAGCAACTACCCCCTACTCGAGAAGATACGCAATCAATATTAAGCTGATTAGATTTAAGTTGTAATGAGATGAAACCTTTCGTGGGCCCAAGAGTACTAGAAGCAAGAGCAATACACCTGGAAGCACTTCTAGTATTTCTAATGAAATTTGCGAAAAAAAGATCTAGATCGGTCTCCGGGTCTAACCGCAGTGAAGGCAGAGATTATGTAGTAGATGTGCTCCGACGCTACATGAGATTACTAGTATTGTCCGACCGCCTGATACTATGTACAGGAAAAGCCGAGAAAAGGAGGTATGTCCTCTGGTCAAATTGAAATTGAAATTGAAGAAAAGAGGGGAAGATGAGGGATTTTTCTGGTGACCCGGAAAACGAGATTTTTTTTTTTAACTAGTAGTACGTCGTATTATGTAGTATGTATCTCGTGATGGTCGATCAGGGGGGTTTGTGGTATAGACCGGTCGCCAATTGTGGTTACGGACTTGGAATGATCCGCAACCAAAGATAGAAGCCATTGACTTCCAGGGAATCCACTCAGTGGACAAGGCAGATAAAGAAAAGAAAAAGATAAAAAACTTGAGGGTGCACATGATCCGCAGTGGAGGGATTACATTCTTCCGGGGCCCAGCTGGGGCCGGGTGCTTTTCCCGACGGCGTTCGGCCTGGCGATCGGTTCTAGATGTAGCAGGCTCGGGCAACTTGCCTAGTCGAGTGCCATAGTTAGTACCATAAGGTGTACCATAAGGGGTATTGGCTATTGTGCTGTTCTGCTGTTCTGCCATTCTGCTATTCTGCTCGGTATATAATTAGTATTTCTATAGATGTAGATACTCCATATGTACTCCGTATACTCGTAAACAGCTCTAGCTCAGCCTGAGCTCTCCCGGGCATTCTCGGCAAGGGAAAAGCCGGAGCAAGCAGGGTCACCCGGTCACGCGGGGAAGAATGACGAAAACCAGCGGGACTCGGCTTGAGTGAAGTCACTCCCCCACTCCTTTTAAGTAGTCCGGTTTACCTCCCCTCCTGACGTGGATTTTCCCCACTATATCTGATCTGCCTTGTTCAAGAGCTCGCCACTGTTCCTTGCTGCTGCTCTTTAAAGTCTGCATCTTTCACCGATTGCTGCCGATTTGATTTGATCCCAATTGCTGCTCTCTACATCTCCCTCAACCCCCACCTCTCCCACCCCACCGAGTACGAAACAAAACATCGTCCAAATCGCAATCATGGCTTCCAACCAAACCTCTCCCGTTGGTAACGAGAACATCAATACCGATATCATCACCCTCTCTCGCTTCTTCACCGAGGAACAGACCAAGTATCCCGAGGCCTCGGGTGACTTCACCCTCCTTTGCCACGCCCTACAATTCTCCTTCAAGTCGATCGCCTACTACATCCGACGTGCTTCTCTGATCAACCTGACTGGCCTGGCTGGCTCCTCCAACGTCACCGGTGATGACCAAAAGAAGCTCGATGTCATTGGCAATGACATCTTCATCTCCGCCATGCGGGGCTCAGGCAAGTGCCGCATCATTGTCTCAGAGGAAGAGGAGGAAGTGATCAAGTTTGACGAGCACCCCGACGCCCGGTACGCCGTGGTCTGCGACCCCATTGATGGCTCCTCCAACCTGGACGCTGGTGTCTCCGTCGGCACCATCTTCGGTATCTTCCAACTTCCCGACGAGGTCTTGGGCGCTGGCAAGTCTGTCGGCCCCGAGCAATTGCTTCACCCCGGAACCAGCCTGGTCGCGTCCGGCTTCACCATGTACGGTGCCTCCGCCCAGCTCGTCATCACCATGCGTGGTGGCGGCGTCAACGGCTTCACCCTCGAGAACTCGCTGGGCGAGTTCATCTTGACCCACCCCAACATGCGTCTCCCCACTTCCCGCGCCATCTACTCCGTCAACGAAGGAAACTCCAAGTACTGGGACGACTGGTGCAAGGAGTACTTCAACAGTCTCAAGTACCCCGAGAACGACGGCAAGCCCTACAGCGCCCGTTACATCGGTAGCATGGTTGCAGACGCCTACCGTACCCTCCTCTACGGTGGTATCTTCGCCTACCCCGCCGACTCCAAGAGTCCCAAGGGTAAGCTGCGTATCCTGTACGAGTGCGCTCCCATGGCTATGCTTTTCGAGAACGCTGGCGGTCTCGCTGTCAACTCGCGCATGGAGCGTCTGATGGAGGTTTGCCCCGAGCACATCCACGACAAGAGTGGTGTCTTCCTTGGTTCCAAGGACGAGGTCCAGAAGGTCATCGACATGTACAACAAGTTCCAGAAAAAATAAGCGCTTCTCTTCTGATAGATAATTTGCGCATCACCCCCTTTATTGGAACCTGTATACCCCCATGCGCAGCTCAACCTCATTTCTTCCTTAACTCGCCCTTTTTAAATCATACCTCTATACATCTTTTTCTCTGGGAGTGTTGAGCTCGATGATGGGTTTGTGTTCCTGCTCTTCCATGAGCTATAACGTCTGTTTCTACTTGTCGCCGTTGATTTCAGCGCCCTGGGTTTATTCCGACTTATCGGTTTTGGGGAAAAGTACTACATCGATATAAAAGAATTTCAAAAAAAGTTTTAAAATATCCTACTCCTTTCCACAAGAGTATAGTATCTTTTACTACTAGTAGTAGGTACCATGGGTATGACCTAGTCTATGTCCAAGGTTTAATCAAGGTTGATACAATAAGTCCCGAAAATTCATGAAAATGTATATTCTAAGTCCATACAATACACAGAGACAAGGAAACCCGGAGAATGAAAGAAATCCCGCAGGGATGCTATAGCGAAAGATGCATAGTGTGAAAGAAAGAAATTGGGGGAAAGACCGAGAAGATCAATCGACTGGGTCTTCCTCCAAGAGGGTCTTGAAGCTGAATGGCAAGAATGGAGTACCCTCGCCCATGAAATGCTTGCTCATTGCCTCGACCCAATGCAGACGAAGAGCGTGAAGCATAGCACTGGTTCCTTCCATGACACACAGGACAATGACCTAGTATAAGTTAGCATATGAATGCATTTTAGAAATCGGATAACAGATGGACTTACCGAAAGAACAAACCACATGTAGAATGTTACGACAATCATGATGACACGGACAACAGGGCTCTCGGTCTCGAAGGAACCACCAAGAGTCATGTTCCAAAGCACAATGGAGAGCTGCTGATGAGCCAGCGACAGAGCCCAAAGACGGAGGTATGAAGCAGTGTGGGAGATACAGTTCAGACAAAACTCAATGGTGTGAATGACCTGGTGAATCATTTCATCCCCAAAGACGAACTCTTCGTGCTCCTCATCAATATCCTGTGCAAGCATGGCGACACCCTCGCCGTCACTGGCTAGGCTGTCACGAGCTCCGCCATACCCTCCGTTCGCATCTCCATCTTCGTCAAGAGCGCTGAAGTGGGTTTGCTCTCCGAGTCCGCGGTAGCCAAGGGCACGCGATTTATTGTGCTCGTGGCGAAGCCAGAAGGGCTTGAGGAGCAACATAACAGGAACCTGACAAACAGCGATGAGAAGAAGGATGACCTGCACCGCACTCTGTCCAGAGTAGAGTCGCTCGGTAACTGTGCCGGGACTCAGGAACATGAAAATAAGCATGTTTAGCAGACTTGGGGGAGCAAGGTCAGTATCCTGCCAATTGATGGTCCACTTATAGATGATTGTGAGAGACAAGTAACCGAAGATGGATTGGAAGAACAGCATGCTGGGAACAAAGTTGCCCCAGAGATCGACCTTGGACTTGAAGTGTCGGGCATTGATGTATTGGAAAGTGAGAGCAAAAGTCATGTGGCACCAGCCTAGCAGAATACTCATCTTCATCTTCATACTGTTCGAAAAGAGCAAAGAGTTCTCTGCACCGTGCCAGTTCCAGTCAAGACCAATTGGGAAACGATAGCCCTCTGTGATGGAAGCCTCGACGGATTGACCTGCGGTAATATCCTGAGGCCATTGCCACTGACTGGAAATGAAGGTAAAAGGTCGAGAGAAGATATCGTTGTAGATAAAACCGGTATACATGGAGAAGATACCCATCAACAACATAATGTAACGTCCGTAGAAGAACATGGATGAGATCTCATCCAGCTTTGTGCGTGCCAGTTTCTTCTCAAATAAGATAAGAGTAGATGCAGTCAAAGTCATCAAAAATCCGTGACCAAAATCACCGAACATGACGGCAAAGAGAAAGGGGAAAGTGACGACCGTATAGATTCCCGGGTTGACCTCCGAGTACTTAGGAATACCGTAGGAGTTGACAATGGTCTGGAATGCTTCAGTGAACTTATTGGTCCGGACATAGGTGGGAGGGGTCTTGTTGGTCTGGATCTGGTTGACGATTGTCGGAACAGAGAGTCCGGCACGGTCGTTGACATCTTGGAGGGTCGACTTGATTAAAGCAAGGGAGTTTGTTGGGCACCATGCCTCAGCAATCAAAGTTTTCCGGGCTTGATCATAGGAGAACTTGTTTAGGGTATCGTAGACAGCCTTCTCCTTTTTGACGATGATCATCCAAGCTGCGAGAGACCGGGCAATTTGCGAAAGTTCTGCATCCAGAGTGCTCTTGGTGTTTCGGAGCACATTGGTAACATCGCCCAGGCGAGTGTTGACCTCATGGATCTGGTCACGTCGCAATTCACTGTTCTCGTCGACACCGTACAAGGAAGCACCCAGGGACTCCGAGATTTTGCGAATCTTGGCGAGTATGTTTTTACCGTGAGCGAAAATCACGAACACGTTCTTGTGGATTTCTTCGTTGTTTGTAGGGTCGATGATGGGGTCGGCGATCTCAGACTGGTTCATGTAAAGATTGCCACGCAGTGTTCGCCAGAGGATACGTTCAAAGGCTCCGATGCGGTCACGGGGAATAACACCTGAGACAAATCCAATGTTAAGTTCCGAAAAACTCTGCTGTCCTTGGGTATCTCCATTTACCCCAGCAGGGCCATGCTGCTCAACATCGCGTAGAAGTGGCGCCTCGTCGTTGTCGAAGGATTGGCGGATGTCTTCGGTCTGGGTGTGGGCCTGCGGTTTTCTATCAGTCTCATATACATCGCCGTTAATTATGTAAACCTAGACTGACCCGATCAAAGAAGCCACCAGCTTCTCTCAAGACCCAGCGCCATTCGGCAAGCTCGACCTCGCGCTTCTTCAAGGTCTCGTAGCTATCATTCAAGGAGGCGATGCGCTGCTCAAGGCTCTCGCTGCGTTCGGCCAGCTCATCAATCTCTGAGGCGAGAGGGGCGGCCAGTGTATCCGAGAAGTCGTTCGATGGTCGCATAGTGATGGCAGCCTTCTCCATCTGAGCGTGGAAATATCCTAACATGAAAACAACGAGTTTAGCAGGCGTTTTATGCTGTACAACCAAGTCTTTCACGAAGTAATCGTTCTCAACATACGGAGTTGTCGTTCCACATTATCCAGACGGCGAATTTCCTTGGTGAACGTGCGTTGGAAAGCGTTGGTATCGGGGTTGAGCTAGACAAAACATCATGAACGTCAGCGCATCCTATCACCTTCACATCGCAAGAGGAAGCATTTTCAATTCTGAAAGACACATACATCCCTGAACTGAACCTGGCCAATTTCGCCGAGTGAGCTGACAACCTCACGACCGATCTCGTTGGCGATGTAGAGCTGGGTCAGGCTCATGTCCGACGAGCGGAAAAAGGTATCCTGGGGGGCCATGGTGGACAGAAGGCTTCTTGGAGCCGTGCCTTTCCACCAAATATGCACACCGAGAGGGAAAAGATCTCGAGATCTGAGGGAATAAAGAGGGACACAGATGACGGCGTCGGCTGGGGATCTGAAGCTACCTCCTGGACTCTCTGACCTGGCCGAAATGCACGTGATGTCACGTGTGGCCCATCCACTGCGTCGTCATTCGACAGCAGCCCCATCGATATATTCGAGGTCGAGGTTCCAGGAAGTGTTTCAGAGTTGAGACCCGTGGAGATCGAGTATGGGTGACTATATTTTTGGGTTGGTTGAAGTTCTTTTGACAATGCACTCCGAAGCCTCTCTATTCTCTCGAGGCAACTGATGGTCAGCCTATTCTGGTTCTGGACCTAAGTCTTAACTCCCAATTTATGTCCTCGAATGTTGCAATGATCCAAATGTATCCCGTACTCTATATAGCTATACCATGCATGATGTACATAGGGAGGACCAGATAATCTTGGTTACCTTTCCAAACCGGGGCTTTTTTTAGGGCAACAGATCCAGAACCCTTTCCCCTCTTCCCACTTAGACCCCGCCAGAACTTGACCATCAACCTTCTCTTTTGGGTCCCCTTGCTCTTTCTATTGACATACCAGGGCCTGTTTTACTGTCCTCTTTGGATGCAGTCATTCCATCATGTCTAGAGAAACAATCCCTCCCACGGATGCTCACCCACAGTCTGCTTGTGCTACATGACGCTGAGAACTAACCACGTGACAATTCCATTCAGGCGGTAGGATACTGCCACCAAGCTCCCTATATAATTATAAAGAACAGATTCCCTTTCTCCTTTTGGACATTTGGTCAAATGAAAATATACAGAGAAGATTAGCATGGCCCCTGCACTAAGGATGACACGCTCAATCAAAGAGAAGCTACCAGTTTTTTTTTTTCCCTTACAGATGCTTCATTGAGGTAGGAGGAGTGGCTAAATATTTTGATCGCCTGTTCGAGACTCGGAGCGGGAGTTTCTGACCTCTTTTTTTAATAGTCAGCTACTATCTGCGAGAACTTATTTTTGTATGTTTATCCAACACTTCTATCTATGGATATAAGGGGGAGGTGATAGATTTATATGGGGGGAGATTCTATTAATCTTCAATCAATCGTAGTTGGACATAATAATAGCACCGTGACCCTTATGGTGGGTATACCAGACACTCCGTCCTCTGATATGTATAAGATATATTCGCTCCACCTTTGGGTAGTTATTGGGGAAATTCACATACAACCTGGGAGTATTCAACGGGCCTAGCCTACTACTTTCTGACTCTTTCTTTTTTTGTTACTCAGCTGCTATGTAGTACCTAGGTAGTACACAACCTGTAGCTTAAATATTGGTTCTGCTCTAATCTTGGGGCACTATTGGCCAACTAAATCTTGAAATTAAACCGGATATTTAGGTGTACCTAGTAGGTGCCACTGCCACTACTTAGTAATACTAGTAAGAGAATCTTGGCTATTTAAGTTCCATTCCCCATTCCACTTCCCCCTGTCCTCAAAGCTGGAAATCTTGCAAGCGGGGGAATCCGGGGTCACATCCACTACCCTTTGACGTCATCCCCTCCCCCGAGTCATATGAAAACGTTCAAAGTTCAAGTTCAAGTTCAAGTTTCTCCTCCCGTGAGCCAGTCAACTTTTGTTCCATTCATGAAGCCAAATCTTGTGTGACCACGTTCCAAAGTCCCGATATACCATGTACTATGTACTACATGGTTGAACTCGACCCCAAAAACACACTTTGAGGAACAGGCCGAACCTGAAGCTGCCCAACCTCCCCTTACTGTCCCACCACCCCAGCCAGTTGGCCGCGAACGCGTGGTTTGCCAGCTGTGCACATACACACCGTGAGCCCCGGAGCCACTTAGTTATCACTCAGTACTCATTCAGGAACCCACACGTAACCGAACTAGTGCCTTGGGTGGATGGGCAAGACGGTCCTTCTCCGTTCTCCACGCACTCCTCCGCCATTGACCGCCTCCCATCCGTATCCACTGCAGCTTTACCGAGCTGCGATGGGCGCTTGATCGCCCCTGACCTAGACCCAGACCCATTGCCTTGCACAGTTAAACTCCCGAGCTCGTCAAAGA
Organism: Penicillium waksmanii; assembly: GCF_028829765.1. Taxonomy (NCBI): domain Eukaryota; kingdom Fungi; phylum Ascomycota; class Eurotiomycetes; order Eurotiales; family Aspergillaceae; genus Penicillium; species Penicillium waksmanii. The sequence continues at coordinate 1,886,160 of NW_026643252.1, forward strand.
ATCATCTGCTACTAGTTGAGTTGGCCTCTGAGCTGGTGCTGCTGCTAGTCTACGAGTAGTCAACTCGTCTTCTCGACTCCATTCTCTGAGGGCCCACAATTATAATCACCGTCCCTAACCCCCTCTGCAATATCGCAATTTCCCGCCTGTTGGGAATTTGAGAGACCGAATTCCCGTCCACAGGTTGAAAATCTATATTCCTCGTGCCCTCATCATGGCCTGTCCCGCAAAAGAATTACCCGATGGCCATGGAAGCGTCTATAAGGAGGTACGCTTTTCGCCGACCGCAACACCTATACGCCGCACAAAATCAGTCTCAGGAACTGCCCCCTCGGCCAAGACAAAAAATTACCAGACAAAGAGCTCATGCGTTCCCGAAAGGACCCCAATAATCTTGGATTCATCCTATATTGATCAGTCGCGAGCCCTGCTGGACCGTCAACGAGCCCACTTTGAGGAGGAAAGGAAACTCTTTGCAGAGGAACGTCGGTTATGGCAGAAGGAAAGGATACTCTTGAGAACAAAGATTACAGAACTAGAGTCGTTGTTGAAAGTGCAACAAGGCCAAACAATTTCGCCAGACTCTGCAAAGCCGGCGTTTGGATCGCTATCATATCTAGGTTCTAATGAATCCGCCATACACTCAGCACAAGTATGGGAGGGTTCAAGCCCAGGTGGCCGACCGACAAGGGTCTTCCGTGGTGAGGATGCTATAGACCCTGCTCACATGTCGCCGATCAGTGAAAGGAGCAGTAGTATCCCTCCATCCCTAGACGCGGCACTTTCACCTCAAGCGGGGGCGGCGGACGCTGCCAGCGTGGCCGTTAGTGTACCAGTACCTATCGAGAAGCTTGATAGCAGACTCGATGGAATTATACTCAAATCCACCGCACTACCACCTGGGGTTGTTGCTCGAGTGATCACCCCGCCCTCTCCGTCGCCCCTGGAGACCTCCTCGGAAGCCCCTTCAGCCGCTGCAAGGTCGGACCAGGAACACCGAAACAGTCTTAAGTTGAAGCTGTCAGAACTGGGCCCACCTAATGAAAATCTGGTCCGGAATGCGGGCCACACTCCAATGGCGATCATCGAGGCCGACGTTAGCCAACGGTCTACCAAGGAGCCTTCTCCCATCGAGGAGATGGAGGAGCCCCCGTGCGACGAAGAAGCCCCTCTCGCCCCCGTGGCAACGACCGTGCATCAACCCACCGAGAACAGGATCTCCTATTTCCCCGATCTACCTGAAGATCCAGCCCTGAAGGGGCCCCTGGGTCTCATTAACGACGAGGAGCACGACAATAGTTTCCTAAGTGAATTAGACCAGAAGCTCCTAGACCAGGCGAGGCGGATTCTGTCTCCTGCATCAGACTCTGGGAAAATTGATGAAGACGAAGGCGACGCTGAGCTACCTACCAAGGGGGAGCAGGAACCGGAAATCAAATTCAGGAAGTCAACGAATTTCGGCACGGCCTTTGGAATATCAAGCTATGGAAATTTCTAAACAGACACAGGCCTTTCTCCATTACCAGTTTGATTCTGTGATTTATGGACAGCCTTGCTGGATATGCCATTGCTTGCTACTTTTCATTTCTCTATTTCTATTTTAACTTCCATCTGGCATACATCTTTCGCCATTTATTTACAGCAGCGAAGATACTTCATGATTTGACGAGTTATGCTCAAGATTATGCAATACACACTTTCTATTCTCATTTCCACATGTTCTCTCTTTTTTCTCTCTCCCATCTAATTTCTTACTTCCCAAAAAGAGAAACCCTGGGGTGCGTGCCCTCGGCTCATTGAGCCAGACTTCAACAGAATTGTTTTATGTTTCCTGCGAGTGTTGATATTGATATTCCTTGCATATGATGTGTCAATATTAGCCACTCGCCGACTCGCTGACTGGTTCCATCTCTGCCCTATCTTCGACTCCTGTGGTGACCTCCTTGCATGCTCTCAGGAACCTTTGACCCCGGCCCCACGTGTGGTTCATGATTTCCCATGTTACGCGCATCGCAGCGAAGATCCGGGCCATTGTCCCCTAGTGCAGCCCGCAGTATTTTGGATGGCTCGGGCGTTGGCCTCGTGCATAAGCTTTGAAGATGGTTCGCTTGAAGCTATACCTACTGCAATTCTTGGTACTACTAGTCATTCCCACGAATCGGAACAGCCCTTGACTTTGGGCAAGGTTTGATATCTCTCATGTCGCCTGTCTCTTCTTCATTGGCAACTGCCACACCCCTGGTACCTTGCCGATCGTCGTCCTTGTGGCGCTCTGCAAGAAAAAGCCACCAGGGGCTAGCCCATAGCCTTGCAGCGTCCTGGTTCCTGTTTGGCCCTTGGCTCTCCCCACGGTGCCCCTCGGATGCGCCAGGACTCAGAGGCTCTTCAGAACCTACATAAAGGCGACTGATTTCGGTCTGAATGATTCTTTTCATCATCCACTTAACAGCACAGTTTCAAACAGTCACTCTTTCTCTCCCATTATCTCCCACTCTCGTTCTCGGAGCCAGCTCCCCAATCCTTCGTTTCATCTTCCAACCAACAATCTTTTCATACTCCCAAATCAATTCCAGCTTTACGCTTTCACTTCAACACCACAACAATGCCTTCTACCACTTTCACTCTTTCCTCCGCCCTGTGCCTTATTCTGGCCGTTGGCCCCGCCTCCGTCTTCTCCGCACCTCAGCTGGTAAGTCACCGCAGCACATGGGTCTACCTATCAAAGCGGAGATCACCAACTAACAACAAACAGCCTGGTCTCCCCATCCTCGGCGGTGACCATGACGCCGAAACCGGCCACAGTGAGCACGATGCCGGAGCCGGATACACTGTCGGTATTCCCGATGGTCCTTCCGTCAAGTTCGGTGCTGGCGTCCACAGCGAGCACAACGGTCCTTGCGGGCCCGGTGCGAGCAGTGTGCACAATGCAGGCGCTGGCTACGAGGTCGGTCAACCTGATGGTCCTTCCGTCAAGTTCGGTGCTGGCGTCCACAGCGAGCACGACGCTTACCCTTGCCCTGAGATCGTCGAGGCGGTCCCTCCCCCCGGCTACCGTTGTGATTCCTCCTACTGTTCAGACCCCCCCCCTGCTGTTGAGGCTCCTCCTGCCACAGAGACCTATATGCCTTCTTTCATCCCTCCCACTTATACTACACCGATCAACATTCCTACCATCACCACCCCCGCTGCTTACGTTATTCCTACCCCGGTCTCCGCCACCTCGACCCCTCTGATCCACTACCCGGTGCCTTCCTCTACTCCTCCTTCGCAGCCCATGTTCAACTCTGCCTCCGCTCTGGTGCCGAGCTCAGCCTTTGCCATCGCTCTCTCCATAATGCTAGGCGCCTTCGCCTAAGCGTCGCAAGCATGCAGTGATCATTGATAAACGAGTTGATTGACCATGATTAAGATCCCAGTGATCTTCCGCTGCACATTGTTTTCTTTATTGCTTTCTTTTTCTTTCTTCCAAGTTTTTTGTCCTGTATGATTCCATCAATTTCTCGGTGGAACCTATTATCATCTGTACCTTTGACCATCTCTTCTTCCGTGTCATCTTTTGTTTCCGCTTATTTACCATCTTTTAGTGGGCTCGTCCACTGCTGCTTGGGTGGGCGATGGCCGCATTTACACACAAACACAACCAACAGATATCTGCATGTATCTCGGGCTGACATATGAGGGCCATGTTACTATCGAACGTTCTGCTTTTTACTTTATTTGGGGAGGGAATTGGCTTGGGATGGAATGGGAGTCCGGGCGTGCGGCTTTGCACTCATTATTTACAATTTACTGCTGTTTGCCATTTCTAAGTTCTATCAGGCTTGAATACATTGCATCTTGCCCTTACATTGTGGAAACCTAGCTTCGCTCTAACCTTGTTTTCCATAATTGCCGTGTCGTGTCTAAGACCTACAAGGTCCCCTGTCGCCGTAAGTCAACTTTTGCGCAAATACCATCCAGTCGAAAATTTTCAATTGAAGACCATAAGCTTAATTCCTGTGCAGTTTCGAGTCGGTTTGTCAGCTAGGAAGCCACTGATCAGAAGCGTGCTTCTGGTCATGTCGTATGTTTCAATGCTCACCCCATACCTAGTGACTGGGAACTGAAGGTTGTCGGCGAGTACGGTCTCTGCAACAAGCGTGAAGTATGGCGTGTCTAGCTTACCCTCTTCGAAATTCGTTGTGGTACTTTCTGTCTTCTCTCATTTAAAAGTCTGCAATGATTCAAGGTTTCGAAAAATGGTGGCCCGGGGTCTGAGGTAGATCAAGCTAAACTTACGTATGCACTTGATAGTATATTTATGATATGCTCTTTCTATTGGTGGAGAGAGCATACCCCGCTGACCTGGGGGTTTGAATGGTTGACTCGCGGAGAAAGGACGCTAGGGATTACTGGTGGTCTCTAGAAAAGTGTTCAATCTGTCCAGGTGGTAGATGTGATGAATCATTGCTGCTAGCAGATTCTACAAGAACGAAGCACTCCGAATGTTGTCCTGGTATATGCAAGGTTGTTATATGGCTTATATGCAGCTACCGATTTGGTATGATTTTATGTGGAATTTACTTGGAAGTTTTGAAAGGAACAGAGCCCAAAAAGAAGAAGAAAAGCCAGAATAGATTGAGTGGCAGCAAGTCAACGCCTATCATGTCATATCATGCGTTATCACGTATCCAGAGCCCTAGCGCAGAAGGCCCATCCGTTATGCTCACAGCCCAACTCTAGCCGAACCCATGCTTTGTCTCCGCCCAAATGCTGGCATATGCCCTCCAGAGGGTCGATTGGGCTGCTAAATGAAGAAACAAGAGAAAGGAAAGGAAAACCCCCTCCATCTTATTATACTCCCATCGTAAAGTCGTGCTCGATACCCGGTGTCACGCTGGCGATGAATTTCAGAAAAACGACCAAGTACTGATCCACCCGGATGGCGTTCTGTTCTTCCTCATCGGCCTGCAGGACCTCCCACTCGTCCCCGCCTTGCTGTTGCTGGTCACCTAGTGATAGCCCCTTTGTTTCATCCACGAGACCTTCAAGACCGCCGTTAGCCTGGAGGACGCGGTTTGCTTCTTCGCGGGATTGCGTTTGCTTGAGCTTTTCTCGGCGGAGCTTGAGGGCTGCGTCGGCGCGGTCGAGGAGTGTTTTCATGACTGAGGCGTGGCGGCAGGGATGAACGGTTGCCATCTTTATACTGCCGTCGAACCAGGGGAAGTCTTCTAGTGTCACGGTCTTGTCTTTGTAGTCGCCGACGATATCTTCCATCATGAGGTGCGGCGGGAGGGGCTCTGATGGTGATAAATAGCCTGATAGATAGAGGCGGGGCGTGCGATAGAAGTTGGAGTATGTGATATAGAGGGTGTAGGTGCGGAGTGGTCTGGTTGGTCAGATGCTATTAGTACTTGAAGATACCGGTGACACAAGAGTTGAAAACAAGAGAGCTGTCTGGGTTTAAAGGCAGCTAGAGAAGGAGGAGGAGGAGCAGATATCACGTACTGTGTTGTTCCGGATTGCCCAACTGGCTCACGGATAATAGCCTCCTCGTCATCGTCGTCGTCTTCCATATCTGGAATCTCATCGTCGTCTTCTTGGTCGCCCAAATTCCCAGAATCATCGACTGTCCGCACATCCCGGATTCGTGCTTCTTGTTCGCTCCGGTTCGCTGCAGAGTCACGACCGCCACCGGTTCTCAACCAGCCATCGTCCCCATCCACAGTTGTGGCACCCTCCCCCTCCCCTCCAGATAACATGTCCCTCACTAGCTCATCTTCGGTGCCCGCATCGCCAGCGAAGTTATCGTTCAACCGGCGATGGCAAGGGACACCGCGGGTAACGAGAAACTGTTTGCCTTCTGGCAGATAAGAGACTCTCTTTGCCGGGCTGGAGGCATCAGCCCAGGACCACGTGGGGAACTTATAGACCAGATAATCGCCCGCAAGCACGAATTCCTCTGGGGTGATTTGGCCGGTATTGCGGAAGGTAGAGGTTCGAGAGACAGGGGCGAGGCGATCTCGCCAGGTTGATAGAGTAGAATGTAAGATGTTCATTGTGTCTATGTGCTATTGAAGCGTGTGAAAAGAGAGGTAGATGCGAGATGGAGATGCAGTGAGATATGGGACAGTGGGGGGGGGTAACCTTGATAAGCGGTGGAGCACATGATCGGCCCCGCGTGAGCTCATCCCATCCCATCACAACCGTCAAAATCGAATCGGCCGCCGTCGCCTCCCTCCACCTGATTCCAGCGGCCTGATGCCGTTGATGCTGCTCAAAGTGGTCTCAAAGATAACGTGGCGCTCTCTGCCATGCAGGTGATGCATGAAGCATCTCTCCCACTGGAAGATCTATGGTTAGGTGGCCAGCCGTGGCCGATACTAACTCGGCCTCACGGGTTCTCCAAGGTTCCCATTCCAAGTGGCCAGCGTCTGCCTCTCCGGGTTATATAGTCTATTTATTGACACCCAATGTGCCTGAGAGCCCCATGCGCTCCCGAATCTGGAATAATCCAAGCTTAGGCTTAAGATTTCCAACTCATTCACCCTCCTGCATCATTTGACTGCGCTCGATCTCCGCATCTACTTCTTCAACCACCAAAGGAATGGGCTTTCCAGGACCCTTCCACTTTTCCGTTTCAGCACGCATGAAACCTTCCGTACTCTTCATTCCGACCACCAGGAACCCAAGCTCTTCCCGATCGACATCGAATACCTCCCACCATTCACCATCGACCAGCTTGCAATCCTGTTCCCGCGAAGCAAGATAGATGGCCGCTACGGCCAGGGCATTCGGCTGATGTGTGACGTAGAGTAGTTGGGGGGGAAAACAACGCGGAATTCAGGTATTCGACAGTTCGGCGGGACACGGCGGAGTCAGTGACTCCTAGGGTTTGGAGGTAGGTGAGAGCGATAGTATGAGGGAGGGCAACGTGAGTGTCGAAACTGAGGGTGCGGAGGATGACGGACTCGATGCGAAGTAGAATTAGGCGCGCAGACTGGTACCCGCCCTCTGTAAGGGTGTAGCTGTCCGCGGATGGCGGCTGCTTGGGCGCCCCGCGGGGGTTTACAAACCACAGCGGAGAGGCCTCTTGCGAGAGAAGCAGTGTGTAGACATTGAGAACTGAGCGCGGTGAGGTGGGTTGAAAGGATAATTTGGCTGTCAGGTAGAGAGCAGCGGCTGATACATCCTGGCGAGGTTGGAATTCAGATTAGGCGCGAGGTCAAATAGACAAGGAAACGAGTCAAGAAAGACTGAAGGAAGCTTGCTCACCTTGACAGAATAAATGCGCAAGCTGCCCCCATCAGCTCCGAGCCAGAAGCGCGTAAATATAACAATTGCCTGTGCGATGATATCTTGCGACAAATGCAAGAGCACGCCAGCGGCCTGTGTTAATTGTGTGCCGGCGCAGCGAATTGAAGCTTCCAGGTCGGAGGGAACGCCATCGATCAACGAGGAAGAAGCCGAAAGCTGCTCTGGGGTGGCAAGAGCATTGGAAAGATGCGTGAGGCCGGGGTTGGGGGGTGCCATGACGATGATGACGATGACGATGGTCGGGATGTAAGAAGGAAGATTTCCTATGCACGGAACGTGGGATCGGACTAGGATCGGATTAGGAGAAGCGGAGCTTCCTCGTGCGGCGAACTTATGTAGTACAGTAGTATTTGGTTCCGATCTTGATAGGACTGCCAATGCCGTGTCTTCCACTTCTTTGCCGTCGTGGATTTGCAATTCCACCACAGTCCACTGAAGAGGGGAAGTCGAAAGAAGACTGGAGAGAAGATTCCATGGAGGTGGAGTTGCTGTGTGGTTGGTGGTGGAGAACTCTTGAAGCCACCAGCCACCAGCCACCGCTATTTCATACTTCCCAGCCTTTTTCTTTTGTTTGGCCCAAAGACGCGCTGCACAGGGGGGGAATAAAACAAAACAAAACTCAGAAACAGGAACTAGACCAAAACAACTTAGATTTGAGGGCTGCCACAGGACCCTGAAACATCTTCGACACATCCCATCTCCATCTTCCCCCTCCCATATCCAATCTCCCTGACTTCACCACACCTCGACCCTTCAAAGGGAGTCCACTAGTCCACTCGCCCTCCTCCACCTTTCAGGTTGCACATTGCACACCACCAAACGCCACACCAACCCGATTCGACGTGGCATTACAAACTCGCCCTGTGTTTCTGTCCCAAGGCGAGCTCCCCCGTCGTCATGTCCTCCCATCTCTCCTCTTCGATCTCCCTACATTCCGATGACTCCCAGGGGCCTCACACGACCGTTGCCTCGTCGCCCCCAAAACCGTCGATCCCTTTAGCCTCCCCGGAGAACCGTTTCCACAGTCTGCCCTCCCACCGTCGTGCCAATACTGAGTACATCTCGCGACCCCCTATCTTCGAGGAAGACCTCTACGATCCAACCTCATCCGACGGCTCGTCAAAACACTCTTTGGGCCCATCACCCCTCTCTTGGACCGATACCTTCCCCAAAAAGAAACTTGAAGCAAGAGCCAGGGTCCTGTCGGATTGGTTCCAGGGCAGGTCAGATCCAGTCAACTTGGGAATCGCTCCGCGTACCAGCGGACTTGCCGACTCGGACGAAATGGATAAACCCCGTCTCACCAGCTTACACTCCTCCCACACCCGGTCAAACTCAGGCTTTACATTCTTCGGCCTACGAAAACAAGCAGAGGAGAAACCGCTCCCTCCAGCTCCTGCCGACGACGAATTCCTCAATCTCGATATCGATGCAGCCCTATCGCTGCCCAACTCTGATGTCGATAACGAAGATGCACTCGACAACCTCCGAGAACAAGCTAGCACCGTCTTGCGAGAGATGCAAGAAGCCTACAAGGAAAGGACCTTTGCGATGCACCAAGCCTTAGCCGCGAAGAACCAGAAGCAAGAGGAGCTCGAGGAAACCCGGGCACGAGCTGACCATTTAAGGATGCAGCTTGATGGAATGGCGGCCAAGGTCCTCGACCAGGAGAAAGCCATGAAGGCCATGGCCGAGGAACTGGAACAAGAAAGGCACATGCGTCAACAGGAGGAGAGCCGTAGTCGCAGTCGTACGATGCGCGCGATTCCTCCTGACGAGGAGATCCCATCCCTCGTCCTCCAGACTCCTCATCGCGGCAACAAGCGTGCAAGCCACGGTACCTTAACCAGCGACTCTGGCTTCGAGTCCGGAGACGAGAGTGTGGCCGACAGCGTATTCTCACACAAGGAGGGCATCGAGTCCCCTACATCAACACTTACCGCGCCATCTCCCAACCTGTCCCAGGTTGTTCTGTCCAATCCAACCGTCACTCCTACCCCAACTCCCGCCATCCAGAAGAATCTTGTCAAGGTCACAAGCACACCCAACCCGGCGCGGTCGTCAGCTTACGACCGTGTGATCAAGGGGATTGCTTCGACGCGCTTGGGAAGCTCTTTTGTCGGCAGCACCGGCAACCCAAACCAATGTGGCAACTGTCATGGCGTGCCAGCTTCCGAGGCCTGGAGTGTCATGGGTATTCTCAAGGATGAGAACCGAGGGCTGAAGACTCGATTGGGCGAGCTTGAATTGGTGATTGATGACTGCATTGGTCTTGTTGGTCCTTGAGCGAGGCTCGGACGAGATGTGTTTGAAGGAATTTGGATAAATATTTTGGGTGAAGATCTCTCGCAAAGACCTGGTGTCTATATAGAATAGCGGGGGGGATGATCTTATTTTGATGTTTTCTTTTTTTCACTACTATGAATATTCCGAATCATCAGATAGAATAGCCCGTGAGTCCTGGGCAATAATAAAGGGTTCTTCAGAATGGTGTGCTGAATATAGAGCTTGATACGATATGTTGTAGACCCTGTGCTAATGTGGGGATAAGCTCGGGGGGTGCTACCCTGGGGTACACACACCCACAGCTTAGGGGAGAATCTCGAAAAAAGTAGAAAATATCTTTTTAAAAAAAAAGAATTGAAAAATTGAGTGATATCAAATCTTCCAACTGTTTGACGCTATTTCCATTCAGGGTGAGTCAATGGAGGGGGAATTAAAAGGGGAGAGAGAAGTGCATCCAGAGTGGTGGCCAAGTGGCCTTAGTTGAATTAGCGCGAAGCGAAAAGTGGCCAGCGAACCTCTTTCTGTGACTTTCCTTCCCTTCCCCCCATCTCCCCCCAACCCCCATCCTCCTTTTCCTTTCCTTTTCATCTTCCCCATTCCACTCCTTTTGCTGGCTCCCAATTCCAGCTTCCTCTATTTCTTTTAAGACGGATTGGAGGGAAGACTGTCACAATGAGCGGCCGTGAGTTTCTTCCCAGCCTGCCAGCACGCGATCGATCGTCGCAACTCATCTTGCTTCGGATCACCCTCAATGGACTCGCCCATACTGACAACCATGATTAGTTCGCTTCCTTGACTTGATCAAGCCCTTCACGCCCCTCCTTCCGGAGGTGGCGGCGCCTGAGACCAAGGTGCCCTTCAACCAGAAGCTGATGTGGACGGGTGTACGTTGCTCCAAATTCGAGAATCGACCGTGTTTCGTGATCCGTGTTCAATGCTGACCTCAATCTCGTGTATAGTTGACTCTGCTCATCTTCCTGGTCATGAGCCAGATGCCTCTCTATGGTATCGTCTCCTCCGACACCTCGGACCCCCTGTACTGGCTCCGTATGATGCTGGCCAGTAACCGTGGTACTCTGATGGAATTGGGTATCACCCCTATCATCTCCTCCGGCATGGTCTTCCAGGTAGGTGATATCAATTGGTTTGTGACGAGCCGATAGCATTGGAACTGACTGTCAATTTTCCAGCTCCTTGCCGGTACCCACCTCATCGACGTCAACCTTGACCTCAAGACCGATCGCGAGCTCTACCAGACCGCCCAGAAGCTGTTCGCCATCATCCTGTCCTTCGGCCAGGCCTGTGTGTACGTCCTGACTGGTCTCTACGGCCAGCCCAGTGACCTTGGTGCCGGTATCTGTGTTCTGCTCATCGTCCAGCTGGTTGTCGCCGGTCTCGTCGTCATTCTGCTCGATGAGCTCCTGCAGAAGGGTTACGGTCTGGGCAGTGGTATCTCGCTGTTCATTGCCACCAACATCTGCGAGTCGATCGTCTGGAAGGCTTTCTCCCCTACCACCATCAACACCGGTCGTGGCCCCGAATTTGAGGGTGCCATCATTGCCCTGTTCCACCTGCTCCTCACCTGGCCCGACAAGCAGCGTGCTCTGTACGAGGCCTTCTACCGCCAGAACCTTCCCAACGTCATGAACCTTCTGGCTACCCTCCTCGTCTTTGCCGCTGTTATCTACCTGCAGGGCTTCCGCGTTGAGATCCCCGTCAAGTCCGCCCGCCAGCGTGGCATGCGCGGCTCTTACCCCGTCCGCCTGTTCTACACCTCCAACATGCCCATCATGCTCCAGTCGGCTCTGTCCTCCAATATCTTCTTGATCTCCCAGATGCTGTACTCTCGCTTCTCTGATAACCTCCTTGTCAAGCTTCTCGGAGTCTGGGAGCCCCGTGAAGGTTCTGCCCAGCTTTTCGCTTCCTCGGGTATTGCCTACTACATGTCCCCTCCTCTGAACTTCAAGGAGGCTCTTCTCGACCCCATTCACACTGCTGTCTACATTGCTTTCATGCTTGTTGCCTGTGCGCTCTTCTCCAAGACCTGGATTGAGGTCTCCGGCTCCGCCCCCCCGTGACGTTGCCAAGCAGCTGAAGGACCAGGGTCTCGTCATGTCCGGCCACCGTGAGCAGAGCATGTACAAGGAGCTCAAGCGTGTTATCCCCACTGCCGCCGCTTTCGGTGGTGCCTGCATTGGTGGTCTGTCCGTTGCGTCCGATCTTCTCGGTGCTCTTGGCAGCGGTACTGGTATCCTGCTTGCCGTGACGTAAGTTGACTTCTCACACATAGCAAAAGAAAAAAAACATCTACTAACACTTGACTTAGCATCATCTACGGATACTTTGAAATTGCCGCCCGTGAGGGTGACATCGGTGCCGGCCTCAAGGGCCTGGTCCCCGGCAGCTAAATTAACGAGACTGTTCTCCAAATTTCACGAGCAGTATGACGAAGGATTCTTTTTTCCCTTTTTGAATCTTTTGCCTTTCTCCGTTTAGTTCTGTCCCAATTTTCTCCTTTTTTTAATTGCCGCTATTCTTTTATACAATCCTTGGGAAAATGAATTGGTGTGCAAATGTCATGGCGTGGGAACGGGGACTAGTTTTCTCTTTGCTAGTTTGACGGTCCCGCTGAGAAATAGTTGAAGTGCCCTTGTAGAGAGGGGGCCTGTAACCATATTTTACTGATGAAAAACCAAATCAATTTCTTGTGATCGATCAAATGAACGTGGCCTTGGTAGAGTAGAGAGTAGCAGTCATGTATGTACTCAAGAGTAGCCAAGTCCTTCAAGTTCCGGCGGACTTGTCCTCGGTGAGTGGAATCGGCGCGGCAAAGTTTAATGGTGAATGAGAGTTACGTTGGTAATTTTCTCGTCCGAGTGCCAGTAGAGTAGTCAGTAGTTACTACTAGTATGTACTCTGTACAGCGAGGGGAGTGTCTTTCCTCTTGTAGTTAGTATAGGAGATCATGATCAGCCGACCACTACATTCCTGTATACTGTAGAGTATACCGTAGTATACGACCTATCATGATGAATTCTAGAAGATGTATGTAACATAGTTACTAGTACTAGTACCGTGACGATACAATACAATACACATTCTCCTCGGGTAACTCCTGCACGAGCTTAAATCGCGAGGGGCAGCCCCGCCGAGGCCTGAGGCGACCTTTCGGTACAGGGTTGGCGGGGAACTTACTTATCGTTTTTGACTCACTCTTCTTCCTTCTTAATCCCCTCAATCCCTCTCTTTCCCTTCTCGTCTTCTTTCGTTCTATCTTAATTTCCAAATCCACCTCCTCCTTCACAATGGCTCAACAGAACGGTTCCTCCGGCAATGACTTTCTCGTCAAGGCCGGCCTTGCGCAGATGCTCAAGGGTGGCGTAATCATGGATGTGGTCAACGCTGAGCAGGTAGGTTTACAACATCCTCTGTCGCCAATTGCCAATTGCCCTCGATTGTCTTGACTAACATGTCCTTCTCTTTTTCTCTCTATAGGCTCGCATTGCTGAAGAGGCTGGTGCTGCCGCCGTCATGGCTCTCGAGCGTGTCCCCGCCGATATTCGTGTCGAGGGTGGCGTTGCGCGCATGTCCGACCCCGGCATGATCAAGGAGATCATGGCCGCCGTTACCATTCCCGTCATGGCCAAGGCTCGCATTGGCCACTTCGTTGAGTGCCAGGTACGTTTTACCATTCCTCAGAACTATAAGAAAGAGAAAGAAATTCCCGGGGGCGGCGGATAGAGCACTCCAAAGCGGGGGGGTATAGAGAAAATCTAAAACTAACCATCCCACCCTCCTTATAGATCCTCGAGTCCATTGGCGTCGACTACATCGACGAGTCCGAAGTTCTGACCCCCGCCGATGACGTCTACCACGTCACCAAGTCCCCCTTCAAGGTCCCCTTCGTCTGCGGCTGCCGTAACCTCGGCGAGGCCCTGCGCCGCATCTCCGAGGGCGCCGCCATGATCCGCACCAAGGGCGAGGCCGGCACCGGCGACGTTGTCGAGGCCGTCAAGCACATGCGCACCGTGAATGCCCAGATTGCCCGTGCCCGTGGTATTCTTCAGTCTAGCGCGGACCCGGAGCCCGAGTTGCGCGCTTTCGCTCGTGAGATCGAGGCCCCCTACGAGCTTGTCCGCGAGTGTGCTGAGAAGGGCCGTCTGCCCGTTGTCAACTTCGCCGCTGGTGGCGTTGCGACCCCCGCCGATGCGGCGCTCATGATGCAGCTGGGCTGCGATGGTGTCTTCGTTGGCTCGGGTATCTTCAAGTCTGGCGACCCCAAGGCTCGTGCCAAGGCTATTGTCCAGGCTACTACCCACTACAAGGACCCCAAGGTCCTCGCTCAGGTTTCTGAGGGTCTGGGTGAAGCTATTGTTGGAATTAACGTGTCGCAGATGCCTGCTGCTGACAAGCTCGCTGGTCGTGGCTGGTAAATTTCTTTATTGAGATTGTGTGTTGATAACCTTGCCTTGTCTTTTTTTCATTTTCGCCTTCGGTGTTTGCTGGAGGGCACATTCAAAATTTCTTTTGTACATGAGCCATGAGCCGATGTCTATGATAGCTATTTGCATGACGGATACACAAAATTCTAGATTGTTTTTTTCTCTATCCTCGCGATATACAGCAATTGTAAACACCTGGTATATCTGCACTTGGCCGGAAAAAAAAGGGTATGTACTGGTAGTAGTTCATCGATGTAGTCCAACTAGCCAGTCGCCACAATCCCCGATCTAGACTTCCCCGCCACCAAAAAGAATCTTGAACCATGTCCTCAGTAGCCGTCGCCTCTTCTGAACCAATATTCTAGACACCAAGAAATCAATTGCCAGCCCCAATACGCTAACATCCAAAGTCACACGACGTGCGGAATCCAAAATGTTAGTTACACCATACCCTACGGAGAAAGTGGCAGATCACCGGCAACCCATCCGACAGATCCCAAATCTGATAGGCTCTCCGCTCCGAACCACCGATCACTGAACGCCCTGGAGAGAGCAAGATACTCCCCGGCCCCTCCCTTTCCCCCCCCAAAGCTCATTGTGGTAATCGATTGATCACCGGGGCCTCCATCTTCGCTTCCGCACACTTCTTCCAGAATGTCCAATCGGGATTGACTAACCTCCGTACCGAGTCTACCCGTTAGTAAGTGGGGTCCTCTACTCTAGGCCACTCTTTTTCCGCGTTAGGAAGGTGTATTGTATATACTGATACGACCGCTGTGGTAATTTATGTTTATGGGGCCACAAATGCACCTGCGTAGGTGAGTGAGGTTGTTGACTCACATACGCCTGTGGGGGTAGTATGGTAGAACAGAGGCTTCTATTCTGGCTCGCTCCAGGGCTGTTACCGCCAATGACTATGGGTCTTCCTGAATTACCCACTGAGATCCTGTTAATGATTGCGTGTTGTCCTTCGCAGGAGAGTATACCGAGAGCTTCATGAAGTCCTACCATTCTTCAATGCTCAATATCTCCATGCATTGGCATTATTATTTGCGGTTGAGCATAATCTCCCTCAAAATGTTCAACATCTGTTAGATGACTTGGAAATTGCTCGTACTCGGCCTCACTGCCTCCCGAACGACCTCTATCGAGAGATCATACGTGAGAAACGCCTCAGTCGGGCCGAGAAGCGCCAATCCGAAGATGTGAGTGGAAGTGCAGGTGAAGAAAAAGAAGAAGACAACTCATATTTCTCGTCATACAAATTATGCGAGACCCTCAAAGAGAGAAGACGGAATGAACATTCAGAATGCAGAGATCCCTACTGGGAAGATATCTACGCCAACCGTCTCTCTTTGCGCGGATATCGTATTTCGGCATTTGAGAATATCCAACACGCCTTAATGCTAGCTATTCAACGGGCCCAGGTCGATATCGTTATCATTTTACGGCAATTCGGCGCAGAGCCTAATTTCTATCGCGGTCGTGGCCGCGTATATCCACCGCCCAAACAGATCGACTGGGAATCAAGGCCACCTCGGAGACTGGGGCCGGGTTTGCCCCCATTATTTATGGCGGTACGAGGTGGAAATCTGGTCAAATTACTGCTCGATTCTGGGGCTGATCCGCAGCGACACGATCTGTCGAATTTATATCGTGCCGTGGAGGATCATCGTCGAGATATCATTCAATCTGTGTTATTAAATCTTGATGTTCGGTCTCAAAAATCCGTACTGAAACTGGTGGCTCTACGGAATGATTGTCGTTTGATTGAGTTTCTTATAGATGAGGGATTGAACGTTGCGGAGCAAGGACATGTGGGGTTATATGTGGCTGAAATGAAAGGCTACGAAGATAATACCAGATTGTTAAGGCTTCGTGGTGCAACTCTCTTTGCGCTCTCCGAGGATGATAACATGAATCGGGGGGGAGGAAGACAGAGATGGAACGTATCGCCGTCCTTCCTGTTGGTGTTTTGTTTCAATCGAGGATGAGGTACTTGAGGATGAGGATGATGAAGTCACCGAGGACTAATTGGATGAAAATCCTCATATCTATTGGATATCTGAACTTTCTAAGACTCTGTCTGATATTCGGGCAGCCCTCTCAGGCATTAGATTCCTATTATCGGAATTGGTTCCGGGATCCGTTTTCGGAAATTCCTAAGTTTCCGGGAGGGTTCTGCTCCAGTCTCTGATTTACTCAGTTCACTGGCTTTTCGTACTGTCCGCACCATTAACTATCTAAGTAGCAATACTATTTTGCATTCGATTTGGTGGAGGGTAAGGTGGCATAGCTACTTGCTGCTCGAAATTGCGATCTGTCTTACGGACAGGTATCAGTTTTCGTAGTTGGTAGTTCTAAAAAGGACTACCCAGATGAGGCAAATACTTCAATCAAACTGATTGTAAGTTTCAAGCAAATCTCTCTTGAGTGCTCACATACTAGTATAGTATATGCTTTCGAGGTCTGGAGTAGCTCACACTCCACCAGGTGCGCTCGGGCCACTCTAACCACGCTTCCCCCCAAGCCAATCAAGGGATACTTAAACACTAATCACCCCCCGTCCTCGAATCAGCAACAACGTATTCCTCATACTCTTGACGGGCCTTTTCAACCGCAGTAATTATGGCCAAGCAAATCTCGACACAAGAAATTACGAAGCATGCTCATGAGAACGATATCTGGATCGTGGTGAATGGGAAAGTTTACGACGTGACTGAATTTGCCCCGGATCACCCTGGCGGTGCCGAAAGTACTATGAATATTACAGATCCCCGCGTTCAGAAAACCCCCCGGCTAACTAACCGTCAAAGTTATTTATCACTTCGCTGGTCGCGATGCATCTCAGAAATACAATAGCACGCACTCTCCTTCGTTGATCAAAGATATCAACGACAGTCTCGTTGGGGACCTAGATACGACAACCATCACAGAACAATGGCGTGGACAGAATGAAACTCCCACGTCGACAACGACAGCCTCTGAGTCTCAGCTCTATCAGAAGCCGACACTCGACGACATCATAAATCTGGATGATTTCGAGGCCGTGGCCAAGAATACTTTCAGTCCCAAATCATGGGCATATCATAGCGGCGCAGCCAATGACTGCTTCACGAGAGACGAGAATCGCGACTTCTTCCGGCGTATTTGGCTACGGCCGGCAATCATGCGAGATGTTTCGAGGGTAAACACCCAGTCAACTCTATTTGGATGCAATCTTGACATCCCAGTCTTTGTCGCACCTGTTGGCGCAGCCAAGATGAGCCACGAAGAAGGCGAACTGCCTCTCGCGAGAGGAGCTGCCTCATCAGGAATCATTCACTGCATTTCAACAATGGCTTCCTATTCTCTTGCCGAGATTCTTGACCAAACCCCTTCCCAGGCTTTCTACCAACTCTATATCAATACAGATCGATCCAAGACAGAAGCTCTCGTCCGCCTAGCCGAGAAATCCGGAAAAGTGAAAGCTCTTTTTGTAACCGCTGATTTGCCAGTTATGTCAAAGCGCGAGGCAGATGAGCGAATTAAGCTTGATGAAGGTACCCAGTGGATTAATGTCGCCAAGGACAACAACAATAACAACAACAACCCGACAGGGAAGAAGAAGAGTGCAGGTCTGGCAAAAGCCAACAGCTCCTTTATCGATTCGACTCTGAATTGGGATGATCTGCGCTGGCTGAGGAGTATTTCGAATCTTCCTATAGTACTCAAGGGCGTTCAGCGGGCTGAAGATGCTATCCTAGCAATGAGAGCTGGGTTCGATGGCATTGTCATCAGCAACCATGGAGGACGGGCTGCAGACACCACACCCCCGACAATCCTAGTTCTTCTAGAAATTCACCGATACTGCCCTGAAGTATTCGGCAAAATGAAGGTCCTTGTGGATGGAGGGTTCCGTCGCGGCTCGGATATCGTCAAGGCAATTTGCCTTGGTGCATCTGCCGTGGGTTTGGGTAGATCGTTTGCATTTGCTCTCAACTATGGGCAGGATGGTGTTGAGCATGCTGTGAGCTGTGAGTATGACATGACTGTGGAAATTTGGCTGGATGCTAACCGATGTAGTGATCAAAGAGGAAATCGAGACGGCTACCCAGCTGGTGGGTATGACAGAGTTGTTCCGCGATGCGAGCCCATCTTACATCAATACGGCTGGCTTAGATCATCTATTGCCTCCGAATCATGATAGTACTATTGGGGGCTCAGTGAGACGATCGAACAAGCTTTAGATACTATGTCGTTTAGGAGGGTTGGGTTGCTGCGTGAAGCAGAGTGTACATGAATTTAAGTTCTATGGGAGTCGCTACGCCCCGGCATCTCGATACTGTAAAGCTTGGTACTTCAGTGTTTACTTGAGAATCTTGCTCAATAACCTTGTTAGATTTGATAAGAATAAACACTCAGGTAGTATTTTCGAGATATTCCTTCACATTAAATAGAGGCCGAGGTCATTGAAGCCTTGAAGGAGGGACCTTAAACAGCTTTCAAACGGGCCTTCCTAGCCGAACCAGACCTGCCCACTGCAAAGAGTTCCTCTTTTCATATTATCCTCCTCACTCTGCATCCTCAAGTTGAAAAGGGTCATGACCGCATGGCTGTACCCATCATTCCCCTTTTTCATCTTCGACTCGTAATCCTTCAACTCATTCGGTTTCAAAACGCTTCCCGCTTTCTGACGATTGACCCTTGCCATAGCCAACCTGTCTAGCAACTGTTGGCTAGCCTTCTTCTCCCTGATAGCATTTCCATACTTCAGTCGTGTCTCCATGATCCAGCGGTCGGCCTCATTTTCATTCATGCCAACGGGGAGATAGAGCTGGAAAGCGTCTACCTGTAGTCTCAACTCCTTTGAGAAGTCGAGGAGTTCATATTCGAGCTTGCGCATAGAATTGCCATAGTCGTTTCCCCTCTGAATGCCCAGCTCGTGCAGCCTTTTTTCCTCCGCTTCGTGCTTTCTGGCCCGCACCCAAACTCCGTACTCGTATTTCTGAAACTTCTTAATCCCCTCCCAGAGAAGAAGCGATAGTCCCAGAAGCTCTGTAAAGGCATAAATGTAGGGTTCGGTGCCCTCTTTGCTGTTGTTGATCAAGTTCCAGAGCACGGTTGCCCGATCCTGGTACATTTTCATCTCCTGAGGGTTGAGCTGTGGGAATCGAGTGATTTGATCGAGACGAACGAGATCGGAGAGTGATGGGAATGGTTTGTATGGGCAAAAGTCTGGCGAAATGGGCCATGGGTTGACGCCATTGGATTCACTGGGGTCCTCGTCTGACATCTTGATGGTGTTCCTGTGTTGCTGTGTTGTGGTTTGTAGTGACGCTTCTTCGTTGTTGGGATGCGAGTAGATTGTATCAGCGGTAACTGAGATAGAGTGTAACCGGAAGGCTTCTTTACACAGTAATGGACACCTAGGGTATTCAATAAGAAGTCTTATTGACGAGAGAGAAGGACGGGAGAGAAAGGGTGAGTAGTTGACGCGGAGTTGGTACAGTGAATGAAAAGGATGGGTGCCTGAGGGGAGAGAGGCCACCCGCAATTCGCCAGAAAAGCCACTACGCCTAGTACGTCTACAATAAGACCAGATCAAGAAATTTCTCAAATAGAATGGCTCAGTATGCGGGTCGCTAATTGAATTTATTTCATCGATTCTCCCCATGCAATCCACCGCCGAATACATTCATCTACCTTTCGCAATGCGTCCTTCTGCGCTTCAACCTCAAACCACTCGCGATGCTCCTTGCCACACTCTGTGCACTGGCCAAGATCACGAATTCGAAGATTTGCCAATTCCAGATGAATAAGTCTTTCCACACGATGGACATGTGGGACCTTACTTCCGGATACTGAAGAGGCCGCCGGGGTCCGAGATGGTGGCACTCTAGCTGGGGAAGAGTTTGTAGACGAAGGGGTATAAGGGTAGTAGCGTATGAGTGTCAAATCGTGAGAGCATTGGCGTGTCCATTCCACCAGTCTTCTGTGGACATTACTCGTCCTGCCTATTTTCAGTCTGAGTGTGCCGGGTGAGGTAGATGTCGGGTTTGTGGTTAATGCATTGAGACCTTGTGCTGCGCGAATTGCATCACTGACACTGCGTGGTTGTGCTGGTGGTCGGAGGGTGTTGTCCTTATAGGGGGATTGGGGCAGCAGAGAGGATGCGATATCCCTTGGGATGGGGGGTTGAGCCGGTCCACTTGGTCCACTTCCTCGTGGGGTACTTTTTGGAGGTGTAACCCAAAACATGTAGATGTAGCCTTCCTCGTCAGCATCGGAAATAGGTTTGGCTAGTTCCGTCAGAAGAATCGATGTCGTTTGAGGTTCCAAAGTGGAAGGAATCCATGATAAAAGAGATCCGGTCTGCGAAGACTTTCTGGGGGTTGGTGCAGAAGGCCGAGATGGTTTTTGCTGACCAGACGATGGGATGCGGCCATTTTGGGGGCGCCCTTGGTTAGAATAATGTGATGGACGAGATGGCGTGGGTTTCTTGACTGGAATGGATGGTTTGGAATCCTGGTCGCTTTCTTCGTCCACAATCTCGAAGCAGCAGAAGGAGCTTTTCTTCTTCTTGGGCCGAGGTCGAGGTTTTTCGCCGAGGTTGGCTTGGTTCGTATACCGCCTTTTTGGAGGCTTTTGTGTTCCATCGTTGATGTCAAGGACGCCAAGTCGGTCCATAAGGGTATCAATGCTAGACCTTGGCTTCAAAGAGTCTTCATGGGTTGTGGGTTGAGTGACCGGGGTCGAAGAAAAAGCCTGGTCTTTGTGTTGCCAGCAATACAAAGAATCCACATCTATCGGTGCATGTCGAGGGTCCTTCTTTCGAGGAGTCGATACCGGAGACGGATTTGGGGACGGTGTTACGCCGCGCCGACAGGAGCGGCCTTGAGTTGTGATGCCTCTACATGTGTTGGCGGGATTCCGGGAATCCGAGCGTGGTAGCAAAGATTCTGGGGTATTGGATATGTGAGGCATGCCCAGATGAGGCTAGAAAAATAGAGAATGGGTATGGCGTCGAAAAGACGGGTCTTTGTTTGAAGAATCGAGAAGTTAGGCTAAATACTAGGCGCCTGCAGGGCTGTTGCCCACCTGCAATGCGGCGAGACCGCCCTGGCCCTGGCACGGCACTGGCATGTCTGCCAGGGCCAGGCTAAGACTCCACTTGACCACGTCGGGCGCGAAGGGATGTTGAAGCATTTTTTATTTTTGTAAACGGTGGACCTATTATGGTTAGTGTTTGCCTCTTTTGGGTCTAGCGCTACCCGTGCACTCCGCCACATCGTGGCTCAGCTATGCATAGCACAAGTCCTACACCTGGGCAGTGGTCACACAATCCTATTATATATAGAACCGTGACACTATAGGTCCACGGATTATCGTGTCCTCTATAGTGAAACTTGAATGACTTGACTTTTCAGGAAGGAAACTAATTGTTCGTGAACGGGGACAGACATTTGAAACTAAAGTGGGCCTTCGAAATAGCATGGTACGGCTTATGGTTAGAGATATATTATAAAACCTGCGCAAGTTCTTTCTGCTACTTCTAGTAGCCTGGGCACTGGATATTTTTGATATGTTTCCTATCAAATCGTACTACCGATAAGAATCCAATTCCCAGAATAGCACTGCCGACCGAAAAATAATTTGGCCGCCTCCCGGTAGTATATTTCCGACACATCGAGACTAGTCGGTGATGTCTTTTGCTATGGGGTTCCCGCTTTTGGGGTTCGCGTCGTGAGAAAGAGCGTGTCAGCGACTGTCTTGCGGTGTCCATTCATCCACCGCCACATACTGCAAGATATCATTTGCTAGGTAGTTCAGCCGAAATATTGAGAACCTGCAGAATAGCCGAATCTTGAAATCGCAGAGATATATGTGCCAGGTGCCTTCAATCAAAAGCCAGAAATGCTGAGGTTGAACATCAGAACATCAAGAAGTACATAGTAACCCATTGCTGTCAATTGAGAACCAATCAAATCAAGATACGTTATACTTCTCATTCAACATTTTGACGGCGGGCAACACTCTCATTCCTTGGGGGAGACGTGCACAATGACCTTTCCCGTGCTAGAGCCTTTCTTGAGATGTTCCAAGGCCCCAATGACCTGCTCAAATTCGAAGGTTGAATCGATGGTCGTTGTGATGGTCCCATCAGCGAGCCAATTCGCTAGCTGCTCATAATCCTCGCGTACATTCTTGGTGAAGTACGGCACGAATTTGCGTGGCGTGCCACCCAGGAAGCTTGGCCACAGCAGACCTTTGGTCATATTCTGAACCGTCTGGAGTGACGGGGAGCCACCGACAGCAATATAGTGGCCCTCTGACCTCAAAAATCCAGGCGTCGTGGTGAAAAAGTCCTTTGGCGAGTTACCAACGTTGTCCACCACCAGATCGTAGACTTGGCCTTCGGCTTTCAGTTCAGTAACAATATTCTCGACGCGGTAGTCGATGACTGCATCGGCGCCTAGCTTCTTCACTAGATCGACTTTGGCTGTTGAGCAGGATGTCGTGACGTGGCACCCGAGGGCCTTGCCAATTTGGATACCGAAAGATCCCGTTCCCCGGAGCCGCCGTTGATGAAGATACGATCGCCTGCTTTGACGTAGGGCTTTATGCTTTGGTAAGCTGTCATACCAGCGGTGGGGACACCAGCAGCATGATCAAGATCCACTTCTTTGGGGATCACAGCGTATTCCTCTCGTGACAAGACTAGGTATTGGGATAGAGAGCCGTGGGACTTCATTGGATCGACGCGGCCAAGGATGTTGTCGCCGACTTTGACATCCGTCGAACCCTCGGCCACCGCCGTGACAGTACCACTGAGATCCATACCCATGACTTTGGGGAATTTGACGGTGGCACGAGCGAGAAATCCCATTTCCATGACTTTATAGTCTGCTGGGTTGAGACAAGCACTGACGACGCGGACGAGGATCTCGCCCTTTTTGAGAGCTGTATTGGGACTCGGAACGTTGTCGACGAGCTTGAGATTCTTCTCAACGGGACCGGGGGCATTTTGCTGCCATGCCTTCATGGTATCTTCCATTGCGAATCAATTGATTAGCACTATACAGGGTGCCTAGAAGCGATATTGTTGGCTGAGGGGTAGGATCGGCAAAACCAATCTCAGAAATATAGGACGATGACGTCAATATAAATATTAGTCAGCAAATATTTGAAAGTTGAACTATTCGGGATTCAAGATGAGGTTGTTATCTTTAGTTGCGAGATTTGCTGTGGCGAAGAAAATAATGTGAGAACTTGAAGTTCACGGGCGATGGGGTTGACAGCCAGGATATCAATCACAACGAAGGTTGTACAAAGCAAGGAGTCGAAAGGGGGGGGTATGGTAATAATAAGCTAAGGAAAAATACAGGCCGCAACATGGTACTGACTGATGGTGCCATCCCTTGAACTGAATTCCTGTTATAGAGCTCCTTTTCTGATAAAGTGGTTACGTTTTGATTTCGTCATCTATGTTTTGGGATATGAATCTTTAGTTTCAAACGGCATCATCAACAAGCTCGCGTAGCTCAGTTGGTAGAGCGCGGCACTAGTAATGCCGAGGTCTTCAGTTCAAATCTGGACGTGAGCATTTGTTTTTGCTATTTCTTTTTGCTAATTTATCTGCAATGCCAAACCTGCGTCTAAGTGCTGTCACCACGCCGAAGGCGATGCTTTGCAACCGAATTTTCATCATTAACTTGACATCGAGCTGATTATCGCGTAACAGTCAAGCTCGTGTGGACACTGAATCCCATTACAGATCTTTGGGACAAGCCTGGGCCGTATCGGCTGATAGTACTAGTAGTATCCTGCCTATGACTATGGAATCATAGAAATCCCCTTGATATGGCAGCTGATATTGTCCAGGCTACAAGATGTATACAATGGAAGGGATCAAGCGGTGCATCGTTTCGCGGAGCTTCGACTGTTTCGAAACCCAAATGATATAAAATGATATATAAAGTCTTCGGTTTCCAACAAGTTGGGCGAATCTCGTATAGGACTCGGAAATGGGGAGAGAGGTGAATCATAGATGGTGGTAAATAGTGGTGGGCACTCGTGATGGGTAAACAATCAACAGGGAAGGTGCCCAGTGGGACCTCATCTTGATGGAACTTGAAGAAAGAGGGCAGCCAGCAAAGGCAGGTGCTCCTGTCAAAAGGGTGTTCCCGGGTAGTAGCCTGGAGGCTATGAGCACACTGGTGCTAACTCATGGAAGGAAGAAGGCAGCCAAAACAGGCTAATCTGATCCTAATTGCGATTCCTCTGTTGACAGCCGTGGATAACTCGCATATTAGAGCCCTCGCCAATAAATAAATCCAGCCAAATATAGCGTTTCACAAATTATTTTACATTTTAATAGATCTTTCAATGTTGCCATTTATAGATAGCGGTAGAGTTACTATGGCCTACTAAAACTCGGTCTTGGTCGGAGTGCCAGTCTCTGCTCCCGCGAATGGATATCTAAGTAAATATCCAATCACCCAAAACTCCCCATCATCGTCATCATCGTCGCATATCGATAGATAATTCAAGCATCTATTGTGTATAATCAAAGCTCATGTTGCGGCACTTGAGCCAGAAATTCCTGACAAGCTCCAGAGTCTGTGACCTTGCGCCCCGAGCAATCATGAGAGTTTCCAGGAACCGAGATTTGTCTTGTGGAGAGAAGACTGGCACTTGGTTCCCGTTTGCATCTGCCATCTGGGCATCGAGTGTTTCCAGTGCAGTTGCAAGGCTTGGGCGTGCTTGTCTCATTTTGTTGAAGATGGTTCGTCGAAGCGCGTCGCTGAGGGATGGAAGATCTGACCTTGAGCAACGGCCAGCGAATTGTTTGACCAGAGTTTGGCACAATGGTGGGATGAATTGATCCAAGACCTGGTCGAGTGCTGCGGTTTCTTCCGCATTCCCGCCACGTAGCTCTATCATCGTGACCCAGAAACTAGAGCCTGAGCGAATTGTTAATGGCTCAGGTCTGCTCAGTGCATGGAGTGTAAAGTTGAGGAGGACTGCGAACACAGGCGGATGCTGTAATGAAGCATTTCCCGTTGAAGACGGAAGCGGTTCGGTGAGTGAGAATAGTATGTGGTAGTATTTCGGTAGTAGGCGTGCGAGGAAGTCTATGCCAGCATTGGCAGTTTCCGGGTCGTAGATATCGGGAGTTTGGAGCATCGACGAGAATAGTTCAGTCACATGGATTATCAAGGCCACTGCTTCATTGCGAATATGAGCTGCATGGGAGGCGTGGGAGGCAAGGAAGGAAGAGGCGGTGGCCATGATGACATCTGTTCCGGATATACCCAGTGGGAAGCTCTTGATGAAGTCAACTGTTAGTGACGGAGGGAAGACAAAAAGACCGGATGACTCTGTATATCCAGCCTTGAGAATGTCGCACGCAGAATCTATGATACCGCTGTCCACTGGGAAGTCCACAATGAGGATACGCATCGCTTCCATGATCAGTTGCTGAGCTCGAGAGCCTGGGCCGGCATTCCAGAAAGATGGTGGATATGGGTTTTGTTCTTCTGCTTCATCAAGATTGATAACTTCATCCGAATCAGCCCGAAGCCCCCTTCCGATGCTGGCGATACAGCCCAACACAAGGTGACCATGAGATCGAGCCACATCATATGACGTGCTGGCTTCTTCTCGCGCCTTCTTCGCCTCCTGGACGAAAAAATCAAGAATTCTCTCAAGCGTTTCAACCTTCTCCTGGTCGGTAGATAGCTTTTGAATGATCGTCGCAATACCCTCCAAGACCTTTGGCATGGTTGATACGGTTGCCGTTGGCTTGGTGCGGAACTGGTCAAACTGATCTAGGAAAATAGGGAGCTCTGAAGTCAAGACACGAGCACAGGACTTCGAGAGGGTCAAGATGGATCGTGAAGCCGCCTGTGCGCAGGGCTCGAAGCTGAGTGACTCGAATAAAATGTTCAAAACACCCGCAAGGAGAGAGTTGTGACGCTCGAAATAAGATTCGTACTTTCCAAATGTGTCCACCAGAGTCTGGCGCGCTTTGAGAGGAATCTGCGCCTCGCTGCCTGTGCAAAGTTGAGAAAAGGCCTTGCTACCGAAAATCGCATCCAGACACTGATCTGCATGGCCATTTTCATCGACTGCTTCAGAGAGTTGTGCAATGCAAAACATAGCGGCCTCGAACCCTCGCCAATCATGATTCTCGAGATGAGTTGTTGCGCTCTTTTGGAATACGCTCACCAACTCTACCCCCAAGATCGGGTAGGCTGATAGAAGATAATCGCAGGCTTCATAGCGGAAAGCGTTGAATTCTCCCCTTTCATCATCGCCCCAATCTTCGAGGTCCTCGGTTGTTGGGTAAAGAAGTTTGTTGAACAATCCTAGGACCACCTCGGCTAGTTGGCCTTTGACTAACTGATACCGGGGATCATCAGAATTTAGCTCATCGGTAACACATTCGGCAATTTCACTCCAGTATTCCAGGACACGGGGTGTTGCCGGGTCATCGATAGAGGCGTATCCCGGAGTTTTGAAAATGCCATGGACAATGGTCAAAATTCCGACGTTCTGGGGTTTCATCGGATCGGTGAACAAATCCAAATGAAGGTACG
Organism: Penicillium waksmanii; assembly: GCF_028829765.1. Taxonomy (NCBI): domain Eukaryota; kingdom Fungi; phylum Ascomycota; class Eurotiomycetes; order Eurotiales; family Aspergillaceae; genus Penicillium; species Penicillium waksmanii. The sequence goes on from NW_026643252.1 coordinate 1,912,768, forward strand.
AGAGATATGCCACCAAGAGGTCGACGTATGCCATGCTCTCATTACCCTCGTCGCCCTTGGTAATAGCAACGATATGCATCGTCACAATAGAGTCGGATAGGATTTCCGACAAAGCCCATATGGAATTTTCATCGAAGGCCCAGCGGCGATTGTCAAAGGCCTGTGTCAATACTGTTGCGGCGCTTTCGCTAAGGGTAGTAAATCGAAGCATTTTGATAATATCCTGACCACATTGAACAGCGATACCCTGAAGACTTTCGCCACTCGATGTATAACGGCTTGCGTAAACACCTAGCCAGGCCTTTCAGACGAAAAGCACGTCAGCAATCCACGGGATGTAGTTAAATTGGAGACTTGGCAAACTCACCTTCCACGAACTCATAGCCTCATTCCCTAATGTGACTTCTGTTGACTCTTCCCTGAGTGCAGCCTCGGAAATTGAAATCTGCTGCATGATGTATCGCACCAACAGAAAACCATCCTCGGTGTTCGCTTGGCACCTTTCCAGAATCGGCTTGGCATCTTGGGGCTCAACCTCTAGCCGCAAACCGTCTTCAGCCAGCGCCACTGAGAAAAATGACAACGCCAATGCTTGTTGTGTGCTTAGTGCAGGCAGTACCCCATTCAGGAAATCCACAGTCTGGGATTCCTGTTCAGAGACATATCCACCATGAGCAAGGCTGGCAGCCAGCTGCCAGATAGCTCGTTTCCATGGTGATTTTGGGTGCCTGAAGATAGTCGTCAGGCTGGATGCAAGTTTCCTGATTACCATCGCCTGTTCGCCCTCGTTAACGATAGCGACGAAATGGTTAACGAGCTGCGCCAAAATCTCCACGGTCATGGACTCTTCAATATCAACGCTGAAAACAATTTATCAGCAACGAACTTCCAATAGTTGACATTTGTTTCAGGGACAAACAAATTATACTACCGACCTTGAGACATTAACTTTAACTGTGAATGTAAGTGCTCCCATGAACCGATGATGGGCTGATGGCTCCCGTAACAGGGAATCCGCGATTTCCCAGGCATTTTCGCCTTTCTGGAGTTGCTGCAACCGTGCTTGAATCTCATTGATCCGGGCCGGATCGCGTTGATTGCCCGGGTGATAGAGTTGACTGACCAGCTAAGAAAGTGTGAGAAGACGTGACTTTCAAATAGAACGTCTTGGATGACAGTCATACCGTGTGTGACTCAGCAACTGGACCTCCGGCATTGTGTCCCATGCCTGCAAGTTGCGTCGCCATGATTTCCTCACCAAGCTCTCATGGGGTGGATGAATGGAAGTGCGAAGGAGGAAAAAGGGCGTATACAAAGCATCACGTGGTGATAGCCGCCTTTCTGCAGGTGATTCCCTGTTATCTCAACGGTGATTGGTGAGACCCAAGGCGGTAGGGTGGTCGGTCAAACGCGGGGCTTTCGGGCGGTGTGGTGGAAATAAACACGACTGTGAGAAACATGGGGGGGGGAGTATGGCGTGCACAAGAACTTGCCAGGTGAACTTCTAGCTACTAGATTGGAGGAATTGGAATGGATATGGCCTTCCAAGGCTCAACTTGATGTTTCAAGGTTGAATAAATGCCTACCTAGGTAGGTAGCCTTTAGAAAGCTAATAGTATCCAAAAATTGTACCAGTAGTTCATCCACCATCGAATCGATATATACCCTTAGGATCATACTACTTGTAGTTTGAACTTCAAATATCTCAAAAGCAAGACTCGATATTCCAGTCAAGATAGACATGCCAGAAAAGAACACCACCTTTTCCAATTGCTGCAACTAGTACGCTGGCGCAATGCAAACATTTGGACGCAACATGCAAACAGGACGGGCCGGTGGGGAGATTCCGGCACTGCCCCCCGGCCTCCTATGACCGACAGCGAGACTAGCCGGCCTGGACAAATTACTAGTAATTTGCCATAGCTACCTTAAGGCACACGACCCGGCGGAATTGAAGCCACTTCCTCTTATCACTTATCTGCCACCTCCCACCTTCCACCTGGCAGCTCTGTTCGGTGATTCAGCTGAAGGTCGCCCGCAGAGTCCCCCCCCGCCCCAGGCGTCTCGCCCATGCTCTTCTCCCACCCTATTCGCCTTCCCTGGACATCACTGCGATCACTGAGGCCCCTTCAATCTAAGAGGTTTTTCTCCGCATCTCGCCCCCGGTTCACCATCGAGATGGCGACCGTGGATACCACACAACGCCTCTCGCAGCTGCGGCAGCTGATGCGAGATAACAAGGTTGATGTTTACAGTATGTCAGCCTTCTCTTTCTTCCCAATTCCCCGAAATGCTGCTAATCTCTTGTTCAGTCGTTCCCTCCGAAGATAGCCACCAGTCCGAGTATATCGCGCCTTGCGACGGCCGACGAGGTTAGCTGCCACCACCATTTTCGATCACACCCCCTTGCAACCACTCACAGTCTCTTTCAATATCAGAATATATCTCCGGGTTCTCTGGCTCCGCCGGCACTGCCATTATTTCTCTGAGCAAGGCCGCTCTGTCCACCGACGGTCGTTATTTCAACCAGGCCGCCAAACAACTCGATGGCAATTGGCAGCTTCTCAAGCGTGGTATCGAAGGTGTGCCCACATGGCAGGAGTGGTATGGATGATATTCTACTATACATGGAATTGGATCGAGACTGAGTGCGATATAGGACTACGGAACAATCCCAAGGCGGCAAGGCCGTTGGTGTTGACCCGTCCTTGATCACGGCTTGTAAGTACTGCTATATATATCCATGGCTCATGTCTATCACGGCTAACACCCGTATCTCTATACAGCTGGTGCACGCAAACTCGCCGAGACCCTCGAGAAGAACGGCTCCTCGCTGGTGGGAATCCAACAAAACCTGGTTGATCTGGTTTGGGGCAAGGACCGCCCAGCGCGTCCTAGCGAGAAAGTGCGCGCGCACCCAATTAAGTATGCCGGTCGTCCATTCCAAGAGAAGATCGCCGAGCTGCGCAAGGATTTGGAGACTAAGAAGAAGGCCGGATTCATCATTTGTAAGCCGTCCATTTTCGTTCCACTATCGCAGTCGCCTAACATTATGCAATAGCTGTGCTCGACGAGATTGCCTGGCTATTCAACCTGCGTGGAAACGAGTGAGACTATCCGATTGACATAGTTATGTGTCCAAGTGCGACTAACAAAATTTAGTATTCCCTACAACCCGGTGTTTTTCTCCTACGCGGTTATCACCCCAACCACCGCAGAGCTCTATGTGGATGATGAGAAGCTTACACCCGAGGTCAAGGCCCAGCTTGGCCAAGACGTTGTCATCAAGCCATATGATTCCATTTTTGCCGATGCTAAAGCTCTCAGTGTGGCCAGAAGCCAATCAGCTGATGAAACAGCCGCCAAGTTCCTTCTGTCTAACAAGGCTTCGTGGGCTCTCAGCCTAAACCTTGGCGGCGAGGATCAGGTCGAGGAAGCTCGTAGCCCGGTCGCAGATGCCAAGGCTGTCAAGAACGAGACAGAATTGGAGGGCATGCGTGCCTGTCACATCCGTGATGGTGCTGCACTGACCGAATACTTTGCTTGGCTTGAGAATGAGCTCATCAGCAAGAAGACTGTCATGGACGAGGTTGACGGCGCCGATAAGCTGGAGCAAATTCGCTCCAAGCACGATCTCTTTGCTGGTCTTTCCTTCGATACCATCTCTTCTACCGGTCCTAATGGCGCTGTGATCCACTACAAGCCTGAGAAGGGTAGCTGTGCGACCATTGACCCGACCGCCATCTACCTCTGTGACTCCGGTTGCCAGTACTTTGATGGAACTACTGATACCACTCGGACTTTCCACTTTGGTCAACCCAACGACTTTGAGAAGCGTGCTTTCACCTTGGTCCTGAAGGGAATGATTGGAATTGACACTGCTGTCTTCCCCAAGGGAACCAGTGGCTTTGCTATCGACGTTTTGGCTCGCCAGCACCTCTGGAAAGAAGGCTTGGATTTCCTCCACGGCACTGGACATGGCGTTGGCTCCTACCTGGTAAGTAGATACACGTTCGATCCCCTGCCTCCTCAACTTTAATTATGTATTCACCTCGTTTATAGAACGTGCACGAAGGTCCCATGGGTATCGGGACTCGTGTGCAGTACACCGAAGTCCCGATCGCGGCTGGAAATGTCATCTCGGATGGTTTGTTACTTCTGCCTTGAAGCCCAGACTCAAATGACTGATCAATGATATTAGAACCCGGCTACTACGAGGACGGCAAGTTCGGTATTCGCATTGAGAGTGAGTTCTGTCTGCGAACATCTAAAACAGTGGGCCTCAATTCTAATTACTCTTTGATAGATATCGTCATGTGTCGCGAAGTTACTACTCCCCACAAATTTGGCGATAAGCAATGGCTGGGCTTCGAGCATGTCACCATGACCCCCATTGGTCGCAACCTGATCGAGCCTTCTCTGCTGAGCGACTCGGAACTCAAGTGGGTGAACGACTACCATGCTGAAGTGTGGGATAAGACCCACCACTTCTTCAACAACGACGAGTTGAGCCGGAAGTGGCTTGAGCGTGAGACCAAGCCTATTTCCAAGTAGGTTGGTCTGCAACAGTCGTTAAATACATCCCTGTCTTGAGGCTCGTTGACGTAACCTACTCTTCATCTACAATACAATCTTCTATGGGTACATGTAAAGTCAAGCTCTAGCGCGGCCATACAACCTTTATTGGTTTTAGTTTGTAAATTGAGAGGGAAATTCCATGGATGTACTAGTACCAAAAGTCTACCAAGTCTACCAATTCTACCAAATATTTGAGGGTCACGTTGGAATGCGGGAAGCTCATGTGGAGCCGCCAACACCAAAGACCAACTTCCCCGTGCTCCAATGCCATCCCTCCACCTCCACAAACACGCAACACCCTCCTCCCGAACCCTCCGACCAAGAATGGTCGCTTCTCTTTCTCAACACCCGTCGCGCGAAGGCCACAGCACTTGAATCCCAACGCCCCCCACATTGCGGCCCCCCGCACCCCCTTGTCGCTGCCTACGACCACCCTACTAAATCGGCCTAGACACCTGGCGTGAGCCAGAAACCATTGGGAATGAGCGGTCGCAACGGTTACGGAAACGGTTACGGCTACGGCGACTCGAGCCGGTATGACCAGCAGAGCGAAGGTGGATACGCTGGTAACAATAACAATAACCTCGGAGTGAACGGATACGGCGGTCGAAGCGGTGCCAATTCATCGGCATCTAGTCGGTCTCGCCCGGGTGGTTATGGTGGCTTTTATCCAGAGGCTTCTCAGCAACCGTCTTTGTCTCCTGCCCCGTCGCCGGAGCGCCGACGTGATCGCTCGGAACGTGAGAGGCCGCCGGGCTCGTCGCACTCTGCGTCGTCGCGATCGAGGACGCGGGGTGGGGAAATGGATAGGAGATATCAGAACTCAAGTGATGGTGCTCACTTGAGAGAGGAGCGTTCGAGAGAGGAGCGCCCAAGGGAAGAGCGTCCAAGGGAAGAGCGCCCAAGAGAAGAACGCCCGAGAGAAGAACGCCCGAGAGAAGAACGCCCGAGAGAAGAACGCCCGAGAGAACAGCGCCCGAGAGAACAGCGCCCGAGAGAGGATCGCCCAAGAGAACAGCGTCCAAGAGAGGATCGCCCCACACAAGATCGCTCGAGAGATGCTGCGCAATATGCGGAGAGTCGCAGCCGGGACATGAACCCTCACCAAGCAAGTCTTATATCAAACAATTCGGGACCGATCCAATCAGTTGAAGGTTCGTGGACGCTTTCCAACACCAAGCTCTGTATAATTCACTACTAATCTGAATGTATACAGATGTTCTACAGTCAATTCAACGGGATTGGGAATTCATGACGGGCCCCGAATGTATCCCCGTCCATGTCGCGCTCAGCCTCATGGACACAAGTACTCTGGGAAAGGCCGAACGCGAACCGGAGTTTCTGAACATGTACAATGAGATCCAGAGGACTCTCAAGTCAATTGTGAACGGTTAGGATCTCTCCCGCCCGTTCGATTTGCCAGTACTGACAAGACTTGCCTCAGAGCACCATCAGGGATTCAACAGTTCCATTGGTACATACCACATGATCCAATCTAATATTTCCAGCTCCCAAGGGCGAGTGCGCAACCTGAGACACTCTCTGGATGAGGCAAAGAGCGGGTTGTTGTCAACCAAACCGGAGCTAAAAGGGCTGGCGACGTCTTCCCAGAACTATGACGATCTCCTGCAGCTGTTCGCCCAGATAGAAGAGATCCAATCACTCCCAGAGAAACTTGAATCTCGTATATCTGACAAGCGATTTCTCGCGGCTGTTGAAGTACTGCATACAGGATCGCGCTTGCTACGCCGCTCCGAGCTTGAGGACATTGGCGCTCTGTCTGATGTTCGGGCTTATTTCAGTAACCAGGAAACCTCTCTCACAGAAATTCTGATTGAAGAACTGCATGATCACCTTTATCTAAAGTCTCCCTACTGTTCGGATAGATGGAAGGCTCCCGTGGGCGAAGGAGACATCAATTCCTCCAGCTGGTCGGGTAATCGTTCCTGGGAACGACCGATATACACATTTTTGGCCAAATTCGATCCAACTACGGCCATGATAGAAGATTCATCACGAAATCCCGAGGCGGACACATTCTCATATATTCAACTACTGATCGAAGCACTCAACAAAATGGGCCATCTCGATACTGCTGTCGACCGAATTGAACAGCGCCTTCCCGTGGAATTGTTCGCGGTGGTTGACAAAACCAATGCCGAAGTTGACAACCGTTATCCCACCCCGAACCGTACTTTTTCTTCTCACGACAATCAAGCCAAATCGAACCTGCCCACGGAAACGATTGAGAAGCGTGGGCATGTGTTGTCTGAATTCTTATGGGCTCTCTATGCCAAATTTGAGTCGATTGCAGAAGGCCACCGAGTTGTCCATGACGTTATTGAAGGAATTGTTGGACGAGAGGGTCTAAACAAGGGTGATACACTTGGCGGTGGTTTCAAAGAATTGTGGAAGCTCTTGCAGAGCGAGGTAAGTAAGCCTGGTAGCCTAATTGTAACACTGTACTAATATTTGCCCTCCAACAGATTCGATCTTTGTTGCACGATTACCTTGCCACTGATGGAGATGGTTCCTTTGGTTCCCGCGGCGAAGAGGCCGATGCTCGGCGCAACCTCTACGCAGGAAACCGCGACAAGAACAAGAGAATGTTCAAGTTGTCCGATATGGATGAAGGCACTGAAATGAAGGCCGAGCAAGACGAACTGGATGAAATCTTGAAATCCTCTGTCCCAGGTCTTGTTTCGAAAACCAGGCAAAAGGCAGCTGCAAACGATGTTTCTGCGTCTCGACAAGGCAACTCTGGAACTGGTCATAAGATTCTCCTTGAGCCAAGTGTTTTCAATATGCGACTGCTTCTTCCGCCTTCGCTTTCCTTCATCCAACGTCTCAAGGACATTGTGCCCGTTGACTCTGATATCTCCATGAGCACACTGACATCCTTCCTTGATGACTTTATGGTCAATGTCTTCCTTCCCCAACTAGATGAGACTGTCACCGATCTATGCACGCTCAGTTTCATCGCCGCCGATGCATTTACCGAAGATCCCCAATGGACCAAGGTTTCGCCACGACCTATTTTTAGGGTAAGGATTGCTGTCACTCTCCATGAATTGTTTCCTCATCTCACAATTTCATCAATTAGGGAACCGTGAAGTTCATGTCGATTGTGCGAGAATTCAGCAAGATGTTATCGAGTATTCCACATGATCAGGCATTCACGCAATTGTTGATTGATCAGATCGTGACGTATTATGATAAGTGTTTTGGGTGGTACAAAGGTGCGTCTCTTGGCCGACATGGAGCAAGAATGGAATGACTGGACACTAATTCTCTCATAGCAATGGTGACAAAGGTTTCCGCACGTATGCATGGAGGTGCTGTCCGGCTTAAAGCTGCTGCTTCATTCGCTGAGGCCGGTGATATCCATGATATAGTTGACGAGTTATGGAAAGGGCCAGGCGAGAAGAAGCAGACACTCATTGATACTGTAGGTTCTTATCGCATTGTCCTTCTGTCGGCAGAAGACACTAATAGACATAGGAAATTGACCTCCTCCTCAAACGGACAGATCAAGTCCCCTTGGAGCCATACGATATTATATCCGACCCTAAGACCGTTGTGGCCATTTCGCTACTGTACAACAGCATGGTAAGTACCGTCATACCAACCGTCTGCCTGACGATTGCTAAATTTGTGTCTATAGCAATGGCTTGGAAGCCACCTCGCGAAGATCAGACTAATTGTCGATCCTTCTACGGAGCATACCACGACAACTCTATCCACCAACGGCCGACCATCCCGAAGATGGACACTCTTTGGAGCAATGAAGCCCAAGCGTGATAGTATCAACAGTCCTGTATATCTGCCACTTAACGACGAGACTGCCACAGCATTTGACAAGACTTTGCAATCACTTCATGGTCTCGGATCTACTGCTCTCCTTACATTGCATGTTGATATCCGCTGTGGTATCATCCACATGCTCACCAAGACCATGTCGGGGACCGAATCCTCCTACCGTTCGAAACTCTGAGCCCGCTACACCTTCTCCAAGCACCACCGACAGCTGGTGGCACATTATTCTGAACCAGCCGACTGCTGCCTCCCCGACAATTTTAGGACTCAACAGTGACTTGATCGCCTTCGATACCAACATCTCTACCTATTTGGGATCTGCCGAGCACTGGTTCATCACCTCCGGCCTTGCACGGTTCATCGATCGAGTATTTGTGTCCTGCACAAAATACATTGGAGCGATGAATGAGAATGGTGCCCTTCGTTTGCAATTGGATGTGCTTGTCTTACAGCAAAATCTGAAGAACATCATTATCGACCCCACTGTCGACCCTTCACACCCTGGCGAGGCTTCTCTTCACGAAGTTGTAGCTCTGCCCCGGAGCGCTAAGTTCCTGGACTGGTTCCTAGAGGGTGCCGAGAAGGCGCTAGACTACTCCAAGGACGAGAAGGATGCATTCGCTGCCGAGGGCGACAGCGCCTTGGCAGCAGGTAACGGCGAACCCTTTACTTATGATGAACTGCGAGTGCTGGTGGATCTCTGTTTCTCCGAGGTCCTGCGGGGTCCACGGGGTGCCGAAAACCGAGAAGACTTCATGTCGTCCAAAAAGGCCAGCGCGGATGCGCTCTTACGACTTAATGAAGTCATGTGGGATGCGCGATAGACCACTGAAGAATATTTGCGTTCACCATGTACTCTTCATACTATATACACTGGCAACTAGCTGTTTGTCAGAACTTTTAGCACAGGTCCGGAGGGGTCCTGGCCAGGCTTTGGCCCCAAATATGACAATCTCACGTCTCATAGAAGGATTGCAGCCTCCAACGGTCTAGTCTTCAGTAGCGCCATTTTGTTTAATGATTCTCTCTCTCAATTAATTAAGCTGCCCCCGCTAAACCCACTCAGGCACGGCGCGCATCCATTTTCGGACAGTCCCGAGTTTAGTCTCTGGCGCCCAAGCTCCACGCTGGTTTCAGATGTCTCGATCTCATTTCTCTAAACCCTGTGGCTGCGAAATAGCATCTGCCCACCGTCAGCGCCTAAGATGATAGCCTGATTCCATTAGATTTATGGTCTCAGCCTTCTGGTCTTCGTCTTCCCCTTCTTCCTTTCCCTTCTTGCCTCTCACTCTCTTTTCACTACCTGTCTGTGACAGTTCTTTTTTCTTTTTTTTTTTCAGTTTGGGATTCGATATCCAAACGTCCATTCATTCTATATTGTGCCATTGTGTCTGATCTCTACTCATTTGCACCCCCTCATTCATTCAACCCGCATCCGCGAAGGAATTATCAAATTTTACCAACCCTTCCAAGAAGACAATCACGCAAAATGAAGTACCAAAACATTGCCTCTATGGGCCTTGCCCTCCTCGGCAGCGCAGCTACTGTCTCTGCCAGCCCGCTGGTCCTTCGTGGAAACTCTGGAGTTTGCCCTAAGGGATACTCGCCGACTGTTATCACCATGTCTGTGCCTATTACCGCCACCTCAACCCCAGTGGCTATTGAGGAACCTACAAGCACTCCTTCGACGCCCGCGCCCGTCACCGAGACGCAGACTCCTGTTCAGATTATGACCACTACACCTGTCGGATATGTGGCTGCTATCCCGTCTTCCGTGACCCCAAAAACTGAGGCTTCAGTTCTCGAGACTACTGAGGCTTCAGTTCCTGAGACTACCCAGGCTGCTGTGGTTATCATCACATCGTCTTCCCAGGCCCCCGTTGTTCATGCGGCAGTTCCGACTACCTCTTCCGTGGTTGAGGAGGCTACCACCTCTCAAAGCCCCGTTGCTCAGTCAAATCAGGCTTCTTCATCTTCCTCCTCTTCCTCTTCGGGTGGATCATCCGGCGAAGCTACTTTCTACGGCGGAAACGTCGCGGGTGGTACTTGCTCGTTCTCGGGATACACACTTCCCAGCAACCTCTTCGGAACTGCATTCTCCGGCGCTGTTTGGGACAATGCATCCAAGTGCGGATCTTGTGTTGCCGTCACCGGACCCAACGGCAAGACCATCAAGGCCATGGTAAGACCTTTGAAACAAAAGCAATGGCCCACATATAAATCCGAAAACCGCTAATAAACTTAAAACAGATCGTGGATCAATGCCCCGAATGCGCAGAAGGACACTTCGATCTCTTCCAGGATGCTTTCGCTGAACTCTCCGCCATTTCAGCCGGTGTCATCGACATCACTTACTCTGCCGTCTCCTGTGACCTCGAGGGTCCCCTGAAGCTCAAGAACAAGGAGGGTACTTCTGAGTACTGGTTCTCGATGCAGGTGGTCAACGCCAACGAGCCTATCACCAAGCTTGAGGTTAGCACTGATGGCGGAAGCAGCTGGCAGAGCACTACCCGGACAAGCTACAACTATTTCGAGAACAGCTCTGGCTTCGGTACTGACAGTGTCACTGTCCGTGTCACAGGCGAGTCTGGAACTACTGTCGTCGTTAAGAACGTGGGCTGTGAGTCTGGTTCGGAGATTACTGCTGGCTCGAACCTGTGAGGCATGGATGTTTTAGTGCTGTGATACTAAACGCGATAGTCTCCTTTTTACTTCTCTTCTTAAGCTGTATTTTGACAATATACATATACTCTATTTGAAATCTCAAATATCAGCCTGGAGGCTACTTAAATAGGCGCAGACGAGAATTCATAAAGTCATAAACAGTAAATCATGATGCTGGAGCCTACTTGGCGGCTACTTGAAGTACTCCTTGAAGTTATCGTAAGAATGACGACCCCGTTTCCCGACCACAACTTGAAGAAGTACATTTTTTTCACTTCAAATGGAATTATTGGGTGGCCGCACAAGTCTAACTACAAATTTCGCGCAGCAGCTGATTTCTGCGCATGACGCTACTCCTGTTGATAAACAGGAATGGGTGCAACTCCAGTTATGCTGCCTAACGTCGGTAGAGCATCGGGTTCGGGTAAGTGGTGATTAGTATTTCATTGGTGCTATACTTCTATCTATATTCACCATGACGAAGGCCATATTACTAGAGACGGCGACGAATGGCGTCAAATATGACGATATACTATTGTGTTTCTTGCTTTGAAAATTTTGGTTATCCGTGGGTGCTGATCAAGAGCAATACCAACTATGACTTTCCAGGGTTTGAAGCTGCTCAACACACATCTATGGACGGAAAGCGCATCCCCTTTCCCCAGATATCTATACCGAGCGGGTGGATCCATTGCTTCTCTCGACATGTAAGCATACGGTCTATGCAAAGGCTTTTTATCAGGCGTTATAAGGTTCAGGCAGTGCCCAGGTAGTTTAGGCAGCGTACTCCGGATACCCCGAATAGCTGGCTGTCGAAGAATACGCGAAGTTTCATTTATGGAAAAGAATGCGCCCTTCCCAAGTGCTAGAATTCTAGGAAACTAGAGAGACTTTTATTTCTATTTCAACACGGTCGGCCACGTCATTATTTAGCATCGTAGGTGCCCTTGCGGCCAATAATTTGAAGGAGTTCGAGATTATATGGACCACTATAATTCTGTAGATAAAGAAAACTATACAGCTTTGAACCAGCCTACCTCGTATTGAGTCAAATTGAGTCAGTTTTGAAACCGATTCGTTGAATCACGCGGGAGAAGGAAATTATCTACCAATCAGAGCCAACTTGCATGAAACATAAGTCAAAGTATGAGAGAATGGCCCGGCTATCTGTAACTCGATTGCTGTTTCATGGGTTAACATACTAGTTAACACCAAGGCAGCCAACGTCGCGCAAACCTATGAGACAAGAGTTATCATAAGGTCAAGGGTCATTTTTGTCGTCTATCACCTTTTTCTCTGCCATGTGGCTCTTTCGTATTACATGTGGCTGAAGTATCTTGCTGGCATGCATCGCATATCGGACTTCGGGAGTTTCAACGGTTTCGCCCGACATTGCTTGTAAAGCCGCAAGGGCCTAAAGCGATCACCAAATCATCTTGGCACCTATGTAGTCGACGTCTTACAGCAGGTCTGTGAGTTGGCACAAGGTCATGCAACAATTTTTACAACCCAATGCCCTTTTCAGCCAAGTACACCCCGAGCTGAAGTCGCACTCGCAATTTTTCCGTGAATACCCTTTGGATGGAGTGGAGATAAGAATGTTAAGGTTAAATCCGGCCACCCCTGGCCTGGTCGGTCTTTGAGGAGGATGGGGACGGTCTAACATTCTCTCCGCCTCTAGCCCAATAAAGGCATGCGGGCGTCAGCCGGGATACGCCTAAGGGAATACATCGAAGCTGCAGAGAAACAAGGAAATTTTTCGTCCGGTTAATTTGTCCGGTACGTTCGTCCGTTGGCTGAGTGACTCACGGCTCCGACCGCTATTCGCTATGGTCGCCAGCTTCTTACGGTGCTGAAATGAAGATCTGAGGGTATCCCGAGGCAGCCGAGCCATTGATTGGTCCATCGTCGACATCCGCCTCGTATTTGCGGCGCTACGCCAACACTAATCCAGGGTTCCAGATGTGTCAGGCCGTATCATGTCGCATGTGGCTAGGTTTTTGTCATCGGATTTTTCGTTTCGGTATGACCGGGGACCGATCTCCGATGCCTTTGATGGGTGTTTTATAAAACCATGGGAAGCTGGCTGCTAGATGGAGAGTCTCCCAATCACTTCACCCTCCATACCAACGGGTCTGATACCGCCAAAAAAACTCTGTTTATTGTCTCGTGTCATAATAGCGAGTGACAATGACGGAAGCTAGCAAAGCCAGCAGTCTTACGAACGTGGATATCGAAAGCTCACCAGAAAAGGTCGTTAAGGATGTTCAAGAAACAACAGAGCCTGAATATCCTCCTCTTTCAAAAGTTATCATTGTTATCCTCGCACTCTACCTCGCTATCTTCCTAGTGGCGCTCGACCAGACCATCATCGGTGTCGCCATCCCCAAAATCACCGATCAATTCAAGAGTATCTCAGATATTGCCTGGTATGGCAGTGCATACTTCCTCACGTCAACGGCACTCCAGCCCTCATACGGCAGAATCTATAAGATCTTTAGTGTGGGTCAACCTAACATCTACCATCCAAGAAGCTAGATCTAATCATCAACCGCACAGGTCAAATGGGGATTTTTAATAGCCGTTCTGATCTTCGAAATCGGGTCTCTTATCTGTGCCGTTGCACCATCCAGCACAGTCCTTATTGTCGGACGAGCCATTGCAGGGATTGGCGTTGCAGGTATCTTTTCCGGTGCATTGGTGATCATATCATTTACAGTTCCACTGCCTAAACGACCATTGGTTTTCGGTGCATTTGGAATGGTTTGGGGAATCGCATCGATCGCCGGTCCGCTCCTCGGCGGTGCATTCACAGACGGTATCACATGGCGCTGGTGCTTCTATATCAACCTGCCTATCGGCGGTCTCTCGATTGCCGTCATCGTTTTCATCCTCAAAGTGCCAAAGAAGAGCGATCTGTCCGGTACCTCTGTCTGGGAACGCATCAAGCAGTTGGATCTGGTTGGTGCCAGTCTGCTCATTCCTGCGATCATTTGCCTGCTGCTTGCCCTCCAATGGGGAGGAAACAAGTACCCATGGAACAACTCCAAAATCATTGGCTTATTCGTTGGTTTTGGCCTCATGGTTATTTTATTTGCCGCCTCCCAAATATATCTGGGCGAAAAGGCTACTCTGCCACCTCACATTCTGAAGAAGCGTACCGTTCTGGCGGCATCATTGTTTGCCCTGTTCTTCGGTGGTTCTTTCTTCTTGCTGGTGTATTATGTCCCCATCTACTTCCAGAGTGTTAAAGGATCCTCCGCCATGAAATCGGGTATTCAGCTCCTACCACTCATGCTGGCTACCGTTGTTTCTTCGGTTACCTTTGGAGGCTTGATTACTGCGGCGGGATACTACACACCCTTTTTGATTGGCAGTACTGCAATTGCTGCCATCGGCACGGGTCTCATCACTCTGTTTGATGTCGATATGCCGAGCGGAAAGTGGATCGGCTACCAGATTGTTGCAGGTGCAGGTGTGGGCGCGGGATTCCAGGTCCCGATGACTGCTGTCCAGACCGTGCTTTCGCCGGAGGACATCCCCGTCGGCACAGCTGCAGTCATGTTCTTCCAAACTTTAGGCGGAGCTTTGTTTATCGCTGTTGGCCAATCAGTTTTCCAGAATGGACTCATTGATGGAATCAGCAAGTATACGACAGGTGTGGACCCCATGGTTATCCTCGGAGCCGGCGCGACTGAGATGCGCAAGGTCCTTGGCGAAATTGGAAAGCTTGATCAGATAGATGGTGTGATCGAGGCTTATATGAGTGGCCTGAGAGACTCATATCGCGTCGCCCTAGCGTTAATGGTTGTTGCTTTTGTGGCAAGTCTCTTCCTGGAGTGGAAGAGTGTGAAAAAGGCTGGTGGTGAGAACAAGGAAGCTGCAGTTCCGGCCCTTTGATACAAGTCGCAAAAAGATTGTACTAGATATAATTCTGGCTCGTTGTTTCGGCCCGATGGTTGTGATATATTGGCATACTATGTAATAGATAATATAATGAATATCTCCATTCAAATTAGCACTGTGGACGGGGTTCATGGTTTTCCAGAATAGAGAAATGGGGCGAAATAAGTAAACCACTTTACCTTCTCAAGAAACCGGCTTTGGATTCAAATGCTACATAGGCCAATCTAGCGCACTTGGTATGTTTTGGTCTGATTCAGGGGCTGGTCGCAATTTAAGGGTCTACCATTTAAGACTCAGGGGCATTTGCTCTGTTTGGTGGGCTACCCGTTCTGACCAGCCAATCCCGACTGAATTGGCCCCATGTGAGGTCCACCCAGTGGGCTGAGTCTCTGTATACTGCGTGAGTGAGATTCAACTTGTGCAAACATCAATGCAAAGAGAAAATAACCAATTTCCTAATCAGGTTACGGCCGTAGAATCGCTGAAACAATTCACCAGTCGCTATCGTTCTTCAGCCCCACGATTTGGTCGATCTTCTTCAGCTCTGGATAATTAGCACACAGCGAAGCTAACTGACTCGGTAATCAAATGCGAGCACCCTGGCTGTCGGAGTAGTACGGAATAGAATCAGCTTAGTTGCACGGAGTACTAGTGCTAGTAGTAGTTATAAGAAGCCTAGGATGGTCACTTCTCTTACGATTTGTCGTCCAACAGTTCGTTTCAGTTTTACGCCTACCACATACTTTCCTTTTTCATTTTGAGATAAACTATTTTTTTATTTTTTTTAAAGGGAACATACTAGTAGTTGTCCCACCTCATCATTCCTTTACGACCATGCGGGGTCTTCTCTCGTGGTCCGCCGTGGCAGGCGTGCTGACTACAGCGTCGGCGATAGCCATTCCATCGTCTTCAAATGTGTGAGTTTAGTGCTTTATTTCCCTTCCAATTTCACTTTAAAATCTCCCTTTTCTCATTTCTACCACTTTCCTTGGTAATTACCATACCGAGTACTAACCTCGCGCTATAGTTCCATCCAAAAGCGGGATACCTGCACTGGACCCACTGCCTCTTCTCCCAGTTCATACTGGCTGCTTGATCAAGACCACACTGGCAATTCTCGCGGCTACGCTCCTGAGGTCTCCAACGCCAACTATCCTGTGTGGCGCAATGTAAAAGACTACTCGGCATCCGCCGATGGATCCGGCGACCAGACCGGCAGCATCCAGAATGCCATTAACGACGATGGCTCTAACGGCAGCCGTGAAAGTCAGGGCGTCACCAGGTACCCTGCTGAAGTCTTCCTTCCTGGAGGAACATATCAGCTGGGAAGCACCTTGAACCTCCGCGTGGGTACTGTGATCACTGGTGATCCATTGAACCCGCCGGTTCTCAAGGCTTCATCCGATTTTAATGGCGATACTCTCATTAATGGCTTCGATAAGCAGAACGGCCAGCCGGAGACTAGCTTCATGACTCTGCTGCGCAACGTGGTTATCGATACCACGGCCGTCAATAAAGACACTACCATCACCGCATTGCAGTGGGGTGTTGCTCAGGGCTCAGGCTTGACAAATGTCAAGATCAACATGCCCTCCAACTCGAATGGACACACTGGTATCGAGATCACCGGCGGTTCAACCATCGCCGTGACGGACGTCCAAATCACCGGTGGAGTAATCGGAATCAAGAACTCCAACCAACAGGTCAACTTTAAGAACATCTATTTCAAATACTGCACCACCGCGTTCTTGGCATCCGGAGGCCACACGGCTCTTCTGCAGGGCGCTACCTTTGACACCGTCGGACTTGGTATTGACATGAGCGGCAATGGTCTCGGAAGTCTTGTTCTTCTTGATTCTAAATCCACCAACTCTGGCACTGTGGTGAAATTTCACGACTCCTCCAACGACGGCGGCGCCAGAAACAGCCAGCTTCTGATTCAAAACCTCGCTCACGACACGAACAATGCGATCGCCGTGGACAGCAATAACAGTGTGAAGCTTGCTGCCGCTGCCTCGGTCGATACCTGGGTTTGGGGAAACCTTACTCCTGGTCAATATGAGACGGGCACTAAGTTCGCAACCAGCCGCCCAGACGTGCTTCTCTCCAACGGCAAATACTTTACTCGAGCGCAGCCTACCTATGCTGAGTATGCCTCCGACCAGGTCGTCAACGTCAAGTCCGTCGATGGGCACACAGTGAAGGGCGACGGATCAACCGATGATGTTGAGTCTCTCAATTCCATCCTGGCACACAATGCCGCCAACTGCAAGATCACATACTTCCCTTACGGCGTCTATACCGTGAAAGATACCTTAAAGATTCCAGTCGGCTCGCGAATCATGGGTGAAGCCTGGGCCGTTATTTCCGGCGCAGGCGACGCATTCAAAGACGCCTCGAATCCCAAGGTAGTCGTCCAACTAGGCGAAGCCAATGACGAGGGCGTGATTGAGATCCAGGATATGCGATTCAGCGTCGGCGAGATTCTCCCCGGCGCCACGATCCTCGAAATCAACGCAGCAGGCAAGAACCCCGGCGACGTGGCGCTGTGGAACACAATCGTGACTGTTGGCGGAACGGCCGAGACGAGCATCAAGGATGACTGCGACAACCAGGATACGTCTCAGTGCATGGCGGCGTACATGGTGGCTCATCTCACCTCGACTTCATCAGCTTACATCGAGAACTTCTGGGGCTGGACGGCGGATCACAATCTTGATGGCGGGTCTTCCAAGACGATTATCTCTACCGGCCGTGGTGTCCTTGTTGAAGCGACCAAGGGTACTTGGCTGACTGGTACTGGATCTGAACACAACTGGTTATACAACTACAACTTCCACGCGGCCCAGAATGTGTATGCCGGCCTTCTGCAGACCGAGAGTCCCTACATGCAGGGCAATGGTGCGACGCAAACTGCCCCTGCGCCCTGGACCGCAGAAACCTCAATTGGTGACCCTGATTTCTCCTGGTGTGACAAGAATGATCAGAAGTGCCGGACTTCTCTGGCTACCAACGTCGATGGTGGCAAGGATATCCTGCTTTATAACAGTGCGGCCTGGGCATTCTTTGACGGCCAATGGGATGGCAATTACGGTACTCAGTGTGATGGATCGTGCCAGACCAATATGATGCGCGTGGCTAATGATCCTGAGAACCTTGTTTGGTACTCCATTAGTACTCGCAAGACGGATGTCATGGTTCTCGATGGCAAGTCGAACCCGAATGAGGAGAACCACCCAGGTGGTTGGGAGGCTATCATTCAGTCTTATAGACAGTTTGCCTCCTAGGCGCGATGGGGTTTGATGGAGCGATGGAATGTAATTAGAAAGGTACCGATACCTTTTGTGCATAGTCAACCTCCGAATAATGGATATAATTTAGCATTTGTGTTTAAAAGCAACGCCTACATAAGAATGGCCGAGAGCTGGCCACCTTGCCAACTCTCCGCGGCGACATTGCAAATGACAGCAGGTACGGGACTACAGGATGCACAGATGTAGAAAAATGAGAACTTGAATTATACCAGCAGCACCGTGATCCAGAAAAAACCCCTATCCAATCCTGAGATTTCGCCGGCCCATCCATTAACGATGTGAAAAAAGAGGAACATAAGTCCAGATAGCATACAAGCAGCCTTTGTTGTAAGGTAGGAGAAGAGGGGATGTCGGAGTATCAAGAAATGAGAAAAAAAAGAAGTACGCCGCGAAAGAATAATAAGCCAAGAATACCCTCCGGACCCGTATCTGTTGTGAGCCTGCATACTCAGCTCGAGGCATATGCTCAAGTTAAAAAAGACTCTGGAGTAAGATAAAGGTGGAAAAGGTGGAAGAGCTATAGCGAGAGCCATAGAAGGATATGACGAATAGAGGGAGAAGGAAAGGAGAAGTAGGGGAAAGATGGAAGAAATGGAATTCGATCCCCACCACAGAAAAAGCCAGAACGCGAAAGGAGGGTATGTTCAAATCTTGGCCGCCGAAAAACGCAACGAGACGGTCATAGCACGTGCACAAACAGAGGATGTGAAAGAATGTTTTTACTCCAGGTCGAAGGTCTCGAGCTCTTTCACGTCCTCATAATCATCAAATTCCAAGCCGGCATCACGGCAGCGCTGCAACCACTTCTGGGCCATGTTGTTGCGTCGGCTAACTTCGGCCTTCAACTTCTGGTTGGAAGCGCTGATTTCAGACAAAGCATGATTTGTGGTGAGACTATGTTGTTCAAATCGCTCATCGATGTTCTTCTTCTCATCCTGGAGTTGGCAAATATATTCGATGGCTCGTTGTAGGATCGCGCCCTTGTTCTTATCGCAGTTGGGGACAAGACGGGAGATCTGGTTAATGCCTTCGTTGATTGCCTCGCGGCGGCGACGCTCAACTGTGGGATGAATTAGCAAATCTATCATACAAGAAGGCCATGCAGGACGAGATAATTCGGATTACATACCCTCTTTGTGGTTATTCTTGCGAATCTGGTGCCACTCGGGAGACCCGACCGTGGGCTTTGAGTTCATGGATTGGGCCTCACGCGCGGCGTATACAGCAGCAGCGGTTGAGTTGTGGTTATGACCGCCGGACATGGGTCCCTGGCCCATGTCGTCGGGGAAGTTGAGCCCCTGAGTCAGGTTGTTGGCGTCAAAGGCCGAATCCGGGGGTGGCGGATATTTGTGAGGGTGGGCAGCAAGTGCGGCTTTCGCGGTGAGGGTATTGTCATCAGACATGCCACTTTGAGCCTGGCCAACATGTTGCAAGATCTGCTGGTCAATGTTGAGGACCTCCGAGCCCGTGTTGGGCAGCCCATGGTCATAGTTGAGGGAGCTGTGGAAGTTGTGCTGGTTGTCGGGGCCCATGCTACCGTTGCTTCCGTGAGAGGAGCGGTTGAGGCGCTGAGCGTCGTGGCCAAGGTCCTCGGAACCTTCACGCTTGCGTTTGTTAACACTGTCGGGGCTGTTCATGGTGGGGTCGGACATGTAGTTGCGATCGATCTAGTTGGGCAGAAGGTTAGTCATCGAAGGGCAACACGAAGGTTAAAAGCGTGAGCACGCGAGGGCTCGAGTTGGAGAGTCAGTGAAGAGTTGCGGGTTAGTGATGAAAGATGGTCAGATGAGCCGGCCCTTCATCGGCAAGATCAATGATCTTCCTCGGGGTAAACAGATCGACGCGTGAAGCCGACGCGCCCGGTGGAAGGCATATTTCCCCTCAAGCCCGGGCCAGGTTCATTCATGCAGGGTCTGTTCTTCGCGGCTGGAGGGCTCCTACACAGGCAGGCAGGTGCATGTATATCGCGTGGAAAATACCCAAGAGACCTCATTTCTCACTGCCAGACCCTCCGCAGACCCTCTGCGACGCGTAGCCCTCAGAAGGCGCGCTCTAGGTCGATTGAGGAGAGGCTGCGATGAGGGGAAAGGGGCAAGTTCAGGAAAGGGCGCCGGCGACACGATTGACAATGATCTCGACGCGACCACGACACCTTGGAACATAGGGAGGGAGGGTAGAAGGGGTTGATGGAGTCGTTACCTTGGGATGATCTCTTTATCACCTGACAGGAAGTCACCTGCCCTGGACAACAACAAGACGAGGTCACGTTGTTGGTTATATCCGAACTTCAAAATGATATCCCCAAAAAAGAAAAGGTAAAGATGAGGGGAAAGACGGGAGTAGTAGACGCGATCTGTTCCGTATAGAAGTTCAAAGAGGTGATTTTTCCATGGAAAAAGGGAGTTCTTGAGGGTGTCGAGCGACCGAGTCGAGAGGACTGCTCACGTGGATGGAGGAGAGAGTATGCGGGCGGGCGGAGCAACCACTAGTGCAGAACAGTCACCTGACTCAAAGGGTATCATTGAGGACTTGGCGATTCAGTCATTTAAATTCAAGAATTCAAGGAAAGAAAATCAATTACTATTCATCTAGTCCATCATAATTCTATTGACTATAGTATCCTACATTAATTACCTTTTTTTTCAATAAAATGTATTTGGATCATGATTTATCTCCCAGAAAGTCAGTGCCAGTCACCGTCAGCGTCACAGTCACATGCCTCTAAGTCTGGCTCCCGTGCCCCTCACCCTCTCAGCAAAGCAACTCCCAAGCACACTGGCACACTTCACACTTCGCTCTTTCCCCGATTGGCCCACTCGGCGCCTAGTCCCATCACGTGAAAGCACAGGCCACCGGGAAGTATACACTTGCATTAGCTACATACTGGTCCTTGGCATTGCCCATATCTCCATAATGTACAAAGCACTGGAGACTGGAGACACTCACATACCCCCGCATATACCCATACACCTATACACATTCACATCCACCTTGGCACACACCTACCTACTGGTCATTACCTCACACATTCCTATCTTCTAAAAAAGGAAATGCAACGGTGGAAACTTCTTGTCGATCAAATCAAAATCAAATCATTTGTCACATGGAATTGCTGGGCATTGGACTCGCGCTAGGGTTGCACCCGGGTAGTCTGCGATCGCCCAGTCATGAGACCCTATCGATGAAATAAGGTGGGCTTTCTGCAGCATTCGACGATCTCCCATGCGATCACGATCATCCGGGACCCCGTTAGATCGCCAGGTTGGATGGGTGCCGACCATGGCAGTCGAGATGGAAATATCCCAGCTATCAACCACCTCATCCCAGGACCACCATCGTAGAGGCGTAGGTATAGGCAGATCGGTTCTCACACAGCCACACCCCGTATCAGAATGTATAGGGTAGACGGCCAGAGATAAGATGCACCCCACGAAGCAGACAGGCAGCCATCTATATCCCCACAAGGCGCGATTTGTTTCCCCACCCCATGGATGCGTCTCTAGTCTCTAGTCTCTAGAGAAAAAGGATGGAATGTCTCACTCCCCCCGCGACTTGCTTCTCAATCCAAACACCATTTTCGGGTCTGCCGTAGTATCCGCGAAACAAATCCCCTCCTCACTAGCGCCTAGTAGGTCCCAACAGAGGATCTTCACATCGAAGTCGCGGCCCTCGTCGATCGCCTCCACCGCACCGGCACCTGACCCATTCAAACCTCCCTCTCGAGGCCGCTGCGTCACGGCAATGACGGCGCTCGTCCCCGCATACCGCGCCGGTGGCTTCGCATCATCTGCAGCGGGTTCTTCCCCGGCGCGATTGGAAAAGACGATCACCACCTGCTTATCATCCTTGCGCGCAGCCTTCGTCTCAGCTGTATCGGAATTATCATCAGAATCAGAATCAGACTCGGAATCCAAATCAGTGTCCCCCCCGGTCTCCTTCCGCATCGGGCCCATCCACATTCTCCGCATGCTGCATTTTCTTCTCGAAGAGCGGCCAGAACCGCTGTAGCCAGTAGTTGAACGTATCCATCTCCGGCTTGCCCTCTAGCGCATCCAATTCCTCCCTGCTGAGGAGGGTCAACCATGCCATGGACAAGATGACCAGTTGCGATTTCGAGTCTAGGACCCGGTTGGCGAATTCCCACGCCGTGTAAGGGGCTTCGAACTTGTACGGGTTGATATCCATGCAGATCCCAAAGGATGTGGCGACCCGCTTCTCGGCTGCATGTCGGGGAGTATCACTCGCATCTGCATCCCCCGCTATGGTAGAGGCCGTAGTCATCCCGTTCTCGTTATCGTTCCCCTGCCGCGACGGGAAAGTCAGCTTGCGAAACCCCCGCTCGACGTCGCCTTCCGATGCCCAGCTTTCGTCAGTAAAGTACAGAAAGCTCTTGCGGTAGTTGTGGATGACTTCGCCCGTTTCGTCGACGATAACGAGGGAGTTGTAGAATCTTGTCTCTTCTGTCGAGGCATTTGTTTCAATCTCCGGGTACCCCACGCACACTTTGCATTGGAGTCGTTGGGCGGTTTCGCGTGCCCATGCGGCACTTGGTCCCTTTCCAACAGGTTCGAGAAAAGGCCGGACTGCTTCTAACGATGGAAAATTGTATCCTGGACAGACTCGATTAATATCTGACAGATAGTCGATGGTACCGAGCGCAATTAAAGCCTCATCTGATTCTGCCCATCTTGGCGATGCGGGCTTGACGCAGTATCGAATAGAACATACCAGTCAACGCCATCTCAGGCAAGACCAAAATCTCCGGTCTCAGCAGCTCTGCCCCAATGTCGATTCCGAGATCCTGTCCACCCATGGAAATGGATTTTCCTTTCTTAAGCAACTCATTGGCGCGTCGGATATTTCCCTCCACGTCTCCCAGCTTCGGGGCGATCTGTAGTGTAGCAATTCTCATCGCAGCGAGTCGCGAAACTGAGAAGTTCCTTGTGCTTTTCAATTGCTGATTTAGTTGGAAGATATGCTTTGTTCGCAGTACGTAATTGAGCAGGCCACTTGAGGGTGAAGTGGGTGACGCGTAGAGTTGAAGTCTTTGTGTCCTTGGTCCGAGACGGACGCGGCTCAATGCCGTGGGTGCCAGGGTGATGTCAAAGGTACACCGATATGAAGATTTCACAGGTGAAACAATTAACTGGTGATTGATCTGTAGCCGGGGTTTGATCGTGTTCCGAACATGGGATCCGTAAGGAGATGTAGTTCGGGACGACGACGGCCTTTCCGGGATTGCGGGGATTGCTGACTGAAGTCGGAGATTTGGATCGGCGGCCCGAGAACAACGCATCAAATGAAAAAGAACAGTCTAGGGTAGTATGTGGATGTGGTCTACAAAAATACTATGGCGAGATTTAATAGACTAATAAAGAAATTAATAATAGGACATGATTGATTCATGAATTTGGATTATTTGAAATAGCATGGGGGTAATGTACTGATAACCGCCCGAACACCATGCAAATGTGCGGGCATGAGGTGAGCATGAGGTGAACATCCACACAATCGAGAAAAAAAAAGCCATAATTACTCCCAATACAAATGCAAATTCGACCCCCCCTAATTTGATCCATAAGTGCACACACAAAAGCACCAGGGTCCGTAAAAACACAGATCCTCTATCCACCTATTCACTGTTCAAATATTTGCGCTTCTCTTTGCGCTTATCCACCTGCGAAAAGTCCAGCTCCTTGTAGGCCAGGCCGTGGGCTCCAGTCGCCCGGATTCGTCGCTCCGATGCAGACATGCTTCGGCCGAGGCCTTCTGGTACATTTGGCGCATGCACCACCTTGTACCCATGAGGTCGAGGGGACTGGCTCAGCGAGTAAGGAGAGTTGTAGTAGCTAGCAGAAGGGCTGTACGAGGAGCGCCGTAGATCGTACTCAGGCGAGGGATCAAAAATCTTTGGCCCCGTGCGGAGTCGTTCTGCTGCGATCCGAGCTGCATTCAGCAAAAGCTCATCTTCGTCAACTTGGCGATTGTGTGGCTTCGAGATCTGGGTTTCATCATCGGCTGGCGTCTTGCGCTCGACTAAGGCTTTGACGCGATCCAGACACGGCAGTTTTGGCAGTGCTTTGGCGTATGCTTCGGCAAGGGAGTACTTCTTGGATATAGGGGAAGATTCACTCGACCCCGATGTCTTGAGAACCTTCGAACTAGATCTCTCTCGAGTCTTCTCAGTCTCGGCACACTCATCTAATGCTCTTTTCCGGCTCATTGCTTGTTCCTCGACTTCCTTCTTCTGTTTCTCAGACGTTTTTCGAATGAACTCTTTCCAGTTGGCCTGACGTTCTGCCTCGGTCTCCTCGGCTAAAAAGAAAGTCAGCAGTGGTTTAAGAGATATGGGGAGCAAAAGTATCAAATTACCGGGAGGTTCTAGGTTCTGGGAACTAGAGAAAGCCGGCAGTTGAAGAGGTTCCTCCGGAGTATCAACTTGTTGAGTTAAGGCCTTGGCAAGCTCGGGCGACGTAACGTGCGCCGTGGTCGTTTCCTTTTCCTTGCCACCAATCTTTACAACCTCATCAGGTTTCTTGAGCTTGGGCTCGTCTCGGGTTTCATAGTCCCCTTCGTCGGAATTTTTAGTCCTCGTTTCCGACGTGGGCTGGACAGTGGGGTTCGCAGTGGAGAAGAGAGGCTTGGAAGATGAAATCCCGGGATGTGTAAATAGCGATGGGCCGGCTGATGTAGGCTGGAACAGACTCGGCATTGGTTGAGGTTTTGCTGGAACGGACTTGGAGAAATCGAAGGTAGGTGTTATCGTTGGTTGGGTGTTTTTCGTTTCCTTATTGTTGTCATTTGGTGGAGCGAACAACGACGGATTTGAGAAGCCACTGAAGCTTGGGGGCTTGACGGATTCAAAAATGCTCGAGGATTCCTGGGTGGAACTGATACCAGGGCCGATAGATGCAGACAACTGAGAAGATTGAGAAATATTTTGGGGGGCAAGAAAATTGAGGGGATTCGTAGTTGGAGCGAAGATTCCCGTTGAAGTTGTGTTCTGCGAGACAGGCTCCTTAGCTTCAACAGGAGAGAAAGGTGATTTGGTAGGAGCAAAGAAAGAAGGTGTTTGCTGAGTTGCTGATGTGCTGGTAGTAGAGGAATCTGCTTCCTTGGGTGTTTCGGAGGGTTTCTGGCCCAAAGAAAAGGCAAAAGGATTCTGGGCGCCTGCAGATTGTTCCGCGGTGCCATTGGATACCCCGCCATTCGTAAATATCGAGGATGTTTGGGGGGGGAGCAGGAGAGGAGCTTGGAGGTTTGCCGAGAGTCTGTGATGGCTTGAATGTGCCGAAAGGGTTTGGAGTTTCTGCTGCCGATACTGCCGGGGTGTCTTCCTTCCCGGTCGCTGCGGCTGGCTCTGTCGGCTTGGGGAACGCGAAAGACGAAGATGAAGTTTGGAACGGACTCTGAGCTTGCGATATTTGCGAAGCTGCAAAGGGGTTGCATGGCACGGCTGGAGTAGCAGCGGAGGTTGTCGCCAGGGTCGGTTCATCTGAAGCAGTGCCAGAGAACATTGAACCGAATGGATTGGGAGGCTGGGGCGCTTGGAATGGATTCACAGGCTGCGACGTGGCAGGGAGAACGCTTGGTTGCGTGCTCACTGGTAAGTTCACAGACGTCGGTGGTGTAGAGTTTTGGAAAAGACTTGGACTGTTAGGCGCAGGCGATTCTGATCCCAGTGGAGAGTCACTGATCTCAACCACCGGTTCTGGAACCCCATTACCGATGCTTGAGACGAAAAGAGAGTCATCTTGGTCAAGCGAGATATCCTTCGGCGATGGAGCACTACGTTCGTGAAGAGAAGATTGATCGACCATTCCCATACGTGCTGCTTCTCGGATGCCCATACCCAGAACGATGGCTACCAGGCTTCTTCCAGAACGCTTATTTTCAACAAATGTTTCCGAATAGGCGTGCTCTGTCGACGGAGAGAATTCTAATTGAGGAGTAAGCAAATGGCACAAATTGGGTATCTTTTGTCGGAGATCGAGCGAAACTCGGACCATGTTTGCCTAAAACATCAGTAACTTACCGACAGATTCGATGTGACGGGAGCCCCAGTTCAAATACTGCTGATCCTGCTCATTGAAAGCAAGCTCAAGACCTTGTTCCTCAAGAAACTTCGTTGTCTGTTCCTCATCGTCGAAATGCAAGACCCGGGTTAATTCATCGACTGTCCACTCCTCGTTTCTGTGTTGCTGGGATATTGGCGTTCGACAGTATCCTTTCCAAATGGTCCGAATAGCTGTCTGTCGAACGTAGTTGAAGTAGATCTCAGCCACACATGCCATGAGGTACGAGACACTGCCCGAGTTGATGATATTAAAGAATCGCGTGTAAAAACCCTGGGCAATTGCATTCGGTCGGCGTGAATCAAGAGTACCTTGGGGTTGCCACGTATTGCACGAGGCTGTGTAAAGCTCCATGGCCACTTGGACGCGAGGGGATTCGAGCAAAGACACCGGCCACTTCTGCACACGAGCCTCCAGGTCGGGTCGTTGATCATGGATGGAAAAGATGATGTAGTATGCACGAAATTCATCCTCATTTGGGAAGACGATGCGACCACGATTATCATCATAGTAGTATATAAGGGAAAGCATGGTGTTGTTGAGTTGCTCGCGTTCTTGGTGCCGGTCAAAAGGTTCTTCGCTCGCCGGGTTTGACAGTAAATGAAGCGAGACGATGTGGAATCGGGCAATTCGCTCCAGACAGGTCACTGCTATTCTCACGTCGCTTTCCTGGGTAACCTGTTGGACCGAAAAGTCGTTACGAACGGATCGAGTTCGATCCCAGACAAATTTGTGAATTAGTGCTAGCGGTTCGGATCCACCAAGAACATGTCGAATCAGATAGTTAGTAGTCTGGAGAAGGGCCTTGGGAGTTCGAATATCGGAAGGAAGCTGTTCATCGTAGCCTGCTGCTGATCTTCGGAAACGCTTGAGCATTTTCCATTCCATATTCTGAAGGGCATTGGTCGACGGGTGGAGATACTGGCAAGGGTGGTCAGGACTTGGGTTGGAAAGCATAACAAGGATGTTTACCTTTTCGCACTTATCCACCATTTTTTGTACAATGCGTTCAATGCTTTCGAATTCGGGACACATACCCTCGCATGTTCCGACTGGCGTGATTGCCTGGTTGAGAGACGTAGGCTGGTCAGGATCGGCCATGTGGCCATTCTTAATGGCCTGTTGCCTTTCCTTTGCGCGATCGAGTTTGAGCTGCAAATTTGGTCAGGTAAATTGTCATACCCTCGGGTTTGCGTTGATCTTCAGTGGAAATGATGCTGACCTGGTCATATCGTTGATGGTATTGTGCCAGAATAGAGCTATCCTCCACAGGAACTGGCTGTCCAGGAACGCTATTCATCTTCCTTGTCGGTTTTACCCACTGATTATGTCTCGGCGCGCCTCCTCTGGCACCACCTCGAAACCCCCCTCGCGCACGATTCGAGTTCAGGGTATGTGCTCCATTCGTGATTCCGGAAAAGGGCGAGTTATTTTGGGGCTGTGCTGGTTGCTGGGCCGGGACACCGAAAGGAGACGAGAAAGGTTTTTGTTGATTGATCTGAGCGAACGGCGAATTGCCGTTTTGAGGACCAGCTCCTTGCTTAGCCGTGACTGAATGAGATGAGCCAGCAGCCGCAGCGCCAGCGCCACGACCGCGGTTTGGAAAAGTGCCTGTGCTTCGGGCCCGGCCACGTTGCCTGGGTCCCCTAAATGTGCTGGATCCTCCTCGGGTTTGAAGTTGAGAGCCACGATTGCATGGTGCGCCGCGGCCACGGCCATTTGCACCTGTCGATGGTCCGCCTCTCTGGCCACGAGGAACACCAGCAAACGGGTTGAACGGAGTAGCCATTCTGTCCGCACTCAGCGGGTGAGAAGGAAAAGACCGCCTCCGGCCACCTCAGAAGTTTCCCCAGTAAACCTTTTAAGTCTTGGCTGTGACTAGTGGCGAGTTCTTCGATGAGTGTCGACGATTGGGAGACGGGGAGATAAGAGAAAAAACGAAGCAGCTGTTCGAGGAAATTGGTTCGCCGAGGCGAGATTTAAAAGTCAGTCCATGTTGCCAAGATATATAACCGATCCAGTGATGCAGAACAAAGCGAGGGCGCGATTGGAAGAAATATAATTGAATGAAAGTTGTCACGGGGTCCGAGGAGTGAATGCGCGGGAAGGGTGGTCGAGGTACCTTTCGAATAGTCGGAGCTCGTATGATAAGTCTAGATGGCCGAAATCATTGCGCGACCGTGATTTCTGTGAACGATATCGGTTTGAAAGTCGCAAAGAGCTCGGGTCAGCCGAGGCTTGCGACGGGTGGTCGGGGTTGAACGAGGTCTTTAAGGAGTCGCTCAATGAAAATTTGGAGAGACACGAAAAGCAGGGCGCGTAGAAATCGGCAATATATCGTCTCCGTCAGTCTGCAGAGATGTGGCCTCTCTTCTTGAAGCGATAGCGAAGAAAGGCCTGCGGGTCGCGAGTCGAAGAGAGTCGCCGCGACGATGCGAGCTTCCAGTGGGTCCACTTGTCGAGGGTCATGTGACCTGCCATAAGACACATACAGCGGTCACTACTAGGCAACTATAAGTCTATTACTATTCCAGGTGACAACTTTTGTGCCAACTACTGCACAATTGGATGGATTCGAATGATTATTTGAACTCATGTTATTCCTCGTGTCCGCTATGTCCAAAGTAGTGTTTATCAACAACGTCCCGTAGTAATGAGATATGATAATATTTATCAGGGACCAATAAGAATGTACAGAAATATCAAATAGAGAGATCAACCATGATGAGCGAGAGTCGAGAAAGGGCAATTATGTGAAAAAAAAGAAGAGGTTTTAAAATCAACCGGAAGGAAAAGCCAGACACACAAATGAGAAGAAGAAAAGAAAATAACAACCAAGCCAAAGTATTTCCAGAAAAAGAGATCAACAACAAGAAGAAAAAGAATAAAAGACAACCCTGAAGCAGCCCTGAAATCAAAAAAAAAAAAAAAAGTCTGCACAGCACCTAACCATCTGAGCG
Source organism: Penicillium waksmanii (assembly GCF_028829765.1). Classification (NCBI taxonomy): domain Eukaryota; kingdom Fungi; phylum Ascomycota; class Eurotiomycetes; order Eurotiales; family Aspergillaceae; genus Penicillium; species Penicillium waksmanii. The sequence continues at coordinate 1,942,081 of NW_026643252.1, forward strand.
ACACCAAAAAGCATTTTTTTATCCACGAAATTTGGAAATCAACGTGTCACAAAGTAAAACTCCCACGCGAAGCCACCTGTATATTGTGCGCTTTCATATATTGGTATGATATGATAATCAGAGCCATTCATTCATATAGTCATTAAATCCCGTTGCTATGTTCGCATAATCAACGAATTCCATTTCTCAACCCGGGGCCAGCCCGACCGATTCAGTTAGGAAAGGTGGGCAAGTGGAGAGCCGTGTGGATGAGGGTGGCCCAAGGAGCCAGTTCGGAACGGTAGAGACCGACCGAGAGGATCCATGGGCGGCTGTTCGTGATTGGGCAAGCCGTGCATAGAATGCGTCGGTGGAGCCATTGCCATGTTGTATGGCATTGAGGGCTGTGTAGTGGCTGGCGCATTGTAGCCTACCGGGCTGAAGATGTCTTGCCGGAAAGTTGGGGTGGACCAGTGCTGGTCCGGTGTGGAGGAAGGATAAGATGGTTGAGATGCGTAGGCGAAGACAGAGACATCGTGTGGGCTAATCATTTCGGCAGTGACAGGGGTGCTGAGCATGCCTTGAGAGAAGGAATCGGTGTATTGGGGTGGGGTGGCATAGAATGGACGATCACGGCTCTCGAAGGTGAGAGGCTCTGCGAGGGAGAAGCTGCCAGGCAGAGAGCGAGGAGGGAGGCCCATGGCGTCGATGGGGGTTGTGAGAGGGGCAGTTTGCTCAGATGAGCTCGGTGTGAGAAGGCCGTCTTCGAGATGCTCAATGTCCAAGACCGGTGCAGGGCCGTCGCTAGATTCTTCTTCCTCGTCGCCCTTAGGGCTTGGTCCTCGGTTCATCACGTAGACTAAAGTGTTGGCGTCAACTTCACCACGCTCCCATCGTTCCTCCATCTTGCGAACACGGAGGACTTCCAGGATGATGTCCACATGAGAGGGGTGCTTCAGGCTGCGTTTGGTATCGCTAGCAACTTCCTTGAGCTTGTCGGACGTGATTCCGAAGCCTCCAAGCTTGCGGATGATATGAAGCAAAAGCTCAATACGATCTGTCAATATAGTGTTAGCGGATTGATTACGAACCAAATATGGGCGTCAGAACGTACACTCTTTGCGTAGGTGGTCAGGCTCCTTGTGCATGACACCAGGTGGCCACCACTCGGGCTTGGTCTTTTCAGGGTCACCGGTAGTACCGGGGGCAGATCCAGCTGGAGGTTTTCCACCGTTGTATGGGTGTCTCACTTGCTTGCGAGGCTCAATGAACTTGATAAAGGCCTTGGCGACCATGCGGCAGTTAAGTTGTTGGAAGTGCTTGAGAGCACCCTCGTAGTAGTTCATAAGCTTCGTGGCGTCTCCAACGCGAATAGAAGTAGTCTCATTACCCGCGGGGGAGTAGTCATCACTGTCAGAATCATCAGCCAGTCGGCTGTGGGTCATGGAAGTCGGGGCGTTGCCGCGGCGGCGGCGGACTCTGCGCGGAGATGCTAGGGAATAATTAGATCAAATTCGAAATGGGACGTAGTATATAAAACATACCCCCAGAGAGAGGCTGATGGAGTCCAATTTTCTCGCCGAGTGTCTCTAGGAATGTCTGGCGAACATCCGGAGAGAAAAGTGTCATATTCTGCTCCGTAATGCTGGCTGACTCTTCGCAGCCCAGCTTGCCCGCGCTGTCAATATAGATAAGCGCATAGTGGGCGAATGGAATATGGCACGACGATTGCGGAGCCATCATGGGCTATTCGGATGTTAGGGCAAGGCTCACATTATAATTCCTGTATCGAAATAAACTTACAGGAATAACATCCCAGCCGGGGGGGGCCTTCAAGAGCAGAGGCGGACCGCTTCATGGCGCTACTGGTGGGGTTGGGCTTATGGTAAACCATTTTGCAGGAAGGGACAGGGTCCTGCGAAGGTGTTGAATGTCGTGATCTCTTTAAACTTCGAGTTTGCAAGAAACGGGGAAAGATAATTGGGCTAAGTAGAGCTGGTTGCGTTCAAGGTGTCGCGAGTCGGACAGGCCCTTCTTATAGATCGAGGATCCCGCTCTAGATGGAACTGGTGGAGAAAAACGTTAGCCGCACGCTCTCATCTCCTCAAGATACTAATGTGCATCGAGCCAATCCAGTTCCCAAAATGGTCACTGGCAGCTTGCCAATGCCCAACGGCCAACCGGTCTCCCGCTCCTCCCCAACGGGTGGTGGTAAGAGCACAGGATGACCATATCGGGGACGGGTGAAGTCAAGCTTATTGAGAATGGGACTATGCTTGGGGCGATATGCAGGCAAATACTCACAGGAACTCGAGAACGAGGTCGACAGGCCAGGTGGTATTCAAATGGTTCGTCGGTGATGCGAGGGAAAACTGCAGGAGAAAAGACAGTTGCTGTTGGCAACCGACGGGGCAAATGCAGGAACTGAAGACGATTGACGGGTTCCCCGGACGGTACTGTAAGGCGTGTGGTGACACGGACGGGGATGGACTGGTTGTATACACAATATCTGATGAAGTGTTGACTTGGAACCTAGATCACGGATAGGACAAGGTGGGGGCTAATAACGATTGGAGGGGAAGGGTTCCAGAAAATCGAAAGTTGTGGATTCAAAGAAGATGAGGGGGGAAGACGAGGTGTTTAAATCATGTACATCTCGAATAGAAAAAAAAAGGACTAAAACGAGACCTGGGATGATGGGCTTTTTCAGCGGTCCAGGCAATTGACAAAGTACCAACTTGAAAATCTTCGAATAACCCCGGAGCAGCCAACCTGTGCCACATCGAGCATGGATGATCCTTGAAAGTATGGACAAGCCGGGGGATCCCCGACAGCTTCTGATCTTGGGTCTGCAGGCTGCAGATTGGCGTGGTGCAGTTTCCAGAGTGCCTTAGCTGCTGCGTTAGCGCTTGGTAAAAAGTCCACGTCCCGATTCGTGATCCCTGTCCAAGACTATTTGTAGATCGTGGATTTATTTTATTTTATTTTTATAATTCTGATTTTATGTACGAGTATTTTTTTTTTTTTTCTTTCTTTTTCTTTTTTCCCCTTTCCCTTCCCATTCCCCCGCCCCTCCCTCCACCCCATTTCTCTTTTATTATTATTATTATTCGTATTCATTTTAATTCGATTAAATCTCACCCTTTTAGCGTCGGGGCATCCCCCAAAGTAGCGTGGCGCTGTCGATTATCGATCGGCCTCCCCAGAGGGTCGGTGTTTCTTGTCCCACCATCGACTACAGTCTCCAAGCTTCCATCCGTACTGGATGACAGATTTTAATTGCCCGTTAGTACCCCAATCTTCAACAGAAAACAACATAGGAAAAAAGTGTCCTTATCTTAAGAATCCTTTGAAACGGATTCCATCCACTTCAACCCGTTCTGACGGCGGGTTGAAGCGCGGGATCCACGCGAACCAGGGTTTCTTTGTTTGGCGGGGCGATACTACCTCCTACTCCTAGAAATCGATGGAAATTATTAGCTTCAACCTATCGTGAAGCAGTATACTACACTGCCTAGAATATAGTATTCCCACCAAGACGCACCACTCTCTCAAGCTGTCAGGGCCGTGTTCCCTCAAACCGGGCCCTGCCTTGCGTCGGGGCCCGCGTAATGTGGGTGCTATTCCCATGCATGCAGATCTCTTCAGCTGTCGGGGCTCCCGTACTGGTTTGTCATGAAAGTTTCTATGCCTCTCAGGTCTCGATCTTGACTTTCGTTTACTCTGTAGGCACCGTGGGATGCTCCATTCGATGAGGATAGGGAGAAGTTTAATGGCATCAAAGGTACCGAGAATGGAGTACAACCTTTCCTCCACTCCATCAACCCCCTCCTCCCCCTCGGGACGCAAAAAAGGCCGTGCTCGATCGTCGGATCTTGGGTGGATGTGCCCCGACGCTAGTGCTACCAATGGCAGGGGCCCCTTGGCCAATGCCATGAGAGCCCCGAGGACCGCCGGTCCATTGCTTCGAGGGGCTGTCTGTCCCACGAACCTATCAAGGTGCGGTTTGTGCGTGGCCCAACATCCTGGATCCTGGAATCCCGTTCAGAGTGACTGGGCTCTAATTCTCTTTTGAGCCCGCTCTCTGTCCGCATTGGTCGAACGAGATGCCATCCGTTTGTGCCCTTGTAGATCATCGAACATCTCAAACATGACAGGAGCCCGCGGGGTCTCAACGAATATCATAACTAGCCAACGGCAAACGTCAACATGATGCTCACCCTCAGGGGAGGCGAACCCCTGAGATCAGACCCTCCAGTCTCTGCACCATGGCCGAATCAAGGAATCAGAAGCAGATAAAGCACAAATCGCTTTAATTAGTACCATTGGCACTCCGTACGAAGTATACGGGGCTAAAAAGGTACCAGGCTCGCCAATGGAATAGTTAGCCGCGGAATTTCTCGTCCAAGCCCACGTCGACCCAGCAATCTAACACAAATCGAGACTTGGCACAGAGCACGGCAAAGAATCGGATCACCTTGAGTTATCTGTTGGACAGGGATGTGTGATCATCGGGGATAAGCGTCCGGTCGCAAAATGGGTCAAGTGTTTCTACCAGCCCCGGTTAAGCGCGGTACTTTTGGACGCCTTCTTTGTTGCGTAACCCAATCATTGCCCCCACGCCAGGCCGTGTCAACATTTCAATCCTCGATGTCACCTACATATGTACAGTAGTCAAGAGTACGTACCTAGCCCATCATCCTGGAAGACTACTTTTTAGTTTCCTCCATATGGTTAGTCTCGTCCCAAGTGGATTTCAGGACCAGTTGGGCTTTAAAGAGGGCCCAGGGAGAAGGAACATCTACCCAAGCTACTGTCAGCGCGCCCATCTCCCGGGATTTGCATCGTTGACGGTTTCTCGGGACGAGGCAACTGGCTAACTATCGACCGTAGTTACTGTACATACTATCTTTTGCCGGAGGCGCTAGATAGTCTTGTGCTAGGTAGCCAAAGCATGCAAATATGCGAAAAGTCTTGCCACAGCGATTTAGTTTATGCGCCAGATCGGGGATGAGATGCATGCCCCTCATACATACGCAAACAATATGTACCTGCGCAGTTTGATCTCTCTCTTTTTTTCAGGTAGATGAACATGACAGTAGTCGTTTCGGTCCATCTGCATCTAGTCTCCCGCGTAAGTCCCCATCCAGTCCTATCATTAGCTCGCCTGGCATGGTCTAGCAACCACTAGTTATCCTCCGCCACACACCCATTTACGAGGACTAGAGACTGTGCTCAAAACCCTAGGGTATGATCATCGAGTATCCGTATCAGTGCTTCGAATCGCCTGGGAGATGAGCAGGATTCAACTGCCCAAACCCAATAGAGTATAATCCCCCTCTTCCTCTTTCGAGGGGTTCAGTAGTCCCCCTCTCCCACCTCCAAATTCCCATCTCTGGAAAAACGAGGCGAGATTTGTACTTTGGTTTATTTGTCATTTTGATCATTCCTCGATATTGGAAACCCCCGATGTCAATTACACTAACGGCAACGGCGCGACGCCTTCTCCACCGACAGTTGCAAGGGGCGTGTCGGGGAGTCTTTGTTTGCGGTCCCGCAAACCCACGAACCTACGATCAATCTGTTCCCCGAGTGGTGGATTGCTATTCCTGTAAGATTTTTGCTTTTTTTTGGTTCTCAATTTTCCTGTTGTGGGATCGCCTTCGCCCCCCACCATCACTCGCTAATGCGAATTTGGGCAGCCCGTTGGGATGTCATATTGTCATAAGAGAAAAGGGGGGCCAACGGGCTGCCCGAAAGTGTGATCACCATGTCTCTCCTGCTGCTCATTCACAACGACTGCTACTATGGGCAAATGAAGATCGGGGCTAGACCATTGAGCTCGGTCTCTGGGTTTGGCCAATCATCGTGCGTTATGCTGCAGTCGCTTGCAACGCTCAGATGGTTCAGCCACGACGTGGCACAGATGTGCAGCACACATGTACATGCTCCTACATTTACAGTGTCCGTGTACTTCCATGTCGAGCTGAAATCAACCACCGCCACACTTGTAGCCTAAGACAGTTGTCGGTGCGCATAATTAAACTGCAGGGAAGGGCCCTGTCAAACCGCTGCTTCGGAGCATCTTACATGCGCCATGATGACTTCCCACCCAGACCCCCCTTTCCCCTCTATAAATATTCTCCAGAGTCAAAGGCGTTAAATCATAGCCTGTAGTACGGCTTACCTTTTGACAGGCTTGGCGGTCTCAGAGCTAGGGCTACCGATTGGGAATGATTGGTAGACTCGTACGCGAGCAAACAGCACCCTGGTATTCAGACAGCCCGCTTTTACCGCCAGATCTAGGAATCGACTGGAAAGCGCCGGAGATACTCGGATCGGTGGTGATGCAATCACCCTGAAACTTCTGGGTGAGGCGCTATCTTGGTCGGGGAACTGGATGTGACAGCGGGCGAGCACTGACTGGGGCGTCCGTAGAGGGGGTGTGGGGGCGGGAGATGAGACGGGTGTGGGATGAACTAGATTGGAGTTCAAGGAGGGGGAGGATTCCAACTCTTCCTCGATCTGCAGATGATGCCTGTCCGTGCCCGTGCAGTTCTGGAACGGTGGCGCAAGAGAGATGGTTCACCGCTGGAGTATAGAGAGTACAAGTGTAAACAAAGTACCTCTTCCGCTCTCGCTCTCTTCGGCCATCTGCTCCTAACTCGGAAAATCAGGAGGTCAAGGCTGTAGTGAATGACTTCGTATCGATCGAGGACAGGTGATTTTTGGATTGCGATCAGACAAGGCCTGGGCAAATGGATGGCGGCCAAAGTCTGTTTTGTTCGCCTACGATCGAGACCGTCGTTTCTGAAGTGCATGGGCGAAATCACCGACAAAGGTACATCGAGGCAACCCGTCGTGCTGGATTGTATTTTGGAGATGAGAGGAGAGGACACAGGAGGCAGACAAGAACCTCGTATGCCTGACGAATATCGGATGATCGCTTGCCGTACTCTATTTCGTTTCTCGGGTCGCGGACAGGGAGGACGAGGCTGGACGCCCCGACTAATGCACCGGGGGTAAACAGCCGCGGCGACCTTAGTACGATCGATCAATGATGTGCAGTCATCGTCCACAGATCGGACCGGCCTCGAGGGTGTCTACGTCATGAGAGCCGGCGCGGGCCTGCCATCGGCTCTGGAGGGGTTGGTCTGGTCCAGGGGAGAGACAATTTGATTGATGGGGGGGGGGGGTTCTTTGTGTCAGCTGGGATGAGCTAGGAGCGGCAAGAGATTTGCGGTTCTTTTGTTGTCAAGCCTATAATTGGGCTAGAAGGAGGGCCGGCGTCGTCTCCACTAAGATGATGCGGGTCTACAAGGAGCATTGACCAGCCATAAACGAGAAATAGCTCCTTCCCAGAAGCCACCGGCCCGCGGATTCTCGGACCGGAGACGCTAGTCAACTAGTGGGCTGTCAAAAGGGCCCGGCTGCATGGAGACTGCTCCACCTGAACCCAGCCAGAAGGTCCTATCATCGATCATCCGCGCCCAGGAACCGTCCAATTCTGGCAACTCGACCGCCAAAGATACTGCGTGTGACCTTGACCTCACATCAAACACACCGTGGGTAGGCATATTCTCATCTCTGGCGGTTTCAGGAAGCGATTCTATTCTCGCGAGGCTTCGATCAGCGAGTTATCCCGTACTCGATACGGTCGCAAAGTACGACAATTTCCAAAAGTACGGACTATCACTAGTCTAGAGCCGACGATCGAGGAGGATTTTGTAGTGAAGCAGCCAATGTTCATGCAAGCCAGCTTCCCCTTTCTCATACGGTTTTGCTGGTGGATCTGGTGGTAGGGGAATGAGGTTGACGGATACGTTATACGTTACGTTATGTACATTTGTATGCACCCAGATTTCTGTTCACCCTTTGGCTAACGATAGATTAGTATTGAACTGCGAGCAGCCTTCGAAGTGGGGGCCGAGCGCCGCTGCGAGGAAATACGAGAGCACATGACTTCAGAGCTAGTATGAGGCTCTCGATACTATTGAGTGACAAATTCACGATTACGTACTGTAACTAGCGACACCCAGAAGAAAAATTCGGCCAAAAGCAAAACTGAAACCGCAGGGAATAATTCCAATGGCACTTCATTACGGAGTACTCCACGACTGCATTATGGCCCGGCCCGCGGAATTAGGGTTTCCCACAGTCAGCAGCCCTACTGCAACCCATGTATCTTCTCTCCATTAGGGCATTGGGCCCTGCAGGGATATTGGATATTTTTAGGGAGTATTGAATTAAAGGATCACGGCTGCAATGTTAATGGTACGTGGCTATTTATTGTACGAAGTACTAATCTAGTTTCTCATTCCTTCGTTGCATCAAGACAATGCAACCCGTACATTTGTTTGATCGAAAGTCTCCAAGGTTACGCACTTGCCCCTGGCCATTATAAGCGCTTTGCAGCTTGATACGCCAATGATGATCCGAGTTCGCCTCACTATTAAGCCAACTACCTCGCGATTAGCTCTCGCGGGTGATGCGGGTGTGGGAAAGGGGAAGAATTGGGGCGCGCTCAGAGCCCGACCGCGTGGGAAATGACACCTGGTCCTTGCCCGCGCCGAAGCTTATGAAGAAAGTACGAAATACACGGCCCTTTTTACCTTTGTAATACCACCGCTGCTGCACCATGACGCTGGGTCACTCTGGGGCTGGAATCCAGTGGGCCTGGGCCATGGGATCGGCCTCGCTTCGACCTCCGCTTGGGATGGCGTTGAAAGTGAACGCGCCCTTGCTTCAAGGTGACCACGGGAAATGACTCCGTGCGCAGTTCATTCCTGATTCTCCACATGGACATCGTTCGCAGTATGCGGGCAGGAAGGGAGAGGGGCTGCCATGTGTTTGGGCGAGATGGTTGATGTATGCATGTCTATAAACGATAGAGACCCAAACCTTGAAGGGTATACAGGGCATGTACCTCGGCAGAGGTAATCCACTAACACCCCTTTGAATCCTAGCTCACACCACAGGTGGATCATAGTGGTCCCAAGGGGACAGCACAATGGGAGAGAACCCCATCGGAGGGATCCCCGTCCCAGTTACCTGGATAGCCAAACTGGAGACCCGCGGCCACCCACAGTCCTGGGGCGAATCCCACCCCATCCTGAGTCTCGCATTGATCTCTCACTGATCTTCGCAGCTCGTCTGGCGCGGACCTTCAATTCTCAGCCAATCATCAGAGCTTAGTTCATCGCACTGTCCATACCCTAACTCTCAATGCGGCAATGGTGCAAACTCTCCGGTGACGCTAAAAGGTTCCCCGTGGCTTCATCCTCGAAAGCTTCCTGTGCATTGGAACCCACCAGGCTGGATAACCGATGTTGCCATGGTGTGCATAATCGACGGTCCGCAATAACTCTTTCTTGGGTTGGTGAATCAGACGGGACGAACATTCCGCCGTTCTAGCAGAGCTAATCGCATCTCCACCCATCCACCAACACGCTAAATGCAAGCCTCCCACTGGCAAAGCAGAAAGCAGATTTGGAATATAAATGCACTGCACTGCAGCCACGGACAAATTTCCCGAAACGGCGGACGAGATCGTCCCTTAGATCTTCTTCCCAGCGCGCCCGATCGAAGGGTGCAGCTTCTGAGTGGCTGAAACAATGTCATTATGCCTCACGATGGCTGGGACCTCGTCCAAATCCTTGAATCATGCGCTTCTTGGAAGCCAATGACAGTGGTGCGTACTGCTATAACACCGAGATAGGCCTAACAAAAAAGGCAGTCTAAACTTGTAGCTTCGTCATTCAGGATTTCCCTGTTCCCAGTGCGCCGGAATGCTGTTCCCACTTTGCCGGGGAGGCCCGGCCCAAGCGAGCGATCGGTGGCTGGGATGATGGAATTTAGCAGAAAAAATAAAGTCTGATTCGCTCTCTTACCCCATTGCCAAATTTTACCTGCTCGGTAACAAATATCTTATCCAGATTGGGTTCATTTAGAAGATTCTTCGGCGATATTCCTTTCCCTCGGTTGCTCATTGAAAAAATGCGGGATATGAAGAACTGTATCCACACAATAACCCACTCAGTTCCACAGAATATACTATCGTAGCACCTGCCTCAATAATGAAATCCATCCACTTTTCGTCAAAGGCAACTCGCAGCCGGGAAGAACCTGCACCTGTTGCACGATCGAATTCGCCGATGCAAGGTACTCGGAAAGTCCATGTCAATGCGGAGGCAAAGAAGCAGCCCCGAAAGCATATCGCGGTAGCGAAATAAAAAGATGTCACCACAAAAGGATCTTGGCGTAAGAAATCTAGCAAGATCTGAACTCTGAATCCGCAGTCCGGGTTCTCATCGCGGATCATATGCATCAGGGCATCCCTGTATCTGGACCCGCGGGTATGCAGCTAGGAAGAAGACGATTTCCCCTCCTATTGTGCGGCGTGTGCCCCTCCTTTCTCCACTAGGCCAGGGCTGAAAGGAAAATCTCTCAAAAGTATGAAGGAGACCGAGCTTCCATCATGGATTGCGGCCCCGGACCCGGGGTTTATGCAAATCATATTTCATGGTGATGTTGATAGACGTCTCTGCAGACGCTGTGCAACGTCTCCATATATTCTAGTTACTATTAGGACAGGATTGTAGTCGATCGAGAGGGGAATTTTATGAGGCTGGCTGGACTTGGTACCGTGTACCAGGTTCGCCCAATGCGGCTGCTGGCTTATGACGGCGATTCACGGACCCTGTTGGTGGCTGCATTTACATCCTTGGTTTCTATCTGCAGGCACAAAGTACTCTACAGTAAGAACCACTCTACCACCATAGCCATGCAGCTCGGCCAGATGAAGGTGGGGAGGCCCGTCGAATCGTCGAATCGTCGGGAATTCCGGTTTCTTGTCAGGAACATGGTGAGTAAATTCGTGCAGCGTCACACAATCAGCCATCTGGTCACCGGATCTTCGATTAGAGGAAGAAAACAACATGGTGTACCTCGTACAAAAGAACAAATTCCCCGCACTCGGACATGCTCGGCTGTATCTTTGTAGAGCAAGAAAGGCAACGGTTTCAAGATCAACACATCAACTGACCAACCCCGCCGGTCAGCGTGAGTACGTAGTATCGGTTGGATGTTATTGCAGAGCAACTCTGCGAGATTGACCTGCTATCGGATTAGGCATTTTGGCTCTGGACATGACAGTCCTGATATTGTCCAGTCACCTGCGATCTCGGGTATGGATGCTCTGATTGGATCATCGGCGTACTCTGTCCCTTTATGATCAGATTGGGGAACGCACTCGACGTTTCCCCGAGGATTAAGCACTGACCCCTACCTCCGATCCCCTTGCCTGGCCCTCGATAGCTGAAACGAGCCTTGTCCAAGCGAGAGGGAGCTTGCTTCCGTACCACTGTATTGGCCAATCATGCTTTCACGTCCCCAGCAACACTCATTGGGTAAGCGGTGCTCCGAAGTAGGTACTTTCATACATGCACTCCATAACGAAGAAATGCAGGACGAAATGGAGGGCGGCAGGAGAGCATCTCACTAAGTCCTGAACCACACAAAATAATTTGGCATGCAACACTGTCCCACACCAGATCTGATCTATTGAACTGGTCGCTTTTTTGTGGACCGAATCCCTCCGTTCAGACTCAGGAACCATGCGGCTTTGTCCATGGCACCCTTCAAGATCCAGTTACGTATGCACACCACAAAATTAGAATTTCCGATCAGATTACTCACTTGTGCAACCCCTTCGATATCTTGATTTTCGATGCTCATTCTCTTTCCAAAGGGAGAAGTTAGAATTTGCCTCTGAATTGTACATCGAAGTTAATCGGAAATCGCATCGGAGGTGAATTCAAATCCTTCGACCTTCTCCTGGCTCCTGCATATTCACTACCTACTACTAGTAATGGCACTTATACATGTATTGCACATATACGAATATGTGTGTGCTTACAATTCAGTGCATATTTTGTCGCGTGGAAGGACTCCGTCCGCAGATACTACGCAGATACGTGAGCCTCCGGCAAGGGATGTCGTTTGCCACTATGGATTGCGTATAGGCAGAATTATTTCCCCGTAAAAATATACATAGCCACTTTACTCAAGCCATCATTGGCGAGCATCGTAAGTGCTTTTCAGATTTATTCTTAGAACATGAACGCTGGCTCGAGCTCGGAAGGAAAGGTGGGACTTCTGGTGGTGGCGGATTGCCAGTCTGAACTGTGTAGGAACCGCTGCAGGTATGGTGAGTTCGCGTGTGAACTCGCTCCAAACTTCCCCGCAGAAACTTCATGAGTTGAAAATTTCTTCATCTCTCTGCATGAGTGCTTTGTACTTAGCTTAGTATCACCTATGCTGGGCTGCAGGCGCCGTGGCTGGTGGCCAGGTGGCAGGGATTGTTCACCGCTACAACCGACCCCAAATATGCCCAGCTGTTTGACGCTGAGGGAAGAAAATCCTTCAAGGCTTTGATATCAAATTGACACCGCCATGTTTGGTCCTCGACACTACTGCAGAAAACGCTGGCGAAACTGGATTTGCAAGGCGCCAATTGGAAATATGTCATTCTGTATATGCAACTAACGTTTTGTTGTTGTTACCCCCCTGGACACCGACAAACTGATCGAAATTTTCCTTCTCTTCTCCCATATGTGCTTCAGGGGTGGTGTATGCACAAAGTACAAAAACATGAAACAAAGCAAAACAACGCTGTACAAGGACCGCAATATCGGTTCCAATAACAAGGGGGCAGGGGAATGACAAAGCACTTTTCTGAGTGACCAAGCGAGTTGCCAAGCCAATCAGTCGCATTCGATCATGTTGCATTGGAGGCGCAAGATAATTGAAACACAGGATGGCTACGGACGGGGGCTGAATGGGGTTGTTTGTCTTGCGTAAAATTTTCAGAAAGCTTTAGGCCATGTTTGCTGCAACTCTTGCCTCTGTCAAGGATGTGCGAGGACGAGACGACCGGGGTATTGCATTCGAAGAAGCGCCTTCTCCGGATTGGAGCAAATTGGTCATCCATGCACAAACAGCCTGCGCCACACGCAGGACCTCCTCAATGCGGTCGGAAATGGGCAGGACAAGCAGACAAGAAACATGACCCATGCAGGCTGTGTGGGATTGGACACTCGGAATGTAGACTGACTTAGCGATCGGACCGAGTGGTCCAGATCAGGCCCGGACTCCCCGAGCCATTCAGATTACGAATGCTTGACGCCTCCTTTGGTGCGTAGGTGTGAACAGGCTAGCTGAAGACACATTGCCACATGACGCGTGAACTTGATCAGTGCTAGTCAAATCCCGGTTGTTCTTGTCGTTACTGGGAGGAACCTGCGATGCCATCGCTGTCCAACAGGCCTGCCTCCTTCGCAAGGTCGTGGAAGCGACCACCGCGCTTAACCAGTTCAGCAGGAGTGTCGAACTCAGCAACACGACCCTTGTCCAAGACAACAATGCGATCGGAATCAATGATTGTGTTGATGCGGTGCGCAATGGTGATGATAGTACGGTCCTGGAAGATGCTGCTGCGTAACGTGCGCTGCAGCAGTGCATCGGTTTCGACGTCCACAGCCGCGGTTGCCTCGTCCAAAACCAGGATATTGCTTGGTGTGAGTAAAGCACGGGCGAGAGAAACCAGCTGGCGCTGGCCTTGACTCAGGTTGGAGCCACCTTCCTGGATTTGAGTGTCGAGCTGGCCATCCATCTGGGCGACGTGCTCCTTGAGCTTGGCATGGTCTATGATAATGCAGTTAGTATCGCCTCATTTTAGATATCGGGTAAAACAGTAGTATATCCATACCTAGTACGCTCCAGAGCTCGGTGTCATCATGAACGTGTCGAGGGTCCAGGTTGTCACGCAGAGTACCCTCAAACATGGCAGGGTCCTGAGGAATGATAGCCAGGCGACCGCGGAGGTCGAAGAGGCCAGTCTTCGAGACATCAAGCCCGTCAATGCTATATACACGTCAGTTAAAGAACTCAGATACGATGTGATCCATGAATCAAAACTTACTCAATGCTGCCATTGGTGGCCTCGATGATCCGGAACAGAGCCAGAGTGAGAGAACTCTTTCCAGCACCAGTTCGACCGACAACCCCAATCTTTTCATGGGGTTTGATGTCGAGGGTGATGTCCTTGAGGACCAGGTCAAGACCCTCGCGATAGCGGGTGCTGTAGTTCTTGAAGGAGACAGCACCTTGAGCAGGCCAGCCGATAGCAGGACGACGCTTGAAGATAACTTCAGGTGCCTCGCTGGGAAGGTTCGCATACTCCAGCACTCGCTCAACAGACACGATATTGGTCTCGACCTCAACAGTTTGGCGAACGATCCAGTTCAAGGACTGTGTGATCTGAAGAGCATATGACATGGCCAAACCGACCATACCCGCGGTGATACCGCTGCCACTTGCAACGGAGAGAATGGCAAGTCCAGCGGAGGCCAAGATGATGATGGAACCAATGAATTCCAGCCTCACGGCCAACCATCTGTTCGCACTGATAGATGGGAAGTAAGCACGCAAGTTGGCGTCCATGCGCCATTCGTTCTCAAGGGCAAAGCGGTTTTCCTGTTTGTAGGCACGAATAGTACAAATACCACCGAGCGATTCCTGGAAATGGGCAAAGATGGGGCTTCGAGTGACACTGTCCAGGCGCTTCAACTCACGAGAGGTTCGCAAGTAGTACTTCTGATAACTGAGATATACCCAGCCCAGAGGGAGAACGAATATCAGGAAGGCTGGGGTCGATGTACAAATGACAGTCATGGTGAAAATGGCGCGAGCAGCGTTGGCGAACAGCATGTTAAAGGTACGCGCAAGGACCTCATCGACACGGTACACATCGCTAGAGAATCTGTTCAGGATGCGACCTGATGGGGTTGTCTCGAAGAAGCTCATAGGAGAGCGGAAAATGGCAAAAGCCATGCGCTCGTGGAGTTTGCGAGAGGCCTCGATGGAGCAGAAGATCCAGAGAATCAAGTTTTGGACGATGACGAGAAGAGACGAGCCCAGACCAAAGGCTAGATAGACACCAATGAACTTACCGACACTAGCATTTGCGCCATGTGACTCGTTGGCTTCCGTCCAACTCTTCAGCCAGAAGTTTCCAAGTACTTGGGCGGTTTGCGAAAGCAGAAGAGCAAGCAAATAGAATGAGACCGCCACAATGTTGCTATTCTTGGCGTATTCTCCGTAGACGCTCCATTTAACTTTGCCTTGCTGAGAGGTCTCTTGGGTCTGCTTGCTCTTGAGAATATTTTCTTCATCTCCCAGCTTGCGACGTGGGCCCTGCCAGGTTGCAGTACTGGCTCGCCGCAGAGTAACATGGCTAGCCTTGCGCTGGGGACTACGCCCACTCTTAATTGGGACAAGAGAGCCCGGCTGCTCGAGTTCTTCACTGTCGGGGTCCTCTTCATCATCAAGCACAGCAGTAGACTCGGAGTTTCCAGGGCTAGCGAGATCATCGTCGGATGCATCAGAGCGTTCGTCGTCTGACTCTGCAAGGTTGGTCTTCACGAGATTGAAGATTTCGCCCTTCATTGCCATCAGTTGTTCATATGTACCCTTTTCAATGATCGTCTTGTCACGCAGCAGGCCAATGAAATCAGCTTCTTTGAGAACGGTGATAGCGTTGGTGGCCAAGATTCTTGTCTTTCCAGCCAGAATACCAGAGCTACCGAGAACTTTGTCGATAATGTGGCGACCGACGTGCTGATCCACGGCAGAAAGAACATCGTCGAGGAGGTAGATATCTGCACGTGCATATACTGCTCTTGCGAGTGTCAAACGTGCCTTCTGTCCTCCAGAGAGTGAGATACCACGCTCTCCGACTTCTGTCTGATCACCATCGGGCATGATCTTAAAGTCATCGACCAAAGCGCAGGCCTCGACCGTCAGTTCGTAGAAGGCTGGGTCCCATCGGTGACCGAATACAATGTTCTCACGAACACTAGCATTCATCACCCAGGGTGCCTGGGCGACGTACGCGACACGTCCACGCACAACAACTTCACCATGGTTCTTCCAAAGTTCTCCCAGAAGGGCTTGGAGCAGGGAAGACTTTCCTGCGCCGACACGACCAACAATGCAACTAAGCTCACCTTTGCGGGCGCTCAAATCGATATTTTCGAGGACCGGGACTCCGGTATGACGGTTCCAAGTCCAAGAAGCATCACGAACGCGAACTGACTCGTCACCAGTATGTTCAACGGGGTCCTGGAAAATGACAGACTCGGTCTGCAGTTCCTCTGCCGTAAAATAATCCATGAGACGTTGTACAGCCACGGTTGACTCAATTACAGAGGTGATGACCATTGGTAAGATCGACAGGGGAATGTGAGTAGGTTGAATAGAGTCAGGGCAGGGAAGACGATCTCGGTGGTCAGGGGCTTGTCACTGGTAAGGACAAAGACGGTGAAGGTCGAGCAGGACACGAGGAAGGGGGTAGACTGCCAAGTAAAGTTTGCAATAGACTGGGTCGCACCAATCTTGCGGAGTGTGTTCAGTTCAAGATCATTTCGAATATGACTGAGCTTGTTCATAAATGCAGTGTTCCAAGCATAGAGCTTTATGCTCTTAATGTTATTCAAGATTTCAGTCATCAGGCGAGTACGCGAATCCTTGTTCTTCATCTGCTTGATCTGGAGTTTCTTCATCATTCGAGCAATGACACCGTTCAGTGGGATCATGAGAATCATAACACCGACACCAGCAAACATGCTTGGCCCGACAAGCTGGTAGAGCGACAGCATACAGAGGACAATTTGAAAGGGGGCAGATAACAACTGTGTACCAAACTGAGTAAGGTCAGCCAGTCGCTGCTGATCCACAGCCATGTGATTGACGATGTCGCCAGTAGTCTTGGTGGCACGGCCTTCGCTGGAGAGACGGAGGGCCTTCGAATAGATCAAAGCAGTCAGAGACGACTTGACACGCATGCCTGTATCGAAAGCACGTTGAAAGTACTGGTGGAGACAGCTGGTCTGACAGACGGACACAAAGAACATTGCCAGTGCGATCGCAACGCCTCGTATGACCGGCTGCGGATCCGGTCGTCGATATGAATCAATGAAAGCGATCAGATAACGAAGAAGCTGCGGCTGAACAAAGGCAAGCATGTCACTAGCCGATTTGATAATTGAACCACGGATGTATGGACCACCGAATGCCTTGAAGAGAGCGATCCACAGGGACGGCTTCTTCTTGTCGAGTTCTTCCTCCCATGCCTGGCTAAGGCTATCGAGAGTAGCACGAGTAGCGTCTCGGCGACGAAGGTTCCAAAGGTCATCCTGGGTAAGGTAATTTTCATATCCAAACTTCATCAGCGGTGTCATCCAACCGAAGGTGAGGACTGAGAAAATATCCGCATAGTTGTAAGGGCATTCATCCTCGTCGCCAAGAGCGTCGTAAGCACTCTTCTTTTTGGCGATGAAGTATTCCAGAATAAACTCTAGCAACCCAAGTCCTAGACTTATGTTGATGCAGACAAAATATGGGAGCTGGTCCACATAATCCTTCCGATCGACGAGGGAATGCAGCTTAATCGCATAGGTGATGTTGAAGAAGAGCCAGTAGAAGAGAACCACGCCGTTGGGCTGGCGACTCCGCCAATGCTCATAATATTGTACCGCAAAGATGACGCCCAAGGAGGCAAACGTGAGGAGTGAGGACCAGAAACGGAAGTCAGCAAAAAAGGTCTTCGGCTGGGTTTCGGCTTGCACGGCTACTTGAAGGGCCGTGACAAAGAGGAGTGCGGCGAGGACAGCCTATGGAAAGGAAAAATTATTAGTACATGCAGTTTCATGCAGTTTCCCGAGATGGCAATCCGGGTAAAGCTCTGCGGGGATCGACATACCAGCTTGGCATAGAAGTGCCAATTCTTCGAGACTGGTTGGGGAATGCGCTTCTTCAGCAGGAGATAGAGCGCTCCTGCACCGCCCAGTGTGCCCCAAATAGCGACAAGGGCCACGATCGCATCTATAAAGCACGGAGTGAGGTGGAAGCCCAGTGGGCTCAACGGACCCCAGCCCTCAGCATCGCTGCAGAAGGCCTGTTGATGATGTTGGAAACTTAAAGCCGAGTCCAGGTGTGACTGAGACTGCGACTGCGAATGGTTCCCTGGGTAGGAAACCCCCAGGGGCACCTGGGAATTGCCATCTAACATCTTGCAGTCATGCGACAACTGACGCCCTGTTCGACCTTGTGGTTCAGGACCAGAAGAACTTCAATTTAAGGGAAGAAGAGAGGAGGCGGCGGTGTCGGAGAGCTTTCCAGGCTGCTTACTAAAAGCCGAGCTTCTGACGCTTTCCAAAAATGCGTAAGTCCGGGCGGACGCCCCACCGGATGACTCCACCGTTTGAATGGGTCTGGACAGTCTTGACTTGGTGTCAGGAATCCATTCTTCTATTATTGAAAGCAGCCGGAATGAACAATATCACCGATGAGTCCAAAAAGCGAACTCCGAACCCGCATTTGGTATATCAAGTCACGTGATGGTGATATTATGCAAACGGTATCATATCAGATCCCCCAATTCATCATCCTCATTTAGGCTCTTGCTATTGGTCGATCTTGGTTCTTTATTTGGGTTTGAGCAATTTATATGCATTACAGAATAACTTGAAGTATCTTCAGTGAAGGTTTTGACAGTAATTGGTTTGCCCCAGGGCTCGGTACTACATAAAACTGCTGATATATATTGACCCACATCGCTCTACTTTGTCCCTGCAGTTTCCAAGGTCACTCCAGGCTTTTGCTTCCGAGCCCGAGTCGTTTTTCACCAATATCCCCCTTTCACGCTTCATCCGAGAACCTCTCTGCCAAGCTCCATTTTACCGCGCTAGTAATGCTTGTCTAACCAGCTCATCCAACCGAAACCGGGGAAATCCAGATGGCGGCCATGCGGCAAGGGATGACGCCATCTCGAGACATTCACGTGTTTCAAGTCGCGTCGACCACGTTATTATAACAAGCGTGAGACAAACATGTTGTGTAAAGTAATCAGACAGACCATGATGCCGTCGTCTTTAGAATTTATTATCGCTTTAGAGCCTTGGAAACCTTGGAATCGAACTCCTAGTTATGCAACTGGTACACTCCAAGTCACTTCACCGCCCCACCGATTCTGTTTACTGGATGGCTTCTCCCACTGGCAAGCATAGAAGTATTGCTGCGAGAGCTAGCTTCAACTGTCGAGCGCTGCAATTTGGACACCCTTTTGCTACTTGGACCATGGTCCTTTTTAATATAGATTAGTATGTATTTCCAATACAAATTTAGATACACTGTCATACAGTAGCATATCAAAAGTTTACAATCTTTTGTTAGGCTATTTTAGACTTCCGCTTTTGAATAGCAGACTAGTAGCTACCTAAGATGAAACAGATTAGCCTATTTATTATATCTTCGGTAGCTACTACTAATCTACTGTTCAAAGGTAGCCAATTCAAGTTATAGCGGGTAATAGAGGGTTGCAAACTTTAGTTGTATATCCAAAATTGTATAGGAAATACTACATACTAATATGAATTTAGAAGGACCATGGTCTATTTAGCAAAATGGATGGTTCAACTAGTAGCACACCAACTGTCCTTCAGAAGTTCACTTAATTAGGAAATCCCTGGCTTTCCACCATCATCGAGAGATGAGGAAGGGGCCTCTCCGCGGGCAGAGTGGGCGATGGAAAAGTCGTTGATAGTTTTAACCGAATTCTCCAGCATTGCTTGATTTAATACAAATTTCGACCTGAGAGGGGTGTTGTTATCTTGATATATCGTCTCTTTAATCTATATCTTCAAAGTTCAACGTGGTGAGATGCGTGGTCCAACCTCGGAAATCGGTGGCTTGCCGACCGACCAGCTCGGCTATAGAAGCATTCGCCGATCCGGGCTATTAATATCCGATCACATAGAGAAAGTGCATAACGCTTCATGCGTGCACGATGAAGATCTCGAAAGAGGAAAATAAACCAGAGGACTGGCATTTCGTTGGTCGTGTGTCTGCTTTCTCAGACATTGGCCAGGATGAAAAAAGCTGCCGAGTTTTGTCTGGATGCAAGACGCTCAGTATTCCCAAGACAGATGATCCCGAGCAATCGCGAAGGAATCGTTTTTTCGGATCTCAGTGACCAAGTACTTGTGTTCAAATATAAGGGATTTCTGCACGCAATCGATAATGTCTGTCCAAATACCTTAGTAAGAAAAAGACCTTTCCCAGAATGAAGGCTAACCCTGCGCCAGCAATGTCCCCATTCTGCATTCCCGTTAAAACAAGGCAACATTTTCGATATTGAAGATCTCGGGGCTGGAATTAGATGCTTTAGGCATGGATGGAGGTTTGACCTCTTCACTGGAAAGGGAGACCGGGGTAGCCACAAACTTAGTTTATGGGACATTGAGTTGCGGGATCCTCCATCGCTTGAAACCGATGAGGTCCCTGACAGTACAGACAAGGAGGTGTGGGTCCGAAGACCACCACAGACCTGAGTGCAGAGCATAAAACAATTGCATGTATCAGGAGCTCCACGATGATAGAAAGCCAGCTCGTCATGAATGTCAAACTAGCGTGCTTCAAAACAAGGAGTCAGATCAGTGGCTCAAGGCTGACGCTAAGAATGAACAAGGAAGTCATATTGGTGAGTCCACCGCGGTTCCGGGTTGAGTATTGCTGATGATAGTATGGTAATTCAGGACAGGATCAAGAAAGGGAATAGGCAAGAATGCACTATGGCCATGTAGAAGATGACATCCTCTATCTGATAGTAATCTGTGAGATGTCTATTTGCAGGATCTATAAAGTGATCCCTGAACCACTTCGCTCATATTATTTGGAGCTGGAAGATACGGAGGGGACACTGGAAGTGAATTGTGATTCTATACGCTAGTTGAAATACCGATCCGAAGTATATCGTATACAGAGAGATAGCTCGAATGACCCATGTTTACAAGTCTGAGTGGTCACACATGTTATTCTTTATTTTCCAATTTGTCATCTTGTTTGAAATGGCCGAAGGAGACTATGAAATTTCACGGAGGATGCAATTTTTTTTTAAAAAATTTTGGACTATACTTAGCTTATTAGTGATAATTATGAATCATCCCGAGTGAATAGATCACATTCAGATAGTTATAGCCTCGTAAATGAACGGGGCTGACGCCGTATGAGTCAAATGGAAGAGGCTGAGCCGCGGGGACCGCATTGAGGCGGCCCCACCCACGCATAAAAGCAGCTCCCCGCCCGGCAGTAAAAGAGACCATCGGCGTCATATTGGAGGGGTTTACACTCACGCATACACTGTACATTCCACACTTTACCAGCCATGGCAGATTCTCGTGTCGAGGAGCTCCTCAAGAGACCTCTCTATGGTGCGCACATCTACCACGCTTCGATTGTGTTCTTTCGCTAATCTGCTGCTTGCAGTATATGATCTCCCACAAGAGCTTCTTTCAACTTTGACCACAAAAACCGGAACCCAAGACATCGCTGCACAGACCCCCGAGCCCACTCCCAAAGACCCCGAGCTTGCAGCGCAAGAATCCGCGATTGCATCTTCGACGTTGTGCTCCGTCTGCAACGTCACCTACCGAAATGTGGAGGAGCAACGAGGTCATGTCAGATCTGACCACCACCGATATAACATCAAGACCCAACTGAGGGGTAATGCACCCCTCGACGAGGCTCAATTTGTTAAAGCTGTGGGGGAACTGGACGAGTCTATATCCGGATCAGAGTCTTCAGAGTCAGACGATGATGAACCCGAGGACGGCACCGACACAACACTCACAGCCTTGTTGAAGCGACAAGCGAAGCTCTCCGGGTCACCCGAAGAGGCAACAACTACCGTGCAAAGGACCGCGAAACAACCTCTTTTTTGGCTGTCCAGTTCCGGTCTCCCATCCAACAAGTCACTGGGCATCTATCGGGCGATTTTCTCCAATGTTGAACAAGATGAGCCTGGCCATTTGGTGGACACCCTACGGAAAAAGCAATTGGCTCCCATCAAGGCGCGCACAAATAAGGCACAGGCTCAACAGAGTCCTCCAGACTCCAGTCCTCACATCTTCATGTGTATGATTGGCGGTGGTCATTTTGCCGCAATGCTGGTTTCCCTCGCCCCCGAGATCCACCGCAAGCAAGGTGGGGTGGAAGAAAGACAAGCCAGAGTAATTGCGCACAAGACCTTTCATCGTTATACTACTCGACGCAAACAGGGTGGCTCTCAATCTGCTAGCGATGCGTCACGGGGAGCTGCCCACTCTGCCGGTTCCAGTCTGCGTCGATACAATGAAGCGGCGCTTGAGAAGGATATTCGAGAGCTACTTACGGACTGGAAAGAGATGATTGACAGCGCGGACCTGCTATTCATCCGCGCCACAGGAAAAACGAATAAGAGAATTCTCTTCGAGAAGTACGACAACCACGTTCTCAAGCAGAATGACCCGCGGCTGAGAGGGTTCCCCTTCAACACTCGCCGAGCCACGCAAGGAGAACTCATGAGATGTTTCAAGGAGTTGACCCGCGTAAAGGTCAGTGAAATTGACGAGGCCGCACTGGCCGCCGCCGCTGCCGCTGCCGCGGCGAAAAAGAAAGAAGAATCGAAGCCCTCGACGCCACGCCCACAGCCACAAAAGCCAAAACTATCCAAGGAGGAAGAAGAGGCTTTGTTGCATACCTCGCAAATCCAAGCCTTGATTCGCCGCTCCAAGGTTCCTGCTTTAATGTCTTACCTCTCAAACAACTCCATTCCTTCGTCATTTACTTTTATACCTGCCGACTCAACCCAGAACTTCCGTTCTCCGACTCCGCTTCACCTTGCTGCCAATTTAGATGCTCCGGCGGTTGTTGCTGCCCTCCTCACAAGGGCTGGAGCAGACCCGACAATTGCCAACGGCGAAGGACGTACACCGTTTGAATTGGCCGGAGACCGTCCGACGCGTGAGGCCTTCCGTATTTCCCGTCACGAGTTGGGTGAATCGAAATGGGACTGGACCGTGGCAAAGGTTCCATCTGCGGTATCAAAGACAGAAGCCGATAGTAGGGCCGAACGGGAGAGGAAGGCCGCTGAAGAGGAGGAGAGTAGCCGTCGGAAAATAGATTTGGAGCGACTGAAGAAAGAAGATGTCGAGAGAGAAGCACACCAAAGGGCCAGCAAAGGTGGTCGGGCCCTAGGAGCAGTGGAGAAAACCGCTGCGGAGAAACGCGACGAAGAGACTCGAGGGATGACTCCGGAGATGAGGATGCGATTAGAGCGAGAGCGGAGAGCCAGAGCAGCTGAAGAGCGTTTCCGGCGGATGCAAAACAATTAGGCCGGTTTTGTATACTCATTTAGAGTCGTTTTTCTAGCGTTGTGTCTGCATAAATATCCTTAGAATATTGTATAGGAATTTTGATGAACCATGAACGTATACTTTCGCACAACTTCAAGTTTGGTTTTTGTCTTTAGGGACTAATACTACTAGTAGTATTAATAGTAGTATTTTACTAGCTAATGGCTGGATGATTGATGTCCGAGTCCCAGGAAAGTGCCTGCTTAATATCCAGGCAGTATCAGGGCAAAACACATGGTCCAAACCATAAATATCTTAATACAATTCACCACAGCAAAAGAGAATACTAAACCACCTGCAATATTTTGGGTTTGCCTTGCAGCATGCATTGCTTTGTTCTACAGACATCCTCTCCTTTTGTTTTGATAGTATCTAGGAATTTCCCTTGGAGTGCACATTCCTTTGCTCTTTGAGCATAGATGTAGCATTTACACTGAAGACTGTAAGAGGAAATACTGTAGCCGGAGACCAAACTCTACTCTAATTGAATACTGTATCCACCACCTATGGCCATTTGCACCTTCCCAGGTTAATCGCCAACTTGAACGTAATCCGCCACGCAGTTAGGAAGCCACCACCCTCCGATCCCATTCCTTCCCACTTCACCACTCCTCCACTCCTCCACTCCACCGACTCACTCACTCATCCTTCCCCTCCCCTCAACCTCTGCATCCACATACGCTCTGCCTTTTCAGTGTACAACACATAGAGAGCCACTCGTTATCTTTCTCTATCAGATTCAACCATGGACCGGCCATCTGCTTACCATTCTTCACCGAGAGGTAGAGGTACTCAGGTAGGCACTTTCGTTCGCTTGAACCCGAAAATCCAGCAGGCCAGCGATCGATTTGAGATATACAGCAACGAAGAGATCATAATTGGTCGAAGTGCGCGCCTCTGGTGAGTACAGCCTTCTCGAATCGCTCACATCACTTAACCCCAAATTCCAACAAATTTTCCCATTTAGCCAGTACGAGATCCCCGATCCCTACGTCTCAAACACCCACATTCGAATCTACACCATTATCTTCGACCAGGACGTGTCGTATGATGTGGCTCCACTAGTGTATGCCGAAGACCTGTCTCGCAATGGGACTTTGCTAAACGGTCACCTCATGGGTCTCGGAAATGGTGGTTTTCTCCTCCGCCAAGGCGACGTGCTTTCGATTACTCGTGACATTTCCATTCGATTCCACTCGGCGACCTATGTTAGTGACCGATGCTTTAGTGATCTCCAAAGTAAAGAGATTCAAGTAGGTCTCTATATCGGTTATCCGATCTAACCTCATCTGATCATGGTTCCAGCAATTCCGACACCAATACCTCGTGACCCCCCGAGTTCTGGGCTTCGGTGCCTACGGCCGAGTCCATATGTCTGTCCAAGAAGGCACAGGAAGGCAGTTTGCCTGCAAGATGATCAACCTCAAAGCTAGGGCCCGCGGCTCCGATGATGAGGAGGAAGATCAGGACCAGGACTCCAGGTTCTTCAACAGTGGTTCGCTCAAGCCCACCAAGCCCCGAAAGGCCGGGTTGGACAAAATGATGAAAGATAGACTGGAACGCAACCAGCGAGAGGCAAGAATACTGGCAAATCTGTCTCATGTAAGTTCTCACCATCGGTTTCGATGTTCATTGTCGTCGCAAGATTCTAAATCGCCGCGCAGCCAAACATCATCGCCCTCAAGAAGGCCTTTCGGTCGGACAACACAATGTCAGTTTGAGTATTGATCCGAGAACAAAAATGGCTTGTCTGACCATGCTAGGTACATTATCTCGGAGCTTCTCTCGGGAGGAGATCTTTTCTCGTTCATCAAGTACAAAGGAGGGCGACTTGAAGATCTCACGGCGGCTGCAATCACTCACCAAGTTCTGCTTGCGGTGGAATACCTACACGATCAGAACATCATACATAGGGATATCAAGCCAGACAACATTATGCTGACCTCTCTCAAAGTCGGAACCAGGGTTGTCTTGACTGATTTCGGCTGTGCAAAGGTGATCGATAAATCAGCGAAGCGAACAACAACTGTCGTCGGCACCCTTGAGTACTGCGCTCCGTAAGTATTGCCCTCATTTCCACGAGGTCTTATACTGATCGGTTCAAAAGTGAAGTTTGCCGATCCAACAACCGCGGATACACGAAGGCCATCGATTTATGGTCGCTTGGATGCGTGACGACGGTCATAGTGGCTGGATACAGCCCGTTCGATGAAGGAAAACGCTTTGGCCAGGATGAACTCGACATACTGGAGGATGAACTCATATCGCTGGGGGCTAGCGAAGAAGCCACAGATTTTATATACCGCTTGCTCATTCTGGACGAGGTCGAACGCATGGATGTCAAGCAGGCATTGCAACATGGTTGGTTTACAAACCCAAGGTACCAACCGATGCTCGACAAGCTATACCAGCGGGCCATCCAAGACTGGGTGCCACGGCGAGATGAGTCGATCATTGTCGATCTACAAACAAAAACCAATTACCTGACCATTTTTCGATCCCCTACTCAGGGCCCCGTCTTCAGAAGTGAACCTGTCCCAATTTGTCGACCTCCTTCAGTTGATCATATTTCCGAATCTTCATATGATGTTGTTTCTGCAGCAAGCACACCAGCTCTCGAATCCCCCACCCTGACCAACGTTTTCCGGTTTGATGCAAGGACCTTCAAGGGAAATCAATTTACTGCCTTCCGCGAGAAACCGATTCCCCAGGACCCCGATGACGAAGTCCGGAATCTGGAACAAGAGATTGATGAGTCGCCTACGAAGCGATACAAGAAGTCTGTCTTTCACGGGCCCAAGCGACATGAGATTGATCAAGAGCTTGAAGACCGGTATTTGGAGACGGCCTTTAAAATGGCCAAATTCCAAGTCAAAGAGGAGATTGGACTGAAGTTACCCGAGACTCTTGCTCTGGCGAAGAAATACCTACAGAAAGGGCAGCCTGGAGGCGATTCGGAAGCAATCGATCGGTCAATGAGCCAGCCCAGGTGGCTAACAGTCGGGACTCGCTGTGATCGCTCACCCTCAGAATCTAAAATCCGCTCCATTCGAAATAAGGCCCCGATGCATGATGAAAAGCAGGTTGAAAAGAGAGATGAAGTCTACGAGGAATTCCACAACCCATTCACTGGAAAGAAAAGACGATATATTTACGGTCGAGATGTGGAGAGTATTATCGCGATGTCTTAGCGCTTCGCCGTCGCGTGGATGGGGAAGAAAATTCACACGACAAGCGTCTCTAGCCGATACCTATGCTTACATTTATCGGGCGATGCTAGTATCTTAGTCTGGAGGTGTATGAGGAAGTAGAAGAAAAATGGTATCTTATGCCAGATATCAAAGAAACTTATACGATCATGTTAATCTAATATCTAATACAGCAATCTTACAATTTCAAGAAGTATGCCTGAATTTGTGAGGACATCAAGAATAGGAGTGACCCAATATTGGTGGCTTTTAGAATTGAATCCCTCACAATTACTATTTGTCGCGTTTTTGAAAAGAGACATCTGCAGCCGCCAACTACTTAGATCAAAGGGGTTGAATACCATCAAGGCAGAGTCTCCCCCGCTGAACGCACTTTTGATTGACTCGGACAACTCTATGCAGGTAAAACGTTTGGTTAGAACGTCTTTCAGGAACAGTCTCACCAACCGCATTGCGAGGCCAGGTTGCGACACACCACATGTTGATCCTCATAGAAAAGAGCAAGAGTCTTCCTTCGAAGCCACGCAGGACAACTCAGCAACATCACTACGAACTACCACTACTAGTACGAATGAGTCAATTGTTCCTGTTTCTGAATCCTTACCAATAATTGACCCATGTCTCACCAGGTTGCTAGGGTGTCAAGGGAATCAATAAATCAAAACAATAACATTCGGTGGCAAGACCCCTTAAAGGGACACCGTCCCCTCGTTGAAACCAGGGCCAGGATTTCGAAAGAAGGGCCTTCCTGGCTGAATTCGCATGCGGAGGAAGGAGGGAGAATCAGCTCCAGTCACGCAACCGCCCAAGGCGAATGAATGAATATCACGCAGAGAACTCCACAACATGTCGACGAACAGGGACTCGCGGCAATCGATAGCTCATTGGGACATATCCACAGTGGCAACGGACGACAACGAACAGCCCTTTGAGGACGAGGGTGGGATAAGCCCCGGCCTAGCTCGCGAGGTCCTTTCCGCAATCACACGCTGAGTTGCTTTGAGCTGGAGGGGTGCGGATACAATCTATTGGCTGGTCATTGCCAGAGAGACTGGGGGTGGGACTGTTCAACTGAGAATTGATTGATGTCTTGCCCCTAGATGTCTGTGATTCGATGGTGTGGCCACTGAACAGGGCGGCGAAGGGCGCATATTGTGTGATACAGGGCAAGGTGGGCCGGGGCCGGCACTGGGGTGGGAAAATTCAAGGGAGGCTGTGTCTGTGTCTTGGTTAGGAACGGGCGAGTGTGGTCCACTCGGTCGATGAGGTCTCACCTTCAAGGGTCGCTGGTGGGCCATTTGACTGTGATGTCTTAACCTGGGTCTTGGGGGGGATCTGATTTCCAAAGGATTTTCATCGGCTGGGTGGGATATTAATGATGCTCACCAATCAGGCCAATGGCTGTATCCATCAGGAATTGATCTGACTTTACTGTTGATTCGCTGATGGAACAGAAAGGTTTGGACTGAAACTACCTTTGGCTTTTCGTGCAGGCGTGGAAAACTGTATGGAACCAGCAAATGATCCGCAGAAACCCGTTCATATTTGGAAGAGCATTAATAAAAAGATTGGTGGCAGATCTAGAAAAGAGAGAAAAAACCCCTGGCTCGATATCCAACAACAGAATAGAGTAGCCGAGTACCAGAACCTGACTCTCATTGATTGTCGTAACTCGACGATTCACTCCAACCGCCACCCAAATCGCGATTTTCTTTTCTCAACCCTGGATAGAATATAAGACATAGCCACCACAGAACCGAATCAGAAGCAGACGCCAAGAAGAAAAACCCGCAAGTGGGAGTTTCCAGAGAAAAATTGTGAGACTTCGTAGACACTCCCTGGCAAAGGAGTATCAAAGCCCTAGCAAAGCCTGGTTGGAGGGGCAACGAGGGATCGATCCCAGCCACAGGTGCGCATGAAGGGTATCAGAGTTCGGGAGATGATCTGCATTAGCGCCCGTTGTGGACAGGGAGATGTCTTGCATTTGGTCGTGCAGGACCGGGACCCTGCAGGGTCACCTCGAGGTGAAGCTAAGGGTTGTCTGTATAGCCAAGGCAGAGGGAAAGGCTAAAGCTGACCTGCAGGGCACGATGTTTGGATATAGATCCTTGATCTGTCTGTGCCTGGTTAGTCCGGTGAGATTAATCTAGTCTGCACCTATCAATTGCGGTGGTGAGGAATAGTCGTATCTGAGTTTGGGATCCCTTGCGTCAGATTGGATTTTGCTTGGAGGCTGGGACACCGGGTGAGGGATGGAGGGGTAGAGGGGCGCATTTAGGGTAGTAGAGATGCGGTGCGAGAGGGCTTCTCTTGATCCAATCCGGCCACTGGGGTTGAATTGGGGGTAGAGCGGAAAAAGGACGCCCTTGAGGGTGCGATGGGAGGGCGGAGCATCCCTATCTAGAATGCGAATCGCGAAATTGCTGGTAAGAGCTCTCTACGGAACAAGAGATGGACTGGTCTGTCATTGAATTGATTATGCATGTCACGTATGGAGATGATAATGCACACGTTTGATGGTGGTGTGCAGGGCCGTCGGGATGCAGTCTGCACCTGCGGGCCTGCACCCCGCAAAGGACGGGCGATGCCGAGGCGGTGCGGGATAATGCAGAGCAAGAGGCTGATTGCTCTGCATGGGCCGTGCAGAACGCAAGGGCTATCTTTGTGGAGATTAGTGATCACTATCTTAGCCTCGAAGGGCTTGTATAGTTTCAACGGGTTTCGAAGCATTCGGTTTGAGTAGTTAACTGTTTGAACAACATGTTTGTGATGAAGGGTTGATGGATACATCGGTGTAGGTTCAATAGTTTCTATAGTAGATTTTGAGAGTACTCTGTAGAATCGCCAGGACTGTAATGAGTATGGAGTAGAGGACGTACTCATACTTCATACGTGCAGAGTAATGCTCTAACGCACGTGGCTCTGCACGCATATCCCAAACAGGAAAGGCCCCGACTGACTATTATTGCTGATTGGTCGGCGCGACCCGCGTCTCCCACGCGCGTGGCCACGCGTGTCAGACGCGTGGGAGACGCGCTGCGGTTTTCCTTTGAGCCTCGAGGAATGGACTGAACCCAGGACTGGACTAAGACTAGGACTAGGACCCTGGTAGAAATCAGAATGGCTGCCCTCTCCTTCTCGAGGGCTGGTATGGCAGGGTCGGAACCCTTCTCGCCAGCCTTGAAGGGTGGTATGGCATGAAGAAAGGAAAGGCTGACCCTGGACGCGGTCCAAGTCCTCTAGAAGTCTATTAAACCGCGTTTGGTCGCCGATTGGAGGCACCTCAAGAGGGGAAATTGGAAATTTTATTGAGATTGAGATCATGCTATTGTCGACAGATACCTACCCTGCGCTAGCGTGGTCAATAGGCACGAGGCCCGGACTAGGATGGCATTGGCCAACTGCAGCACACTGCGCGTCATTGTCATTGATATTGCATCCACAGCCGGTTACCCGGGCACTACGGAGTAGGCTGATGCGATAATTCTCAACGGATATGGCCATGCGGTCATGATGATACTTTTTGCCTGCCGATCCTCTTCAACTAGAGTGATGGAGCCTGAGCGGGTCAGCACGGGTCCTCCACAATTAGAAAGCATTGAACACTCTCCTCATTGTCAAAAAGAAAACGAAAAAAAGAGAGCGAAAAAAAAAGGATCGGCGTTTCAGGGGCCTCATTGCCTCGTGCTCCCCTGGCGAGGGCGTGCCTCCTCGTCCCTCGTTCCTTGTCCTTATCCCTTGCATGGGCCTCATGTCTGGGCCTCCTTTGCTCGTGTTTCACTGGGAATAGAACACACAGAATCAGTGTTTGCGAGGGGCAATGGTTCCTGCAGCCCTTTTTTGTAGTGATCGAGATCCTGTAGTCAGGGTAGGAGTATAATAGAAGAGGGGAGGACTCATGTTGAGAGAGTATAGACCTAATCCCGAATCAACCTTGGTTCAGTCATTCGTTGCCAGGCAGATCCCTGTTTGTTTGCTCCTATTGCTCACTCTTTTATTATTCTTTCATTACTTCCTCTACTCTACCTTGCTCTTACTCTTACTTTTACTCTCACTCTTGCATTCTGTCTATTTTCGTGCATTCTTTGACTCTGGACTGCAAGTACAAAGTGGATCCCGGGAGATGTTCGCTTGACCGTTTACGGCCACTTTTCTCTTTTCTCTTTTTATCGCCTGCCGCGTCCATCGCCCACTCAACGCTCGGTCATCAGTCGCCCCCCCCGCCAATTCTTCTTTCTTCCCCTTTGACAATCCCAACTCTGACACTCTCTCCACCCACTTGTCAACTCTACTTTCCCTCGAATCCCTCCGGTCCTGGTGTTTTTCGAAGCGCTTTCCGACGGGATTATTTTCCACTCGTTCTTTCTCCCCCAACTCCCTCGTGACGCCTCGCAACCACCTCCGGCGCATCCTACCAGCGCAAATCGCGCGCGCACAAATCCAGCGCAAACCAACTTGCGACCCAACAACACCACATCCCCGACTATATACACTCTTCAGCCATTTCTCAATCACCCTACATCATTGCATCATTGAATCTTTCAATCGCGACATCATGCTTCTCCCATCTGCCCTCCCATGCGATGTGCGCCGGTCGTCTCGCTTTACCCCCAGTCGCCTCTTCTCGACTCCTCCACCCTCAGACAGAGGAAACCAAAATGGCAACGGTCTTCTTGGAACCTGCCGCGCTCTCCAATCTCTCCTCAATGGCTCACCAGCCCCTTCACCCCGACGATCCGTGAAGCCGCAACGCCTCCAGAGCCCTCTCCCCCTCAACCCGCCGCGCCGCTCAACGCGATCGCGCAAACTCGCACGACCTGCATCGCCACGCCCAACACCTCCCCAGCTATTCTAGCAACCACACCTCCACCTGCTCCCTCCGCGCCCGCGCACGGTGCCAAAAAGCGCCGGCGCTCCAACTTGGACGACGAAAGTGACAGCGACAACGAGATCAGTCGCAATCGCCCATCCACCCCCAAACGCCAACGACACGTCCCCTACGAGCTGCCGCTCGGCCTCTCCTCGACAGATTTCTATTCCCTCCACTCTCCTCCCATCACACAATCACCGCCCTCCCCAGCCCAGCGCCGGCTGGATCAGCGCCTTCAAGAGTTTGGCGCGCGCGTTGATCCAGACGCTCCTCTTCCCTCCATCGAAGAGGCCGATGCGTCCGCGCCTGCGCCTGCGCTATCGGCGGACGAGTGGTCCGCCGAAGAAGATCAGCGCCTACTCCAGCTGGTCCTCGAACGCTTCCGCCTTTCCCAAAAAGAATGGGACGAGTGTGCGCGCCAAATGGGTCGCCAAACCACCAGCGACGTCGGGCGACGATGGCACTCTCTCGTTACAGGCGGTCGAATCGGTCTTCGATCGAGCCGCCGTTGAATACCATACCGACAGAACCACTTTCTTTTCCTGTCCCCCTGATTCTCTTGTATCATACGACCTCCATGTCTCCATTATATCCCCTGTTGTTGCAAAAACCGCCCCTGTATTATGATTCTTTCTCCTTGCAACCAATGTGTCACTCTATCTGTTTCTTTCTCCGGTTTCTTCGCACAAGATTGTTTTTCCCGAGTCTGTCATTCTTCGCATCTGGTTATGTGGATATATCTCTTTCCTTTCTGTTTCCTTGACTCTTGACTTGACTGTCTGACCGAATACGCGTTTCTGTTTGCAGCGCTTTAATTCGGGTAGTTTTCTCTGTGCACATTCACTGTCCTGCTCTTTGTTGCAACTGCCCAGCTGTTGTCGGAGCTTTGTACCATTACTGTTTCTATTACTGATACTACTGTACTATTTACCTAAACATGATACCACTGTTTTGATTCTGACCAAAAACCTGAAGGTTCTTTGCTGTTTTGAAACCCATTCGGGGTCCAAATGCCAAAATGTAAACAAACAAAAACCCGGGCCCGGGTACATCATCATCCGACCCCACTCGATATATAGTACTCGTAGTGACCGTACTCGTACTACTTGGAGGACGATAGCGTCCAGGGGCAAAAATGCCTTTACAGGTTTCAAATTTCAAGTTGTGGTGCCCAGGTGACTGTCGACCATTTGTGTCGTCTGCTTTTCTTCAACCTGCATTGTTCCTAAGGCCAGAAAGCCCATACACCTCATCATCTCCTGAACTATACCAACAGAGTCCATTGCGCTTTATAATTTATAGCGCCCTTTCGCTCCTACTAGTATCAATCCGAGAGAGTTGTTAAAGTGAGGCTGACAGCCCAGCCCTGGGGGTACGGCGGCTAGCTCTGCTTTACCTGAATACGAGACAAGGAAAGACTCACCGCTGTGATGCGAATGCAGGATATTCATAGTCACAGTCAGTCTCAGGCCAGCTTCTGATCTAATGGAATCCAGAAGAATCCCTTGGTGCCATGGTCTTAGTCTACCCCGGCATTCTCCACAGTCCGGGGTAACCCTCCTGTCGCCACGCGCTCCAGCTCTGATCCTAGCGGAGTTTAACTGGCAATGCTTCAGGTTGTGAAGAGGAGAGTGGGTCATGGAAAATAAAGACATCTATTGAATTTCCATCCTATTCTTGAGGCTTGGACTTGAGCCATTAATTTCATTTGTACCTGCCTTATTATCAGTTATTTTTGTAACAGTTGGAGAAAGAAAAGGTGACACAGTACTGTTCGAAATCAGCTTTACCTTTAATCTCTCTTTCTTTATCTCCCAGGGCCCACCTACAGAGCACTAGTCCGTATTAGGATATAGTTCCGCTGGCGCTGCATTGTCTACTCCGTAGGTACCTACGGTTAACCATCGTAAAATACAGTGTTCTCAAGACCTTGTCAGTACGCTCTACCTTCTTGCCACTCTATCCACTTTTCTCAGCACTATTCTGCGAGTTGTTATAGCAGAATTTTCGCTTCAAGTGGAACTAAAGTCACTCCTAAAACTGCATTTTGATGTATAATCTTACGGCTTTCACTGCTCTTACTCTCATTCTCTTCCCCACAGCTCATTGCGCGTCTCATCTGCAATTGCCTGCCTACTGGGGATGAATTTATGTGGCCCTCGTACATAGAGAGCAAGTAGATCGACAACCAAAGTATTTTGGTATTTCTGGCATAGTAATCATGGCGATAACCTATGTGACCGCTACTACCCACATGATAACTCTTGTTGTCCTCACCTGTGACAGCATCGTCATAAAGTAATCTCAACCCCTGGCAATGCAAAGTCATGGCCCATATTGTTCGCAGCAGGAAGAGATACATCACATCACAAATGACCGAGATGACGTAGTGTAATGAGCGTTCGTCACTAACATCCCCAATAACACACGATTGTTCGGCAGCCTCAGATCTACCCCAACTTCTGCCGCTTAGCCATTAAGCACCACTCTATGATGCTGGGCGGCCTTTGTGACCACATCGCCGAAAAGCTCACGAAAGCGTACCGTCGTCAGGACCGATATTTTTGCCATCAGTAGCAATGACGGCGATGACTGTCCCATCTCTTTCTTTCACGGCAGCTGCACCCTTGACGCCTAGCATCCCAATAGGCCCATTTGTCATTGTTACATCTCCGGTCGGAGGCTATGGTATTATCTGCGTTCGAATCAGGATGGGCAGTTACCGAACTGATGGCGGCGAGTGCAATAAGGAGGAATTTCTCGATGAGCATGTTAGGCAGGTGGTTCAGTATTCTTTAAAACAAGATAATGAAAAAGTGAGGGCTAGAAGCGATTGCGGTAACCCGG
The DNA here is from genome assembly GCF_028829765.1 of Penicillium waksmanii. Classification (NCBI taxonomy): domain Eukaryota; kingdom Fungi; phylum Ascomycota; class Eurotiomycetes; order Eurotiales; family Aspergillaceae; genus Penicillium; species Penicillium waksmanii. The sequence continues at coordinate 1,976,277 of NW_026643252.1, forward strand.
AAAATCGGTTATGGTGAGTGTGGCCAGGAGAAAATATATATATAAGTTATGCCAGAAGTATGTGGAGATAGGTTATATACACGCCTCTAGGCCATCTGCACATTTAGTCCCACCGTATATCCCTTAGACTGGCTATCGAGAAAGCATTTCCCGTAAGTAGAGATCCTAATAGGAGAAATGACGTATATGTGTCTTTCTATGATTGGTAGAAATAACGAACCTTGCTTTTGCTAAGCGAAAGATGCAAGGGGTCGAAAGAGGTATGAAATGACTGAGTGGCACAAGCGAATTGCAATGCGCCAAATATGATGAATGTCGGTGAGCATGAGATATGATCAGCTCTTTAAGCGTGTTAGAAGCTAAGTAGCTATAATACCTGGTAAACTTCATTTTGTGATATCTATAATCTGGGGTAGGGCTAGTAGAGTACAAAGTAGAGGGCGTGGAATGGGAGGTTGGGGCATATTGGGAATTTTCATTGCAAATTCCCATGTTCCAGATGCGCTTATGTGCTAAAGCTGCCCAGCACCGTAGATCAACATATTAGCGTTCCCTTGGTGACCTTGGGTGTGATGCGCGAGCCTACCTATTGATTCCCATCTGGCTAGCAGCCCTATAATGCATATGTGATAGAGCGATTCACATTCCTTACCCCTTTAGTCTAGAAAGAGTTCGATAGTATGCGGAGTTTGCTGCTAGCTCGTAGCCATATGCGTCCTCAAGCAAGCGGTCAAATCTAGTGAATTCGGTTCAAGTATTGGCTACTTTGTTAATTTAGCTAAATCAATACCTCGTCATGTAGAGTAGGTCATTAGATAAGATGAAAACCATTGATAAATTGAATAAATAAGGTGGTTTGGTTGGCAGAAAAATAAGTGGGACATGTAACGTGTTGCAAATACTTTTGAACGCTGACTGTACACGAAATTAGAGGGTTTGTGCAGAGCAGCTGAGAGACAATCAACTCCCAAGCACTATGCATTAGCGCCATCACGTGTGACGCTCGTTGCTTGACACGCCCGGAGTGGAACGTTCACGTAGGCGGCTGAAGTGGCCATCCTCTAATCATGTCAGAAAAGATATCTTGATATACGATTGGAAGGTTAGCCAGACGCAGAAAACGGCTACCAATTTACCATCACCAAAATTACTGTAATAATAATAAAGACATTTATATATAAATAAATAATATACTTTATATTTACTACGTCCTAAACAAGACACACCACAAGGCGCCGATCAAGATATTGAGCTCGATCACCCGGGCGATTAAGGCATGGGTTCGCGAATATAGGACTCATTGGCGTCCCTTTAAAGCCATACTTCATCTTTTTTGTTGCTGTACCGTATTACTTACTAGACCTGCGACTGAATCTGCTCAAATTTGTTTGTTTTGTCGTTTGCTATCCGTTTGTCATCTAGATAGCCTCACCTCTTGATTTGGGGGGGGGGGGTTTCACCTTCTTTAATGACTTCGTTCCATCTCTCCATTTTCATTTTTGACTACTATTTGTAAAAAATTTAAAGTTCATCCTTTGGGGCTTTCACACATATAATTAGTATGGAAGATCAAAATACGCAAAAGGGCAGTTTTATGACATTTTTATCATGATTTCCATAGTGCTGGTGGCCCGGCCGCCTCGTACTTTCCTCAGAACAACTTCACCGCATCTTCTCCGACCGTTTCTCGCCATCATACTAGTATCGAATGCAATTTCCCTCCTTCTAACAAGCAGTCCTACCCCCGCTGATGAACTACGCGACGACCTAGGCGTGATCAAACCTGTCTGTGCGGATATTGCAGCACTTATAAGCCCGCAAGTCGTGCCTTCGGTGCATTTCTCAAAGGCTACACGGATGACGAGAGATGGTCGAAGGCTTTCCAGGTGTGATATGGTCCAACCGATTGTTCCCTCTGAGGTATATGACGGTCTGATTTACAATGGCACAACCAAATGGTGAGTTCTATCTATGGCTCCCACACTCCCTCGTCAGTAAAATCTTCTGGCTGGTCTACGATGAGCAGTCTCGCCAAGGCATTAAAAAGTGCTGGACACGCCTTCGCGGGCCGGTTTTCCCACAGGAATGAATTTGCTTGCAGACTGCAAGCTTTGTCAAGCGCTTCCCTGAATGTCTCAAAAATAAGACGTGACAATTCATGTCAAAATGGAGTGCATTTTTCACAACACCTCCACCGTGGGGTTATCACACGGCATTGGCTGGAAAAATGCACCTCTGTAGTCCTGATCAACTGAACGGTTACAAGAAGTCTTACAAGCGAAATCTACCCCGGTGGCTACGGTTGGCCGGTCGATTGGGACGAACCGGAGATTCGCCTCGACTACAATTTCGTTGGCAAAAGCAACAAGGACAACAAAAAGGGCAATAAAAAAGACAAGAACAAATCTTTTAAGTCGACTAAGCCGACCAACAAAAAGCCGGTATACTACGAATACCATGGCTTCCCTAAGAAAGCTCAAGGTAGTATATTGATCGATAGACCACACGGTAACCGAGAGCCCACCTGGGCATAGTTCAAGGATCCCTCGATATTCGGCTCGCCAAGGTCTTTCGCCGTGACCTCAGACGGAGACTCCGGAATAAATTCGACCATGGAAAAGACGGTCATAATTCATATTGCTCGTCAGGTCTGGAGAGCAAATCGAATCATAAAATCTCGCCAGCAGTAAATTCTCGATCGATCTCGATTCCACGATGCATGCCTTGATGCCTTGCGGCCTTAGTTCGTTGTCATGAAGATCCGCTGACCCATTTCCTTGAGGCTTGTAGGGCCTTAAAATATCATCATTATCGTTTTCCGTCAGGCATTTCTGATTAGTCTCTATCCTCGTACCTCGTAGTACACAGAGCAGAATACTGTCATAAGCAACAAGAGCGCCGGCACGAAATACACCGGAACAGGCGCGGGTCACCTAGCGCATGCAGCGGCTTGTTTTGTATGGCGGTCGCAAGTTTTCAGGAGACTTATCGATGCCTGGGTAGACATGCTCGCTAATGAAGGATTTGAGCATCTTGAAATCCATGCATATCGCTACATGGGAGTAAAACCGGTAGGAAGTATGGATCACCTTTGGTCTAACTTGAATCTTGGTAGCTTCAATTCGTACGCAAATAAAAGGAGATATCGAGTAAAAATATTTATAGAAAACCATAAGATATCTACGAAGAAACCCAATACTCTATCCCAGCCAAAGACCCCATACGAAAAGAAAGTTTAGCTTCAACTTAATCTCAAAGAGTATTATTCAACTAAGGGGGGGAGAAATGAGTCGGCAAGCATACAATAATAGAGATTCGTATTTGGTTACCTGCTTCTTGCCTACTACAGTACTCTGGTGTCACTCGAGTATAGCCAAGCGGACAGAAGGCACTGTTCTCCACGCTCTATGGCAGTACGAGATGTAGTACTACTAGGTCCGAGGCTTTTTTCTGCTGATGTATCACCGGCCCGGCTACTCGTATCCCAGGATGCCGGCATTGATCAGATCAAATCACGCAATGTCGCCTCGGGCCAGTGGATCTACCCAGACGCTTCGATTCTCACTCCCTTGTTCAGATCACTTGACTCATAAGACAAAAATTTTCATTTTGCCCCTTATAGATCCACCTTCCTTTGGCGGTGGCCATGGTCTATTCTCGGAGCGGCGTCGTAGCGAACACGTGTCAGATGATGAGATTGGATAGGGTATTGAGGAAACTTGGTTTTACTTGGTTTTCCTCAACAATTCCTCATATGAAGCAAATTTTGTATCACTTCTTTGAACATGCATGAAGATTGTATGTACTCCGTACATCTTCTCCGCACTGTTGTCTCCTCACCTCATCTCCTCACGCCCTCCGCATTCCCAGGGCTGACCGCCGTCAGGCCACTGGGCCAGTAGAAGCCGAAGAAAAGCCAGAATGCGGGGGGTGCTCGGACCGAAAGCGTTTCGGTGGCAGTGGCGAACAGCGATTGGATATTAATGCCGCAGGCATCACGGGAACTGACTTCATTTTCCAGCAAGTTCTGCTGAATATAGTAACCGATTAGTAACAGAAACGTAAAGGATTCCAGGGTTAAGCGGAGTCACTTGACCCATTCTGCGCGATATTACCTAACAGGCCGGTCTTGGCCTTACCCGATGCAGCCACTCTTTCCCTTTGGGATCACCTCGTCAATGGTTCTGAAGTCTAGAACCGGCTAGTTTTACGTGATCCTCCCCCATGGATCGTGGATGTGCGCTGTTGTTACCCCATACTTTGCATTTGGTTATGTTGGGGCGGTCCTAATAGCGTCATAATGATCGACGCCACCCGCTAATGAAAATTCTGTAGGTCACTGTGGTTATGGTAGTGTCGTGTATTGTATGGATTCGGCATTGCGATTTTCTATATAAGGCCTCATTTCTTCCCCGGATTCTGAGAATATTCATTCAGCATTCAGCCTATACTTTCTTGTTCCTAGATCTTTCAATCGGATTTTCAGGTACCTTTCTACTTCTATTCTATATTACCATATCCTTCAAGGTATGTCATAACACATCCAGGAATCCTGGCCTTTACCCCTGTGTGGCAATGTACTTATACTTTTACCCCAGTTTCATACCTTCTTCACAACACACCATCCATCATGACTTTCGACCACCCTGCCTTCTGGAAGTGCGATTCTTGCGGTCTTCCCGGCGTTCGCCTTTCCTCCACTGGCACCGGCTCCAGCCCAGCATTCTACAAGTGTGTTCCTTGCAACCGTAACTTGGGATCCTGCCCTTGCGTCACTCCCGGTCTCCGAACAACCGGCAACTGCCCCTGTGGCGAAGAGAGCGACGCAGATATGTCCGACGGCTCAGATGACCTTTCTCTCCACAAGCAACTGTCAAATGGTCACAACCCTGAACAGGGATTCGATGTTGACTGGGAGTCAAATTGCAAGCCCGGCTACATGGTCAAGAGATTCAAGGCCACTGGCAAGGAGATCCTTCCCTTCGCTTAAGCGCGCTTAAGCACGGAGGCATCTGTTTTTTGCTCTTTTTTTGTTTCTTTCTGAATTGTGAGCCTTTTTGTTACCCATGACATGCATACCCGATTTCATATGCAGACGACCCTGAGATCGTCGAGAAAAAAAGTTACCATATCTCAATAATACCAGCTATCTGGTCTTAAGGACCACCAATACCAATTTCATCGCGCCAGTTGGCTACGTTACAATTCTCATATATCCACTGTTTTTCTGTAGTAAAAATTTCAAGCCTAATTATTGTTTAATTGCGCTCTGACACGTTAGTATGGCCTATTTGCAGAATGTTCATTCATCTCGTGAAACAAGCATGCTTCATGCCAGAACTACTAACTAACTTGTATTGAGGCTGAGAGACCTGATAGCTGCCTCGGCATTAATTATCGCCTTACGTTTCTGCCTTGCTCCCTCCTCAATATCTCTAGGAATTCTGCATACAACACCACCTTTCATGGTTCTGAGCTTCTGCCAACTTCTGGTCCAATTAGTGTAGAGAGCCTTTGGGCTGCGAATTGACCGTAGTAATCGGTATGGTGAAACCCCGAGAACGGCATAATGAATAAGCCATGATGGAATTACGGCTATACCTGTACCCACACTGACCGGTTTAAGGTTGATTGATTTATAACCACCATCTATGGATGGCATGCGCAATCAGTGAGCTCTATAAAACTACAGCAACATACTTCCTCTTGAGACTCACTACTGCTAATAGATAGAAATTAGGCTCGAAGCTCGAGAGATAAGTTCTAGAAGCGGGCTGTCACAAATTTGAATGATCTCTTTACTGCGCCAATGACTTCAATGAAAGTCGCCATTGCCGGAGCTACCGGCGCCGCCGGCATACCTATGATCCAAGAGTTGCTTGCAGCAGGCCATCTGGTTACAGCCTTAACCCGTGTTGGAAGTAGTGGCGCATCCAAGCTTCCCAGCCATCCGAACTTGAGCATTGTTGCAGTGGACTACGAGTCTATCTCTTCACTCACGAATGCCCTCGAAGGCCACCAAGCCGTGGTGGCATGCTTCGGGGTCGCAACCCCAATCGGCAGCCAGGATGTTCTGATCGATGCCTCCGTGGTGGCGGGTGTGAGCCGATTTTTCCCCGCCGAGTTTGGCACCGACACGGACAACTCGAGATGCGCGAATCTCCCTGTGTTTGCGAACAAGGTTCACGCGCTAGAGTACCTCAAGAAGAAGGTTCAGGCGAATCCGGGATTCAGCTACACTGCCCTCTGTCCCGGCGCATTCCTGGACTGGGGCTTGAAACATGCCTTCTTCGTCGATCCGAAGACACACAGTGCCACCATATATGATGGTGGCAATTTACCGTTTAGCACAACAACGCTAACTACCATCAGCAAGGCTGTTGTGAGCATTTTGGCCCACCTTGAGGAAACGCAGAATCGGCACCTCTATATCCATGATGCGGTGGTAACCCAGAACCAGCTCATTGCGATCGCTAAAAAGATTGACGGAAAGGACTGGGACCTTGCGCACACCACCACCTCTTCTGCTGAAGCCAGCGCCTATGAGGAACTCGAGAAGGAAAAACCGGACCCTATGAAATTTCTCTTCCCTCTCCTCCAAGTGTCCGTCTTAGCTGAAGGATACGGTGGTGACTTTTCGGCTCATCTGGACAACAAACTGCTCGGAATTGAGGGCATGGATGACGCCGAGCTGGCAAGTTTGATGGCAAGATATTTGTGAAGTTGAATCGCTTTTGAAAGCAGCTTTCCTGTTGCAACTAACTTTGGATGCAATGCATTGGCTAGATACCAAAAACAATCAATAATGAAATTTCAGTATGGTTCAAATTAAAGTTTACTGAATCACCGATACTCTTCAACCCGAAAAAAGTGGTTGCATTATATTCAAAAACCTACGTGGACATGTCATATAAAAATCCAATCTTTGGCCTGGGCCTACTAAACATGAGATTCCGCACTATTGTTCTCTTGAAGAAGTGATCCGTCCCGTGTTAATCAACATCGTCGTCATATGGTGTCGGAAATGTCCACAGTAAAGACTCCATTGTGCTGGCAAAATAGGTACATCGCCCTATTTGGCATGCTGTGGAGAATCCACGGTATTTTACCTCTCAGTATTGACAGATGGGGTGCTCTATCACACTTTAAAGGGCAATTCTTATCCAATTAAGATGGTAACGTTCTCATCTGACGGCAAGCTACTGGCGCGCAGTTGCTCTGGTCATGAGGAGATTTTAATTTGGAATATAATTACGGGTGCGAAAGAGTGGATTTGGACAGTCGATGACATCAAAGATCGGAGTATGGATAAAGGAGTCGATGGATTGGACTTTTCCCAGAACGGGGCTTTCCTCACCGGTGATATGGGAAACTTCAATCCTCAGCCAAGGCCTGCTAGTCATGACTCTAGCCCTTCGGGGAACAAAGGGGAGAGTTCCTTGCTGGAAGAAGAGTGGATAGCTTTGAATGGTGAAAAGGTGATGTGGCTTCCTCCTAGGATTCTGCCAACCTGCTCAGCGACGCATGATTGTGTATTAGCTCTAGGTTATGCTTCAGGGAGGGTTACTATCATAGGAGCTAGAGGGCAAGGCTACGATTCCTTCAGGTGCCCAATCTCTCCCTCCTACAGTGACTTGCTGTTTTAATGTATTGTTTGTAGAGGCTGTGTAGTAGTAATAGTGTATGGGCTTGCATTTTGATAAGGCTGAAAACTGAGACTGAATTCTGGCAAGAGAGTGTATGCTCAGTCATTGTCGTCTGAATGCACTGATTCTATGAAGGGTCCCATTAAGCACCAGATTTGTGCATTTCATGGTCAACGCCAGAGGCCATACGGCTCCCGGCAGGCCTTCCACAACTTGATCGTACCATCTTCGCTACCAGTTCCGTAGAGTTTGCCGTCGGGTGAGAAGCTAATGGACCAGATGGGACCGTGGTGTCCTTTTTGTACCTCTGCACAAAAGGAGAAAAACATTAGAATTAATCGGAGCAAAGACCAAAAAGCCGAAGCTGGAACATACCTAGTTCTTCATCGGTGTTCAGGTCGTAGACTCGGGCCCAGGTGTCCCCGGCACTACCGGTAACAAACCGGCCCGACTCGGTATTGACGGCGGCACTGGCAACCTCATATCCGAAATCGGCCTTTTTCAACAGGCGGCCCGGCGTAATTGCATCAAACAAATACACACTCTTTCCAGCAGCGACGGTTAGAACGCCGGGGTTATCGGGTCGAGTAGCCAGAGTGTTCAGTTCACAGGAGCCAATGTTTCCTTCGACGGCTGTCTCGACAACAGAACGGCGCGAGCGCAGGTCCCACCAGCGAATCTTGCGGTCTTCGGCGGCGGTCGTCACGATGTTGGAGTCCCTGTTCCAAACGATGGACTTGATGGTACCGTCGTGAGCGCCGGGACCGATCTCGTAGCTTGTTCCTGTGCTGCTATTCGCACCACCTGTTGGTGGCAAGGGCGGGGAGGAAGTGTTGCTACCACCGCGGCCGCCAGAGCTGCGGGAAAGATCGAAGATGCGAAGTTTCTTCTCTGCGCCACCTGTTGCGAGAACTTGGGGGTTGGCTTGGATGGGGAAGGCGATTGATCGCACAACGTGTGCGTGTTGAAGAGTGTGGAGACATTCGCCTGTGTAGGTGTCCCAGACCTTGCTAATAGAGGTGTGAATACCAGATATTCATTCAGAGGGGCATTTGCTTATTTTTTTTGCCAGCATTTTTGAGTCAAAACTTACGCAGAGAAATCTGCCGCTGCAGTGGCTGAAATGGCTGTGTCGGCAGATAGCCGGGATTGCCATACAGCACCTTTGTGGCCGAGAAATGTGCCGATCCTGATCAGATGTCAATTGGTGGTTCGTGCAACACTTTGCTGCATTGCTAAAGGGCTCATCATACCAGTCACCAGTGATGCCATCTCGCAGCATGGGATTGTTATCTGCGAATCGAGATTAGCCTCATCCATAGTGGGGCTCGAAGCCGGAAAGGGAGAGAAAAAAAAAGGTAGAATCGTGCAAGATACCTTTACAGGCCGAGATAATGTAGTATTCATCATCGTCAACGGTGTGAGAGAAACTCAAATGGGTCACGGGGCGCGAATGCCCGTGACAGGTGAGAGGAACAATCTTGGGAATATCTGCATAAACATTAGTTCCATGGGAAGATGCATGACCAGGTTATTTGGAGGATAGACTCACCGGATGCCATGATTGAACAGAGAAGATCCGTAACAACGGAAGAGGGAGAAATTTTGGAGATATCGAGAAAGTGAGGATGCGACGATTCGAGCTCGAGAGTTCAAGAGAGAAACCGCGTGACCAAATCGTGCCGCGAAGGAGAGTGAATAGGGTGTGTGGTAAGAAAAGTAACAAAAGAGATTCGTCAGGTTCGTCAAGTCATCAGTACAGAAGAAGAAGCGAACAGTACCAGTGGGATCATACCCCGCGTCAACTACACTGTCGAGTCCACAAAGTCCACAGAGTCGATTTCCCAGATGCACCGCGATAGCGATATAACTGAGGGTCACCTGCACGCTGAGGTAATGTGCGTGACTAATCCCAATCCGGTTAGCCGCGCCTTCCCTCCAGCTGGCGCTGGCTTGGGATGGTTTCCCTTGGATTATTGATCAATCGATTCAATTGAATTAAATTTGTATTAATTTTTTTTTAACATGAGGTATAACCACCGATGAGGGTGGTAACTAGCCGTAGACTTTGTTAGGCTCGGAAATATCTACTCAAGTAGCTAAAAAGGCTTCTGATTAGTTGCTACAGCTGATCACCACCCTATTCATAGTAGATCCGAGACCGAAGAGCTCAGGGCAGACAATTGGAACCTTGGTGATGTATTATGGCACTGCTATATAGAAAACTAATATGATCAGTGGGAATTGAAAACATCTAACTGGTAGAGAATCCAAAAGAAAGATGCCGGCCAAATTGTTCTTTCCTTCTAGCAGGTTCGTCATAGCTCCACCGCCCACGTGATCATATGATGCGCAGGCGGGGACCCCAGAACGACTAAAGGACAACAACGGTCATCGGCGCTGCTCTGTATTAATCAGTGCTCCTTTTGTCCATTTCCTTTGGTCTCTCCCATCTGCAACTCCCCCAGTTGTATGTATGCCTGACTTCAAGCTCTCCGCGTCCCTTGAGGGCCATGGCGATGATGTAAGTCCGAGTCTCGGTCCCCTCCCCCCCGCTGTCCACCTCGGTCACCGAAGGTACCCCCGACACAACATACTGACCACTACCCCTGACTTCAGGTTCGTGCCGTGGCCTTCCCAAACCCGAATGCAGTCTTCTCAGCTTCCCGTGATGCCACTGTCCGCCTCTGGAAGCTTGTCGCATCCTCCCCTCCAACCTACGATTACACAATCACCACCCATGGCCAGGCGTTCATCAACACCTTAGCCTACCTCTCTCCCACAGACCAATATCCCGAAGGCCTTGTTCTCTCTGGTGGCCAGGATACCATCATCGAGGCTCGACAACCCGGGAAATCAGCAGACGACAATGCCGATGCAATGCTACTGGGCCATGCCCATAACATCTGCGCATTGGATGTATCTCCCGACTCTCGGTGGGTTGTCAGCGGTAGCTGGGATTCGACTGCTCGGATTTGGAAAGTTGGTCAATGGGAGACCGATAGGATTCTTGATGGTCATGAAGGAAGCGTTTGGGCTGTGTTGGCCTACGACGAGAACACCATTATCACCGGTAAGATTGATGCCTCACATCCAACCCGCTCTCGATATGTCTTTACCCAAGAACTTTGACTCACACACTGTCTTCAGGATGCGCCGACAAAATGATCCGCATTTTTGATACCGCTGGCAACCTTCGAGGAAGCGTCAAGAACTCCGATGACGTCGTCAGGGCCCTTTGTAAGGTTCCAGCATCAAATCCAACAGGTGCACAATTCGCCTCCGCTAGCAACGATGGAACAATCAGACTTTACACCCTGGACGGACGTTTGGTGGCTTCTCTGCATGGCCATGAGAGCTTCGTCTACTCGCTTGCCGCCCTGCCATCCGGAGAGCTGGTGAGCTCCGGCGAGGACCGCACTGTCAAGGTATGGAATGGAACTCAGTGCGTTCAGACCATTACTCACCCTGCGATCTCGGTCTGGAGCGTTGCTGCATGTGGTGAGAATGGTGATATTGTCACTGGTGCTAGCGATCGTGTGACGCGTGTCTTCACTAGAAGCCCAGATCGAATCGCTTCCCCGGAAGCTGTCCAACAATTTGATCGAGCAGTCAAGGAGTCTTCAATTCCAGCCGAGCAGGTTGGAAAGATAAACAAAGAGCAACTACCCGGTCCAGAGTTCCTCCAGCAAAAGTCTGGAACGAAGGAAGGTCAAGTTCAGATGATTAACCAGCCAGATGGCAGTGTCACAGCCCACACCTGGTCATCCGCAACCCAGGAATGGATAGCGGTGGGTACTGTGGTTGAATCGGCGGGAAGCAGTGGGCGCAAGACAGAATATCTGGGACACGACTACGATTATGTGTTCGATGTCGATATTGAGGACGGAAAACCACCTCTCAAGCTCCCATATAATGCTTCCCAAAACCCATATGAAGCGGCCACCAAGTTCATCGGAGACAACGAGCTTCCTATTTCATACCTCGATCAAGTTGCCAACTTCATCACGCAGAACACACAGGGAGCCGTCATCGGCCAGTCCCAGGAGCCAACACCCGCCGGTGGAGATCCCTGGGGCTCAGAGCGACGATACCGACCCGGAGATGCTGCGTCAGAAGAAGCACAGCAACCCGCGCCTGAACCAGTCCCCAAGGTTCTCCCCCAGAAAACATATCTCTCAATTAAGACAGCCAACCTTAAGGTCATCACGAAAAAGCTCCAAGAAATCAACGACAAGCTTATTTCAGAGGGTGAAAAGGGCACTACATTAGTTCCCTCCGAGATCGACCAAGTCGTCGCTCTATGTGGCCAACTGGAATCTGGCCAGCAACTTGCTGACTCGCCTGTTCTCGAAGCCGGCGTCCCATTGGTTTTCAGGACCGCTACCTCATGGCCGGCTGCCAACAGACTTCCGGGGCTGGATCTCCTTCGCCTGCTGGCCGCTGCCGCACCTTTTGTCGCAACTACAGAGTATAACGGAGAGAATCTGGTATCAGGCCTGCTAGCCAGCGGTGCCTTTGATGCACCATTGAACCCTAACAACGCCATGCTTGTCGTCCGCACATTTGCCAACCTATTCGAGACCGCCGCTGGTCGGGATCTAGCTATCAACACATTCGACTTGGTCGTGACTGGTATCAAATCCGCACTGGCTAATAGCGGCGAGTCGCCGAATCGCAACCTTACCATCGCCATCACAACCCTTTACATTAACTTTGCTGTCTACATATCCTCCGAAGGCAGAGAGCAGACCACTGAATCTGCGGAGAAGGCCCTGGTTCTTCTCGAGGAGTTGACTAAGATTATCGCCAACGGAAAGGATTCCGAAGCGGTCTACCGTGGACTCGTCGCCCTGGGCACTATACTCAAAGCTCAGGGAGCCGAAGTCAAGAGTGCCGCGAAGGAAGTTTACGAAGTCGACAGTGTTCTCTCTCGGGTCTCGGGATCGGGTGCTGGCAAGGAACCACGGGTGAAGGGTATTATTCAGGAAATGAGAGAGGCTCTCTAAGAAAAATTATTCTTTGAGAAACGCATAGATAGATTCACACTATTACCTCTTAACGACGACCACGCAATGGACTCTACATTCTCAGTTTTTTTTTCTTCGCATGTCATTATCAATCTAGGTTCATAATGGGGCTGCTCTTTTCCGGTTTCGGTCTGCGCCCTCATCACATGAAATATCTGATGACCTCAAGGATTCCTACTTAATAGGACAGTCTCATATTTTACACATGAAGGAGAGGTGATAAGGTGCTTTTTAACCCCCTTCCTAAAACCTCGCATCGGCATTCACCCCAACCTCCATCACCTGGTCAATACCAGGATACTTGGGCAAATCAAGCCCATACTTCTCCGCAATAGCAGGCGTCAAAAAGCGGCCGCCAATAAAATGTCTTCCAGAGAAGAACTTCACGCAAGGCTTAGGCGCAGAAAGACTAATCAAAGCAGCAGGCATGAATCCCGCCCCAGGACCCTGCTCAGGTGGGCCCGTCGCGATATCCCAAGAACTGGGGGCGTCAACGCTGAGTACGGGGACATCTGACGCTTCGATTTGCGAAATTATGGCTGGGAATGGATCGCGCAGTGGGCCGCCGAATGAGAAGCCGAAGATTGCGTCGATTAGGAGGGATGTTTCTCCTAGTGCGGTGGTGAAGTTGTCGTCTGTTATGAATGGGACAGAGAGGTTTTCTAGTTGGGTGCGTAGGCGGGTGTAGAGTTCGTTTTTGCCCTGTTTGGGGTAATAGATTGAGGGGTTGTAGCCGTATTGGGCTAGATGTCTTGCAGCTACGAGGCCATCGCCGCCTGTTTGTTGGTTGGGTTGTTAGCTTTGTACTGGGTGCTGGGTTTGGATACCTTCAGTTAGGTGGATGGGGAGGAGCTTCACCATTGTTTCCTGGCCCGCAGACTACTAGGACATTCTTTCCTGCTGAAAGGGGGTGGATACGCCAGACTTGTTTTGTTAGAATTGGATTCAATCGATTGTACTTGGTGATATAGTGAGTGCTCTCGCTCACCTGCTTGCGACACGGATAGGCCGGCTAATTCCATCAGTTGGTCGAGAGACCACCCGCCCATGTCCATGAGGTCTTTGTCCAGAGATGCAGCATCCTTGGCGGAGATTGCCTAGTCATGAGTTAGATGGATTGCGTTCTGACGATTCTTTTCAAGCATACCTTTAACGACATTGCGGCGGTTTTGCTGTAACGACTAGCGGTGGGGGGAGAGAAGCGTTTGAAGAGAATTCGGTGGAACATATAATGTATGTTCCGCTCATTCAAATTTCAAACTTTTTAGTTATCCTTTTAAATTCAATGCAGTGTGAGAGAAAGCAGCGTGTCTCGAACTAATTTAATTGAAAAGACAAGAAGCAGGTTGATGTATACCTCGTTGCATCATCCCCGCGGGCCCCGCTATTCCTAATTGGGAACTCCGGAAAAAACCAGCCCCGAACCTCCTAAGTTGGAACTCCGCAAAAGTTGGTCTTCAAGTATTCCAGGAATTCAACGATTACCACCCCGAACACCACAACCGCCGCCATGGTCCTTCGAATCCGGTTGGCACGCTTCGGCAACAAGCATCAGCCCTTCTACAACATTGTTGTTGCGCAAGCCCGGTGCGTCCGCTCCCACTCCAATACAATCCAATCCACTCCGATCCCGAATTGCGATCTGCCTCTCCTCCGACAGCAAAGACAGCCTGAACTTCGCGCAAACCCCCCGCGCCGAATGGATTGGCTGGATGTGCAGATTTAATCGACAATCTCTGCTACAACAGAATGAAATTGAGCATGACTAACCTGGCTACTATAGATCCGCCCGTGGCTCCAAGCCCCTCGAGGTCATCGGCACCTACAATCCCCTCCCGGCCGCTCGCACCGATGCATCGGACGCGGTCTCCGCGCCGCGCGCATACAAAGATATCACTCTTGACAAAGTACGAGCGAAGTACTGGCTCGGTGTGGGAGCGCAGGCCAGTGACCCTGTGTGGAAGTTGTTGAACCTGGTGAGTCGAGTCGATTCTACCAAATGAATGGGATAGGATGGGATGGATGGTCATAATTGTGGTCATCTCATCTTCAACCTTTCATCCATTTTTACCATTCTGAGAGAGACGGTTGCTAACGATATCTCTAGGCTCGTCTGGTTGAAGAGAAGCCCAAGACCTACAACAAGGCATGAAATGATGCCGGAACCCTAGCCTAGCCACTTTGTCTCCCATGGGACTGGATTTGCATGCTACATTGCTGTACAAAAGCATGCGGTACTTCATCCAGAATAAGTTGGCGGTGGACGCGGCGTGTACTTTTTTTTCTCTTCTTCGACTGGCATTTCGCGGCGTTTTGTGAACTCTTTTGGAAACCCTGGGCTTTAGGATCCCGTCTATCTAGCCCTATGTATATTATGTGACAGCCTCGAATGAATCTGGCCTTGCAAAAGTCTATTCCAGAAAGTAACAGGGATGTGGTGGGGGGGGGAGTGCGATACTTTTGTACCTAACTCCGTACACACATGGTCAATAGGGCGCGTGGGGAAAAAGCAACGGCCTGCTCCGTGTCCGTACCTTGTACAGTACGGAGTACAGGGTACAGAGTACGAGCACAGAGCCCTGGAGTACAGCGTATGGGCAGGTGCTAGCTAATAAATCTGCTAGTAGTGCAGTATGTACTACAAGCTAGAGCAGCGGTCATAGGCGCGTCACAACACAAATCGCGAATCAGGAAAGCACGGCCAAGCTCAGGGACGACTAGGCCTACACAGCCATGTGCTACACCCACGGCCCAACCACACCAACTGGCGGCGTTGGATAAGCCCAAGCCAGTCGCGCGGGCGGTCCAATCCGAAGAGGAATCGGGTTGACGAGTACAGTCATTGGTCCACCTTGGAGGATCGCCCGTCCTTTTGAGTTTGTAGATTCCATGGTCGCGCCAGCACTGGCTTTTGTTGTGTGTTTGTATTGTAGGGGGGGACCATGAGATTAGTATTGAATATTGGGGCTGTTGATTGATTCTGAGTCTGTGTCATGGACAAAGCGGTCAGCTGCCTTTTTTCCCCAGATCAACCCGGAATGTGCACGGTCACCCGAACGCCCTGATGTGTGCCCACCCTTCGCGTTGCCCCCTTTGTTGGCTGCGGGCTGCTGCGGGTTGCGGGTTGCGGGCTCTTTGACGGGTTCACACGAGGTGATGTGCAAGGAACCCAGGCCCTGGAGCGGGTCAGTAAGCAACAGCAGAGCACACTCGTTCCATCCCGACTTCGAGGCGCCGATCGGGTCGAGGCCGAAGTCCAATCGATGGCGCTGATTGCCGCAGAGCCGAGGTGATGCCTACAGTACTTACTCCGCCCCCCCCCCCCCTTGTCAATAGTACTACTAGTCGTCCCTACTCCCTGGTACCTCTGGACTGCTGCATGTCCGTTGAAATGTCAGCTCCCGGCTGCCTGGGACGAGCTATGGTCGAGGCTTACTATACTGGTAGTGGGCTGCTCTGGTCCTCCTTAGTGTGATATTTAGGGTGCTAGGCTTGCTAGTGGCTAAGGTACCGGGTGCGAGTGCATATGGAGAGACAGAACTGCAGACTGCAGACTGCAGTCTGTGCAGTTATAGATACTTCGTATCTATATGATATGGTACCCTAGAATAGGCAGTAGGCTGCTGCATGGTATGTCAAGTGTAGAGAATGTACAAAAAGCTTTGGCCATGACTTCCTATGACTCTGACTAGGCAGAATAGACCATTGTAACCCATCAATGCAATTCTAGAATCTCCAGCATTCCACACTAGGGACACGCACTTTTCCCACGTTCTGCAAGCGGCCAGGTTCCCATCTGGGAGTGGTGTAATTCAGTGACCGTGTATGGTAATTTTAGGGGACAGTACCCAGCTCCACTATGGGTGTCCCCGCATCGACTGGGGTCTCACCAACTTGTATGGTACATGTACTCGATGACCCCCGTTTGAGGCGCGTCGTGAAGCAGATCCATGGATCTGGCACTGGCACCGGTGGACTCCTCGACCGTTCCGGACTCTTTTCTCTCTTCTCTCCCTGGTCCCCTTGCCCCTTCCTTTGCCCCCCCCCTCCTCCTCCTCACTCCTATCTCTCTCTTGTCTCTTTCATCATTTTCCATCCCCCTCCCCCCTCCTCCACCACCCGCCCCCTTTTTGCATCCATCCTTCCTGTTTGGCGTCGCGCAACTTCGCTTCTTCTCTCTTTCTGTCGACATACCACCTTCCCCGGTCCTTCCACCTGAACCCAACACGCGCTCTGTCGCATACCGATGAGAGTGTGCCTCGACTTCGCGACCTTCGATTGAAATCGCTCCATTCGCCCCCCCCCCCCTCAAACTTCATTTACACAACTTCGCGCGCCGCTTTTTATACCGATCGCCTAGTCGCGCGCTCTGATACGAGATCCGTTACAAGCGACTCCTGTTCCGTCGCTGCGCTGTAGGAACTTTTGAACTTTCGTCCGTGTCGCGACAAGGGAAAAGCAAAAATTCTCGACACCGTCTCAGCACCTCGTGAGGTATGAGCAGCAGCTCGAATCAGTCCACTCGAACGAGTCCTGGCTCTTTCGGAACGACCCAGCGCACCGAGTCGGTTTCTTCTGGCTCGTCGCCCACACAACTCCCTCCTAAGGCGCCTGTGAGAAATCAGCATGCGATGTCGACCGACGTGTACAGTCCAACCGTCTCGCAAGCGCCCAGCTCTCTAGCTCCTACTTTCAATCACCCCTTCTCGCCTATCGGCTCCTCTTCTTTCGACAGCGGAATGCGCCTCGGTGATTCCGACCGCAACCTCCAGGCCCTAAATGGCCTGGGCCGCACCCCCAGCGGGAGCGGTGCGATTTTGATGCGCAAACTCCCGCGCAACACCAGTCGCGAAGCTCTTCGCAGTATGCTCCTTTTCGCCAAGGATTTCGTCGACGCCGATTTCGTCAACTCCGACCATCCAGAGGACGATGGTTTTCTGAGCGCGATCGCCCGTTTCAATACCCTCCCCGCCGCCGAAGAAGCGCGCGCCCTCCTTGACGGCAAACCAAATTCCAAAAACGACGCGAAAATGGTGGTGGAGATGTATCCTGGCGCGGTCGGCTCCAACACGCGTCGCAACACGATCGATCACACCGCGACCCGTGGATTGTTGCCTGGCTCGCGTCAATCATCGCGTTTCAATGGTACCTTCCAAAGCCTGGAGATTTCCAGACTCTCCAACCCATCGAACCAACCCATTGGCGAAGGCCTTCCCTCTGCATCCGAATCCGGTTCGCGTCTGCACAACCTCTTTTCCCCACAATCTCCGATCGGAAACGGCGTTGGCGATCTTCCTCGAGTAACGGGCAAGTCCATGATCGATGAGGACCCCGATGAAGAGACAGGCGAGTTGCTCAAGGATCCGGTGGGCTACGCGGAAAATGGACATTCAGCATCTGTCTCGGCCCCGCGTCGGTCAACCAACCCCCCAGATCCCGACCGGTCGATTTGCCAATATGTCTCTCTCCACAGCCATGTCATCACCGCCCCTCCCGAACTATGCCTCTGGTGATCCTCGGCAACGCATGGGCAGCAACGGTCCTCAGTCTGCCTACCCTAGCTCAGCCACCCACAGCCATGGTCACAGCTTCCCCTATGGCAGCCAACATACACCCCGTCATAGCTTGCCTGCTGCGAATCCCAACGACCTAAACCCACCATGCAACACTCTCTACGTTGGTAATCTGCCACCAGACACCTCGGAGGAAGAGCTGAAAGCCCTCTTCTCCAAACAGCGCGGTTATAAGCGACTTTGTTTCCGTAACAAGCAGAATGGCCCCATGTGCTTCGTGGAATTTGACGAGGTCGCCATGGCCAGCAAAGCACTCAACGAGTTATACGGATACAAGCTGTCTAATAGCGTCAAGACCGGCATCCGCTTGAGTTTCTCCAAGAACCCCCTGGGCGTCCGTTCAGGCCAGCCCGGTAGCATGAACGCAGGGAATCCCCTCTCGGGACCGGGTGGAACTCCTACTGGCAGCAACCTAGGCAGCATGCACAGCCATATGTTTTCCTCGGTTAGCGGCCCACCTCCCGGTCTGGCTGCACCCCCTGGTCTGGCGATGCCTATGCCACAGCGAAACGGTGGTGGCAACCCCATCCACGGTCAGGGCCAGGGTCAGGGTCAGGGTCAGGGTCAAGGTCACCCTCACGCCATGATCGGTAACAATAACTTCAATCACAACTCGGGCCTAGGGATCCGGACCAACGGAGGTAACTCAATGATGATGTCGCCGCCGCCTAGTGGTACTCCCAACAACAACGCGGGACCGAATATGAACGGCTTCAATACCTTCTACCCCGATTACATGATGGGCCGTTGAGGCTCAAAAGCATTATATTTGAGATAATGTCCGGCATGTTTGATGAACGAACTATGGGGTATTTGGCGCATTGGGGGTTCCTTTCTTTTCGCGAGTTAGATCAGCATTCGGCGGCTGCATACCTCTCGGGAGTATTGATTCGGGCTCTGCTTTTTTGTCTTTTTTGCCTCTAATGTCTCTTTTATTCAGTATCTCTGGCTCTTGCGTGTTGCGATTCCTTTTTTTTACTTTTTCTTACTACTTTGTGCTTTGCTTTTTTTCCTTGCATGGGGACTCGGGCGCACTTTTACCATTCCTTTTTCCACTTATTGTTTCCCTTGGGAGGATTTGCATTTCAGGTCATCGTCAAGTTTGTATTCTTACTGTGGTCGGTGTGCAACAAGCGCTTGCACGGCGCATTCTTCTGTCCACTATTTGCGTTTTATCATCACCACCTCATACCCTTGCGCTTTCTTGTTTGCTATTTCTGTTTTATTATGTCTCTTTTCTTTTTCTTCGCCCGCGCCCTCTCTCTCGGTTGGCTATACGACTTTTCCAATTAGCTCGAGATTTCTTTTGTCAATGGCTTTGTGTCCGAGAGCTCGACGCGCGGTGTCGCCTATTTCAAACCGTGATTCCCCTTACATCCTATTCTGCGCTTTTGTCTCCTTTTTTTTATCAATGCATTTTCAACGCGAACCGGAAATGGAATTTTTGCTATTTACCTTGCGCTTTTGCAATTATCAACTTTCTTCCAACCTATGCTAGTATTCGAAGAAGTTCTCTTCTCTCCTCTTTAATTTCCCATGGCTTTTACTTTGCCCAAATCTCTTATCTCTTCTCTTTCCATATTTCCTCCCTCTCTCCCTCTCTCTCTTAGGTTTTCTTTCCTAAGATTTTTAATCATCCTTCGCTTGTCAATTGGATGGCATGGCTACGGGATATTTGTAGCCTCCATTTCTTATCTAATCCCACAAGCGTCAACGGAGTTTCCTCTTGCTTATTTTCCGCCCTATCACAGACTCCCAGCCACGATGGACAGACAAGACAAACGGCGTCCGGGGCCTCGGCTATCTGCATCACCTCGTCGGATGGTTGCATGGTGCATGTGGCAAGGGCATGGCAATGGGCATGGACATGGGCATGGACATTGCTTTAACGGCGAAGACGCTATAGACTCGCTCCCGATCTCGCCCATAATTTTCCTATCGTTTTATCTCCTCTTACTCCTCTTACCACCAGGCGGTTTATTGTTTCTGTGGCATTGCAGATCGTGAGGTGGGAGGTCGGCGCCATTGGGTGGGTGTTTGTTTTTGGGTCTTCTCTTCTCTTCTGTTTTGATATGATCTGGATGTGAATATATATAAAATGAGGTGCCTTTATTTTGATTTTTGTTTGCTTTCCTTTTATTAGTTATCTTCAATAAACTTTTATCGGAGTAGCCTATTTCTTGGTTCTCTTACCTGTATGATAGTAGTTACCACAGCATCATGAATTATACCAAACATTTGGTTAAGAAGGTCTTAATCATGTCAGTGGTTCTGAGTGGTCGTGCGTTGTGAATAAGACTCGGAATGGAACTTGAAGAAAGTTTACACACTCCTGCTTATTCTTTACTGTGTCTTTTTAGGTGGTTAGGTAAATGAGAAATTCATATAGATACTACCTAGGTAGTAACTTGGAAGGAAGTCTAAGTTCAAGTTGGAAGTGGTTTCCTATTAGTAGTACTAGTAGTACTAACTATTAGGCACTAACTAGTACCTTCAACCTTGGAGGTGAGACCAAATGATTTCAGACCTTAGGAAACCCTGCCGGGTTGAGATTCGATGATAGAAATTGAAAGCTCAGTGGACTTAATTTGAATATTTTAAGCTTACTTCTAAGGTTCAAGTTCAAGGACTCGGAACTGAAATTACTAGTATTATTGGAGATAGAAATATATAGCGTTGAAACCTCGGGAGAAATTCCAAAGCCCTGCCTTGTATGTTCAAGTTGGTCAAAAGACCATTTATACCAATAGAATACCCAATAGCTAATACCACCTAGGTGTTCGAAACTCATATTAGTAATTGTCCCACATATTTTGTCGTAGCTTTATTTGATTCCGAGTTGATCGCTATCTACATTTTCATAAGGTTCCCGGCATGCCCCATAGCTATACGAAGGTCACGTGACTCCACAACTCAAGTCAACTTTTCCGCACCGGAAAGTTTCTGCCACAAACACAACTCCAACCCTCACGACCTCCCATCCACCAATTGCCTCATTGGCTGTTGAGGACTGCTACACTTGCTGTATCATAGTACAGCAATTGGAACATCGCATTTAATATTGTTTTATTGCACGATTCCCGGCTTCCCCGGGGTCGTTCTCAACACATCCAAGATGGCCCCCCGGATACAGAGCCGGAGCGTGTCCAATCTTCTCCCCTACATCACAACTTCTTCCTCCTCCACATCATCCTCTATTCCCTCTCTATGCTCCTCATCACAATCCTCCCGTTATTTCTCTGCCACCCCGGCCCCACAGACTAAGCTTCGTCGGCAAATGTTTGAATGGCTTTCCACCCAAGGTTCCGGTCTCAAGCACCACACTCCTGGCGAGACCAACTACTTGAGGATGGCGGATGGCAGCCAGTCCAACCGACCGTTTCCGAACAACATGACCTTTATTAGCGAGACTGTCCTCAGCGAGGAGCTGCGAAATGAGGTTTATTTCCGCGTTAAGGAGCAGAAGAAGAGTCCACGTGCTGTCAGTGTCGAACTCGGCATTGACATGAACCGCATTGCTGCCGTGGTACGATTAGTTGAATTGGAGCGGAGGCAACGAGACAAGGTAAAATTTTTATCCCATCCCTTTCTTTTCTTCCCTTTGAAGTTCACCTCCCCTTCTTCCCCCCCCCGCCCCCGACGCAAAATGATGAGACACAAAAAATCGATTAGTCTTGAAGACACAGGCTTTGCTTGACTGGTTAAAACTCCCTTTTTACTGATACAATTGCTGTCATCCTACCTACTTTGGTTTACATATGCATGCATTACATGGTTCGGCGACATGGCTAACATATCCCGATCCGTCAGGGTAACCCTCTAGCATTGCCATACGCTCGTGCTGTGCACGAAATGGTCCCCACCACTCCCCTCGCCCAGGCCGGCGAGCGCCAAACCTACCACGAACCTATCAATGACCTCCCCGTCCACCCTGCCACTGGCGCCCAGATCTTTTACCCTGTACCCGAATCGCGACCTTTCACCCGTGTCGACGCTGGCCGCGTCTTCTCTGGTGCCCCAACACTTGAGAAGAAGGTCAGCGACAAAATCACACACCCCTCCGACTTGGTGGAAGACGTCATCCAGAAGCCTGGCTCTATCGAGTGGGTTGGAAAGGGTGACAACGCCCGCCAGGTCCTGCAGCCGGCGGATGTACGCATCCCGCACCCGCAGCTGGTCCAACTGGCCCGTGACCGTGCCGCGTTCCCCGAAGAGCGCCGTACTGTTACCCAGCGCCACGCGGAGCGTCTGGAGCGCCAGGAGAAGGCCGAGAAAGAGCGTGCCGCTCATGCGGCAGAGCGTCGTAACCGAAATACCGAGACGATTGAGCCTATTGATAGTCGCTTTAGCTTCCGCATCAAGGACGCTGTCGTCAGCAAAGAGACTGTTGGCAAGAATGGTCGTGCACCATGGGCCCCTGGTCGGCGCTACGGTGTGCCGACTAATGATCGCACCCGTGGCACGGTCAAGATCCCTACTCGCGTCAATGTTTAGGGTTAGTCTTGACGACTGCGCTTATTTGCGTCTTGAATCTCCAAGGAGATCTTTGTAACATGTACTTATACTTTCTGGCGGTGTTTCTAGTCGACCTTGTATCTATACCAACACTACCAACCACATCATGGAATCATATTCATATTCATATTCATATTCATACTATTTATATCCGCGTGTCATAATTTGCAATGTGCCGTCCCGCAGGGCGACCATTCTCCGAAATGGTATCAACAATAAACAACTTGAACTTGAATGTCCACAGTTCCCTAGACCTCCCAAACTCCCGAAAATAAAGACTGTCGACTTCGAAGTCCACTTGAAACTCATCAGTGAACCTCCCCAACGGAACGGCACCTCCCTCTGCCCTTTCGCATACCAACCCATCCAGCCAAAGCATCTGACTCGGGTTCCGAGGCCGGTTCCTGCGTGAAAAAGTCTCGAATGGAGGTCATGAGGTTCTGGGTCCAGGAAGTTGTGTTTGTATTCGTAGCCGATACCGCGGCGGTGGTTGTGGTTGTGGTGGTGGTATCACCACCGGAGACAGTCGGGGAGGGCTGCATGGTAGCCAGATAATGAACCTTGGAATAAGGCAATATGCGGTGAGCTGAAAGGAGGATTCAGAGGAAATACGAAAGAGCCAGCTGATCGAGAAAGCCCCCCCTTTGTGTAATATATCGTTTTCAAAGGGGACAGCGGAGCACTGGCAGAGGAGTAGTGGCCGATTTATTGAAGCCGGACTGAAGAAGCAGACCCAGAGATACTAGTACTCGTATGAACTCGGAGCGGGGGTGAATGTGAAGATCCGTACAAGCACAGCGCAGAGGAGCGAGCTGAGCAGGTGATATTTAAATGGCTTCTCATGCCGCATGAGACTTGCAGTCATGCGGCGCGGCCTGAACAAAGCAACGAATAATCATGTCGTACAATCAGCTCCAAGCGCCACTTTTTTGGTTTTATCCATGTCATCCAGCATGAGATGATCAGGAACCAGGATACTCAGATCTTGCTAAGTGCATACTAGTAACTATGTTCTCCTTACATACAGTACGAGAGAGTACCAGTAGCAGGGTAAACTTAGAGTCACAGATATCGGAACCTGACACAGTCACACTTCACATACCGCTCGATGTGCTTGGCATTTCTAGTCCTTTTCCCCTTCGCCTTACCCTTACCCTTACCCCCTCCCCACTGTGACCAAGTTTCTACGGAGTACCCCCAGGCTCAATACTGCCCGAATTTCGCAGCCGCACGAGGCCGGCCCGCTTCTGGTCGATCGTCGGGCTGCCTGGCCAAACCTTATTCCCCGGAAAGCTCAACCCCAACATGGTCCTGGTCTTTCACTTCTCATCTACTCCTATCCTAGGATTCCTGTGAGACGCTATCCGACGGGGCGACCAGCGCGGGCGCCATGGTCAATTTCCTTGTGACGAATAGCAAGGGCAGAAGTTCCCAGGCATGCGACAATTGCTTCCGACAAAAGGTGGGTGCCTCCCCCTCCATGATGCAAGAATGAACACTCACAACACCTACCAGATCAAATGTGACGATGCACAACCTCAATGTAATTGGTGTGCTCATCGAGGCATCGCCTGTACTTATGACCGGAAAAGGCAACGAGGACCTCGAGGGTCTTCTGCCCAGCGGTATGCCGCGTGTCCCCAGCTTTGGCGACTATCTTAAATTTTGACTGGCTGACCTGGAAACCGCTTCGAAAAAATTAAAAGTAAGACCAACAAGAGATTAATGAGAGTGCGTGAAACTGCCTCCCCACAGAAAGATCCTCAAAAAGAAGATCCAGGTTTGTCATATACCCCAAAAAGAAAATATCCCGTGTTCAAATTATTAAGATGCCTTGCGAGTAGAACCTTCTACCAACCAAGTTCAAGTTCGCCCGTTCATCCATCATGTTGGAAACATCAATCTCAGTGATGGCGCTGTTTTATTCTCACCCGAGGGCCAGAAATGGGTTGAGGATCTGACCGGCGAGAAAATGCCAGCAGATCTTTGTTTGGCGGCTTCGAGACCCTGGGAACGCGATCCAATCGTGGACACAGAGAGATGCCTCAACGCGGTACCTCTGGATAAAATGACTTTACCCGACCGAGAAACTATGGTTCAACTCACCAAGGCCTACTGGAACACTGTCCATAGTCGAAGTTGGCCAATCCCGGACGAGGTGTTTTTCCAGGACACTATGGATGTGGCGTACGGAGCCCGAGAGGAAGCGCCTTACCGAGTTCATACAGCAACGATCTGTGTATGGGCTACTTGGGCCTTCATCTCGACTTTTCCCACCCCATTTTCCGGAAGGCCCTCGGTGTTACCAGCTCCACAACGAATTGAAATCATGACATCTATAATGGCCTCGATCAACCTACTGCAACAACCCCACCTGGAGCTCCTGGAGGCCATTACGATGCTTGTGACCTTTCATCTGCTCTCGGGGAATGTCCAAGCCGGCATGATGAGCAATACAATTGCCGCACGCCACATTCTATGGCTCGGAGCCCACACGAGAGACTGCTACTCAAAAGCTAACACCTTCCTCTCCACTGGCGATGAAAACTTCCGACGCGACTACCATCTAAGAAACCTGTTCTGGATTTGTTACCAACAGGACAAAGAATTATGTATTCGCTCAGGGCAACCACCGGCTCTTTTCGAGTATAACTGCGACCTGAATCTTCCAACCGCCTACGAGGAAAACCTCAACTTCGCACTCAAGTTTGAACGAGATGACAATGTGGTTTATCCAGGTGACTTGCGGTTAAGCCGGATCAAGTCAACGGCATACATCGACCTTTACTCCCGACGAGCTTTGGACAAAAGCGATGCCCTCATTCTCAGCGGTATTCGCCAGCTAGATGTAGATTTGGAACAATGGCGCATGTCTATTCCGGCGGAGTATCGCCCAACCTTGCTCTTTTCACAGGAAGCCCGGAGACCGTCTGCACCTAACATCAGATCCCTGATGATGCGCCTGGAATATCACTATTGCATGGCCTATATTCATCAAGCCTGCGGACGATATGGAACTTGGTCTGGCATGCAGGGTCCGGAGATCCAAGGTGTGAATTCTAGCCTGATCCTTTCGATTGCAGCATGCCGTTCTTCACTTTATTATTTACTGGCAGTGGGGTATGCATTAGCTCCGAAAGATTTCTGGTACGAATCGCCTCCTCATCAGACTCATAAACATACCTAGGGCTTACCATCAGAAATCTAGGTTGATACTATTTTATCCCCTCTCGGCCATCGTGTCAATATTCTGCTACATCATCTCAAATCCACAAGCGTCAGAGGCGAGTAGCGACCTAGAGCTTATCGGGCAGATGGCGGTTCAGATTCGAGAGTTAGGGGAACAAGAAGACAAACTGAGCGGTGAACCTTCAAAATCAGAGCGAGCATGGAAGGTTGTCTCAGCTCTTGAAAAACTCGCGAGATGTACGATAGAGAAACATAATTCATGATTGAGCAGGTGCTCAAACTGTACAGGAACGACCAGTGTATTATACATAGAATGGAAGAAAGGGCGAGGATGAGCCGATTGCTTCTCGAATCCGAGTCTACCCGGTTATATCTCTATAGAGAAATGTGGTGGGCAGTGTAAGGGATGACTCTGACTTCACCAATCAATCCAGTATCGACTTTGCTAGGCAGCGAGGTTAACATGGGCTTTGACCCCGAGATTTCAAGATCGCCATGGATGCTGCTAATGTAGTTCCACATCAGAGTTGGAACAAGAGCAACCACGCGGTTGGGACCTTTCCGCAGCAAGGGACCAATATCGACCAAGGGCCTGGCAAAGTTCAACGTTTGAACAGGCTGCTCATTGACAAACAGCCTCAGGCCGTGAGAAATTTGTGGCAGCGAGATGTATGCCCCGTCAATCGGGGCCCAGTGCTGTTTGAAGCAGTTGGGGGCCATGGGAATTGTGTCGAGTAATGCCCGACGCCTGATGCGTTTTACAACCCAGCGATGTCTAGCCAAGATACCAAAGAGTTGAGATGATGTGTTGTGTTGTGCTTTTCAGCTACGATCGTCGCGTCTGACATGCTGCGTGGAGCCTCCCAATGCTCGGCAACCAGCTCCCAACCATTCAAAGAAAACGAAGACAAAGCCGCGCTCGCCGAGATGTTGAATGTCTTGCCATTGGAGAGTTTCAAGAGGTGGTCACTTGGAAGTGATCCAGTTTTGGCATGCACAGCCAAACTTCCAGAAGAAGTGACGTTATACCCCAAGACATTCGAGGGGACATGAACTGCATGCAACGGAGGCGTAGCAACTTCCAAAGCCCAGTCATTGCTGAAGGCGAGAATGGCAGTTTCATTAGGGGCGAGACTCAGAGGGATTTTTGTGGTTTGTCCTTGAACCTGGTAGCCTAAGAGAGCAGTTCGCTCTCCAGTCCAGCTATTGAGAATATATGGAGTTTTGGTCGAGTTGACAATAACATGGCCCATTGATGCACTTTCCGTACTGAAGAGAAAGGCGTAGTCCGTAGACTTGTCACTGCGTAGGATAGGATACCATGTAACATTTCTGGGAGCGAAGACCTCAACACGAGGGCGGATATCAAGTTCGTTGAGCTTTGCAGCGATCTGGCCATTCTCAGCAGTATGAACGTTCCGAGAGCCTTGGAGGGTTTGTAAAGCCTCTTGCACGGATTTCTGTAGTGATCCGTTACCACTGGTGTAATATCCCGGGAGTCCCCCACTGATTATAATAGGAAGACCGGCATTGGCAAGTTCTTGAATCTTGGAGACTGCTTCCAAAGTAACGATTTCTCGGGCGGTAACAACAAGGGCTTGGTACGCAGGTGATTCGGGAGCAAGCAGATTGTTTGACACATATGCCTGGGAGAGGTTAAGATTGGTAGGATTTAAATAAGAATAAGTGTAGCCGTTGTTGACCAAGTCGTCGCCAGGGTATATGGTGCTCAGCTGAGGATCCGTATACGACACTTTGTTGTAGAATGCAATGTCGGTTCGGGGTTGCCCTTGGTGAAGAATATACTGGTTGCGGATGATATAATTGATGGCATCTGGCATGCCTAGCGTCCATGCAGGCTGCTTGTTCATGTATGATTCAGAGAACAGAAGGAAAAACGCGAGATATCCTGGCAAGGTTGTTTCGTAATAGTCTCCCGTGAAAGTCTGCCCATGAAACACAAGTTGGTTACTCCCACCAGCAAATGCGCTGCTGATCTGACCCAAGAGCTCGAACATTGGGAGACGAAGAGCTTTGTTCAAATCGTCTCCTATTTCGTTGGAGATGACTGGCTTTTGGGCAACATTCGTGGCCCCAGAGAACTGACGATATCCGTCAATGTTGTTATTGAAGGCCGAAGATTCGCATTCCGGCGCGGTCACGCGGTCAATATTTGTTTCCATATCGATTGGCAGGTTATACGATATCTGTGCAGAATATCCTAACCCGAGACCTTCCAGCCAGGTTATTAAGGTTTCAAGATATTCACCGTAGCCTTGGGCCAAAGCAGCACGGAAGTCATTCAGAAAACCATTTCCCTTATCGTCACTCTCTAGCATACACTTGATGGATCCCGGATGAGATGGCTGAACGCCAAGGTTGTTGTTCCCGTACATTAATAAAGGAAGGTATTTGTGCAGTTGAAAGCCATGCATTTTTTCAAATCTCCGGGGAAGCGACGAAGACCAAGAGATGTTTGACTTGATCTCAATACTGTCTTCCCAGCCATATGTTCCCACTTCAGACAAAAGGAATTTGATCTCAGCGTCATTTAGGATATAATTTTCCCAAAAGTCTTTCGTGGTTTCGGCACCCCGGGCACTGTAATGGTCAACAGTGTAGGGTCCATTATCGAAAATAGTCCATGTGACTCCAGAAATGTTCCATATCCAGATGCCGCAGTCACCTCTGCGAGGAGACCAAGCCCACTGAATAATATGCTCCAATGCATCATGCTCTATGGGACTTCGAGGTGGGGAATCGCCGCGGAGTGAAATTGGAATTGAAATTGGATCAGATTTCGGTTCACATGGCGGAGGCGTTCACATCTTTATCCAAATTCATAATGTTGTTGACTGAACGTGGTTCTCCCTGGGTTCCCGCTTCATCATAGTCGGTGGAGAAAGGAACATCCGACCTGAAGATCTCAATTTATGCTTGAAAACGCCTTGAACTACTATGATCATCATACGTCCTGACCCGATTAACTAATCGGGATGGACACCTGTACCTCCTATACAGACTCAGAATGGGCTGGAAAGGAGGAGAGTGGGGAAAGTTCGAAATATTCAAGTTTCTGCGAATAAAACGTGAGGATTAAATCTATGATCTATTGGACAGCACATCGCTTCATTTGAGTCCAATCGCCGAGTAAATGTGGATACTCGGGATTTCCGAGTCAAGTCCGATTAACGGTCTGTGGTTTCGGGATCTGGCGAAAACAAGGACTCTTCATGGTTCTGGGGGCAGGGATCGTCACTGAAAACGTGGGGTGAATGTACCGGATGGTGCACAATAGATTCCCAAGATAGTAGGTGATAGTCACTAACTTTGGGGTCTTTCAAGATCAAAGAGGGCAAGCGTATCTCCATCGAGGTACAGTTCCCGATAGATCTTGAATCCGCTTTTTTGGAGAACCTTCATGCTTCCGACATTTACTTTATTGCACGCAGCGAATAATCTTTCCTCCTCTGACCCTGATCTCAATTGCACCGGGTCTATCCGGTCCAATTTCCACCACGCATTTATCAGTCCTGCCACAGCTTCACTGGCGTAGCCCTTGGCCCAAAAGTCTGGATGGAGACCATATCCAATCGAAGGAGCTGGAGCAAGGGAATTGATTCCAACTGTACCGATAACCTTTTGTGTGGGGTCTTTGGCGCTGATAATTGCGAAGTGAAATTGTTTGCCAACAGCTCCGGTTGCGTCGGGAGTCCGAAAGACCTTACTGGCAATGTTTGCTTCTGTTTCCTCGATATGCTTGTGGGGTATTTTCGGCCATCTATGTAGATAATTTAGCCAACGTTGAGCCCGGGAGCCTTCTACCTGGAAATGACCGGGCATCTTCCAAGACAAAGCAGGTCTAGGATGTGAACTTACAGCCAATTCGCTACGTCTTGTCGAGATCGAAACTCGAAGACGTGTGCCGCGTCGCTTGATCTCAAGGGACGCAAGAGAAGGTTCTTAGTTTCAATGACATCCAGATTTGGAGGTATGACAACTCTGACAGGTTGCTCCGGGTACAAAGTTCCCTTAGTGGGGACTTGCGATGCAGCTTTCATTATGTAGGTGTCAGATCAGTGTGGGAATGTGTTGCGTCGACTCTTTGCGGTAAGATGGTTCTTGATAAAGCCCAAGCAAGCGCAAAGATTGATATCCGAGGAGGGGGAGGGGGAAAGACTATTGGTTGTTTTGAGATTGACCAAGACTGGCCATGTTGAGTCACTCTTTCAGGTGCCCCCACTTTACGCGGCAAAGAGCCAGATGATCCAAAGAAGATACCAATAAACATAGCAGTAGGTTATATATCTGATATTACGTTGAGCTCCAGAAGTTATTTGCAAGATAGTGTACACTCGTAATGCATAATTGCATGTCTGGGATCGCGTCGAGCACTGACTTTGCGCATGCAGTCGCAATCACAGTCGCGAAACAGGAATAAAGCAGGAATAAAGCCACATGGTGGAGGAGATGAGATGCCTAGGAATTTCAGTCACTTGTGGTTTAAAGAGCCAGCAGTCTATGCACCGCCTTCTCTCTTTGCGTATTCCTCCTCCATGCGCTCCTCGTAGAGGCGATCAGCCTCTTCTCTGCTCAGAGTCCGATCTCCCTCGGCAAGTTGTGAATTTCGCGACGCATCACTGGTAGTGCTTGATCCAGATCCGAGGCCGTGGTTGCCATTGTTTGATTCAGCTGAGGAGCTAGCGGAGGCTGTCGCGTGCGTGTTGTTCTGGCGCTCCTTGTCCAAGATGTCGGCGGTCGGGATAGGCATTCTGGTAGTAAGGAGAGATTCGGTATCGGTGATTGTGGTCAAGGCAAGAGGTGCAAGGTAGGATGTGAGATGAATGGAAGCTGTAGATGGCAGAGAAGAAAGTGGTAGATCGTAAATTGTCACTTGTGCCTCCGAGTCAGCTTGGTACCGCCACGCGCGTGGCGAGAGCTCCGACGTCATTTCGTTGGTGGGTCGCCCAATTTCTACGGCCATTGTTGACCGCCCTGGTCTCCGCCTTCCCAAGGGGGACTAGTAGCTATTATTATGTTGAAGGCGGTCAACAACGATAGGCAATAGAGGGCCACTGTATGTACAGTTTTCATGCTAGAATTCTATTGATTGCCGATATAACTATCCACAAAACACTCAATCCCTGCTGCAAGGAATATCTTCATCTCTGAGCTCGCTCAACAGCCCATCTTCATAAACAGTCATTAGGTAAACATCAAACACCAAACATCTAAAACAAAATGGATCGAGTGTTCCAACATTTAGAGACGAGAGCGAACAGGCTTCTGAAGCTCTGTATCATTAGAATCCCCGTCAGCCAGCATCTTCTTCATGTCAGGATCGTATAGTGGCTCAGCCGTGATGGTGGCAGCAATACGTCGGCCAAAATACTCAATTTCAACCCCTGCCCCTTCGCCTAGATTCCCAGGTAGCCAGGCATAAGCAATCGGCTTGCGAACCGTATACCCAAATGCCGAGCTCGTCACGTAGCCAACAGCCTTGCCATTTTTAAAGACAGGTTCCTTGCCTAGGGACCATGGACCGGCCGTCGTCGACAGTCAAGCAGCGCAGGCGACGCACAGGGCTCTGTTTGGAGAGACGATCCACCGCAGATTTGCCGACATAATCTTCCCACTTGCTTGCTCGAATCATGTGCCCGACACCTGCTTCATATGGGTTATGCTCGGTGTTCATGTCGGTCCCATAGGTTCGGTAGCCCTTCTCTAATCTTAGTGCATTGAAGGCACCGCGACCAGCTGCGACAAGACCATGGTTCTTGCCTGCTTGGAAGATAGCATCCCATAACCGTTGACCATATTCGGCACTTGTTTGAATCTCCCAGCCGAGCTCACCGACATATGATTTTCGGAAGGCAGTTGTTGGGATGCCGTTGATGATTGCATTCTTCACACCAAGATAAGGCAGACCCTTGTTGGAGAAATCGTCAGAGCTGATCGTTCTGATCACATCCCGGGCACGAGGTCCCCAAAGGCCGATGCAACAAGTGCTGCCAGTGATATCGCGAACTTGCACCCACTGCCCTTGGCGGCGGGCTTCACGGGAGATATAGGCCAAATCGGTAGCAGTATTTGCGCCTATCTGGAACACGTTTTCTTCCAGTCTTGACACAAATATATCACTGCGGATACCACCTTGATCGTTCAGAAGAAGTACCCAAGATATGGTGCCTGGATTTGCGGCAATGTCACCAGTTGTCAGTCGCTGGAGTAGTCTAAGAGCCCCAGGACCCGCAACTTCAAATCGATGGAAAGACGTCATGTCAAACATCGCAACAGCATTTCGTGTCTTCCATGCCTCCGCAGCGACGATAGGTGAATAGAATTGCGAAGACCAGGAATCTCTCTCAACAGGCTTCCATTCAGCTGGAAGGGAATTGAGGAGCTCTGCATTTGCCTCGTACCAAAATGGACGTTCCCAGCCTCCAAGCTCAAGGAAATATGCGCCAAGATCCTTCTCGCGGGAATAGAAGGGACTGGTTCGAAGTGTTCGAGGGGATTCCTTTGGCTGTAAAGGGTGTAGGATGTCGTAGATCTCGACGAAGTTTTGTTGGGAGGTTTCGCTGACATAGTCACGGCTGAGTTGAATTTCTTCGAAGCGAGTGAGCTCACACTCAGTCATATCAATCTGAGAGCGGCCTTCAGTAAGGACTTCGGCGAGCGCACGGGCAACACCAGCTGAGTGTGTGACCCATACAGCCTCGGCTACATAGAAGCCATCTAGGTTGGGTGCCTGCCCGAAGACGGGTCCTCCGTCGGGGGTGAACGAGAAAACTCCATTGAAGCCATCCTCAATCTGAGTACTCCGTAAAGCGGGGAGGAGTTTCTGAGATTCTGTCCAGGCAGGAGCGAAGTCTTCTGTGGTGAACTCGAGGCGAGAAGGCATGTTCTTCTCGTCGACATTCTGAGAAGTGAGCCCTAAGGACGAAGCAACGACTGGCATAGGGCGATGGCCATAGTAGCCGATTCCGTATTGTCCACCATGCTCACGGAAATATAGGTCCTGATCCTGGTGTCGAAGGATTGGGAGGGTTGCATTCAGACCGTTTGGTTTGTTGTTGAGGTCTCGACCGGCGAGAGCGGGAACGGTAGTCGTCTTTGCGTACTGATGCGCGAGAGGCAGCAAAGGGATCGGCAAACCAACCATCTTGCCAATCTCAACACCCCAGAATCCAGCACAGGAAACGATTATATCTGCAGGAACGGTTCCACCAGGGATGGTCACGCCTGTCACCCGGCCATTTGCACGTTCGATACCAGTTACGGGAGTAGAGCCGAGATAACGGACACCGGCTTTGCTAGTACGTTCAATAAGCAGCTGGGTGGCGCGGGCTGCGAGCGCTAGACCATCGCTAGGGATATGCAAGCCGCCGAGAACCATGTCTTTATTGAGGTGAGGGTACATTTCAAAGCACTCCTCGGCACTGACGAGACGTGCATCGATTCCCCATGACGAAGCGTAGCCATGCTTTCTTTTGAGGTCCTCGAGCCTTGCAGGGGTTGTCGCCACCTCCAGCCCACCAACTTGATTGAAACAACCCTGGCCGTCTTTCTCAATCGATTGAAGTTTCTGGACCGTATATCGAGCCAAGTGTGTCATCGTCTTGGAAGGGGTGGTCTGGAAGACGAGGCCGGGGGCATGTGACGTCGAGCCACCAGGCATGTGCAATGGGCCTTGCTCGACGACTGTGATATCGTTCCATCCCCGCGAGACCAGCTCATCCGCGAGGTTGGTACCAACAATCCCGGCGCCAATGATGACAACACGCTGCGTGGAAGTCATTGTGAAGAAGCGAATGATTAGCTTGACAAAGCTGCGGAGAGGGCTTCTCTTATGTATGCGCCTCACAACAGACCCAGAACTTTCTTGATATCGTGCGGGGGAGGGGTGCTTCCCCTCGTAGATCATGCGATGATGATATAGCTATCATCCTATTGTTCCTACTGTGGGTAAAGTAGTCCAGGCCCCGCATCGGCTCGGACGGTAGTTGGATAAGTATACCGACCCCAGGTAAAGGGTTCCTTTTCCCGAATGAGTAAAAGTGGAGTCTGATATGATAAACAAGACTGGTCCTTTATAGACTCATAAAAATGTTCAACGGTAGCTGTTTTGTGGTTTCAATGCTGTATAGCAAAGCTCGCGAAAATTGTGGGAGTTCCATCAGTTCGAAGCTCAACAAGTGCCGAGGGCGATCAGTCGATAAGAGCTTGGACCCAGTATACATCCTCGACAATGGATGAGGTTACCATTATCGGAACGATCCCGGATGAAATCGATTGGCTCCCCAAAGGCCTGGTGTAGCAAATTAAAGTCAAATGACCATTGGCGTCCGGAGATCCGCCCGTGAGCCGCTCACGTGTACGGGTGGCAACCCCACGTTCGGATCGGAATTGACTGCTTGCAGGTATCTCTATTTATGCTCATTGGATTATTACTGGAGTTCATTATCCTTGCTTATCTATGACCGGCTAAGAATAGTATATCTCCATCAGCCAGTGGGCAGTTATGCGTTTTCGTGGGCTTCAAGTTGGGAGGGTACTAGTTAGTAGGTATACTACTAGTAGTATTACCTATATCTTCACATCATATAGTAGTACTTTTGCTACTAGTACTAGTATTTGACTCTTTCTCTATTCTTCTATATTGAAATCAACAACAATCCGAGCAGCAGCCTCTCCTCTCTGTAATTTCTGCACAGCCTCCGGTAATCGATTAATTGGATGAACCTCACTTATCCGGCGAAGGAGGCCTCGCCGTGCGAAATCTAATGCGGCCGCCGTATCACTCCGGCTACCAACGAGAGTTCCCTTGACAGTCAAGTTTTTGAATATGTACTGACAAGGGTCCACATTGAGTGTCGTAGTATTTATTGGTGGTATTCCAGTGCACATCACGATGGCCCCAAATCTGTCACCAGTGTATTTGGCGCAGGTTCTATACGCAGCAGGAGCAGTAACAAACACACCATGTGCCCAGACCCCATCGGCGATCTTAATAACAGCCTCGGGTGCATTACCTCCTGGAAATCGATGAATGCTTCGGCTCCCATTTCGATTGCCAGCTTTCTCTTCGAATCGCCAGTATCAACCACAATGGGACGCATCCCCATAACCCTCGCCAACTGTGCACCTTGGATGTCGACCCCACCACTCCCACCAAGACCACCCAAGAGCCTGGCTTGATGCCAGGTTCAATCAACGATCGATACATGGTGCTTGCACTGCACATAATAGGCGTGGCGATCTCATCCGGGACCCCATCTGGGATTGAAGATGCACACCGAGCCGGTTACAAGATATACTGCTGATACGTCCCTTTTGGAAGACAAATCGGCCACAGAACCGAATTTAAAAGAAGGGGTTTATTTTTGCTATTCCTCTCACCTGGTGACATCAGCCCTGAGTGAGCTGCAGAATTGCAGTATGTCTCCTTGCCACCCCAACATAGGGCACATGACTCGCATGTACTCATGATGGGTTTCACCCCGGCTCTGTCACCTAAATTAATCCTTTTCACATTGATTCCAATTTTAACAACCTCACCAGCACCTTTATGGCCTGGCGAGCGTACCCGAAGGGACATGGGGGGGAAGTCCCATGTCACCTTTCATCAGGTGTATACCTGAATTACAGAGACCAGTGCAATTCATTTAATCAATATATCATCTGATCCTATTTCATTAACTAAAAGTCAGACTTTTACCTCTCTTTATTTGCTGGTATAAGACATTTTTGATTAAGTTGATCTCACCGAGTTCTGGGACCGGTACCATTTCAACTTTGACGTGGAAATCTGGCCCTTCATTTACCTCCACGCCTGCTTTGCAGTGTGATAGAATATCGAACATTGGTATATTTTTTGCTTCGTACAAGTTAACCGGCTTTTAAAAGGGAGTTGTGAATATGAAATATCAGAGTGCGATAAATAGCAAGCTGAAGGGACGGAAGTCGAATGCTATTGGAATGCTTGTCAGCCACACAACGGTGACGCAGTTGGGGCGTCACTACCCAACAACAGATTGGCTGGTATCATTGAGGCATAGATCGGCCAAACTTCAAACCCTTCGATCGCGTCCAGGCCCTTCGCGGCCTCGGCCCCCGCAGAGAGAAGCTTTTGTCTAGCAAGTGACCTGGCTACTAGTATTGCGAGTGGCGTGCTTTCTTTCCTGGTTGAAGGATCAGATGAAAGAAAGAGTATACAAGGGTAAAAAAGTCCCCAGAGGTCAGATAATAAGATTTCTGGTGCTAAGAGATAAGATACGCTTCTTAAAAGCAGCAACGTCCCAAATCCCTTCGAAATAAAACATATCAGGCATTATGGCCATTCGGTTTGAAAAAATCAAAAGAAAAGTCCCAGCCATTTCAACCATAAATAATAACGAAACAAACAAAGGCTATAGCGAACGTATTATACATTTGGTCCATGCCTGCTGCGTGGTAACTGGTCAAGTAACATTCCCACGGTCACGCCACGGCCATCAACTTATGTTCTGTAAAGAAATAGTACTGTTGAAACCCGAGTGGCTCGAATCACCTCTTTTGGGCCAGTCCCTACATCCCTAAGGGCGAATTTGCTGGTTTTCAGGCTTGTCCTGACCGAGGTTGGGTATCGTGGTTGTGGCTGTGTTTTCGTATTGAGGCAGGCGTTGCGGGTCATATACCGGAGGCGGGTTGTCCAGTGTCTCGGAGTTGGCTCGTCTCTGTGGATTATGCATTTCTACATTATCTCCATTTCGAGGCTGAGGTGTTTGCCTTTGAGGCGCCATCCAGCCAGTGCCGTAATACGGGCTCAGCCCTCTGTTGCGACGGCGGCGGGCGATAAATCTAGAAACCAGGTTAGCAAGCATGCTTCTTACACCATAGATCCACAGGGTACGTACGTGAAAAGAGCGATGCCAGTGAAAACGAGTACAGCAATAGCGACTAGGACAACCCAACGTCCCCAAATGTACCAATCGCTTCGATAACAGCCATCGCTCCTATAATAATACCCTGAAAGGCAGTCGCCGGTCGCCATGCTTGCAGGAAAGGAAAAGTAGAAGTAAGAATTTGTGGTGGGGTTGGAAGTGTTGGAGGCTCGATTGCGGTTTGGTGGATGAAAGGCTGATAAAAAGGACTCTAGAAATGGCCTGTTTCACAATCCGTTGGTAATGTAGAAGGAGATGGGAAGAAATTGCTTGCGATAGTAGTAGGTATAGGACATGATCGTTGCTTCTTTATAAGTTGGCTTCTGGATTTTCTTTGAAAGAAAATATACAAATCAATCTGACAAGACATCATGATGGATGGGGCGCATGTCCTGTGTGGTGCGGGAGGCTGTGCTTTAATTCCAAATAGCTACCGCTATTGGCATCGCCGACTTCTACTAGTACCAGGCGAATAGTTACCGTAAGCAAGCCACTATTTTACCGTATCTGGAGAATGCACTGGTTCGATTATGGATCCTGTCACTGTACTGAGCCCCTTGTTGGAATGGCGCAGCCTTAAAACACTCAAAAAGGCGTATCGCGATTCGGAATTTGGCCTTCTCTGCACTTATTAGCGAAAAGTCCCAGTGGCCAAGAATTTTTTAAAATTCGCGAAATAGGCGTATACAATTTCCGCCGTAATCGACTCGAACTTAAAAGATTGGCATCATGAGCTGTCGTATTTGATCACCTAATACGACAATCGATGATGCGCCCTTGGCGGCCCACTCCCCCAAAGATCTAGTTAGGCGCAGCCCTGGAGATCCAATAGGAAGAATAGTCAAGATATTGTCCCTTTCGAATTTTCAGTCGTCTACTAGTATTAGTAAAGTGTCGAATTGAGCAGATCTACCTTGCGGTGACTTTGGGAACATTCAAGGCCTATCAAATTTGGACAGAATTTCATTCAATCTACTAACTATGATGTAGATAATGCCAATGACGAAAATTTGAACTAAAACTAATCAGAGGAAATGTTCGTCACAAGATAATCATCTGAAGCCCAAATCACAATTCTTTTGGCTTTCCTGAAAGCGCAAAGATATGACCATGGCACATCGGCAGTCAAGAAGATCTCCTACTACTCATCCAATGTCAAGAGAGAGAAAACCTTTCGAAGCCTCTGATCAGTTCGGCGGCATCAGGGACAAAAGAGAAGAAAAGATTTCACAATATAGATTGGAATATTAGGGACGACGTTAATCAATATCCCATCACTAGTTCAGAAGCATCTACTCCGATCAATTTAACTTGAAAACGCCCACTCAACATAGGGTTGGTTGATCAAATATACCAAAGGAATTGATTCAAAAATGGCGCAGCAACTGATAAAGCTAGACTACCCCACTAAGCTGTAACCCATGTGGTGAAAATCGCGCATCAGTCCGTCACTGAATCCTTCCACAATAATGCTCATGTGTGCCCCGCACCGAAATCAAGGTAGGAAACAAAACAAGAGAAAAACTCCATGAAGATAAATAAAAACGCCCGCTATCCTATCCCATGGCGAAATAGAGTGTTATAGAAGAGTTGAGATGCAATATGTTCGTGCGTGCAGATCCGAATTCGGGAAACAGAGGTATATGGTGGGGATTTGATGGCCAGGCGATCAAACGTCGTCCATTGTGCCGGCGGGCTCTTCGCCACCAGATTCATAGCTACCTGCTGAGCTGAGTTCGTCTTCTGACTCGGTGTCTTCACCCGCCTCGTCTACAGCTTCTTTACTGGCATACTTGGAGACGTATTCTATGCGCTCTAGTTAGATCCTAGAACTGGATGGTAGGGTGACTGCAATGCCAACCTTTCACTTTGGCTTCATATGCCTTAGGCTCCCGCATCATTAATGCGGCAGCCTCTCCATTAAGGGGGTCTGACGGATTGGGGTAGCGGAGTAACTGTGGCAGGAAAACCTCGAAAATGTTGATCATGTCGTACATGGGTGACCATGTCTGGTTGATGACGTCGAGGCAAACAGAGCCAGATCTGCAATTTGAAGTTAGAACCCCATAGTCAAGATGCGGTGCTGTGGAGGCTCACAGCTCATCGATATTGGGATGGAAAATCCGGTTAACAAATCCAATACTCGGACTCTTGTAAGGGTATTGGTCAGGCAATTCCACATGGATCTTCCAGTGTCCGCCAGTAAACGGTGCTGGGAGAGTTAGCATGATGTGATCGCCGACCATTATGAGCAAGCCTGTACATACTCTCTTCCGGGCCCTTGAAGCGGACATAGAATTCCTGCCTGTATCATTATGTGAGTCGTTTCCTTGGCGATGTTCGCAGGCGCTTGGTACATACACTGGATGGGTTTTTAGTTAGCGAAACTGAACATGTGACTAGCCGAAGGGCCATAACAAATTTCTTACTATTATCGTTCACCAGTGTCACCTCATAGTCACTCATCAACCTATATAGAAGGTCAGATATGCTTCATAGCCCAACTAGTATGTCCTTCGTTCAATCGTGTATGGCGGGTTGTGTGGGGGAGGGGGATGGGCGAGCGTACATCCTAGATTGAGAGTTAGCATAGGTGCCCAAGGAGTTGCGAGGAAGCTTTGTAGAGCATACTTCATGACCTATAAGAGTAAAAGAGTCACTGATTAGCGACTGCGGGGACCGTGGGAGCTTATCTCCAAGCGCTCGAGGGTACTCACATCGGTCTCGATTCTTCGTTTGGGACTGCTCATGATGGCGGCGTGGAGGGGTAGGGATAGTTTTCCAGCAATGGCGAACGAAGTAGGTGTTGAAGCTGCTGGCCTGCGAAGTGGGGGCAAGCTTGGTCGAGGGCGTAACCAGGAGAAATGGAGAATGAGGTCACCGCGAGAATAACCGGAGGTGGAGCGGGGGAGCAGAAGTAGAAGCAGCGGTAGAAGTAGAGACGGCGAGGGGAGGACGAAGGGGCAGTAAGGATCTCCCGAACTAGCTAGATATATCCAGCAAGTTATTTCCGAGGTATCAGTAGCAACAATGAGAGGAAGAAAGAGAAGGGAAGAGGGGGTTGCCCATTTGGAGCGTAGCAGGTGAACAACGGATGACTCAGCCGGGATCCATGGATCAGAATACACGCAACTTTCCACTTTATTTTACCTTGTATTCCTTGGATATCCAAAGATATTACTTTATATACAGGCAGAAGAGAATTGTGCCCAACTAGCGGCTGGGTACTAACTAGATGTTACGTGGCACCTTGTACACCAACTCAATCCTGATGTGTTGTACTCGCACACGATCAAGTCTGGACCGGCTAACCACAAGAGATGTGAACTATGCTATAACCTTGTATTAGTTCGTATGGACCTTGGACAACCTTAAGAATATTCTTGTGCACAATCTTTTCATATTTGGTGATTATAAAGTACCTCCAGGTATACTTTCTATTCAATCCTTGAGAGGTTTGGCATATATTACTCGAGGCACTGGTTTTGAAGTCGACCGATGGCGGCGCTTGGGATTTAAGCTCCAACGTAGATCAGCTGCGGTTCTGCCTGTCCCTGTCTCTCCCCGCCCAAACCTAACTTCCCCAACTCCCCCACCTTGACCCTCCGAACATTAAACACTTCGTTAGTCCTCTTTGGCTTTTGGGGCAAGAGCATCGACATGGATCCATCATCACCATCAGAGCGCTCAGCTCGCAACTCTCCCAATCTGTCCAGCGGAAGCACTCTCAGCCACCGACCCAGTCCTAATATAGGCAACACCAGCCGTGAAGGACAACGGTCAGGGCCAGACTCTCCAAGCCTGGAAACTCCGATACCAGACGACGAACATGGCGCAGATTTACCAATGAACATGACGGCATCTGTTATGCTGACTGGTCTACCCCGTGATGCCCACCAAGCATTGGCTGACGTTGAGGCCATTGATGCTGGCAAAGGTATGACCGGACGATTCTTATCTGATGCGCCCACCTTGTCCCTTCCTTATTTGTTTTCCCCTCCCTTTATGCATGCATATTGCTTCTTTTTGGCCGAAGGCTGTTTTATTCTATCTGTTGAACATTTCCGACTAACGTCCCCTAGTCACTGTTCGCTTTCAACCACTTCCATCCGCCCCAATACTCAAGAATCGGGTGTTCAAAATTAGCGCCTCTCAAAAATTCGAAACTGTCGTTAAGTTCCTTCGAAAGAAGCTTGACTGTAAAGATACCGACTCCGTCTTCTGCTACGTGAACAGTGTTTTCGCGCCTGGTTTAGACGAGGGTGTCGGCGGGCTATTCAGAGTTCGTCCTCTACCTTTCTATTTGCTAGATTGACCCTCTAATGAATTACATCGCAGTGTTTCAAAACTGATGATCAGTTAATTGTTGCTTATTCAATGACGCCGGCATTCGGTTGAGCCAGCGCTCCAACAATGAGACCCTATCGCACGGAACTCATGAATGAACTATGTACAGATGCTGTTTGATACCAAAATAACATGCAAATGATACCTCCCAAATGGTATGCATGATACGGGGGATTCCGTTATTTGCCATAAATTTCGTCAACCGTCTTCTCGAACTTTTGCAGTTCCTCCTTTGTGATGGGATACGTGTATTCCTGTGACGGGAATGCGCGACTCTTGACTTCGTCGCGATACTGTGAAATGCCACGGGCGGCCTCCCCCCCCAGACGTCTGCATACTTCTTCACGAATTTCGGAACAAACCGACCCGGCTGGAAATTGCCAGTCATATCAATCTGCACCAGCACCTGGCCGGAGCAGCCGTTGCCAGCGCCAATCCCGATCGTCGGAACTTTGAGCCTTTGCGTGATAAGAGCGGCTACCTCTGGAGGCATCGCTTCGAGAACAAACATGAATACTCCAGCCTCTTGCATGACCAGCGCGTCTTTCAGGAGCTGCATCGCACTCGTGCACGTCTTACCTTGGACCCGGAAGCCGCCAAGGGCATTTTGACGTTGAGGAGTGAGCCCCACGTGTCCGACGACCGGGATACCAGCCTGTGTTATCCGCTTGATGGTCGGACCCAATTCCTCGCCGCCCTCAATTTTGACTCCCTGTACCCGACCTTCCTTCACGAGACGAAGAGAAGACTCCACCGCTTGTTCGGGGGAGATCTCATAAGACCCCATTGGCAGATCACCCACCTAAGGAGAGAAATACATTGTTAGTCCGTGCTAGTATGAAACCAGGACAAAACCACAAGGCAACTTACAATGAATGCGCTCTTCGCCCCACGGACCACACTCCTACAATGCAAGACCATATCATCCATGTTCACTTCCGTCGTGTTATCCAATCCTAACGCCACCATGCCCAGACTATCACCGACCAATACTACATCCATCCCCGCGACATCAGCAACATGGGCACTGGGGAAATCATGCGCTGTCAACATGGTAATCGGCTCACCCTTCTTATAAAGGGTTTTCAACGTCTGCATGGTGACCTTCTTTCGGGCATTGGGGGTATTCGGCGCGGGATCGGGGGAGTTATAGGAGCTGTATCGGATCTGGGAGCGAAGCGGCGAGGAGGGAGTTGAGAGAGTGGGAGATCGACGAGAGGCTGTGACATTCTTCTGGAAGCGGGGGGTAGTGGCGCGCAGTGCGCTCGAAGCCAGTAGGCATGGGGTCAGGAAGTTGCTTCGTGAGAGCGGCCGTAGGGCCGAAGTAGGGACAGTCATAGTGGCGCCGATCAGATTGATGGAGGTAGCGAGGCAACACGATTGTGAGGGAGGAAGCCCCGGAGGACAGCGGAAAGCGAGAAGATTCAAGCAATACAGCTCAATACAAGCTCACACTTCACACTAAGAGGGTATAACAAGGAAAATCAAAGAAGAAAAACCAAGTTGTAGACTGCTTGTTCGCAGTGCAACGAAGCTCAAGCCAGATGTCACGGCAATGACCTCACAAAATTCCTCGGCACGTGGAAGGAAAGGAAGGGTGGCTTCTGGGGTTCTGGGGTAGATTTCACGTTGTTGCTTCTCTCAATATGAGGGCGTTTATATGAATAAACACCACTTCCATCTGTCCGGGAAGTTCTGGGTTATGCAGCGTAGACGGGAGCATCTCCGCTTAAAAAAAAGAATCTCGAGGTTGAGCTTCGACCCGCCGCGGCATTAAAGATGCCCGCCACTGGATACTGCCAGTACTGCCAATACCGCCAATACCGGGAGTTCGGTTGTTTGCGGTTACTGGTGATCTGCTCTACCTGGTGGGGCGAGACATGGTGGGGTAGTTTGATGCTGAGCATATAGCATACATTGTTCAATCTGTGATGGTTGCATAGCTTTTGGCTATCTATTTCGAAAATATAATGTTTGGATCTAGTTTCTTCGATGAGCTGTGGAAAATCAATAGTACAGTAGACACATACTTAAGTACTGTATCTCCTGTATTCGGCGTAATCGGCTCACCGCTTCCCGAATGCGTGGCCGAGGTAACTGCTGTTTTGGGGTTAGTGCGGGGAGTGCTGAGGACTGCTTGGTATACTTGGGACTTGGGATCTGACTGGAGCATTTGGACTAAGCATTAGGTTATATCGTGTGATAACCGAGGATGAACAGATTCGGCGGGTAAAAACAACAGCCGATGTCGCATAGTTAAAGCTCGTGAGGGGGGGAAATTCCGGCTACAACGGGGAAGAAACAAAAAGTGATTATTGTAGAGTCAATACATTGTAGATACTACTGGAGTGAACGGAACTAAAACCACCACTTGCGCCGGGTATTAAGACCCGAAAGATAAAGGGCACAAAGGACTCCACCGAATGAACAAACAAGAGAAAAACAGGGTAGATGAGCGAACAATTAGGCCCGTAGGCACTTTTGACAGATGAGATCATGTAATAGGATGCAATGCCATGCAATGCAATGCACCACCCCTCCTTGCAGTCATGTCAAACGTCGACAGGAACTGCCCATACACCACGAGGCCACGGTGGACAGTGAGTCTCCAGACATCCGGATAGAAGATCTGCGGAGTGGGGTGTGCGTGGCTTACACCACCGCCTGGGCACCAGAAAAGAAACAAAAGCAAAACAAGGGAAATATGGGTGGGAATCATGATTTGGTAAAGCCTGGCACACCGAGGCATTGTATAAGTGGTTGCGTTTTCCATAACGAATGCGTTCATGCAAAAAATGAGAAGAAAAGGTTGAATAGAAAATACAGTAGGGAGAAAGGTAGTAAAGGAGAAATATGGGCTCAAAGGAATGGACGACCTCACTCAGGGAGGTCAAGAGAGGTTGCTGTATCAGTAAAGTGGCTGCCGTGGCAGTGCTGATGCGAGGTGATAATGAAAACTCCACATAATGCGATGCAGATGTATCGATGCCGTTGGGTATGATGATGCGATCCAAGATTCCACTTCCCTGAGTAGGGAGACGTGGTTAATCCAATGCTAAAATAAGAAATCTCGAGCGTTGGAAAGGAAGACAAAGATGGGAGAAAGGGGCCGGCTGCAGCAAAATGCAACAATAGTCGATGGAGGCTTAGATTCGTATTTTCAAAGGTGAACCATAGTGAATCGACATCGACAAATTAACTTGCGAAAAAAAGATGATAAGCTTCCTTGGGCGGACGTTGGATCTCAAAAAGTGAAGCGTCCAGTTAAAGCCAGTTGGAAGTGTTCTATGCGAATTGGAGGGTATTCGCGTGAGGGTGTGCTCTTCGAAGTCATCAAAACTGATATTCGTCCTTGAGCGGTCGTTGGATTTCGAAGAGTAAGGCGTCCAGTTCGGCCCAGTTGGAGGTGTTCTGTGCAAATCGCCGATGCTTTCGCGTGAGGGT
This sequence comes from Penicillium waksmanii, assembly GCF_028829765.1. Taxonomy (NCBI): domain Eukaryota; kingdom Fungi; phylum Ascomycota; class Eurotiomycetes; order Eurotiales; family Aspergillaceae; genus Penicillium; species Penicillium waksmanii. The sequence continues at coordinate 2,020,946 of NW_026643252.1, forward strand.
GTGCTCTTCGAAGTCATCAAACTTGTCCCTGCAGTTCTCGCAGTACCCGGGTTTAGGGTCCCGTCGCCGTTGTTCGGGCTTTTTCTGTTGGTTGTCCCGTCGCTCGTCCCGTCGGCGCTTATTGCCAGCTCCTTCCGATTGATTTCCGTCCTCTTCGTGACCGGTCTTTTCAGGGACAGCTGATTTGTTGGACTCGGTTGATTGAGCTCTGGTGGGATTCAGTGACGATCCGTTGCTGGGACGTTGAGGCGCAGCCATCGATCCAGTTAAGATACCACCAGTCCCCTTCTCCAGAACCTTCCGTTTCAGCCCGTGAATTTCTTTACTGAGTCCTGCCTTGGCACCGGGCGCAGCTGCAGTGGAAGAGATCATCTGTGATCGGATAGCGGAAGTGACATTAGATGGTTGGACACCGGATGCCGCAGGCTCACGGCCAGTATAGAAAGGACCAGTACGAGAGAAATGAGGAGGGATGAAGCTTTCTGAGCTCTTCCTTTCATGGCTTTCTTCGAATGAAGGCTTGGCTGGGATTTCGACTTGAGTTGAAGGCTTGAAATGCTCCTCAATTGACGTCTGTGGCTTGGAGACTTCTGTAGATGTTTTGGTGTCAACGGGCGTTTCGTTAGTAGGGACAGGTTGAGGCTGGGTCTCCTCAACATTCTGTCGAGTGGCCTTCTTCTCCTTCTGAGCTTGACGCATGCGGTGTCGATCATATTCTTTGCGGCTGGGAGGCTCATCGATAAAAGGACACTTGCCCAGAGGAGCACTTCGAAACTGGGGCCAAGATCCATCCTGGCGTTTGGCTACACGCGAATATTCTCGAACCATGACCGGCTTAGTCTTCTCGTTCATGTCGTGGATGTAAATAAAAGGCCCCTTGAACATCAGCATTTCCATAGACGCCAAAGGATCGCGGTCCGATGGCCCATTCAACATTTCTTGGCGAAGGACGCGTGAGAGGTCATTATCACCCTTGCCATGTGAAGCATGGCCACCGGCAGCTTTGCTTCGCGATACAGCATCATGCTGACCAGCAAGCTCATTGTCATTGATCGTCGTGATCATTCGTTGCAACTTCTCCAGTGCCCAGATCTTCATTCCCATCTGTCGAGCTCTTTGCAGGACATCCATGTTTCCTTGATCCCGGCGTCCAGCACTCTTGTCCAGTAACGATGGGTTGACGGTCTGAACATGGACATCACCACTGGCTTCTGGTGTAGCTGTGGACTCTTCGGTTGGGCTCGTGACGGCTTCGGCAGGGATGGGACGAGAGGTGACGACATGGGTGACTAGTCGTGAAAAGAACTTCTCCTCGCGCTATAAATGAATGTTAGCAATTAGTCCGAACAAAAGCAAAGACGTTCATCAATTCCATAACAGGACGAAATGGCACAACATCTTTAGACGCGATGCATTTTCGGACGGGAGGGAGTCGCTTACAGCTCCAAGTGCAACAACCTGACGCGAGAACTTTCGGCGAACATCTTCCGGGATACTATCGAAATAGAAGACAAACTGCGGGAAAGCCTTGCGGTAATGTCGTTGCCATTGACGAATGTTATCCAGTGTATCCGCGGATGGCCTCTCGCCTTTGGTTCCCTTCACGACCGGCTGCCGTTCCCGATCTCTCGCCGCAACGAGCTTCTTCTCAAACGCGCTGGGGTTGGCATTGTTGGATCGGCGAGCAAAGAGCCTAGACTCAGTGCTTTGTTGAACCATAGATCTACTCCGCGAGGGAGACCGAGTCTCTTGCTCCGCGACATCCATCACTTGCTTCTTGGGCGGAGGCTGGCCGTATGGAATCTCGATTTGGGTCGACCGGGCTCGTTTGGCAGGCAGGAGCCCGGTCCTATGGGGAGAATTGGTTGCATTCGGCACGTTGGCGAGAGGGCGTCGAGTCGACATGTTCAGGGAGGTTTGGGGGGAGGGGGGCACGAATACAGCGGCCATATGGACACGATATCTCTGCTTAACAGATCAAGCGTATCGATAGCTTCGATTCTGCACAGCTGGGGTCAAGCTGTTAGAGAGGGGTATTCGAGTTCGAGCACGCGACGTGCTACACGTCCTTAGCTAGTCCCGACAGTGACTTTAGAGGGAGAACTGCATGGTAGCACAGAGAACGGACGAATTCGAACTGGAGGGAGAATTCAATTTCACCACGAGGGAGGACAGAGAAGTTGAGGTTGAGGTAGTGAAATTGGGGTTGAAGAAGGAAGAGGTCGAAGGGCAAAATGGGTGTGGTGGAGACCCGCTCCGTTTGTTTTGCCTGCGCCGGGACAACCAACAGGGTCGCGCGAAGCATGAACATCAACATTACATTCCTACGGGCGCGACGTGCCGGGCATTTCTTGGATTTCTAATGCTTATTTGATTTTCGACTCTATATTTCTTTGAGAAATTCAAAAATTCCTTGTTCTTCCTTTTCCTCGTCTATTTTGATCATCGCAACAAAGAAATAATACCAACCACCGGCCAACCACCGGCCAACCACCGGCCAACCACCATGCAAAGTAACAGCCCCCACGTCACGTCGAGCGGGGGGAGGAGGCTGGAGAAGTATTGTACATTTGGTTTCAAGAGGGTATCTGACAGCTACTATACATATGTTGATACTTCTAACTACGCAGTGCTTCAATATCATCAACCTAGTACTCGAGTTAGCCCCTCATTCATACAACTTAGATCTAAACAAACTTACCTCTTTGACAGCCTCGGGAGTCAAAACAATGGGGTGCTCATCTCCAACGCAGACACTGTCTTCAATGCGAATGCCAATACCACGGAAATGCTCTGGCCATCGCTCATCGTTCGGTACATAAATACCACTGTAGTCGATTAGTGACACGGTACTATACTGGGATAAATGGTAGAGGGGACTTGCGGTTCAATAGTAATACACTGTCCAGCCTTCAGGTTATATCCCCGGGAGTATCCGGGGCAATCATGTACATCGAGGCCAATATAATGACCCAAGTGGTGGGGGAAGAGAGTGTTGATAGCCTGTTCTAGTGTCAGCCGTGGCCCCCTCGTCATAGTTTATGGGGATACTACATACGGTGCCAGACATGTCAAACCCAAGCTGCTTAAGCTGGTCCTTGAGTCCGTTCTCGGCAATGCCGTGAATTTTGTCCAAGGAGAGATTGGCATTCTCACGGCAAAGAGCCAGGCTGGTGCGGTGCACGTTGAGCACTGCATTATACAAGTCCCGCTGGGGATCAGTAAACTTGCCGTTGACGGGCCAAGTTCTTGTGATATCGGAAATATAGCCACCAAGTTCCTAAAATCCTGTCAGAATTTCTATTTCGCATTTCCTCATCTGATAGAGGAAAGCCGGGGTTGTCGGGTACTTACACCACCACCGTCAACAAGAATGAGATCTCCGTCCCTAATTAATATTCGTTAGTTATATCGCATAATCGCAAAGCGAGACAGAGACATACCGCAGAGCATCGTCGTTTCTCGTGTAATGGATACTCAGTGCATTCTGTTTCCATTAGCATGTGTTTATCCTTGCAAAAGTCCCTAGCATCGCATACCTGTCCGCCCGCAACGACAGGAACAAAAGCGCTCCCGTCACAGCCGTTCACCTTGAACTGATATTCCAGATACGACATCAAAGCTTTCTCAGTAGCGAAAGTCTGACGCATCGAGTCCGTGAATGAGCGCCCAGCGGCCTGTCCCAGCATGCGCATATGTACCACCTCGTTCTCGCTCTTGAAGGCCCGCATCTCGTTAAGGATCGACTTGAGAGGTTTGACCTTGCGGTGATCCACGAACTTCTTCAGCTTCTCTGACGCAACGGTCGGTCCGTAGAGATATCGGTGCAGGGAAGACTTCGCGTTGTCGAGTGAGGGTATGTCCGAGTAGACCTCTGAGGCGCCGGTCACAATTCTGGGGAGAATGTCTCCGATATTTTCGATATTCCCTGTCTGTATACCCAGTTTGTTAGCCTTGTTTTCGTCCATTTTGTTTGATTGTGCCTGTGACTATGCGACGTGCAGAACCCACCTCATCTGCGTTGAAGACGTCCACGGCAGCCTGTGTGCCAGACCGCGCACCATCCCAGAGTTCAGCTCGAGCGTCCTTCTCCCTCACGTAGAGGTGGAAGGTGTGATTATCCCCGGATCCATCGTTTCCAATTACTGCAAGTGCGTTGGGCTCGTTGAATCCTACTCTATGGTCAAAATGATTTCCTCTGACGACTTTCGCGCTTGATTGTACCCACCTGTAAGGTAGAAGAAATTGGACTCCTGTCGGTACTCATTAAAGATCCCCGGCGCGCGATACTTCACTTCGGACGCGGCGAGAATAGCGACGGCGCCCTTGGGGAGCTTGTTGGCGAGGCGCGACCGACGCTGGGCATATTCGAGTGCGGTGATTCCCGGCGTAACTATAATTTTTGGGGAGTCAGTCCAATCCTTCGCAGTGATTTAGACAGATCCAAAACAGCAAGTATATGCACATACGTTCACCGGGATCGAGAAGGTGGGGGTGTGTCTCGTGCAAAGGCTGGCCGAACTTGAGGTCCGCGGCGAAGACGGACTCCGAGGTAGCGTAAGTCCTGGACGAGCGCGAAGGGGCACGAAGGAAGTTGTGACGCTGCGGTTGTGTCAGGCTGAGCAGACTCGGGCGAGACGAAGGGCGCAGGCGAGCGCATCGGGCGAGTGACCTGCATGCCATTGCGATCTGTATATCCGTCCAGGTTACGGAGGTGACCGGTGATAACGATAGCTTGCTGGAGGTGGTTCCAATTGATCGAAATGGCCCCCGTCGGCGGTGTGGACCAATCACCAGCAAAGCGTTGCAATCATAGCAGTACTTATCGTCTGTCCCTCACCATCATCTTGGATCTACCAGAGTTCCCAGGTCTACGCCCTTCAGCACAGAATTCACCGATCATTACCTCTTCGAGGCCATCATGTCATGTATATAGTTTCAAATTCTCGGGCGAATACCCATCTTCCAGTCAATCTGCTCCAGGGCTCTGGCGCAACCTTTTCCTGGTTTAGTCAAGGCTCGCGGCCAATCGCCGTTGACGCTGGCACGGATGGACCTACTCGAATAGGCGGGCTAAAGCGCGTCGTATTCAGTTAGGAATGATGATAGAAGACTGTGGCACTGGTAAATTGGATATCCAGCTGCCCTGGTGGTCAAGGAGCTGCGGCTCAATAGATATATAAACGAGTATCTCCCATTTTCGCTGCTAGTACCCTCAAGAGACCTACCAACCTTGGAACAAAACAACATCAACTCAAACCACCTAGAACCGCAGACTCCCTATTAGTTCAATAATTCCAAGGTAGAAGCAAAATGGGAAGAACCCTCACCTACCCCAAACGGTCGTCGAACACCGTCAACCGATATAAGCACCGCGGTATGCCTTCCAAGGTTGCTATAAGATTCACACCCTTACGAAGCCCCAGTACTGAGGTCCTAGTACTAATCGTGAACTGCCCTTCCAGCTACATATGACCTTGGTCCAATCCACGCCATCATCAATGCCTCCCCAGTGCTCCATGTCTCCTTTAATCCAGGTCCGGACGACCCTTTCCCCACCATCTTGCCAATGATCGGTCAAATGGGTTCCTTCGAGTACCCCTCCGCGACCATTGACGAACCACTGGAATGCTATCTCCACGGCTACGTCAGCTCGCGCATAATGAATCTCGCCCGCGCCTCTGACGACGACGGTCTACCCATTTGCGTGGCAACGAGCCAGGTCGATGGTCTAATTCTATCTCTGACGCCCAACTCGCATAGCTACAACTACCGCTCCGCCGTCCTGCACGGCTACGCCAACCTCGTCACAGATGAACAGGAGAAACTATGGGCCATGAAGATGATTACGAACTCCGTTCTCGACAATCGCTGGGATAACTCCCGCGTTCCTCCCGACAAGGCGGAGATGTCATCCACTGTTATCCTGAAGGTCAAGGTGATGGATGGCAGCGGCAAGATTCGCGATGGCGGCGTCTCGGATGAGCGCAAGGATACCGAGGATCCGCAGGTCACTGGTCGTATTTGGACGGGCGTTGTGCCTGTCTGGCAGACATTTGGCACGCCGGTCCCTAGTGGTGATGGTAAACTTGCGGAGGTTCCCGAGCATATCACCTCTTACATTGAGACTAAGAATAAGCAGAATCAGGCTTTGGCAGAGAGCGCTGTTGTTGTTAAGCTGCCACCTGAGGAGCAGCACTAGGATTATACAAGCTATGATAGATGAATATGATAGCCGATTTATGTCTATTTTTGATGCCAAGTAGATGTTCAACGCTGTGTGGACTACTAGTACATAGTACTAGTAACTTCCGTAGAAGGTCCATCCATGAAGGGCCCAAGACAGCCTGGAACTACAAGTACTAGGGCTGAAAATACAGTTACATTCTTTCACCTGATCGCTGTGTGACTCACTTCTTCGAGCAGTTGTACTGATGGTCTCTTTGTTGACACTTAGGTTGGTCACGTGTGAGCCTTTCTTTGAAGTGATTCCAAAGAATCAACCCAGTGCAGGATCCATTTAATTGAAAGAAAAAAAAAATAGACAGGCCAGAATAACGCAAGTACGACATTATGTAGTAGTACTTCTTGTACTTGGGAAATTCTAAATTCTTTGAGGGGCCCCGCTGAGATCGGCGAGCCCCACGCCATTTTCTCCAACAAAAGTTGGGGAACTCAGCTCTTCATATACTTACCTCCATCAGCATTTTGCTTTCATCATCATCATTCTCGTCCTCCCTTCCTCGTCATGGCCTCAACTACCAAACAGGCTGCCCGTGCCGCTCTTCCTTTGACCGATCGCGAGTCGTTTGCTGCTCATTTAAAGACATGTCGGCGTATCGTCGCTTTGGTGGGTGCTGGTCTCTCTGCAGCCTCGGGTCTACCAACTTTCCGCGGTGCTGGAGGACTCTGGCGTACCCACGATGCAACCGATCTAGCGACTCCAGAAGCATTTGACGAAAACCCGGACCTAGTTTGGCAGTTCTACAGCTTTCGTCGACACATGGCGTTGAAAGCAGCCCCGAATAAGGGACACTATGCGTTGGCGGAGTTGTCGCGAAAGAACAGAGACTTCATTACCCTCTCTCAGAATGTTGACGGTAAGATCCTTGGATAGATTTTAATTTCCCAATTCTGTGGTCTTGCGAAACTGTCGTTTAACGTGATTATCATGTCGGGGGGGTTCAGGTCTATCGCAGCGAGCACAACACCCTTCTGAACAACTACATCTACTACACGGCTCACTTTTCAATATCAAATGCACTGATTTCTACTGCAAATACACCCGCGAGGATTTTACTGACCCTATTGTTCCCGCTTTGGCCATTCCCAAGAAGTCATCGCTCAAGAATAATGAAAAGAAAGAAGAAAAGGTGGTGGCACAGCAAACGGATAAACCAGATGACGATCAAGAGAAGAAGACTGAAGAGGACCAGAAGGTGGGCGATGAGAAGAAGGAGTGCAAGGAAGAGAACAAGGATGAGTCCGATGAAGAGATTGACATCTCCGACATCAGCAATCATATCCCCAATATCTCGAATGAAGAGCTGCCCCAATGCCCCGATTGCAAGGGTCTTCTCCGACCCGGAGTAGTCTGGTTTGGAGAGCCCCTGCCCACCACTACGCTGGAAACGGTTGAGAACTGGATGGGCTCCGAGTCCATTGACCTGATGCTCGTCATTGGCACGAGCGCTCAGGTATACCCAGCTGCGGACTACGTTGATGAAGCCCGTGACCAGGGAGCACGAGTTGCCGTGATCAATATGGAGCCCTACTCCCCAAAAAATCCGCGGGCGGTGCCGCTTCAAGAAACTGATTGGTTTTTCGAGGGTGATGCGAGTGTCATCCTCCCAGATATTTTGAAGGGCGTGATTGGTGAGATTTGATCGGGATGCCGCATGGCATGGCGTTGCACTTGGCTTCTTTATTGGAAATTTTCATAAATGAATAATAGCATTGGAGATTTTGAAGGTTCCTATGCTATGCAGTGTAAAATTAAATCAAAGCAAGTGCTTTGCCTAGGTACCATGATAGTGATGTATGATTTTCTTTGGAGTACTAAAGGTAGATACAGTGTACCACTTGATAACTAGACAGAACCATCCCATGCAGTCACGCTGGACAATCACCACTTCCAAGATTCATTACCAGGCCAACCACGGACGTAAAGCAGCCGAATCTTCAATTTTCAACCAGGCGAGTCCTCGAGATCCTCATTTGTTGTTCCAAGGTTGCCTCGGACTGTTTGCCTGTCCTTTGTTTGATCTTGTTGTGGCCTCAGGCAGAGACCGTTGCTGGGGAATCCGCCGGGCGAAAACAAATTGTCTATCGATAACGCCGCGCCATTGGGATTCTCGATTCTTTCCCATCTCCTCGCCCCCGCGCGTCGATTTTTTTGACAGGTGTACTAACTCCAGGTGAGTATTTGATTGAACTCTTATATTTTCTGATCGGAGACTACGGTGCGCCATGGTAATCACATCACACCAGTCCAGTCGAACTGATTGTTGATGGTTATTATGGTACCCCGCCAAACCGTGACAAGCCCACCTTGAATACTTAGTAACTTGCAATGCTACGACACAGAAGCTGATTCCTCCTATTCTAGCTAAACGAAGCCGAATTCAACGACCAGAGTCTCCAAACAATCCGTCGGTATTTGCCCTGACCAAACCATCGGCTTCTCGAACGTATTTGATCTCAAGTTGTCAAATCTGCAACGTCGCCACGTTGAAGAATCCCTAAACACCCTCCACCAAACACCAACCATGGCTAGAGAGAGCAATGCTCCGGTCGAGGGTATAACCCCGCGGAAGATAAACGAGCAGTCTCAGAGCTCCGCCTCCCAACATCCGGAGTTTGGCAGACCCTCGCCGATGGGACAACCTCAGCGTCAACAACCACCCCAACGCCAACAACAGCCCCAGCCTCGCCCGGCCAACTCCAACCATCCCTTTAATATTCCAAAGCCCAATCATTCAAGGCCTGAGCATCACCGCCCCGTCCCTCGCCCCGTATCCTCCTTTGCTACCCAACAACACGGACCATCACACTACCGACCACAAGGTGCGCCAACCCCAGGCGCAGGCATGGCAACACCCTCCGCAAAACGACCATTCGACCCATTTAAGCCAGTCAGGCCCTCGGCATACAATGATCACCGCCCCTCGTATCAAACGGGCGCGACTCCGATCAAACGCCCCGAGCACATCAATTACACAACACCGGCTGCCCCGCGCCCAATCTTCCAGTCTAAAGCAGGCCCCCCGAAAGCTTCAAATGCATCGAAGAATCTTCAGGCTTTTATAGACTTGACCGAAGATGAACCCCACCAGACTTACAGAGACTCCCAGAGCACTGGCCATGGGCCTAGCTTTGGCGCCATGGACGTCAACGGTTACGTTGATACCGAGAAGGCGAATGAAAACATCAAGGCTCTCCTGGAAGGTGCATTTGAGGACGACGAGGAGGAGAAGCCTGTAAAGTCCAAATCAAAGAAAAATGGCAAGAAGAAGCTGTCAAAGAAGGCCAAGGCTGCGGAGAAGGTCAAGTCTACCGAACCTACTAAGGCGGAGAAAAAGGACGCAAGTGATGACCTTGACGACTTGGCAGCCCAACTCGAAGGTGTTACTGTCAATGACCCCAAGGCAGCCGAGCCGAGGCCCGGGGAGCTTGATACCAAGGCGCCTGGTACCTCGGAAGGAGCATCGGGCTCGGAGGCCGCGGAGAAGGACGATGTAGTCAATCCCGAGGATGAGGATGAGGAAGATGATGCAGAGGTTGAGAATGATGAAGATAATGAAGACGAAGACGAAGATGAAGAAGAGGAGGAGGACGACGACGATGCAATCATCCCAGGCTTGAAAGTCAACCTTCTCCCTCATCAAATTGAGGGCGTCAAATGGATGTGCAACAAAGAAACGGGCCAACGCACCACCAAGGGGATTTATCCTAAAGGTGGAATCCTCGCCGACGACATGGGCTTAGGAAAGACTGTCCAAGCCATCGCCCTAATGCTCCAAAACAACAAGTCTGAATACGAACACGGCGATAAATTCGATTCATCTGCGGCCAAGAAAGACGATTATGCACCATCGTCAGCCAAACTCAGCAAGACCACACTCGTTGTGGCACCGTTGGCGCTGATCAAACAATGGGAAGGAGAGATTCTTGATAAAATTGAGAAAACACACAGACTTCGTGTCTGTGTGTATCACGGAACAAACCGTGCGAAGACGGCCACTTCGCTGGGTGATTACGATGTCGTAATTACGACCTACGGAACTCTCACGTCGGAGTCTGGAACAGCTGCCGCAGACAAGGCCAAGAAATCGGGAATCTTCTCTGTCTATTGGTATCGCATCATTCTCGATGAGGCCCACACTATCAAGAACCGGAACGCGAAAGCAACCCAGGCAGCCTATTCTCTGGACGCCAAGTTCCGCTGGTGCCTGACGGGAACTCCTATGCAGAACAACCTTGATGAGCTGCAAAGTCTGATCAGATTCCTCCGGATCAAGCCATACGACGAACTGGCTGCCTGGCGAGACCAGATTAGTCGTCCTCTCAACAACGGCCGTGGCGGTCTCGCCATCCAACGCCTACAAGTATACTTGAAGGCTTTTATGAAACGTCGCACCAAGGACGTCCTGAAGAACAACGACAATTTCAAGGCTGGCGCAGGCGAGAAGCAGAAAAAGTCGAATGGCTTCCATATCGTCAAGCGTGAAGTCATCAGGGTGGACGGCGAGCTCATGGAGGGCGAATTGAACTTCTACAAACGCCTCGAGAAACGCACAGAAAATAGATTGGAGGAGATGATGGGGGGGCAAGCTTGACTATGCTGGGGCGTTGGTCCTGCTCTTGCGTCTTCGTCAAGCTTGCAACCACCCGGATCTGGTTAAGAGTGACTTGGCTGCGGATAAGGACGTTCTTTTGCAGAATGGCAACAATGGCAGTCAGTCGAAAGAGACAAAATCCAACGAATTGGATGACGTTGCCGATCTTTTCGGTGCTTTGAGTGTCGTCACGAAGAAATGCGATGTTTGCCAGACCGAACTCAGCCAGGAGGAAGGAAAGAGTGGCGCAAGCCGCTGCAGCGAGTGCGAGGGCAACCTGAATACCGATTTCATGACCAAGCCCAAGAAAGACAAGTCAAAGAAGAAGAAGGCTCACCGACACCACAAGGAAGCCGCCCCGGAAGCCGACTCCCAAGCAGCGCGATCCCGCAAGAACCGACGTGTCATTCTGGATAGTGATGACGAGGAGGGGGAGGAGGAGGCTGAGTGGATTGTCCCAGAAGACAAGCGCGATATGCCAAACCTCGGGAAGGCTGGAGGCTCTGAAGATGAAAATGCTGAAGGCGGGGGAGACTGGCTGGGCGTATCTGACTCAGATACAGAAGACGAGATTGATTCCCCTTCACGCAAGAAGAGCCAGCCTATCATTTTGAGTGACTCTGAAGATGGTACAGCATCCGAATCCGAATCCGAATCCGACGAGGATATCTATGAAACCCCCATAGCAGCTGACGACGTGCTGCCTTCAACCAAGATTCGCCACTTGATGAAGATTCTCAATAAAGAGTCGGCGGACTACAAGTTCATCGTGTTCTCGGTCTTCACGTCCATGCTCGACAAGGTTGAGCCTTTCTTGAAGCGGTCTAATATCGGTTTCGCTCGTTACGATGGTGGAATGAGGAACGATCACCGCGAGGCGAGTCTGAACAAGCTTCGCAATAACAGCGGTACCCGTGTGCTTCTCTGCAGTTTGCGGGCTGGTGCCCTTGGTCTCAATTTGACCGCAGCCAGCCGCGTCGTGATTATGGAGCCGTTCTGGAATCCTGTATGTTTTCAATCTTCTACTAAATTGCCGCGGAAACTTCACTAATTCGTATGATTTAGTTCGTGGAAGAACAAGCTATCGATCGTGTTCACCGACTCAACCAGACAGTTGATGTCAAGATCTATAGAATGATCATTAAGAACAGTGTCGAGGAGCGAATCGTCGATCTCCAAAACCGAAAGCGTGAACTCGCTAATATGACCATCGAGGGCAAGTCTGCCGCAGGCAAGCTGACCATGCGCGACATGATGGCCTTGTTTGGTCGCGATGCGGAGTCTCGTTTCGAGGACAAGCAGAACACTTTGGACTTTAAGAAGCCGAGCGTTCTCCGAGGACCTGACGAAGACAAAGATTATGCGCCTTCTTCACAGAATTCAGCCCGTTCTGATTCCCGAGATCAGGCGCGGCGGCAACAGTCGAATCGTTCCAGCCCAGAGGACTCGGTTTATGGTCGGCGTTGGTAGACATGCCTTGGACGAATGATATCAAGAGTTTGATGAAATCAATTTTATGAGTGATAGAACGGCGGGGTGATTTTATTCCACCAAGACATGATTTGTTATTTTCTTTCTTCTGTTTCTACTTGCCGCAGGCGTACATGAGAAATGATTTCTTCCCCTCTTCTTTCTTCTACAACGCCCCGAGTATTTTCTCTGCATTAATTGAATCCCTGCTCTACATCCGATCCATGGATCAGTCAGGATATTTAGCATGGCTCAATCGGGATAATACTTAGATCCGGAGCTAATGCCCACGAGTCAAATTGCAGAGGCAAGCCATGGCCCATGGCAATCTGCACGCGGACCGGAAATGAGCCGCGAAAGGACAACTTGTCTGGAGTTACTCTCCTTGGAGTTTCGGTTTCTGACGCTTTGGGGATTTTTGATTTTTTTCTTTGGGCCGTGGTTTGAATTTCGTTTTACGCACCTGTGCACGAACATACTGGGATCGGTATACTTTGTCACCATTTTCAGTCTTTCTTCTAACTGCGAGAATTCATACTCGATGAATGTAGGAAAGAAAAATGACTAGATCGATAGTACAGATAGACTCGAACATAGACTAAACTTCAGCAACGAGTAAGGGACAACCGGGAGATCCGCGTTGAGACCATGTTCTGAGGCAACTAGACGCCTGTCTAGACCAGGGTTCAACCAAGGGTCACACCTCCTGCCAGAAATCACTCGTGGCTCTACTTTGTAAGCGGCAGAATCTCCAGTTGATTGATTCCGTGAAATAATGCCGTGGAAATGCAAATTATGGCGAATCTGTGTGTTGTTCTAAACATGCGTCCCAGAATGTCAATTCGATGGACCAGTGAACCTAAGTTGAGAGAATTATTTGCAACTTGAAGTTTGAGACCCAGCAGGTCAAAACCACCCCAATGAAATATCCCTTGTATAGCATCTGCAGGCCAGGACTGTGGAAAATGCGCCTCGAGAAATTCCATGGCTCATGGACACTTGCGGAGCTATGTCCTGACAAACCCGACGGGGTGACCATAAATAGACACTACATGGTAGACTCCAGTGGGGGCACCAAGTAACCTGATAGGCCTCGGTTTACGGAGAAATGCATAGAGGCTGTTCGGTACTTGGGGGCAAGGGGTGAGTCCATTTTCCGGGGAAAGAAGACATTGTCTAGAATAGACAGCTTTAGCATGTCTCTCTCTTTCCATAAATTTTGCTGCATTCTCGGATCAAGTCTAGCTTGAATTTTCATTCCTAGCACCTGTAAAAATTTATAGCTCGCTACTCAACTTCTGGCCTGGGGCTTTAAGGGTGTGAGGAAGTGAGTGCCTGTGTCTTTTCTCCAGCTCTTCATCCGAACGCTGGCTGGGTTCAAAGACTAACAAATTATTTAACCGGAAATACAGACTAGGTCTTTTTATTTACGATAAACCGATGGCTCATCTATCACCGCGGCGATGAGCTCGTCCCCTAAATTCAGTACTCACGGCAACTGGAGAGTCGTCTACAGTGACCAGGACGAAAAGGATGAATGGGTGGCGGATGGTAGAAAGACACTTGCCGATACTCTGTCAATACCAAAGTCCATGTGCATTTTGTCCGACTCCAAGACCGAAATACCTACGGTGACGGAGGTCGATCCACCAAGACTGAAGCTTCCCCAACTCGGAAGTGACACCGTCGAGAGAGTGTTTCCGGTGCGCTCGGTCCTTTCTTTTGATTCGACGCCTTCTTCGGCTCTTCAGACACCATCCATCGAGAAATTGGAAAGTCCAATCTCTCCATTTTCGGAGGGATCTCGAGCAAGTGCATCGCTGGATGAGAAACTCAAGAGTCAGTATTCAGAACAACCTGAAGAAGCCGAGAGTTGGACACGCGGACCTAAGAGGCCGAATCATCTCTCCCAACTGCGAGATCAGAAGCACGAGCTTGGAGAATCATCAACATCGACATTGACCCTACCTATACGCGATGATAATCGCTTTTCAAAAGGGACACAGTTCGGTGACCCCAATGAAACAACCCATGACGGAAGCTCCGAGTCTCAGTTAAACGCGAATGTCAACACGCGTCTAAAAGATTTGATTCATGAAGGTGGGACCATTCTGAAAACAAAGAAGATAGAGAAAGGTATCGAATATCCGAGGGCTGAGGATCATGATGATGATGATGATGTATCCATCAGAATTCAAAGGTTCGGGGTCATACTTGTCATCTTTCAACTCGAAGGCAACCTCACCATCCAAGCTGCGAGCAACAACTCGAGAGATATTATCGGCTATTCACCCGATGAGCTATTCGAAGTACCCTCAATATATGATATACTGTCAGGACCCCATCATCAAGCCTTTTCTTCTCATGCAGAAACTGTCCTGGATGATTATTATGACGTGGAGATTTCCGGGCCCGAGGTTTTCCTACTCTTCATAAGAGCTCCAGAAAGTGATGGGAAACGATTTTGGTGCACAATGCATACCAGCAAAGTCTACAAAGATTATATTATTTGCGAGCTTGAGGCAGAGAAGCCTGATTACTCCAATGTCGAATATAATCCTCTCGAGGGAGGCGAGAATACATACCACCCATGTGAGCCGAATTTGGCCGAAGAGCCCTGGTTTGCGTCTCCTTCCAGACAGGGAAAACAGGATAGTACGACTTCGGATACAAACGCTCTCGACCTGGATGCTGTGAACAGATTAACCCCCGTGATTCACCGCATTTCGAGCTCTCAAACGATGGATGCGTTGATCGACCATGTCGTATCAGGTTTGATGCAATTACTTCAAGTCCATCGCGTTACGATGTATCATTTTGATGGAAACCACAACGGTATCGTGATGGCAGATTCGGTGGATCCATCCCTTGACATCAAGTCTTTCGCAGGAGCAATCTTCGACGAAGGCACCTTCACCGAAGATGCTAAAACACAACATCTTCGGAACAGCGTATGCCTTTCGTACAGTTTCCACGAGGATGAGGCAGAGTTGGCTTACATATCGTCGACAACCAAAATGGGACTCGACCTTTCTCATTGTTACTTGACAACAAATCCTAAAGGCGTCTCACAGAAGAATAGCCCATCAATAAGTGTCTACATGTCAATTGGGATATACGCCTTTGGAAAGCTGTGGGGATTGGTATGTTGTCAATCATACGACGAGAAATTCAGGCTCCATCCACTTCTCCAGAGAGCATCGTGGCTCATGGGTCAGACTATCTCAAGCAACATTGAGCGACTTTCCTATACGTTGCCCTTTCAACTGAGTGATAAAAGCACCAACTCAACGAATTCAGACTCAATAGGAAAAAGTGAACTATCGAGCGACCTTCTTATTCACTTCGGAGCCGACTATGCCGCAGTATCCATCCTGGGCGAGACTAAGATCCTGGGGAAGCCACCAGATTCGCAGGAAGTTCTGGTCTTGCTTGAATACATGAGGGCAAAAGGTTTACGTACCGTTATCTGGTCAACAGATATTCTGTCTGATTTCGATGATCTGGAATACGCGCCAGGATTTCACCATCTTGCAGGGCTCTTTTACATACCTCTCTCGCCTGAGGGGCATGACTTTATCGTCTTCTTTCGAAGTGAAAACCAGTCATTCCACGACAAAAGGAGGTTGGAACGCAACAGCAAGCAACTCGGAACTCACCAAGAAGAGTGGTCCGCAGGAGAATTTGGCAAAGCCTCCATCTTAGCCATGATGTACCGCACATTCACGAATATTTGGCAAGAAAAGGAGGCTGCAATGCAAAATGATCAGCTATTGAAGCTTCTCCTCGCCAACTCAGCGCATGAATTCAGAACCCCTTTGAATGCAATCATCAATTATCTAGAGATTGCTCTAGACGGAAATCTCAGCCAAGAAACGCGAGAGAGTCTCTCCAGATCACACTCCGCGTCCAAGTCTCTCGTTTACATCATCAACGACCTTCTGGATCTCACGAATGCAGAGAATGGACAGAATCTGATAAAAGACGAGGTTTTCAGTCTTTCGGAAACTCTCTGCGAGGCGACCGATATTTTCTGGGAAGAGGCCAGACAGAAACAAGTCGATCTGCAGGTCGTTCAGCATTCAGCCTTACCCCCAGTGCTAGGTGACCAGCGTCGGGTCCGACAAGTCATCACTAACCTAATCAGCAATGCCGTTCAACATACCTCAGTTGGCGCAGTGACAATCGAGTCGTGTTTACTTTCGGATCCCTGCTGCGAACCAGGTCACATTGTTATAGAAGTCGCAATTCATGACACCGGCTCCGGAATGCCACAGGAAACCGTGGAGACTCTGTTCTGCCAACTCGAGCAGGTTTCTAACAAAGGCGACATGCAGAGTTCCGCTTCAGGTGGGGAAGCCTCAGGTGCTGCTCCATTGGGAAAGGAGAGTGTTCTTGGGCTGGGACTGGCGTTGGTGGCACGAATTGTGCGCAACATGAATGGACAGCTCAGTTTAAAGTCGGAGGAAGGCAGTGGGAGCTGCTTCAAAATACGACTCAGGTTTCCGTTGCCAGAGAACGAAGATGCTTTTCAGTTATCAGACGGGAAGTCCGATGAGAGACAAGAGAAGTCAGCGTTCTGGGACAACAGGCAACCACGAAATGAGCAGGACGAAGAGGTCGAAGGAAATGGAGATCCATTATCATGTTGTTGCGGCGATGATGCGTCAAATATAGAGGAGCTAGGACAGCAGAACGGCTCACTTGTTGATGTTGACATCGCCTTGAAGTGTGGAGAGTCAAGAAGCATTGCACTTTCGTCCTCGAAGCAATCCACCATCGAGTCTACAGCCGGCCCGCATCCAGCTTCTAACGCAGATTCGAAAACAGCGAGACCGAATATCCTAGTTGCAGAGGATGATCCCATAAACAGCACCATAGTACGAAAACGTCTTGAGAAATTTGGATACTCTGTCCGAATGACGGGAAATGGCAAAGAGTGCGCTTCTGTTCTTCAAGAGAACATTAACGCATTCGATGCAGTGCTGATGGATCTGCAAGTAAGTGATAATTGCCGCTATTATCTTTGCGACGGCAAACTGACAAAAGACGAAGATGCCTATCGTTGACGGCTCGAGTGCTACCAAGATGATTCGCGAGCATGAGTTCGAGTTATCATCAGCGCATTCGACCTTGGCCTATGGCCATGGCCGTGTCCCTATTTTCGCCGTCTCAGCTTCACTGGTGGAACGAGACCGGCAGGATTATATTGACAGCGGCTTTGACGGATGGATCATGAAGCCGATTGATTTCCAAAGGGTCCATGTTCTTTTGAACGGAGTTTCCAATCTCGAAGCGAGGAACAGTTGTGTCTACCGACTTGGAATGTGGGAACAAGGTGGATGGTTTGAAAGATATGATGCAGACGAGCTTACTGAGAAGAAATGAAGGGAAACTGGTGAGAATGTTCGCGGGTGATTGAATTCAAGGGGTATGATGATCTAAAATGTATATGAACATGTTCAAACAATGCAATGATGAGAAAAGAAAATGCAAGATCCACCCCACGGGCAAACGTGGAGGTGAAAGCGAAAATCAGTAGTATTCCGGCAGTCCAGAGAAGTCAGGCACATCATCCCCGCACTTGAAGGAAGGCGAATATGCCTTTTGGGGCATGAAACCATTCTTCCATGCTGTACGGTAACTCCACTGCGCAGCCGACTCGGTACGCCAAGTCCAATAGAACCAGCCTTGCGCAGTCTCGAAAGCAGACATCTGGGCCTCGGCGTATATTTGAAGCCACTGCTTGTACTTGTCCGAATATTCCGAAACGTCGGCATTGGCACCTGAACAGCTGCAGGCCGTTCCCGAATCGGCCGTGGGACAGTATGCCGTTGAGTCGTCCGTGGCATAGGTACCTTCCCAGCGGGTACCACGACCGACATTATTCACATATTTTGCGCAGTCGGTGTCTGCTTGAGACCATTCGCCGGATATAGTCGGTCCCCATCTATTTTGCCAAAGTTATTAACGTGAAATAATAGAGAAGACATGAATATCACTTACCCTGAACTGGTGCTGTTGATCTCCTTGATCATGCTATACCAGCTATTGCAGATGATTTCCACTTTGGCTGTGTGATTGAGAACGATCTCGCCGGTATTAAAGGTAGTGTACTGGTGGGTGTCCAGGTACATATTATTTGGGTGGTCTTTGAACATATTATCCCATTTATCAAGATTTAAAAACCCATCGTGAAAAACGACAGTGGCATCGATGCCATTTTTGCGCACGAGTTCTGTTGCTTCTTGTGTCCAGTTGAGCACCTTCTCAGTCGGAATAGAAAGCATCAAAGGCTCATTGACCAAACCATAAATCGTCACAACGTTCTTGTATCGATCCTGCGCGAAGAATTGAGAGAGCTGATCGTGAATGTCGAGAGATCGCTGTCGATTCAAGTCGCCATCGTCTCCCATCAGCCATCCAACACTGCCTTGACGACCGCTATGGTTCCAGCCGTTTTGACTTCCTGGAATCCCATGGAGATCAAGATTGACACGTAGCCCATACTTGCGACAATATTCGATCGCACGGAGAAGATAACGCCAGGCAATTTTCGGAACGTAGGGATCACCGTCATATGTAGTCACTGCCCAGTAGGAGTATTGGATGCGTACATGGTCCAGTCCGGCCTCTTGGATCTCAGCAAAGTCCGATTCCGAGAGAAAGTTTGCATAGTGCTTTTCGATGGTATCAGCCGCGGACGAGCCGAGCTTTTTGGTCAATGTCCACTCGTCAATTATACTGTCAGTGCTGGAGTAGCCTGAGAATAGAGATGGCGTGATGAAGGGTTCAATTGAAAGCCATCCACCAAGATTAACGCCGCGGATGGGCTGGGAGCCGTATGGAAACTTTTCGTTGAGCGGAGGAACATTGTCGTTGGCTCTTGTAGAATCATCCCATGTCGAGTTTAAGCCCATAAGATGAAGGCCCCCGACAGTAACATTGGTGAAAGTCACGTTGAAGCCGTTAGTATCATACCAAGTAAAGGGATCAAGCACCGTTCCTTTTGCATAAGCCTAGATTGGAAGATAAGTTAGTGTATCTTGACATCGAAGACACGCCAGAGAGACTCACTGGGATGCTATCACGACTGATGCCATCGAGGTTGGAGTTGGATGGACTCGAGGAACCAGACGAACCGCCGCCACTGCCAGAGTCGCTACTTTTGTTCTTCGATACTGTGACAGCCACCGGGATGATGATAATAAGTAACAAAATGACCAATATGACAGCACCGACAATAATCCGCGTTTTCTTAGACCAATTGGCCCAGAATTTCCAGCGTGGTTGCCGATTGCCATCTTGGAAGCTATCATCCCAGCTGGCCTTGTCCTTCCAGTGATCTTCCATAGCAGCGCCACCACCTCCACGTCGACGCATCTTCATCTCAGGACTTCGGCCTTCCTCCAAGTATGAGCCGGACACGATTCTGGTACCAGATTTGTGTCTTGACCTGTCGGCGATATCATCACCTAGAGCAGCAGCACCAGCAACACCAGCCACAGCAGCTTTCTTCTTTGGTCGACGCCGCTCTCGTTTAGCTTCAGCTTTATCTCGAACCCGCTCTGCTCGATCCGCATCTTGGTTCTCCGTTGCCAACCTAGCCAACGCATCTGCACTCAGCAGATGTGACGCACTGCTCGTCGATTCGGTACTTTGATGCTTTCTCGACTTTGACGCAGCAGCAGCAGCAGCAGCAGCAGCCTCCATACTCCTTTCCCTCTCCCTTTCCTTCTCTCTGTGTCTCTCTCTTCGCCTCTGCCGCCTCGCCTCAGCATCAGTATCAGCATCCCTCTCCCTGTCAACATCATCGCCTCGAGATCGATGTCTCCTCTCCCTAACATCTCTCACAGGGCTCCGACTATCATCCTCATGCCGTCCCCTCCTATACCCCTCCCGATCCCTTTCTCGATCCCGCTTCTTAACCGGTGACGTAGCAGGCGACTCCTTCGCCTTGGACATATCTCTCTCCCTCCTGCGTTCCTCAACAGCCTCATTGTAAGCCCGTTCTTCCTCGCGCAGTCGTCGTCTCTCCCTGCGCTCCCTCCTCTCCCGTCTGCGCTCTTCATCCTCGCTCCCTCCATCTCTATCCCGTCCTGCCCCCGCATCGTGCGACTCGTAGCCCGACTCCTGGCCACGGAATCGATACTTGCCCCGCGCTCCAGGACTGGAGATATCTCCCTCATCGTCCCGGCCGCGGATGTACTCCCGGTCTCGCTCCCGATCGCGTTCTCGTCGGTACTCGCGTGCGCGGTCGCGTGAGCCGTAGCGGTCACGGCTGCGTGAGTGGTCGGGCATCGGGTTCGTGGAATGTTGATCGTTCGGAGACCAGGTATGTATGTGGACTATTGAGCTAGCCGATCGGCAATCGTATTTGGTAGGTCCTTCTTAGAGATTTCAGGGGGTATGGAAGGTGTGGAATGTCGTTCTGAGAATGTCTTATTTTTTGTCCCCCGCGAAACGTGTTGGCGTCACCTTGGCTCTTGGCTTGATGTGGCCAAGGCCCTATCTCTGCGGATTGGGGGGTATGGGAAGGAATTGGTCGGGGTTGGAATTGGGATTTAGAGAAATGGACGGGCCATTCCTTGAGTTCTTCTTCAGATTGGACTGAATTTGGTTGAGTGTGTTGAGTAGACGAAGGGGACTCGGAGGGGGGGATGGTTGCGCTTGTGGATGAATCTCGGAGTTTTTGTTGTTTTGGTTTTGCCGCATGCGCGTTAGTTTGGTGGAAGGCCGCGCATACACACCGAGTAATGTAGTAATGGTCTAGTGACTGGAAGTTGCTGTATGCTAGCTAAGCTGAAGGATGATTATTTGATCTAAACTTGATTCTTGGTCGTGGATTGTGTCTTATCGTTGGATCTAGGTGGAGTCTGCGACTTCGCTGTTGCGGAGCAACGAATTGATCATTCGGCCAGATGGTCGATAGATTGAGTGGAGTAGTGAAGTCAAATAAATGACAGGACCAGCTTGAGCTATTTGATTTTCTATCTACATTTGTATATGGTAGCATCTTGCAATGCGCCTTCTGTTCGATTCCAGATGGCTGAACAGACATTAAATACACCGGTCCTCCCTCAAATGCAACGAGCGCCAGTCTCTCTCTAGGCCAACACTATAAACTGTCGTGATCAATCAGGGTATGCGAACTCCAACGAAATACAAGACCCAAGGATAGTAACACATAAAAGTAACGTATGAAAACAGATGCCAGTGCAGACAGTCTACCTGATGGCCTATGGGAAGGTCCATCGGTACAAACTTGATGTAGGAAAGAAGGTAGGAAAACATCGGAAGAAAGGAATGAGGAAAGAATATAAGATTGTCGCTGAGCCCGGGGAATCTAGAAGAACGAAAATGGGTGCCACTGGCAACCCTTGCTGCAAATCATTGCAGAAGATGTTATGGGACCCCATGGGGTCTCTGGTCATGACCCAGATATGGGCCATCAGAGTTGCTGTATAGGAGTAACCGAGTTAACCTCGCGTCTTCAACGCCGAAAAAGTCAAGCGGTAGAACGGGCGTGGCAGTACTGCTGGTTTGAATCAGGCACGAGAATGGGGCGCGAAATGGCTGCAGATGGGCCGGGCCAGCCACGGACCAAGGTTATCACACGGAGAGGTAGCCACGCAAAGCCTTTTTCTGGGTAGAAGCAATGGATACCACGATCACACATGTCTGTTGGCCGGTTTAGAAAAACAGTGTTAGCAGACATGCAGTGATCGTGTACTATTGCCAAAAGAAACGCCTTAGCTGCTGATGATCTGTCGAGCTCCTTCTTTGCCCAGTACACCCGGTTCGGTGGGCTTGGGGCTGCGGTCACGGCCCTTTTTCCGACTGAGGAAGGAGAGCATGCCGCTGTTTGAACTTTTACCCTTGCCGTCGCCTTCAAGTCCTTCTGCAGGAAGGGAGCTGTGATTGGAAAGCTCACTCCAGCTTCCAGCCTCGTCCAGAACCATTTGAACACCTCCTCCTTTGCTTGGTTTCCTTATGGCCCCGCGCGGCCGAGCTTGAGGTAATGGGCGATGGAAGGATGGAGTAGTGGGGGGGAGGGGAGGCAGATGCCCGAGTCGACGGAGAAGGAGGCGGGTAGGGAGAGGTCGGGTCATTTGGATCGAGATTCTCGCTCAGTGTGGTCAAGTTCTCATTGTGAGGCAAAGGGGGCAATGGCGCTTCATGCTGCGGGCGGGGTATAGAGGATTCAGGATGCGAGGGGTGACGGGCGTGAGCGGTCGTGGTCGCAGTGGCGATGGGAAGAATATCTTCGGGGTTCCTATTGACGAAAAATATAAGCAAAAGTTTCGCCGACTCGTATCAGCTAGGAGTACTTACGTTGCAGCCGCGATCGCGTCAGCAGCATTCCCTTGGAAGTTTACGAGTGTATAGTCGAAAGGCTCGAACATGGTCTCTATCAACCGATGCAGCTCATCATCTCGAATTTCCTTCGCAGTGGCGTCGTCACGAAGCTCCGCGCGAGGCTTCTGTCGCCGAGCTCGCGCCTCCAAAGGTGCCTCTTCTAAGAGCAATTCCTCCAAATCGTATGTCGCGTCGAAATTTGTCTTGTCGCTGGAGGGCCGGAAAACAGGAGGAATCTCCTTCCGCTCGAGGGCAGCGAAATCAATATCGGCGAAGAACATATGGGAGGTGAAGGTTTCAAATCCGATAGCACCAATTCGACGACTCCGGTCGCGTTCCATCAATGATCCCAAGGCACGTAAACAGGGAACCGATACGGCGGGGTTGGTGACATAGTATTTCGGTTGGGCTTTCTTGATATTTTCACTCAGAGTATCTTGGCTGCGGCCTTCGAATGGTCGCTAGTGATGGGAAAAAAAATTAGATTGGTCACAATGGCAAGTGGGGACTTGCATACCTTGTTGTAGATGCATTCATAGAATGTGACACCCAGAGACCACCAATCGACTTCAAAGTAGTAGCCACTACCCTCGTACACCTCTGGGGCGAGATACGCCAGGGTTCCAGACTTGCTTGTGAGAGGCTTGCCTGGTCGAAAGTCCGACGCGACATTCTGGGTTGAACAAAGTCAGTTGCCGTTCCCGTGTAGTACACTGAGGTGGAGGGGGAGGGTAGAATATAAGTATTAAACATACAAAGTCAGCCAAGTGGACATGGCCTTCGGAGTCCAAGAGCACGTTGTCTGGCTTCAGGTCTCGATGAATGATGCCCTGAGAATGGATATACTTCAAGGCACAACCAAGCTCGGCCATCCAGAACCGTACCGCCTCTTCCGTAAAACATTTCCGCGAGATATGAAATCGAAGATCACCGCCATTCATGAGATCAACCACAATATATCTGTTATGCGATTAGCAACCAGACTCTGGATCTTTCGACTTGGCGACTCACATGTATTCCATATCTTGGAAACTGTAGCGCAAGTTACAAAGGAACGGGTGATTCAGATGCTCCAGCATTCTTCGTTCACGAATGATATTTCTTACACTCTCCGACCGAACCACTATTTTCGCAATTAGTCGAGTTCCGGCGAACTCACGGGATGAGACAGAGATAATTGAACGCACCTTCCTCTTTACGGATATACTTGAGCGCAAACGTCAAGCCGGTGTCTTTGCGCTCGACAATGCGGACCTTTCCAAAGGCACCTTTTCCGACCACGCGAAGGAGGCGGAAGTGGTTAAGGTTAACTAGATGAGCAGGTTAGCACATGCTAGACACGGTGCCGAGAATGGGCCGAAGCATCGGTAAGATAGGTGTCAACTTACCCGCATCATTACAAGCCACTGGCTTTCCCTGAGAATTTCCCATGGTGATGGGGTTCGGGCAAGGATTGGAGAGGGATTATTGTAAGATAAAGCTTCCTGGCCACATCACACTTGTCCAAGGGCTCAAAAACGGATCGCTCGCGTCAGGTAGGACCGTTGAAGGAACAACGGAATAGAATGGAAAATTGGATGGTAGCTATGGGGCGTGGATCACGATTTCCATAGGAGAAGATGCTGTCCCGCAGTTGTATATGTTCGCAGGGCGTGCGCGGGGGGAGGGGGGGTCCAATGACGTTGGGCGGATGCCGATACGAGGGGGCGAGAACGAAGAGTCGGACCTCAAGTCAAAGGTCGAGGAGGTGATGCGGAATCGATCGACGAAATGCAACCAGCAAAAGGATACCTCCCAGGCGAAAAAGGAGATCTGGAGAGAGCAGCAGCGGAAATAAGTATATTCAAGGAAAAAGGACCAAGGTCCGAGAGCGATGAGAGACCTGAGCGCCAGCCGTTGGGACTAACGGGAGGAGATGAAAGTAAAGGCTGCGAGAGTGAAACCAAACGAATTGGCATTCAAGCAACGAAGTGTCTCTTCTTGTCTCTAACACTGTCTCTGTCTGTCTCTCTTTCTGCAAGTTTGCGGAGGGATGAAAGCAAAAGGGGAGCGAGCGGTCAAGTGAAAAGGTGGCAGAACGACCAATCACGCGGATTTGCAGGAAGGAGCGAAGGGAAAAGGAAAAGGAGAAAAGGGGAAGGCACGGGGCGATCCCTACGGATTTCAGTTTAGTTTGCTCTCTACTCCCCCCCCCTGCAAGACCTTTTCAAGAGATGCAGCCTGCAGCCTGCAGATGCAGATGCGCAGATGCCGCAACGGTGTACGGAGTACGGAGTACACTCTTTTCGCTCTCATGTTTTTTTATTGATTGCATCGAGAGATCGGACATTTGTCCCCCTTTGTCCTCCAGCGGACTTGCCTGCGGCCCACGCTCTAGATCACTCACTACATACAGGGTTCCGGGCTAATGCAGAGTACAGTCGATACGATACTGCAGAACCTGACCTGTCCGGCCATCGTTGAATTGCCTTTAATCCATAGCGGGATATTGGTGGATCGAAGGATCGAAGGCTGACGAGTAAGAAAGATGCCACACTGCTTCCTTCTATCGACTCATCACACTCTCAATTGATCCAACTAACATTTGCTACCGGTACCTGCATCCTGTGGAAGCGGTCAATCCCTGGCCTTGCCACGCGAGGTTATACTTTTTATGCTTACGTCTCTTGGTTTCTCGTGGCCGCCACGTTGCTGACCGCCCCCAAGGCTCATCGTTGTCCTGGTCGTACAGCAACGGTCATGGAACACTCGTCGAACAATCGCTCCAGCCCCGGGTTAGGGCACATATTGCTCAATCTACGGAGTACTATCTCATTCACAGATCGATCCTTCCGAGATCTTCTTCCCGAGGAGACCAGATAAACCCTCTATTAATATCCATCGTATCCATCATATTTATCATATTTATCATATCTACCCTCTTTTCCCCTAAGTGGGCCTACGTTCCGCTGAATCGTTCAATCTGTGTCACTCCATGTACCAGCTACTCATCCTGGCAGAGAACCGGTTCTTGGCAGAGGCCCATTAAAGTTATGAGACCGTCCACACAGGGCTCCACTGGGGGTAGGGGGGGCAGGCGACTATCGGCATAATCCTCGTTAGAGGGGCGTTTCATCTGTCTCTTGACAAAGAAACGGTGGCTCGCGCTGCAAACCGGACGGTTTCACCCTTTTCCTGGGCGGGCCCTCCTTTCATTCGGCTTGTTTTTTCTTCTTCCCTACCCGTGTCAGGAGGCATAGCTTCCGATGGCTGTCAGATGCTGGTTGGGTACGATGCTTGAAGACAACCCAGCTTCCGATCAAAGAAACCGACCGGGTCTACAGGAGGCTTTCATTGCCGATCCACGCCTAGAACTTGTATCGGCCTTTCAACCAAGAAGGCAAAAAAGTACTCTCTGTCCTATTCTTGCCACCGCAATCTTCCTGGCCCCCTCCCTGCCACTGTCTGGTCCACTGATCTTCCATTCGTGGAGCTTTATTGAGGTTAGGTGGATATAGATGATGTCGCATAAGCCTGTAGCTAAAAGGATTAGTAGCCGTTGATCTTAATTCGCCTAAATAGTCCAATACGAGCTTTTTAAGATGAGCTGATACGAGCTGGGCTTTGATGGGTGGGCCTCGCGCCCGCACTGAATGGGGCGGACGCTCGGGCTTCCCCGAATTTCCGCCTTGTTCGATGCGAGTCGTCGTAACGAAGAATTCTCTTCGGAGCCATCATGTATAATCTATCCTTTCTCAACGACAATGAAGTTATGGATGCCGAGAATTTCTATGTATGAAAATTGCGTAAATGTAGTGTTTTTCCAACTCGTTAATTCAATTTGCAAAACAATGTCAACATACATAATATTGTCGACTAACTAGTAGCACTCCAACATCCAAATGAAAATAGCAAGGTCAACTTGAATCGTTCAAAAGCAGAATCAACGCCAAAGGCAATAAATCTTCTCCGCGAGAGCATCTTCAAATCGTGTCAGTGGAGATTCGGTTTCGATCGCGATGTGTCTAATATCAGCATCCCCACCTGCGTGCACATGTTTGAGGATTAAGTGATTAGCTGCCAGCCTGGCCTCGTGGGTCACGGATTCGTCCTGTAGTGGCTGTCGGCTCGAGATCTCATATGAAGACAACGAGCGTGCTCCATGGGCATCTCATCTTGGTAGATACGTGTGATGCGAGCTGTAGAATCAATGTACGTTCTGAGAAATTCAAATTAGTAATGGAAAATAGATCCTGAAATGGCAGTCTTCAAATTACCTGGCCTGTTGGAGGTTTCCCAGTTCCATCTCACACAAAGCAAGATAATATAGATATGAAGCATGGAACTGCGAGAACTCCTGCAAAGGATATTCCCTGATACAACATTGTGCAGTCAACAGCTTCTCTTTCGCATCTGCGAAATTCTTTTCGTGAATCCGTAGCTTGGCAAGATGGAAATTGACACTAAGAAGAGACATGTTAGATTATATCTTGAGGTGGACGTAGCTGATACTAGTAGCCTTACAATTCTATTGTGCCTGTAGCTTCCGAGTCATATTGATGCTCTGGTTTGATGTATTCAAGTGCCGACTCGAGGAGCGGCTTGGCCGAATCTAGATCATTGAGTAACAAACAAGCCCAGCCTTCTTGGGCCATCAGCATTGGAGGCAACGGCCGACTATCACGGCTTGTCCCCGGGGGAACAGAAGTATTTGCCCTCCAGGCATCACTTTCTCTCCAAAACCATTCAAGGGCCTTTGAATAATTTCCCGTCGCGATATAAGACAGGGCCATGAGGTAGCTTGATCCCTGGGATGCCTGAGCTCCTTGGGTCGGAATCCAGCCATAAACATCGTGTATTTTGATTGCAGTTTTTAGAGCTTCTTCTTTTTCCCCACGATGAATATGGACTCTCCAGTTTAAATATAATGTATTCGTCGTGTTCAAGGAACTTTGCCGATCGGGGGAAGGTGCCCCAAAAGCCAACTCCTCTATCATGTTCGAGACCTCTGAAAGAAAACATTCGTGTAACATATATCTATGGTAAAAAGTGTCAGCATTCTGGCAATGACATTCCCTCCTTGGTGAGGAACCTTCATCAAGTTGGAAGGAACCGGAACCTACCGAGCGCATCCAACTAAAAGCTCGCAAAGCTCGCGAGAGCCCTTAATCATTGGAGACGATTGTCGTGCCGCTCTGAATTTATCTTTCAGACTACGTACATGTGGTAGGCAAAAGAAGAAGACATCGTAGTCTCTCATGCCCTGTTTCTCAACATTGGCACGGATTTGCTCGTGAAAAATTCCATGAAGAAGCTTTGTGGCTCTTTCCAAGCTGACGGACACACCTTCTTCGCCCAGCCATTTGAGGAAGTTTGTTTGCGTGGTGTGTGAAATTCCAATAAGATCTAGCTCTTCCATCCAAGAAATAAGAGATAGATCACTGAGTTCTTTAAGTGATATTCGCAGCCTATTTAAATTGTGAGCCGCAGTTCAACGCGACGATTGGGATTCGAGACTTACTCCGCATCATTTTTGCAACAAGCCATATCCTCAGGGAGCGGTCGAGCTCTAAACAAATCAAGGTGGATGCCCATTTCTCCATATAGGAAGGCTGTAATCGATAATAGACTCTGAGAGTTGGAATTTAGAGACTTAAAGACCAAAGGCCAGACTGGTGATTGGTGGTCACTGGGCTGATACGCCAACCTTTTAAAATAATCACTCATGGCCTCAGTGATATATATCTTCCGACCGAGGAGCGCTCCCATGATTATCATCTCTTGCATGTTACCTTTGAGTCTGCTGCAGAGACGGTAAATATCTTCTCTTTCGATATTGGAATAATCGAGGGTTGATCCGATAGGGAGATGAGCCTCGATTTTGAGCAGGTCGCGTATTGTCTCATTGATACTCTTTTGTTGGATATTAATTGCCTTCACCCGTATGAATGCTTCAGGCTTCAGCGATGGGAGTTTGCCAAAGCTACCCAGAGCGAGCGCATCACTTTTTGTTGTGATGATAGCTCGCCCATCGCAAGTCTCATCCGGCCAATAATGTTTAATCAGATCAAAACTAGTCACATCGTCGTAAACGATAGTCCAAGAAAAGTCTACAGTCAACCCAAAGTAGAAATCTGGTTCCGATGAGGAAGGACCTCGTCACTGCGTAGTGAACGGCAAGAGTAGTCTTTCCTGTCACCCCGCTGGAATACAGAACAACAGCTCGGAATTCGTCTTGGAACGGTGTTACGCTATCGAGGTACTTGTCAATCTCACTACGGTACTCAGCCACCACGTTGATAAAATTATCATTGCTTCTCGGGGGACATGTGAGGGGACACATGAGGAGGTGCGCCCCAGTTTCATATCGTGGACCTGCCGGGGTCTCATCGGTACTCGGTGCAGATCCTTGTGAAATTAGGTGCGGTGTTCGGCCTGAAATAGTGAGATTTGAATACTACTAACCAATTGGAACCTGATTCGGGGAATGTTCGTTGCTCATTTTGATAATCTTGCAGACTGGATTTCTCCGTGATGTACGTATTTTTAAAATCAAGAATTACTGTGCGCCCGGGTGGGGGGGAGGAGGTCTTTTTGGGTATGAACGAGCACTTAAATTTGGTATCGGCAGACTATTGAGACAAACGTCTCGAACTTCCACCGAGGAAACTTTACAGAGCTCGAATCAAAGAGAAAAGGATGAAAGACCATGGTGTTATCCATGGGCTCATTGACCTCTGAGAACCCAACTGACCTCACTGCGATCAAACGCTTGGGTGCCGCATGGAAAGTAATGGCTAGGCACAAGGAGCTGGAAAACTCATGAGAGGAACTCTCATAGGTGCGAAGGAAAAAATATCTTCTCAAACATCCAAAAGAAGTTAATGTAATATTATGAGTGACTTTTAACCTAGAGTTTTGGTTTTGACGGGGCCATGTGCCTTGATGAAAGACTGAAAGAACTTCGAGGACCTGTAACCGTGGTCGATTCCAATGGCTAAAAGAGTAACAAGCCATCCAAGGAATAGATAGAGTCTAACCTTTGTTGAGTCTGAAATAGTCCTAAGCGTAAATGTCGTACTCGGAGGTCATTCAGTTATATCTTCGAGGCAGTTATCTCATTCGAATTCCATAATAGAATGGTTTCAAAATAAACATGAACCATTGTCGCTGTCTACGAACGTACAGTAGAATCCATTGAAACACAGACCTTGACTCCAGGGCTTTTTCACATTTATCAATTCTTCAACCTTCAAACCCTGCAAGGTGGCAGGCGAAGGGCTTCCTTAATTTGAAAATAAACGTCCAGCTGATAGCTCCGTGATGGAATTTTGGCATGTTAAAAGGAAACGACAAGCGGGTCAATTGGCTGGCACGTACTCAATCAGAGATATGGATTCCACATTCACCCCACCATTGGCTCCAAAACCCTCGCAACCCAAGCTATGGCCACGACAAGCAAGATGGAGGGCACCTGGAACCAAGGCCATTGAAGATCCTGAGCAAGTGCCGGATGGATGGAACCTGGATGAACCAGACCTTGACCCGATGACATAGCCGGCCAAATTAGAAGATGTAATGAGAGAATCGCAGACAATATAATACCCAAGTTTTTCCAGACAAGATTGAGGAACTTTGAAAACAGACGGAAGGGAGATGCAAAACTGAGAGAGGGCTTGCCTGCAGGGCTTGGCTGGAATGTTGTGCTGCGTATAAACTCTCTCAGAAATATCAAGAAAGCTCTCGAGGATAATGGTGATCCGGATAAGGAGATCTCTAACATCCTAGCTATAATTGAGGCGTATATAGATGGATCGCTGAGCTGGATTCCTGGTAAAGTTACCTATTGGGGGCTGGGAGAGCGTCTTGCTCCAGCGAAAGACTTCACCTGGGAAGAATGTGAAAAAGCTGGGCAGAATTACTCAGTCAGTCAAGGCTTCTGGGTAGAAGGTGTACGTTAGCGGTCGCTATGATTTAAAGCAAAGATTTCATGGCTAACTCTCATTCTAGATTACACCACTGGAAACTGGGCTTCGCGCACCGACGACAATTCTGCAGTCGGCTAACACAACGGTGAACATTATGTATGATTATATTCTATATTGGACGACATTTATACCTAGCATCTGACTCGCTGTGTTCTCTAGTTAAACATTGCAATAATTCCCCCCGGTGGCGGTATTCCGCTTAAACTTGATTTTATAGACGATACTGGAGCCGATACTCTGTCGATATTTGAAGGTGATTTAGACCAAATGCTTCATCTGAATCCGCGCTGTAGTACCACAACGCTTGGATGGGCCGAGTGCTCAACAGTCAGTCATACAGTACGGTGGCGAGTAGTTGAGCTGACTTTAGCTTTAACCGACCCCAATACTGAAGATGGCTACTTAATGCCATTTATCAACGTGATCGCCACTGTGCAAGCAGGCAGCGGTCGACCTAGCTTAAGGCTAAGTGGCAGGGTGGTGAGAGATGTGCTTTTCAGTGCTACCTCTCCCAATGGAAACAGAGAACTGTATCTCACTTCAAAAAAGTCCGATCTCACAAATGTTCCTGACACAACCTTACCAATCACACATAGGTGGAGGCAAGATCGAGGTCCTCAGTTACGAATTGAGGAAAACCCTCCACCTGGTGCAAATCTAGGTGGTACAGGTACGGGTCAGGGTGGTCGTGGTGGTCGTCCTATTGCTCGTGACCGTGGCCGTGGACGTGACCGTGGTGGTACTGGTGATACTGGTGCAGATGCTTCTGGTGGTTGTCGTCGGCGTATTGTCTTCTGGTGAAGGTGGTGAAGGTGATCGTTGGTTCAACTTGTACATGATAATATTCAATCACATTTTACTCAATGCTCAATCATGTACCTTCAAGTCTTTACCTTTGTACCTAGAATAAATGCCCTATACTCCTCCCTATACCTCAAGATAGACTCCCGTAGATGCCGATTGTCATGTGCCATTGCATCCGGTGATGCGGTTGGCGCCTGCCATTTCAACCAGTTCAACCATTCTGACTGAGAGAGCCTCCGACATCTCCCAAACTTCATCGCGTCTCACACCTTTACTCGCTCCCATAAATCTTTTGAGAATAAGCGTGGAAAGAGAACGAAAGAGAAATGGATGACGAGACAATCACCCAAGTAGGGTTGGATTCCCCTTCGCTAGAGTCCCAACCCCTAGGAGGAGTTGACATCCCCAATGACGAGGCTGAGAAACGGGCTCCATTGCTTATGCAACGCCCTCCGAGCTTTGGAGTTGACCTGTCCGAATTCTCATTCATGAAACCAGCCTCACGTCACCAAGGATTCTCGTTACGTGGCATGCCAAAACCAGGACGCATCAACCCTCCTCCGCTTGGAGCCACCAGCCTCTCAATCCCGAAGACAATGGGATTTGAAAACTTAAAACCCTTGAATCAAGAGCGGTATGCCTCAATCTTCTTTCCCATCCTTAGAATTTTAGTCCGATTGCTTATCTGCCGTTTGTTCTGGCTACCCTACAGTCCAAGTAGCTCTCATCCCGAAGACGATTCATCTCAATTGCTGGTCAGCAGCACCGATAATCAGTTACCACCGAACCTACCCAAACACCCACGATATGGTCCCAAGTCTGCTCACAATAATCCCGCGGATACGACAGAAATTGCTCCGGATTCTAGGCGGGACAAAATTCGTGACCCGTCGGCTCGGAAAGTCAACCCCCCTGGGCCCAGGATCCGCTCGAGCGATAGTTCCAGGGTAACTCAAACTCGTCAAAAGAGTAAACCTTCTCAGATCAACGAAGAAATGCTTTTTGAGCTCCTCATTGCAAAGTTCAGAATTCGCGAAGAGAAGGAAGCTGCCACTGCGGATATGCAACAACAGCTGGAGATAGACAACGTGCAGCTGAAAAGGGAAAACCAGAGCCTTCGAGGCCAGGGAAAGGTGTACGAGGAGAAGCTTCTGAGTATGGAAGCCGAACGCAAATCTCAAGAGGGCCGAGTCACCAGTTGGAAGGAAAAGATCACCAAGTTCAAACAGATTATCAATGAGCTCGGCCACGACTTCGAAGCCCTGCGACTCGACTCGGATAGATTGAAGGCGACTACCTCGTCTCTCCAAGATGAGCGGCATTCCTTGACCAGCTCTATCGATGAGATTAAGCTTCAAATTGTGCGAGCAGAAGACAAAATGGATGCTCAACGAATGGAAATTGTCGACTATGAGAAGCAAGTGGCGAGGCTGGAACAAGCCCTACTTGCCTCGAGAGAGCAGCTCAAGGAATCTATCTCCGGCCTAGCCAATGAAAAAAAGCGAAGCAACACACTTGAGTCATACATTCAAAACCACTCTCACAGTCAGATCAGACAGGCCAATCTCCTCAGAGAAGATCACGCGAAGTTGCTGGAGAAGCTAGTCTCAGGACTGGAGGACATCTCTGAAACTTCAAACAACACTCGAGATGCGGTTTTGTCCGAAATCAGATCTTCTCTCGAAGAATGCCAGGATTCGGTTCGAGAGCTGAGAGAGCGATGCTCTGCCGAAACAAGAGATGTTCAAGACTTTACAAACACCATTCACGATGTTGCCGCCCGGTGAGTTTACTGACCCTCGAAGGAAGAATTGGATTTTTGGTTGTAGTGCTAACGGTGAGCTCAGAATCGATGTGGTGGCAGCGCGTTTGGTGGCAGATGCTGAATCGACCGCCAGAACGAACCTTCAAGCTTCGCAAAGCATTGAGGCAAACACAAAGATGATTGAGTTTAGCTTTGGTTCCGATTCGACCCTTTCTAGACAGCTTGATCGTTGCAATACTGCTCATGGATCTCTTGGTAATACACTGGAAGGCTTCTCTCCTGTGTTGAATGATCTCGATGCCTCGGTGAAATCTTTGACAGCCAGTGGAAATCATCTCGTGCATGAATTGAAGGGCCTCAGTAGCAAATTGCTCGAGTCTCAACCCCCGCCCAACAACCCACTACTTGAGTTGGAAGTGTCTAAAACGTTCTCCGAGAATACCCAGCTCCAACTTCGCCTTCAAACCATCTCTTCTGAGGCCGAAAGTCTTCGCCGGAGTTTACACGACCGAGAAGTCGAGAATCAAAGACTGCAAAAATCGATGGCGGAGTCAAATACAAAGTATCATTCTTTAGAACATCGCGGGATGCAACTAGAAGCGGATAATATTTGTTTGCACGAGCAAATGAGATCTGTCAAGGAAGACGCTCGGAAGATGATAGATGAGGGGAAGATCACCTCTAAGAATGAGATGCAGCTTCATCACAACCTACAAATTGGGACCATTGAAAGAGAAAATGAAAGGCTCAAGGATGAGGCCGGGGCACTCCTTGGCCAAATGCAGGGAGTTCAGGACTCTTTGGTAAGTGTGAGAAATAACACTCAATAATGCGTTGCTGACAAAGTAAGATCAACGCACAGAGAATGATCGATGACCAACGGGAGGAGCGCGTAGCACTGGTAAGGGACAAGGCTCCTGTCGCGTTTCCCAGTACTAATATTGCTACAGCTCCGCGAATCCGAGCAACAAGTCCAGCATCTGACCGAAACAAACTCCGAGATCACAACACGAATGAACACTCAAATAACAGAGATACAACGTTTTCAAGAGGCGGAGGCGGCGTCTTGCTTGGAAAGAAATGACCTACAAGAACGGCTCAGACAGGCGCATGAACGGGTTCATGAACTGGAGCAGAATCTGGCTTCGAATACAGATAACGAGCCCGTGAAGCAAGTGCCAGTGAGTGGCATTGTGCCCTTTCCAGAGATTCAGGACAAAATTTCGGCACAACGAGCCTCTTCGCCCTATTATGATCCAGGCGACTTTGCGATGCTGTTCATGTCGGACGATTTGTGTCCTTCATCGCCATTCAATATAGAGAACGCGAAGCAGTCCACGATCAACCCTCAGAAGGAGCCAGAAGAAATCCAGACCAAAACGGCTCCGGCTCCGGCTCGCGAAATGGCCAGTAAACCTGGAGCCTCACCGAAAATTCACCCATCTCCAGAACAGCCCAAGCGCAAGGCAGTGAACTTCAAGTCACAAGCCCCGGGGGAAATGACCGCGCGAACTTCTAGTGCTAGGTCAACCTTGACGCAGGTGCAGCAGGATATAGCAGAACGCCCGAGCAAGATGACAAAACATGTTCACAAATGGACCTATAGCCGTGTTCGCAGCTCAGGCACCGAAATCCAGCATGAGCAGGCCGCTGAGTCCACGCATATGCCCGCGGTGGAGCAGCGAACGAGTCCCAAAGGGTTAGTTTCAGCGAGCAGTGGGAACAAGGCGTCCAAACGTACTACCAGTCGTGGTCGAGGCAAGCGTCGATCAAGAGGTAAAGCTCAATCCGGGATTGAGTTTATGTTCATTGGAGACCGTTGGCTAACATTTGTGGGTAGGGGAGCGCTACAGCGCCCGCTTCAGTCAAGAATGATCCCGTCAGAATCACTAGGCATAGGGTGATCAGTGCTTTGAAAGATACCGCCAAATTCCGCTAACAAAAACTTCTCCTCTCACCGAAAAGGAGGCGTTTCAAGACTTCTCGATTGTGTTTCGTTGGATGCAGATATTAGCCTTCTATATAGATACCTCAGCGTGATATTCAGCTTGTTGATTTGTTTCTTCTTTTATCATATCTCCGAGGGTATACTCTCCATGATATGGAGCAGTATTATGCAGGTCAGGAGTCGGGGCGAGGCAATGCGAGGGAAAATATATGTAGTAGGGAATTGATTTTTATCTTCAGTTGAAACCCAGAGCTGCTACGCTCGTAAACGCCAAACATAATGCTCCATCAAAAAAGGAGTTCGCCGTAGAACAGATGGAGCCGACGGAGAGACGGACGACCTTCGTGGTCCTTCTGTCAACACTTCTCAGAATATAATGTACACAAAAAGGTTACACAGCCCGATCGTCACCTTTCCATAACCGCCGCTATTCCGCATAGATGGTAGCGACCCGTCGTTTTGTCGAGTGTATAGGGTATTGGAGGCTCGTGCGAGAGATTCGAGTACCGGTGAGCTGACGTATTGATGCATGCGCGCTGCACCACCAAATCGGAGGAAGCCAAGTATCGAAACAACGCGCGAGTGTGGAGGACGACAAGTTCGATATCAGAAAGAGGCGAATCGGAACAGTAAATCGGTTGAAGGCAGGATTTTTCCTGCGTTTATTTCGCCTTGCCGCCCTTCGTCGCTTCGAGGAAAAGGACCTTCTTCTTCACGACGGGGTCGTACTTGAGCATGGAGAGGGGGCGGTGGATACGGGGGCGGATCATTGTGCGATAATAGCCGGTCATGGCCATGGAGATGAGCCGGACGGCAATGGTGCGAGACTTCGCTGCATTGAGAAAGTATGTTAGCGGGTGTTCATCGTGGAGAGTGTCTTGTCTCGTCGGCGTCGGGGCGGATGGAAAGTGCATCATCGCCGCCGCACCGGGATTCAGGGTGATGATGGGAAATGTAAGGTCGCGCGGTATTGAGGAAGGCGTATTCCTATGTTGACGCACCTTTCTTGGCCATTTTGCTCGACGTCCCTGGGGAATTGGTCGGTTGTTTGATGCGATGGAAATTCGAGGTCAGCGTTTGGCAGACCGCCGAGTATCACGTGATGGAATTAGTCATCAATATACACCATTCCATTTCAGGAATAGCTCGTTTTTAGAGAAGCC
Organism: Penicillium waksmanii; assembly: GCF_028829765.1. Classification (NCBI taxonomy): domain Eukaryota; kingdom Fungi; phylum Ascomycota; class Eurotiomycetes; order Eurotiales; family Aspergillaceae; genus Penicillium; species Penicillium waksmanii. The sequence continues at coordinate 2,057,260 of NW_026643252.1, forward strand.
TTCCTCGAGGATAGAGTAGTGAAGACAGCCAGGAGAGAAATGAGAGAAATCAACTATTGAAATATCTCATGTACGGTCTTCGCGGATTGAAACTTACCATACCTTTAAGGTTTTTCATACTAGAGACCAGTCCTAGCATGTGCGAGTACTTGATTTCGCGGGCGCTTTCTGTTTAGAAGCTCTGAATCATATTACCGTACTAATTTAGTGTTTCAAGTTGTGGCTTGTGAATGGGCTGACAGGGTCTTCTGCACGATGTAACCAAAAGGTGGCCGCTTTTCGCTGCCTTCCTTCCTTCCGAAATACTAGTAATAGTAGAAGTACAATTCTCGATCAGATGCATCCAAAGGGTATGGGCGGTTCTTCAGTTTTCCAATTTAACCTTAGAAAGCGAAAGTTTGTTTGCTTTTCCTGCTATATAAGAAAATTATGTTCATACGATTTTCAGTCGTATTTGTCCTAATTCTGTTGATGATAACCTTGGGATCGTCATTCCATATTTGGCGTCGACTGCCAGTGGGCTGAAACTAGTCCCCCACTAGGCTTACTTCCTTCAAAGGACGAATAAAGTTTGCTTCAACTGACACGCGCATTTCTCTCTCAAGCTACCCTAGCTCACTTTTATCCCGAGGTCTGAATAGTACCTAGTCAAGAGTTCTCTAAGAACATATCCCGACTAAAGTTTGGGCTCGCGGTATCCCCGCGGTCTGAGCGGTGCATGAAACAAAAGGGGTGACCACTCTGGAAGAGCAATAATTTCCGAGCAGAAGTACAAATATAAAGGGGTCAGCAAGACTTCAACTGAGCAACTGACAAGAAAAAAAACTTCTTCCTAATATCAATACCCCAATCGTCTACGGGTGGACATCGATGGCTCTCAACATTTTGGTTTTACTAGCTTGTCTAGGATTGACAAGTCCCGTCTTGTCACAAAGCGTGGACGGCTCGAAATATAACAATCCAACTGCCGGACCACCTGCTAGCTACTTCGCTGCCGCTACGACTGTCCCAGTCGCTGCACTGCAAAGTGCGGCTGCGAAGGCTAGTGAAGCGGCAAAGGATGCCACTTATCCCATTAATGCGGACAACGGCGCTAAGAAAGTCACCATTCATAAGGACTGGACAGGTTTTAGCACAGTAAGTAGCCTGTGTTTTACAAATTCCATGCCGCTAATCAATGCTTTTGATCACAGGGCGCAGCTTTTGTGTGGGTCGCCGATATGGATGTGGATTGCGATGGCCTCGACTACAAGTGCAAGGTAAAGTTTACTTTCTTTCAGCCAGTATTACCATGCCGTGTGATGAATATTGCTGATTAAATGGCATAGGGAAACCCAGATGGGCAGTCCGAGACTAACTTCGGCGCCCTCGCGGCTTACGAAGTTCCGTTTATTGTGATTCCTGATACATTTGGAACTACTTATAGAAGTGATCTATCCGGCAATAATGTTGCTGCCGTAATCTGGTTTGTAGTAAAGTCCCCGTCCTCTAGGAGATTGATTCTAAGTGTTCGATAGTGACAACAAGATGTTTTATGGCATTTATGGGGACTCCGATGGTGATGACCCGGAAGTCATTGGGGAAGCATCGTGGCTAATGGCACGAACTTGCTTCCCAGGTGAGAATCTTAACGGGAACAGCGGTCATGGGAATGCCGATGTTACCTGTAAGTTCAGTTCAGCCAACGGTCTTTCTGAGAAGCGATGCTAACCCCGCAAGATATTCTCTTCACTGGAAATGATGCGGTTCTCCCTAGTAGCGCTCTCAATAAGAACTACATTACTAACTTTAGCACCTTACGCTCCATGGGAGACAACCTCATCACTGCGCTTGTGAAAAATTTGGATCTAGGCCCGGGTGATTCCAGCAGCACCACCAGCACCACCAGCACCACTACTACGACCTCAGCGGGAGCCGGGCCCACTGGCTCATGTTCATGGCCTGGCCACTGCGCAGGTAAAAACTGTTCTTTTCGATGGGCTTTCTCAACATTGCTGACCAAGTCCGTAGGCGCCTCTTGCTCTTCCTCTGATGACTGTTCAGGGGATCTGGCCTGCACGAACGGAAAATGTGCATCGGGGCCTAGTAACGGTTCTTGCTCCTGGACCGGTCACTGCGCGGGTAGGACATCAGTCACGTCGAAGTTTTTTCTCCAAAGACTAATATTTTACATCGTTAGGCGCAGCATGCTCTTCTAGTGACGACTGCTCGGACGACATGGTTTGTACTGGCGGGAAATGTGCGAGTCCTTAAGGTGTAGCTAGAAATTTCTGCATTGGGTAATCCCTATTCTGACTATTCGAAGCCAATGCCCACCAACGTACGAGTATACTACTAGCAATATTAGTAAAATTTTCCGGCTTCTCGGTCAATTTAAGTGGAGTCACGTCAGTTGAGCCAAAGCTCTAACCTTGTATCAATTAGGTACAGTGGCGTTGCAAAAGTTTCAACCCTCCTATTGCCCACCATTATCGACCGCCTTCTAATGGAAGACTAGTAGCTATCTAAGATGGAATGAATTGGCCAATCTATTCCATCTTGGGTAGCTACTTGTTCGCGATTAGAAGGCGGAGACAAGAGCAAGCCAACCAGGGGTTTCAAACTTTTGCACCACTGTAGTAGGCCCCTGTATAGTGCTGCATGGGGTAATAGTAAGATTCCCAATCGGCAGGAGCGCAATTACGCTAAATGCCGAGCAAAACATGGTAAAACAATCGGATTGACACCGGCAGTTTCAATCATGTGAGCGCCACAGTTTGGGGGCGGCTCTAGATCTCGTCTAACTGAAATATGCATCGTGATGCCGTCCCTTCTCGGCAGAAATCACTTCCCGCTGACACGACTCCACAATCCTCCTGCGTCAAGGGAGTGCCCAGCAGCTCTAGCTAAAATAGTTCCAGAATCTCGGTAGGCTGGCGAACCACGTTTCTCTGACTGGGGAAAAATCCCCCCCGATGTTCTTAGCCGCCGCGAATCTATGCCTTTCCCGGGATGGTGGAACCTGTAGTGTGTGGAGCTTGCCCTGAATCCCTCCATTCATCGCCCTCGTTAACCTAATCGATCTCAGTTCAAATGAAACGGCCCCCCTTAACCCCACTCAGTGGTTCAAGCGGCTCATTGTCTGCGACCTCGGCAACCCCGGCCCCTGCCGTTCATCGTGAAATCTCAATGGATCGCCACGATGTCCTGGGAATGCGAAAAATCTTGCTTTCCCAAACTCTTCATCCCGAGTATGCATTACTTCGAGCCTATGGGATATCCTATGGTTCCAAGATCCAGCGATTGACGAACCTGAAAGCACTACGCTGTCAAGCGAAACCCAGAACACGGACAGAATGACCAAAGAAATGCCCCTGGTGGGCCATAGCATGGCGATATTTGCCGCTTCCGCAGTGATGCTGGCGGTCTCTGTCATAGCGGTCGCCATGAGATGCCTTGTTCGGTCTTATGTGGTTCGGGCGTTTGGATGGGATGACGGTCTTATGGTGGTTGCATTGGTAATTAGCTCTGATTTGATCGTGCTTGTGTAACCAACTAACAAGTCCACAGGGTCTATTTATCACGTTGACCGTATCCTGTATGATCGGAGCAGATAATGGAATTGGCCATAAAAATGAGGATTTTAAGAGCATGGTGACACTAAAAAAAGCGCTATTGGTAGGCGGGCCCTATTCCTGAAAATCATTCTTCGCAAGTATGCATCATAGCTCTGACTTCAATTATCAGTTTTGGTGGCTTAATCAAATGTTTTATCTATGGGCAACTTCTCTGGCCAAGATTTCTATCGGCGTTGCGCTGCTTCGCCTGGCCGTTAAGAAAACTCACCGGATCTTTGTCTGGGTAATGATATCCACTGTTATTGCCATCGGTCTCATGTTTTGGCTTGTGCTACTTTTCGACTGCAAACCGATTTCCTACTTTTGGAATCAAGTGGATCTGACACATTCTGGGACTTGTACATCGATCAACACTCTACTCGCCATTGCATACTTTTACAGCTCTGTCACGATAGTGTGCGATCTGGCCCTTGGTATACTACCGGTCTTTCTAGTTTGGAACCTCCAAATGAATCATAGAACAAAGATTGCGGTTGGAGGTATTCTAAGTCTGGGAGCTGTGTGAGTGACCTATGTCGAAAACATAGAATGGGCCCTTACTAACTTATTCATCCAGTGCCAGCGTGGCAGTTATTATTAGACTTCCCTTCCTACATCACTATGCTGACACCGATTTCCTCTGTAAGTCACACGAGCAGACACGGTGATCACCGACATACGCTAATTAAGGTTTCACAACAGACTCCACCTATCAAATTGCTGTTTGGTCAGTGATTGAAACGGGACTTGGAATTACTGCTGGGAGCTTGATGACTTTACGACCACTCTTCCGCTGGCTCTTAGACAGCAGCTTGTCTTATGGACGAAATGCGCACAGTGGCCGGACAAGCTCTCGAAAATACACCCTCTCAAAACCGCACAGCCATGAACTGAATTCCCTCAGCAACCCCAGCTATTGGAGACCAGATATTGACGCCGGTAAAGGTATTGTGAATACTGTTTCATCGCCAAGGTCGAACGCCTTCGACGACGACAACAGCAGTCAGGAGGCCCTTTATGTTGACCCGAGTCCGATCATCAATCCAAACCGGGTCACCGTCCAACAAACCTTTGATCAAGTCGTTTCTGAGCGAAAAATATAATTTAGAACTATGCAATAATCAAGAAGCTCGCAACATTCAGGGTTCTCTTTTAGCGACGTGTCATTCAAGTGACAAATCTGGAAATGTGTTCTGGGTTCGACAGAAGAGATTACCCGTTCTTCCCATGGGAGGATGGCGTAGCCGATGCCACCATTGTCTTAAGGATGTAGGAATCTATCCAGTACATGATTCGGTCTCTGACAGGATTGAGAGTGTCTTTCCACGCGATCGGCTATTTCTGCATCATCCCGTCCGCGGCGTGAAGGTGTTCGTGTCCGTGGAGCACAGACGCTGGGGCCAGACACTTGGGCCATTTTTGACCAGTGAGCAGCTCAAGCCGAGCTGACGCTACGAGGCGTGACCGCTCGCCTCAGCAGCTGAAGAAAAAGTAAAATTGCGGGGTAGCTGAGCCCCCTAAAATCGAATCAGCGCTGCTGGATAGCCTATCGCCGCGCTAGGATTTGCCCGAGTTTGGGGCGGGGCCTGAATCGCTTCATGCACACGGTATTCAAAGAGGATGATTCAAAGGGAAACGATTACTTGCATGAGTATGAGGGCTCTGAAGTCCTCGTATAGCTGCATTTGTATAAATAGAGCAATTTCTATCTCAAGTCACCCCTTTTTCTCAATAGCAGTTTCTCATCTTGTTTCCTTTTTTCTGGGGTTTTATTCTCCATTAATCATATCTCAAATGAATTCAACTTCCTGTGAGCTCCTCGGGGAGGACTACATTCTCCGACAAAGAAAGGATACCAAGCTTCCTCCAATTCGGAAGCGTATCATCATCTGCTGCGATGGTACATGGCAATCGGCGGTCTCTGGGAAGAAAAGTGTCCCTTCCAACGTCACCAGACTTTGTCGCTCTCTGAATAGCATCGGCACCGACGAGAATGGCGACAAATGGCAACAGATTGTGTGGTATGACTCGGGTGTTGGAACTACTGCACTCCCCATGGGAGACGCTATCGAAGGTGCTATTGGTAAAGGTCTAGAAGGAAATGTCATCGAGGCATATAACTTCTGTGTCCTGAACTATAACCCTGGTGATAAAATCATGTGCTTTGGCTTTTCCCGCGGTGCTTATACCGCCCGGACAATTGCTGGTTTAATTTCAGATATTGGAATTTGCCACAAGCGTGACTTGAATAAGTTTCCGGATCTTTGGGCTGTTTACAAAAACATCAAGCCTGGAAAGCGATTCCATCGCAGCGACGAATGGTTTGATTGGAGGTGGGGGAAAGCGGACGAACACCAAGGGGCGAAAGGAGAGTTTGTTTACCAAAAGCCTCCGCAAGGTGATTGGGCCCAGGAGGGCTCCAGAGAAGTGGAGGTGGTCGGTGTCTACGACACTGTTGGGTCTTTGGGGATGCCGGAAGTCCTGGGCATCAAACTTCCCTCGAATGATGGCTGGCATAACGTTGGACTTTCACCTAGTATGAATCCCCATTCTGAATATCAGATTATGTGCTGATATTATAATTCAGATATCAAAAATGCGTTCCAAGCATTAGCACTGGATGAACATCGCAATGCCTTTTCCCCGGCAGTTTGGTATTTGTCTAATAAAACCGCAACACTGGAGGAAGTTAAGGCCAGAAAACAAGAGGAGACCCTAGCCGAGAAGAAATACTGGAGGCTTTTAAAACAAGCTAAAGACCTCAAGGCCTGTGGAAAGGCCACCGATCAGGATGTGAACGACGCTGCACACGAAGTTAATCAAGCTGCCAGGGCCTGGAATAAGGCCTCTCGCAGGCGAGTGAAATTCCAAAACCGAGTTGAGTTACACCCAACCCTTAAGCAGGTTTGGTTCCCTGGCTATCACATCAATGTTGGTGGGGGCTCTAGCGAAACTCTTGCCAACAAGGGTGATATGGAAGAAATGTCCAATATTGTCTTCTCTTGGATGTTGGACCAGGTTGACGAGTTTCTTTCTGTCGATGAGAGCTTCATTATCGATGAGCAGAACCAACGAGAGGAGAAATATGTCCAATTGAACCAAATATTGGATGAATATGATGCCAGAATAACGGTCCAAAAGACAGAGTCCTGGGGAAATTGGGCATGGCGCCATGCCAAGTCAACAGTTTCTGCTATCACCCACCCTCTCACACCCACCAACGAACCGGCTTACAAGAAACGTCGCGTTTATGGCTGGGGGGTGGGAGAGATGGAAGACAGCTTTACCCCTATGTACTGGGCAAATGGAAGCAAGAAGCGTACGCCGGGCGCGTATGATATCGCAGAAGATGGCAAGCCTCTAGGAGACACATTCGAGTTCATTCATCCGGTTGTCAACTTCCGAGTCGAACAATTCAGAAAGATGAACCAAGAGGACGGCAAACACCCCATCTACAAACCAATCGACTTAAGTCCGAGCATGAGATATTCTCGTCGGGAAATGGTCGACGCTCGAGGGAATCCATTCTTCGAATATGACATCGGTTCCTCCAAGCGACCCCTTCCTGAGTGGAAACTGGGCGGACTCGATTCCTATGAGCGACTTGCCATAGCTGGAGATAAAGCCTATGATTATGTTGATGACCTAGATGATCGGCTGAAAACAGGTGTGCGGACGGTTCGCCGGCCTCTGGGACCTCGTGCGAAAAAGGAGCCAGTTGAGCAGCCATTAGGCGAGACCTTCACCGACGGGGGGGCTCAAGCCAATGATTGAGACTGAGCCCTGGGGGGAAAACTACGATTAGTCCAATCAACAATCCTGGAGCAAGCTATAGTCATACCACAAGCTTCGATTGTGATCTTCAGCAGGGGTTTTCCCAGTCGCACACCATCGAGTCCAAGACCTTTGTGACAAAGGTATCCGATGTAACGATCTCCAGTCAAGAGGTTTTTTAGTCTAAAGAATCGGACAGATTGTTGTTCCATATTTGATAATGCGAATCTTGTTTCTCCCACGTGCTCAAAAAGAAAGTCGGCTTCGCGTAATTTAGAGCAGGTCATAGTCACCGTAGATGGATCAGAAATACTGAGATGATATTTTATCGTAGAAAGTTTCATTCATTCTTTCAAGAAAGATTCGTCCGCATAGTTGCGATCGACTGCGGTGTAAGAAATAGCGTTCTGTACCTAATCACTAGCTTGATCTGTAGCGCCACTGATCTCTAACTTGAACGCCTCTGGGCTGATCGGCAATTGCATTTGAGTCAGGTCTAGCCCAACCAGGCTGACACCTAAGCATCTATCTCAAAACTGGCCTGAGAATATAACGGGGTGGATTTCTCCCGCCCAACAAGACGTTGATTGAGCCAAGATGAAGAACAATGAAGATGTTTCAATTTTACGAGGCGCTTGAGAATGACGTACCAGGATGTCTCAATATGGCCCCGAAATGAGGATCTAGCTGACGCAAGTGACTCTTTTCACCCGACAATCAGAAACTGTTTCTTTAATTAGAGGATCTGATCTGTCAATCTTGGCTGGAGACGATGGCGATGACGGTGAATAAATCGAGAGGCTGGGGAGGACCCACTTCTGCCCGACGTGTACCCTGCCACCGGTTTCTGTTTTCTTGTGTGCCAAACCGGTCTCATTGTCGGAAGAACTGACCCAATTTTTGAATGTATAGTCGAGATCGGGCCCGATTGTACGAAAGCCTGGTCGAGGTGACTTCTATTCTGCTATCTTTCTACCACATCAACCCTTTGAGTAGTCTTTATACATCGACCCCACACAACGTGGCGCATTCTCCACCTTATACAGTGGATGGACCAATGAGAACCCTGGAGATCCACGGATCTGCAAATCAGGAAGCTGCGAAATAGAGGAGGCTGGATTGCACCTTCCCAAGAAAAAGAGAAAGAGAGACGAGATCGCGCCTGCCTTGTTGCCATGTTGACTTGATCTTCTCTTCCCCTTTCCCTCTCATTTCCTCTCATTTTCTTCTTCTTCTCCCTCTCATCTCCTTTTCTCTTCTTCTTCCACTTCATCCACATTTTTTCTTCGCTGTTCTCCCATTACATTGCTCACATTTTCATCTGCGTATCGGTACAAACTCATCATACGATATTGCCCACCATGAAGCTCCATCTTAGTGCGGCTCTTACGCTTCTCTCCTCTGCTGCCTTGGTTGCAGCTCAGACTTACACCAACTGCAACCCCCTCCAGAATTGTAAGTTGGAAATTTCCGCCGTGATTGACCCGACCCATTCGCTAACAAAAGACAGCTTGCCCTGCGGACCCCGCACTTGGAAAGGCGGACCAGAAGTTCGACTTCACCTCCGGATCTTCATCGGAATTCACTGCCTCCGGCAGTGTCACCTACGATGACACCAATGGGGCGACCTTCACCGTGGCCAACCAAGGCGATGGGCCACTGATCCAGTCAAATTGGTACATCATGTTTGGACGTGTGGAATACACAATCAAGGCCGCACCTGGAACTGGAATTGTCAGCAGTGCTGTTTTGCAATCCGATGACTTGGACGAAATCGACTGGGAGTGGCTCGGTGGCAACAATGCTCAAGTACAGAGCAACTATTTTGGCAAGGGTGATACCAGCAGCTACAATCGCGGTGCTTACCACGAAAACTCCGGCAACCATGACGACTTCCACACTTACTCAATCGACTGGTCGAGTACTCAAATTATTTGGGCCATCGACGGCAAGACTGTGCGCGTTTTGACTCCTGACACTGCCGACGCCAACCAGTACCCTCAGACACCGATGATGGTCAAGGTCGGAGTTTGGGCCGGCGGTGACCCAAACAACTCCCAGGGAACTATCGGTTCGTGAATCTTTTCGATCAACCGCAATGGAATTGGGATGCTAACATGGATTGTAGATTGGGCTGGCGGTGAGACCGACTACAGCAAGGGACCGTACAGCATGTACATGAAGTCCATGACTGTGACCGACTACTCGACTGGAAATTCGTATAGCTATGGTGACAAGACCGGCGACTGGTCTTCTATTACTGCAGACGGCGGTAAGGTGAACGGCAACAGTGCCGATGAGCCCACAGCGACCGAGTCTGCCCCTGCAATCACGGCTACTGTCGACAGCGTTCCCGTTCCCTGGAGTGGAACTCACAAGGAAACCTCCAGCTGGGTTACCCCCAACGTTTGGCCCTGGGTTGCAACAGGCGCACCATCTTCAACCTCCGCCGACCATTCCAGCAAATGGGAATCCCGTTCCAACCGTATCCAGCCGCCCAGCGGGGGATCAGTCAGTGAGCACTCCCCCGCACCCACAAATTCTCCCCTGGACTCGATCACTAAGACCGGATCCTCTTTTTCACAGTCTACCTTCCTATCTACGTCAGTTTCATTAGCTTCTTCGTCGGATGTCTTTTCCCCTTCTGGGCTTAAGAGCTCGACGATGAGTGTGACGCGGCACAAGACCACGACAACCAAAAAGCACTGGACGAGACCTACAGATACCGAAGAAGACACTAATGAGAGCGAGGCAACCGCAACGTCAAGCTCCTCTCAAGACGCTCCTTCGGTCAATGCGGCCACCAGTCGGCACCAGTCCCCGGCGAGCCTTTCTATCCTGTTGGCAATCTTGGGTGGTGTTATTTTTGGTGGCATCGTGGTGCTGCTCTAAAGTTCTTTTATGATGATGAATTTCATCTGTATTATTATCACGATTCCATGCAAAACATACGGCGTTGATGACACTTTACCGACATTCGGCCTGGCATGGCTACTGCATATTGGCGCTTATGACTATTGGAACCTTTCTTGTTGATGTTTTTATTCTTATGTTTATAGATGGTTACGAATCCCAAAATCCGATGCAGATGCATCCGAGTCTTTTTATATCACCCAAGCCAAATCCACTTATTCACAGCGTAATGCCTATAGTTTTAAATCTCTCTGTAGAAGCTTTTGTCACTCGAAACAAAAATCATTGCTGTCATGTGCTCAAAAAGCCCTTCTGCAGCGGCGTGCCTGTTCTCGAGACATGCGGCCCTGATAGAAAGTCAGCGTGACATGCAATACATGCGAGCATGAGAAATGCAGTAAAACTTGTTTATATTATTCCAGTCATTACATCGAGCGCAAAATCTCCTCTTGGATTTACCTAGGATATCCGGCATTGGCTCGGCGACGGCTCCCATTCCGTCATCATGGTGGATGCGGGTGCGGTCTCAGTCCGAATCTTTGTGGCTCAATAAATGTCATTGTGGTAACCTAGTTATGTGGTTTGTTTCATTTTATTTTTATCTTTGGATCATTCTGGGAATAATGTTGTGCGTGCAATCATTGCTATGACACGATCTAGCGCTCTCCTTTCTCTCGCTTTGGGGCTCGTTTCTGCACATGACGAGCCTTGACGTTGACACGTTCAAACAGACATTTTTAGACTGGCTTCTTTTATACTATCAGACAGGGCTCGAGAGTACCACTGTCCTTTGTTTCATAAATCCAAATATCCGATTGAGTCCCATCCACGGGGTGTTGATCGGGCTATCTAGTCCGGTGTATAAGAAAACATCATAAACCCAGCCGCCAAACGTGCATCCCAAGAACGGAGCAATAATAGGAACCTATTGAACTTGTAATTATTACAGGAAGCGGCAGAAGTAAGGCGTCATCTCAGACAAGGGTAGTAGGAATGGTAACATACCCAGAAATAAGAATTACCAGCAGCCCATACTTCATGCCCATAGCCCAGCATGTAGGAGGTAAGCCTAGGCCCAAAGTCCCGGGCAAGGTTTATAGCGTATCCTGTTTCCCAGCCAAAACAAGCGCCGATTCCGAAAATAACAAAGAAGAGCGCGAGGGGGGGTTAGTGGTCCCGCCCCCATATTCCCGTCATCTTTGAGTGCAAAGATCATGAACATCAAGATAGCGCTAGCAATAAACTCGGAGAAGAATTGCCCAGTTTTGGTCATGAAATCGGCAGGGTAAGTGCAGAAGATCCCCGCTGTTGCTGTGTCTGAGTACCCCGGCACGGTACGAATATTGGGCCCTCCCTCGAAGACATCGATGGCCGATTTATAGTTGCCGTAAACAATTGCTGCACCACACATAGCGCCAAGTAATTGAGATATAGCATAAACAGGAAGTTTGCGCCATGGAAATTTACGAAAGACGCAGTTGGCGAACGTGACGGCTGGGTTGATATGGGCTCCTGAGGCTCCGCTAACGTATACTCCAAGCATGACACCTAGACTGAGGGCCCATTGTCAGGTGGTGAGAATCTTGGAGAAATTTGTGATAAAAACATACCCCCATCCCCAAGATATTGATTGATAGTCTCCCTTTTGGCCATGACTGAGGAGGACTTGCGCAACGACGCCGTCACCGAACAGAATCAAGATCATAGTGCCAAAGAACTCGGAGAATGCATCACGACCGTAGGCCCTGAATTTGTACCATATAGAAGGCGGTTTGACTGCTGAGCTCCCGATCTCCATAGCGAGGTCATGGATAGATGGTTCGTTTTTACTTCTCAAGGACAGAGAAGTAGACCCGCTATCCTGGCTCGCAGTAATACCAACCTCTTTGTGCGTAGTAGTCGGCATGGAATCAATGGTGACTCTATTCCAAGAGCCCATGGAGATGAACAACTTAAAGAACAGAAAATGTGAGTCTTGTTTGATGAATATAGACAGGCCCTCGGCGAGTAGTGGCGTGGTGATCCAGCGATATATCAGCGAATGCTGACCAGGCATAATCGTGTAACCTCTGCGACTAACTATTGACCGGATCCCTCGTAATTCGGGTCTATTGTATGACGCAGGGCCCTCGGCAGAAAGGTGTGTATCTTGCCTACTTTCAAGGCCGCGTGAGTCGTGCAGGGGGAATGGAGTAAGGGAATTGGTCCGGGCCACCGATCTGCCTGGCGCAGGAGGAAAATGGGACCGACTCGGGATGACCGTGAATATAGTGATTCTCACGCCAGCCACAACGCACACCGGATCATCTACTGCTACTTTCGTTTCCCCAGACCGACTCTTTGACAGAACAAAATCGTGATAGACCTGGACCTCGTGCCCAAGACTAAACCGTCAGGGTCGCGGGAGCCCCGTTTGTAGAAACAGCAGCCGTTTGGTTTTGGGTAGCCGGAATCCACCGGCCCATTTCAGATTCCTGCTGGTTCAATCCCAAGAACGGTGTACATTATTATGTTCTTATTGGTCTCATTTGGCAGAGAGAAAGACAATCTTGGTTTTTTGCATGGCCACTTTAGGGTGACATCGCTAGAAGGAGGGTGTTATCACCCGTCAAGAGTGCGAGGTACCTGGTAAACATCTCCTTTCCTCTTAAATTTTAATCTCTTTTTTGGGTTATATTCCTTGGAAAAGGGACATAACTTGTGTGTGTGTGTGTGTGTGTGTGTGTGTGTGTGTGTGTGTGTGTGTGTGTGTGTGTGTGTGTGTGTGTGTGTGTGTGTGTGTGTGTATGTGCGTGTGTCGTGTGTGTTGGAGGTTAGACTCACGGAGAATCTTCCATTGCTTCTGTTACTCACGCTCACCAAATTTGGAAAACGAAGTCCACGCGGGCCCAATTGTAATTTCTAGAAGGTGGAGTTGTCCTACCGTCAGGAAGCTTTCTCAATGGTGAGAGTTGGAAAGGAGACGGAGGGAGTTGACAAGTCCGATAGCGGAAGCCTGCTGGTCTCAATCTGGCGGCTGTTCGCTTGATGCTTCATAGTCTGCTCTTCTGTCGATCTGTCAATCTGTCGGTCTGGCGGTCTTTCCATAGCACGCTTTGGCCTATTTCGTTTATCTGGATGACCGCCAGCTATGCATTGCGCTATGAATTATGTTGAACGTTGAGCGTCACATCTGGCACCATGAATATTTACGATTGAGAGATGATACCACCCCTGCGCAACGCCCGTGTGACATCTTAACCCATGCTCTGTGATATGTCGGTGCTGGGATGGACCAGGCTAGGAGCAAGGTTAGTAGTGAATGGTAGGAGAGAAGAACAAGGTGCTTGTCTTCCGCAAAGGAACGGTTATTCCCGCAAGATCAGCAGGATTGTAATTGGGATTCGAGCGTTGAAATTCGGGCTGTACAGGCGTTGATTACATCTTTGCGAGAGTAACTAGCAGAGTGCAATATAGCCATGGGAGGTGCAGTTTTCTCTCTCCCGCAGCATGAGATGTAGTGACTACTACTTTGTGCCGTGTGCCCCGTGACGCGACTTTGGGTTCTCCCCTTTCATTTCCCCGGATCGTCGCTGTCGCTCAGTGGGGTCGAGCCGATCAGTGGATCGTCAGCATGGCCTTTTTGAAGGCTTACAAAGTCTCTCTCGATCTCTACGGGGCAATAGCCAGAGGTCATGAGAATCCAACTGCAGACCCTCGAGGGTGCATTGCCTTGTGTCGTACTGGGATCCCTGAATCCCTGCCAGACACAAAAATACATTCTCACCCACACCCACTCAGACACACACACTAACGGGGCGCTCAAGCCGCAGTGAATGGCATAGTCGTCTTGGTTGTCGCCAGCGGATTATTCCCACCAATCTACAGGGTCAGAGACCAGTTGACCCCCACTAAGCAGCTCTGCTCCCCCGCGCGGGAGGATTTGTGTCACCGTGGTGAGGCAATGATTATTTAAGATGTCTGCTGGTCTTTTCCCTCTTGGATTTGAGGACGTTGTTGCGTAAGATCACTTTCGAGTAAACACATGGCTAACATGCAGGACTCGGAAAGCTTCGTCGGTTCGATCGACCAGGGCACAACCAGCACTCGATTCCTCATCTTCAATCGAGATGGAGAACCCGTTGCCTCCCATCAAGTCGAGTTTACTCAGATCTATCCTCATCCAGGGTAAGTACATGTGACCCCCAGGTGCTCCTGTATTTGCCTACATCTAGTGTTTCTCTACTGATATTGATGCTTCCCCCAGCTGGCATGAACACGACCCCTTCGAGCTCGTCTCCTCCGTCGAAGCTTGTATCGACCACGCAGTCCATGACTTCGAAGCACAAGGCTACTCACGATCCTCCATTCACTGCGTCGGAATCACAAATCAACGAGAAACGACCATCGTTTGGGACCACGAGACCGGCGAGCCTCTTCATAATGCGATTGTCTGGACAGACACTCGATCTCAGGCAATCGTGAACGAGCTGAAACAGAGACCCAACTCGTCCAAATTACAAGCCATCTGCGGTCTACCGCTCTCCACCTACTCTTCAGCCACGAAGCTGTTATGGATGTTAGCGCACGTTCCCCGGGTGAAAGAAGCCTTCGATCGAGGCACCCTTGCGTTTGGCACCGTCGATTCTTGGCTTGTCTACCGTTTGAACGGTGTCGGTGCCAATTATTTTGTCTCGGATTCGACAAACGCTTCCCGTACCATGTTCGTGAATCTTCACACTCTGCAGTATGATGATTTCCTGCTCGATTTCTTCGGCATCAAGGGCAAAATTCACCTTCCTACCATTGTTCCCTCATCTGACTCGTCTGCCTACGGCTGGTTGGCGTCCGGTGCTTTGGAGGGTGTTGCTATCATGGGATGTCTCGGTGATCAGTCCTCTGCGCTGGTTGGGCAGAAAGGGTTCTCTCCCGGTATGGCGAAGAACACCTATGGTACTGGCTGTTTCCTGCTTTACAACGTCGGCGATAAACCCGTCATCTCGACACATGGTTTGCTGGCGACTGTAGCGTACAACTTTGGAGGGAAAGCGGTTTATGCGTTAGAAGGAAGCATTGCAGTCGCCGGGTCTGGGGTGAAGTTCTTGCAAAACAATCTGACTTTCTTCCAGGATTCCAGGGAGGTCAATGACCTTGCACTGTCGGTTGAAAATAATGGCGGCTGTGTTTTCGTCACAGCTTTCAGTGGGCTTTTCGCCCCATATTGGATTGACGATGCGAAGGGAACAATCTGTAAATCTGGGCTCCCAACCACCACCTCCGTGTATCGCTGGTGTCTAACATGTACTCTTGTTCAGTCGGTATCACCCAGTACACACAAAAAGGCCACATTGCCCGCGCAACGCTTGAAGCCACCTGCTTCCAAACAAAGGCTATCCTTGACGCCATGGAAAAGGACAGTGGAAAGGCACTCTCGGAGCTCGCCGTCGATGGAGGAATGAGCAACTCCGATTTGACTATGCAGGTTTGCAGTTCACTACCTAAAACAGAGTCATATTGAGACTAACTCCTGAAATTAAAGACTCAAGCAGATCTAATCTCGATCCCTGTGTATCGTCCAAAAATGCGCGAAACCACCGCTCTAGGTGCCGCGATTGCAGCAGGTCTCGCTATTGGCGTGTGGCGTAATTTCGCCGAGCTACGAGATATCAACCGAGCAGGCGGCACGGTGTTCGAACCGCAAATCACGCGTGAGGAGGGCACAGCTAAATTTGCAGAATGGGAGAAGGCTGTCCAAATGAGCCGTGGCTGGATTGAGACGGAGAAGACAACAGAACCATCCAATGGCAACTCGTCAGAAGCAAAAGCCAACGGAACGCCAATTCCACTAGCGGAGAATTGCAATTTCTCATCGCCAAAATCACCTTCTACGCAGGATACATCTCTGCTGATCTCAGATATTGTTTCTGAGGCCTGCGCCAACACCACGATAAAGGTCCAGAAACAGAAAACCAAGGGGAACCTTGAATTCGTGCCTTCGAAGGCACCGATCATCAGTATATCAACTGACCTTGATGATGCGGATGAGGAAGATCTGTTTCTGGAGTTGAGAAAAGTGGAGATCTTGCAGAAGTTAAAGAGACTCCGGAAACCCAAGCTTGGATACTTCTAGTGAGATTTCCATCTTTATGCATGGGTTTCGTGATGATATTTCGCGTTTAGCTTACATACTACAGGAGTGCTAGTAGGCTTAGATAGTTGTGAGTTAGAGCTTCAAATATCTCCCTTCCTCTTTGGTCAAATTGGCGGGGTTAATTAAATCAACATTATCTTTCAATATTCACAGAGTGGTGATCATATACATTGCAGCAAGCAGCCTTTCCACAAAATTCCGACGGTATTGCGGTAAAAATATCCAAAGTAAAGTCCCTCAAGCTAAGCCATTATCAATTTATCAAGTTGCGACAATCAGACTGGAGGTGAAAGGTCAACCTATGCCTGCGAGGAACTGCGCGCAAATTCCTCCCCTTCCTTCACAAACACACAATTCAACTCCGAGCCGGGACTGAGCGTAATCTCGAATCGCAGAATGGGATCCTCAACCTTGTCCTTTCCACTAACCGGCAGCGCAACAATACGCTCATAAGCCTGCAAGATTCGAACAATAGTATACCCCATCTCGATAGTAGCAAACTGCTGCCCGATGCAGATGCGCGGACCGCCATTAAAAGGAACAAACTGCCACGGACGTGGCGACCAGCCCGAAACCCACCGTTCAGGAATCCACTTACCCGGATCAAAGTAATTCTTCGAGTCTGGGCCGTCATAGAGATCTGGATCGCGCTGCATCAACATGGTCGAGTATATCACGCGTGTGTTAGCGCGAACACCGACAGGATCTTGACCATCAGGACCACCACCGCGAGGAAGCGTTGTGTCGCGCAATGAGTAGCGCACATTGAATGGAACGACGGGATAAACGCGCATAGTCTCATTGATGACTGCGTTCAGGTATTTCATTTCCTTTAAATCTTGATAGGTGGGTTTCTGGCCCGCCTCACCAACGCCCAGACGAGAGCGAATTTCTTCGCGCAGCTTGGCGACGACTTCTGGGTTGCGGGAGAGTTCGGAGAAGCAGAAGGAGAGGGTTCCGGCCGTTGTGTCGCGGCCCGCAAGGAGGACGGCGACGAGTTGGTCGCGCAAGACTTGCTTGTCACGGGTGAATCGAGCTAGGGCATCAAGGAAAGTTTCGCGCGTGGAGAGCTTTTGCTCGAGTTCATCAGAGGAGAGTGCGAGAACGGTTTCGATGTATGGTTGGATGAACTCCTCCATGATTTTCAAGTTACGGCGAAATTCTGTGCGTGACATGAAGAAGCTGAAGACTCTATTTGTGTGAAAATTGAGGTTAGTAAATTGAGTTATCTTCCCTTTCTTTTGGTGTACTTTTCGATGACTGATGGATGTTTCAAACGTCGCACAGGACCGATATCACTTACCCGAATCGGAAAAGCTCGGCCTGGCGCTGTTGCACATATCTGAATGCTTCTGCAAACCGCGTGGCAGGATTCTCCAGGCTGTCTGTGCCTTGGCCGAGCAGGTAGTCTGTTGCAGCGTCGAGGGTATAACGGAAGAAGAGTGATCCAACATCGACCACTCGGCCTCCCCTGAGCGAAGTACTACCACCCAGGAGCGGGATGAGTTTCTGCACATGCTTCTCAAAGACTTCGGTGTCAACGATGCGGTCGCGGGAAAACATGGGGCGGATGAGCTTGCGGGAGTTGGACCAGAGTTCTCCATCTGTGGCGAAGATACTATCGCCAAGAAATTCCTTCCAGTCGCGGTGGAAGGGTTCGCCTTTGCCATAATCGGCGAATTGGCCGGTCAGAAGAGCTTTGATATTCTCTGGGTCCTTGGTCATGACTGCGCGAGTGGAGACGCCCGCATCAAGCTCGGCGGTCTTGCAGTTTCGCATACCCCCCGCGGCGGTGATTGAAGCATCCCAGAATTCGATATCCTTATGGACCAGATTGGCCTGTTGTCCCTTGTAAATGAAGTCGAGAGCTAGCGGGCGTGGTTAGCGATTCTGTATCAAATGTTGCTGATAAGTTGGACAGATGACGTACCATATGGCAGATGGAACGAGATCTTGGGAGCCCGAGCCCCAAGACGATAGATCTGAGCGGAGACCTGGAGTTTGCGGGCAATGAGGATAACAACAAAGAGTGAGAGGGTCCAGAGAAATGCCTGTCCGGGCATCTTGCCCGTCAAGAGGTCTTCAATCATGGTGATTGTGAGTTCTAGGTGCCCTTGTCGCCTAGGGCGTCCTGAAAGGGGCCGGCAGTCTGCTTAAAAGGCTTTTGTAAGACTCAAAGGACACATCCAACTATTGGTTTTTGCAACGTCTTCAAGTCCTTACGGCAATATGAGCGAGGGAGGGGTAGTCTAAGGTATTTAAAGCAAGCGAGTCGAAGTAAGGTTGGGTGGATTCGTGGACCCCGTTCCCCCGGAGAAAAACAACGCGGGGGCTCCACCGGATGTGCACTCGCCCTATGGCGGCAATGTGGTATCTCATACGCTCCCCACAAAGTTAAAGTCCAGTGGCTTCTTCGAGGTATCCTTGCGAGGTGCTTGCGAGCCCCGCCGGATGACTTCATCTACCACAGCGCGACATCCATTTGAGATATCCTGTGTCAGAGTCAGGCATCCCTCGATCTATTACTGGTCCCTATCTCAATTGCCGTCTTACTGTGGATCTCCCCCGGATTATCTCCTCTCTCCAACGGTCTCGCTAATGGTCCAACAATCCGGGAGAAATGTTGTCCATATCCGTGTCCGTGTCCCCGTGGAATTTGTGGAATACTATCTGTGTGAACGACCTCGGTTAGCCGGTTTCACATGGGGTGATTCCCGTGCGGAGATCAGCATCATTGCTTTTGGCCAAGCAGCACATAGTTTGTGCAGGTGCCTACGAGTGCATATTGACCACTCAGCATGCAGCCTATGTAGTGTGCATAAGCTACATTATATGTACATACCCTTGGGGCGGCTCCAGCGTGATCCCGCGGTCGCTTGAGTGGCTTGCAGCTACTGTGGGGACGTTTCTGAAAATCATCCACGCGGAAATGACCACGAGCACACCCTGGTACTAAATGCAGTTTCAAGCTCTTTGTGTGAAAAAGGGACTAACTACTACGAATAGTAGTACTCTAGGTATGCAAAGAATAAAATCCACTTGAAGTGTCCCGATAGTAGTACTAGTAGTATCTTTCATGATACTATTTTGAGATCCATATATTTGACTACTAGTAGATGCAACAAGTTCTATGCCACCTCCCCCGGGAATTTGACATACGGTCAAAATTTAACCTTGGAACCTTGAGCTCACTACTAGTACATTGAATACTAACTAATACTACTAGGTACTACTAGTAGCAGTTTTTCTGAATGACATCCGTCATAGTGCTAGTTTTTGATTTGATCGGGCGGATTCAACTTTCGATCTCACTAGGCCTAGTAGTAACTATCACCTACTACCGTTCTAGGGTAGTAATATACACTGGCTAAAAATATATAATGGTCTTCCATGGAGGTTTCAACCTCGGGATGCATTGGATGACTCAACCTGGGCAAGATCAAGAGAGGAAACAAGCAAAAATACCGTATGCTCCAAATTTATATTTCTTTGGGTCCCTTGTTCAACCCAGAAACCCCCCCCAAACAATGGAGTTGAAGTGTTTCAAGGCATACAATGACGGAACAAAGCCAAAGGAGCCGCTTCAAATTCCGCTTTGGGCGCTGTTATTGTTTGCACCCTTTGTACCTTAAGTTTGTACCGCCCACGTGACACAATCTGGCGCATTTCCAAATTCGTCCTCTTCCAACATCCAAGCTTTCATTGTCGCGTCAACCTCTTCACGAAGATCTGAATCGTACTTCGACCAGATCGCCACTCCGAATCCAATTCTCTTCAATATATTAAAGCGCACGAATCCTCCCTTTTCACAATCCTCCGGCCATTTCTCACACCAGCCCGGTCGAAGAACCGTTTCAGCTCGGTGGCGCAAAGTATCAACCGCCGTTGATAACTTCTTTCTCCGACCGATTCCTACCTACACACCTTCGCATTTTATCTTCGCCCAACATGGATGTCCTCCCGACCATCACTCAAGACTCGCCCCTCGCCGCGGCTGTTGCCAGCGTCATCCAGCCTAAGCTGGTCGAGATGGGTTGGAGTACAGATGACGGCCAAGAGTCTGCTTTGATTGAATATATCGTGCTCATGCTCATTAACGGCAAGTCACAAGAGCAACTCGCAAATGAGCTTTCAAACGACTTCTTGGGCCTGGACGAAGGCGACACACAAGCGCTCGAGTTTTCAAATTGGCTTTTCGGCCAGGTACAAATGCTGAACCAGCAGATTAATGGAGGCCCGGACGTGGGATCGAATGGTATCGCCGAGGGCCAACAAAGTGCTCCCGCAGGCCTGAACCCCGAGGCGCCTGGATTCCAGATGAATGGAGATGCCGAGATGGGTGATGTGGGCGATTCAGTGTAAGTACAAATTCTCAGACTCATCGTTTCTTTTTGCCTTATGACCACAATGCTGACTATTTCTAACAGACCAACCGGACCGAAAGCGATGCGTGGTGGACGAGGTGGTAGGGGGCGGATGCTGAACCAAATTAACCGCAATTTGGATCGAAACGACTCCGCGCTTCACCGCGTTCACGGAAACCAAGGGAATGGTCGCATCGGTGGTCACGGTCGAGGCCAAATGAAGGGCGCTAGAAATAATATGGGCCGTGGTGGTCGCCAAATGGGCGGTAATATGGGAATGCAAGGCAACATGATGACCCCCGAGAACCAGATGCAGCTCATGCAGATGCTGGAACAACAAGCCCAAATGATGTCCCAGCTCATGCCCGGCTTTGTTCCCCCCGCCGTCAACCCGGCTTTCCAGAACGGCCAGCAAAGTCGCTCGTTATTTGACCGTGTCCAGCGTGGTCAGCGTGGTCAACGTGGAGGTGGCAATTTCAACAAGCGCGGACAGAACCAGCACAACAAGGGTGGAGAGGCAACCGATGCCGATATGGATACTGCGATGGATGGCGCGCCAAGCGCCCAAGGCGAGGCCGAGGGCGTTTGCCGTTTTAACCTCCGATGCACACGATCCGACTGCCAGTTTGCTCACCAATCTCCCGCCGCTCCCGAGGGTACATCCGTCGATGTCTCTGACGTCTGTTCCTTTGGAGGTGCCTGCAAGAACCGAAAATGCACTGGCCGTCATCCCTCACCAGCCGTACGATCTGTCCACCAGGCTGAGGAGATGTGCAGATTCTTCCCTCACTGCACAAACCCGAACTGCCACTTCAAGCACCCCAGCATGCCGCTCTGCAAAAACGGCGCCGACTGCAAGACCGAAGGCTGCAAGTTCACCCACCTGGACACGGCCTGCAAATTTAACCCGTGTATGAACCGCACATGTCCGTATAAGCACGGCGAAGGCCAGCGCGGCAACCTTGGTGACAAGGTTTGGACGCCGAATTCCGGGAACCACGTTAGCGATCGCAAATTCGTCGCCAACGAAGATGGCCCAGAAGAACTCATTAAGCCCGACGGCGATGGCTCCCAGAACCCGGAGCTGACCGCGTGACTACGCCTCAATTGATATCCTTTGCTCACGATGCCTGCGCGGAAAAATCTTCTTTGTGTACAATCTGAAATTGATGGATGGATGGATGGAGAGGGCGTTCATACCTTGATGATGCATTTGCTTGCCCCGACTTTACCTGTACATAGATATCCCTTTGATCTGCTTGGAAAATAAGAATCATCCACAAGCCCTGCTTGTTCTTATAGATTCGACTGAATCTTTCCCTGACGTAGGATGACTTCCAAGGTGCTCAATATAGCCAAGGTCCTCAACCCCCCCTAAGTACTAACTAGTAAGTGTCTGTACAAACCCTCACTACTTTATTGGGCGATTTAGCACACACCCCTGGTCTACTTTGAGTAGTAGTTGAATTATACATGACACTTATGTAGCGATAATCATATAGAACGTTCGATGACCCCGAAAGCATCTCCATAGTAGTATCTCATTAATGAAAGCTAAGGATCAGTCGGTAGCTCAATTATCTCCAGAATTGTCCTCGGCCCTCCATCCGTTGAAGGCACTGATGTCTTCAGCGACCCATCTCTCAATGGAAGGATGGAGGTGGGCATCACATGTGTATTCTCCGAGACGAACCAATGTTTCAAGGCAGCCTCTCTAAGACAAACTGCAAGTCCAAACCCGAGATACTCTATAGCCGTAAATGCATTCTGGCACCACATGAATTTCTCTCGCCATCTGGTATTGCTGTAGACCAGTGAAGCCTGAGCTATGGAGAACATCACGCCCTGGGCGCCCCATATTTGCTCAGTATTCGTCAGACAATACGGGATGCCTCGACAGGCTTCGTCTGCATAGTACCAGGAAAGCATGTAGTCCTGGTCAGTGTTTGGATCCATAGTCCTAGCGCATCCAGCGTGCGCCATGGTGTGTATCTTGGCCTGGTAGATCATTGGGTACACGAGGCATAATGCCGTCCAGTAGAGAACATGAAGCCTAGCACTTTTGAGATCAGGAAAACGATATGCGGCACCGAAAACTTCATCTGTTGCGGGCAAATGTGCACAGGTTGATTTGAAGTTTGGGTAAGAAGTGGGCTCCGTGCCAAGTGATGGCTTTATGCTGGCGAACCAGGCGGATATATTATCTTTGTGGGAAATGCAATCTCTGAGGAGCTTCTCGCAATACTCAGGACTACTGAGAGTGTTCAGCTGCTTAAAGCCAGCGAGGATGGGCTTGAATGCTGCGTATATCTCGAAGGGCCCGGCAATGGGCTTGCCGGCGGTCTCTGAGGACTTCAATGGGTCCGTCTGCATCATGATGTCTTTAATTAGAAGAGTGTGAAGGCTAAAGCTGGAATACTCGACATACCACTCCCAATACTTTTTGATGCTGGTATATTGATCCGACCAGAGGGTTGCTTGGGGCATCACGATGGCATTTTCTCAAAAAAGCATTCGTTCCCTCGGAATGGGCAATCCAGGCCTCAACACCAAGGGGAGAAAATAAAGGCTGCATACAGAAGAAAGGCTGTTAGATTAGATATTGATACGTACCGGTTAGGGAAAAGCTCACCTCGAGTCTCTGGAAAATGACTGTTGCATAAAGGAGTTCTTCGTTGGGGGTATTTCGGTGTATCATGTTCGACATGTGTTTTATTGCAGCATTATAAAGGGAGGTACCATAATATAGGAGCTGTTGATCCTGCTTTATCTGGCCTAAAGCAACACAAGTCATTGCACACATTGATTTGTCCAATAACGATGCTGATGTGACGGTCCTGCTGGGGAGAGTAGCAAAGCCGGTGATCAGATGGTACCATACATCAGCGCCCACGAGTCCCACTGTATCGAGGGGGAAGTAGGCGCTTAGAAAAGAAGAAAAGATCTGGGAACGGGCCTCGGGGCGGGAATTAATCGGCGCGGGTAGAGGCACATTCTGGGCAATCTCCAGGGAAGACGACTGGGGTCCTGCTGCGGCCACCCCGATTTGAGATGCAGCTACTAGCCTTTTTGTGGATTTATAATGAACAAAAGTTCGATCCTTGTCATACCCTGGACAGGAGAGACCACGCTTGATGCACCGTGCACATTCGGGTCGCTGGAGATCGCACTGTGCCCTACATTAGCAATGCACCGTCGGCTTGAAATTCACGAGGGCGGATGCGATGTGATCTACCCACCTTGATTTTGCGGGTTTTACATGTTTGGCACCCTTTGGACTGGAACGGTACACCACCCATATCTGATCCAGAGCAAAGCCTCTAAGTGCTGATCCAGTATTCGAGAATAAGTGCGGATGGACTCGATATGTCGTGTGCAAGGCAGTCGGCCCAAACCTTTCCATCCCAAACCACCCTAACTGTCAGCCCCACACACCACCCGGCGATCTCCATCTTCCACTACATGGGACTTCGACAGGACCCAGGTGATAACTAATTAGCAAAACTCACCACCATGTACATAGCGATCCCCAAAGTAGTATTAAACGGATAGCTGATTACACTACTCTGTCGCTTCGGCCGCTTTCTACAGGGTAGAAGCTACCGCACACAGCTTTCGATAGCCATAATACTGTCAACATTAACGTAAATCCTGTCCAGATCTAACAATGGGCTCATATTTCCTTGATTATTATATCCAATAATTACGATCATGGATATATAGTTATATTGATGGCTACTGTGACCAACCTCTGTTTCTCTTATAGTTAGGCGGTCACGTTACCTTGGGATCACGATTCACGGAAACTGCCCGTCCCCCGAACTACCCCAGAATTCCGCTCGTCCTTGGACCTTTTGGGTCTCTTTTTTTTCGCCGAAATGCCCCTACCCTACACTTCGAATGGTATCCGAGCTAGAACGCGACCTCTTATCTCCGCAATCACCTCTCAGCGACGCGCCTACAATGTTGCCGTCGTCGGAGGTGGCATCACCGGCCTGACAGCCGCGTGGAAACTTATGCGGGACCCCAAATGCACCGGCATCACACTCTACGAAAAATCACACAGACTAGGCGGATGGATGGAATCGGAGGAAATTCCTGTTGGTGACGGCAAAGTGGTATTTGAGTATGGCCCACGCACATTGAAATGGACGACGGCAACAGGAGAGTGCATGATGGATATGGTTAGATACACCACGCACACGCATACCCTGGAAATACAAAGCCGAGGACTGACATTTTGTTATACAGGCTGACTCAATTGGACTGGGCGATCAAGTAATCTTCACACCAAAATCGGCATCGGCGGCAATGAATCGGTATATCTACTATCCCGATCGTCTCGTTCGTTTGCCTGGGCCCATCCCCGGTTTGAGCTACATGCAGAATTTGGCAAATTTTTTTTCGGTCATTCATTCAGGAGCCTTTACTCAGACCAATAATTCCGGCCGTTTTATTTGAACACACCAAGCCTGCTCGCATGCCCGACGAATGGCAGAAAGATGAATCCGTCTCACATTTTATTTCACGTCGTTTTAACTCCCAAGTTGCAGACAACATTGTCTCCGCAGTGATGCATGGCATTTATGCAGGAGATATTGATAAACTGAGCGCCCAAACTCTACTAGGTCCTATGCGCAACCTCGAAGGCAGCGGCATTATGTATAGTATGATCATGAGGGCATGGAATCGCACAAAAACCTTGCCGATGGATGATTCTTTGATTGCTGAGGAGACAAGGTTGAGCAATTCGGGGAATACGGTTGCCCGAAGGCTCCCAGGACTCTGCGGAATGGGCAGCTACGCGAGTACTTTTACTTTCAAAGGCGGGACAGCACAGCTCATCGATGGGCTTGCTTCCGCCTTAAGAAAATCGAACAAGGTCAATATCAAGACCCAGGCGGACATTCAAACGATCTCACATAAGCCGGGAAACTACAGTCCTATGGAGGTAAGTTGATTCTGCTTATTCGAAATCGCCGAGGAATCTCGCCCGGGCTCACATACATCTCAGATCTCTACTTCAGAAAGCCGGAAAGTCTACGACCATGTCATCGCTGCCATCCCCGCCCCTGCACTGACCAAAATCCTCGCCGCACCGCCTGATTCGACGAACCACCCTGAGATTACGGGGCGTTCTAGCCCAAAGCTGCCAAGTGATACGATCCAGAAACTCAAGTCATTCGATTATGCTACCACTGTGATGGTGGTCAATCTTTATTACTCCAACCCCAACCTTCTTTCCATCAATGGTTTCGGATACCTCATCCCGCGCTCCACCCCGGCTAGCGAGAACCCGGAGTGTGGACTGGGTGTTATATTCGCTACTGACTCCAGTTCCGGCGAGGAATTAGCGGAATGCGAAGAAATCGAAACCGGGTCATGGAAAATTAGAAGGCAACCCGTCTCACAGGACACCGCTAAAGGTACCAAACTGACCGTGATGATGGGTGGTCACTACTGGGACCATTTTAGACCCGGCGACTATCCAGACCATGAAACTGCCGTCAGCATGGCATGCAAAATGCTTGAGCGGCATCTTGGTGTCACGGAAAAGCCTACTATTGCGCGAAGCCGACTGCAACAGGATGCCATCCCTCAATATACCGTGGGTCACCTGGACCGCATGTATGAGTTGTCTAAGACGGTGAAGCGTGACTTTGATCAGAGACTTGTCCTTGCTGGAAATTGGTACAACGGAGTCGGTGTCGGGGACTGTATCAAACAGGGCATTATGGCTGCAACATATGGTGTCGGGTTTAAACTTCCACCTAAGGCCGAGCTGAGACGTGGAGATTCCTTCGCAGTCCATGATCATCATTTGTCATTTGACTACGAGAACTGGGACATGCAAGGTGGTATACCTACAGCGCCAGTCCGGATCGTGGACGTGGAACCTCAATAATTCAAGGGCTGTGGACCGGGACTGACGCCCCTGGGGACTTGAAACCTCAATCCGATGGTAGTTCACAAGCTATCAATATAAGATATAGATATACTATGTACGATAGATTCATGCAAGCAGTGACAATAGAGATGCATAGGGCGAAAGCCATAACAGTATACTGAAGTATATTCTTGGTAGACTATTGCTGTTCTGTTGCGCCGGGCTGGCAAAGTTGAACATACATGGGCGATTCGTTTCCGACAATGCCTCTCTAATTTTCAACCCGACTCGAGAGGAAGCATCGGTTGAATACAACACTCAGTTTCAGGGTGAATTTGACTTCGAGCGGTCGGAGTGTCGCATGTTACCCAGCTATGCCAGAGAGTATGTGAATAACTGCAGGTGTCGGTTGAGACTGGCCGATATTGAGTGCTGACTGTAATACATATGCCAAAAAAAGCACCTGCAGGTCTGCAGGGTGATTTAGACATGGATTTCAGTTGGTGGTAATAGCACGCTGCGTATCTGCCAGGGCCTAGGTCGCGTGTGACACTGATGGCGTCCCATTATGGGTAAAAATAGTGGTGCTGGAAGACACCACACAGAGAACTGTTTGATCAAGCATTCTCCTTGCCGGTATCGTCTTTCTTGTCGCCATTGGAATCGAACCCCAGGGCGTCGAGCTGTCGCACAAGCTCCTGGATCTTAATGACTTTCTCCAGCTGCTCGGGGAGCAGGGCTTCACCTTGGCTCTTCTTCTCCTTTAGGTCGCGGGCTTGACGGAGCTTCTTCTTCAAGTTGCGAGCTTTCTTTTCCTTATCGGCCTCAATGTCGACGGGGTCCTGAACAGGCTGTTCTTCCTTCTTTGGGGCGGGGACACGCCAGTTCTCGGACTCGGCGCCCTTTTTCTCGGTGGGACTGTTCGACTCCTCGTTCTCTTTGGTTTTACGCTTGGCTTCCCTGCGCTTGGCGTTCTTGTTGCTAGCAGCGGTCTGAGCGGTCTTGTCGTCCTCGCTGCTCACACTTTCGGCCCCCGGTACCCCACCTCTTCCACGAGTTTTCCATGCGGCGGCAGCACGATTCTTGTAGAGCTCCACATCCTCGGGGGGCTTATATCCCGGCTTTACTTTTATCTCACGGCGTTTTGAGCCGTCTGCTCGAAGCGAGGAAGGAATGTAGCGTTGGCCAGTTGTAGCGTCGGTGGTGATACCAGAGTTGGTAGACATGGTGCGAGGGCGAAGCGGTGGAGGGAAAGAGATGAGAGTGAGAGGGGGAGGGGGAGAGATCGGAAAAAAAAAGACGAAAATATGGTGGTAAATGATTGAATGCACCAACCTGAGTAGAGGCCTGTAAATTACCCCCGACAGAGCAATTGCCGAGAGTCCTGGAATGGAATTCGAGAATATCAAAAAAAACAAAGCAAGCACAACTGCGGCTTCGAGTGAACGGATGGCCGGAGGCACGCGGTGAATGGCCAATCAGCGAGCCGGGAATTCCCGCTGCTTTTCGTCCTCAGCGAATTCAGCCAACTTCAACCTCTTCAATCCCTCCGTTCGACTCCCCACCTCGTTGTCTGCACCACTCCTTCACAATGGCCGGCGTAAGTCTTTCTCGAGCCCTCGATTACAGTTTTGTCCTTGCGGTTTGAAGTTTCTGACCTAACTTGTTGTCGCGCGCATCACAGATCTCCAACATTATCTACCAGCATGTCTCCCACCCCCGACCCCCGACCCCATAGTCGCGGTCGCAGACGCAGTCGCAATCACCCTCGCCTTTCTCCTCTCTAACTGTCGTCTAGGTCCATCATTCGTAAGAATGCGGTCTTCCTGACCACCATCTTCGCTGGTGCCTTCGCCTTCGAGCTGTGCGTTACATCCAACCGACCCACCCCCCCTTCCATATTATACAACAACTTCTAACCAAACTTCTGCACAACAGCTCCTTCGACACCTTCTCCAACAAGGTTTGGGATTCCTGGAACGCCGGTGTATGTGTTTCCGCTCTTCTTTTCCCGAATACCTCGGTCGACCCGATATCCCGGATCGCCCGATTTCTGTACGAATATCTTGCTAACCCCATGTTCAGCGCCAATGGAAGGACATCAAGCCCCGTTACCTGGTCCAGGCCGAGGAGGAGGATGATGATTAAATCCGCCCACGATCAAATGAGGTTAATTCCTGCGGTCTATATAGGTAGACTGTTAGGGGGGGAAGAAGTGATGGAAAAGCGAATGGGGAATTCAATTGCCGCAGCCTTGTGATTTTATACTTATTCCAGCTGCGGGCTTGTACGCGATAGACGGAAATCTGTATTTGACTTGACTTATTTTCTGGAGTACCGTGCCCTTTTTGCCCCAGTTTCCAGTTTCGAAAGTGAAAAGTGGTGGCTGCATTGCATGTATTGTAGGCCCGTAGCGTGAGCGGCTGCGGTGACCGCGCTGTGGCGTTGGGGCAGCAGCGAGACCGCTCCGCCGATGTCATAGGTAAAAATGCCAGTGCTCCATCCTTCATATCCCTCCTTCTCTTCTCTGCCCTGAGAGCACCACTTTTTTCTCATCCCTCCCAACTCGATCTTTACCTATAACTTGTCGTCTCTATTATTTGACGAGGCGATTGCTTAGTGGCAAGGTTGATCGTGCTTCGCGACCTCATCGGCCCACATCTCGCCTGTATTTCCTCCTCCTTCCACCCCCCACTACGATCGTCCAGTCTCGCAGACTGTAGAGACAACCATTTGACCTCACCTGACACTGCGCTCATTCTTAGGACCTGTTTACTTATAACGGAGATTTTCTTTTCAACTGGTTCGAGTATCCTGGACGATTTCGATACGCTCGGTACTCCCGATTCAGACTACCTCCCGCCTCACGGGCCAACGGCTCTCGACCTTCACACCTGTGACAGACGAGCGGCAGGTCCTCTCGATTTCTGCTCGACTCTCTAAGCCATGCACATGCTTGCAGAGTGTGAGAGGATCCTCGGCGATGGCCTGTTACGACTGCCACAGCAGCACGGTTACCGATATGGTCCGCAGGCCGAGAGGGATTTGCTAGAGCTTCTTTTTCGGTCGCTCGTGGGACACAATGAAGAACTCATACACCACCTTTTTCCTGATGGTGCCCCAACAGGTTCCTGGAAACTGGCCGAATCTCAAGGTGCTCGCGAAGGAGCAGAGTATAGCGAGGCCGCGCGGGGCAAGCGATGCGGTCATATTTTCCGTGCTGGCGAGGCTACCTACCGTTGCTTGACCTGCGCCTCGGACGATACCTGCGTACTGTGTAGCCGATGCTTCGATTCGTCCGACCACACCGGTCATCAATATCAAATTTCCCTATCTTCGGGGAACTGCGGTTGCTGTGATTGCGGTGACGACGAGGCTTGGCGATTACCGCTCTGTTGCGCAATTCATACGGATAATGGCGACGACGAGGAGAAGGAGCGCAGAAAGATCGAGCTTCCATCCGAACTCCTGTCCTCGATTCGGTTGACTATATCCCGCGTGTTGGATTACTTCTGTGATGTCATTTCATGCTCCCCGGAGCAATTGCGTCTGCCGAAAACCGTGGAAGGAATCAAGGCAGATGAAGAAGCGTCGCGGTTGCGTCCGAACTGGTATGGTGCCGGTGACCTAGAAGAGGAAGAGCCTGAGTTTGCTCTATTACTATGGAACGATGAAAAACATACCATTCGTGATGTCTCCAACCAGGTCACGCGGGCATGCCGTGAACGCGAGAGCTTCGGTATCGCCCGCGCCCATGAGACGAATGACATTGGCCGTAGTGTCATCAAGTACTCGAAGGATCTGCAAAAGCTACTCGACGTGTCGCGCGTTATAGAACAGATAAAGGTTACGGTTACGGTGCGCTCTTCTCGAGACACATTCCGTGAACAAATGTGTGGAACTATAGTTGAATGGCTCGCCGATATTGCTGGCTGCAGCATTCTAGAGGACAACGAAATCTTCCGACAGGCTATTTGCGAAGAGCTCCTCACTCCATGGCGGAAGGGAAGTGGCGGTTATAATGAAGATATTGGCATGAAGGGTATCGATGACCATGAGATTGCGGAGCATGCTCGACGCCGCCCTGTCCTACTTTCATTGCCAAACCACGGACAAATCGTGGTGCAGGTTAATGAAGCTGTGGATGAAGGTATCGATGAAGATGAAGATGACGAGAATGGTCCGGACGAAGATGACGAGGACTATGTGGAAGCCCATGATGATGCAGATGACGAGGATGATGATATGGAGCTTACCCTCGCCCACCTTCAGGATCCTGGAGATGATGATGGAGATATGGATATGGACGGAACTGTCATTGACGAAGAAGAGCTGGCTCTCGCAGAGCGAATTCTGGCCGACCTAGCCCGTGGTGGACGAGCACCTCTTCGCGCGGCAACCCAAGAGCCGGAAGAGACACCGGAGCAGCAAAACCCCCCTGAAGAGGAACCAGGAGCTGATGCGGGGAGTCAACCGTCCAACCCCAACAGCTATGTCCCTATCCCGCGAACACCTTCACACGTGGTTAGGCCTAAACCCGGAGGGACAGAAAGCCACTGGCAAGTTCAGCCTCCAACACATGCTCCTGGGGAGAAGATTGCTCCTTATGAAGATTTGTGGCAACGCACCCGTCTGGATTGGCTCGTGCTTTATGATCTGAGGTTGTGGAAGAAAACTAGGACTGATCTTCGCGACCTCTACATCAGCACAGTTGTCAATGTGCCGCAGTTCAAGCGCATTATGGGTCTTCGCCTGTCTGCACTCTATACAGCGCTGGCTCAGCTTTATCTCATTGCAGACAGAGAGCCGGACCACTCCATTGTGAACCTTTCGCTACAACTTTTGACCACCCCGTCTATCACGGAGGAAATCGTCCTCCGCGGGAACTTCCTCACCAAAGTCATGTCTATTCTGTACACCTTCTTGACAACCAGACAGGTTGAAGAACCTCACGCTGTCAACCCCAATGCAACTTTGGCGTTTGATGCCGGCTCGGTCACAAACAGACGTCTCTATCATTTCTTCCTCGATCTCCGCTACCTCCTCCAGTCCGAATATGTACAGCATCGTGTTCGCACGGAGGAGCAATACCTCCCCCAATTCCTCGATCTCGTCAAACTTTCACAGGGTATTTGTCCCAATGTGCGTGCGGTGGGCGAACATGTGGAGTATGAAACCGATGCCTGGATCAGCGCCTCCATTCTCATGCGCGAAATCAACCGCCTCTGTCAACAGTTCTGCGAAGCTTTCCGGAGCCCTGAGATTGACAATGGAGAGAATTTGCTACGCGCAATTAAGACGACTACCGTCACTGCGGTCCTACACTCAGCTGGTGTTGAGCGCAAGCGCTTCGACCAAGCAGAAATCAAAGACGAGGTCCGATTCAAAACGTTGCAGCCATTTGACTTCGAGGTCGGCGTGTCCGGCCAAATTCCCTGCCACCGGGTCGTCGAATTTGTTGTCGAGAAGGGATCTATTAGTTTCCACCACGCAATTCACTACACCCTGTCGTGGCTGATTGAGTGCGGTCGGGGAATTAGCAGTGACGTGATGCGTCGCACTATCTTTGAAGCTGCAGAGACCGCCAGGGAACATCTTCATGCTGCAAAGATTGCCAACAATCAGCCCATCGACGATAGTCTCCTCGCTCTTGGACCGGAGGATCTTCTTTTGATCATGATTGACTACCCGCTCAGAGTGTGTGCTTGGCTTGCACAAATGAAGGCCGGTATGTGGGTTCGCAACGGTCTCAGCCTTCGACACCAGATGTCCCAGTATCGCGGTGTTTCATCTCGCAACTTCGCCTATTATCGGGACATATTCCTTCTCCAAACCGCGCTGGTCACCTGTGACCCCAGCAGAGTCCTTGCCTCCATCGCGCATCGATTCGGAATTGTTGACTGGATGTTCCGCAATTACGTTCCCCGACCTGGTTACGAGGATTCCCAGATTATTGACGTTGCCGAGGAGTTTGTTCATCTCCTGGTTATCCTCTTGACCGATCGAACTTCTGTCTCTGCAATTGATGACAACGTCCACATGACAAAGGAAACAATCAGTCGCGACATTGCCCACGTCTTGTGCTTCAAGCCTTTGTCGTTCTCCGATCTCTCTACTCGTCTGAACGATAAGTTACAAGACTCGGATATGTTCCAGGGTGTGCTAGAAGAAGTCACTCATTTCCACTTCCCCGAGGGAGTTAATGACTCTGGCAAGTTCGAACTGAAAAAGGAGTATTTGGATTTAGTAGACCCTTATAGTACCCACTTCTCAAAGAACCAGCGTGACGAAGCGGAAAATATTTATAAGGAGTGGATGGCTAAGAAGACTGGCAAGAATGCGTCCGACATTGTGTTTGAGCCGAAGCTTCGACCCATCAGCTCTGGTGTTTTCTCTGATCTTCCTCGATTCACCGGAACTATGTTGTTTGCGCAGATTGTGCACCAATGCCTAGAGTATGTGCTTGTGTCCCAACAAAGCACACCTTCCATCCCGCCGACACGCGTGGAAACCTTCCTCCAAGTTTTGTTGCATCTGATCCTTGCATCAGTCCTCGAGGATGACCCTCGGGATGGTGACATGGAGACCGAACAAGGTAAATCGTTCAACCTCCATGCTCTCACCAAGACTAGAGAGATTGCCGCTGGCCGTTTGACCATTGTGGGTCTTCTGGAGAAGATCTCTGTCACGGGCGAATTTGCTTCGTGTGGTCCCAAGATCCGTCATATCCTCAAGCGACTGTGGCAAAAGCAACCACGAACCTATGCGGCTGCAACGGCCTCCCTCAAATTCCCCTTTGATCGCATAGATACAAATTCCCCAGCCATCGACGTCGACAATGAAAAGGAAGCTAAGAGGAGGCATGCTGCTGAGAGAAATGCAAAGGTTATGGCCCAGTTCCAACAGCAACAGCAAAGTTTCTTGGAGAAGCAAGGCGATATCGATTGGGGCGAAGAGGACTTCAGCGACCTTGAGTCTGATGAGGCTTCCCATGAAACCAAGACTTGGAAATACCCCAGCGGTACATGTCTCTTGTGCCAGGAAAGGTGCCAAGAAGAAACTGCCGATTCGCGACTCTACGGTACCTTCGCAATGATTCAAGACAGTACAATTCTGCGACAGACCGATATCAGGGATGCAGACAGGATCCGTGAAGCCCTCAAAACTCC
This sequence comes from Penicillium waksmanii, assembly GCF_028829765.1. NCBI lineage: Eukaryota > Fungi > Ascomycota > Eurotiomycetes > Eurotiales > Aspergillaceae > Penicillium > Penicillium waksmanii. Next base: position 2,091,093 of record NW_026643252.1, read on the forward strand.
TTCCAGCCTTGACAGGTCTGCCGAAGACATTCGTCCCTTTGGTGTTGCCGGCGAAAATCGGACCGAGATACGCCGTCTTGATTCGGCCGGTGGTACTGTAATTAGTAAAAAGGTGGGATTGAGCAAAGGCTTCAACCCTCGAAATACCTTGCGAGGACCTGTGACTACCGGATGTGGTCATATTATGCATTTCTCGTGCTTTGATGCCTACAACAACGCGACGCAACGACGTCAAAACCAACAAATCGCCCGCCAACATCCTGAAAACATTGTGCTGAAGGAATTCGTTTGCCCCTTGTGCAAGGCTCTCGGCAATGCATTCCTTCCGATCGTCTGGAAAGGCAAAGAAGAATCTTACCCTGGCGCTCTAAACACTTCCTCATCCTTTGATGAACTGATGAACACTGGGCTGAAGGCGGCCCTTAACCAGTCTCAGAACTATCCTGTTCTCATGACTGAGAAGGAAAAGGCATACCAACAGCCCTACTCTGAATTGTTTAAGGATTATCTATCGAGAACATTGGTCACTCCACTCTCTTCGAAGATATCACAGCTGTTGTCTTCGCCTGTTTTGTCGGGCGGTGTGTCGGGTTATCTGCAATCAACTCGGTCGACTATGCCAGGTCTGTTCCCAGGTACTGAGGACATGTCGCCGTCAAGTCCGCTGCAACAGGCTGTGACCCCTGCTGATGGGCCAATCTTTGAACTCATGAAGATTGTCAGGAGACTCAAGAGTACCATTCAAATGAACCACGTCAACTCCATCTTCAGCAGTACTCCCGAAAACATCAATTCGGATGAATTGGCTCACACAGACTCTTTGATTCGCAGCTTTGGATTGAGTATTGCGGCTGTTGAAATCGCCCAGCGAGGTGTTCAGGCGGATCCCGGGTCGACTCTGCTGGAGACGATTCCTCCTTTGACACTGACTCATTTGCGTGTCCTATCGGAGACCGCACTGACATATGCTGCTGTCGCATGTGTCTCTAGCAACCCGCAAAAGAGTCGTCCGAGCAATGAGTTCCAGGAACTGCACCGGCAAAAGATCTGCCAGCTGCTTGTTGGACACCCTTGTCTTAGTGGGACTCCACTTCTCAACGATGTTAGGAACATCGAACCCCTGCTGGCCATGGATACATTTGTCTTCTTGGCTGAAAGCTCTATCTGCCTGCTTCCAGTTCTTCACATCGACGTTCGTCATCTTATCCAGATGTGCTATGTGGCCGAGATCGTGAAGGTCGCCGTCACTTTCATTTTGTGGCCTCTGGGTCTGAAGGAGGAGCTCTCTAAGCATGGTGAAGACGATCTGCCTGGTGCAAATGTCTCCGGCGAGGGCTATGCAGTTACCAAGCATTTCTTCGATTCTATTGTGGCAGAGCTCAAGGCAAACTCCGTTGGGCGCGCTGAGGGATCATCCTTCCCCGCTGAGAGTGGATACGTCAAGGATGGTGAAGAGTCAGCGACTCCCAACATCATCATTGCACTCCGACGCCTCGTTTCTAATTACGCTCTCACCTTCCTGCGCAAGTCCGTTATCTTGCTTCACGTCCGGCATGGTGTCGATTTCCCCAATACCGGCTTCAACGACATGGATGCGCCAGAGCTGGATCGACTCACGAAGGCTCTGCATTTGCCTACCCTGGACGAAATCTTGATGTCCATCAACCCCGCGCGGACCAGCAACAACCTCTTTGATACAGTGATCTCGGGCTGGATCTTCCACTGGAACGCATCTCGCTCGGGTATCAGATTCGAAGATCACCGTCTCTGGCCTAGTCTCCCCCACCCCGCCATCTTTGAGCTTGTTGGTCTGCCTGAACATTTCGACAGCCTCATCGAGGAGGCAAACCGTCGCCGCTGCCCCAACTCAAAGAAGGAGCTTAGCGACCCGAGCATCTGTCTTTTCTGTGGAGACATCTTCTGCTCGCAGGCAGTATGCTGCATGCACAACAAGCTGGGTGGTTGCAATCAGCATGTCCAGAAGTAAATTCTTATTCCCTCACTAGATCTCCATGTATCAGACCACTAACATACTATCTCCCGAATCACAGGTGTGGCAAGAATATCGGTCTCTTTATCAATATCCGAAAGTGCACAGTTCTCTACCTCCACAACCAAAACGGATCCTGGCACACTGCCCCATACCTGGATCGTCACGGCGAGGTTGACCCCGGCCTCCGCCGCAACCGCCAGCTAATCCTCAATCAGAAGCGATACGACAAGCTTCTTCGCGATGTATGGCTTTCGCACGGTGTTCCCGCGACTATCAGTCGTAAGCTGGAATCAGAGATTAACAATGGTGGATGGGAAACGATTTAACGAAGTCCATAAAAGCGGTGACTAGATCATGGTTTCTCTTTTGATCTAGTAGTATTATATATCTGCTGGCGAACTGGGGTTGTGTTTTTTCTCTCTCATTCCAAGGGATTATTCAGTGTGCTTTATTCCGTCTGGGTGCCTACAAGGTTGAAAGACCTCGGGACTCATCTCGTTATTACTACAGTATTTGTAGCTAGTGATAGTATGCTCCTGCGAGTACCTCCAGGGCTAGTACCATTCATGTACACTGTTTCCTCAAGATTACTTGTATTAATCGAATCTCATCCATACTACCCTTGAGAACTTGAACATCACCTGGGCATGATCTCCGGGTTCTAACTTGGAACCTTCCAAGTTGGAAGGTTTATAATTCTTTATGATACTTCCCTCGGCGCGATGTCCGAGCAAGGATTATGAACTCCGAGATAAACTGTTACTAACTAGGGTATGTACTGCATTTAAATAGCGAACAAGAGTTCCCCAGGCCCAAGCCTGAAATTCATAGGAATTTCATGAAGAGACCAGCGCATGTTCTACCTAATCAATCTTTCTTCCGTCCTTCGAGGACTGACATCACATCCGATACGCTATTCTTGTCGCCCTTCTTCTTCTTAGGCCCACGCTTGCGCTTTTTTGCACCTCCCCTTTCCTGGCCGTCACCATCATCGTCAAAGTCGAGGAGAGGCACATCCTCTTCTTCGCCATCCTCGTTTCGACTTCCACCGAATCCCATATCCATATCTGCCGCATCCATCGCGTCTCGTCGCCGAGCTTCCTCGAGGAATTTCTTTTGTCGGAGAGCGGACTCGCCGGATTCGCCAGAGTCTTCTGCTGAAGGTGATGTTTGTCGAAGAGCAGCTGCTCGTTTCAGAGCAGCCATGATTGTGGGGTCTTTCATGAGAGGGTTGGACCTGTCTTCTGGTTCTTCTTCCATAACAGCATCGGATGTGCTGGTACTGAAATAATTTCGTTTAGCGGGTTGCTTCTCGTCTTCGAGACGTTTCCCGTCTTCTGTTAAATCCTTTCCGTCTGGCTTTTTTCCGTGCTTCACTTTGGTTTCGCCTTCTTCATCTGATGACGAGTCATCGTCGTCTTCGATCCCGGCAAGAGGATCGTAGTCCGCACCAACACCTGCGAAGATATCGTCGTCGTCGTCATCCGGAGTAGCTTTGGCGGCAGCTTTGGCGGCAATTTCGGCAGGCACCTCCATCCCCCAGGGCTTAGCATCCTCGGACTTTGAAGGTTCAGAAGAAGGTGCCGTTTCGCCGGGCTTGTCAATCCAGCGCACCTTACGCTTGGTATTGCCTTGCGCATCGGTAATAACTAGGACCTCCCGGCGCCTACCATTCTCTGCAACCTCCACAAATCGCTTCTTCTCTGGCTTGTCATCCCCAAGCTTCTTGAACCGGGAGCCCAACGTAGACTCTGGCGGTGGACGCGGTGCGGCTCGACTAGCCTTAAGTTCTTTCAGGATCTCGTCGCGAGTCTTCTTGCGCGGCGGGGGAGGCGCCATAGTGCCTTTCTTCTTCTCCTTTTGTTCCTTTGGAGCAGCCGTAGTCTGTTCCAGTCCCTTTTCTTCCATTAACCGCTCGAACTCCTCTTCAGCCATCTCAGCAGAGAGGGGTTCTTCCCGCGGTTCTGGCTCCGGTTTCTCAGCTGTCTGAGATATGTCCTCGCCAGCTTTGACTCGCTTGAGAAGCGTCCAGTCCAGACCCTTAATCATATGTGTGCTCCCGACATCACCGCCAACGCCGAGCTCCGTACAGAGCTTGTCGAAAGTCGCTTGGTCGATTTGGCCTAGTTTGACCATTTCCTCCAGCGCTTTGACGCGCTTTTGGAGATCATCTGGGTTCTCGTCTTCGGCATTGCGCTGTTGTGCGCGATCTTGATATCCTTCTGGCAGCTTGCTTCCCTTTGGCGCGGCGGAGGACTTGAATCGCTTGCTTGGTCGGTCGTCGGTTTCGCGGCGTTGCTCGGCGAGTTGGCGCGCAAAGTCTACACCAGTCACGGAGCGTCTGGTAGTGCATCAACCTGTTAGTTCACAATATACCAATTCGGTTCTCGGGAGGTGACGTACGGGGTCATGGGGATGCTGGAGCGCATTCGCGAACCCAGGAGCCCACCGGGGGTTGCGCTGCCGGGAGCTGCATTGCGAGCTGGGGTGCTGGACTTTTCGGCTGAACTTGAGGATGATTTCCCCGCCAGCATCCGACGGAACTGCTCATTATTCATTATTGCGATGTTGGACTCGCTCAGAGCCTAGAGTTGAGTATGGAGGGACCTCGGGGGAGGTCGAATTTGAAAGGGCTTGGCGGGCGATAAGAACGGTTATCACAGCGGCCCGCAGGGTAGCCCCGGGTCCAAGGGCAGTTACACGGTATACGATACGAGTAGATCGAGTTACTATCGTTTAGATACTCCATTATTTACGTTCAGTTGCATGAAATTTTATGTGGGTCATGTTTAAAATATCATTGATATCAACAGATTTTTGCGGGCCAGCCATATAAACCTGATCAACCTAACTACTACACTACTATAGAGCTGGGCCCGTGCGTCTAGCACTGAGGTGAGACGGGCCATCATCTGTAGTTGCCCGCTTCACTCACTCTTTCGAACTATACCATATGGGCATACATCGGCCGGCCTGGCCATCTGCTCTACCCATTCATTTCTCCTTTAGATGCAACACATTTTCAGCACTGAGCCAACCAGTCATGGCCGAGGCCAAGCGTGACGCCTCCCGGTCCAACCCCCAACCTCGGAATCAACGTCCAAAGAAGAAGCCGCCTCTAACACATTTCCTGTGCCTGCCTCTCGTGAATGAGGCCTCTCTCCCCCAGCTTGAGGCATCTGTCGCCACATTCAAAGCAGATTATCCGCCTGTGCCGGTGGCAGAATTGCCTCACAGCCAAGATCCCGCGGTTCAGCAAGACATCTCGCGTCCGCTCATCCCCCATGGCGCCCTGCGTCCACTGGGAACTCTTCACCTGACTCTAGGTGTTATGAGCCTTGCAAAAAAGGATCGTCTCAGTGAGGCTTTGACGTTTTTCCGCTCCTTGGACCTACGCGCTCTGATGCGCGAGGCGGAGCGCGTGGCTGGTGACTTGCGGGCCACGAAATTATCCTCAAAGGATCTCCGTGGCGTGAACACGCCTTCTGAATCTTGCCCTGCGACCTTCAGTCATTCAAATAAATTCATGATCTCCCTCGAGTCCCTTCATGCCTTGCCACGTCCTAAGACGGCGACGGTCCTACATGCTTCTCCCGTTGACCCCACTGGTCGCCTATATCCATTCTGCATTATGCTGCGGGATAAATTCATCGAAGCCGGATTTATTGTAGGAGAGGGTGAAAAGCAGTCAGACACGAAGAACACTGCCTCGAATAAAGATGCCCAGCCTTCCTCTACCTGTCCAGATCTGGCGGCTGAGGACATTGTTTCACATAAACAAGAGGAACGTCGCGAGGGACACCCCATAGTGACACGAGAACCGAAATTGGATCCATATGCGACTGCACTCGCACGCAAGCCAAAACCTCGACCCCTATTACTACATGCTACGCTAGTTAACACAATCTATGTCCGCGGCCGGCCGAAAGCAAGACGCGGAGATGGTCCAAACCACAAGGGTGGACCTAAGCGCATCGAATTCGACGCTAGACATCTGCTAGCCAGGTATCGCGATTACTATATCGATGAAGCTCGGGCAATGCCTCGCAACTTTTCGGACCTTATCCACCATGACGAAAATGCCAGGGGTTCTGCAGGCCAGATCCCGTTTATTTGGGCGGACAAGATCCCCGTCGATTCGATCTGTATCTGTGAGATGGGCGCTAAGAAGCTCGATCTTGATGATGCTGCCATGGCAGATCCAGCGAGTGCCCTGTGGAGTGCGCGGCTAGGAGAGAAGTACACTGTCGTTGCGCAGCGGAGTATTGGCTCAACAGGAGCGTCTAGTAGGCCGATCAGCCAGGGGAGTGTTGACGGGGGTGTCAAGTTGCGTTGATATTGGCTCTCCATGCTTTACACGATGAGAATATCCATGTTATAGTCGGCTTCATTTCTATTATTCATGCTCTTAGGCGACTTGCAATATAATTGAAGACAATACACCTCAAGCCCGCTTGAGGTGGTGGAAATGGTATAATGCCCAAACAAACCAAGGCTACGGGCGCTTCTCTTCCAAAGGTTGTTAGCCTTCACGAGAGAAGAAAGACCTCATCCTTCTGCAATTGATAAAATGCAGACAAAGATGAGTTGGCTCTGAATAGCAGAGGCATCATTATCTCACACGGCTCATTATAGTCTCCATGCCACGCTCAACAGACATCTCAGCCGCCTTGGCCTTGACAGCACTGAGCATACTGCGCTCAAAGTCATCGCGGTCACGCAGCACCGCCTCCACCCATGACAACTGGAGATCCCAATACTCGAGTTTGAAAGACTCGTAAACATCGACAATGGGCTGGCCCTTCTCGGTCTCGAGCAAGCGAACCAACCAGTTGACAAGTCGCCACTTTTGCTTGATCGTGGCTTCGAAAGAATCTTCGTATTTCTGGAAGAAGGCAAAGACTGTAAGGACGTCGTCCTTGAATTTCTCCGTGAAGGGATCGACAAAGCGGCGGAACTTGACGCCCCGGTTGCGAACCGAAGACAGATACCGCACTAGCAATTCATCTGAAAGTTCCTCGACCAAGATGTCCACCAATGAAGGATGCAGTACTGGCGAGTAATCGGCCATGTAATCATCAAAAGTAGAGGTGATACGCTTGATCGCGTACTCACCGTACCATTTCGCAGTGAACAGCTCCGGGATAACAGTAGGAAGATCCACGTTAAACACGATGTCGACAAATTGTGACAGACAATGTGTACTCAGATCGACGTAGCCATCACGCAGGGCATCCAGCTCGGAGCCGGCGCGCGTTGCCATGTACTTTGGTGTCACCAACGGCTCGATGTCGCGCTTGAACCTGGTCAAGTATCCCATCTGGCCAGTTTCTTCGTTGTCATCGATACAGGCAATCTGGTCATTGGCCACGCCGACTAGCCAGTCCTGAAGTATTTGAACGCCCTCTGGCTGGTCATTACTGGGGGCCTTATTCTTGGCGCACTCCTCGTCGAGCAATGCCTGCCACGCGCTCTGTCGAGCCTTTAGCGCCCGGAACATGGCATCGATGACACCTTCAACCACATCTGCTCGCTCAGAGGCCCCTGCAGCCACAACCTGCTCGTGCAGCATGCGCCACATATCTCCAATGGTTTTCGTACGGAAGTACCCATCGGAGTTGTTCTCCAATGCGTCTGGTTGTCGCTCGATGAGCCCCTTCTTTTCAGTGTCGAAGATACGTTCCATCCATTCTTCCACGGCGCTGATTATGACACTCTGCCATTGGCGGACCAATTCTGGCTCACGATCATCCAGTAAATTAGGTTGGAGGTCAGTTGGGGCCCAGCCAAGCTTCTTCATCTTCTTGTAGTATTTCTCGCTCCAGTGGATGATCTTCAACAAGTTGTCCGCAGGAACCTCAGGGTCGTCAATCATCCCAACAAGGAAATCATGCATCATTCGGTGATAGATATCGGTATATGTCTTGTAGATCTTCCACTTCTTAGGAACAAGGCTCTGCATGCCTTTTTGCACCGTGAAGAGGTCGTTGAAGTACCAACGGAAACTCTTCTCAAGGTGGTCAGGATCACCTAAGAATTCTTCCTTTGTGTTTTCGAATTGATTTTGGGCGTAGAATTCGACCGCTTGCAAGAACTTCTCTTTGTAGCCCCGAACAGTCTTGGGGCCGATGTTCATAGATTTGAAGCGGCTCGCGAGGTCTTTGTGATCCTTTTGAGCCTCTTGCAAAGCACGTACAGTATCATCGTTCTTCTCTTCGTTAAGCACAACGACGGCCAGCCGAACGACCATGCTCTTATTATCTTCTTGCACCAACGGGATAATATTCATGCACGCGGTACCCAGATGATCATCGAACCAATCAATAACCGAGTCCAATCCTTGGAAGTATTCTGTCAGAGTCTCCTCGCCGCTGTTGTCCTGCGCCTTGCGAATCTGATCCATTGCCTCATCACGGAAATCTCGTAGACGAGAGATCTGCATATGCGCCTTGAGCAGGTTTGGTTGATTCTCCAGATCATCGTCATCCTCCCTTAAAAGGTCCTCCACTTCCTGGATATCCGCATTGAAATTCTCCAGTCCCTTTTTCATCATCAATGTAGCGTCGAACTGCCGTTGAATGCTAGCCAGCTTATCGATTTGTGCGAAATCCTCCACGCTATCCTGTGATTCTGCGCATAGCTTGTCGATGCCTTGAAGCTCATCTTTGGTCTTCGAGACTTGTCTTTGTCCCTCAGTCAAAATACCAATACTCCGCTGCACGGCTTCGAGCTGATCGCGAAGGCCCTCCCGAAGTCGAGAGTCGACAGCGGCCTTCTTTCGCTGATATTCGGCCTTCAGTCCACCGATCTTGTCCAGGTCTTCCGGGTGGCGCAGGAGATCCTCCAGCTGAGGCATGACGACCGTGCCATCGGTGTTGCCGCCGTTCTGCGCCATGATGACGGTGGCCTTAGCGGCGAAGGGCGGACGGTTGTGGTTGTATTCGCGATCGGATTCGGTCTTTTAAAGCACCTCGAGCTGTTGGAAATCAGTCGGCCTTGAAACGACAGTTACAGATAGTGCACTCAAAAAGGGTTGTCAAGGAGTAGGTGTTCAATGGGGGGGAATGGCGGGTTCCCCCATGTATTTCCGTCCCCTCGGGTCCCAAAGTAGTTGCGGAGCTGCCAGCCCACGGCAGAAATGCTGATCCACGTGATACACCGCCCTTGATTTTGCGGCCCGCGCATCTGCGGATCTCGCGATTGTCAACGACAGACCATCCTCGCTCTCTGGGTAGACTCATACCGCAAGATTGAGTCCTTCACCAGTCAATTACTCCTCATTTGAACACCTTCCTGCCGTCCATCGGCCATTTTCGAAGCAGAGATCAATTGCATTTCTCCGCGAAACCTTTCGAACATCCGACACATTCAACAGCACTCCTCGGACGCATTTCCCGCATACCAACATCCTCCTATTCGTCATTTCCCTCAAAATACCTTCAAAATGAGCTTCTTCCGTGTCACCCTTCTCCGTTCCGCTATCGGTCTTCCTCGTCGCTCAACAGATGTCCTCAAGGCCCTCGGCTTGAAAAAGCGTATGGCCACCGTCTTCCACGCCGTCTCTCCGTCTGTGGCGGGTCAAATCATGAAAGTTAAGGAGCTTGTTTCTGTGGAGGAAGTCGATCGCCGCCTGACGAAGCAGGAAGTGCATTTGCAGCGCAAGCCCGATCCTGGCTACTATGTTGAGAAGAGGGCTGAGCAGGAACGAAGCGAAATCAATGCACAGTAAGATGGGACGCATCTCGATTCAGCCAAGCATGATGTCTTGATAATCATGGCTGCGATTGATATTTCCTTTTTCCCTCTGCCATTGCTGATGTGGTTTGGATACCTGGACCACGAGGGAGGTGGTCTTTTCTTCTGTTCTATTACCTTTCTTTTTTCTGTCAAACTTTTGCATGGAGCGGGCTTTTTTCATGTCATGTACTCTACGTCCACTTATCGCGCTTACTGTACTATACCGGACACTATTTCAATATACTCAGAAGAAACAAAATATGTGCAATTTGAATTATGGATAAGTGATAAAAAGCGCCGGCCGTTTTCGCGTGCGCTGAGAAGGCTTCCTAAAAATACCGCAAACGCCGCTGTGCCAACAAGTGCAAGCCATTTTTTGCTAACAAGAGAGCTTGCAAGCAAGGAAATCAAGGCCAGGAGCGAGGATTCGTTGATGATATACAGTAGACGAGTCCTTAAACGTGTTTAGGCTTTATAGAGGGTGTCGAGGAAGCCCTCGGCCAGACGGCTGACAATGCTCTTGTCAGGGATGCTGCCGGCAACCCCGTAAAGAGCAGAGGTATCACCACGCTTCAGGATATAGCTCTTGCCTTGGCGACGGCGCTCTTCGGCTTTCTCAAGCTCCTTATCAATGACAGTGACCAAATCAGTGGTGAGGGCATCAACGGCCTTGGCAGTAGGAAGGGTGAAGGCACAATGCAAAGCCGCGGGGGACTGGAGCGCATTAAGGTGCCAGCCCTTGGAAGAAAGATCGTCGGCAATATCATAGATGTCGATGGCTCCGTTCTTGCTTCGGAAGGCGACAACACTGACCATGGGATTTCCTACAACCTCCATATGAAGCGAAATCACGGGGTGTCCGCGCACGGCGGACTCAAATTTGCGAGCAGCATTGATAATCTCAGTGCAGCTGTTGATATAGCCGGCTTCACCAACGTTCATCAGACTAGCCCAGCAGCCTGCGATCAAGGCACCAGGACGAGATCCAGCCACAGAGGGGGAGGCGTAGACACCACCAGACCAATCCGGGTAGATGAAGTACTGGTAGCTGCGGTAGGCCTTGCTGCGATAGAGCAGAACCGAGTTACCCTTGGGGGCGAATCCATATTTATGAGTGTCAACGCTGATGCTAGTCACGCCAGGTTGACGGAAGTCGAAACCGCCTTCTTCCTCGTAAGGAGAGGGGAAGCCGGCCTTCTTGAGAAGTGCGACAACGAAAGATCCCAGACAACAATCAACATGAAGGGGAATTTTGTATTTGGTAGCAAGGCGAGACAGGGCAGGAATATCATCGACAATGCCGTGGGGGAAGTTGGGAGCCGATCCAACAAGAAGAACGGTGTTGGGATTGATCAGACGACGGACTGCGTGGACATCGACCTTAAACTCGGGTTCAGGGCAGGGGACACGGTGCAGTTTGATCTTGAAATAATCGCAGGCCTTGATGAAAGCCGCGTGTGCTGTATCGGGAATGATCCTATGGCGAATGAGCAACTGCGCGTTTACATCCACTTCAAAGACAAAATCGAGACTCACATTTCGGGCTCGGTCACACCTCGCTCATAAAAGGCCTTTTGCCGGGCTCCCAAACAGGCCATGATAATAGACTCAGTGCCGCCACTGGTGGTGACACCGGCACCATCAGCAGGTCCATTGAATAAGTTGAGAACCTGCATACAACATTAGTTGATCCGTTCGGCTAATATTAAAACTTTGAACGGATAAGATGCGTACCATCGCAACGACTTCAGCTTCCATCTTTCGGACTCCCGGGAAGACATCCGGATGGATCGGGTTTGCGACACCGAACTGGCCAAAAGCCTCGGCTTGAAGCTTCAGTAGATCCTCACCACCATGATACACCGCACCACTGACACGGCCATCCTCCCAGCGCGTGTGCTCAAGACCGGACAACTTGTTGAGCTCCTCCCGGATCTTATCTGCCGACCAACCTTCCAAGGGGAGAGTCAGGTAGCGGTTCACATCTGGTCCACTCTGCACGAGCTTAGACTCGAGGTTGGTGATGGCAGTGGAAACCTGTTTGTCGACCTGGCCGCGCACGCCGGGGGTGCGGAGGAAGATGGAGTAGCAGAACAGACGGATGGCGACGTAGACATTGCGGATACTTCCGAAGAGGCCGTAGCCGCGGAGCGAGTAGAAGGTTTTGCGCGTATATCGGAAGATGAACAGAATAAAGACGATATTTCGTAGGCTGTTTGATTCCAGATAATGTCAGATCAAGATCAAAGAGAATGTTCGGCCGCGGGAACGAAGGCACGTTCGAGGCCACTTACAGGTCCAGGTTCACGGCGGACAGATGGGCACTGGACGCCCGGCCATAGCCCAGCAGCTTATTCTGCAAAGCGACTGGAAGTGCCGCGGAACTCATTGTATCCCTAACGATAAGAAGAGAGACAATAAGGATATGTTGGAGAGGGACCTGGGGAGAGCGGAGAGCGTAGAGCGGAACAGGACGTTAAGTAAGGTCCGTTCCCCGTCCCGTCGTGGCGCAACATCCTGCCGAGGTTCTACCACATGACGAGCACTAACAAGTAAACAGGTTAGTAGTACTTTCAGTGTCTCACTATAAGTATAGTACCCTCATTAAAAGGTGGCTTCGGTTAAACTTGATGCCCTTATTCTCTTTTCCCCCTTGCAAGAAGATCTTCGCTATTCAATTGTTACAAATAAGTACTAGTATGATATCATGGCCAACCGAACAACATAAGTTCTATCGTATCTCAGCGCCTAAATATCACAATCCCTCTAGATTCGGTGGCCAATTTTACTTGCATTAACTGCCATATATAATCGGTCACGGCGGTATTAAAGCATAAAAACGAACAAAGTAATGAAACAACGTATGAATTGCCATAGAGGCTGCTGCGCTTATGTACAAGATAGAGAGGAACTCTCCGCAAACACCACCCCCATCAATTCCTTTTTCGGGTCCCAGCAGAATCCAAAGGAAAACACTTTTATCGAAACCAGTAGAAAAAGAAAGTCTTAAAAAAAAAAAAAAAGGAGAACACATAAAAGAAAAGTCCCAAACATAAATCACATCAAATCGTCTCATCCAAATCTGAAAAGGAAAGTCCCACGCGCGGAAAAATAAAGTGGCACACGGTCCCGGGGAAAGGAGGTATAAAGCTCCCCAGTTCCGAGTCCCCCCATGCTCAAAAAACAGTCATATGCAAATGAATCTTCTCAACGTCCTGCGAGAAGGAGTTTAGTTGACGGGGAGACCGGCAGCCTGGGCCTGGACAAGCTCCTTCTCCTTGGCAGCGAATGCGGCCTGCTCCTCGGGCGACAAGTCCATGAGGGGCTTGTCCTCGCCAGACTTGAGGTTACGGTGGTAAGCGCGGATGATGGAGTCAGCGTCATCGACGGCGATGGGACGGATATCAGCCAGAGCCTTGATCTTGGCAGTGCACTCCTTGCACTGGGCGTCAGTGAGGTCGATCTTGAGCTGCTGGGCACGCGACTTGATGGCGTTCCAGCCGGTCAGACGCGAGGCGAAGTGCACGTAGCGGGTCATGCCGAAGTCGGCGGGGTTGATGATCTCGTAGGTGCTGGGGTTGTTCAGGATAGCCTTGGCGTGGATACCGGCCTTGTGGGTGAAGGCGCAGAATCCGGTGATGTAGTTGTTGAAGGGGATGTTGACCTCGACGGCCTCGGCGACCAGGTCCTCGATGTCCTTGAGCTTCTCCAGCTTGTACTTGCTCTTGACGTACTCGGGGTCGGCCACCATCATGCGGGCCATCAGGCCACCAAGAGGGGTGATACCGTTGCGCTCACCGATACCGAGAACGGAGGTATCGATATGGGTGGCACCGGCCTCAAGGGCGCAGTAGGCATTGGCGATGGCGCAGCCAGTGTCGTTGTGGAAGTGAGTTTCGATATCGCAGCCCACGACACCGCGGAGAACACGGACGAGCTCGTAGACTTGGCGGGGGGGAGGCACAGCCGACGGTGTCGGCGATACCAACACGCTGGACACCGACCTTGTCGACGGCGGAGTAGATGGAGAGAAGGTCGACCAGGTCGGAACGGAAGGAGTCCTCACTGGAGAAACGGATCTCAATGCCCTTAGACTTGACGAATTCGATAACTTCAATGGCGGCGTTCTTAATGTAGGTCATGTCCTTGCCGTGAGAGTGCTCACGGAGGTAGGACGAGGTACCAATGACGACATCGCTGTTACCAGGTCAGTATGGGTCGGATTCCTTGCGTGAGTGTCTTCTGTGGAAGTTGTAGGTGACTCACACTCCGTCGACACCGGTCTCAACGGCAACACGGGCATCATCCATGTGGCAGCGAATGTGAGTGAGGATCTTAGCCTTCAGGCCGAGCTTGCAGATGGCCTCGCAATCGGCACGGGACTGCTCCGAGGCACAGGGGGAGGTAAGCTCGATCTATTCAAGCCATGCTGGGTTAGTCTCGCCGTTTTCTACAAGATTGAACATCCTCTGCATATTTTCTCTGCAGATCCATGACTCACGTAGTCAACACCGAAGTCGTCAAGAGCCCTGGCGATCTCAATCTTCTTCTCAGTGTCAAAGAAGGCATTGGCGAACTGCTCGCCCTCACGGAGGGTGCTCTCAATAATTTGGAAGCGGGAGACGTTGCTCAGGAAGTCGGTCACGCCGACGTTGTGGCCGTAGGGATTGCGGGTGGCGGGGTGGGGGTTTTGGCGAGTCTCAATGCCGACAAAACCGGGGTGGTCGCCTGTAGTACAGCTGTTAGAATGCCGAGTTCTTGAGTGGTAATTGTATAACGAATAACTAGGTTATTCTGAGGAAAGTTTCACGAGACCTACCATTGGCAGCGGCACCATTTGCGACGGCGGGGGCGCCATTGGCCTCGTGGTCAGCGCCAGGGCACATTGTGGATGGATATGGAGAGGTGGGGTGGAGGGTTGGAGGGGAAGATGCGAAAGAGTAATTATTCACGAAGGGACGTGAAAGAGGAGAACCCAAAATATAAAGCAGTGGATATTTATGATGGAGTGAAGGAGAGAATAAGAGTCATACAGTCGTTGGTAGGGCAGTGGGGTTCGTTCAGTGCGTAGTAATCACGATTACTCTCCTCGTCTCGCAGGCGGCAAATGGGGAAGAAAAAAAAAAAAAAAAAAACTCGCGGGTTACCCGGTAGTCACCAGTCAAGTGGGGGCCCGCTACATTCTACTTTTTGCTCGCCGGCTTCGCTTTCGAATTCATGACTCAATTGGATCGGCATTACTCGTACGCCCTTAACTCCTCTTGTACTGTGCTGCATTCCATTCCTGGTGCCTTTGGCTTTTTAGATGGAATACATGTAGATTTTGCATCATTGTTCCTTCCTCACTTATTGTTACTGGTGCTCATCTCTTGCCTCTCCCGCTGCATTCCAATTGATCTGCTGGCAACCGACATCGGCCTGGCGGGGTTGGACTTGCCCGGAATTTCTCATAGTAATTCACTCCATCACTCAGTATCTCAGGTCCATCCATACCATACTGGTCTATGGTACTCCATAGTACCTGACGTACCCCAGTTAGGGCTTATCTTGAGTTCTCTAGCATATGCCTCAAGGTGCACCACCCCCCCCCCCTCATCTGTAGGAGCTCGACTCCTCTACGTCATACATAGCGATCAACCCCAAATTTGGTCTGACTATGACCAGGCCATGAATTACAGACAAGACCACAAATCAAAGATTGGTTTGGCTCCATTGTGGAGCTTTAATGCTCTTCATGTATCTCCCTATCTTCGCAGGCCAAGGCTGGTTTTCGGAGGTGCCCGCATGTGAAGTACTCTACTCGTACTTGATTAGTGTGAGGTTTGCCACATGACAAAGCAGTGTCGATCTAGACTGGAAATGGAGATTGGTATTGGATCAATTAGATCAATTGGATCAATTGGATCAAAGAATTTCGACAATTACAGATACGGACACAATCAATAGCACAAATGAAAATTGTGAGATACAGCATGACCCAATCGAGCATTAATTAATTCACGCCGTTCTTTGCATACATAAGCCAGTCTTGCCGCTGCAGATCAGCCAACCATTACTAGCACCTTTTTAAAATGCCGAACTATACCCGAGTACAAAATAGTACTAGTTATACCCCAGGACCTACGATTTGGTCTTTTGGTCTGTACCCGACAGGATAACAGCCGGACAATTCCTGACCACAGTACCATAGGACCAGGTGAGAACGCCGCGTCTAATCCGAAATAAGCCTAGCCAGGGGCAGACTACGGCGCACACGATTCAAGTTGTCAGAAATGTCACCCATCCAATTAAAAAAGCTAATAGTTCTTGAAACGCCATCAATATGGTGCCCGCATTGAACTCAACCAGGTATCTTCTGGAAGCAATGCCAGGTCAACCTAACTGCATCTGTTCCCGTCAAATAGCCAGCCGCTCACTATGTACAACCATACCCAAAGTCGAACAAAATCTCTAGTTCGCACTGCCGGCGGGAGCAGCAGCAGGGCCACGGTTAGCGCCGACGTTGCCCATGCGACGGCCCCTAAATCAGATTTCGTATTAGTATCGATGTTGGAAGGGTAAGATGAGGAGAGGAGTCCGTGACGGAATACACCACCAAGGGGGAACTTACATAAAGGTACGGCTGAAGAAGCTGATACCGATCATGAACATCCAGCTGGGGATGGCGCCGATGCCGTAGATGAAGTAACCGAAGGGCAGGGTGAGGTTGTACTTGGCGACCCAGCCGTCGGTGGGGTGGAAAGCACCCTCGTAGGCGGGAACGTCCAGGAAGGTCTTCTTGGAGTGGATCTCGTAGAGCTCCTGGGGAGTGACGGTGGTGGTGTTCATGTAGAGAACGTGCAGGGGCGAAGGGAGGCGCTCCTGGTCGGCGGCCTGGGCCTGGGGAACCTGGTAATAGTAGACGGAGGGGGCACCGGAGGACCAGGCGGCGCAGAGAACGCGCTCCTGCTCGCAGTCCAGCAGACCGAGGTTGGGGGCGGTAGGATCGGCAGAGAAGAGAAGGACGGATTCCTGGATGGATGGATGGATGGGTTAGCAAGGGAGTCCTCGATGGTGGTGCAGGGAGAGTCGCGACGCGCTTGGTGCTTACCTTGAAGGCCTTATCGGCGCGATCACAGCGACCGAAGCAGGTCTTGTTACCACCAGTGATGAAGATGAACCAGTCCTCCTCCTGGGTGCCGGGGGTCAGGATGGACTCCCAGTTCTGAAGGGTCACCGGAGTGACACTCTTCTCGGAGATTGACTCGGCCAACTTCTCAATGGGGGCGGCGGGGACGGCGGTTGGCACGTAGGCCTTGGCCTTGTTGAACCATCCTTGAACACGGTCGGCCAGGGGGACCTGCTCCTGCGCCAGGGCGACGGCAGGGAGGAGGGCAACAAGCGAAGTGAAACGCATCTTGATGGCTGCGACGCGTGTTAGTGGCAGGTAAGCGGGAGGGGAAGGTGGAGGGAGATCAAGGGGATGATAGAGATGGAAAGAAGAAAAGAAGAAAAGAAGAAAAGAAGAAAAGAAGAAGTCGAATGATACGGACCTTAATGGTAGATTCAATGCAGCGGCACCCGAGGGATAAGGAGAGAAGGGAAAGGAAGCTGGAGATTGGCAATGGCAAATGGCACTGGCATTGGCAGCTCCACGCGGATCAGGCCAGCTTGCGACTATCGCCCGGTCCAATCACATCCCTCCCGTTGGCACGCGGGGGGGAATCCACTTTGTAGGCATTACTCGTAGTATACTTCATAGTATACTTTATCACATCCTTCACTACTAGAGAATGATCTTCTTGATTTCTTGATTTTGAAACTGGACACGATAAAACATCAGGGGCATACCGCCATGTGCCTAACTTTGCTGGGTCCCCCACTCTTTCTTTCTTTACCTCCCTCTCTTCTCATCAGGGTTTGTAGGGAGGAGGAGCAACATAAGCGGGCGATGGAAATTCCATATCGACTGAATCATCTGTCAATGTGTCTCTTTCACGTCTTGGCGGTGGATAATGGGGTCCATGTTG
Source organism: Penicillium waksmanii (assembly GCF_028829765.1). Classification (NCBI taxonomy): domain Eukaryota; kingdom Fungi; phylum Ascomycota; class Eurotiomycetes; order Eurotiales; family Aspergillaceae; genus Penicillium; species Penicillium waksmanii. The sequence goes on from NW_026643252.1 coordinate 2,108,832, forward strand.
CGACGCCCCGACTTGGAAATCCCCTCTGTGGTATGAATGAACCGGCTGGGGACGAGGAAGTTCTATTATGAAACCCATAGTCTCTAGCGCGGCTGTGGGTGGTACTTGTGAACGCGGTGAAGGAGCTGGAGTAACTGATGTTCGTTGCTGATATCCCTCGAGCTCAAAGGAGCTATCGATGCAACGGCCTTTGTACTTGGCGATCACTACCCCGAGTGCGACAATGGCAAAGCAGACCATCATTGCCGAGATAACAGCCCCTGCGAGTATTTTATCGTCCGGCATGTCAGTCTCAAGCTTGTCTGTTCAGTTCATGTCAGTGTCTTCGTTTTATCATCGCACAGGGCCAGTGGTAGACGTTCAATCACTTGCCTTTGTGAGTGATTGTGGTTCCTAGGGTGAGATTTCGATCAATCGATCCTTGATCAACAAAGTTTCAGGATATTAATGTGCTCGGTGAAACTGGAATAAAAGGCATCTCAGATGGTGTGGTCGTAGATCTCTGGATGAGCACGGCTGTAGGTTATGCTTTCTATCCACGAGGGTGCTCGTCCAGTGTGGTTACGGTCGACAGCTCCCAGTGAATTTGTGGAGGTTGTGGTCATGGAAAGTAGAAGGGTGGACGGCAGAGAGGACAATCCAAGCCAAACTGTTTGGTTTGGAAAAAAAAGAGAAAATTAAGAAAGAAATTCTATGTCCGAATTTAATTGCATATATCCCCTTAATACAATTCGTTCCCTCAACTCGGAGTGGAAAATTTGTCTGCGACTATTCTCACTTTGATGAAGTCTTTTGACCTTCTTGCAAGACAATCCGCCCAATCCAACTCCTTTCCCGGTGCTGGGTAGTCCAACTCCATATCGAACCGACTGAAGAAAAGTGCCATTGTGACGTAAATTTCCAAGTACGCCAGGCTGCGATGAATCGCTGTATCAGCCATCTACTTCCCCAAGCCGTGCAACACACAGAAAACTTACTTCATTCCGATGCAGCTTCTTTTCCCTTTGCTGAAAGCAACGTTATATCTATCAAGCTCGACGCTGTTTTCAGCTAGCCACCGGTCTGGGCTGAAAATATCTGGATCAGGAAATATCGTCGAATTATGATGCATCGAGTAGATCGTGCTCGATACGACGGTCTACATTATGTCATTAGCGCCGAGGAGTTTTGGAGCAGTTGAAGTGACATACACCCCCAGGAAGAAAGGTCCCCTTGTATTCTACCCCTCTAGCGGGGACCGTTCGAGGAAGTCGTCCCGGGATAACAGCGCTCAACCGCAGTCCTTCTTTTATTACTGCAGTCTGTGACAAATGTCAGTTTGCACGAGACTACTATAAATCCTTCCTCAATAGACGCACCAAATAGGGTAAATCTCGGACCTTCTTCCAATCGTACCCTTCTTGGATCGAAATATTGGCATTTCGTAGCTCGTGTTGTAAGCGCCTGTGAATTTCGCGGGAAGATAGAACCTTGTGAAAAGTATACATCAACATCGTAGATGTCGTATCCACACCCGCAAATACAAACGTATTGGCTTGGTCAATTAGCCATTCGCGATCTGCTGCGCTGACATTTTGGTTGGGTGAAGGGTTCAGAGCATCGATGATCGTCGACTTGCCATCTTCCACGCTGGAATTCCTGCTATTTTTCAAAGTGCCATCGACCCACTCTCCGCCTTGCTATAATTCAAATTTAGCGCGATCAGCAAGTTGGAGGTGAGCCTCCTACATTTTTGAAGTATGTCAGTCCCGGGAGCAAAACCTTGAGCAACCACTTCGGTAGTCTATTCAGGTATTCCGCAAGATACGGAATATGCACAGCTGAAAATAAAAGATATCAATCAATTGTGGTGCCGGAATTTGTAACATATCAAGCTTACTGAACCAAAGCCCCTCCAAGCACATGTCAAGAACATTGAAAAGTTGTGATGCATCCTCGGGCCGTTTGACGAAATCAGGAGCGAACCCGAAGCATAAGTTGCAGATGATATCGGTCTAATCAAGAAGCATCTAGTCAGGACTCATTGATGGATGACCCAGTGATCCAAAGAGCTCATTGAATAAATACCGATATACTCCGAATTGTATGGAACAGATTGATCTCTTCGCCTCTTTGAGAGTGGGCTGCAACTTGATCGGAAGCATGCTTGGTGGTAGAATAGGCCTTCTCCACCATTACCCCCCCAATCTCTCGGTGCGACGATTGCATTTGCTTTGCTCCGCATAGATCGGGCGGATTTGGTGTCAGCGCTCAAAATTGAATGCGGAACCCCTAGTTTAGAATAGAAATCTGGATCTTTATCAAATCCTGGACCGACGTTATAAATCCTATTTTATCTTTAGTTTTGCAGCGAGATAGCACATATTTTTCAAAACTCAACTTGAAGTAGAAGTCGGGGTCCTTGATGTGAACGTGGTTTGGTGAAATGCGAATAATATCAGTATCTAGAAAATTAGTTACAAAGCCCTGTGGTCACGAAAGCGTACTCACTATACTCCTGATGAATTCTGTCAATAGCTCGAGCAGTGTCCCCATCGCGAAAAACATCTTGCCACATCTGCCACAGACTAGAGACTGCTGCTAACCGTGGCCGGGGACCGAGGCAAGGGGGTGAAACCACCATCGCCACGTCAAAGCTTGCAGTAATCGAGCGATCAAAATAGTTCCCGTTGTATAGAACAGCAAACTAGGTGAAAGGGTAATGGAATCCAAACTCTTGCCAACATACCCGGCGAACATGTTGCTTGGCGAATGAAATGTTCACAATTTCGAAGCACAGCAGGTCTACGATTAGGGCGGGCGGGGCTTTCTACTGAGTAATGGCAAAATTCTCTGTGTGTTTACTATTTAACCCAATCGAAAATGCGCACGTTCCTTGTGTTCTTAGCCCACGCATTTGTAGAATGCTGACTATTGGCCTGCAGGTAAATATGGATCATATCACGATCGTGCATGAGCGTCCCGCGCGTTATGGGCACCTCCACATTGACCTAATCACCAACTCCACCTTGGCAGTGTTGTGAACATGAAATTAGGAAAAGATTTGATCTTGGAAAATATGACACTTTTGTACTAGAAGAAATAGGATGTTCGACCATGGGAATATTGGACCATGGGAATATTGGAGTCTTTCAAAGTTGTTTGTCATTATCGAAGTCCACGCTAGTTATCTGTGGTTGCACTGCATAAACGCCATGCGACCGGTGCGTCATGTCATACTAGCGAAGGTATACGAAGAGAAGCATAATAATGAACTTAGCAAACCATCACAAACTGATTTTTGGAGAGCTGAGGATCCATTCTAAGTGTATACGAAAACTATTAATTCAACACCGAAAGGTATTGACTATCGAGATCTCAATCACTACCACTCCAAGAGACGATATGATTTCGACTGGCCGTAAGGATGATTCTCCCTATAGTTATCAAGTCTTCTAATCTCAGGACTGAAATGGCTAACTTACGCAGAGCTCTAAGTTCATTGGCTCATTTCGGCGCCAGCCTCACCTAAATGCGAGTGAAAAATCAATCGCAGATGCAATTCTCGAGCCCTTGTACGACTCGGTAATTCTATGGAACGACTATTACTCTTGGGAGAAAGAGCGCGGAGTGCAGATGGAACGTCTCATGAACTGCGTTTCTTTCTTCATGAAGTGGTATTCGCTATCTGAAATAAATGCGAAAGAAACTACGAAGGCCAAGATCATTGAACTGGAAGAAAATTATTTAACTCAGAAGGCGGAATATGTTAGCGAAACTAACGGGAGTCAAATATCTCAAGTTGTTCTTGACTCTTTGGAGTTGATCGAGGCAATCGCGGCGGGGTCATCTTTTTGGAGTATCACTTGTTCTCGCTATCACCCTTCCGATGAAAATGTTTATGAGACGTATTATCAAAGCAGACTTGCTGATGGCTTCCACTTTTTCGATAGCTACACTGACTCGGGTATGATCCTCAGTCACGAGCCAGGCCTTAGTTCCGGTGCTCGAACAAATGGTGGGAAGCAGCGTGTCGATGGCCATTGTGAAAACGGGCCAACAAGAGATATGACTCAGTCTACCGGATCAGAAAGTAAGTCACCCATCCTCTTGTTTACTTCAGTTCTGTCATCAAATTTTTATAGATATTCAAGTTCCCGCGCATTTCAAAGATATTAGATTGGATCCATTGGGTTTAGAGGCATGTGTCTAATATTCCAAATCTTAACATAGTATACAAACATTATTTATAGACATTGAGACCCCCTTCCGACTACATTATGCCAATGCCAAGTAAAGGAGTCCGTGGAGCCGTTATAACTGCTATGAATATTTGGTATCAAGTCCCGAGAGAATCTCTTGATAAGGTCAACAGGATTATCAAACTCACGCATACTTCTTCCTTGATGTACGCGGCAAGCCAAATTCCACGTTCATCACAATTTAACTGAATCCGATATTTCATACAGATTTGATGATGTTCAAGACAACTCACCTCTTCGCCGTGGAAACCCATCAGCTCACACGATCTTCGGGGTTGGTCAAACTATCAGCTCTGGGTTCTTTCTTTACCTTGGTGGTTTTAGGCTTGCCCAAGACCTATCGCCACCTGCAATGTCCATATATCTCAGTGTGTAAAAAGCCCCTGTATTCCAGAAATATGTATCCCTATCATGTTTTAATGCTATTTCTAGATGGGCTTGATCAAATGCACCGGGGAGAGGACTATGATCTCTATTGGACTCAGAATAGCATAGTTCCGACGGAGAAGGAGTATTTGAATATGATTGATGCGAGTACGTTTTTACCACTTGTGTTTCACGGTTTTCTTTGACTTTCCTTTTGCGGATTTGCTGCTTTTAGAAACATCTGCGTTATTTCGTCTTGCCACCCGTCTGAGTCGAGTCGAAGCTACCACGAACAAGTAAAGCGGCCCTTGTACGATAAAATTTGAGTCAATCAAACTAACAGCTCTAAAGTCACCTTGAACTTGAAAATCATTTTACTTTGGTCGGACGATATTTCCAAATCCGCGACGACTACCAGAGCCTGACGTCTTCGGAGGTAAGTAGATTGTGCCGTTCCTCGTGGGTCAGAAATTCATGCTAATGACATGCAGTACATTGATACTAAAGGCTTCTGTGAAGATCTGGACGAAGGAAAATATTCTCTGCTCCTAATCCATTCTTTGCAGAAAGGGGACCCCTTGATACAGGGTATCCTCCAGCAGCGGAAAATCAGCGGAAGCTTAACGAAGGAAATGAAACAAATTGTTCTCCAGCGGTTGAAGATCAATGGAAGCCTGGATTACACACTGTCTGTCATCAAGGAGCTCTATGAATTGATCAAGGAGGAGCTTGAAGCCTTGGAACGAGAGACGAAGAAGAAGAACTGGATCTTGTGGCGGGTGCTCCACCAGCTGAAGGTTTGATATCGAATGTTGGAAAAAGAGCAGTTTTATTTTGAGTGAAGTAGAAAAAGTACATCTGTCATTACTTTCAAAGTTCTATCATTTTAAATTGCGCGATACTAGTACTAGTAGTAAAGTTGAAGTTCAAAGTTCGAACTTGAATATACCTACGGATACTACTAGTAAGCAGTTAGTAGGTAGTACTTCAGGTGGACGTATATATTGCGGAGGCACCAAGTCATTTTCTGTTCGCGCCTAAATCAATTACGCAAAAACATCAGATTAGACTATTTAATTTAAAGATGACCTAAAATAGCCAGCTTATTTAGTACGTAGATTTTTTTTTTCTCCAAACTACCTGGGGTAATTCAATAGTTGCCGGATTCGAGGTTTTGAACTTGGAAAGGCAGCCGGGTCACGTTGAAGTTCAGCTCACCTCGACCTCGCCTTCACCTTCACCTTCAACTTTCACTTTTGACCAACTTCAACCTTCCTCCTCCCCTTTCACCTAGGCAACAACATGGCTGCTCCCGTGCCTTTTGATCGCGCCCCACCAACGACAACCGCATACGTGATTGCGACCGGTATCATCGCCGGCCTCGTTGGATATTTCATTGGCCAAGGCGCCTCGCTTGGCCTGTTCCACGAGAAAAAAAAGTTGGCCTAACAGCTACGACGTTAAGGTGCACCGCGACTCCTCGGATGAGGAAGATGAAGAAGCAGAGGACGATAGCGAAGATGAAGGCAACGGCGAGGAACTGGCGCACTTCAAGGATAACGCCGAGGAGGTGAAGATGGTGCTGGTCATTCGGACAGACCTGGGCATGACCAAGGGTACGTGAGAATTGGCCGACTCTGCCACGGAGAATTGCCGCAACGAGTCAATGAGATCATCGTGCTGACCTCTCTTTTACTTCTTTCTAGGCAAGATGGCCGCGCAAGCCTCTCACGCCTCCCTCTCCTGCTACAAATATTCCAAAGAGCACCAGGCCGAGTCCCCGATCCTGTCGCGCTGGGAACGCGGTGGCCAAGCGAAGATCGCGCTACAAATCAAGGGAGAGGAGGAGCTACTGCTGCTACAGGCGCAGGCTATGAGTCTGGGACTCTGCGCGCGCGTGATCCAGGATGCTGGTCGCACGCAGATTGCTGCTGGTAGCCGGACGGTGCTGGGTATCCTGGGACCGAAGAGTGTCGTGGACGGCGTGACCGGCCACTTGAAGCTTCTGTGAATACAAAATTTACTGCTGTGATTTACACCAGAGGCTATGGTTGCTATATTTCATGGTATCCCTGCCTGATAGAAAATAATGATCATGATGTCGATGACAAGCAATGGGACGCACACACGTAGCCGAGTATGCCATAGCTTATTTATATATTTTACAGCCGTACCTAGTAGCTCTTCAACAGGAGCACTGGCCAAGGAGAGGCAATGGACATTTGCATTTGCACTGGCACCATGATCCCTACCTATGGAAGAGTTTGTTCTAGGAAGCCAGTAAGTTCTTCGGCTATGTACTATGTAAAATGTCCAGCTACTCGGGGAATTGTTTTATGGTTGTCCTAGTATATCGCGGACTATTATGCGCGCTCCTCCGTAGATGGGCTGGACTTGTCATTATGCGTCCTTGATAGGCGGTTTTAGCTCGCGTTCTCAATAGACGCTTCTTCTTTTGCGCTCTTGATAGGCGGCGTTCTGTCTTACGCTCTGAATAGGCAGACTTTTTGGTTTGCGCCTTCCGGGGACGACTTTGCGTTCTCAATAGACGCTTTTTAGTTTGCGTCCATAGTAAGACGACTTTTGCGCTCCAAACGGGCGACTTTGGTTGCGTCCACATCAAGACGGCTTCTGGTTTGCACCCTGGAAGGACGACTTTGCGTTCGATAGACGCTTTGTATCATGCGCTCCATATGGGCGACTTTATTTGGCTCTGTTAGGAGCACAGTGGATATATATTTTTTTCCTACTAAATGATTCTATATAAAGGGGGATGTTGGCAAGTCATGGTTTTTTCCCTAACCTCACTAGCCAATGGCCAATCGGCAAAGGGACATGAAATATGACGCCGTCTACCTCCAGGCTCTCAGGCCGAGCTCACCAAGGCGGGAGCTCAAGACCCGAGGGTGACCCGGCGTAGAACATTAATCTGGGACCTGTCGACAGGACACCGTTAAGTGCCATACACATAAAAAAGTATGGCTCCGAAATCGTCGAACTGCCCAGCGCTCAACCGAAACACAGAAGTGAACGGGAGTGCTGGACACAAAATCCTCTTGAAGAAGAAGAAGAAGAAAAGGAAGAAACGGTGGCTTCGTTCGCTTTTTAACCTCCCGAAGATTTTGTGCCGCTAGCCGCCTTCGGTTAGTTCCATCAAATCACGTGCCACCGCGCATCAAGGCCGGGCTGGAATCTCCAGGATCTAAGGTCCTTCGAAGAGTCTCGCCGCCAGATCTGCTTGGATCTCGCCCCGTCACCCTTACCTCTCCTCTACCTTCTCTCACCATGGCGGACGCTCTCTCGATCGAGCAGAACAACAAAATCCGAGTGGCACTCGGCCTTAAGCCACTCCCCGTCCCCGGCGCCGGTCCATCCTTCAAGGAAGACGATAGCGAAAGCGACAGCGGTTCCGAATCCGAAGAAGAGCCTGCGAGCACAGTTGAAACCCGACAAGCACAGGGCTATGACAACTGGAAGAAGCTCCAGGATGATGCCGAAGCGAAAAAGAAGCGAGAGGCGCGGAGTGCTGCCATCAAAAAGGCTCGCGATGCGGCTCAGCGAAATTTACAGCTCGAGGGTGCCACCCTTGGAGAGGCTGATGGCGAACTCGACACCAAGTCTTGGTTGATGCAGTCGAAAAAGCGCACCAAGAAGATCGAGAAAGAGCGCGCGCGCAAGCTCGCCGAAGAGCTGGAGGAGCGGGAACGCGCTGCTGCGGTCGAGTACACGGCTGCAGATCTTGCCGGTGTCAAGGTCGGACATGCTGTCAACGATTTTGAAGGTGGCGAAGACCATATCCTGACTCTGAAGGATGCGGCTGTGGACGACGACGAGGAGGGGGACGAGCTTCAGGATGTCAACTTGGTCGATAAGGAAAAGACCCAAGAGAGACTGGAACTGAAGAAGAACAAGCCCGTTTACGACCCTACTGCCGAAAACCAGGGTATCCTGTCACACTACGATGAAGAGATCGAAGGGAAAAAACGCAAAAGATTTACACTCGATGCCAAGGGTTCAACCGAGGAGGAAAGAGAGGCCAAGCGACAAGAGGTTTCTGAACGATTGAAGAAGGGCGCCATCACTCTCGACCTCGAACCCGAAGTCCCGACATCGGATTACATGGATATCAGCGAAGTTAAGATCAAAAAGCCGAAAAAGAAGAAGAGCAAGACTACGAAACAAAGAGCCGTGATCGACGATGAAGACTTGTTTGGCGGAGCTACACCAACAGGCGATTCATCTATGGATATCGACTCTACAAATGGAGCTTCGGCTCCTGCTCCACGAAAGGTGATCGACCAGAACATCTCTTTTGTGGATGACGATGATTTGCAAGCCTCTCTCGCGGCCACACGACGCGCCGCATTCAAGAAACGCAAGAAGATGCGCCCCGAAGATATCGCCCGACAGCTTCGCGAGGAAGAATCTCAAACTCCCATGGAGGTGGAGACACCAGAGGAAGCTGCCGACGAGCCAGGTCTTGTTATTGACGAAACCTCGGAATTCGTCTCCAATCTTCACAAATCCACCATTCCCGAGCGGGAAGAGCGACGAGCAGAGCCCTCGATCGAAAAGCCTGCCGAGGAGCCCGAGGCAGAAACTGAAGATGTGGATATGGAGCAATCATACAACGATGTTGAGGATGACGAGGATCTTGCGGCGCGCCTCCAGCGCGAAAAATCCCAGGAGGATAAGCAAAAGCTCACTGGCACTGGTTTAGAAGAAGAAGCTACACTAGACCAGGGTCTAGGATCTACATTGTCCATGCTACGACAACGAGGCCTGGTCAAGGAAACAGACAGTGGATCTAGCAACGCCCTGACCCGCGACCGACAACGTTTCCTCGCAGACAAGGCCAATCGTGAGGTCGATGCCGATCGCCGCGCCAGAACCCAACGTGAGCGTGACCGTGCTTCCGGCAAGTTGGACCGCATGTCTGCGCGCGAGCGTGAAGAATACGCCCGTTACGAGAACAAGCAACGCGACCAACAGGAGGCGCGTGAAATGGCTCAAGTCTTCAACCGCGAGTACAAGCCCGATGTGCAATTGAAATACGTGGACGAGCACGGGCGATCAATGAACCAAAAGGAGGCATTCAAGCACCTCAGTCACCAGTTCCACGGCAAGGGCAGCGGCAAAATGAAGACAGAGAAGCGATTGAAGAAGATCGACGAGGAAAAGAAGCGCGAGGCGATGAGTGCACTAGACAGCAGTCAACACACCGGCATGAACAATGCGATGGAGGAGACGGCGCGTAAGAAGCGCCAGGCTGGTGTGCGACTAGGATGAGGTGGAGCCAACTGGTCAGGACAGAGAATATTTTGTGTTGACGTACATAGAGCCGCGAGCTATCACTGCTACATACCTAGCTGCCATGGGGTTCCCCCATGGAATCCCCCCATGGAAGCATGGGGTAGGTCAGTAGTAAGAAGATCAGATTGCGCTACGATATCCCCTTAATGGAATTGGAAACCCTTCAAGTTCAACGAAAGAACCCGAACGTCTACTAGGTACTAGCTGTATTCGTCATGTCCTCCCGAGTCTCCCGATCGTCCCGATGGACCCGAAGGGCTTAGGGTATCTCCGCGTTGCTACGTAATAGAATTTTCTCCAGGCGACTCCAGGTTGTCTCCGCGTGTGGGGATGCGCGGGTATTTAGGGTTAATTGAAACGAAACCTCGTTTCTTTGGGTCTACGGGAATATTCTCTCTACTTTTTTTTTTTTAATTCTGCAATGATTGCTTTTTCACCTCCTTTTTCAATTTAACCGAGACAGTGCCCGACTCGGTGAGTAGACGGTACTAGTTATTCCTACTGGATGGGATGGCATGACCGGGGTTTCGCTTTACCCCAACTGCGTGAGGGGAAAAGGCGCGCCCGGTGGAGAATCAGCCAGATCAGCTCACCGGGGCAGGCCCTCCCGAGTCGCGCAATGTCGGAGTGCAGTGCAGTGCAGTGGGTGCAGTGGGTGGAGGTTGTAGTTGTATAGTGCTGTTATGCCAGACTGTATGTAAACATAAACAAGACCTAGCTATAGCCAGACATATCAATAAACAGGTAGTAGTCCTATGTATAATATGATACAGGGTATGAAAGGTACTACTTGTAGTCATAATTGACAGGTATGAGTTCCTGTTTACATCAAAGCACAGACAAGATCCCCCTTGTTGTGGTCGCTGATCTCTCCCGGAGGCCACCTGCTGCGCAGAGTGTAGAGTATTCAGTAGTACCTGTGTAAGTACAGGGTACCTGGGATTGGGTGGGTAATTACAACAACTGACAGGTACCCGGTACTTACATAAGTATCACATGAGTCAAGCCAGCAAGGCCCCATTCGCAGCATCTCCGACTTTCGTCCTTTTCGTCCCCGACTTTCTCCTCCCCTAACTTTTTAGGATTTCCCTTCTCTGATTTCTTTCCATCACTCTTTCCATCCTCATCATCACACACAATGCTCTCCACTCTGCGTGTCGCCAGCCGCTCGGCTGCTGCCCGCGAAGCTAACTTCGTCGTTCTCGGTGCCAGACAAGCCTCGGCCTGGTCCAAGGTCCCCCAGGGCCCTCCGGTAAGCTTGAAATTGCATTTCTGATGCCTTGACAATACCATTGCCATCTCCAATGCTGACTTTACCTCTTCAAAATAGGATGCCATCCTAGGTATCACCGAAGCCTTCAAGGCCGACTCTTTCAAGGAGAAGATCAACCTGGGTGTGGGTGCTTACCGTATGTCATAACCCTCCTCGCGAGAGTCCAAAACAAGCTCTGTTTCATCCAATTCTTGATTGCGATCAATTGCTAACTGTCTGGCCTCGATTTAGGTGACGACAAGGGCAAGCCCTACGTTCTTCTCCTCCGTCCGCGCCGCCGAGGACAAGGTCGTCGCCTCGCGCAGCGACAAGGAGTATGCCGGCATCACCGGTATCCCTGCCTTCACCAACGCCGCTGCCGAGCTGGCCTACGGTACCGGCTCCGCCGTTATCAAGAATGACCGCCTCGTCATCACCCAGACCATCTCTGGTACCGGTGCTCTCCGTATTGGCGGTGCTTTCCTCGAGCGCTTCTACCCTGGCGCGAAGAAGGTCTACCTGCCCAACCCTAGCTGGGCCAACCACAACGCCGTTTTCAAGGACTCCGGCCTCGAGGTCGCGAAGTACCGCTACTACAACAAGGACACCATTGGTCTGGACTTCGAGGGCCTCATCGAGGACATCAAGGCTGCCCCCGAGGGCAGCATCATTCTGCTGCACGCCTGTGCTCACAACCCCACCGGTGTTGACCCCACCCAGGCCCAATGGCGCCAGATCAGCGATGTCATGAAGTCGAAGGGCCACTTTGCTTTCTTCGACATGGCCTACCAGGGCTTTGCCAGTGGTAACGCTGACCAAGATGCCTTTGCCCCCCGCCACTTCGTTGCTGAGGGCCACAACATCGCTCTGTGCCAGAGTTTCGCTAAGAACATGGTACGTCTGATCCCCAGCCATGAATCCAGCAAGTCAAACTGAGTTGGTCATACTAACACTCGAATAGGGTCTCTACGGTGAGCGTGTCGGAGCCTTCTCCCTCGTTTGCGAGAACGCCGAGGAGAAGAAGCGCGTCGAGTCTCAGATCAAGATTCTCATCCGCCCCTTCTACTCCAACCCTCCCATCCACGGTGCCCGCGTCGCCTCCGCCATCATGAACGACCCCTCTCTGAATGAGCAGTGGCTCGGTGAGGTCAAGGGCATGGCCGACCGCATCATTGAGATGCGTTCGCTCCTCCGCACCAACCTCGAGAAGCTCGGCAGCAAGCACGACTGGTCCCACATCACCAGCCAGATCGGCATGTTCGCCTTCACTGGTCTGAAGCCCGAGCAGATGGATGTTCTGGCCAAGGAGCACTCCGTCTACGCTACCAAGGACGGCCGTATCTCCGTCGCTGGTATCACCACCGGCAACGTGCAGCGTCTGGCCGAGTCCATCTTCAAGGTTACCGGTTAAATGGGTCGACTTTGAAAATGGAAATCAAACGTTGAACGAGGTAAACGGTGGAATTGGATACGAACAAAACGGAATTGGAATTGGAATTGGAACCGAATGGAATCGAATCGGGCACCAAGAGCACGCGCCTTTGATCGCGCGGCTCTTGGGTTTTCGCGGCCCTTGTACTGATATCTAATGTCTCTGTGTTTTATATTAGCATGGCTTGGCTTTGTCCATCTCAACGGAGATTTTGGATTCATCACTTCTTTTTTTTCTCTCTGTAGACGATTTGGTAAATGCAGACGATTCACATACTGAGTTGGCATTTTTGAGAGCCTGAGGCTAGCGGCCAACGAGATGGTGGAGTTAACCCTAGTCATCCCCATGTGCAGCCTGACAGAACGTCCACCAGGAGAACTCCAAAATAACTCACTATGTTGCAATATTACCATTTAGACGCACTGGTCACCAGAACGACCTCGCCCGGCACCAGTCGCAAGACCAGCCTCAAATGGTAAGGCTTGCTCCATGCAGCATGTTCAGCTGGGCCGGCGTTTCTCACATCAGATGGATCGGACAACGTCTCATCCTACAAGCTACGTATGTTTGGCATGTTCTTCTACTCCAGAAACGTTGTCAGGCTCTGAAAGTTTAGCTTTCTAAAAGATATTTAACAACGCCATGTGTTGATTCCAAGATTCAATTGGTGCTCTCTGTGCATGATTCATGTTCAGAGCGGACGCACTGAAATCTAGTTAAATGTGGACACTATCCAGTACCACTTCCTCGTAGTTCTAAGGTTGTTGTTGCCCTGCCAGAATTATTCAAGCCCGTCGGTTTCGGCTGTTTCGCGAGTTATCACATTGGTGCATTTCAAAAATGGCTTTATCGTTTGTAAACCTTGGAAAGTTTTCTAGACGAAACAGAGGCTTTGGATGGAAAATTGGGATGCGTGACCCAAAACTGCGAGAAAGAGAGGTCTACCTCGTTAAATGGGGTGCTGATCCTCCTTTCCATCGTCCTCTTCTCCATGCTTCAATTTCCATTCCGCTCTCCTAGTTACCGACTCCATAGAGAATGACGACTTACCAGAGGCTTCGACAACGGGTTTTATGTTCAGCTGGGTCTCTATGGAAAACAGAAAGCTCACCAACAAAGACGCGGTAGCTCATGTTAGCCCCTTTCACTACGAGAAAGGCCTACAGGTGGAAAATACGTATGAGTATTTGGGACGGACCAAGTTTGTGAACGACAAGATGCAGGTGCTTAGTGAGTTCTGCTGGCAGTTCTCTTCTAGGGTTAGGTGTCCTAAGAGGTGTCCCAATACTTACTTGTTACTCATATAGTGAACCAGTCCGGTCAAAAGTACAACATTGTACTCGACAACTGCCAGATGGTCACTTGCAAAGTAGCAGAAGCAATTATTCGCGGTGTAAAGGGAAAGGAGGCGGGTAATCTGAGGAGGCGGCATACGAGCGAGAAGCATTTCAGGAAAATCCGAGGATTCAGACACAGATGGCAGTGCTTGGAATGTCAGCTCTGGGAACTTGAACCAAAAGGACATCGCACGACCGAAAAGCTCTATTCTAAGGCAGAATTACTAGTAGTACATTGTATATAGTTACTTCGATCAAACTCGCAAGGCACCAATTAGATCTCCATCCGGGGCCGGGAAGATGTGAGCCAGCTCCGTGGTGATTTGAATCACCTCATTCGACAACTGACGGCTCATAATGACTATCTCATGTCAGTACAACTGGAGATATCAAAGGGTCCTGGGGAAACCATTCTTAAGCGAACTTACTATAAGCGTAAAGCAAGACATAGTCTTCATCATTTGTCGAGTCAGACACGCGTTTATCTTGACGATATCGAGAAATATGTGCCAGAAGTTCATCACGGGGACGGTCAACATTCGTAGGAAAATCGCTGAAGGTATGTCCAACCTCAACAGCCGCTGCTATAGCTGCAGGAGAAGTCAGGCGTTAGAAAAGAGTAATACTAATGTAATCTTTGAGCCGATAACGGTAAAACCGGTGACCGTGAAACTGAAACTTACTGGTTAGTAAATTGGCGATGCAATCAGACATTCTCTGTCTAGCAGTGGTAGTATGTTGCAGAAGCGAAAGCTGCCCTTCCGAGGGTGCACCCATCCCAGATAGAACCAGGTCCATGGAATGAAAGTTGTCCACAATATCTCTTGTCCGGCGAATCACGCTACCATATGCAGAATCTGGAAACGGTTCTTTCAATTCGATTTCAGAACGCGCGGATGCTTGCATGGGGTCAAGCTGAGAGAGAAGGTGTTCAACCTCGGCTTTGTCATGATCGTTCATATAAAGAATAGGCATGTTTGCCTCATCCGTGGATATTGTATTTAACGGGTCTGATTCCCAAATGAATGCCAATCTGAGCCACAGCAATTGCAGGGTTTCATCAAGCTTCGTTCGTGCGCGAATGGGCCATATGCCTCGCGTAATTATGATGCCCCAAACATTGCCAGCAATGACGGAGACGACTCGGCGGAGAACGATCGAAGTGATATCGAGATGCTCGGCGTCATCATCAGCATCAATTTGCGACTGTGAGAAAGCGTAAAGTACAGAGAGGTTGTAGGTTAGTAGGATGAATCGACCCATAGGCCCTTGCCCCTTGACAATAATCAAGTAGAAGGGTCCGATCCCCATGACAAGGCCCGTAAGTATGAGCTTAAAAGCATCACCTCCTGCAAGGTACCAAGCACCGAGTGAACAAAGACCCCCAAGGCATGTACCGAGAAAGCGAGCAAATCCGGCGGTATTTGACGCCCCGATGGTCATGGAGCATACCAACATGTACGAGATGAGGCCCCATTCTCCCCTCCACGATAGATAAAGTGGTCTGGTCACGGATATGAAGGAGGGCAAGGCATAAATCGCCGCTCCAATGCCTACTTTCAGAGCAAACTTAATCTCATCCTTTCGTAGGAAATCAAACACTCTCACAGGATCCTTCTTCCCTCCTTGGTGATGTGTTCGTCCTCGATATGGGCCTTGCGGCTGACCACTTGTATTAAGCGCTTGTAAAGAGCTTCGGGCGTCGACGGCACGGTGGCGTCCCGACAAAGGCGCTAGCGAGCGTCAAATTAGTGCCACTCTCCTTGAACACTTCCAATGTTATAGATCTACATGTATTCACTTACCTTCATCTGAACCTCGTATGACTTCATCCCGACGAGCCGGCCACCACGAAAGACGGAGCCAGCTCCAAGACTTTCCGGCAGGTCTTTCATCAACCTCAAGCTGCAGATCCTCCAACACCAACAACAGGGATCGCAGCTGCTCGCTCAGCTTGAGTAAACCAACGGAGAAATATTCGCAATTGGCGAAGATTTCTTCAAGGCTCGCTTTATCCACCTGAGCTGGAGATATCATCTGCCAATCTCGTCGAAGCGAATGAAACGCAGCACGTCGAGATTCTTCGTATAAGTCTATTGCTTCATTGATGCGGGAAACCACTCCTTCACTTATTGAAAGACGACGATCGGGTGCGGGTCCGAAAGAAGCTTCTCCGAATGTTTCTTTCAGGGCAACAGCAAGCGATAGCTACCAAGCATTTGTGAGCAAGAAGTTTGGGTATGGACAGAATACGTGATCGCACTTACGATAGACATCTCGAGACGAGATGTTAGTTGTTGGAAGATTTCAGCAGGAGATTGAACCGAAGAGGACTGTTGTCTAGTTTGTGAAGTCGAACTTGACGATTCATTGTCGACATCTTGTGTATCTGTTGGTGAGCCGACACTTGACTCGCTCGTCAATCTCGAATTTTCAGGTAGAGTAGGGGTAGAAAGTTGGCCCGCCATTCTTGAAGGCTGTGGCAGTTCTGTGCATTTAGTTGGTGCAAGCAATTCAGCCTGCAAAGCCAGTACACTGCGCAGACCCCCTAGGCCGTGGGTAATATCTTGCATTAAATGCGCAAGTTCTTTCTCGAAGAGAATACTCTCGGTTCGTCCCAGCGACATAGTGCTCGAGCTTTGTCTCGCTTAGTAGCTGCTTCAAGTGGCCGAAGGTTTTGTCGTGATGTGAAGATAGATGGGAGAAGTCGGCTGTTTTGAGTTCCCGGTCTGTACCGCGCAGAAAGCTCTCCGTAAGACTCATCAACATCATTGAAGTTGTACCCATCAAGGTAGAAAAGTCTCCACGAAATTTATTCCGGGCAGAAACGGGCATTATCGACAAAGATACGGCCGTTGAGACACCAATACCCAAAAGCAGCATCCTGAGTATCTGGGAGATTTTTGTGAAGGAAAGATCACCTGTTTGTATAGCACCTTCTTTGGTGATGACCAGAATCGAGGCCAAAGAAGCCAAAGAGCATGCGACATTCACAAGCGGGTCTTGCAGTCTCTGTTTAATCCATCCGATGAACCCGAAACCACCCAGGACGAAGACGACCAGAACCACAGCATGCCCTATTTCAATCAAGTCATGCTTTCTATGGAAGACAATGGTCACCCACATGCTAGACAATGACAGGAACGTCGCAAAAAGAAATGCGACGAAGGCGCATATCAGCGCCTTGTACATGCTGCCCTGCGATCTCGCTGGGTGGAAGTAAATGGTGATGGTCGCTACTAGATGTTTGCCATATTGCTGACCCAGAAGTTTTCCAATAAATGGAATAAACACCGCTAGGGATGCGAGTAAATACGCAAGGCTGCACTTGAAGATACTGACGCCATGCTCAGAGGTGATCAACGCCTGTGCCTTGCGCCACGATCGTGAAAGTTGCCTTAGAACTCGCCGGAGAAGCCCCTCTCGTTGGCCAGATTCTTCACTCATAAGAAAAGGCTGAAACTCATCCTGTTGATCGTGATCGCCAAGGTGCATATTGATAGCTTCCCCTTCATGCAGGTTCGATATCGGCATGGTCTGCCGCGACTCTGGAGCCTTGATGGTCAGCAGAGTGAGGCATGCCTGGTGGATCGTACTTACTTCAAAGGGAGAATGACCCATAGACGCCAAAAAATAATTAGGACAGCACCATCAACTCCCTCTATTCTCATATATCATGATGCTTCTGATATCTCATCCCCATGTCATCCATGTCGATCTCCAATGTTCATCTCCATCTCCGCCCCCTCTTTTTGCCACCGCCTTTGTTAACTGCACGTTTGCGGCCTGATAATGTCACTACACTATGCCTAATTGGAACATTGAACCATACTGGGAATAGTAGAATATCAACACCATTTTATGCTCTAGTGTGGAACAAATTGAACTCTCAGCAGGGCTCATATTGTGAAATTATTTATATTACATCATCGAGAAAACTTTTCATGCCCTAGGAATCATGAATTCAGCCAACCGTCGACAAGCTTGTAGACTATCTTCACCCAAGGACTTCGAGGAAGTCGTCGCTTGTCATGGAACTCTCTGAATGGATTCAATATAGACTGCCACAGCCCCAGCTCTTTTCCTGTCAATTGAGCCATTCCAAGGCATATTTAAAGACCCGAGATAGTGCCCACCTCCCTGCCCGCATCCTTGCAACACTTCTTGAAGCAGGACTTGGCACCATCACCATCCACCCAGCAGTGGTAGGTCGAGAATTGGGTGTTATAGTTGTCCAGCCCGCAGTGCTTTCCGCATTTATAGGTGGGCGCCACAGCACCGACGTGGGGTGTGTTTTCGCAATAGTAGCCCGTGCTAGCAAGGGCTCCGAGAGGGAGGAGAAGCGCGGTAAGACCTCCGAGGAACTTCATTTTGGTAGGCTTCAAATTGTGTCTAAAAAGCTGTTAGAAAGATCTGGAACTTTTTGCTTAATTGTATTTTTTTTTGTTACGCAAGCAACTGACTGTGTAAAAGGACTGAATAGTTGGCGTGGAACAGGTGGAAATAGTAAACCAAGAGGACGAGACGGAGAAGATTTTGCAGATTGAATTCGGGTAGCTAATTTAAGACTTATATACCCTACTTTCCCCAGCTCGGGTCACTATCTTTTCTAATATCAAAATTCGAATGGCTATGTTGCTTCGCGGAATGATACCCCATTCTTTTAGAGCAATTGTCAACCAAACCAATAGTATCTGACTAAAAGATCTCAGAGAAGTCTATTTTGAGATTGTTCGTATTCGAAGGATTGCTTGGCATGATAATTATAGGGGCTACAAAGGTCTGCAAATCCTCCGAATGCCGACAAGATTCTATGAGAATGATTGTCGAGACAGTTTTGGCTACAAACTATGTGATTTTCAAAAAAAAAATAAACTGATAATCTTCAGCTAAAGAAAATATTACCAACGCCATTCCATCCAATTGATTAAGCTATTTGAATAATTCGATACGCATCAACTCTGTGAAGCTCACCTCGCCGAGCCAAATACGATGGGGTGGAGCCTCGCTTGGGCGATCTTCGCCCTGTCGAGCAAATACGAGATCGAGCCCTTCGTGTTCACGACGCTTGAGCTCTGATTCTTCAAGCTCAATTCGAATTCCGCCTAACTTCTTGACAGGAACAACACATTTAGTGAGACAACTTGAATACCCCACCGTGCAGATTTCAATCAACCTCGGCATCTCATGGATTAAAACCTGCAGCTTCCAGTTCCTTATTGCGAAGTAAGTATCTCTACATTAGAGGATGGTGGTTTGTTTTGAGACTAGATCCATACAATACTACTAGTACTAGCTATAAACTCCGTGAAAGTCATCTTGAGAAGGAATCCACATCCTCTCGATCGCTACTCGTTTTATGAGCTTGACTATAAGACTTTTAGTAGTATATCACAGTATAATTTTTTAAATTGACATAACCGTGACTATCTCATAGGTTTCCAAGTTCCTCCATTATCTTATCCCATGCCCGTGGTAAAAGGGTCCCCATAAGCCAGTGATTACCAGCATAGTCTTGACCAAGCATCGTAAAAAGGTTGAAGCCTTTGTACGGCTCGCCCACGTTTTCATAATAGTACATGAGCATCGTTCCTAACGGATTCGCCCTGTTCTTCGAGGTATCTCCCTGGCGCACGACAGCAGCCCTAAAATCGACCGTTTTTATTAAGTCTGCCTTGACCATATTATTTAGAATTATCGGCAAGGCATTCGCCTCCCCGAAGAGCACCCCGGGTGTTTTACCCGCGTCGATATCTTGGTAGCCGGTTCTCATAAAAGCACGAACCTGCTTCTCTGTGGATTGTTCATTGAAATGTTGGCGGTGACTAAGTGCAATGGGCCCAATGGGCCCTCTTGCTTCTTGCGATGAGAGGAATGTATAGGTTCCCAGGGTTAGATTTTGAAGAAAGACCCCTGCCGAGTTAATAAACTCCGGAAGCCGAAAGCGGGAGTTTAAGAGACTCAGAATCGTAATTGGGCGCGGTGTTGATTCTGACAATGCCATTGCTCGCGTTACCCACGCGACAAGTGCATCCCCGCTACTAAAGAACACTCCTGAATCACGACACGAATGGGTTTCGTGAATCTGTTTCTGGGCAAGGTTTTTCATCCTGTCCAAGAAGATCTTCGGAAGATAAATAACACGCCTTTCTCGAGGTGCGTCCCGTATATTGTTCCACAAGTACCGGGATAAGAACTTGAAAAGATCCATACCTTTCAGACGCCTTTTTTCGAGCTTCAGCTCTTCCCATTTCTCGGGGTTGGACGAGACTGCCTCACGAAGAGGGTCATTCCGTGCACCGCTGATGGTAGGAATATCTTCTTCCCGCGTGGCTAATACCGATGACCAGGCAGCGAGGAGAGCCTGGCCCCCAAACGCATCCATCAACACGTGAGGCCAGACCAGAGATACCAGGGTTGCATCTCGGAAAGAGGATATATGGAGAGATATCAATGGCAGTTTCTCCTGCACTAGCTGCTGGAAGGTTGTGAAGCTTTGACGTGTAACAAATGGCTTGAAGTCTTCGGAAATTGGTTGGATTGATGGACCTGCAGTCGGTGTTGGGAATTGACAAGCCACCGGGTGGTTCTGGATTTCCACGTCGAAAGTCTGATGGGTGAAGAAAGTCTTTCTTGAATCTTCCCCCGAGATGTTCGGGACATGGACTTCTAGGTCCCCGTTCTCCTAATTGGCGTCAGTGAAACTCGGTCAACCCAGGAAAATACCCTAACCTTCAATCGTAGCCGACCACCGAGTTTCTTCCAATCCCCAATCTCCAATAATCGTACCAAAGCATTGTTCAATTGTTCAGGGTCAAGAACATCATTGAATCTCATCAGCCAGGATACGAAACAGCGATTCGTCTTATCGCTGTCGAGTGGGTACAGTGGGTAAATGTTCTCAGGGACAACACTGGCACCTGGCAGGTGTCTTTCGGCAGACATTTCTTTTGCAAAGGCTGCGGGAGGTAATGGTCAAAGCCGAGTGAGTCGCGTTAATATAAAGACATGAGTCTTCCTTTTTTTCAGACGACAAAACCAAGAGCAAATTTTGATGTGATGGGTGACTTGTTTCCACGAGGTGGACGCAAGGCAGGTTCAAACTTTGTTTGCGCGACGATCCCCTCGAACAGGATCCTGAATGGCCCCGTAAATTTGATCTCTCCTCCCACCCTGACTTTAGAGAAGGTTTCGTGAGAATAGCGTGTTTCACATGTCTTTGACTCTGAATTAGCCTCATCTAGGTTGAGACTTTATTTTCCAGTTAGATTCAATCGCTTTAGTGCCGACCCGCCGAACCCCATAGTCTATTTAGAGGATCCTGAATCCTAAAGGGGTAAAGGCGGAATAAACTCGGATTGTGTGATGTACTCGTACGTACCTGTGCTAGCACTGTGGGGCTTGGGGCTTGGTGCTGGAGCTGGGTGCTTAGTTTCAGGGCATGGCCAGCCATCAATAATACCTAAAATGCAGCTAACATCTCACCTTTGAGATCTCGTTTACAGCTCTAAACCAACCTTTTGGATGTATGCGCCCGCAAATGGATAATTGGTTTATATTGCGATCGACACTCGTAGCTCAAGCATAGCGCGCTGAATTGATGATAAGAAGTAGCCTCGAGTACTAGATAATTTTAAAAAAGAACTGTACGTAACAGAATAATGTGCCCGTCCAAAACGCCATACACCATCCATATTGCCGTGTGCGGTATTGAACTCCAATACATAAAGAACAAACGAACAACGCCTAGAGGCCTCCCATCAGGCCACTGGCGCCCATGCCAGGCCCGCCGGTCGGAGCAAGAGAGGGGCAGATACATCCTGCCGGGATGTTAGGGTAGGACCAGCCTGGAGATGGGGATGGGGATGGAGGAGAGCGGCCCATTGCACGGGCGATGATGCTGGCCGGTGTTGTGCCTTGACTAGCGTGGAGAAGGCCAAAACGGAGGAAGACTTCAGAGAGAGTTACGAGGATGGAGATGACAATGAGAACGATGACGACCCATGTTTGATCTAGATTTGTTTTGTCAGTGCTGTTTAGATGCGTCGGTGAGTAATCAATGGTTCGGGGCGGGCGTACAAGATGTGCGGTTGTCAGCGATGGAGTCTGAGAGGATCTCTGCTAGATCGAGGAACACCCGGCAGCGTTCATTTAATACCTGGATCCGGGGTTTGATTTCGAGGTACTCGCGGACAGCAATGTAAAGGGGGTAGAGTGTTGGCTCGCTTTCCCAGAAGAAATTCGGAACATCGAGCATGTTTGATGCTGGAGATTGTTAGCGTTGCATGGTAGTTATGGCATGACGTGCCCACTCACAGAGATTGACCTCGACACGGCTCTTGAAAAGTCGCCCCAGAATCCGGAAGACCTCTTCACGCTTCATGCCGAGCTGACCGGTCATAGCGAGTCTTCGTGGTACATCCTTCGCATCAGCCATTTGACGCGCCATAACCTCCTCAAAGAAACACAATTTGGTACTCTGAGAGATACCATGACTGATTGCTAGTTTGATCATGTGGTCACCACTGCGGAGTGTGATCATATCGTTGTAAACGCGGGCCGAGAGATCTCAGTCGAGTATTCAAAATGAAATTCTTCTGTCTCGAAATCCTCTTCATGGAGAGGCATGGTTGTCAGTGGGATAGGAGTACCAGTAGCCGAAGATGTAGCGAATGCCAGATCCGCCAGTAAATCTTTCTCCTGGCGTTCTGTAAAGTTCCAAAAAACCACAACACCATAGCTGAAAACAAACATTTCGGCGACATTGTACAGGGTTCGTGCAGGCCGTTCAGGCATGGAGGACGACGACGGTTTCACCGGGGAGGCCGAACGAGCTCTCATCAGAGCTTGACCATCGTCGGAGCTGTGTCTTCGACGACGAGGTCGAAGGTCCAGATTATGTTCTTCACTCGACTTGTCATCCTGATCGGGCGTATGATCCCGAAGCCGCGCATCCTCCTCAGAAGCCCGAGTCAAAAACTCATGATGTTCCTCCCTCGAGGTAGTACCAGGATCTTGCGGTGACGCTTCTTGATGATGTTCTTCCTCTGGCCGATTGTGACCACCGACAGAATGCTCCTCTGCCTCCCCCATCCAGTCATCATGATGATCTCTCTGTTCATTCCTTTCAATCTCCTCATCCAGCAGCGACTTGCCGCCCGGGAATTTCAACACAGGGCTACTGCGTAACCGATATCCCTCATGGCCCGGCACAAGTGGCAAATGATACGCCGTGTACAAACAATCATCATACAGCTTCGTCCTCGCACCATGCCACTCCTTCACAAACGAAGCGACAGACCCCATTTTATACGCCTGCGCCGTACAATAGGCTGTAACCCGCGCAAGTTTCTCCGTCCGCCTAGCCTTAGGCAAGCGCTCCGCATAACTCTTCGCACGCTCGGGGGTTCGTCGCTTGCGAATTACCTCCTCGTCAGCCCGGAGCGGCGCAACATCATTATCGATCGAGAAGTCCCCAACACTGAGCCGTTTCTGCGCAAGGAGAGCCTGCCTCACAGCCTCGGGCTCAACGTGCTTATCGCGCGCGATGCGCGCAACAAGCTCCTCGTCTACTTGATCCGCATTGCCATCCGCCTGATCCTCCTCATCTTCATCGTCCTCGCCTTCATCTGGCTCGCCTACTCCCCCGGTATCCGGCAACAGCACGAGTTTCTCACTAACTTTCGTCGTGCGTGGTGGGAGGCGCGGCTGGGCAGCGAGTCGGCTATTAGATGTCGTGGAACTGCTCGCTCCACCAATCAACCCGCTAGCCGAAGCAAGTCTGCGCGAGCGCGAAATTGGCGGCGGGTGCCGCTGCTGCATGGACGGGATGTCGGAGGCATACTGTAAGACATTGTCGACGGTGATGAAGCGAGTCGCGGGGGATCTGCGGCGTGGGGGGCGGAGGCTGGTTGTTGGTCGCGTGAGTCGGTTACCTATTGTAAATGGGAAGAATGTACGTCAGCAAATGTAAGGGATTTTCCGTTGGGTGTTGGAGCTCAAGCTGCGGCCGCCGCAGCAGCAGCAGTGAACGGGATAATTGCTTTTCGCGGACACGTACCAGAACGGTCGGGCTGCGTTGACTGGTTCCCCGGCCTCGGGCGGGGGGTGTCATCGTGAAGCGTCCTTTTATGCCCAAGAGGATTGGACTTCAATTGCACAAGACGTGGAGAATGAGGTCAACCCGGAGCTTGCGAAAGTATCCCACCGCCGTTGAGCTGCTGCTGGCACAGAATCAAGTGCGCTAGACCAATTACGGACTAGCGGAGGTCGACGGTGACGATATAATTTATATTACGTAGGCGTGTATTAGTACCGTATGGGACGTATGGATCCCGTGACTATGCCACGTGTCTACCTGCCAATGACAGCGTGAGGCAAGCGCCACCGGCCCACAGTCAGCCCAGCGAACCAGAGATGCGCGAATCCGGGGTAGAATCCATGCGGATCTGCGGCCAAGGAGAAAAGATAGATACATATACGACTACGAGAGGTGGAATGGGATTTGACGTCAAGTCGAATTTTTTTTATTGCATGTCATAGAGACATACTATGCGTATGAACCGGAAAGCATCACTTGGATGCAGCCGTAGGGAATGCAATTCTATATCACAGATCATGGGAATGCAGATAAAAATGTGCTGATGGGGAGATAAACAAGACATGCAGGTGAAGAGAAGTTGAGAAATGAAGGCAGTAAAATATCAATAATCACCTGAGCCGTGAAAAGACCGTAGAACCATAGAACGCCGAATTAACCATTTGTCAAAAAGAACGGTTGACCTCGCCGATTGAGGGGGGGCCAATTGATCACCATGCAAAAAGAAAAGAAAGAAAAGGAAAGAAGGAAATAAAGAATCACGAGATGATACCTTCGTCGCGGAGACGTCGATTCTCATCCCAGATCTCCTGCTTCATTTGCTGTAGTCGTTTGTGCTGTTTCTCTAGTTTGTCCACATCCCGTTGGATGGGATGAGCTTGCTTGGCCAGTGTCTCATGCAAGCCCGAGTACTTGGCATAATACTCTTTGAACTTCTCCGATTTGTCCAGCAATCGTTTTCGGAGAACCTCCTGGGTCATAGATGGAGATGCACTTCCCGTGCTGCCGCTGGAGGTACTAACTGCGCGGCGCCGTTTGTGCTCAAGGTTGCCAGTGGTAATAAGATGACGATCTCCCTCAGACTCGGACCCAAGATCCGGGTCCGCCTTGCGCTTGCGGGGATTTCCCGCGGGTAAGGTCTTGCTTGCAATCCTGCCAATGACAGGGCCTGGGCGAGCTGGCTTGTTACGGGTTGCGTCGAGGGGCGTAGGCTTGGTAAATGTTGGTCTGGCGGGAACGGGTTTGGGGGCAGACTTTGGAGGTGCAGACTTAGTCGGAGGTGGCTGGGCTGAGGCTTTGGCGGGAACAGGCTTGTGAGGACCATTGGCCGACGCTGCAGGTTTTGATGGTGGGCGTGCAGCTGTGCCGGTAGCCTTGTTGTTTCGGGCAAGTTGAGAGATAAGAGGTGAGGATGATGATGAACCTGATGACTGGTTTTGACTGTCGGAACGATTGCGACCGTGGGCATTTTCAGATGCGCTTGCGGGAGGAGATGAGCCCAGAGGGGATGGCTTTTGGGGCGAGGTAGAAGGTCGAGGGGCAGGTCGCTTAGAGGGAGGGGTTGGTTGAGATGACTCGAGCTTCGGTGTGGATGTCTGCGCCTTGGAGACCTTAGGACTCGAAGCAACGGTCTTGGCAGGTTGAGGTTTGGCAGCGGATTGGGGCTTTTTGATTGGAGCTGTGGCCGGTGCCTTTTTGCTTTCCTTCGTGCGCGGAGCGGGAGCTGGTGCAGGCTGAGGTGAGGGGGCATCGAGCATATCGTCATCCTCATCGTCAGAAGAGTTGACGAACTCTGCCGATTTGAACTTGCCCTCGGGCTTTGCAGGAGCAGGCTTGCTGGCAGTCTTCTTTGTCACTCGACCCGTCAGAGTGCTGTTATTGGCACTCTTTCCCTTCAGTTGCTTCTTCAATCCATCTTTCTCCTTGGGTTTCTGAGTTGACCGAGGTGCATCCGATGCCTTGGCACGGTCGGTCTCGTCGGCTCGGTCCTCGGCACCATCCACCTGGATCCGTGGCGTGGTAGCCTTCTTTGTGGGTACATTGCTAGCACTTATAGTGTGAAGGTTGAGTCGTGAGAGACATTTTCCCTTGCCACGTTCCTCCTTCGGAAGTAGAATTTGCCAGAGTTTGTCGGTTCGGGAGATGCGCATGCGATCGAAGGCGGAGATGGCGTTCTGAATGGCGTTTTCTCGGTCGTCATCATTTGGGTAAGGGAACTTCCACACATCGAGATCCTTGTAGATCTTATCTCTCAAGTCAAACTTTTCTCTGTTGAGACGATTCTCCACGCCAAACTTCTTTGCGAGTGTAGTAATATCATCGGGGGGAGCGCATGTGAGTCGGGAGAGGTACTGGGTGGAAACAGCGCGGATGGCAAGAAGGTGAACAAAGGGGGTCTTGAGGGCTTCGAGACGAATATCGCTCTTGGATTGCGATGGGGCGGAGGTCGGGGCGAGGGCGGGCGATCCGGCGGCGCCGAGCTTGGGACTCGGGTGTAGGCTCCCCATCTGAGAGGCTCCGAGGCGGCGGGCTATATAATCACGTTAGCATTTGTCTTCAGACGCACAGTAGTGAAAGCAGCGAGTCAATACATTTGTCTTTAGGACCTCCCGAGCGGATTGACATCCGATTGCCCTTGTTGACCTTGGCTAGAGCCTTCAGCTCATCCGGGTGCGAGACTAGGTAGGACTGTTTGGCTTCCTTTTCTCGCTCGTGGGCACTGAGGCCCGCTTGCAGGGTCTCCAAGGCCTTGGAGACATCCTCGGTATCCTCCTTGGCCTTTGCGACCTCCAAGCTGTGACTCAGGACTCCGGCAAAATAGAGGTTCCGCTTATCGGAGGAGGACTCGTAGACCTCGGAGCGGTGAGTTTCGGGATAGGCGTAGAAGGACTCGGTTTTTCCAGCATACTGGAGGGATGGATGTTTTCCCAGACGAACTCGGGCCGATTGGCCTTTTTGCATACTGCTGATGAGTTCATCTAGGGTGTTCTGGGCGAGGGCTAGCCGCATGAACTGGGCTCGTGTGGCGGCGGGCTCCCCAACCTGACTCTCCGCCCGGAGAGTCAAACCATCCTGGGGGATTTCCAGAGCAGTCATGGTGAAGATGAGAGAATCTGGGAGGGGAGGGAGGAAAAGCGTCGAGACGGGCAGGGTCGGATGGCAGCGTGAGAGCTGCAGGTCAGGCGGCCAACTGCACGAGTCGAGGAAAGACCATACGCCATAAGGTGGTAGCAAACAAATGGGCCGAAAATGGCAGGACGCTGGAAAGAGAGTAGTATGAAGGTATGAACAGAGTAGAGGGGTGAGAGGGTGGAGGGTGAGGAGGGGAGAGAGAGAAAGTCAGATGGAGGAGTAAGAGGGAGAATCGGAAGTGGTGAGGAGGAGAATAAGGCGAAGCGGAGAGTGGGGAGAGCTGACGGGCGATTCCCTGGCAGGGGAGTCTTGCAGGTGCAGGGTGTATTGGTATTACACAGTACACGGTACACGGTACCCAGTTAATGTCCAATAGGCAATACTACTAGTCTGTAGTACTGTAAGTTACTCCGTACCCGGGTTGATCTCCGGAAGCCACAACATACGGACCCCATCGGGTATTACCATACATTTATATTACTTACGTATCTTTGTCCTTGTTGTAACTTTCAGTCTATTCTTATGACACCCCCAAAGAGTGTAACTATTCATATGGCATTCAATCCCCTCTATCAATGGTATGCTTTGTTTTGTTTTTTTTGTTTTCCATTTATTTTTGACTCTCTTATTTTGTATTCATTCTTTTTTTTCTGGTTCCCGCCGACCTGGATTCTAGACCTCCGAGCTGTAACCCTGTCCCCCTCCTCATACAAACTCACCTCCGAATCGGAGTGGGACGACAGGTCCAGAATGGGTCTTCCCGAGTCCCAGCGGAGACGGGTGTGGCCGGAGTCTTTCCTTTAATATAATACAGTGGTCTGACTACATACACAGGTATACTCGAGATTGACAGAGTATAGAATGTATTTTGTCTGTTACTCTGTCTGCTACTTTTGCATCATGCTGCTGCTACTGCTGCTGCTCGCTGCCCTGCTTTGCCTTTCGCTGCCCTGCTCTGTACATGCCGGGCTGTGACGGCCGATCACCCGAAGAATGCCAGAACCCCTCTCATGCAGGTGTACCACTGGTACGGAGTACGGAGTACCACTGACTACACTAGCAGGCGTCGATGGGATTAAATTTCCCGGCCTCCCATGGTCATTCGTCACGGCTCTGTACGACCGAGACTCCGTTGCACCGTCCCTGTTCTGTTCTGCTCTTTTCTGCTCTGTCTTGGCCAATACACCTCTCCGGTTCAGACGAGGAAAAAATTTAATTCTGGATATGAGCATGAGCATGAACATGAGCATGAGTGTGGACTCTCCATGCCCATGTCCAGCTCACTGGACTCAAACACGTTCTAATCCGATCCCATCTAGGTGGATAAGCATGCCGTGGATCCCTTGCGCCACGCCTCTCACTGCGCATAGCCTGAGACAGGGGATATTACTAACGACTTTTGCAAGATGATTGGAAAGCGGTGCCTGACTCGGCCGGGTTTCCTCCGCACTGACTAGCCCATGACTAGCCCGTGGAAAGCTTCCGGCTTTCTGGCTCAGTCACTTGAGTACTTGAGTACTTACTTACATGGATACAGTACTCCGTACTCAGTACTCCATACTCCATACTCCATCTACGGAGTAAAAAATAATCATGACATGACCCTGCAGATTTCCCATTAGTCTCCAGCAACCCCAATCCCAATCTCAATCCCATCTCATTTTCTAGCCCATTCTCAGTTCCGACGCCCACACTCAAAACCAAAGCCAATCCAGTCCAACTTTTCGGAACGGCCTCGCCAAAACCTTCCAAATAAACATACCCACGGCCCAACCGCCACAGTCGCTCCCCCGCTCTCTCCTCATCGTTCCCTAGGAAAACGTATTACATTACTCCGTTTACAGACTATGTACCCATCACCTCCTCACCCGTCACGGTTAAGGTGGACCTGCAGAGCGGGGATCTGCCCGGGTTAGCCGCCAGAATCTCCATCATCGCGCTCCCGTCGGCTATACCAGAGGCAGTAAAATAACCCACTGGCATCTCATCGGGGCCCCCTCCCGACCGCGGTGTTCATCGGGACGTAGATGTGTACAGGGGTGGTTATCGAGGGCGTCTAGGCGGATCATACTCGTAGGGATATGTAGATCAATACTAGGATGGAGAACAAGAAACCCCCACCAAGTACTTTAATTACTCAGTACCCTGGTCTCGTCGATGTGCATACTGATATGTACAAGAATATCCGCAATGGAAAGACTTGCTGCTGTGTACTTCTTAGTATGCTGCTGTGCGAGGTAAGTACAACCCAGTGTAACCTGTACAAAGACCCTCGAATACGGATTTCCATAGCAACAACTCTCATTGCCCAGGCATAGACGAAGGTCCTCCTTGCAGGCCAATAGCTATAGGTGGGCCAGCACTTGGTCGCCACCCAGCACATACCCAAGTACCCAGCACTAGTAACTAACATTTGCCCAAGGTACCCCCGAGGTCATTGGGCTGACCCCGTCAATCTTCGCCTTTTTCTTTTGTCCATTTATCTTAATACCAGTACTACATACATGATCAATCACAGCCTTTAAATTTGTCGGTATGGTGCAGAACTCGGTTCCCCCACCCCGTATCGGTGTCGCCGTATCGCGCCCTGCAAGGCTTACCTAGTCGGTGGTGAGAAATGGATACCTACGGCTTAGTGCGAGGAAGGGAAGAGGGCCTGTGGCTTCGAGAGGTGCATGATGGTACTTCGGACTTCGGACTCCGTACTAGCATCGTAGATCTGCCGTTGAACAGCTACGTACGATCCGTACCACGGCCTTGTTTCCTGAACGATCCCCTTTCGCAGGTACCTGAATACAAGGACATATAGTCTGTGCATACTCTGAACCCCACGCCTCATTACCCTTCTGTGGACAATTCCCGGTCGCAGGGTCCTCAGCACCCCGGTCGTCGTCGTCGCCACCACAAGAATACGAGCCAAGTGTACATACGAACCCCAAGCGGGCCGTAAGCTGGTGGTAAGAACTGGAAACTGAGACACCGGCCACCACTCCTTGAAGCAGATATGCCTCGGGGGGGCCATTTGTCCGACAAGAAAGGCCGGCGTCGCCTGATCAATTACATAGAAGATCTCAACCAGAATCGATGTAGCCTGGTCCAATTCTTTCAAGTAGTATCCGAATATAGAACAAACATTACCTGTTGGGTTTCCGTAACGAGGATAATACTCGTAGTAGGGCTGAGGCTGAGGCTGAGGTGGAGTTTCAAGATTGGGCGCCTCGAGACCTTCGACAGGAAACAACAGGGTTCTTCCATTGAACTTGGATCATGCTTACTTGACCAAATACATACATGACCTGGTAATTGACTTGTTGATTAATTGACCACATAAAAATTGCAAGTGTGTACACCGTACATCGTACACGCATCAAGTCGGACCATTTGCCACGAACGGTTCCTCAACTCTGCGACCGAGCGCGAGGTGGCTTAGACTCGGGGATCCTCGCTGTATCAACCCCCAGCCCCATTGTTCGTCAAAAATAGTTCACATCGGTGTTTCACTGGTTTCATTGGTTTCATGCTTTCATTCCCTGGCTAAAGAGCTAAAGAGACAGGGCTACGGGTTTGCTCTTGCCCTTCCCCTGGGGCTACCAGTAACCCAGTCACCCAGTCACCCATTCACCTACTATCCCCCTTGCGCTTTGTTCTCGATGTCACGGTATTCGGTACTTCGCTAGACCCCCCGGGCACCGGCAGAACCCAAGCCCTGGGTTAAAATATAAATTCCAGGGCAAACAGCTTCCTTCCGGGTAGCGTGATGAACGACGAGTTCAAGTTCTCCACTCGGAGCTCTCGGTGGGTTTGTTGGGTTATTGGCTCCACCAGCTCCGACTGCCCCTGGACTGTGACTGCATGGGACTGGATTGGACTGGACGGGGGTTTCTTGGGTGGAATGATTGAGAGGGATCGGATTTCCTGACGCCGATCGGTCACAATTGACTGATTTTCTCTTGTCTCTGACAGTGAGTGTCTGGGATAGACCCAACCTGAAAACCCCTGTGAGAGATGAATATTAACCAGTGGTCCTCGGGTACGGAAATATTGAACTAGTTTTACTAGCTTGGTGACTTGTCTGCCATTTCAAGTTCATTAATTACTTTTAATTAATTTCGTCCTTGCCGGGTTGCCTGTAGCTACAAATACAAATCACTGTCCGCTGCAAATGCACTGAGATCGCGGGCTCGATCTCCGGATGTCAGTCACATGGGTCAGCATGTCGTATAGAACCTATAAGAGCGGGATGCACGGGGAATAGTTCCAGAGGTAATTCTTGAGATTCAGATTTCAACCCATCATGGCGCACTGATCAATATGACCTCTGCTTCATTGGCAGATCCTGTGCGACCTCAGCTCAGACGCTCTCCATGCCCTTGTTCGACATGCTTGAGCCCCCGCTGGATTTTAATCTTGACTCTCACGTTTCATGCTTGCTGATCTTCTAATCTGTGCCAGTGCATCATCTCGGTCCCATTGCCAGCAAAGTTCCTGCCTCTCCCTTGTACTATTCTGAGGGTCCTTACTCTGTACGTCGTATATGGAATATCTGCATACATTTCTAGCCCTCAAGAATATGCCCACACGACCAGATGCAATTGATCAATCATACTATGGCTGGTGAGTTGAGGTAGTACAATAGCCTTGGAATTATTCGAATTGAATTTTCGCCACGAATTTGACATTTATTTCCAGGGTTTCCATCAACCTGTATTCAGCCAAGTACTATGACTGCGGCAACTACCTACGCCATCGTTAACCTCACCCCTTCATAAATTGAAAATTTCAGAGACCACTCTAGGATTAGGGTACCTCTGTCTTATCTAAATAGCTATTGATGTTTTCTGAGCCAGACTCAATTCCAATGAATGGAACGTCATTATGAGACGTTCGCTAGATAACTATAAGCGCTCATCACTACTAAAATACTTCCCTTCTTTACATTCAAGGTTGGCGAACAAACGAATATCGCTCTCAAGCATTTCCCCACTCCCCTGACCAGCACATCTCTCGCTATGGAAGTCATCACGGGCAGCGAGCCGGGCATTGGCATTGTCTCATTTTTAGAGAGGGAACGGCTTCTACGGTCAAATTGCCAGAAAGAAGTGGCACTGAGACAAGTAGAGAAGGGGCACTATATTCAAAAAACACTAAATGGGCAATCATTGAATGAGCTTCAAGTAGAGAGTTGGAGCTTATCCCGAAGTTGGTGGTACTGGAGCGGCTATTTAGTGGGCAGTTCGGGTCCCTTGAAGAGGGCCTTTGGTTTATGGAGGTCAAATCCCATATAGTATATGCATCCGGTTCTTGTGGAAGACTGTATAGGCCGTGGGGGATGTTGCGGTCGTGATTGTGGATGTTGTGTCAGTCCGCAACGTGCGAAGAGTTCGGCTGGGCAACTTGGAATTGGACACTGCACTTTAGACTGTGGGTGCTGTTTGAACACTCGAGAGGTTAAGCTAGGTCATCATCGACTAGAGAGATATGGCAATGCGTTTGAGCTTTCTGATGATGTTGATGACGAAGAAGGGGTCACGAACATCGACGAATGCGGTCCCTATCATTATGGCTATTACCTTGCTTCAGTATGGGGGATCAGTGTGGATGATCCAAAGGTTCCATTGAGTGAATTTGATACGCAACTTGAACTTGAATGTTCCTCAGAAGGAAGTGAGTCGAACTATTTAGAAGGCTATTGCTTTCATCTACTCTAGGCTTTGATGGTTGCTCCTGTCCATTGCTACTTAGCTAATTGAGAACCATTGCTCTGAATAAAGCTTCCAGATGCGCTTCCTACGGACCAAATTTAATGCCGTGGTCGCTGGCAGTGTTGATAGATAAGTGGATAAGGAAAGTCTACTGTCAATAACTCAAGCACCAATGGCTAAGGTAAAAAGAAGTTTGATAAGACTGCACTTTCTATTAACACATATCGTACAGAAAAATGAAAATCAACCTCGACAAGCTGGTATTCGTTGCGAAGAGATCCGACAATAGCATCAAAGCAAAATCTGGAAAGACAGGTAGCAATAAAAAAACAAGATATTAAGAGTAAGATGTATGAGACAGACAAGAAGGGAGGAAAATTGACAAAAAAAAGAGAAGAAAAGAAAAACACAGGGGCCAGTATGCGAAACTCGGACAAAGGAAAATCAAATAGAAAAAGCAAAAAAAACCCAGATACTAACCAGACACCGCACCGTTGGGATATTTCGCAGCAAAAATAAAACCCACATCCATATTCCCAAATCCAATAACAATGTTAACCCATATGAAGATCCTCGGTCCCACGCTCTATCTATGCTGTTTCCTCGTCTGGTCGTGTCTCGGTAAAACCATGTCATCCGCACGCAAGCAATTGAACAAAAGAAAATGGGCTGAGCAGTCAAGGGGAATGACCAACTCGACAAAAACATGACAAAAAAAGCCCAGCTTGCAACGCGGATAGTCCCGACTCCGTAGTGTGTTTTCCCCCAGTATAGATACAAAAAAAAGGAAATGCGAAATAATGAAAAATGATGAGTAACAATGACACATGGGGTAATTGGAAAAACGACGGAAATAGTTTTATTTCCATGGGAATCGGGGGATAATGCAATGAAAATCGATCGAACATAGGAAAGCGTGGATATTAAAATATCCAAGATAGTAAGCCGACATAGCCCGCCTCATACCGGAGTTCCCCAGGGGTGGTCGCCCATTCTAGGCTTGGTCTCATAGTTCTCCGGCTCGGTACTTGTGGGTCGACGGATCGTAGAGTTGGGGAAGTACATGTGAGGTGGCATCGAGGTCGGGTAGGCTGGCCCATTTGGCTCAGGGTAAGTGAAGTCATTGGCAGATCCCGGTGAGGGTATGCTGCCATGAGAGGGTGAGGCCCATCCAAGACTAGTCATGTGTGGGCTTCCGTTGACACTGTTGGGCCGATGGTCGTTGTTGGCAGGCGGCTCCAGCGGTTGGGGCGGAGCATAAGGATGCGAGGTCATCTGTGGCCGAGTGTGGGGCAAGCTGCTGAAGCTTGACAGAGAAGGAGATGTCGCAGTTGGAGAAGCGCGAGGGCTACCCTGGGAGAAGTCTCCCCGCACATGAGGCGGGATAGGAGCACTGTTCATGTAGTAGTCACTGGCCGAGCGGTGCATAGTCAGTGGTGGAAGGTCACCACCCGGCGGTGACATCGACGCATGCTGAGCTGGGGAAGGAGTCGATTGGATAGAGGCATGATCAGGGAACATGCCATCCGGGCCTCGCCGTTCCTTGTTTTGACGTAGACTGGCCTCCGTCTGGGCAGCAGCCTCCTCGATTGTTCCGGTGTGGTGGTTTTGGTGGCGGGTCAAAGTTGTCCGGCGCGTGAATGTCTTTTGACAGTTGGCATACGGGCATTTGTAGGGTCGCTTCCCGGAGTGAATACGACGATGTCTGGCGAGCGATGAGGAATCACTGAAGGGCTGTAAAATAGTCAGCATGGGGAACTTGACGGGAGCTCAAGAAGTTAATAGTTACCTTGCCACAGCGCTCACACATATGGGGCTTTTCCCCGGTGTGAACCCGCGAATGCACTGTCAAGGCTGAGCGCTGAATGAACTGTTTCCCGCAGCCAGGCCAGTCGCAAGCATGAGGTCGGATGCCAGTGTGGATTCGCTCTGCATAATCCACTGTTAGTAACGATGATTCTTGCAATAGGGGAAAGGGATGCTGTAAAACGCACCATGTCGCGCAAGGTCACTTCGTCGGGCAAAGCCCTTTTGACAAGTCTTGCAGTGAAATGTCTTGGGCGGTGCGTCCGCACTCGACCTCCCTGTCTGCATTGGTGCTTGCTGCATCTGCGGTTCACCAGCATATCCACCAGGAACGTATCCCATATTCCGAGGCGCGGCACCTGGAGGTTGAGCATAGTAGAAGGTTTCAGCCAGTCCCGGTTCCATTTGGAGGTGTGGGTGAGGTGGGTATGCGTTGACGGGGTCGTCCACGGCACCCGGTTCAGTCTTCATTGTGGGTTGGTTCAGCTGGGAGTTTTGCAGGTATTGTTGATGAAGTTGTGCTTCTGCGGCGGCGGCTGCAGCGGCTGCAGAATTCTTGCGGTTCAAGATGGTCGTGATGTCCATGACCCGACCCGACGATCAGCTGCAGACCGTGGCCAAGGACAGGTAGATAAGCCTCCTGCCGATAGCGATGCAACACGGGCTACGCCTAGTTATTTGAGGTCGTGGTGAAGAATGATACGGCGGTCGAATTCATGCACTGGAATGCAAGGCCGCGCAGTCGAGCAGGGCTTGTTTGGGGGGCCTTGAGGCTCACTCGTGCTGACGTTGGGGTCCGAATAGAAGACACGTCTGGGAAAGGTCGTATTTGCGTAGATGAGGCGTACTCGAGTCTGATTCGAGGGATGCAATTAAGATCGAGTCAAGTTGCAATTCTGGGAACCGGCTAGCAGCGGAGTGAGAGGAAGGAGTGGTGGTGAGGAAAGGAGTGACGAGGCAAGCGGGGAGTCTGTGGGAAAGCAGAGAGGGTCAGCTCAGAGATTCAGGGAGATGCAGTTAATTCCAAATATCGCGCATTCATCGCCCGAGTGTCGAGACCGCTTATCCTCATCGGCGTCGGCGTCCTCGTGCTTGGGTTTCCGAGGGATCCGCCACGCTGGGACCAAAAAGGTGGACCGACACAAAGGATCAGTGGAGAGCGATCAGGAGAGCGAGAACCAGAGCGTCCAGTTTAATTCCGATGGTGGATGGGAGTGCTCGGAGGAAGAAAGGGGCGCGGCGGGAAAAAAAAAAGTCATGTCGGGCAGCGGCGTCGCGGTGGCTTGGGAGAAAGCGCGGCGTGGAAGACAGAGAGGGGGAAGAAAGGAATAATAAACCGTACCTTGCCAGCTCTGGGAGAGAAAGTCGAGAGATGTGAAATGTGGAGAGATTTGGAGAGAGAGGGAGTGAGAGGGCGGAAGTGGAAGGTGAAGTCGGCAAGTCGGAGAGAAATCGCGAAAACAAAGCCGGGTGGGAGTGGTATGTATGTGGTGTGGTGGAGAGTGTAGAGTGTAGAGTGTAGAGTAGTAGAAGAGTAGTAGAATAGATATATATGAGTAGAGGAAGTAGGTGTAGGGACGAGTAGAAGAGAGTGAAGGTCAAGTAGAGAGAGAGAGAGAAAGAGAGAGAGAGAGAGAGAGAGTAGGAAGTATTTAGGTGTGGTAGGTGCTACACACCTTCGACGACATCATTATTTACCTTGGGCTCCCTCGGATTCTCACACATTTGCATCGCAATCCCCACTTTAGGGAGTGGTTCTGGAAAATAAACCCTGTTCTGGTCTTTTTCTAATTCTTATTTTTATTCTTATTTATTATTTATTTTACCCTAAGTATTCTATTCTTATGCTCTGGCTATTAAGGTACTGTTGATATTGCCGTTGCCTACTTCTTCTCTTCCTCCTCACCTCCTCACCTCCTATTCTCTCTCTCTCCCCTTTACCATATTCGGCCGGACCACTAAGGCTATTTCCTGCAGTTACAGCTCCCACTAGGATCTAGTTCCCCCTAGTCCGCCCCAGCGAAGTCCACTAGAAGGAAACTTGACCGCGCCAGAAGCCCCCCCCGTCACTCTGCCGGCTCCACAACGTGCCTTTCTCCGTCCCTGCGGCCGGCGCGACTCCTGGTGGATACGAAGTGAGCCACGCCGATCTGAATCGCAATCTCTTCTTCCCTTTCTACCATTACGCTTTCTGGAATATACCCTGTCCAGTTCTTGGTTCTCGACTTCATCCTTCAATTCCTAGGCACTCCATACCATCCAGCCTCCCTACGAAGAGCTACTGTGTTGGTTGTTCACTGCCCAACCCTTCCACATCAGTCCCCGAGTGTGAAACGGGCTATAGAAACTTAGAACAGGTAACATGACGCAAGTTGTGATCGGGCAGATGTGGAGCCCGCCAGCGCCTGCATGAAAGGGGGAAGTGCCTGCTACAGGCTCCGACTCCCCCTACATATCTAGGCTGTCAAAAAGCAACGTGTATCCGGGCACTCGGAACCCTTTCTCCATCTGTCTCCCTTTTTTTCGGCCGCTACAAAAAGGGGGAGAGAGGTGTGTCGGGAACGGGACAGGTGGACATGATGACATGCATGTCTCTCCTAGTTGATGGTGCGACAATGAGTGACGAGAGATGATGCGACTGGACGGGGAAGCAAGTAGATCTTCAAATGCGGGTTGTGGATGAAAGGGATGTGCCTCACCATCTCGATAGTCTGTTCCCACTATCCCACTATTGCTAGCCGACTTGGACGGCGGAAGGCTAAATTCGATCCATGCTTTTCCTTCTAGAAGGTTTCGACGGGCCCCCTTCCTCTCCTCTCCCGCAAATTCAACGGAGTACACGGGACGCAAGGTGGCTCCTGACACCTTTCTGGTGAAACAATGAACATCTGGTCCTTCTCGCCTCCCTGTTCGTCGTGCAACTTCTGCCCGAACAATTGCATGGCTTGATCTCACGGGCTCTTCCCTTCTCCCTGGGGACGCGAGCTTTGGTGAGATTTCCTGACGATCCATCTGCCCTCCCTCCCCAAGTGGACCCTCTTGGACGGCGTCGGTAATTAAAACCCCATCTCGTCCATGCCCCTTTTCCCTTCTGGGGGACGCTAGAAGGCGCCGGCCGGATTCAGCCTCCAGAGAATCCACTTCACTGCCACACAGACGGGACAGAGGGCTGAATGATCGCTCCGGACTGGACCCGCTAAGCCTTCTCCTGACCTTCTGGAAGGCCGCCAGAAGGATTTCGAAGGTCTATGGAAGCAGCTCAAGGGGGGGAAAAAGTGGTCACCGTTTGCTTCCACCCCATCCTGCACGGATGCATCGGGTCCAAGCCCTACTGGTGCACATCCCTGCGGACCCCCGGTTGACCCTCTCTCGGGGGAGACATCGATGCTCCGAACCATACAGAACCAACACCTAAATACACCGTAGTCTTGCTTTGTCTCGTTCCGACTCTCGATCAGGGTTGGATTGGCAGACTGTCATGGAAAGGGGGAGGGGAGAAGGTTCTAGTGGTTGGGCATCGAGGAGGCTGGCCAATCGACTGGACTGGTTGTCCCGGACACTTCCTGTTCTTTGTCGTGATCAACTCTTTTTGTCTTTTCCCCCCGCTTACAACACACTCAGACACCCCTGACAACCGTTACGCCGCCACTAAGGAAGCAGCTGCAGCTGCAACTTCGTACTCGGTCCTGCGGAGGCTGTCCGAGATTGGTTGCCTCAGAGCCAAATGACTGGGGTGCAGTAGAACCCGGCTGACGAAAACAAAGCAAGCCACATCTGCACCCCATAGCATAGACTAGGCCTATGGTGGGAGTTGGTCAAAAAAGAGGAGAGGGGGGAGACAGAAAAAAACAAACCCAAAAAAAACCTGGTCTCAAAATTCAGACAAGCCAATCATCTAGTAGATAATCGACATCGCGCAGCACCACAAGCGGAGAGGAGCGCTGGTGAGTCGTCGAATTCGCCGGCAACAGCCGCCTCTGCGGCTCTCGATTGGTCGTTAGCACGGGGCACCGCCCACATGGTTGTGGCTGAGACGTTGTCTTGGTGTATTGAAAACGCGCTAGTCTCCATATTTCTATTAGTAGAACAGGAAATTACCCCTGGACACGCGTGGCACAATCACATTGTCCCGCGTATTTGGTGTTGGCAGTTGAGAAGGCAGCAGAGTACCGTTTCAGCGTGTACCAACACCACTGCAGGAAACACCAGGTTCTCAAAGTGCATAAGACTTTGTACCTGGTGCCATAAACTCTGTGCATAAACATCAACATACAAGCCAACTGATCCATGGCCAACGGTCACGCTTGGACCAGCGGCCCCTGGGATGATGTCACTGGGGAAATCGTGCACTGGCCTCGTTCATCTTCATCCCGACCCATTCTAATATCAAATAGTTCGGATCGATCCCCCATCGATCAGCCCTTTTTCATTTCGCTAAGTGTGGTCCCGTTTGGAAATCTCCCAAAGGGCCCAGCAGCGAGCCCCATCGAGGCTACTTGCAGAAACTTGCTTTGCCTTGATTTAGTTCGATGCATACCGCGAAACGAAAAAGCAATTCTTCACCTTAGCCTGCCACTGCGGTCAGATCGAAAAAGAAACCATAGATAAGACGAAACTAGACTAAACTCAACTCTACTACGCCTAACTATCAAGCCACATCTTTTTCTATCGCCTGTGGCGTCTGATCTAGAAAATAGGAGAAGGAAGATTTTATCTGATCTGATCTCGCTCTTCCCACAGTGTTAGCTGATACCGCGTCATATGGTGCCTCCATTCCCATCAATTCCACTTTACGCGAGCCCGAATAATGCCGAAAGAAATGAGAAGCCCCATCTATCATGACCAAACCCGCTTTTCCCGCCTGTCTCGGATGAGGTATGTCCTGGCGGATTTTGCAACAAGAGACTACGGAGTACTAGAGACCACGCTAATAGTGGGCATGACACACGCACACGAGACTAAGTGGGTTTGGTAAAGGGATTTTCTCAGAATTGAGGGTCGTTGCGGAGACGATGGTGGAAATTAAATCTGGGATCGCAAAATGCGCACGTCCTTTGCGTAGATCATGCAGTATACACCGAGACTCTATGTAGGAGTGACGACTTGGTTAAGGTTGGGTCTGGTCGCGAACTACAGTTTTCTAGGCATGGCTTGGCATATTGGGACTTGTTTTTGGACTTTGTGAAATTGAACGAATCAAATAGCATCAGGGCTTTGGGTCTCTTTTTCTAGAATGAGGGGGGGGGGGGGGGCTTGAATTATAGAACGCAACTAGTATTAAGTTAGGGATTGTCTGTTTGTTTCATCGAACTTGAAGTCCGGCATGTTTATGTTCCAGGGTAGTGCAGGTAGAACTGGAAGTGAGACTATTTTTGAACATGAATTCCTGATCCTGAGCTTCGAGGCTATATACTAGATATCAAGCCGAGCTCGATATCATATCTTACACAAGCTGAATCTTGAGGTTTCAAGTTGTTTTCTCACCGCAACAGATATGTTGGGGAGAAAGAAGACCACTTTCACAATGTCAGCTAAGTAACATCTTCCACTACACAGAGATCTCTTGAGCTCCGGTGACAACATCGGCATGAAGTCCAAGCCCTGGAGAGTAAACTTGCATAATTTCCAACGAAAACAACCGGTTAATGAGCTCTGATATCATGGTTTCCCAGTCCAGATAGGCCACTGAGGTCAATTCGAAGAAGATCCTCACTTTCACTGTTAACCTCTCAGCCCTACTTATTCCTCTGAGCCTGTCCACCCGCTGTTATCCGATCTCTACGATCGTTGTGATGTAGCAGTGTCGACTGATCTCATCTCTTAGACGAGCCTGATACACTTCATTGAACGCCACTTGTCTGATCCTCCGCTCATGGTTTCTTGGAGACTGCATGTCACTTTCCATATCTCCGTTTATAAGAACATTAGATCGCTTTCCCCGAACTTCAATGTCTCGTACTTCAAGTTCTCAGCAATATCAAATACATGCACTCGGGCATACTAGTTAACTTACGCTGATCAATGGTGGAAGTTATAGCCAGAACATGGCATATATCTCAAGGGCGCCATATGGGTACCTAGGTAGGGTCGATTGAAGTTACATCTACACAGAAAACGCGGACATACCGTACTAGTATCCTCATATCTAGGCCCCGGATAGCCAATACCAATATTGTGGAGGGCGAGAGATGATCTCCCAGCAAGATAACGCGAAATATTGCTCGCCCAGTGCATTCAAAAGTGGGTTGAATCTTGAATTTGAAGATGAAGTACTTGTGTGGGCATTGAAATACCTCAGCCTTAATAGGCCATATACCCTTTGATAAGATCGGTATTGATGGCATTTCATTTCAAGATTATGCTGCACAAAAGGTGTTATCAAGATCATTACCGGCATCCACCATGTGTTACATCGTACAGTGTAACACAGCTGACAGTACTACCAAGGATCACTTTACGAACCTACTAGTACTGCTGATCAAGTGCAAGTATTCCGTGTCACATTAAGTGCGTCCCCGGGGCATTATAACAGTGTAGACAAAGGTGTATCACCGATCTATAAACAAGAATCCCATGCAAAGTGCCTAAGACCAAGCGCCGGACTGATGAAATGGAAGACAGGAAAGGCCCACAGCAAACCGCCAGAAAAACGGCCACTCTGACCCCAATGACCCCAATAAGGAAGCAACTACAATAAAAGGGGGAGACAAACAGTGCGTGTATGAAATGAGAGGGAAGCAAAAACGCCAAAAGTGTCACATCATCACCGCTTTCGCCATGAGAGCTCCAAAACTTGGTCGCCATCATTATCACGCAGAATGTACCACTGTGTCACGCGACCGTTCGGCTCGCTCACTGCATCCACCAGCTGGAAGCTAATCTTGCCATCGTCCCTCTGGCGGAGCGGGCCAAGTTCGTGCAGGTAAGACTCATCGGTGGCGCCGTTGTGCGGCTCCCAGGTCATTTCCATGGCGATGTCATCCACTTCAACAGGTAGGGAATATTTAATGACGGAGAAGCCGTTGGTCAGGACCCAACCATCACCGAATTGCCACTGGCGCAGCAGACACGATTCCCCACAAAGATTGGAAATAACGCTCAGCTTGGGCATGTCGGCTTCGAACCAGGATTTCCAGTGGTGCACTGATAGAGGCGCCTCGCGGCCTGACTCGAAGAATCCCGAGGCATCCTTCATAAGATCCAGCTGGTGAAGGCGGTGGTCGATGGTCAGGTGGGTGGTGGTGTATTTATAGATGCAGTTGGCTATGCGGCGGTCGCCTGTGAAAGTCATCTGCTGGCAGTCGTCGTATACGACGGCTAGATCGTTTAACAGCGGTCGCGACAAGAAGACGCCAGCGCCTCCAAACGCGATTATTCCAAAGACGGCAATCTGGGGAAGACCTTCCGAGACACCGCCGATATAGTAGGGCTTGGTGTGGTCGTATTTGGCTAAGGCATCGACCAGCGCGGGCATGGAGAGGAAAAAGGTGTCGTCATCGATTATACAGGCCCATTTCGTCTGTTCTCGCATGTTTTGCTCCAGGAGAGAGACAAGAGCGAAGTACCGATGCAGGTAGTCATCGGCTGATTCCGTGATGAAGAGGTTGATCCCTAGGTTCTCTGCCTTGATTTTCACCTCTTGCACACCCTTTTTCGTCTCATCAGGCTCGATCAGCGCAAAGATGCGAGTCCGAGTGTATCCAGCCCAGTGTTGAAACTGATCAAGCGACTCGTTCAATCGGGAAACAGTAGTCGCCACGCCAAAGTCAATGTGCGATGCGTCGGCCGATTTGGGGGCAACGGGCACTTGGAGGGTGAGCGGCTTTGCGACTGAGCATCCATCCTGCACCACTCCCTCTTCTTGGTTGGTAAACCCCGTCAACTTTGTGTCCCACAGCGGTTGGTCGACTTTTTGCTTGACGGCGAGCGGGTCCGGGTTGAAGTCCACCACGATCTCTCGGCGGGTGTAGTCGGCCAGCTTTTTGATATTCAAGCGATGCAGCATGTCGACGTCCGGGTCGCATTTTACTTTTGTGGAAATGGTGATGTTGTTGGATTGTGTGCGCATGGGAGTGGCGTGTTGCTTGTGGGAGGGCCAGAGTAAAGTCGCGAAGCCGGCGACGGCAAGGAAGATGACGACGAAGCGCAGCATTCTCTTCCAGGCCCATGAGGCCGGAATGGCCCCTTCCCGATTGAATAGCATGACGATGCTCTCCTCTGTAAATTTTAAG
This sequence comes from Penicillium waksmanii, assembly GCF_028829765.1. Lineage (NCBI taxonomy): Eukaryota > Fungi > Ascomycota > Eurotiomycetes > Eurotiales > Aspergillaceae > Penicillium > Penicillium waksmanii. The sequence continues at coordinate 2,151,743 of NW_026643252.1, forward strand.
AGGCTGTTTGAAGCCCGGCGGATCTTATGTACTTGTTTGCGAAAGTCACCTGGAGAATATCCGCATTGCGCAGGCCGACGCGGAAAGGACTCGAACAAACAAGGAATTGGAGATCCGCGGCGAGAGAAAGACGGTATGTACCGGGGAGGGGGAGGGAAGAAGGGAAGGATGAGGCAAAATCCTCTCAGGGACACGAAGGAACGAGACGGGAGCGAGAGACGATCGCAGTTCCATGGGAGGGCAAAGCGCCCAGGGGCCCTGGTGACGTCGGTCACGTGGACCACTACTACATAAGGTGCATACATTTCACATACTAGTATCGTATACCAGGGTACTGTATAGTAGAGAAAAAATACTCTGTTTTCTATGCTCTGCCCTGCATATACTAAATTGACATCTAGACTAATACAATCATTAATATCCTTACATAAACTACTCCTCCGTATACTCCGGAGCCTCGTACGAGTGACCCTTCTCCGAGTACGGACCGTACTCCGACCACCTTATCCGCTGCCAAGCCCACCCGCCCAACTCTCACTCGCCTTCGTCCACCCGCCCAGCTCCACGTCCACGCGTCATTTCTACCGGAGCACAGTGGGCCCAAGCCAACTTGGCAAGGCTTTCTCTCCCTCCCCCCCCGCAGCAAGATCCCAGACCCTGAAAACAAATGGACAATCCAGAGAAACCAAAAGATTGATCCCAAATACGAGTACCAGGAGACACCACATTCAATCGGGCATTTTTGTATCGTTCGTGCAATCTCATTCCGACGATCGTGTCGCAGATCTGCCTCCTGCCCCTGTCCTTGACCCGCTTTCACCGAGTTCAAATGGGTCTCAACAGTTGACTTTCTATACTCTCTTGGTGCTAGTCGCAAGGCTGATCCTCCTAGACTTCTCAGGGTTCAGGGTCCAACCAGACTGGATGAACGAGGCGGATGTGCCTCCGGTACTGCATTGCAGGTTGGGGGCCCTTAGCCCCAAATGCATCCCCAAGAATTACCCCTCGTACTCTAGTAATAGTTTGTGATAGAAATGAGGCAGCATCTTTATCCTATGCAACTTGAACTGGTCATTATCTGGTCTGCAGGTTTGGGGCTGTGTCGAATCCTTCAGTGATCAGGTGACCTCTTATAGATTGCATTTGCACCATACTCCCTGGCAGTATTAGGTACGGGAAGCTCGGCTATTCTGAACTCCAATCAATTTCAAGGGTCCTGCCAGTGAGTTATCGTGTACAGATCACACCCCTGCATGCATCAATCTCCGTCTCTAAGACCGAGATCTTATCGCATATTTCAACCTTGGCAAGCGGCGGACCTCCTATGCTGCACTCATTTATCTCTCCATGGGCGTACACATATTCGCTAGTTGTAGGCAGCCCGGTTCAATCTGAGTGAAGTGAAAAAAGATTTACTCGTGGTTCTTCGGAATTTGAACTTGAAGCTACTGACCACCACATTCCCGCTATGCCTAATTGGTTGACCTGGTTTTGTATAGTCTGGTCTAGAGCAAGCCATGTTCCGAGTCGTGATTGTGGCGCGATTCAGAACTCGGTCCCGAGGTCAGGGGTACACAATGTGCAAATGCAATACGGATGGGATGTTTAAAAAAATACAAGGAGTGATATATCACTGGTAACATAGCTACTTCGGAGTACTACCGAGGTGCTAATATTCAAGTTGTAACTTCGTCACGGTCGGGCCGATGAATTAGTTCCCGAAGTCGGAGATATATCTTGGGGTATCCCAGAATTACTACATACTACTACATACTACTACCTAGTAGGACCAGTCCCCAAGCCCCCGGCCGTTTGTGCCCAGATTGAAGAGCGTTGCAAACTTCTCGAACTTTACCAAACATTCCGGCCAGATATTTACAACAGACTCACATCTTTTCAAAACGTACCTAGGTACTCCATAGAACAAATCAATTAATCAAATGAATCAAAATTGCCTGTGCTAGTACTAACAGTGCGGCCACTGTATGCTCACGTGACACTACGGCGGGGCAGTCGGTCCAGAGTGCAAGTGCAGGCCCGATGGGGAAGGTTTGATTCCGCACACTCTGGCCTTGCGGAGAGGTGGATATCAACGGAGTTCACCCAACTTGTCTATCGCCTATCAGTCATCGCTTGCAAGCCTTCTTTCTATCCTATCATTTGAATTTATATCCTGCGCAACCCCGCCATGGTCGCGCAATCGTTGAGCTCGCTCCTTCAGCGGGCATCGATTGACGATCACGAGGAAGTTCTCCAGGCTTGCACCAACTCGCTCTCCAAGAACAAGTCCGACTTGAACGCTCATCACATTAAGATCATTGCCCTATTAAAGCTCGACCGATACGAAGATGCCCTCCGCGTGTTCGAGACCGGAGCCGATGATTTGAAGAGACGGGCTAGCTTCGAGTACGCATATGCGCTATACAAAATCGGGAAACTAAATGAGTCTATGACTGTTCTGTCCCAATCGGAAAGGAGCCGAGGCATTAACCATCTCGATGCGCAAGTGGTATGTTATCTAGGAACCCGAGCCTTAGGGTATATGGAACACGGACAATCGCTAATGGCTTCTCTTGAATAGAGCTACCGGGCTGAGCAGTTCCGCCGTGCTGCTGATCTCTACGAACAACTGGCCCAAGATAAGGAGGCGCACCGCCATGAAGATAACGACTTGAGCATCAACTCGTGGGCTACCGATGCCCAGCTCCAGTGGAAAGGCGAGCCGGAACATGTACGCCACGAGCGGCCGTCGAGGGAGGACCTGGAATCCTTTGAGACAACCTTCAACGCGGCTTGCTTGAACATTGCGCGGGGAGCCTTACCCCAGGGCGAGGTTCTTCTCAACAGAGCGAAGAGTGAGTTTCCATGAACTTAGTCCCAGGTGAACTGTCTCTGACTATCATACAGATATTTGCCAGACATCGGAGGACCTCACACCCGAAGACCGGGCCGCGGAGCTGCTTCCAATTGCTGTACAACACCTTTACGTTTTGATTAGACTGGGCAAGAATGAAGAGGCCGAGGCGCTTCTGAAGGAGATCTCCGTGGACGAGTAAGATGGCCATCACTTTTATTTAGGCAAGAGTTTACGCTTACCATTGATTCAGTATCCACGAACTCTCGACCAAGAAGATCGCACGGAACAACATTGTCCTGGCTCGTCAAACAGTGACCAACCCTTTCACCCTCTACAAGTCTCTCCACTCCACACCCGATGCTACCAACAACGACCGCTTGTTCGATTTCCAAGACAACACCTTGGTGGGTAACGCCCACGCTGCGGACCTTCTGGTTCAGAAATATGATGGTATGGTTCGGTCAACGGCAAAGGCGCTTGCTAAAAGCTCTTGCCCGTCCACTGAGTCGAGCACCAACCTTCTTTCCGTGTACAATGCCGCTGGCCAAGCGGAAGGACAGGATGGTGCCAAGGCCCTGAGGAAGATTGTTCCGCTTTTGGAGCGTCGACCAAAGGATTTGGGTCTGCTTTTGACTGTTGTTCAGCTCTATGTCAAGGCTGGCAACACAACCTCAGCAATCACAGCCATGGAACGCTCACTACGCAGCTTGGAGGAATCCATCTCCGAGGCCGACCAGGATGCCCGATTCAACCCCGGCCTGCTTAGCACCCTCGTCTCTCTTTACCAGCTCGAGGGCCGGAAGCTCCAGATACGTTCTACCCTGGGACAAGCCGCTTCATACTGGCAGAAGAAGCCGGAGGCCCCAACCTCTCTTCTGCGCGCTGCTGCAACCTCCCTGCTCCACTCCGACGACAAAGCCGATTTGGTCGCAGCCGGCGACCTTTTCCGATCCCTGCTCCAGAAGGACTCCACAGACCGTATTGCCATCGCCGGCTACGTCGCGTCACAAGCGACACTGGACTACTCACAGGTGGAATCGCAACTCGACCGTCTCCCCGCAATCGGCGAGCTCGTCGGTGATGTCGACGTCTCCGCCCTGGAGTCAGCAGGCATCATGCCCTCCGCCTCCGTGGCGGCGGCAGCTTTCGCCAAAGCCCGCAAGCGTTCCGCCACCGACAAGGAGGGTCAAGTCAAGAAGCGTGTTCGCCACTCTCGTCTGCCGAAGGACTACGATCCGGCAAAGCAGGCTGACCCCGAGCGCTGGCTCCCCATCCGTGACCGCTCTTCGTACCGGCCCAAGGGCAAGAAGGGCAAGCAACGTGCTGCGGAACGTACCCAAGGTGGTGCTGTTAATGAGAGTTTGGATAGCTCTGCTCAGCAGAAGCCTGCTAGCGGTGTTGTATCCAGCAAACAGAATAAGAAAAAGAAGGGCAAGCGGTAGTTTATCACTCTGTTGCTGGTGTATATGTCATGTTTTTGCATAGATGAGAATTCAGGCTTGAGCCTTGACGCATGAACTCTTCCATGAACCATGTTTTTCCTTAACGTACTGTATACCTATGGGATTGACTACTAGTAGGATTATCAAATGATTTAAACTAATAGTACTCTGTTCTTACTAGCATCTGGTAACCCTAAAGCGAGCCAGTTGTGGCTACTAGTAATGCGCATATTAGATACTAACTAACACCCACTAGTAGTAGATGTTGGCGATTTGGAGTACACAGAGTACAGTGGAATATTTGCGACTATCGTCCTACTGGTATCTGGAATGTCCAGACATCACCCTCTCTATTGACTCTGACATGCTCGGAGAAAAATACAATATTCGAACTTCACACAGCCTTCTTGTTGGCGATATCCTGAACCAGCGCCTTGACCTTCTCCCATCTCCATTCCTCCAATCCAACTAGACGATTGTCATCGCTTTCCCAGGGGTGCGCCAAGGCCTTGGTAGCGAGACAGTATTGAATCTGCACGACGAAGGTTGCATCACTAATATTGCCAGACCTGAGATCCTCCAAAGCCTTCTGCAAAATGGGTTCCATATCGTTAGATGTAGCCACCCACTCCCCACCTGAAACCTCCTTAGCGATGTCGAAGAGTTGGTTCTGCGACATGAAAACAGAGTGGATATAGACTGGTCGATTCAGAGTTTCTTGCGGATGCAAGAGGACATTGGCGGTCGCTTTGCCAACATCTTCCAACGCTGTCCATGGATGAACGTTATTTCCATCACCGAAGATCCAAGTTGTCTTTTCTTGGAAGTTCAGACCGGCAAAACCAGTCGAGAGACACCAGTCAAGAAAAGCACCGCAAGATATCAGGGTGTAAGTCATGCGGTTTTCAGCAGCTTGTTTCTTCACAGCTTCGTAGGATACTTTCTTTCGGCCAAAAACGGGCAGGTCGTAAACACCTGGTAGTTCGGGATCTAATCCAAAGTCACTTGTTATACTAATCATATGTGAAAATAGAGCAGAGCATTAGTTAATGATCACTTGTTCTGGCTGTAAGGAAGATGGTATCACGAACAAGCGATAAACCCCGACCTTAGCTGCTGCTTCAATTAATCGGAGGGAAGTCTCGACATCGGGCGAGGAAGTAGTATCGATCACTGCGTCTTGTCCGGTGAGAGTCGCAGATAGCTCGTCGATCGATGTGAAGTCAACGACTCTGACATGAGTCCCGGCTGGGAAGGACCTGGGACTGCGACTAAGAATCGTTACATTGAACTCTTTGACAGCGAGCAATGCATTGAGTACTTGAGCCCCGACATTCCCACTAGCCTAATCATAGCTCGTTAAATTCGGTATTCCCCGGCGGAGTATATGGGTTAGGCCTTACCCCGGCGAGAGCCACATTTCTAATGGTAGGTGACATTTCCGTTTGGTTTTAAGAAGATAAAATTCGTGGTAAGGAGCGTGAAAAGAGAATATTGGACAAATATTGAGAGCTAACCACGCATTTAGATTCTATTTAAGCGATTCGTCTTTACTGTATCACCTTGAAGATCGTGACCTGGCGATGAGAGGCTCCTCGTGAAACAGGTTGAAACGGACTTCACCGGAGATCGAGATCAGATTACTCAGTAGGATTTTCGAAGCTTTCGAATTGAATCTGTGATTCCTTGACGAGTTAATGCTGGGATGCATGTTCTCCGCCTTCGCATCTCGTCTCGGTCTCCGAAGTAAAACCGGATTACGAAATTTGTTATCTCCGTGCCCCCGAGATCATCTATTGCGCAGCCGAAGCCACGGAATATTTAGTGTGCCTTGTTAATTATGCCACCGATACTGCGCTCCATAGCCGCAACGGGTCTAGCTGCTCTTCTATGGGTATTTAGGGCTGCTATACTGGCGGAAAAGGGGACTGCTCGTAATACCAGTGTTCCAAAGTTACTAGTGTTTCCCACCATAAAAATTTGGATAGCAGACTGTAGGTACCCAGTTAAATACGCAGGGCTCTAAATTGCTAAGACCCAACAATTTATAAGGAGTTTAACTGCCCTGAATATTCTAATTAGAGCCATTGGTTCCGTTGCGGCTATATGGCGCCGTGCAAAATCGACCTGGAATAGTTGATCGATCAGCCCCGCAAATGGGTCGGGCCGGTTAATCATGGAAGCATCGAAACATAGCGAGACGTCAAGTCTGTGCTTCGAAGTATGAACTGGCAAGAACACGGATAATCTGGGATCTTTCGCGCTCATTTCAATGCGTACATCGCAAGATGGGCCTGCGCAGCCATATTTAAACTCAACGACTAAATGTTATTGATCCATCCATCCTTTTGGCCCCCAAGTCCCTCCTGCACGCTGATATAATCGATTTTCCCCTCCCACTGCCAATTTTACTGCCTGAATTGACTGAGGGGACCAATATGTTTCTCTAGTGTATAAGGCAAGCTCAATTATTCACCCAAAATGGACAGTGATTCATGCCCTGAGGATCATACCGATCCAGGCTCATATCAATTACCAAAGAGACAGAAAATAAACCACACCGGTAGCTTGACCTTATTGCGACATGATTCATATACCGTCGCGTGGATTTGTGCTTTGCCCCTCGAGAGGGCAGCGGCCCTTATCATGCTGGATGAAGAGCATGCGCCATTACCGATATATCTTGGTGACAGTAACACGTACAAGCTTGGCAATATCAAGCAGCATAATGTCGTGATTGCATGTCTACCATCAGATCATTATGGAACTGTCAATGCGGCCAATGTGGTGACGAACTTGACACGAACTTTCCCAGAAGTCAAGGTAGGATTGATGGTCGGGATCGGTGGCGGAGTACCTAGCAAGGCAAATGATATAAGACTGGGAGATGTTGTGGTTGGATCAAGAGTTGTACAGTATGATCTGGGTAAGATTATCGGTGATGGAGAGCTACAGACGACATCTTGGCCAAAGTTTCCGCACCAACTACTTAGCACGGCGGTTTCTGCTTTAAGGTCGGAGCATGAGCGAGGCCCTAGTCAGATACCGTTAATCCTAAATCAGAAGCTAGAGGGTCACTCTAACTATCGTCGCCCGAAATTGCCGGATCGTCTCTTCCACACCGAGTACAATCATGAGTTTGCTGATCAAGATTGTGATCAATGCGATCAGTCCAAATTGGTTTCACGGGGCAGACGGGTCTCCAACGATACTGTGATTCATTATGGTCCAATTGCCTCAGCGAACCAAGTGATGAAAAGCGGCGCCACCCGAGATCACCTTGCTCAACAGCTGAAGGTAATGTGCTTCGAGATGGAAGCAGCGGGCGTGATGGACACTTTGCCTTGTCTGACAATTCGTGGAATATGCGACTATTCGGACTCCCACAAGAGCAAGGGCTGGCAGAGATATGCCGCAGCGACGGCGGCTGCATATGCAAGAGAGTTACTCGGGGAGCTATCTACGACCAAATGTGATCGGAACCATCCCTTTGAATTCAACTCAAGTGAGTCGATATTCCGTTCTTTCAATGTATTGCCTTACAGCTGCTCATACCTCATAGCAAATGAGAACTCACCACACGAATCTCGAAAGCTTCTACTGGACTCTTTAAATTTTGGCCAAATTGCTTCCAGGAAGTTGAATATTAAAAGCGCTCATCCAAAGACATGCCGATGGTTCCACGAACATCCCGACTATCAAGCATGGCTTGACCCAACACGACTAGTGGACCACCACGGATTTTTATGGGTCAGTGGCAAGCCAGGCGCTGGCAAATCAACGATTATGAAATCTACCTACTCGGACATGAAAAAGAGACACAATCGCCGGAGAAATGTTCTTGTTGCCTCGTTTTTCTTCAATGCCCGAGGCGAGTACCTAGAGAGATCTATTCTGGGGATGTATCGATCATTACTTTTCCAGCTTCTCAAGGGGTATCCTTCCCTCCAGTCAGTGCTAGATGACTCCGACGTTATTTCACACGGATGTACTTCTTTGAATGTTTTGAAGGACCTCTTCAGTACTGCAGTTCTGAGTCTTGGAGAGAGATCTCTTACTTGTTTTGTGGACGCCCTTGATGAGTGCGATGAACAACAAGCTGTGGACATGGTTCAGTACTTTGAAGACCTCGCCGAGCAGTCTACGTCTGAAAATATTTTATTTAAAGTCTGCTTTTCTAGTCGTCATTATCCTTATCTCACCCTCAAAAAAGGGATTCGACTTACACTTGAGGATCAGATAGGCCATTCACAAGACCTAGAGACCTATGTCACAGGCCGCCTTCAAATTCAAGACCCAGTGCTGAAAGCAGAGTTACAGACAGGGCTTCTCGACAAGGCTTCCGGTGTTTTTATGTGGGTTGTCCTAGTTGTGGACATTCTCAACAAAGAAGAGCGAAGAACGGGATTATATTTACGGAACAGACTTGACGAGATACCGAGTGATTTGAGCGATCTGTTCAAAGATATCCTCAGGCGGGATAATGATAATATGGAGGAGCTTCTTCTTTGTGTTCTTTGGATTCTTTATGCAGCTTATCCACTCCAACCAAAAGAGCTTTACCATGCTCTCTGGTCTGGCTTAGCGCTCAAAGGCCGAGTCAAGGGTAGGCCGATGATCTTCAGCGACCCAGATTCAAGTGCCAATTTGGGAAAGTTTACCAGATTCGTCACCAGCTCTTCCAAAGGCCTCGCCGAGGTCACAACGTCCGAAACTCCAAAAGTGTAATTCATTCATGAATCTGTGAGGGACTTTTTGATCAAAGATAAAGGTCTCTATCAAATGTGGCCAGATCTCGGCCTTGATTGGGAAAGCTCAAGTCACGAGGTGCTCAAAAAGAGCTGTGCTCTCTACCTCGATTGCATTTATGCTCATGAACCCACCGAAAAATGCCAGCCGATGGCCACACTACCCGTGGATGTCATGAATGCATACCCTTTTTCAAAGTATGCCTACCAGCGGGTTTTTTATCACTGTGAGATGGCAGCGGAGTCGAACCCCCAGTGCGAATTCTTAGATTCCTTTCAGCGCTCAGGATGGATCGAGGCCAACAACCTATTTGAGAAGCATGAAATTCGCAAATATGGTCCAGATGCGAGTCTCATTTACATACTAGCCGAGAAAGGGTATCCAAATCTGATTCGGCAGTGGTCTGAGCGCGACCCGCATGTTCACTCCATGTGCCCGAAGGAGCGATACAGGTATCCATTTTTCGCCGCCATTGCGAGTGGCAATCAAGAAGCTATTGCTGCTATTTTGAATGCCCCTTCAGGTATTTTCAAAGGGGTCAATATCTTGGAAGGTATCAAATGTGGAAAAGACCATAGGAGGTACATGGACCACACCCGTCTTACCTGGGCTGCTATGAATGGCCTGACAAGCGTTATCCCGATGCTTCTACGCCAAGGTCTGGAAATTGACGAGCAAAATGATAAGATGGAAAGTCCGCTTCTCAGTGCTTTAGGTCGCGGCCAAGAACTGGCCGTCAACCTTCTCCTTGAGAGTGGAGCTAATACCGGGAATCAAGATATGTTCAGTTCTGCTTGTGAAAAAGGGTTTCGTCGTCTCGTTATTGCCATGATTGAAAATGGAACAGAAATTGATGGACTGAGTTGGTCTTCAGAAACCCCGCTTTCATTGGCGTCGGAAAATGGCCATGCTAAAGTGGTACGGACTCTAATTCAGCAAGGCGCAACAGTGAATACCAGGAGCGATCATCAAATGTCGCCACTCGTCCAAGCATCATTAAGAGGACACAAAGAGGTGGTCCGAATCCTTATCGACAATGGAGCTAACATTGATGCCCATGATCAACCTTGGAGATATACACCTCTTACCGCGGCGTCAAGTAAGGGACACAAAGATATTGTCCAGATTCTTGTTGACAAGGGCGCAGACATAGAAAGAGTCGATGGTTTAAAGTGGACGCCTCTCGTACGTGCAATGAGGTATGCCAACCATAAGGCCATTGTCCGATTTCTCCTTGAGAGAGGTGCAGATATTGATGTGCAAGATAAAGACGGACATACAGCTCTTATTCAAGCTGTGATTCATTCGGATGCGGAGATTGTGAAACTTCTTATCGACTTCGGAGCTGACGTCAATTTTAAGAATGATTATGGCCAAACGCCTTTATCAGTTGCGTTCAAGGAGAAGCCGGTTGATCGAGACAATATACAGCTTCTCATAGATCATGGGGCTGTTGAAAATGTCTAATCGAAAAGACCAAGTGTTTTCACTCATTTCTTTTTCTCTCCAACTCCGCGTCAAGGCTGATCTGACTCCGAACTTTGAGCCTCGAATTTACTTTTTGCGTAATAGTAGTTATCAAATCACAAAATAAATATAACTGGGTAGGATGTCTACCCTAACATGTGGTTAATCGGCCTGACCCACTTGTGGGGACTAATCGAGTAGTTTAACTACTTCAACTCGATTATGTGTGGATGACTGGGGCTAATATTTTTGCATGATCGTGATCGCTTGCCTGAAGGGTCCCATAAGATACATTTCCAGAACGCCTAATCCATCCGTTGAAAATAGCAGTCTTCGCATAAAGCTAACCCAAGCAGCCCCAGAAGAAGAAACCGAAAGTTTGATCGTCCTTTCAAAGACCGTTCTCCACTCTCCCATGGAAAACGCCAATTTAGATGACAATCGAGAGCATGTAGAAGGAAATGGAAACCGAGAAGATAGACTCGACATCAAATTAACCAAGCGGAGTCCGAATAGTACCGCACTGTCGATCGTAGTGTTCGAAGATCATGCGCACGAGTTTGAGATCGTTCAAGGCATCGGCTGTATCTGTTTTCGCGGTCACATTCCCAGTGAAGAAGAAGTACATATCCTCAAATTGTCGTTCGTATGCTTCGGCAACGGTGCTTGTGTGAACAGTTCTCCTGACTTGAGATTTTGCGACGGAGCTAGCTCCATTTGTGCCATTCCCATTCGCAGTGGAACCATTGGCTTTTGATTCAGAAGTCTCTGCTTCCTCGATAATAACCCGCATTGCGCCGTCGCCAGATCCAGAAGGACAAGGGAAGTCGTATTCCAGGCTGATCGTCTTGCTTGCGCCGTAGATGGTGAGGTGAGAGTCGCAACGTGGAACAGCATCGATACCAGCTTCGTAGATCATGGTGAAGGGGTGGTCCTCTCCTCGCGGTGTCGGTGTAGTGGAACATGGCGCTGTAGAAGGGGTCGGTGATTGAGATGTTAGCAACAGCGTCGGGGTAACCGAATGATTCTCGGACGAGGGAGAGATCGTGCGAGCCTGTTGTGCCGAGGAAACGGGCGAAGGCGATTCGGTCGGAGGTGAGGTCGTCTGTGTTTCCGAAGATGTCGGTGAGTAGGGTGTGGAATTTGGTTGTATTGATGATTGTGTTGGGGACGGCTAGAGAGCCGTTGGTGCTGCCGTTGGTGCTGCCGTTGGTGTTTCCATTTAGATTCAAGTTCAGATTGAAAGCGTTACTGATGCCATTGCCGTTGCCGTTGCCGTTTATGCTGTCGCTGCTGGACGGATTGGAGGAAGGTGATAGTGGACCGGCGATGTTCCGGCATCGCGCGTAGTAGATCCGGTCCAGAGAGTCGAGTTCTTTCTTGAAGTTCTCTGTGAAGCAGGGGGCGTAGCGACGCGCGCATCCGACGAAGACTTTTGGGCCGCCTTCGAAGCGGGAGTTGGCTGTGCCTTTTTTGGTAGCGGCGCGGATGCGTCGGAGGCCGTCGATGCTTAGGGTCAGTGGGACCTCGACCATGACATGTTTACCGGCTTCGAGGGCCGCGATGGTGTGTTGCTCATGGTATTCGAAAGGGAGGAGGTTAAGAACGAGGTCCACGTCTGGATGGTTTATGACGTCGGAGGTGGATGTAGTGATCTCTTTGATGTGGAAACGCTTCTGGCAACGGTCGAGAGAATCGGCGAAGGCATCGTGGAGTATAATAAGGCTGAAACGAGTGAAGAGGGCGTGGAGAGCTGGCAGGTGGACGGACTCGGCGGTCTGGGAGGCACCCAAGATGCCAAGCCGCAGGACCGGGGTGGACATGGTGGCGTTGAAAGAGGAGGATAGCAGGGGTCAGGCAGGTCAGGTCAGGTCAGGTCAGCTTTCCTAAGGTTATGATGATTGTGATGGTGTTGATGTGAGATAAAGGCGAAAGGTGATGTTTATCGAAGGGAGATCAGAAACGGGGGAGTGAACAGGAGAAGTTGGGTAAGCTGGAAAGTTAGGCAAAGAAAGTATGAATGGAACTTGAATCCTTCAGGTTCAGATTCAAGGGAGTTGGTATGCTCGGCAGTGACATCAGTGGGCTCTCCCCGTGTTGGACCTGTTAGACATGGTTGGTTCAGCCTCCCCAGAATGCGACCGTGGGTAGATTCATTGGGTCCATTGGATTGGGGAATATGTTGTATCACATTGGATACACATAGTATGTATACCAGTAGATCTCCTATAAGGCACTGTATACTCCGTATACTATGTTAGTTACTACTTACTAGTTACTAGTGTAGTTCTTGGTAGATCGGGGAGAGTGGAGCTGGTGGGCCAGGCACATAAAGCATGTACTGTACAGTACTGTGTGTACAGTAATTACTCTACTGCAGTATACTGCGATGCAGTCATGCAGTTATGCAGTGCAGTGGTAACTAGTTGGTATTTACTTAGAGTATCTAAGTTACTACACTTCTAGTACTACCAGTATATATATACCATTATACCTAGTACTCCTAGTACCAGTAGATATCAACTACGACTCGGAGTACTGTACTATGTTATGATCAACACCGCCTCCAGCACAGCCTCACCTTCAGCCTTGCCCCATTTGGATGGCGCCTGATCGGACTGCGTCATCTTAGTTCCTTCAAGTTCCTAGTCACTTTCAAGTTGTGCTTACCATCTTCCTTCTTCCTTTCTCTCCTCTTCACAGCCATGGGTGTATGTATCCCCTTGCTATCTTCCATCTCACCAGCTAATGCTAATTGCCCCAGTTCGCTTCCAAAATCGCAGCTACTCAGCAGAATCAGCAGAACCAACAAACCCAACAAAACCCACCAAGTCAAGACCAGACCATGAGTGGTAGCTACGGCGGCGCTCCCCCAACGGGATATACAGGTGGCCCTCCTCCCTCTGCATTGCGGGCTGGTGGATATGTAAGTCAATACTCGATCAGGCCATCTGGCGACGTCATGGCGGAGAGAAAGAGACAGAGAGAGCAAGTTCAAGTTGTTGACATGCAGTTTGCAGCAGCAGCAGCAGTACCAGGCTTATCCTGGATCCCCTCCTCCTCAGGGTTCGGTAAGCTCCCTTCTACATCCATCACCCTAGCCCTTTCATCTTTGTTTCCCCCCTCCTTCTTCTCCACTTGGGTTTTGTTTTTGTTTTTCCCACCTTTTTTTTTGCGGCTACCCCTCCATCCTCCACGATAACCCCCACGGTCTCTCTCGGTCCTCGTCAACATGTCAGGCCACTACTCCCAACAGGGATATCAGCAATATCCTCCGTATGGTGGCTCACCTGCTCAGCCATACCAGCCCTACAGTCCTCCGCCTGCCGGTTCCTACAACAGACCTCCTCCGCAACAGCCCACCGGCTACCCCGCACCGCAAGGTCAGCAGGGCCAGGGCCAGGGCCAAAGTCAAGGTTATGCACGTCCAGCACCGCCGCCACCGCAGGGCCAGCCTTATGGATCGTCGGGATCGCCCTACCCCGGACAACAAGCTCCTTATCCTGGAACCTCCTCGTCGCCCTACCCTCCCGGACCGCCTTCGCATTCACCTTACCCTGGACAACAAGCGCCGCACCCTGGAGCCCACTCCCCATACCCTGGACAGCAACCACCCTATGTACAGATGAGCCCTATGTATCCCTGATACTGCGTTGAGCTTTGTATCGTGTTTGGCGACGGAGTCTGCGTTATGTTGAATTCCAAGGGAACGCCAGATGCTAACCCCATATCTCTCATAGGGCCAGGCACCTCCTTCCTACCCTCCCCAGGGCGCTCCTCCATCTGGATATGCCCCTCAAGGTAGCCGCCCCGGCCCTTCACCTGGACCTCCCGGTGGCCAGTATGGTGCTCCCGGCGGTGCCCCTCCCCCCCCCAGGCTCCTGCAGCCACTCCGCAACAAGTCGCAGCATATCGTCAGCTGTTGATTAGCACAATCCAAGAGAAGAACCTGCAGCCCTTCTACCCACCAGAGCGCCTGGACCGCCTGGTACAGAGCCTGGTGAACGAGGCGCCGGGTAAACTCCAGAGACTCATACACGAATGGGCTGTGCCGATGGAAGTCGCGACAGATGTCATGAAGCTCTCTCTATTTGACGTGATTCTTTACGTGGACGACAGTGGCTCAATCGAATTTGAGGAGAAGGGACTGCGCAAGGATCAGTTGAGACAGATTCTCGGTCTCGTTGCCACGGCCGCGTCTACCTTCGATCAGGATGGTATCTCGGTGCGATTCATGAACTCGACCGAGAGCGGCGATGGCATCCGTAACGCCGACGATGTCAACAACTTGGTCAGCCGGGTTCGCTTCGCAGGATTGACTCCTCTAGGCACGAACCTGAGGAGCAAGGTGATCGACCCGATGATCGTAGGCCCGGCCCGCGCCAACCGTTTGGACAAGCCTGTTCTGGTGATCACCATTACTGATGGGCAACCGGCCGGTGAGCCCCACGGTGCTGTGGGCGACGCCATTCGCTATGCCGTCGAGGAGACTTCACGCACTCGGTACGGTCGTGGGTCGGTTTCGTTTCAATTCTCGCAAGTCGGAACTGATCAGCGCGCCCGCGAGTTCCTCGGAGATCTGGATGAAGATCCGCAGATCGGCCATCTGATTGATTGCACCTCGAGTAAGTGGAACTTGACAATCTAAATGCGATATTAGGGCTTGACTGATGATTTCGCGATAGACTTCGAAGTCGAGCAGGATGAGATGTCTCGAGCCAATCCGCCAATCCACCTGACTCGTGAGCTTTGGGTATGTTTGAATTTCTCCCAACTTCAGTCTCTATCTTTTCTGTTGCTTTCCATACTGATTGTCTCTGTAGTGTGCCAAACTCATGCTCGGAGCCATCGACTCTTCTTATGACACCAAGGATGAGAAGAGCTCACGTTCTGGACCACCACCTCCGCAGCAGGGCTCCTACGGCGGATACAACCAGCCGCCGCCAGGGCCCGGACCATCTGGGCCTGGAGCCGGAGGGTATGGGGCACCCCCCCGGGGCACCACCCCCAGGCTATCCTCCCCAGGGCCACAGCCCACAACCCGGCTATCCCCCTCAACATCAACAACAACCCTCGTACTCTGGCGCGAGTCGACAAGCCCCAGGATATGGACCGCCACCGCAACAGTCGTATGGATATGGCGGGTCATCGTCGCACCCTGCAGGAGGGGCACCAGGGTATCCGCCGGCTGGCGCGTATCCTCCGCCACCGCGTCGTTATTAGTGACGTCAGGGGGGCCTTTGGGGGTCCACTTCCTTAAATTTTGTTGTGCACTTTTTCCCCAAGTTTGACTTTGACATTGACTTTATTCTGTAACTTTTGCCCGGGCTAGTCTCCAGGGGGTATAGGAATGGCGGGGGAATGTCATCCCACGTTTCAGATTCACTGGCCCTACAAGGATGTACCACCACACCATTACTATGTAACCCATCAGTAGTAGACGAACCGGTCTGTGCATCTAGCGTGTCACGATCGGCAGTCGCCAAGGTCTGAAGATGATGGGCCGCGTATGTACCTGTGCAGGTACTTCGTCCTGTGGTGCGCCCTGGGATACTGGACCAGAGGTAGGGCAAATGAAGTTGCCACATCATACATAAGTGGCCTTCTAGAAGCATGCCCGTTCCTTGGGAATTGGAGTATCTGACTGCAGGCGGGGGCCTAATCTGTCAAGGCCATCCACGGTTGCGTCGGTTGAGAAGGCGTGGAAAGGCGTGGGTGCTAAGAATATCCACTTCTTGGCACTTTCATCGGGGGCTGTGTTGCTGTTCAACTTCCTCTCTGTTGCTCTATTTCTCTGTTTCTGGGACTCTGCTGTTTCCCTGGCTGCAACCGTCTCCACTCAATCCAAATCCTCCCAAACATTTTTCTTCCTCATTTGTTCTCCAGTTTAACCGTTAGGCTGGGTTAACTTTATCTCTCTTTCGGCCTTTTGCGCACCGCTTCAAGCCTCTACCCGCATTCGGTACACTCTTGGTACGGGTGTACTTGTCTATTGCCTTTGCCTTTAGGCTACCTCTTTATCTTCCTCCTTATTCTCTCCTCCCCTTCAATCCTCTTTCATACAGCCCTGATTCTCCCTCACCCGACCCTTCTTCGTGTCTCATCCCACCCTCCCTATACCCCTCGTTCACCACCGATCATCGGGGATCGTTGCATTCTCTGCAAAATCGAGATCTGACCGTGAACGCCACACTATCACCACCACCACACCACACCACACCACTCTCGCGGTATGCGGTAAAAGAGGATGAATTCTCGTTTGAACCCCTCTGATTAGTTCGACCGCTGTGATTCATTTTAGAAGGCATCTGGGGAGACTTCCACCAGATTTTCAGACGATCACCGATCGTCGCCTCCGCGCAGACCTGATCCACGACGCATTCCCGCCATGACCAACCACGATGAAGAGAACACCCGACCGGACGAGCAGCCCGACATTCTGAGGCGTCCATCCTTGCTCTCGTCGCGTACCATGTCCGACTCGGGTCGCCGCGCCTCTCACCAACACGTGCGATTTTCCACCGATCTCGAGAGGCCGAACGATGACCGCGCCAGCAATGTCAATCCCAATCCCAATCCCACTGCCAGTGCGACCACCGCTGGCAATGCCAATGCCACTGACAATGTCGACAACGACCGTCGTCCTGGCTCACGAGGCCTCACTATCGACACCAGACTTGCGCCGCCAACCGTCCAATCGCCCGCTCGCTCGCCGACCTCCCCCCCTTTCCCCGAGTGCCATCTCCCCGAATGCCAACCCTCTCGCCGCTGCGACCCTCTCCCCAACTTCGCCACAGGGTACAGAATCCTCGAGCGGTCGCTCTCGATCGCGCAACCGTGGCTACTCGCTGCGTCGGTCCATTTTCAATAAAACCATCCAGAGCCCCGATCAAGATGCCTCCCCCGGCATCAGCCCGCGGGCATCAGTTGAAATTACGGAAGTTCCTGTGCCTGGCGCACCTCACCCGATCGACGAGAAGAATGAGTTGCAGGTGCTCCCTACAGCCACGATTGAAGCGCCCACCAAGGAAGAAGTCGCCACCTCCGTATGGTCTGATCCCTCGGAAGGCCCACTGAAGGAATACATGTCTGTGGCTCAGGGCGAGTGGAAGAAGAAGAAGGCCGCTGGAGCGGTTATCATGACTCGCGTCGAGGCATTCATGACCACTTTACAAAAGTTCATCTTGCGCATCAAGGATATTCCCCCAACCAAGGACGGCCGCCACATCGATCTCAACCCATCATTAGTTGATACCTTGGTCGATGAGCGCACCGGAAAACCGTACATCGCCAATTGGATTCGCTCGAGCCGCTACAGTTTCTGGAGTTTCTTCCCTCGACAGTTCTTTGCGCAGTTCACAAAGTTGGCCAATTTCTATTTCTTGGTTGTCGCCATTTTGCAGATGATTCCGGGACTGAGTACGACGGGAACGTACACTACCATTGTTCCACTTTTGATCTTTGTTGGTATCTCAATGGGAAAAGAAGGATTTGATGACTGGCGCCGGTATCGTCTCGACAAGGAGGAGAATAATCGATACGCTTGGGTTCTTCGACCTGGTCAGCTGCCTGTCACGGATGGTGCGTCCATGGCCAGTGGTGCTCACGACTGGGTCGAGATCAAGTGGCAGGAGATCCGTGTTGGTGATGTGATCAAGCTCCATCGTGACCAGCCTGTTCCTGCGGATTTCGCCCTGCTGCATGCTAATGGCCCTAACGGGGTCGCCTACATCGAGACCATGGCCTTGGACGGCGAGACAAATCTTAAGAATAAGCAACCATGCCAGCCTGTCGCCAAGGTCTGCGCCACCGTTGACGATATCGTCAGCAATGCGTTACATTTTGTCGTCGAGGACCCGAATATCGACCTGTACAAATTCGACGGCCATGTCACAGTCAATGCCCAGCAGAAGCTGCCTCTTACCAACAATGAAATTGTCTACCGTGGTAGCATTATGCGGAATACTGATTGCGCATACGGTATGATTATCTATACCGGCGAGGAGTGCAAGATTCGCATGAATGCGAACAAGAACCCGCGCATTAAGAAGCCTGCTCTGCAAGGCAAGGTCAACCGCGTGGTCGTGCTCATTGTACTGTTGGTTCTGATTTTGGCTGCTGCATGCACTATTGCCTACACCTTTTGGTCTGATGATGTGGAGAAGCATTCCTGGTACCTCAGCGATGCTAGTGTGGAAATTGGTCCAATCTTCACATCATTCCTGATCATGTTCAATACCATGATCCCTATCTCGCTCTACGTCAGTATGGAGATCGTGAAGGTCGTCCAAATGTTTCTTTTAAATGACATTGACATGTACGACCCGGAAACCAATACACCCCTCGAAGCCCGCACTTCGACTATCAACGAGGAGCTCGGCCAAATGAGCTACATTTTCTCTGACAAGACTGGTACACTGACGAACAACTCCATGCGCTTTCGCAAGATGAGCGTTGCGGGTACCGCCTGGTTGCACGATCTTGACCTGCAAGAGGAGGCTGCTCGCGAAGGCGACCAGCACAAGCTCATCCATAAGAAGCGGAATCTGAAAGGCAAGAAGGCTGCAAACCGCAAGTCCAACGTTTCAGACGCTCGCGTAGCTCCTCGTCCTTCTAATATCTCCGCCGGCCTGGATGCCCCGCGGCCCCATGGCCGCGCTGCCAATTATCGCACAGCTGAAATGCTCGAGTACATCCAGCGCAAGCCGTACACCGTCTTTGCTCGCAAGGCCAAGCTCTTGCTCCTGTCCATCGCCCTCTGCCACACTTGTATCCCCGAAGAAGATGAGAACGGCTCCGTCACCTTCCAAGCCGCCTCTCCCGATGAAATGGCCCTGGTCTTGGCCGCACAGGAACTCGGCTACCTCGTTGTAGATCGCCAGTCCAATTCGCTTACCATCCGCAATCACCCCAATGGTCCCAACGAACCCTCTGTGGACGAAACATACGAGGTTATGGATGTGATTGAATTCTCCAGTGCACGCAAGCGCATGTCGGTTGTTGTTCGCATGCCTGACCAGCGCATCTGCGTTTTCTGCAAGGGTGCCGATACCACACTCATGCGACTGCTCAAGAAGGCCGATCTGGCGCAGGAGAAGGCGACTGAGATCGAAAATCGCGTCAGCAAGCGCAAGGCTGCCGAGGCGAACCAGATCATCCGCCGTAATAGCGAGTACCAGAGTCGCAAGGATAGCGGTGTCCGGAACAGTTTTGCGAGTCGGCCTAGCTTTGCTCGTCGCCGGTCTTCGGTCTCGGGTAATCATACCTCTACCCTGCGTCAAAGTATCGATGTTTGGCTTCGTGATCGTGAGACGGAGGGTGGTATTCTCAACCGTGACGATGCTGAGTATTACAGTCCTCGTCCTTCGGCGCAGATGGGTAGATTCTCGACTGCGATTTCGGACTCTGGAAGCGAGACCAATGGAGAAGAAGATGAGGATTTGGTCGAGGAGGCTCTTGTTGTGAATGAGGCTGCCATCTTTGAGAGATGCTTCCAGCACTTGAATGACTTTGCGACGGAGGGGCTGCGTACCCTGCTCTATGGCCACCGATTCCTCGACGAGTCGAGCTACCAAAACTGGAAGACCGCCTATCATGAGGCGAGCACCAGCATTGTTGATCGTCAGCAGAAGATTGAGGAGGTTGGTGAGCAGATTGAACAGGGGCTTGAGCTGACTGGCGCCACTGCTATCGAAGACAAATTGCAGAAAGGCGTCCCCGAAGCGATCGATAAGCTGCGTCGTGCTAATATCAAGATGTGGATGTTGACCGGTGACAAGCGGGAGACTGCCATCAATGTCGGCCACTCTTGTCGCTTGGTCAAAGACTACTCGACTTTGACTATCCTCGACGAGGAGAATGGCGATGTCGACCAAACTATCACCCGCCTTACTCAAGATCTCAATCGCGGCAAGGTCGCTCATTCTGTCGTTGTTGTCGATGGACAGACGCTGTCGACTATTGAGGCTGACGAAACTATGCGTGAGCGTTTCTTCGATCTTGCCATCAAGGTCGACTCGGTGATTTGCTGTCGCGCCAGCCCGAAGCAGAAGGCGTTCCTGGTCAAGTCGATTCGCCTGCAAGTCAAGGATTCCATCACTCTTGCGATCGGCGATGGTGCCAATGATATCGCTATGATCCAAGAGGCGCACGTCGGTATCGGCATCACTGGCAAGGAAGGTCTCCAGGCTGCGCGTATCTCGGACTACTCCATCGCGCAGTTCCGCTTCCTCCTGAAACTGCTTCTCGTTCATGGCCGCTGGAACTACATGCGTGCCTGCAAGTATACGCTCGGCACCTTTTGGAAGGAAATGCTCTTCTACCTGACGCAAGCCCTGTACCAGCGATGGAACGGATACACTGGAACCAGTCTTTACGAGTCGTGGAGTCTGAGTATGTTCAATACTCTCTTCACCTCTCTCTGTGTCATTTTCCTGGGAATCTTTACCAAAGACCTCGCGGCCTCGACCCTCCTCGCTGTTCCAGAGCTCTACACCAAGGGCCAGCAAAATGGCGGCTTTAACATCCGCCTCTGGCTAGGCTGGACGTTTATGGCTACCTGCGAAGCAATGATCATCTTCTTCTGCATGTATGGACTCTTCGGCATGATCCACATCAACCCCAGCGACATCGACACCTTCGCCCTGGGTCTGCTCACCTTCTCTGCTTGCGTCGTTGTCATCAACTTCAAGCTCCAACTCCTCGAAGTCCATAACAAGACCTACTTATCCATAATCATAATCGTTATTTCCGTCGGTGGCTGGTTCCTGTGGAATCTCATCCTGTCGGAACGCTACAAACTCGAATCTGGAAAGGGCGTCTACGATGTACCCGATAACTTCATCCACCACGTCGGACACAACCTCCTCTTCTGGACCGTCCTCCTGATCACCGTCGCCTCAGTCCTACTCTTCGAGTTAACCGTCTCCACCCTCCGCGCCTTCTTCTTCCCCACAGACGTCGACATCTTCCAGGAATACGAACAAGACCTCGACATCCGGAAACGCTTCGAAGAAGCCGCCGCCTCAGAACTCCAGCAAGGCTGGGATCGCGGAACAAAACGATCCTCCTTCGAAATCGCCCGCGAGAACGAAGAAATGGACGCGAGAGAACGACATGTTCAAGAACTACTCTCTCGTCCCCGCGTGATGACCGGCCCCTCTTCCTCGCCTGTACAAAAACCCGCTGCGCGGGAAATCGAGGTTGAGGGCGAAGGGGGTAGTTACTCCGATTTGTCCGAGTCTGGTGTTGACGGTGAGCGGGAACTTGATGCTGATCTTGAGCGCGCTCGTCAGGTTGCTGGGCAGGTTGTACAGGCTGTTCCTGCGCCACCGCCTGCTGTCACTACGAGTAGTGGCAATCCCGCTGTACCGTCCGCGCCGACGCCGGACACGGAGACGGAGACGGAGGGTTCCTGTGCGCCTCGACGCTCTGTTGAGATTCAAGAGCTCTTTAGTCAGGGCTTTGGAACTATTCGGAAGGGTCAGTTGAAGTGATGAAGTAAAGTGAATACCTCTTCCTCCCATTCTACTCCACTTCAATTCCGGCTCTACTTTCCCCTTTCCCCTTTCCCTTTCCTTTTTTCTTTTCCCCTTTCTCAAAGTTTATACTTTATTGAACCCGACTTGTGTATATCATGTATATGTGGGGGGTGGCTTGGTGAATTGTTTCAGTTTCCGTTTATGCTTTTCCTATACGTCTTTCTCAGCATCGGTCATTCCCTCATAGCGTTTGCTTCTTCCCCCTTTTGTTGATTTGGATAATATCTTCCCTTCGTCGTCTTTCCTTTCAGTCATCCTCATCGTCCTGGATTGGACGCAAAAGGCGTTGTTTGTTGAGATACCCCGACTTTTCTGTTTTAAGTCTGGTCCTTTTTCCTTCTTGGTTTGGTTTTTTTGTTCACAAACCGTACCTACTCTACCTAAATAGTACATACCATAGAGAGAATTGTTTTTATTGAGATTATTTGTGCTGTGTCTACTTAGTGTAGTAGGGATTAATAGTATGTTTTGATGTTACAAAGTGATGATAGCCTCGGTTCTCAGGCCTATAGATTCACCACTGCATTTTAGATCTTCAATAGTCTTAGTTTTTAACAAACTTGGAAGTATATTATATACATCCTGTTTCTGAATTGTTATTTACCTTTCGTAGCCTCAGCGGCTCTCATTCCCAACCGTTCGTTCTTAATCACGCTGCCTCACACAACTCGTAACTAGGTGTTGAGACATGGTGCCTCAGGCAGTAAAAATTGCCTTCCCGTTCATGTTGTTTCGCGCTCTCCTAGATATTCTACACATTCGCATGCATCCACTAGTACTTTCTTGGTTTTGACTCGGAGCTTCTGTCACCTTCGCTCAAGTCCGACGAGAGGTCTTCAAGTTTCGTTCGAGTTTCAAGTTCTGGTTCTTTTGGAAGATTTGAGCGAGATACTACTGGTAATGTATATATTTTGAGATAATCCGTGCATAGGTACGAGGGACATCTACTCTGTACCGACTCAGATTCGGAATAGCTACCCACCGTTGAAAAGCAAGATAACACGAACAAACCCCCCAAACAGACCTATCGGCAGGAAATTCCATCGCAATAAACCTCAGCAAATACGGTACGAACTAGAAATACCTAACTATCGAGTCGCCTGACGCGAAACGAAACGGACACTATTAGTAGCTTTTACATGCGGGCGTTACCCCGGGTCTTTGGGAGAAAATAGCAGCAGGGTATGAGTTCCAAATTCAACTTGAACTGTCAGACATGAATGGATCCCTGTCAAATTCTCAGGCTTGGAAACGGTCGACTTGCGCGGCCACTGCCAGTGCTTACCACTGTCTTGCATCCTGCAGGCACCATCACAGCCGTGGGCAATTCCTGCCGAGATCCGACCGAATTAGAACTAGGATCCACCCCCCTGGTCTCGGGCAAGGCGATGAAAGATTTTAAGTACCCAGGTGTATGATTTTGTTTATTGAGGAGTTCGCTTGATTTATTTGTTTTTGTGATGGGTGTTGGTTTGGTAGTAGTATGTTTCTAGTAGAGCTAGGGGAGTGGGTGGGGTTGGGTTAAAAGTTTGGTTCAGCTCGGCCCGGATCCAAACTACGCCAACCATCAACCATGGATAAGGTGGTATGTCATGTTGTACGAAAGAAGCAAATCTGCTTGACGGGTTGACAGGACTCGTTAAAAATATCCGAGTTGCAGTTCTGGGTTACGCAGGGAGATGGATGTGGCTCTACGGATGTATGCAGGAGCGTTTTGTGTTACACAGCAGTAGTGCTATGTGAGGAATCGGAGTGGAGAGAACCCGTTTATTCCAAAGTTGAATTTGACAACATGCTTAAAACTCGTTTGAAATACATTCGTGATTTCCAGTGATTGATGATGCCTCGATCTGGAAGAGTCCAATTAGTTAGTATTATGACCCAGCAGTACAATTCCGGACGGGATTCTTCTCACCATTATCATTTAAAGCAAGCCGATCACGATGTCACCGTAGATCTGGGCATCCAGCTCCAGGCGGACCTTCGCGTGCAGGTTCAGGTGAATCTTGATCCGCAAGCTACCATCCTTCTCGTCGCCGCCCTGGGTCTTTCCGGGGATCTGGAGACCTCCGGTAAGGTCCTCGGCGAGGTCGCCGGCCTGGCCGGTAGCGTCGCCCACGGGGTCTTGTTGGCCAGGCTTGCGGTTGCCAAGGTCAGGACGAGTGGTAGTGGCGGGGCTGGATGGAAGAGGAGGCAAGTTAGCTAGGTCTAGCTCGTCGTCTTCTGGCGTGTCACGCCTTGATCCCGGCGCTGGAGGCGGGCGTGGCTTGTTCTTGGGCTTTTTGCCTTTCGACATGGGGTAGATATGTGATGTGAAGGGTTATAGTAGGGATGGGAAGAAAGAAGATATAAAATGAATTGGGAATGAGTGGCAGTTCAAAGTGGGAATTTACCTGTCGGACATTGTGGATGTCTAATATGGGAGACTGGAAAAGGATGGGCGGGAGAAAGAAAAATATAGATCAAATAGAACTGTGGGAGGGCAGCTGGTCTACTCAACAGAAGCCAAGCTATGAGCTATTTCAAGTTTTTTCCCACCGGCACTTTGTCCAGCTTGTGTTCCAAGCTGAGCTTCACTCCCTCAGTGATCTGCGTACCGCTGGAGGGCTATCAAACTCTGTCTTGGGTCAATTCGGCTCTTCTTGTTGAGCTGCAGAGAAGGTGATGCAATCGATGGGGGCAAAAGTGGATGCAGATCCACTCGAATCGAGTCCACTTCGTGCCATCTGCTTTCCTCCCCACTCTGAGGGCTGGAAACATTTTTCCTGTATTTATCTGTTTTCTGGTGCCGATGTCGAAACCGCACCATCATCACCACCTCTAGCCCTAAGACCGCAACCCCGCCGTGATTCCCATTTCTGTTGCGCCAAAAGTCCGCTCAAAATGGTGCTTGGGGTCGTCATGATGGCAACTATGTTGCCGACTATGATTGGCCTGAACGAGGCAACTCAGGGGAGCCGCGATCAGGAGGAGAACCGACGAACCACAGAGCGCAAACAGCGCGTTCATCTAGTGGCCACCTGTTCGTTAAGCCAGGGCACTCCCGAATTGCGGCAACAGATTCAGAATGCCAAAGTCTATGTGGGTCTGGACGGGAAGGTAAGTCTCCGACCTGCAGACGAGGCATCTGAGACGAAACTGACGATGTATTGTTTCTCAAAAACAACAGTTTTATATGACCAAACACCCAAGTTCATCTATGGTCCCCTTTAATGGAGGATTCTATCAACATCCCGACTTTCCTCCCAACAATACCTCTGGCATGGTGACCATCAGCGGAGAGGAAACCCCCACACTCCGATGGGTATTCCTCGACGCCCAAACGCACGAGATGCGTTGGGGCGGCCGCCCCGACAGTCAGGATCACGTATGTGGGCCGTACAGCTGGACTAAAGATGAGCAATTTGTGACACTAGAAGGGTGGGAAGGGTGGTTGGCAGTACGATTGTCGGAAGATGAGGCCCGGGATCGGTCGGATCAGGAGCTGGGGATCGTCGATGGCCAAGAGCTATGGAGGTTGTATTTCGATCAAAATGACGATGGAGCCGATCTACCGCCCGGTGCGCAAGGGCTGGAAATCCAACTGAAGCGAGTCATGGCAGAGCAATGAGCGTGGGGTGGTTGTATGTATTATTGCAGTGTTTTCTTTCCTATCCGGGCGTTTTTCTTCTTTTCTTCTTTTTTTCTTTATAATTTTTTTGTATGTTCACTACTATTTACTCCGTACATACAGTTCCTTATAACTTGACCTTAATCCCGCCGCACAAAGTGCTGACGGTGAGTGAGGATCGAGGAGAAGACATCCTCGAAAATGGGTTTGTTTACCACCCTTTTTTTTTCAATTTTTTTTTTCAATTTTTTGCATAGGATGAATTCTTTTTTGCATCGACCATGCTTCCGACTTTTAGGGGAAAAAACGAAGGATTTTCCCCATCTGTCCCGTTGGTGTTTTTTGTCGGCGCTTGCACATGCGTCCTGCAGTATAAACTCTTCGATATGCATACACTACACACCAAACCATAAACATTCAATCGCCGGGAACTTGCCACCTAGACACGGCAGTTTGGTGAGCACTTGTGTTCGATTCAAAGCTATGGTGTTGATTATACTCCGTACGGAGGAATAAAGCTGGGAAGGATTCGCGATCGCACTAGCTACTAGCTTGGCCAAGTTGCCAGGACGAACAGTGGATCGGCACAAAAACCCTGATTGATACGTAGGGTAAATGTCCCGAGATCTGAGGTTTGACAGCCGGGAACAAATGGGTTATGTATGTATGGCGGGGACGCGCTAGTATCTTTAGATGAGGGGTTTCCTTACCGAAGAATGAGTATTGGTCCATTTTCATGCAACCAACCCCCAAGGCCGGCGCAATCGGTGGAGCCCGCGCGGGTCTCGCCTCAGCCTCCCATTGACTCGGGCTCTAGTGTCAGTCTAAGTCAGTCTCTGATTGAGCATCGAGCCGATGCGGATCGCTTCTTCAGCTCCAGCAGAACCACGACTTTCCCCGTCTCCACCTTATTCTGCGACTTCCCTCCATCGATCCTCCACACGCCCCATTATGCTAATGCACCTTGACGAAATCATCCGACCGCACGAACACAGGCCCGGCCACGCCCTTTTTTTGTCACGGATTTCACCGATTGAAACAAAGCTATTTGGAATTTATTTGACTAGCATAATGGAGTCTGATATTTGAACAATACTTCGAAGCTGACGACTTGAATTCCTTGCCCTAACCGCCGTGATGATCTATCAATAGCTCCGCCCCAGCCGGGGCTCCCGCTGCCGCATGACAGGCACTCCTCGTGTCCGGAGAAAAGTTAGAAAGAAAATAATGATCTGTCTCTCGGGTACTCGGGGAGCACGTTCACCCTGTCACAGTGGATCCTATTCATTATGAATCCTGCATGGTTCGCGATCTAGCACCGATCGGCGACCCAGGAGAGGACCCAGGCACCCAACCCCGCGCGAAGATGACGACTGCTCGACCTGTTTTCTATGAAGGCGGCATGTTCCCATGCCAATCGATCGACCGTTCGTCTGAATTACAGTACTGTCCACTTATACTCATCCTGTCGGCTCGATTGGCTACCATCGTACGGGCCAGACCCAGATGTCGTCTCCGCACCATATTCCAGGGGAGGAAAATAGTGTATTCTTGCCAGCCAGCCATGTGCAGTGCACGGTGCACACTTTGGCAGCTAGCACGGAGTACATGGAGGTATGCCACCAAAAGTACGCAAACTAGTAAGGAAACTACTGCCTCCTGCTTCTAACGACGCTACAATGTACCGGTGACTCCGAAATTTGGACTCCGAGATGGACAGATGTACTCAGTACCCGTTTCTTTTTTTTTTTATATTTTTCTTCGCAGTTCATATGGATCTTTAATGTGTGACTGTTTCACACCATTGGTACCGAATCAGATGTCACTATGAAGATCAGGGTGGAGAGGAGGGCACCGAGTAACCTCATCATCGTGCAGGTTCTATGCTCCACGCTACCATCCACCTGGCGGAGACGCGGGATAATTGGTACTCAACAATACTGAGCACTCTGCTGGATTAACCAGCCATTGGATAGGTTGTGCTTTGGAACCACCTCGTCTCAGACGCCAATGCATGCATTGAAACCTTGACCGTCCCAAATACAGCAAGGCTATGCAAGATACGTACATCATGGGAAGCTGGTGCCACACTAGACTTAGCTCTTCTGTCAAAGAGAAGCGGGGGATTCTACTTTGCAGCTGATCAGAGATAATTTGAGGGGCGGAGGCAAAAATTCGCGCCCACCCTGCAGCTGAAGCTCTATCCATACCCACTCTACTGATACCAAAAGGCGTAATCCTACACAGTACATGACTCCGCAGGAGCTCCCACCGTATGTACGTATAGATACTTCGCCTCCACCACCCAGCCATCTCCCAATTGAGAATGGTGATGTGGATTCAGAGGACCCTAGCTAGTAGGATAGGAAATGGTTGGAGTTCCACATGTTGAGCTGCTACAAAAGGCGTGAAATGCCTCCTGGATGTTAACTTTTGCCTTTCAAACATTTTCTGAGTCTGATCCCTCACGAAAGTGCCCCCCAGCTTTCTTAATTCTTTCTTCTTAAAATTTTGACTCTTCGTCGCCAAATTGTCTCGATTAATTTGTTGTTTTCGGAGCTGCTGCCCATCAAAAGAAACATCTGATCCCAATTCTCATCAACACCCTCCACGAAAAACAAAAAACAACCCATCGGTATACAGTGAAAGAGCACCTATCCCCGAAGCTCTCACAAGAAATAAAACCCGCGAAGCATTTACCGAAGAAACTATTACCACTGAAACAGATAGCAAAATGGCTCCTGGTATCATTTCCCCCGTGCCGGGTACTCCCCTCTCTCCCCTCTACAACAACGGCTTCGGCTCGCGTCAGGTCTCCAGTGCTTCTGCTATGTTCGAGAGTGACAGCCTTTCCCAGAATGGCATGTCTCGCTCGGTGCGCCGGGAGTCTGGAGTCCCACGCAAGGTCGTTGGCGCTGGCAACTCTCAGATCAGCAGCGTTGTGAACAGCTGGTACGCACGCAGTGGTAATGAGCTCGGTGCTGGTGCCTTCTCTCGTTTGAGCCACAACCACACTCATCTTTCCATCATCGAATGGATTCGCCAGCAGCGCATGAGCCACCTACCCGCCGAGGGTAGCAGCTACGATAAGGTGCTGGGCTGGGCGCAGCTGTTCGTCGAGCGTCTGCACTCCTTTGAGCTCAACATTCACCACTTTGCTGGTGACAGCCATCTTGCTACTCAGCTGTCTTATGGCTTCTGTGATCTGCTGCTACAGGTAAATTGACATTATTTGACTCAAAAATGAATGGCAATTAGGTTGCTAACAGACGTGTCTTACTCTATATAGCTCGGAAAAGAGAATGCCAAGGCTCTCATGCTCTCCTTTGGCTTCTTCTACAGCACCTCCTCCGTGCTGGTCAACCTGATGGAGCGCACTGAGCTGTTCGATGTCTCCCAGGAGATCAAGGAACAGCTCATTCTCGCTCTGTCTGACTTGGTTAACCTGGTTGCGAGTGTCTCTATCTATTTCCACCAGTCCATCAACGACCAGACTACCGAATCTGTCTCCGTCGATATCTACCACACTTTCCCCAACCAGATTGGATCTTTCCGCGAGCGTTGCGAGAAGATCGCTGAGTCCATGTGGCGCCACCAGCTTGTCAGGGAAGGCGTTGAGGCTGATAAGGGTAAGTTCGAAATGCACATCATCCGGGTCAAAGGGCTTGAGCTAATGGTTTATAATCGATAGTTTCCGTTGTCAAGGCTGTCAAGTCCTGGCTCGCACCTGAGGACCGTGTCCTTAGCCACTTGGCCGAGAACACCTCCCACCTTGCCCATGAGCGTGAAGAGAACACCTGCCTATGGATGGCTCCCCACCTGACCCGTTTCCTCAAGAGCAATAAGTCTTCCCTGTCATTCACTGGCAAGCCTGGCTCTGGAAAGACCGTCCTGGCCTCAGTCATCGTCGACCGTCTTCAGGACCCCATTGGTGGTATCACCTATAAGACTCTCTTTGTCCCCATCAGTGAGTATACCCAAAGTGTTCTGAGAATCTCCGTCATCTGACCAATATCTCTCAATAGACGCCCGCATCCCCGCCTCAACCCAGCCCGTTGCCGTCGCGAAGACCATTCTGTCCCAACTGTTCGAGAAGCGTATTGGAAATGTTCAGCTGCTACAAATTCTGGGTGAGGCTTATGAGCGTAGTCGCAGGACCACCTCTGCCGAGGACTACGAGGCTATCCTGTGGAGCGCCATGGAACGTGCTCTGGCTGCGGCCCTCCGCAATGCTAAGGAGTTGGTTATCATCGTTGATGGCCTCGATGAGGCTGCTTTCGGCGAGGCCGCTTTGCTGAAGAAGCTGACCACTGCTTCTGCTCATGGCACCAACGTGAGGCTGGTTACTCTAGGTTCTGAGAAGCCTCCTGTTTCCGACAGCGTGCTCCATGTTCCAATCGTCGATGAGCGCATTGCCGACGATGTCTCTATTGTTGTGCGCAGCAACTTGGAGCACAGCAAGGTCTTCCAGCAGATGCCTGAGATGGATCAGGAGACTGTGATTGATAAGATCTCCGAGGCTTCCAAGGGCTCTTTCTTGTGGG
The DNA here is from genome assembly GCF_028829765.1 of Penicillium waksmanii. Taxonomy (NCBI): domain Eukaryota; kingdom Fungi; phylum Ascomycota; class Eurotiomycetes; order Eurotiales; family Aspergillaceae; genus Penicillium; species Penicillium waksmanii. The sequence goes on from NW_026643252.1 coordinate 2,181,952, forward strand.
CTAAGCTTTGCTCCAAGCGTGCCCAGCACGAGTCTTCTCCCGAGAACCTCACCAAGGCCATTGATACTGTCATCAACAGCAAGATCACCGTCACTGACTTTGTGATTCACTCGCTGTCGAGCCCCGATGTCAGCGAGGAAGCTAAGCACATGCTGCTCTGGCTCGCTACCGCCGATCGTCCTCTGTCGCCCCGTGAGCTCGTCGCTTTGAGTCAGGTTCAGCCCGAGAAGCTCACTGTGACCGATCGCAAGGTCGAACCAATGAAGACTCTCCAGCCCTTGAGCTCTCTTATCTTCCTCCAGGATGGTCAACTGTATCTGCGTCACGGTTTGATCCGCTCTGCTGTCTTGGATATCCACTCCAAGGGCAAGCTGATCCCTACCATCAAGGATCACCACGCCGACTTTGTCACTCGTCTTTTGGTCTACATCAAGTTCGCTGTTCCTGAGCAGCACGAACCTTCGCTCACTCCTTTGGACCGCCAGGATATCAACCTGCTGACGCATCGCTACCCTCTTCTGGACTTTGCCGTGCGCTACTGGCCCCGTCACCTTACTCAGACCACCACCTACACTACCGGAGGTGATGTTCCCACAGCCAAGGAGTACAGCAAGGTCTTTCCCACTACCATCACTGTGCTTCTCCTTCAGAACACTCTGTGGCACTCCATCTCGACCCCAACTCTGCTCACCTACCAGAGTACGGTCACCAACTTGCTCCGTAGCATCTTGACCACGAACAGCCCGGTGACTCTGCAGTCTATTATTACCCTGGCTTTCTTCAACCGTGATATTAGCCGTCTTCCTGAGGCCATTACTCTGTTCTACGAGCTCACAACCATCAGCAACACTCTGCTGACCACCAAGCACCTCATCACCATGAAGATTGCTGCTCTTTTCATTGAGCTGACCACCGAGAGTGTGACTACCTCGAAGACAGACATCATGATCAAGCGTGAGGAGGTCCTCAAGATCGTTCTCGAGTCCTACAAGGTTCACTACGGCCAAACCTCTGAGCGTGTCACCACCACCCTGAACACCCTGATTGAGCACTATCGTTTGACTAAGGAGGAGCAGAAGCTGCAAGAGATCACCGTTTCTCTAAAGGCTCTCACTACCGTCGACACTGGATACGAGAATGATACTCGTGGTGACCTCCATGTCCACCTGAAGGGCCACAAGCGCCAGGACAGCGATTTCGGAATCCGCTTTGTTCTGGATGCTGAGGAAGATGAGCGTGAGTCGGACTCCTTCGACTACCAGGCTCTTGTGCAGCTTGCCCAGAAGTACACTGCCGAGGGCAAGATTGCCCAGGCTGAGCGTGTGTACGTTGAAATCTGGCAGCGTGCCAGCAAGGAGTCTCGCATCCAATACTCCACCTACTGGGAGGATATCAAGCTCCAGGCTGTTACTGTGTACTCCGAGTTCCTGCGCACCCAGAAGCGTGAGACTGAGTCCTCTTCCATCCTGTCCAGCGTCTGGGAGGAGTACCGTCACACCAGCCTTGTTCTGTCTGAATCTACTAGCAAGCACTTCCACCAGATTGCCAAGGTCATGAGTGCCGTCGGTCTGTCGACCGCCGCCCTGTCTATCTTCAAGCAGTGTGCCCACTACTACCAGAGCACCAACAGCACCAAGTCTTCCTCCTATTCCGAGATCCAGGAGAGCATCAAATCGACCCACCAGCAAGTGATTAAGCAGGCTAGCTCGTCGTCCTCGGTTACCTCCGAGTCTACTCTGGAGGAGATTGTCTACGAAGCTTCCTCGTCCATTTCCAAGATTGACGAGAGCTCCTTCACTGCTACCAGCACCCTGGTTGAGCTGTACGTTGCTCAGCACCGCTGGAAGGATGCCACCCGCGTTGTCAAGAAGGTCCTCCAGGGCCTGTGGCCTTCGCTGTTTGCTCCCTCTATCCAGGATGTGACTCTGCCCTCCAAGCACGTCGAGAAGTGTGTCGACCTTGCCGAGCGTCTCAGCCAGTGCTACCACTTCCGCCGTCGCTTCCCTCGTGAGGAGAACACTCGCATTCGCGTCTACCGTGCTGTTCGTGCCGGTCGCCCCGTCGATGACAAGCTGCGTGAGCGCATCACAACGGAGCTGATCCGCTTCTACGAGATCTCTAAACAGCCTGACCATGTCATCAGCATCTGGCAGGAAATCCTTGATGACCAGATCAAGCACTATGGCCCCGAGAACCCCGTTGTCATCAAGACTCTGTGGACTTTGGCCCAGAAGACTCATCCTCGTCCTATCTCTGTCGAGTACTATCAGCGCATCATCAAGGCTCTCAACAAGGATTCCCCGATTTGCCAGCCCGATGCTATTGAGCCCCTTGTCATCGTTGCCACCGAGCTTTGGACTCAGAGCCGCTACTCCGATGCTGTGCACTACTTCGCTCTGCTGTTCACTACTTTCCTGAACCAGCCCAAGTCTCCTCGCTTCCAGGATACCAAGTTTGTCCAGGAAATCTTCGACCGATACACTCACGTCCTGCGCACTGTCCGCACTGATTACTCTGTGATTCACAAGGTCACCGTGGACTTCCAGACGAAGGTCAAGACTGTGTTTGGTGCTACTGCTACCATCACTATCCAGGCCACTCTGACTCTCGCCAAGGTCTGCCAGGAGTCCAAGCGCTACGAGACTGACGCCATCAATCTGTACGAGGAGTTGCTGAAGACCAAGACCACCGCGATTGATCTTGAGGAGATCTCTGCAACTCTTGATGGAATATACGAGGAGCAGACTACCGTCGCCCTCTCCAAGTCCGAGTCGGTTTCGGCCAGCCAGGTTGAGCGTGCCTCCAAGGTTCTGCGCAAGCGCATCACCACTATGCGTAAGGAGACAGGCTGGGCTTCCGAGGAGTCTATCTCCGAGCTGAAGAAGATTGTTTCTTTCCACTCCAAGCACAGCGAGAGCTCTGCTGTCACCAAGGAGCTGAAGGAATCTACTATCAACATTCTCACCCAGGAGACTTCCTCCACTCGTCTTGTCTCTGCTGCTATCGCTATCGCTTCTAGCTACATTGACACCAACCAGTCTTCCAAGGCGACTGAGATGTCGGAGGAGCTGTACCGCCAAGTTGTCATAAAGGACACCTCTAACACCAAGACCTCCCAGTTTGATGTTTCCAAGCAGGGCCGCCAGAGCCTCGTCTTCCTGGCCCAGCTTGAGCACAGCCTGCGCCGGACTACATCCTCAATCACCGAGATCTTGGCCGCGCTGACCACCGAGTATGTGTACTTTGAGGAGTTCCGTAGCCTGACCACCTCCAAGACTGCCTCCTTCCACACTGTCTCCGTCTCTGCCTCGCGTCTGTATCAGTTTTTGATCCGCAGCAACCGCTCCGCCGCTGCCAATATCGTCTTTGGCGACTTCGTCACCTACTTCATTGGAACTGAGGGCAAGCGAACCAAGTTGACCGATGCTGCTCAGGTCAAGATCTTCCTCTTGACCATCATGGACCACTTCCACTCCCATACCTCTTCTAACTTTATCCGCTCGGTCGGTATCGCCAGCAACTCCCGTGTTCTGGAGCTCCTTCAAGCCCAGCGTTACGAGGAGGCCTCCAACCTGGCCCTGGCTGCATTCCAGTACATCTCGGCCCACGATTCTTTCCGAACTCCTTCGGTTGTCAAGTTCGTGTTCACCCTCGGTGTCTTCATCACTGGCCGTACCAGCCAGCCTCAGCCCGACCAGGCCACTCAGAAGAAGCTGTCCGGTGTCTCTGCCATCATCATCCAGGAGGTTCTCCGTGTCATCAGTGACCTGAAAATCAACCTGGCTCAGATCGGCCTGGACTACCTCAACATCCTTATTGGTCTGCTGGGCGAGCAGAAGGACTACAAGAACCTTGTCTGGCTGCTGTCCGGCCTCTGGGCCAGCCGCAACCAGCAAAACTGGTCCTCCAGCATCACCTTGGGTCTGGCCCGCCGCTACATTCTGGCCCGCTACCTGTCTGGTGATGCCCTCAAGGCTGCCCGTCTCGCCGAGGACGTCGTCTACAACTGTCGTCGTGTCAACGGTGCTCACCACAACAGCACCTTGGAGATCTCCACTCTCCTTTCCCAGCTGTATACTGGCATTGCCCAGCAGTATCTGGAGCGCAAGGGTGGTCAGCACATGGCTGGTAAGTACTACAAGAAGAGCGCAGCTGTTCACGAGAACCTCCTCCGCATTCTGATCGACCCCTCCTTTGCTGAGTTCGAGGGTGGCCTTGACGGCTCTATGAGCATGGACGGCTCTGCCTACGAGCTGGACATCAGCGACTCTGGCAGCGGCGTCACTCTCTCTGAGGGTGAGCACGCCCGGCAGCACCTGCAGCTCCTCAAGCTGTCCGTCCAGCGCCTGGGTGACTGGCCGAAGGACTACGCCGAGTACGAAAGCCTTAATGCCGAAGTCTTCGGCCAGTTCAAAACCGAGCTGGCTGGCGTCGAGGGTGTTGAGAAGTGGGACCTCAAGAAGTTTGGTGGTGGCAAGGCCGCCGGTAGTGAGGACACCCTCGAGACCGAGATTAAGTTCTGGGAGTTGGATCTCGGACAGAACAACGGCGAGATCGAGGAGGAGCTGTAAAAAAGTGATACAGGGAGAAGTTTCTGTCAGCTTTGTATGATTTTGTCATATTGAATCTGTTTTGTATTTAGCATTTGTTTTAGCATCTTTCTTTGCACAAATTGGGATCAGACTTTACTTCAAAACTTTCTTCCTTCTTTCGTAGATTACTCCGTCTTGAAAAGACTTCTCTAAGATCGTAGGTAGTACCAGCGCAAAGAGTTCTACATTGCTAGGCAACGAAATTAGTATCATTTTACCACGTTGTAGTATCACACCAGGAGACATGATCATGATGTTGTAAATTGGAAGCTCCAGGGCTCTTACTTTCTCATGTGGAATAATTTTAATACCAGCCCGAGAGGAGAAACTCAACATTAGATACTAATGTCTTCGCGGCAGCCAACCCACCAATCCCTACCGACAACGATCACTTCCACCTGGTTCTCGGCGGATGACGTCGTGATCGAATAGAGGTTGGCCCTCTACATTTCCAATAAGATCGACATGGTACATTTCTGATCCCGTGTCAATGGAGTGCTCAGGTGTTTGAGCTGGCTCGGCAGTTGCATTTAGGGTAAAATACTAATATTGGAAACTGCCTTTTTTAAATGGGTCATAATCTTCATTTACTTGCTTGTGCTTCTAACTTTATGATCTATAGTATACTGTATGAATGACATGCTAGGTACAAATTATCCCTTTGATCCTCCTAAGAGAGTGGTTTATAGACAAATATATCGCACACAAATTTCATAGCAAGCAGTCATTACCACAGAGGAATCTCAGCCGTATTCACATAGTCGATATTATCCGCATATCCTTCGATACGAGGAATCCACGTGTTGAAAAGCCGATCCCACACCCGAGTTTGTTTGCCGTAGTTGTGACTATTCTTCCAGCCTTTGCGGTGATGAAGATCATGGTCCTCGATCACAAGCTCCATATCGCACAATCTGAGAAGCGAGGTCCATGGGTTGACGGCGGTGGCGAGCATTCGTAGACCGCTGTGGCCGAGAACCTCGGTGAACACGATGTATTGTTGACAAACCCACCATTCATAGAAACCCATGGGAAATCCCATCAGTTTCATGGTTCCATACGTGATAACCGGAGTGCCAATGACATCGATAAACTCTTGCACCTTGTCTGCATATGCAGTCAGGAGAGGATTAGGGTGTTTGGTCAGATGGTGGGTGCGGTGGAACTTCCAGAGGTGTTCCGTCTCATGGGAGGCACGGTGAAACATATAGTACCAGAAGTCGAGGACAACAGCATACATGCCAGTCTCAACGATAAGCCATCCCCACCGGATGGAGGCAGGGGCTTCGTCGCCACGGTAGGCGAGGAAAACGGTGAACATCGGACGGAAGATGATAACAGATAGCACGGTCTGTACGGTTTTCCCGACGCCCACGTCAGGCACACCATCGCGAGCATGCTTGTCCCCGTCGAAAAATCCAATTTTGTGGCCGACACGACGTAGAACTTGTACTTCGTGTACAGCATTGAATTCGAGAGCTAAGCTGTAGAAGATGAAAACCAGCAACCCATGGGGTCGGCCGAAGAAGTTGATGTATAGTTGGTGAAGAACGAGTGGAATGAAAGCATGCGTTAGAACCCAACGATGGAATTGCATTTCAGGTGCATAGGGAACTTTGTCGGTCTTTTGGTGAACTGGGACATCCTCGCCCAGATTCAGATGATGGACGTTCAAGAGCTCGAGAAGCCAGTGGCCCATATTCCATTCTGACTTGTCCCATAGTCGCCAGGTGGACTTCATAGAGTCTTTTGGGTTCCGCATAGGGGCAGCCATTTTGAGAGAGGTGGTGGTGGTGTAAGAGAGGGGATAAGTCTGGGGAAATCAGGAACATTATCTATATTTAATTTCTTTGACCGGACCACCTGAAACCGAGGTGTGGGTACACCCCGTTGGCGTTCATGGGGATCCCATCATCCAGGTTCCCCCTTAGACCCCGCCATTCAGACCGTTGATCTGGCCCTCTCGCTTTGACTGGTCGAATGTTTTTCATGATTTGACGTCATTAGCGAGTAAAATCGTATTGCAATCTGCGACGCTAAGACAACAGAATCTTCTGCGCCTGGTTATTGCAGGTTGGAGTTCGTATCATGAGCTCACATGAAAACTCAGTTCATATCCTTTCTATTTTCAACCATCTTGTGACATACTGATGCCTTGAGGATTATTTGATCCAAAACATCTGATCCCGAGGTCGGTCAGGTCAATCCAGCCGGAATAGGAAATTATGTTCCGGTCTCTAGAATTGGGATCGGTCTAACCTGATAAAGTTATGATCGGCGTATTTTCTGCGAACTACAAGTCAATCTTTTGCAAATTCAGATGGGACGGGTTAGGAGTACTTCGTTATTTGAGCACACAAGTTAAAATCCATCGATGACTTGCCATTCTGTAAGATTCGCCACATCGAAGCGGGTGATCACTTCCCAATAATACGACACAAATGGGACAAAATTCATGATTTCTTTCGCATATAGCTTCAGAAAAATCTTGATAAAATAATACTGTCAATTGCGCCTTTAATTTATATATGGCCACTCCGGTTACGAAATTTTGATCTAAACCTAGCCCTGTCTCTCGAGGTCATGCCACGAGGGTACATAGTTGACCTCGAATAATTAAGCATTTAAGGCCCCACCCCTCAACACAGTTGTAGAGGCCCAACGGCCCACAGAAAAGCCACCAAATACTGTAATCACTTCATAGTACAAAATAACTGATCTCGTAAAGAACGTATAACATTTGGCCTTTGCGCTGTTCTTCTGACTGTTTAATTTTCTCTGAAGTCATACCCACAATCTACCTTGTATTGTAATTAGAGTTCAGGGTAAAGTCAAGATGGAGGGAAATCTGTCAATGAATTAAACAGTTGTGGAGCTAGGACTTTCTAGTAATAACCCATCTAAAGATCGTCGCGGAAGCACGGTGACTCTCTACTTTCAAGTGTAATGTGGAAAAGCAGAGTGGCCAAGCAAATGTTTGTATTGATCGAAAGCGATTTAGTGGTCACGAATTCTTGTTCGGCCGAGACCACACCTACTAAGTGCACTGAGTTATCGGACACCTAGCGTGGACGTAGTACTACTGATCGACACTCTGTGTACATCTTGCGAGGAGAAAAACACGAGGACTAGGTGGGATTAAAATGTGTAACGCATTTGTCGACGATTAGGTGAAATAGTACTTCAACCTTGGAAGCTGAGACATTCCAACTTCAACTCAATTTGATTCGATAGGCCGTTCCAAGGTTGATATATTTCTACTCGCTATATTCCACATCAAGTTCAAGCTTGGTTTCAATTCAAGTTTGCAACACAACTTGAATTTTACACAATCTACGCAAACTTCTAATTTTGGCATTAGGAAATGAACTTCAAGTTGTCGCGTAATATCGGATGTTGATGTCCTGTCCCCACTGCACAAAGGTCATTTTGGCTTAGAGGCTCATTAAGAAGACTGATTGGATCGGAGGCAAACGTATGACCGAGTTTAAACAAATAGAATTTTTTTTTTCAATGGCTCATTATAGCTCTTCTAATTCACCCTTCCCTGACGATAGCCTATAACTTTCGATAGCTTGCCCACTTGTTTAGCTTTTCTTCGTGTTACAAAGATCGATCGTGGGCGATTAGATTGCAGAGGTTAGATGCTGATCTTGACCCGATCCCGATGTTGCTCAGAATTACATGTTACCCAATACTAATGGACCGAAGTATCTACAAAAGTGATTCGGGTCAAACAACTTTTCGTCAAGATTCTCCACCGGTCTCAGAGCTTACGAGATTTGCGATCAGTCTGACCGAAACTAGAGAAATAAAATTGAGCGATATGAAGTTTACGACATGCTTGGCGGTCTATCTCAACGGGTGCTGCTAAAGGGCTTGAATGTCCTAACAGCTCATACAGGTCGGATATATCAGTAATTTTGTAAGTGTTCTAATCATAGCCTCCTGTTTGAGAAGCTTTTCTCGTACGAAAAGGCTGCCGCCGCAAAAGAGGAAGGTCACTAGCTTCCAAGATTATGTTCAACCTCCCCATCGATAGTCAGAAATCAAGGGCAGCAAATACTGGCTTCAAAGGTCAATTTCGCATCAAATAAGAGAAATGCTACCATGCCAGTGATCTCTGATAAAAATAGCAGTTGCAGCTAATTGATTAGAAACGGGTTAGAAAGAACACCAGCCTACCAGCTTAAGGCACCTCATGCCATTTGAGTGGATTGTATCTGAAATTGAAAATTGATGAAACGCCTCATGGGATTAGCCATAAGAAGGGGATCTAAGTACTAGTTTCTCCTTGGCGAAGTCTTAGACAGCTGACCCTGCAAACCCCCTTCTAGTAATAATTACGTAGACTAGAGGCGTTTCCACGCTTATGTTCATTGTGAGCTTGGAAGCTTACCTGAAACATTTCATTGGTGAGCAGACGGCTAAGCCTTGCATCAGCAGCGGCCTTAAAATAGCTTTACTCACCAACTACTACATCCGGTCACATCCGTTGAGCTCTTGGTGATGTAAATTGCAAATTAGGCAGCCCGGTGGCTTGATGGCGTACGGCTTAGCCCCCCCTGAAACCCGCCTGCCCCTGGGCGCCTCAAGTGCCGGATCGCCGCGCCGCCATCACAAGTCCCGGGGTAACCATCCGATGGATTACAAGGGACCAACCCAAAAAAAGAACTTCACAGTCCTGGCGTGGAGAATCAATTATTTGGTACAAACTGGTTATTCCAAGGGCCCCTGGGTCAACTTGATTGGGCCACCCGCAAAAAGGGGATCCACAAGGAGGTGAGAAACATTGGCATTGGGCAGCTTACCGAGACACTTCACCGCGATCTGCTGAGACTTGGCGAATCACCACCCCGGACCATGGTTGTCTTGAAACTGGTTGTTCTGGTCAAAAAGTCGATTCAAGTGCAGGCCAGATTTATGCGAGGTTATAAATACCCCATGATATTCCTCCACACCCTAGATACAATCACATCTCATCCATCTTCATCTTTGCATCTTTGCATCTTCCAACTGTACATTCGTCTTGAAATACCTGTTATATCTACATTTCAACCCTTCTTCACCACCTCAGCCGATAATATGAAGTTCCTTGCCTCTCTCGCAGCCTTCGTCAGCGTCGCTCTGGCTCAGAATGCCGGCATTGGATATCCCGCCGAGGGTCAAAAGCTCGAGGCTGGCAGCGATACTGTGGTGCAGATCCAGCGACCTGTATGTGTGAAGAACGACACCATAGGCCATCATTCATGAAACTAAGTTGCTAACCCTACGACTAGAACTCTCTGACCGGATCGACTGAGCTGCAAGTTGCAATTGGTATCTCCTCGTGCGCTTCTTCGCCTTGCCTGGCTCCCACGGACACAATGGGCACTATCCTTTACCACGGCAACTTCAAGCCCGTATACCACGAGTCTAGCTCTCCTCCCTACGAGAACTTTACTGTTACGATCCCCTCCAGTATTAAGGGTGGCAAGGCCCAGATCAACATCGCCCATCTCGCCCTCGTTGGTGTAAGTACTGAATCATCCAATGACAATGTACGACTTGGGATGGGCTAACTCTGGAATCCAGGCGGGCAATTACCCCTACTTTGAGACTCTGAACCGGACTGTTGAGATCAATTAGAAGGTCATTATTGAGCTTCTCCGGATTCACCGGTCAGATTGATGGCTCGGCGGGTTGTTGTTATTTTTCTGCCTTCCAAAGGCTTCACATATCTTCATTTCACGATGTAAAATTTGGTTCATTTTTGTTGGAAATAGAGGACTCAGCACATAGCATGAAATTGAATTTACACTTATTGTCATTATCTCGAATAGCAAGCTTAATGAGAACCTCATTGAGTGTACCGGAGCTTCCGTATGATCAACCTGGGGTTCCGTAGGAAGAAAGAAGTCATTTATCTTGGCGACCCTATGATGATCGGTTCCATCGTTGACTCTTAAGTGTCTTGATTAAAGGAGATATTAAATAGAACTGTATGATGTGGTAGTTCTTGGAACGAGGACAATTTCAGACGACCGCTTCGTACCTCATAACGATATTCATTTGGTAAATGGTACCCCGACACTGTTTGTAGTGCCAATACGTAATAAATAAAAGCCGGGCTTGGCATTCAAGAGCACTGCCCGATCACACAGATCTGGAGAACTCTGTAGGGCCGGCTTAACCACAGATCGAAGACTGAGGTAATCTCCGAAGAGCCAATCACAGTCGGACCCTGATTGCTGGGCCCGATGCGCTAGCCGGAATAGTCATAGATCGGCGGCTATCGACGCCGATCACGAACGATTACGAGATTCGGGCCCATCAAGGGCTTTCAGATCAGCAGAAAAATCAACAAAGTAGGGTATTAAGGTTGACATTCTGATGGGTCGTCTATGAGTATGTAAGAGGAATCAGGGGCCGCACTTGCAGGGTTTTGTTTTTGACAGCCAGCCTGCATATACCTTAACCTCTTCCCCTCCCCAGTCATTCTCTCATTGCTTCATTGTTCCCAGTCACTCTTTTACTACTCAGGAACAAACCACATTCTTTTAAATATGGCCCCTCTCTGGCCTTGGTTGGGCGCGTTCCTAGCAGCACTGCCGGTGGCTTTGGCTGGCCACGGTGACCCCATCGCGCAGAAGTACATTGTCGAGTTTGCCAACTCCAAGACTGTTCGTCTACTCGTATGCGTCAATTGGGATCGATGGGCCATCTGCTAATCTACTGATTCCAATAGTCATCTGCAAGCTTCCTGTCTACTCTCAACGACCACGGCATTCTAGCAACTCTTAACCATGACCTGTCCTTCGCTCTCTTCCACGGTGGTTCATTCACTCTTGAGGATGACAAGAACGAAGCTGCCATTATCAAACAGATCTCTTCGTGGGCTGCAGTCAAGAAGGTGTCCCCCGTCAGGGAGTTGGAACAGCCCAAGAGTGAAGTTTCGAGTGTAGCGCACAACTCCCACGCCCGCCGCTCTGCTAGCTCCCACGGTTTCCGTCGTCGTGACACCGCGGGCCACGAAAGCAATGACTATCCTCACATGATGACCGGTGTTGACAAACTGCGCCAGGAAGGTTACCTGGGAACTGGTATCAAAGTGGTCGTTATTGACACGGGTATTGATTATACGCATCCCGCCCTTGGTGGCTGCTTTGGAAAGGGCTGCCTGGTTGAATTCGGCTGGAATTTCTTGGACAACACTACTGACCCGTATGAAGGCCATTCCGGCCACGGTATGTTCACACACAGACCATCGGTAAATGATGTTAGGCTTGTTGGCTAATTCTTTCCCAGGAACCCACACCTCTGGATTGATTGCTGCTCAGAGCAACCCCTACGGCTTCACTGGTGTGGCCCCGAACGTGACTCTTGGTCATTATAAGATCCTTGGACAGCAAAAGGTGACATACAGCACTGATATCATCACCGCCGCGTTCAAGAGAGCGTACGAGGACAAAGTCGACATCATCTCTGCCTCTTTTGGTAGTTACAAGGGCTGGAGTGACGAGCCATTCGGACAAACAGTTCAGAGGCTGGCCGAAGCTGGTATTCCCTCCTTCATCGCCGCTGGTAACGACGGAGCTAGCGGCATGTTCCTGGGCTCCAACGGTATCGACAACCCTGCTGGCGTTGGCATTGGATCCTTCAACAACAAGTATAGTCCTCTGCTGCTCCCTGGAGCTACATACCACACCTCCAACGGTACTAAGCAGTTCGGCTGGCAGCCGGCGGCTAGCCACGACTTCAAGAACGGCACCTATGGCCTGTACCCTAGCAGCCTTAACACATCTATCGTCAATGATTCCTGCGAGCCGTGGACCGGAAACCACCCCGACCTCTCCGACAAGATTGTTCTGATCCGCTATGGTGGCTGTAGCACTAGAGTTCAACAGGCCAACGCTGTCCAGGCTGGAGCGAAGAACATCCTGATCTACCTCAACGAGCCTGGTACTTACGAGTTTTCTACTGTGAACGACACCCTTAGTGGATATGGAATGCTCTCCGCCCAGACTGGCGAGAAATTCGTCAACCTAGTCGCATCTGGCGCCAATGTCACTTTGAACATGACCAGCGCCGAGTTTGCAAAGACCATCTTCATTAACGAGACCAACCCTCAGTCCGGCGGCCAGATTAGTGAATTTACCCAGTGGGGTCCTAGCAATGAGATTCTTCCATCGACCGCTGTTTCAGGAGTGGGTGGATTTATGCTGTCGACCTGGCCGCTCCCTGAGGGTGGATATGCCATCGAGAGTGGTACCTCCATGGCCACTCCCTACGTGGCTGGTTGCGTTGCTCTTTTGATGGAGGCTCGCGGTAAGGGCAAGGTCACTCCCGCCGAGATCAAGGCTCTGTTATCCACCACTGCCAACCCTAATGTCTTCCATGACGGTGTCACCGCTTCACCTTTCCTAGGATCTGTTGCCCAACAGGGCGGCGGTCTGATCGATGCCTACAAGTTTGTGCACGCCACTACCAAGTTCAACATCAGTACCATCTCATTCAATGACACCGAGCATATCGCCCCGGCCTATATCCGCATCAACAACACCGATTCATCGCCCCGTGTTTACACTATCGGCCACGTCGGCGCCGCCACTGTCTTCACACTCGACGCCAACAGCACTATCCCCAAGGTGAACAAGCTTGGTGATTTCGTCAATTGCACCACCCAGGGCGCCTCACTTGAGTTCAGCTCGTCCAGCGTTAGCGTCCCCGCTGGTGAGTCTGCCGTCCTCAAGGTCACTGCCACACCCCCTAAGGGTCTCGACTCCCGCCGAATTCCCGTCTACAGCGGTTACATCACCTTCAACGGCACTTCATCCAGCGATTCTTTCTCCGTTCCTTATCTGGGTGTTGCCACCGATATGCGCAACGTTACTCTCATGGACACCAAGGACGGCAACAACGTCCTCACCGATAGCAGCACCAAGGAGCCTGTAAAGGCCAACCACCAGTTCATTGTGTCGAACCAGAACGCCACATCAGAGCAGGCCAACACCACCTACCCCGTTTTCGCACCCATTCTCTCCATGGGTACGGACCTGCTCCTCGTTGGCGTTAAGTCAGCCAAGGGTGGCCCCATTCTCTCGATTTCCGAGCAGACTGCCCTTGCCAGAACTGTTGATGGTATCAGCGCTGCCCCTACTGTTACTTCCTGGCAGGGTCAGCTGGCCAACGGCTCGTATGTTCCGGAAGGCAACTACACTATTATTGTTCGTGCTCTTAAGATCTTCGGCGACCGTCACAGCTCGAAGGGTTACGAGACCATTCGCAGTGTCAACTTTGGCATCACCTACGCTCCCCTTGAGGATAACTAAGATAAGTTCGGGAGCGTCTATCTCGGAGAGCATTTTCAGCTCTCATTTATCCTTCTTGATTTCTCATTCATTCATAGAGATATGCTATTAAACGGTCTTCAAGTTATAGACCTACTAGTAATGAAGTCAAGGGACTTTGGATTGCACAGAGTCCCTGTCTAGTCGATCACTATTGTTTCTTTGGACATTTTTATACAATACCTCGCCATGATTTGGGCAGGGGCAATGCAAATTACAATTCATATTATATAATATTTTGTTCTATGATCAACTTGGTGTCTATGCCGAGATTTAATATAACCTTTTCTGGTGCGAACAAATCTGATATTCACCTCAATTCAACCTTTGTTAGTACCAGTAGTCACGGTATCATCCTACTGTTTATACGCAAGCCCAGCCCAAATAGCAACCAATCCAAGCACAAGCGGCACCACAACCTTAGCACCAGCAGTCCAAATAAGCCTCACCCTAGCCTTTGCCTCCTGATCATGCGAAGCCGAACAATTATCCCTAGGAAACGGCACATCGGGAACATCAACATTTAAAAACCGACAGAGAGGCTCCCACCCATCACCAATCCGATATTCAAGTTTCCGCTCTTCCGGAACCATCGCCCTCACATCGCGATAGTAAGCCTCATATACCGATCTCGCACGGTCCCGAATCTCCCCATGACTCCTCGCACCAAAGAACCCAAAATGGATCTTCCGCATCGCCTGTACAGCCGGAATCCCCATTAGATACAGGCCCAGAAACCCATTAATAGCAGCCATCGGCTGGAGCATGACGCGGTCGAGAATTTCGGCCTGGAAACTGGGCCACCAGTTCCCGAAGTCGCGCTGCACAATGACCACCTTTGCATCTGGGTAGGAACTTATGAGTTCCAGGGTAAAAGGCGAGGCTAGGTCTGTGACAGCGTCGTATTTGTTTCCCCACAGCTCGTCCCAGTCTTCGCGCGTGAAGCGGGCTCGGGGTCGGGCGTCTGGCGTAGATGGCCATGTCGCTTCGGCGGCTTTTTCGAGGGAGGCCCAGGGTGTTTCTGTGACTTTTTCTAGTAGACCGTGGTGTGTTTTGAAACCTAGGATTTGGTATGCGAGGGCCATTGATTTGGTGGCGCTGCGGAATAAGCCCGCGTTGATAATGAGTAGGCCGTCGCCTGTCGCTTTCTTTGGCGGTGCCTCTGTTGCGGCCATCTTGGTGTGGGATTTTCTTGTGATTGGAATGTAAAGTGAAGATACTAGTAGTGGCAGGTTGAGAAAAAAGAAATGACATGACACTCTGTGCTGGTGAGTTTAAACTCTTCATGGGCAGCCTGAAAAACGGGAGCAAGAGCATCATTCCAAATTCCGTAGCTAGTGCTTACATGTGGGACTGCTTTCGAGTGTTTTGGCCACCAATGGGTCCAATACGGTCATATCAATGCTGAAATCATGACTCTCATATTTTTCATTTTTGTAAGACGTCCATATTTCATGCTTGAAAATTCCAAGGTGCAATACGGACTTTTTACTCGACCTTGCTCTGCCAGAGGCAATGCCATCTACTAGTAAGCAAAACACCAATCTCCAAAGTCGAGTACATAAGTCTACTACAATAGAAATCCAAGTTGACTTAGATAAAAGAATGGCATTGCATTATGGTTTCAAAATGGATAGATAAAATTCCCAGAACGACGCTTGACTAATACTTTCAAGGATGGCAGTTGGCTCCAAGGTTGTCTGTCCACCGCAAGTGAGATCCCATCTAGTAGAGAACTTCAAGTTGGACAGATAATATTTCGTCATGCTATGCGTTTTAAGGATACTTTATATACCGCAAGCCAACACACACCCGAAACAACGCAGTTAACATAGCATCCGCGCAGCACACCGACCTTGGGAGCTCGATATTATACCGTGACCATACCCTCGACCAGCCACGACTATCGCGAAGTGCGGTACCAGTTGTCTGAATCTCCGAGACACTCGGCAACAGGAACAGCTACAAAGGTCAGCACGTCTCTCCAGAAGCCAAGAGAAGAAGAAGCCAAACAAAGTCAAGAGCGACAACATACCCTTCAGCCCTCTTGATTTAATCTCCTGCAGCATATTATCCACCAACGTCTCAACGGTGTGAAAATGTGTATCGTGTGACAACACAATCGAGCCACCGGCATCAAGCTCGAGACGAAATTTCTCGAAACTCTTCCAAATGAGACCCCCGTCGTCATTCTCATAGTCCTTTGTATCGATGCTCGCGCCAATAACATGATACCCCAAGTCGGCCATGGCGGCTAGGATCGCATCATTGGACGAGAGATATGGAACGCGCATATAAGAGGGGAAGTAGCCGAGAACTTGCACGAATTCGTCTTCGAGAAGGGTCATTTGCGAGAGGATTGCGGCGTGGTCTAGGGTTTCGAGGTATGGATGGCTCCAACTGGGGACGGGGTTTGTTAGGATGGACTACATCTCCCCGAGGGATCTGAGGACAAGACACGGAGAAGAAAGGGAGAGTTGTTTCCGAAACATACGTATGTGAGCCGAGTTGGTGGCCTTCTGCCACGGCCCGTTGGAGTATGTCCGGGTAAGAGGTGATGCTGCCTTTGTTGATTCCGTTTAAGAAGAATGTGGCAACGGCGTCGTACTCGGCGAGCGTGTCGAGAAGCGTATGGGTATATTCCCAAGGACCGTCGTCGAATGTAAGTGCGATTGTGCCTGGGACCATGCAACTGTTGATCACTGCACCGACGGCAACTTTTGAGGCTGTCTGACGGGTGGCGATTTTGAGTGGGGTGGCTGATGATAGGGAAGCCATGAAAGGAAGGACTGTGGTCAAGAGGGGAAGTAGATGCATTTTGATAGGATTCAAAGCGTGTGAGTGATTTCAAAGTAGAAGTATAGAAGAGGGACAGCCCTGCTGAGTGCTGAACGAGTGAAAGTACAACAGCGTGGGTGGGGGAGGATCTTACAAGATTGAGGGGAAGTATGAGACGAGGACAATAGAGTTGGGAGTAAAGCAGTAAAGCAGTCAACCCTCGGGGGAGAAGAATGAAATGAAGCCAAGACAAGCAAACAAAGCCGTCAAGTTGGCAAGGGCAGATACGAGGAAGGTGCAGCGAGGTAAGAAAAGTAAGCAAAGTACAGCGTAACTGCCACGAGAGGAGAATTAGAAGCAGATGCAAGCAAAATGCAAGCAAATGCAGGGTTTGATGGTTTGATGCAGGCAAGATTAGCATTGGAAAGAGAGGGCTGCCACTGAGGACAGCAGCACTAAGCCACCCAAGATCAGAACTGTCGGGCATTTCAGGTATGAGTACATCTGCAGGCCAAGGTATCAAAACAAAACTAGAGGGAAAAACTGGGAAATAAAAAAGGTGGAGTAAAACAATTCTCCCCCTCGATGTGGACCTGGACTTGGACCTGGCCGGCCGTAGCCATAGCCGTGGCTTGCAGTCGGATTCGATCGAGAGGGAGCAGAAAGGCGAAAGGTAAATGGTCCCATCCCTATAACCCCGGTATGCCATCGTCCATTGTCATCATCCATGCGAACCATCCCCATAATTATCACTCAAACTCAACCCTTGCGGCTGTATTTCTTCTGGGACTTGCGCTGGTTCTTCTGGCTCTCGCGGTCCAGGAACTTGCGCTGCTCCTCGGCATTCATGCCGCGGAGAAGACGCTCGCGGTCATCCTTCTTCACCTTTTCCGCAGCCAGCTTGCGCTCCTCGGCCTTCTCTTCCTCCTCAACGCGGCGGAGCTTCTTGATCTCCTCCTCACGGACATTGCGCACCTTGCGCATGACCTCGCCACGCCAGTGGGCCACTTGCACGAGTCGGTCGGGGAGGCGGAGGTACTGGTTGAATAGAGGCAGAGTCGAGGAGTAGTCGGAGCTAATGTTGACGGACAACTGAAGGCGCTTCTTCGGGGTGGTCTCATCAATCCTGGTGAAACCGTTAGCTTAGCAGATTTAATGAGCCAATTTGATCATTGCTTACTTGGTAGGCTTGTCGATGGGCTGGTCAGTGACAATCAGATACTCGAAGTCGGGGCCCGCCTTCTCAATAGCCTGCACCAAGTCCGCGGTAAGAAGGTTCTCGGTGATCTCAGCACTCTCGGACATGACAGTCACCCAGGAGGGGAGCTTAGGGTGGTCCTTGGAGAAAGTCATCGAGGCGTCGTAGCGATCGGTGCGGAACTTGCCCATGTGGCTCTTGTGAACAACAGCCCAGATAAATCCATCATAGGTAGACTGGTTGACCTTCAACGAAGAAGTATCCTTGCCCAGAACTGGAATGAGATCCTTCTCCTTGCCGTCAAAAGCGTACATCAGAGCCTCATACTTCTGGGTAGGTGCCTCCCAGCTCTCGAAGAAGAAGCTGAAGACATATTCCATGATGTAGGTGACAGGGTTATAGCGCTTGGGGAGCTTCAGCGAGATATCGAGGAAGGCAATGTTCTGACGGCCGGTCGCATATGCGGCGAACTCGTTCGCCGCCCGCTCCTTCAGCAGGTTCTCCGGGTTGGTCAGCTCGACGGTGACGGAGTCGACGCCCTCCTCCGGGCCGGGACGCGCGATTCCATCGAAGCCAACAACCGAGAATTCCTTCTGCAGCGCGGGGATGTGAGCCTGCGCCCACTTGCGGGCCTGGCTCCGGTTCTTCCGTGTACCCCAGACGTGGAAGAGGACGATCACCAGGATGAATGGCATGATCATGGCCTCCTGCATGAAGTCCTTGGGCGAGGTGCGCTCCCAGACTCGGTACCATTTTGTGTAGGGGACGGCACCGGCTGTGTTGAGAGCTGGGACAGTGGTCGTGTCGGCGACAAGCGACGCGGGAGACGGGTTCGGGGCCTCGACGAAGTCGGCGAAATCTGACAGTTGTTAGTTGCTGGGCGGGGGAAAGGGAAGCAATTGTGGCGCAATTGAACACTCACCATCATCAGGGTTGGCAGCCCCAGGGGAGCCGAACACATTCTTGAACACACCCGCCATGATTGCGATGGAGGAAGATGATGGGGGATGGAAGAGAAAGGAGGTTGAGAGAAGGCGAAATGCGAATGCGGAGCTAAGCTGTGCTGGCCTTAGCGCCCCCCACGGACTTTTCTCCAGTTTTTTGCCATTTGCCGCACAGAACCACAACTCGGAGTACTCCAGGGTGAATAACTACGAGATATGCCTACTATACTACAGTGATATTGGAGATAGCACACGAGGGATAGATAGTAAATGTCCAGACTCAATTCCCAGTCCTATATATAATGGATATATCCCCCTGTATCCCAATTGCCCAAGATAATACACAAATGACTCAAGTGAGTGTGGTATCCAGCGAAAAAGAAGACAAAAGAAATTGAAAAAAAAAGAAGAACCCTGGAAAATGAAACGAGACGCCAAAAACTTTGAAACCCATGATTTTTGTACAGTCCCGCTTCCAAACAAGAAAAAAAAAATGAATACAAGTCGTAACGGTCATAAATGGCTCGAGACCTTGCTCGAGAGAAGAAAAGAAGTGTTCGTCAACAGAGAGGAGACCGATTGTTTAGTGGCCATAGGCCGGTGGTGGTGAATCATCTTGGGCGCGACTCCAGAAGGGGCTGCATGCGCTATTAGGGGCAAACTTCTCTTCGCGGATGCGACGAGCGATCTCGCCGGCCAGTCGTTCCACCAGAACGGGATCAACAGATTCGCCAGTGGGTTTCTCCTCTTTATTGAGAGGAATAATAGTGGCGGGCGGTGGCGGGCGGGTCGAGACCGATGAGGGGCCAGCTTCCGCCTTCTCAAAGCGACCACGCACAGTTGCGCGAGGTGTAGCATCCACGTCCTCGCCCTTTGGAGCACGGATGGTTTCGGTGGAATAGGAGAGCTCTGGCATGTCCTGCATGTTGTGGAGGAGGGACGGACGGGAAATGCTCATGCGATGGCGCTCGGGAATCGATGGGAGGTGCAAGCCAGTCTCCGGGGACAACGGCGGTGTCACCGGGTCATCGTTCTGTTCGTTGAGGGCGGGCAGCGGTGCGGAGCAGATCGACGGAGGGCTGGTAGATTCTCTAAAAGAGCTATCATCGCTGACGCTCATGGCGTCATCGGTGGTCTTAGGACGGCGTAGGTCCACCACTCGCTTCTTGCGCTTCCGTGAGTGAGCCTTCGAGTGACGCCCGGTGCTAACATTTAGGCCATAGCTACTGTAAGAGTGGCCACCGATGGAAGGTCGACTGTGTAAAGAAGCATTGCTGGAGGTTTCGTGGATGGAGGATGCCAGACTACCAACATGGGAGTGTGTCCGGGAGAGGGCGGGGCTGAGCGGGGAGGCGACACTTGAGGGGAACTCGCTAGCATCGGCTGGAGATGTCCATGCGCGGTATACAACTTCTTGGATAGACGGAGTAAATAACGAGAGAGTGCGCTGGGAATCGGTCAGGGCGGCGAGGCGGAGCAGGTTCTTCTGCGAAAAGAGGGAATGAGTCTCGACGGATGAATCCAAGGACAGCGATGCGATCTCCGACTCGTTCAAGGCGTTTCCGAGAGAGTCAACAGGGTCTTGTGGGGGACTGGCTAAGGGATCCTGGCCGGGCCCTTCACTCGTTGCGGTTTCGGTATTGTCGGTTTCGTTTTGATTCTCTTCACCAGAGCGATATTCGGGAACCCAGAGGCGCAGTGACAAGCGATGAATAATAGCGGGCAATTCATCCATAAACAAGATTCGGAGCTGGGCCTCGATTTCTTTTTGCAGGAAGTCGCGCACAAACGGGATGGAATCGAAGGTGGAGGAGACCTTGAGCGACTCGAGCGGATCGTTGCGGAAGACGACGGTGATTCCTTTTTGTTTGGAAAAAACGAGAACGACGAAGCCGGAGAGTTTGAAATCGGAGAGGGTAATTTGGAGAGGTATTGTGAGGGGAGTACTATATGCGACACAGGTCAGCCCACGCGATCAAAGAAAGTCAAGTCCCGTCCTGGTCGGTAGCACGGTGCGCATGCGCTGGGAGAGAGGGGGGGAGGTTGTATTTTGGAGCAAGTACGTACGCAGCAGCAAGCGGTTGCGGCGAGGCAAAAGACGGTCGTGTAAGTAGAAAGGTGTTGAGAGGGTTGGCTTGGACGCGAGTCTTGAGGGTCAAGAAGGCGTCGCCGGAATAGGACATCTTGAAGATTCCGCGAAAGCGATCCTCGGCCAGATCGCCAATCTCCAAAATCTCCAAGTTGGGAGGCATAGATCCCAAATTCAGTTCGGTGACAATAATATCGTCGACGATGATGGGCGGTTTGGGGGACTTATTGAGGGCGGCTGTGAGGAGTTCTTGGGCGCGAGAGTAAAAACTCGCGTCCGCCATCAAAGGCGACCAGTTGAAGTTGAACGCCATGCCCGGGCATTGAGAGAGAGGGGAAATACAAAATGGAAAGAAAGTAAATAAATTAAAAAAGACTAGGGGGGGTTGTCAAGTTGACGAGTGGCGGCGATGAATGGCAAAGGCAAAGGCGAAAGGCGAAAGGAGAAAAGGGAAGAGGAAAAGGGCTGAGCACTCCCGAGGTCGTCACCTGCTTTTGCCTGCCGGTTTTTCACCACACTTCAGTCGAGCAGAGTATGAGTAATTACTTTGGCTTACATACTACCCAACGACCATTCATTACTTCTACTACAATTTACTCTATCCTCTGTCTCATCCCCTCCCTTCATCCTCTGTACACTCTCCAGAGTACGATGTACATGCATCGCCTTCATCCGTACGTCACAGCCTACACTCCACCCTTCCGACCAGCCCCGAGGGTATTCCCACTTGGTGCGGTTATCGACCATTCAGATCGCACCCGATGCCGGTGATGTGCCTCTGCTGCATAAGTGCCATACGCTTGCTGAGCACCAGCCCACTTTTTGTCTCTCCCACAATCTTCTCTAGAAGAGCCGGATAGGGGCTGGACGCGCTTTCGTGCACGGTCAAACAACGCGCCACAATCAGCCATTTAATTGCCGATCGTGGGGGTCGCCCGCGTCCAGCCCTCACTCGTGTCTCACCATGGCGGGGGATGCTCTCCTCCTTGCGCTTGATCGCCTGATTGGCCGGCGTGGCCCTGGATGCATGCCCGGAGGATAACGCTCACGTTCTGTCATCACGCGAGCAGGGTGTTGGCGATGACGATGGGGCTCCATTGGGTGCTAATGCGACGTCACAGATCTGGTGGGTCGAGGTGGGAAGAGGTAAAAAATGAGTTGATCTTCTTCTATTCGACTTCTCTTCTTTTTTCGCCGTCAGGTCTTTCTCTTACTGAAACATTATCTAGGGATATGGAACGTAGATCACCGGCATGGCGGTTTCATACTTACCATGTCCACCAGCACTTGAGTGGGTCCAATATTAGAAAAGTAAAAACATACTCCTTATTCCGGCGAAAAACTATACGAAGGATCAAATAGTTAAAAGAACATATTATAACCACCAACGAATAAGAAAATCATGGAAAATAAAACAGGTCACACACAGTGGCAAACCAAAAAGGAAATCCCTTCTAAATCTCCAACATCGCAATGGCCTCCTCAAAAGCCCGCAACCTTGCCTCCACATCCAGCCTGCGACTGTCGGCCAGCCGTATAGCTTCACTAACATCCTTATCTAGAACTTTACCCAGCTCTTCCCTAAACGTATAGACCTCATTCTGATCTCTCCTCGCTTCATCCAGTTTCGCCCTAATTTTCTCGGCTTCTTTCCCGGCTTCTATTTCGCGACCCTGAATAGTGAGAAAGACATTTGCATCTGCGGAAACAGGGAAGACAGCACAGCCCGGTGGACTGGGCTCTCCAGCTCCCACAACACCGATCCTGATTTCTGTTGGTATTTTACAGCAGAGCGACCTGATGGCGGGAAGCTGAGTGGATATAGTATCGTGCGCTCTTGCATTCAAAGGCCCGATATGTATGATGCCGACATCTTTCACACCATAGTCCGCCATAAGCGATCGAATCCCCTTTGAGCAACCTAGCACAAGCTCATATGCTTTTACTGAGTCAAGATCATCCATGCAGGGTTCGTACTCCGGGTACAACGCAATCGTGATGGATTGCGCGTCGTCTCCTGGGCGGCGTGGTAGTCGTTGCCAAAGTTCTTCGCTCAAAAATGGCATGAATGGTGAGATGAGGCGCAGGCCTGTCTCTAATGTAGTATATAATGTGTCCCTGGCTGAGCGCGCTTCCTCGGGCGTACCGTCTGAAATGATGGACTTGGAATTCTCGATATAGGTGCCAAAGAGATCGTCCCACAGGTACCTATAGATGATTTCTGTGGAACGGGAAAATTCTCGCTCTTCGAGCGCTTGGTTGATTTGTTTTGTGGCCGCGTTCATCTTCGAGAGAATCCACTTCTCGGCCAGACTCTCATTACCTGATAGTCCACTGCCAGAGCGGGGGATGAAGTCGTTTCCAAACTTGCCAAGGGCATATTTCGCGGCTTGATAGATCTTGTTACAGAACTTCCGGTAGCTTTGCATTGTGTTGACATCGAAATTAATGTCACTGCCGGATACTTGAGTGTAGTGAACGAGCGAGAAGCGTAGCGCATCGGCTCCCACCTCCGGGATACCTTGTGGGAAGGCCTTTTTCTGATATCTCTCGGCATTCTTGACCTCCGTTTGGGGTAGGTTACCTTCCAGTAGCTTCTTGTTTAGATACTCGAGGCTTATGCCGTCCATTATGTCTTTCGGATCAATGACGTTGCCGAGGGACTTTGACATTTTTCTGCCATCGCTGTCTCGGATTAGACCATGACAGAAGACCTCTTTAAAGGGTACTTTGCCGGTCAATCTGAGTGAGAACATAATCATACGGCTGACCCATAGCGGCAGAATATCCCAACCAGTTTCCAAGGTCGTATTTGGGAAGTATTTTTCGAGATCTGCCGTCTGGTCCGGCCATCCAAGAGTACTGAATGGCCAAAGTCCAGAGCTGAACCAGGTATCCAAAACATCCTCATCCCTCTTGAGTGTAACTTTCTTGCCAGGGAACTTCGCTTCAGCCTTTTCCTTCGCCTCCTCTTCAGTCCTCCCACAGACCCAATAGTCATCATTGACATCGTCTGCCTTATCTTCGCCCTCGACGGTAACGAAGTATGCCGGGATCTGATGACCCCACCATAGCTGTCTTGACAAGCACCAGTCCTGGAGATTCCGCATCCATTGTAGATAGTGCCGCTTCTGAGCCTCTGGTCGGATCACGAGCTCGCCACGTTCAACGACTTCTATGGCTGGCTTCGCCAATGGTTCCATTCTCATCCACCATTGCGGCTTCAACAGCGATTCAATGACATCTCCTGATCGGCTACATATCGGGACAACCATCTTGTTCGGCTCTTGTCGAGTGAAGAGGCCGAGATTTTTGAGTTCCTCGATCACACCATATCTGGCATCGAACCGTTTCTGTCCAGCGTAGGGACCAGCGTTTTCATTGAAAGTCCCGTCTTCGTTGAGAATGTTGATGAATGGTAGATGATGCTTCTTGCCTAGATTAAAATCGTTGTGGTCATGAGCAGGCGTCAGCTTGACAGCACCAGTCCCGAACTCTCTCTCCACATATTCGTCAGCGACAATTCTCAATTTCCTGTGGGGTATGATAGGGTGTCGCGCGATCTTGCCCACGAAGCTCCTATATCTGTCATCGTCAGGGTGAATGGCAATTCCGGTATCTCCTAGCATGGTCTCCGGTCTAGTAGTGGCGATCTCGATTGTTTGATCCGAGCCTTCGATCGGGTATTTGAAATACGTAAGGGTCCCAAATTCAATTTTCCTATCATAGCCAGGAATTGTGAGCTTTGTTGTCCCGTCAATTTCAAGCTGATTTACTTCAAGTGTAGATAATGCCGTGGAGAGGTGGCATGACCAATGCACGAGCCTGTTAGCCCGGTAGATCAAACCACCTGAATGAAGTTGAATAAACGTCTCGGTGACAGCTTTTGATAGCTGTGGGCTCATTGTGAACGCCTCTCGTGACCAGTCTACCGAAACCCCCAGTCTGCGAGTTGTCTTATTTATTTCTTCACGGTAATCCCCTTTCCAATCTTGACACAGCTGGACGAATTCAGCTCTCGTGAAGTCTTGCCTCCTAGACTTTCCATCGATTGGTTGTCTTGCAAGTCGCTTCTCGACAACAGCCTGCGTCGCAATTCCTGCATGGTCGCAGCCGGGAATGTATAATGTTGAGAACTGTCGCATGCGGTGCCATCGGATTAGGGTGTCTTCCAAAGAGAGCGCTAGAGCGTGTCCGATGTGTAGCTTTCCGGTGACCTATCCACAGCTTATATTAGTATGTCTTCCAATTGTTCGAGACTTTATTACTTACATTTGGTGGCGGTATCGCAATCACGTAGCTCCCTTTCGGTTTCAGACTGCCGTCCTCATTTGTTCGCGGCTTGAACAATCCTTGTTCCTCCCAGAAACTATACCAGGACGATTCGACAACATTCGGCACGTAAGCTTTCAGGAAGTCATCATCAAGCGATTTCAAGATTTTCTTCTGTCCAGGAGGGGTCTCATCGACCCAATCCTTTGCGTTGACAGCAAGGACATCTAGCTTCCTGGGCTTTTTCTCCTTCGGGTTTGTATTAGATTGGTGCTGTGCTTGTCTCGCTTTCTTTTGAGCAAATTTCTCAAGCTTGATTCGATGTTTCTCGCTCATTGGCTTTTCCGGGACCTGTGTGGAAGCCATTCCAAATGACAGGCAATAGACAGTAGAGATAGATAAATGATTGTTAGCCAAACCCCACGGTTCGAGATCAAGGGTGTATTAAAGGATAGTAGAGAGTGAGTCATTGGCGAGGTGAGTCACCCACTGGCACCTTGCTCAAAACCAACCCCTGTCAAGAAGGCCCTGCAGTTCTTTGCTGACGACTCGGAGGCTGTGAGATCTCATGATTGCGATACTCATGATCTAGGTGACTAGGCGGCTCGTATCCACTCTGAACGCCGGGCGGTGATCTTCGATAGCTCCACGATGTCTTGCCCGTCCCCACCCATCCAATCTCACGGCCTCATCAGATTATGTATGTTTATGCTTCAATAAGATTCCACCGCAAATATTACATTTATCCTTTCTTGGAATGTCCCACAAATTTGATAGTAGTAGGAGACTTCAACCTGAAGACCGTGACGGTACTATGATCCTACTAGTACTCTGATCTTCCAACTGCTAGTACGTAGGTACTCGTATAATACAGTATCTGATTTGATTCCCGCATCTTAGCCAACTTGAACCTTGGAATTAATATGCTGCTCTAGTAGTAGTAGGTTGATGGCTACCGTGTCTCTCTGCCTTGTCCTCCAAATACTATTCAAGCCATCTGCAACTCCATGGCCTCCTATGTACAGTGCCCGCTCCTAATTAGTATGAAAGGGGCTGCTGATTGGTCCGTTGGAAGAATGGCTCACCGCGGCAACTGGCCGCTAGTCCTATTTCGGACAAACGTCAATACGGTCGGCAAGCATCGATGGCGTTTGACAGCTACATCAATCCCCTTGATTCAACTCCTCTTCCCGCCATCTGTCGACACCTCTCGCCTAATTATACCGTGTCCAGAATCAGACAGCGACCCAAGGCCATACCGATCCTCCCATTCCCCCCCTTCTGCGGACCGAACGACAATCATGGAGACTCGGAAACCCACCACCAGAACGGTCGCTCAGAGAAGGGTGTACGGGAAACGGAAGAACAATGCGCCCAGGGCAGTCTTTGACCAGAAGAGCCCAGCGAGGGAGACATGCAAGGCTGTTGATGTGACCGTCGAGGCCATCCAATCCAAGCTAGCTGAAATAACCATCAACGAGGAGCCAGTATCTGCAGCGCAAGAGGTAGAGATACCGCTGAACGGAGGGCTAGCAACAGAAGACCAGGACGAGGATTTAAAAATTCAGTATTCCGACGACACACCATCTACAACCGCTGATCGCCAGTACACGGCCCCGTCCATGGATATTCCGACCGAGCAGCCCGCCGAAAAGACATCAGAGATGAAGCGATATGAGGAAATGGTGGAGGTCCGGATTTCCTCCGAAGAAGCGCGCGCGCAAAGAACACCCAAAAAGGCAGCACCCAAACCCAACAATCCTACCCCGGAAAATCGACCTACGAAGAAGACCTCTGCGGGACGGAGATCATCCGGACTCATCCACGACCCCAAAACCAACGCCTACGTTCGCCCAATCCTTAACGAAGCCCTATCCCCAATCGCATCGCAAAGCATTCAAAAGTTCGGCTCGTGGGCTTCCAAATCAACGAAGATGTTTCACGTCGCAAAGTTAGCCGAGGGATCCTACGGCGAAGTCTACAAATTGCATTTGCGCGAGGAGGGTGAGCGACCGGTGGTCTCAAAATCAAAATTGGCAAAACTGCGAGCATATGGAGATGGTGTCTTCAAGGTTGTCCCCTTGAACGCGCCGCGAGGACCCGGCTCGAAGAAATTCACTTCCATCGAGGAAATTGCTTCCGAGGCAAAGATGCTGAAATACCTTGATCCAATCCCTGGGTTTGCGCGCTTCAGAGAGATTCATGTTGTGCAGGGTCGATTCCCCGAGAGCTTCCAGAAGGCGTGGGATCATTATAAGGAGACGAAGGACGACTGCTTGAATCCTGATCCCTCTAGTAGGAAATCATATGCGGATACGCAGTTGTGGGCGATTGTGGAGATGGATGATGCTGGTTGTGAATTGGAGAAATTCTCTTGGTCTTCGATCTTCCAAATATATGATATCTTTTGGGGGGTCGCTATGGCTCTTGCCCGTGCCGAGGAATATGCGATGTTTGAGGTGAGTTTCGATACACTGGGGGAATTGACGACCCAATTCTAATCTTGATTTAGCATCGCGATCTCCATCTTGGAAATGTATGTATTCGGTCAACTAGGCCAGATGCTTCCATGGACCCTCCCTCGGATCTGGATGCTATGCGACAGTCTTCTCCCAGTGGTTTCGGCACGAGCTCTATCGATACTACCATCATCGACTACTCGCTCTCGCGTGCCGATCTCCGCTTGGCTGATCTGCCTGATGACCCTGAAGGTGTGATGGAAATTGCTTCTTCGGACTTGGATAAGAAGAAAATTTTCGACGCGGTCGGTGAAGACGAGGATGAGATTCTGCTGCGAGATACGTACAGATAGTATGTGTTTGATCCCATATTCCATTATCCGCTGGTATCATTCTAACACCATCTGGCAGCATGCGCGCAACAGTCTACACGGGAGACCCCTCGCAAACAGAAAAGATCAAAGATGTCCCCGGGATTTGGGCAGAGTATGTGCCTCGGACGAACTTGGTCTGGCTACTCTTTCTCCTCAAGAATCTTCTCAAGAACCGCAAGCCGGAGGCTGTAGCACCTGTACCTCCTACCCAGCCTCAGCGGCAAGCACTTGCGCCTTGCTCTCCTAACCGGAAGACAACCAGTCGAACACCGGACAAAGCCAAGTCAGCTAAGATACAAGAGCACGCTGGTACCGGTGCTCTTATTAAGGAGCACCAGAGCAAGGGCTTGCAGAGCAAAATCGCAAAGCTCAAGCAGGTGCTAGAAGGTCGAATGGAAACGGTCCTTGATCTTCTCGACCTGGAACATGGACATGAGGATATGTGCTGTGCGGCGGATCTTGTCGCTTATGCCATGGATTCGCAATGGCTAGTCGAGCAGGACTTTTTCTAGCGTTTGATTGGTGCTCTTTTTTTCTCTTTTCTTAATTTGTCATTGGCATTTTTGAGATATCATTTTGGAGTTGTTGCTGTGCACATTTTGCAAGGTGTTACGGTTTGGCATGCATCATTTTGGGGTCGGTTGGCGAACAACTCGGAGATTTGTACAAAGAAGTCACATTATAGCATTCAAGTTGGTGCATCACCATTCACATCAACCTTCGAATTCATCTACCTAGCGTAGTAGGGTATTTGCAGGCTAGTTGTATGATCCTAAACGGTGTATAAGCAATTCAATTCAGGCTGGCCTGAATATAGAAAATAATTCAGACACCATTTTTCTTGAGACCAGCCAGTAGGTGTTCTCCTCTTTCTAGTTATTACCTGGGTACCCCTAGTTGTGATGCCTGGTACGCGGACTTGCACTGGTCGGATTTGCCCTCTGTCATTCCCTCTTTCACTTGCCTGGTGCCTACTCGTCATATCTCAACATCCTTCAAGTCTTCCTCCACAATTTGGTCGCCCCAATTTTTCGCTTTCATATATTTCCGCTTCAACAAGCTCGCACTACATTACCACCTATACTCCATGAACAAACCACACCGCCTACATATTCTGCCCAGGATTCCGGGCCTGATGGCTGAGGCGGAAGTGATGCCTGACTTTCTGCCGGTCGTTAATCTGCGTTCTTTGAATCAATCACTCAATTAAAGACACTGAATTACTGCACAAAGCTGGGCTGGTATATCCTCCATCTGCTTGTCAAGAAAGAGACTGTACTAATATGGAATAGGATCCGGAGTATTTACTGCATGAATTGGTTCATATCTGGCATTGATACCAATTGGCAATAATCTTGCATTGACCAACCAAGCCTCTGTCATCTGGGCGCAGTTCAACCTTGAATGAATGCAAGGGGGCCTGTACTGCTTGTACTAGTGCTATAGTGAGAGCCGGGACCTAAACAATCTCAAAGAACAGCCGTCCTCAAAGCTCCCCATTTTGGCAAGTCGACTTGAATCGCCAGGACAGTGCATCAGCATCTGACCCCAGCCCCGTGGTCTAGTATATAAACTTGAATCTCTGCGAACGCAGACATATATACACAAAATGCCAATCACAGGGTAAATAAATCCACCAGGAATAACCCACCATACACACTGGCACCGTGACTGAACTAATAACCCGAAGTGTCTATTTCATCCCAGCACACCCAAACGCCTCCACAGCCCTGGGAAACATAACAGAGCGTCTGCGCTCCTCCTTCCCAGATGAAGACCTAATCCAATTAGGCCGGTGGACACTAGAGCAGAAGCTCATGCGTGACACACCGGGCCTATTACCCGCGTCCTCGGGTCCAAACCAACGCCCCTCAAAGCCACGGTATATGCAATTTCTCTCGCTGAGCCATTACCACAACCACGGCTTTATTTATACCTCGGAGCCAGCAGAGAAACCGTTCCACCCGCCTAACGCAGCTTCGCCCTCGCCTGCTGCTACCCCAGCTACGCCGGGGGCTCAGGGTGTGGGTGCGGGCGCTGGCGCTGGCGCGGCGACGACGGGAAATGCCAACGAGAGTACGACGAGTAATATCTCGCCGATGCTAATGACGACGGTACCGCACTCCTCATACGCGACTCTGTTCCAGCATTTCACCTACGCGTGCCAGCCCTTCTGGTGTCACCGATTAACCGTCGTGGTGCAGAACGGCGTGTTCTACGATATCGGCGATTTCCGCGTGCGACTGGGCGATGTGCGACAGAGTTATCCGACGAATCGTGTTCGTGGGACGGTCGTTGAGATCGAATGGCGTGGTCCTTCGGTGGTTGATTCTCTAGATGGGGCTGTTACGTCCGATGTCAATGGGGAGACGGATTCTGGCGTTGATGTGTCTTTGTCTGCGTTGGAGGAGAGTGATGTTGATGCTGAATTTGCGGCGACGGCGTTGCTGATTCGCGAGTTTTGGGGCCGGCTTGGGGTTGAAGGGGCCAGGGAGGCTATCCTTGTTCCTGGGGTTGGGAGTGAAGTTAAGGAGCGCCTGGTGAAGATTAAGGGTTCGAGGAATAGCGGGGGTGGACTTTCTGTTAGTGCTGAAGATGACCCTGATCCGCAGGCTGGGGCCGATGTGGCGAGGCAGTATATGGAGGTTTTACGGTTTAATCGGTGATTTGGAGCATATTTTGGGCGTTCCATTATCTACAGTCTGCATTTACAATATTTACCGGGTCCGCGTCGCGCGGGTGAAGTGAAGGGTAGCAGCATGCATCTTGGTAGATGCGAAGCTGAATATCAATTCATAGATGTACGATGAAACGCAGCCCACACCACGGCCCAATCTTCCCCCCCTATACCTCGCTACTTGCATTCCAAAGTGCACGCTGGATCATGAAGAGTCCAAGCCATAGCCCAGTAAAAAGCATAGACTACAGAGACAGTATCGGGAACTGAGCTGGAAGACAATAAGAGAAGGAAGAATAGAAAAACATCCTCGTTGAGAAAATCGCGATTTCAGCTAAAGACGGAGAACACATGGCGACGTGGAAGTTTATTTTTGCATCATGAGCTGGACGAACTCGTTGTCTAGTAGACAATTGGGTCAGTGGGTCTTCGAGGATTGCGACTTGACGTGGGGGTGGGGGGAGGGAATTCGTACAGTCGATACGTCCATCGCCGTCTTGGTCGGCCTCGCGGATCATCTCGTCAACCTCATCGTCGCTCAACTTCTCGCCGATGGAGGTCATGACGTGGCGCAGCTCAGCGGCGGAGATGAAACCGTTGTTATCACGGTCAAAGACCTTGAAGGCCTCACGGATCTCCTCCTCGGAGTCGGTGTCCTTCATCTTACGGGCCATCATGGTCAGGAACTCTGTGGGCGCATGTCAATATTAGTCTTTTTGTGACGGGCGGAGGAGACGAGAGGAGAGGAGGAGTAGATAATGGGATTGGGGAGAAGGGGGGAAGCGTACCGGGGAAATCGATGGTACCGTTGTTATCGGCATCGACCTCGTTGATCATATCCTGCAGCTCAGACTCGGAGGGGTTCTGGCCGAGGGAGCGCATGACGGTGCCAAGCTCCTTGGTGGTGATTTCTCCTACAGATCGCAAATAGTTTTTAGCAGGGTTCAACGGTAAGTTGATGGAATCCAATCGCGAAGGAAACGCCGCCCGTGAAAAGGACATGAGGTGTTCAGCATAGGCCGCACTTACCATCGCCATCCTTGTCCTGTCGATCACAAGATAACCCGTCAGCCTAAATGATCCCACGCTGGCAATTCAATTCGAAGATTGGATAACTCACAAAGAGGGAGAAGGCCTCCTTGTACTCGGAAACTTGCTCTTCGGTCAGAGAATCGGCCTAGATAGGTGCGATCGCGCGGTCAGTCAACAAACAGGACAACAGTGTCTGTCCCGCGGGTGCGGGGGAGGGCTTTGAGAGGAGGAAGGCTCTCCATTCTGCGATGCAGGATGGATGAAAAGCAACGAGGGTGGAACACAAAACAGAGACATACCATGTTTGCTAGATCTGGAGGGATATGCAAAGGGGGAGGGGGGGAAAGAAAACAGAAAATGGGGAGAGAGAAGGGAGGGGTCGATGGAGTTTCTGGCGGGGAGGAAGTTAAGGGGAAAGCCAGCCTTACGGAGGTGGCAGAACACAATGAATGGCCAATCAGAGACAACCGTGGGCCAGGCGGTCAGCGTGACTCTTCCATCTGTACTTTCCGTCTTGTTATTGACAGTTCAAGTTGCTTTTACTCCCGTACTTATACGGATAACAGTACTCGCTACCTAAGATATCCTCTGCTTCAACAGCTGCTTCCCACCTCACAGATCCTCGTGGTTCTATCCACCCTGGCTGTGTTCAAAACACTCCTTCAGCTGACGACACCCGGCGGATCGAAGAAAAGCTTGGTGTTTGGCCATTCCCGCCCCGCTAGTACGAGCCAAGAACCATGACTGCAGATGAAAGTTGTCCCTTACCCCTGCGGATTCGAGCCTGGTGGTGCTATCAGCCCCGCAGCTGACCTTGTCTACTCCCCACGGAAAGCATGGTGCTGCCACTCGCCACGGAGGGTACACGGCTAGACCCCAAGTCCAAGTCCAAGGCCAAGCCCCAGGCCCCATCTCATTCCCCCTGCCTATTTTGCCGAGGGTAGGGCTGAGTGGTGGGTTCCCATAGCTAACATCCTGTGAAGTACTCTGTAGTTGACACCATGCCGAGAGAAAAAGAATATGTTTATGCTAGTTAACGGAGCTATTTCGAGGATTCAGGGATCATTCAAGTTCAAGTTAGGAACCTCTAGTACATATCCATTGAATAAATTTATAAATTAATGGTCACAGATATTGAAGAAGATACTAGTGGAAACCTTTCAAGGTTGTAGCCGTTCAAGTCCTCGGGGAATGCATTCAACCCCACCAACTTCATGCAGATCAAGCCGCCAACATAGTGCATGGCGGGCGGATTATTGATAAAGGAAGAGAAACGAATCAAAAAGAAGAAAAACTCCAAAGGCACCACATTAGACGCATAACCATTCAGAATCCAACTAAGACTTCCAAGATCCCAGACTTCAAGTACCCAATTACCGACGAGCCTTCTGTTTCCTTCTTCAACCTAACTGGTCGTATTTCAATTTTCAGTCTTCTTGGCTGGCTGATCGTCCGAAGCAACAACGAGAGTGTTTGCTTTGCTCATGGTCGACTCTTGTGAAAGTGTTTTGTGTAAGTCTTCTTCGGGGATTGAGGGTGGGCTGCGATGTTTCTGAACTTTTCGCTGGACAAATTTCCATGCGTCCTTTGCGACTTGAACATCAGTGCGTGGAGCTGAGCCATCCGTTGATCGTTGAAGGGAACCGGCGCCGGCCATTATGATTATTATATCAGAGGAATATAGAGGCTTGATTGATGATAAACTTGAATTCTTGTACGTCAAGCAGAGCCAATTGTAACGAGAGAGCAGTATAGCAGATTGAAGTTACAATTCTTCGACCCGGGAGAACTATGGTTTAAATAAGCATTCCAGGACCACTTTTACAAATTCATCATGACTCATGGGCAATGCCATCCCCCTGTAAGATCGGAGATAACTGCTCAGCTCCAGGGCTTATTTCCAGTTAAAGATGACTGGTGCTGCCTAGACAGAACTGAAGAAACAAGCCTTCCTAGGCTCCAGTAAGACGCATAGTACATGAGCGATCACTTTCCGCTTAGAGTCGCCGCTTTGAAATACATTCACGTTGTACTTGCTATAAATCGATCTAGCCAAAGCGGCTACAATATTAAAGGATTATGGATTAGGCATCCAATGCGATGACGGCTTTCGGTGCTAACCCATGGTTACACCCTAAGCCTTTGACTAGCCCTCTTCCGACGCCGACACAGCCTAGAAGCCGGAATGAGACCGGACCCCGCAGTTCGAATCGCGTCAACACTGTACGGAAAGAAGCAAAAGCAACCATCGATGTACGCAAATATTTCAGGAGAGCATGACCTCTTCCTTCAAGTAAATGGTTGAAGAACCCTCTGATACTACTAGTACTCCTAGCGGCCACTTTTTGCAAAAGATTGTTGACCAATATATTATATTTTGAGTCGATGATGCATTGTTTGTCCCTAGTCGTCACATCGTGATCGATGTTTCGAATCAAAAATAGACAGCATGACTCAAGTTTAGAGACCTCAGAAAAGTGGCATACAATTAGACTTTCCACCAAAGAAAGAGTGAATCGCGGCTCTCGTATTGCTCTAGGGCAGCTTACCAAGCTTCGCTTACCAATATTGACCCAAATCTATGAAGGATTCAGAATAATTGAAGGAAAATTTCGGTACTGAGCGATTTCTTCTTGCTGAACTGATTAAACAACATCTGCTTTGACACCCATCGTTGCCAGTAATGAAACGCCCTGAAAGATTGCCAGAAGCATGAACAACGGCGCCGGGAAAAGACCCACAGTCCTGCTGTAAGTAGCATTCATCACAGCAGGCATGACAACCCGAGAAATCGCATGCAAAAAGCTCAAAATTCCAAGTAGCTGACCTATTTGATCACTGGACACGTACGCGGTGAGACAGGATGTTAAAAGAGGAGATATGGGAGCAGACGATGCAACAATCAGAGATGAGATGATGAACGCGCCAGGGGTTTGAGCTAAAGAAATGCCAATGTAACCCATAACTTGGAGAATCAAGCAGAACTTGACAGCACCCATCTCGCCAAACTTTAGCAGAGAGACACCGGAAGCCCGCCTGTCACACCGACGTACAAGCGTCATTGCCTTGGGGAATAGCACAATTAGCACGAGGACACTCCACGATGATGTCAAAGCCATCACTAAACTTTGGATGGTTGGCGTCCAATGGAATAAATATCCTGGATACGCCAACTGAAGCGGGCTGATGCCTAGGTAAACACCAAAGACAACAAAATCTACGAAGGCTAGAAGAGCCATATTTCTTCGTCGTGAGATACTTGACGTACGAATCGACTTGAGTGATGACCACATCGACCGAATTCCGTTTTCTTCTGATAGGTGCTCTGTATCAACCATGTTTATGGAAGAACTTTGGCGCGACTCCGGCAGGATGAAGCGAAAGATCAAGCCGAGGGGTAAGTGGCTGCAAACAGCGACCTCAAATATGAATTGGAAGGAGCTGAAAGCTGTAAGAAGCACACCCGCAATGATAGGACCCAGTACCAGAGTGCAGAATAAACTAGCTTGTAGATATCCAAATACGCTCGCGCGATCTTTAAGGGGAACGAGATCGGTGATATATGCTTGCGACGTGCTCATCGAGACGATAAATCCACCGCTGAGGCCCTCGGCAGCGTATCCCACGAGAAGCCAGTATACATCTACCGAGTCGGGATACCAAAGAAGAAGGAGAAATAAGACCTCCTTTATGAGAGGACCTACTGCGGTACAAGCAAGGATTCGTCTTCGACCGATCCGATCCGACAGAGAGCTCAATATTGGCGTCGAAATGGCACCGAGAAGACCGGACGCTATTTCGCGGTAGAGTAAAAATTGCGATAGTTGTGTTTGTGCATGCTCGTTCCCAAGACAATTGTCAAGTTCTTTAAAAAGATCCTGGCCCTTAGTTTCTGATTTCCCCAAGGAATTCTTGCTTTCTGAGTATCGCTGGTGACATATCAAGGCAAATGTAGAGTTGAGTTCGGGGACAGTCAAGATGCCAAAGACCATAACGTATATGGTGTAGAGACAGATGATCCATGCTGGCTACAATATCGTCATGTTAGCCATAGCCCACAAATTATTGTTAATGGAGGCGACAGAGGGAATTTGGGGCATACCGAGGGTTGACGAAAGCGCGCCCAATAAGATTTAAAGCCTCGGTCTTTCCCGCCAATGTCGTCATAGCCGATACTCGCTGAGCTCGAAGTACAAGGGCCTTTGCTCTGTAGGGATATAAGGGGCTTATTCTCTTCGTCGGGTTCATTGGACCTCATTCTGTTGTAAGGTTAATGACGATTTGAAAAAAAAAATGGAGAATACGGGGCCATCTAGCAGGAAAAGTAAGACTAAGAAGTAAACTTATAAGGCTGGCCGTTAAACTGCGCGCGATGTGATATCATACACATGTTCACCTGCAGTCACTTTGCACCTGCAGTCACTCTTCATCACGGAGAAATGCTCACGCGGGTCGTGCAAACAACCCGCTTTTCCCGCGCACATACGAGTATACAGAGTACTAATGTGCATGACATTTGCATCTGCGGTGGAGTGGAGAGACCAGCTGCAAGACTACACCGACTTTCGGGCCGTTCCCGTTAGTCTAAGCCTCCGAGTCTTTGTTTTTCTTGAAGTACTTCGAAAATTCTCTTGGTCTCCTCTGCCGTTCATGGCCCATTTAAATCCAGCAAGAGAATATCAAGCGTAGGTAGTAAACGGCCCACGGGAACCACATGGCGATTAGTAACTGTATCAGGTACGCTCTGAATGCGTGCCTGTGTCACTTGTTGACCAAGGTTACACAATCGAGGCCTGTTCCCACGAGGTGAAGCCCTCCATCAACCATCAACACTGATTGGATCATTTGGCGCATAGATTTCGGTGGTGAACTTGAACCAGGGAAATGATGGATCACTCGGTTAGTAGATCTGGTCCCTAAATAGAATTCACTTAATGCTGGAGTCCCCCTCTCGGTGTGAAAGATAATGGGGGCTCGTATCCTGAGTCTGTAAGGAAATGACACACATCATTCTTGGTGATACGCAAGCAAAGCAGAGGAAAGAGAAAGAGAAAGAGCACCAACACCAATAGTAATATAGAGGTTTGAAACACAAGTATACACCTACAACTACTCCTATAATGCTACGGCTACTGCTATGGGGCTTCTATTTTCAAGTTACTTGGTCTGATACTAGTCATATATAACCACTGGCAGATATCGGGTTAATTTCGTCGCCCCGCTCAAGCTGTTTCACAGTTGGCAGTGCCCGCGGGCGCTATTGTACCTCCGCCAGCCCATGCACCTGAATGAGCCTCTCATCACGAGCATCAGCCAGCTCCGCCCCCATCTCCCGGCGAACCTATCCGTGAGTAAATCACAACGAAGGACCTCATCTGTCCATGCGGTCATTCAGGTGGTCACACGGCTAGAGTGTATCTTGTATTCAAGAGAGTCGAGGGTCGAGAGCCGAGACCATAAGCAGAAAAGTCAAGAAGCTCGTATACTGCTGTCCAGGCGCTTTCCGCGGCTATGGCTTCGTCCGGTGTAAAGAACTGGGTTTCATTAGTTACTACATATTAGTTAGTATACACATACCTTTCTGTGGTGAACAGAAACGCATCCCATCAACGTCTCCATAGTCCATCTTACCCAATACAGACCATACCAAATATACGGGTGGAATTGGTGAGAACAGGCCGGTAATAACAGTGTAATACTGGGGCCGCCCCTGCACGGCGGGAGCGGAGAGACCCTCGGGAGCTTCCAATCGCGGCTCATTCAAGTTCAACTCCAGATTGACCTCATCGCCATTGATTCCGTCGAATGCGACACCAACACCGCCCATACCGATAATGATATTCGCATATACGACACTACACCCTCAATAAACTCCTCTCACCTACCTCCCACTGCCCCATAGCCACCATGTGGCGGGATCGCACCAATCTGTACACATTACCCCGACAGCTAGGCCCCGACCCTCGCTGCCACAGCATAGCTCGCGATACTAATCGATTGCGTCTTCTACTAGCTATATCTCCTACCGACAATCCTTCGCACACCACCCCTCTAAAAAGCCCCGTTTTGGCGGCCCCTCCAATGGCTTCGATACGTCCCAGCCGGAGGAGAGCCGCCGCCTGATTTCCGAGACGGGCGGCTTCGAAGAAGATGGCGACATGGTTATTGAGATGGATCTGCTCCCGCCGCGCTGGGTCGATGTACAGGAGGAGGTCTCTGAGCACTTGGCCGATATTGCGCAGAAGTCCTCGGAACTGGATAAGTTGCATCAGAAGCACCTATTGCCTGGGTTCGGAGACGAGGATGTACGCAGAAAGGACGAAGGCACTATCGAGCGTCTGACGCAGGATATTACTCGGAGCTTCCACGATTGTCAGAAGGCTATCCAGCGGATTGAGACGATGGTTCGTGAACAGGCTGGTGTCACGAGCGGCGAGGAGACCATGGCGAAGAATATCCAGATCTCCTTAGCACAAAGGGTTCAGGAATCCAGTGCCAGGTTCCGCAAGAAACAGAGCACTTATTTGAGAAGTATGGATCCCCCCCAGATGCCCCCTTGATCAACGAGGGAACTATGACTGACTGGCGATTTACCTTGCAGAACTCCGAGACCTGGACGGCATCTCAACGCCATTCGATAGTGCACCTACGCCCGCCCAAAACCCGTATACAGATCCTTCTCTGATGGAGTCGGACGCAGACAAATCCTTCTCGCAGACGATGTTAATGCAGACGTCGCAACGACAAGCGGGCGTAAATGATGCCGCGATAGCGCAACGCGAGCGGGAAATCAATGACATCGCCAAGGGTATCATCGAGCTGTCCGACATCTTCCGCGAACTTCAAAGCATGATCATCGACCAAGGAACCATGCTCGACCGCATCGACTATAATGTCGAGAAAATGAACACTGATGTCAAGTCCGCAGATACGGAACTGAAAGTGGTAAGTTTGTATCTATAGAGTGATGCTTTTTTTTTCACTTGTCTTCAATCGGCCAGAGCTGCTCTAACTTGCTTTCGCAGGCCACTAATTATCAACGACGGACTACCAAGCGGAAGGCGATGTTACTATTGGCGCTTGTGGTTATTGGATTGATCATCCTCTTAGTCATTAAGCCGAAGAAAAGTAGCTCGCCATCCCCACCACCACCTGATGATGAAAGTTCCAACAATATTCGCGCTGTGATAGCGTCGGTGGATCGTCTTAGAAGGCACTCGTCGTCACGGCGATTTGCAAGAGACAGGTGGATGGACCCAGATATATTCCGATAACGATCTCACTCGTCTTCATAGTACCATAGTTAATAGAGAAGCGCGGAATGACCATTGTATCACTATAACTTCAAGTTGAATACCTCCAGTCCGCTTGTAGCAACCTTGGAAGACTTATAATCTACTACTATCATTACTAGTATGGGGAAGAAAGCATAGGTAAACTCTGACATAAGCTGAAAATGGAATCCATTGGATGTATTCTCATCACGAGATCATCGTCCCTCCCTAGGTACAGAAATACGCAGTATGTACCACGCGCGAACCATTTAGGACAAGTAGATAAACGCAAAACAAAAGGCTCCTGCGTACAGGTAGAATCTGAGAGGAAAAAGGAAGTGCGCAAATAAGCCTCCGCTTATGCTCATTGCTGCCCTTGCTGTGCAATCAGCTCTGCTACATCCGCATCCAAATCCTCATTCGCGAACTGTGCATAATCCTCCTCACCGTGGGCTACTTTACGCCGCTTGGCCGCACCATTGCTGAGATCAAAGTCGTTACCGCCGCCAGGTGAGAGATCAGATGGATCTGGGAAGGAAATTCCATTGTCAGGCTGGCCCATGTGGGGAATGACAAGGGCGTCAGGCAAGGGGGCGGATGGCTCTTCTGAGAAAGGACCATGGCTAGCCTGTACATGTGCCTGCTCCGGTTTGGGTGACCCTACCGGGGTGAGAGCTTCCACCGGAGGAGGAGTCAATGCTTCGACCTCGGGCCGGGCATAATCTGCACCATCGCCGCCTTGATTTTGACCACCGGCGCTCTCGTCCGTGAACCCGCGAACGATTGCATCTTCAACATCGCGCCTCTTGGATTCCGTTTGTGTCTTCTTCTCAGTAAGCTCAGTGGCCAAGGTCTCTTCCTTTGCGAGCTCCGTGCGGTTCGTCGCAAGAAGCTTCTCAAGTCCGTCGATCAAGGCCCGTCGCGACTTGATCACTTCCGACACAGAGCTTTCGGCATTGGCGAGGGTCTTGAGCAAGGAGCTGAGGCGAGCTGCGTGGACAGGAGGAAGTGGCTGGTCTTCGGGGTTCTGAAGTTTTTCGAACTCCGCGTTGGCGATCTTAGCCGAGGTATTCGAGGACATAGCGGCTTTGGTAAGGGCGACTTGCAAGGGGGCCAGCGGCTGAATTTCGGCTGGAGTAGATCCGCTCGAAGCGTCCTTGAAAAAGGAGCCCCCGAGAGGCTGCTTTTTGGTCGTAGACCGCGTCTTGTCGATATCTGGAATCGGGTCTAGGTCAGAAAACTAGTGCAAGCTGCTTCGAAGAGACACGAAGGAACTTACCGTTCACACGAGCGTCGATCGCATCGAGTACCGGTATATCAAACACATTGCGCTGCCTCCATACTTCAATCACCCGACGTAGTTTCCCTTGGATATCCACCGAGGAGCCTCTGTATGCCGTGGCCGAGGCCTCTGCGATAATCTATGCCTTTGTCAATCTTGACTCCCGAACTTTCCAACTACAATGATAGCAACTCACCGGCGCAAAAGCATCCAGGAATTCGCCCCTTCCTCGGGCTTTCGATTGTTGGGCGACCTCTTTGGGTAGTCGTTAGTCGGATACAACAGGAATGCAATCGAAGGTGTCACGTACCATTAGCGAGGTAAACAAGGCTCAGCCGCTTAGGGGGTTGCGCATCACGAAGCTTTTGAAGCCAGATTTGCGCAGTTCGATCAGCGTGTCGCCTGTGAGTAGAGATCCAGATTAGCGTTGTCACAATACAGCGAAAGACCTCAGAGTGTACCTATGAAACATGACCCATTGAGCGACAGTAACGATGCTTTCTTGGGTCTCATTCAGAGTAGAGAGCTTTGCCTTAACGGCATCATCCGTGTATGCCATGTTTGGAAAGTAATATGAGCCTTGTGGGTAAGAAAAGAGGGACTGAGGAGGGTTGTTGGTGTGTGGAGCTGTTATCGCAAGAGCAACAATAGCAAACGTGAGGAGGTGTAGCCAGGCTGCGACGGTGAAACCGGGGTTATAAGGATGTGTCACCGTCGAAATATAAACACCAGCTATATCAGACCGGACAGGCACGAACAGAAACAGCCAAACCAATTGTGAAGATCATATGCTGTGATAGGAAAAGTGAAGCTGTGTCATATTGAAGAGGCAAGCTGTTCTCACCGCCTTTGCCAGTGACGGACGGGCACTCCGGGGGTCTTGCCGGGCAACAACTGTCACTTCAACACTCACTTCTGCTTTCCCATTTAGATCTCCGACCTTTTCTGGATCTGCTTTCATTTTCTTTCCATTCCTTGCCTCTTTACACTACCTTGAAAAAGCAACTTCTCATTCAGCGACATGGCTGACCGCTTCCCTTCTCTGGAGGACTTCTCTGAAGGTACACTCCACCCACCTGCACGAGGGGCCCATCCGCGAAATCATGAACTGACATTGTTATCTCTTCAGGCCAAACCGAGGTTGTTGATAACACTGGCGTCGGCCAGGACGACTTTCTGGCCCGTGAGCGCGCCGCTCTGGGTGAAGACGCCGACCAATTCGCGACCCCTCAAGACCACGCCGCCGACGGCAATGATGACCTGCTTGGTGGTGGAAGCAATGATACTCCCGCGGAGGACCTAGGCGGATTCGAGTCCTCATTCCCATCAGTGGAGACCCAGAACCAGAA
This sequence comes from Penicillium waksmanii, assembly GCF_028829765.1. Lineage (NCBI taxonomy): Eukaryota > Fungi > Ascomycota > Eurotiomycetes > Eurotiales > Aspergillaceae > Penicillium > Penicillium waksmanii. Next base: position 2,223,601 of record NW_026643252.1, read on the forward strand.
TGAGGTATGAACTAGATGTTATGCCCCTCCCCTAGAAATTCAAGTTTGAGTTGCGCTGACGAGATGGTTAATTGATATAGCGGGTTGCCCCTGGCGGTACCATCACAGGCACTGGATCTCCTTTCCCTCCCACCGGATACCCCAGTACTCAGGAGCCCGAGACAGAGGCGGAGCCCGTCCGGTAAGTCCGAGGAACCCCTCACCTGGCAGGGCGCGTACTGTTTACAGTTCCCCCCTTGTCCCACCTTTCTATACAATCAAGCTAACGGGTGGGTTCTCTTTGTACAGTGAATGGCGCGAGAAGCGTGACGCCGAGATCGCCCGCCGCGCAGAGATCTCGAACGAGAAAAAGGAGGCTACCGTCAAGAAGGCCCAGGAGGACGTCGATGATTTTTACGTCTCATACAACAACAAGGCCGACAAGCACCGTGCCCAGACCAAGACCGAAGCCGAACAATTCCTCACCAACCGCGAGGACACCTCTGCCGGTGGTACCAGCTGGGAGCGCATTGCCAAGCTGGTCGATGTCTCCGGTAAGGGCTCTGTCGGCGGTGGCAGCGGCTCTGGTAAGGAGCGCTTCCGCGAGTTGCTCGTCGATCTGCGGAAAGACCAGGAAGCTCCAGGCGCCAGCGGGATCTAGGTTGCTTTACGTTTTGAGTTAAAAGGGTGGACGTTGGGGGAATGTGTGATGCGAAATGTCAGAACCCGCCTCGGATCATTGACGCCTGGGCGTTTGATGAATTTGAGGATTCCGCTGCTCTTTTCTTTAGCCATACAGCAGTATGCGTCAGTCTGGATTTAGAGGTGTTCGTTTTTTTCTTTTTTTCTCTTCCTTTTCTTATTTTACCCCGTCCTGTTATTGAATTTTTCTTCTCTCTCCATGCAGCGAAGCCTCCAGGGGGTATGTGTAATTTAAATATTTCAGACTGATGGCGTCGTCAATACCAGTACTCATGATTTATCCGTTGTATCCTGCTGAAATGTACAGTCGATGATAGTCTAGTTCAAACCCCAAGGGTTGACAGCAAGAACTTGAATCTGGGAATACGATGATGACACCCATAACTTCGAACAGACCGGTTTATCAGAACCCTCGTCCATGGATCATGCCATTGCTAAATCAGTTTCTGCATGGATCCTCTGGAGATTGGAAGTAGATTTATCCTACTGCCCCCCAGACAATCCACTGGTATGGATTACAGCTTAGTAGTAGTTGCCAAACAAGCAAATGGCAAATACAGGACATTTTGTTACTTACTAGTACTTACTACTCTAAATGACACTACTTCATCACAACGCTAAGTGACGGTAGATTGAACGCCCAAAGCGGCTACATTTGACGCCGTTTTAATCGTCCATTTCACCAAGATCTAAGTCATTATAGTATTACGTGGTTAAAATTAAACCAGTCCTATTTTTTGCTTCCGGGTTGCTCCCTGGGTGCTTGTTGCTACTCAGGGTGCTCTGGATAGACAATCAGTCATTTCACCAGGATCTCTTTGGCTATTTGAGCGTCCTGACAGTCCCGTGGAAAGCGAAACTTGTTGCTTGCTCTTGGCAGCTCTACCAGACACCCTCCTCAGGGCTATCTTCATTTACCTTTTGTTTAACAAAACATCTGTCAAAATAACTAATCGAAAAAGTTGTTGAGGAGAGCAGTTGTAACTCTTCGAGATGAATGAAAACGAAGAAACGTGTTTAGAGAGGCATTGGGGCCCTTGATTACTGGCAGTTGTTGATAAGTTAATGATGAGGTATTGTTAAAATAGTAGCTGCTGACTTTTGGGGACTCAATGAACAAAGTCGGTAAAAGATGTTATTGGAGTCGACGGTTAGAAGAACATGAAGCTATTGTCGAGGGAGGGTTATGATGGATGACATTCTTCAACAATTGACTTCAACAACTTTAATAAGAGATATTCTCGAAATTCCTTCTTTTTCCCACCTTTCAATCGATGCATTGAGATTGACTCTGCCAATATTTATTATCTTCAATGACGATCTCTTCGATCTTTAGTTCAAGCCATCTATGAACTTGATATTTTCAACGACTTAAAATGATTCCTTCTCAAGAATTACCGTAAACTATTCATTTGTCTGTGTCATATAATGAAGACGAAGTGGGGATATGAAGACTGTGTTTCTTCGCTGGACTTCGACTGTGGAAACGAGGGAGCTTATATCCTTCAAAGACTGATGTATGGCCCACTCTTTGTCTGGAATGTGGACAACTTCAAATGACGGGAGCCCCCGATACGAAATATCTGCGCTATAGCTATAAACTGAACTTTGATATGATTTCAGCTCTGGAAGCCGGCGTTCTGGCTGAGAGCGTGACACAGTGGCGTCGTGGAAATCATCATGTGTTCTTCGCGAAACAGCTTCAAGTCGAACTTCGTGGCGTATCATCTGATTTATTTCAGAAGCGCAGAAAAGGTTTGGCATGTCGTCTCGAGTGAATGGGCCAGTTGCATCTCCGTGGCTTGCTCAAATGGAGGTCATCCTGCCAAACCAAGAAGAGGTTCAAGTTCCTCGGGCTTACCCGGTGAACGGGACGGCCCCCTGAAGAACCGAACGCCACCCCGACCCCACAGTTCTAAGGGTGCAGTATCGGGTTACTAGACTTGTTTTCCGTTATAATATGTTAAAAGACTGAAGAAATAATAGCCGAGGCTATTGAAGCCACGCGGCTGCGCCGATCCTGAACATTTCCCATGGCCCCCTGGGGAATAGATGCTGTTTATGGCTATGTATATTTTGTGCTAAACGACGCCAGCCTTCAGCAACTGGCTTCGCAGAATTTGACTTGCCGCCAAGCTTAAAAATGTCTGACCTGGTCTCCTCTTTCTTTCCGCCAAATAGTAACTACGGCGTTCTATATCTATTCTGGGGTTTCCGTCCTGAGAGAATTAGAAGTCCAGCATACATCGGATTCGGAATAAGGGCGAACACCGACAGGGGAAAATAGATTAACGTTTTGGAAAAATCAGACTGAATGTCAGATGAGAAGAAAGGGAAATAAACATCGATAGATTTTGCTCTCCAGAAATTACCTTGAAAGAAAAGAAGTGCACTGAGGGGGAGAGAGATCATTGCCGGAGGCCGGTTTCAACACCTTGAGCTTTTAAGCGATGGGTGGATGCTTACCAGTCAGTATTTTGAGTCAAGATAGGCGAAGTGTCACAAGATGTATTGGCTTAAATGACCCTTAATTCCGAGGGTGTACCTAGGTAGCAGGCGACGTGGCACTGATTGACAGACTATGGGTACTTCTGTATCGAACTTGAACGTGGGCGCGTTGGAAGCGCACGTCGACAAAATATGTATAAAAAGACACCGATTGCCCGTAAACCTTCTCACCTGAATACTATCATACCCCAAAGATTCTGGCAGAATATCTTTGAACTTTCAGTTCTTCCCTCTTCTTCAACATGGGACAGGTTATTTCTGCCATTAGAGAGTCCGTCAAGGAGGCGGACAAAGTTGCCGAAGAAAAGGCAAAGCAGGAGCTTGACATTCTTCAAAAGCTTGTCGATTCAAAACTGAATGAATTTCAGTCTGAGATTAATGAGTAAGTAAGACCGAACGTCCTTTATGGCCATATAGTGAATCTCAATTTTCTACAAACAGGCGGTTCTTGAACCCAGACGCGACGTCCAAGACTCAGGTTCCCGGCATTCGCGCCCTCAGATGGGAACGACGTTCCCTGACTAACATATCCGACAAGGTTAATATACTCTCTATGAAGTAAAGTTGAAGGGTAACTAACTTTGCATAGCCAGCGGATTCGATCAGTGAGACTGTCGACCAATTCTTCAGCGCTGGAGGAGAAAAGACCACCGATGCAGTGAAAGAGGGCTTCAAAGTATGCACTTGATAGTACGTATAGTCAGACAAATGCTAAAAAGAAACCAGGGAGTCGTCAAAACAGCTCTTAATGTCTTCCTTGCCAACGTGGAGGTAGGAGAGTTTTCGGAGGAGAAGTTCTTCGTCTACATGGTTCACAACACCATCATCAGAGTCGATGTAAAGGTACATACGCTACCCCCTTAATTTGCCGTATTCAGAGAATGGCTAACTTTATGACAAAAAGCTGTGGCGCTGGAATTTTGCCGGAGAGGGCTTTTCAAGCAAGTACAAGAGCGTCCTTGGATGTGAGTCTTGCCACACTAGCAAAAGGATACTTAGCACTCACTGACCCCATCCTGGCTAGACATTATGTGCATCTCGGCAGTAGATCCAAGCAAGCTCCATACGGCGGAGTTCATCTACCTCATTAGCGAATATGCCGGTGAGTACCCTAACTTTAGTCTCTGGTAGTTTGTCTCCTAATTCCCTATAGGTGATGAGGAAGAGAATGTCAACAAGTATATCGATACTATGCAGAAGATGTACACCGCCGCGAGAAAGATGAAACAGAACAATCGGATAACGGAATACGCAAAGGATGATTAAATTTCGTGAATTTTTCGGCTCCCCTGTCTCATGCAGTGTGAGAAGGAAGTAGATGATTCAAGGCCACCTGGCGTACATTGGAGACAATGCACCTTTTTTGAGGCCATGTGGGTTATCACACTTATAAGCTTAGCTTTTTTGAAATGATGAAACTTGAGGGATTTCCCCTGCTCGCATAAATTAGACTTTATGTCAAGGTTCCATTATTTAATACTAAATCAAGATTGTCCATAAAGGCGTTTCCATCACTAGCCTTTTTTGTCCACTATTCTTTCCTTTGCAGAATAGCAGAGTCAGTAGACATAAGACTTCCAATGTTCAACTTGTCAACTGATATATTGCAATGAAATGCTAGTATATTCAAAAAATAATCGTTACAGAAATGCTCAAATTGGACGAACAATCACAATTACAGGTTGTAAGTGTGAGACTGGATCTTGATGCTTGACACGGTGTAGACCTTGTTATCAGTTGTTTTCAGACCGGACGAGGTGACTTCGTTGAGACCCAAGGTGCCAGCAAATGTAGAGTCAGCAGCATTCAAGATGATAGTGGTGTCAAGGTATTCTGTGAGAAAAAAGTCTATTAGCCCACTAGATCTAAGTGATAATATTCACACAGAACTAGCAAACTCACCATGTGCCGCAGTGGTGCTTTGGCATGCATCATCCTGGCACTCGACAGCAGTGCCCCAACCCTGTGCTTGTCCAGAACCTATAACGAGCATTAGATAGAGCATAGAACTCATCTAGAGAAAGGAGAATACTTACTGGTAGAAAGAGTAGAAACGCTCTCCCCGTTGATGTAGACTGTTTGGTCATAGTTGCCGGTGTCATCGTTGTACTTGTCTATCGTCCTGTTAGCCTTGGAAAGATAATAGAAGGTGACATTCCCACAATGCATTGTTAGTTCATCGCCGTAAGAAGCAGGGACCTGCTTCCCACCGAGCTGCTCTCCTTGAAGAGTACTAGCCCAAGTGCACCATTGACCGGATTTCGCTCCACAATTACTATCAAAAGTTAGCCAGTGCCTGCAAGAAGCTCCTCCTCGAATGGCTTACGCATTAGGGTCGGAGAAAGAAACAGCGAGAGCCTGAATCAAGTCACCACCGCTTGTTCCCATGCCAGGCCACAGGGCGAGACGGTCTTTCTGAGGGCTCGGAGTCTCAGGAAGGACCAGTGTGGTGTTGGCTTCGCGGATCCATGACTGTGTAGGGCCGAGAGAGAAGGCCGGTCCAAATCCGACGGTGTCTTGGGCACTGACAAAACCGATTAGGGCGAGGGCTGCAATATTTCCGAGAGTGTTCATGCTTGCTGTTCACGGGATGAGTTTTGTGTTGCAATTGGGAGTTGGATAGAAAGTCTTGGAAAGGGACTTTAAATGGGAAAATCCTTGTCCTCCAGCAATTCAGGATTACTCCGTGTCGAATTATGCTGGAAATTATGATATGTTCTTCCGACGAGTATTTCTCCGACAGTCAGAGATGGTCTCGGAAGTTTCAGGTTAGTTGCTCCGAAACACTAACATTGTTGGCGCTGACCACCTGGGTGCTGATCCACCATAGCATGCTAGTCTCAGTCTGTTACAAGGTAGAAATTTCCCCCTATAGTGAGTAACCACTTTTCACAGTAGTAAATAAATAAGTAATCATTGGTAGTATGTTTTAGAGCATGAATGGAGTAGTGTGGCCTTACTATAGGTTCGTGATGATGGGTATCCACAGACCCTGTCCCCATTACACTAGATTTGATTATTTAAAAGCCCCTCAGATGCTTATGAGGAATATTTGATGCATTCAATCGCGTTTCAAAGGTTAATAGTAGCACTTTTATGTTCAATCCAACTCCGTAACATCGCCGCCCGGCTCTCCGACATCTTCTTTGCCCTCGGCTTCAAGCTCCTTCAGCTTCTTCTGGCCTTCTTCCGTGGTGCTGTCAATGATGCCCTCCTCAAGACTGAGCATGCCGCCATTTCCCAGTTGCTCAACGACAACCTCTGCATCATCGACTGACATGTTGCCGAGGACCTTGTTCACTTCGTCTAGTGACTCACTGGCCAACGCCTTCTGTAGGTTTGCAGGGAAAGCATCGAAGATCTTACGCGCTTCGACTTCTGTGGGGTCTTGACTGTTGGCAGCGGGGAGGTTGATAGTGATTTTAGTGTTGGGATCAACGGCGTGCAGTTGGATCTGTTCCACACCAGCAGGATCGTTGGATGCGGAGCTATCCTTGCTGAGTTCTACTGCACGGGTCTTGATACGGTTATAGGTATCGTTGACATCGTTGTTGAAGAGAGTGGAGGCACGGTGGGCCTGCGTGGTGATGCTGGAATGTTATCAGTAAGACTTCACTAGAGTATATGTGGTTGGGAGACGTACCGAGTAAAGAAAAGCTTGATACCATCAGGGCCGAGGGATCGGCAATACTGCAGGAGCAGTCCTTGATGAACACATTGACGGGCATATGCCTCATCGCCCTTGATTTGGCTGTTGAAAGCCTCAACAAGAAGACCATCCGTCTCCTTCTCGGCGACAATTTGAGGATTGGCAGAGATAAATGACAGGTAAGAGTTGTAGTCATTGGGCTTGAGAGCAGCAAACTTTTTGGCCAGCTCACTGATCTCAACATTCGCAGGGTCGTCATCGTCGTCATAGTCGGCCGCACCGCTGGAAGCTTGGCTCGACGAGGCGGGATTGAGCAACTCAACCTCTTTCTGCTTTCCCGAAGCGGCGGCCTTTTCCTTCTCTGCAGCCTTGGCGACATGGGAAGTATTGAAGCCTTCGTGCAGTGTATCACTGGTAATCTTGCTTCCCTCCTCCTTCTCAAGCTCAGCAAGCTTTGTCAACAGTTCCTTCTGCAGATCCTGCACCTTAGTCTTGTGTCCCGTCACACCTTGAATATATGCCTTGACTAGATTGTCGGGTTTGGAGTCCTCAAACTCCTGCTTGACCTGGTCCACAAGAGCACCCATCATCTGGGAGTATTTTGGCTGCTCCTTCTCGTGTGTATGAACCCCCTCCGGTGGGGGTGGGGCTTGGTCCTCCGCGGGCTTGCTGGCGAACTCCATGATGGTCTCGAAGAGGAACTGATCGGGGGAGGCAGATGTGTCTTCATGCTTCTTGAGAGTTTCGAGGAGCTTATCGATGCGTAAAAGTAGACCGTCATTGATAATGCGCTCGTACTTCAGTGTCTTGATATCGTGGCGGCGTTGTTCACGTTGCTGATGGATCTGGGCCTGCTTGGCGCGGATGAATGAGCGCTTGTCGACATTGGGGTGAACCTCGACATCCGAATCATCGGAAAGCTCCAGCTGATCCCACTTGCTGTAGTCGAGGACCATCTTGTGAGTAACACGAGGTGGGCGGCGGGGTATGGTGGGATGGTCAGAGGAATGTAATGACAAACGGAGGGTTGCGCGAATCTCTGGGAAGCGTATAGAGAACAGTGGAGACAAATAATAGAATTAATCCACGGTAGGAAGAATTCTCAGAATGAATATCAGACTGGAGAAGAAGAAGAAAACAAGGCGCAAGTGGCTCAACTGACAGTGACAGCTCGAGGAGCTTCCACGGGCAACGACGGACTGGGAAATGACTAAGCGAGCGCTTGGGGTGAACCTCCCCCGGCTGTCCGACTTTCCGACCTCCACATGCTACGGGGACGAGGATCTTCACAAGTTGGAATGCCACTGCGAGAGCTTTCCTCTGAGATAATGGCCTTCCGTGATTCTCGGTGATATCATTATTCCTATTTCCCTCCTTTTATCGACACACTCCGACGATGCGCGGTCTCCGGTTGTCGGCCTGGGCGCCGGGTGTCTGCTCTCGGCCGACGGTGAGACAGAGCCCTGCTCTGCGCCAGCTCTCCATGCAATTGAACACAACGGTATCCCGGCCTGGCGACTTCAATGCTGCCAACCGACTCTTCTCAACCGCCTCCGGGGTCCTTCATGACACCCCCGGGGGGTTTCCTCCGGCCAGCCGAGGTTCCGTTTTCGCAGCGTCAGAATGGCTTTACACATACCACTTCTACTTCTCGGATTATTTATCAAACACGATCTCTATCCTCTACCTCCCGACTCCTCCAAACGAAACCCCCATCACCGTCTTCAGACTCCACTTCGACTCAACCCAATGGCGCTGCCACCCCGGAAGTAGAGAAGAAGGAAGAGGAAGGATTCGAGCTCTCCGAGAGAGCCGCGCAAGCAGCGCAGGTCAATCTACGAGCCAAATTGGCCAAGGATGGGTCCTCAGGCAAAAAGTCTGGATTTGCGGAGATTTGGCGACTATTCAAGATTGCGCGACCCGAATCCAAAGCGCTTGGTTTCGCATTCTTATTTTTGTTAGTGTCATCGTCTATTACTATGTCGATCCCATTCTCCATTGGAAAGATCATGGATGGAGCCACAAAGAGCGTCGAAGAGGGCGGTGGTCAACTGTTTGGTTTGAGCATGCCCATGTTCTATACTGCTCTGGGTGGAGTTCTTCTCATTGGTGCCGCCGCCAACTACGGCCGTATAATCATTCTTCGAATCGTGGGTGAACGTATTGTTGCGAGACTCCGTTCGAAGCTTTTCCGCCAGACTTTTATTCAAGACGCCGAATTCTTTGATGCCAATCGAGTCGGTGATCTGATCTCTCGCCTGAGCTCAGACACGATCATTGTTGGTAAAAGTATCACTCAGAACCTATCGGATGGATTGCGGGCTGGTGTCAGCGGTTTCGCGGGCTTCGGTCTGATGGCATATACCAGCTTGAAGCTTTCCAGTATCTTGGCTATACTCTTGCCACCGATCGGCCTTGGCGCTCTCTTTTATGGACGGGCAATCAGAAACCTCAGCCGCAAGATCCAGAAGAACCTTGGTAGTTTAACAAAAATTGCCGAGGAGCGTCTGGGAAATGTGAAAACTAGCCAGTCTTTTGCAGCTGAAGTCCAGGAAGTTAACCGCTACAACACCCAAGTTCGCAAGATTTTCGATCTCGGAAAACGGGAGTCTCTGATCAGTGCGACCTTTTTCAGTACAGTAAGCAATCCCAACGGCGCCTGTCTATCCATGATTAACTAACGACTTTTAGACTGGCTTGATGGGCAATATGACGATTTTGAGTCTTCTCTATGTGGGAGCTGGGATGGTCCAATCCGGGGCTATCAGCATCGGAGAGCTGACCTCTTTCTTGATGTACACTGCCTACGCTGGCTCGAGCATGTTTGGTCTGTCAAGCTTTTACTCCGAGCTGATGAAAGGTGTCGGTGCTGCAAGCCGACTCTTCGAACTGCAAGACCGACAGCCGACGATCCACCCTACAAAGGGACTCAAGGTGGACTCTGCTCGCGGGCCGATCCGGTTCGAGAATGTTTCCTTCAGCTACCCGACTCGCCCTGCCGTGGCTATCTTCAAAGACCTCGATTTTGAGATCCCTCAAGGTACTAATGTGGCCATTGTTGGTCCATCCGGAGGTGGTAAATCCACCATTGCGTCTATCCTGCTTCGATTTTATAGCCCTACCGCGGGTCGTGTCCTAATCAATGGCAAGGACGTCAGTGGAATGAATGCCAAGTCTCTTCGTCGCAAGATTGGCGTGGTTGCCCAAGAACCTGTGCTTTTCTCAGGAACCATCTCAGACAACATTTCCTATGGTCGCCCTCACGCCACACGGTCAGAGATCATCGCTGCTGCCCGCCAGGCCAACTGCCAGTTCATCAGTGATTTCGTAAGTTTGCCATTAATGCGTCATGTGCATACCCTCATACTAATACCACTTACAGCCTGATGGCCTCGACACCCACGTTGGAGCCCGCGGGGCCCAACTCTCAGGTGGACAGAAGCAGCGAATTGCCATTGCGCGTGCCCTGATCAAGGAGCCTGACATTTTGATTCTGGATGAGGCTACCTCCGCCCTGGATGCTGAATCAGAGACACTCGTTAACAGCGCGCTTGCTGCTCTTCTCCGGGGTAACAATACCACTATCAGCATCGCTCACCGTCTCTCCACGATCAAGCGCTCTGATACCATTATTGTTCTTGGCAATGACGGCACTGTCGCTGAGCAAGGCAGCTATGAAGAGCTCAGCTCTCGCCCCGATGGAGCTTTCACCAAGCTTATGGAATGGCAGTTGAGCGGAGGGGAGGCCCAAAACCCGCCTACTCGGTCCGTTGAACCGGACGAACTCTACAAGCTCCAAAAGGAAACGGAGCCTGAACCGGAAATCGAAGAAGACGAAGTAGAGGAGTCAGAGTCCGAGAAGAAGAAGAAGGACTAGACTCACTCACAATTACATGTTTAAACGGCGCCCGACTGGGCTACTCTTTTTTGGATACACACTCTCTCCCCCCTCTCCTCATGCGCGTCAGCCTTTATATGGGGTTTTCTTTGGCGATAGATATTAAACGGACACTCGACTGTGTATAAACATTGAAATCAATTTGACTATAAGTGATTCTCCCATACTATGTAATACATCGATGTGTAGATCGCCAATCCATATAAATACCAACCAAGTGGGCATACTTGGGAGTCTCCGCATTTGGTCTGGTCAGGTGCCGCCCGTCCCGTGCCGCCCGCCCCCCACTGAATCATCCGCGGACCTCTCCGAAAGCAGTTCAGCTGCGCAACCCTCGTGGACTGTGCCTCTCCATATAAGCGATCCCTCCGAGCCCCAAACGTGGAGGAGGATTGTGGCATATCGACACTATGGACTATTTACGCAGAGTTATTGCTAAACCTCCGGCATACGAGCCACTGGAGGAGTCACCGGAAGATGACGCCGGATCGGTAGAGGAACGACAGCGGCCATGGGCTCGCTTTTCGAGGCTGGAGTATGGTGTCTTCTTCATACTGGGAGTTGCAATGCTATGGGCCTGGTAAGTAGTACTCTATGTGCTCTCCTCTCTTGGCCATGGACAAGAGCATGAGCTCCGGTCATGTTGTCGCTTTAACTAACATCGTGAAGGAACATGTTCCTCGCCGCCGCACCATACTTCCACAGTCGCTTTGAATCGAATGAATGGGCTGCAACACATTACCAGTCCTCCATATTGTCTGTGTCGACCGTCACCAACCTCACTTCCGCATACACCTTTGCCCGAATCCAGAAGAATGTTTCCTACCCGTGGCGAATTACACTCTCGCTGCTCATCAACAGCGCCATCTTCACCTTGTTGGCTTTCTCCACGGTCCTTTTGACAGACGTTTCTGTTAAGGTATACTTTGCTTTTGTTATGGTGATGGTTTTCGGGACTAGCTTCGCCACCGGACTCAACCAAAACGGCGTTTTCGCCTATGTGGCTGGCTTTGGTCGGGAGGAATATATGCAAGCTATCATGAGTGGACAGGGTATCTCCGGTGTCTTGCCGTGCATCATACAAATTCTCTCTGTTTTGGCAGTGTCAAGGAATGACTCTGGCGGACCGCAGGGATCTTCGCCGAAATCCGCATTCATCTACTTCCTCACTGCGACTGGTGTCTCCGTACTTACATTGTTGGTTTTCCTATATCTCCTCAGGAACCGACCGAGTCCTAAACCGAAGACAAACGACGACGACGATGAAGATACGGCTCTTGTTGAGGGCACCGAAGACAGATCCGTCAGTCTTTGGACCCTGTTTCTTAAGCTCCGGCATTTGGCCTGTGCCGTGTTCTTGGTTTTCACTGTCACTATGATGGTCTTCCCTGTATACACTTCCCGAATTCTTTCGGTCAATGACCCGAGCAAATCGCGGTTGTATGATGGCCCGGTCTTCATTCCGCTCGCGTTTCTATTCTGGAACATTGGTGATCTTTCCGGGCGAATTGCTGTGGCCATTCCGCAGCTGTCTCTCAGCCACCGCCCGTGGTTAGCCCTCGTTCTTTCATTTTTGCGACTTGGGTTCATCCCGCTTTATCTGTTATGCAACATCGATGGCCAAGGAGCGTCGGTGAAAAGTGACTTTTTCTATCTTTTCATTGTGCAATTTTTGTTTGGCATAACCAACGGATACTTGGCATCGAGTTGCATGATGGGTGCTAGCATTTGGGTATCTGCTGATGAACGACACGCGGCCGGAGGGTTTATGGGCACGATGCTGGTCGGAGGCCTGACCGCTGGTAGCTTGCTTAGCTTCGTCGTAGCCAGTTGACCCGTGTAGAAAGACTTGTTCATTCTTGAGGCGGACCGCGGAATATGACCGCCAGATAGAAGTGATGATTTATGACCAGTTTACTATGTAGATATTCCGGCTCCAGAAATGTCGATTGATTTCGTAAATTGCGATCACTTTCCTCTAACTGAATCCCTCCGGGGCTCTTCAAGTTAACTTCAGATGCATCAAGATCATCAGCGATCTGACATTCAACACGGCCTGTGAGCTCATAAAGTGGAGTCAGGCAGGATTCACTTGGCAACCAACAGTTCTCAACTTCTCCGAGTTCTTGTTGGCGGAGTACGGAGTACTCGGTAATGACATTTATCTTGGGTTTTCTGCAGTTAGCAGGGTGAAGATATTGTACAGAACAAAGTTTCAATTTCTCTATACCGTCAAATTAAATGCAAATCCTCAAGTAGAGCAAAGTTCACATGCAATTTAATCCAATCGTGTCATCACAAAAACGAGAAGCGACCCACAGAGATTGACCAGCTCCGCCACACTGGCCTGAAAACCCCGTAGCAATCGGCTGGGCCACTTTTAACCCGATCGCGACAGGTACAGGGGCTTGGAGGTCTGGACTGACAGCAGCTCACGGGCCAATGTTGCGGATACTTTTTAATACGGCAGCTATGGCTAGGCACCTTGAGGTCCCTACAGCCCAGGCCTAGACTTTGCACATAAAGACGCCACATCCCAAGAATACATGTTTGGACCCTGAAAGCTCCTCCTTACGTAGGAGATCGCATATCATTTGCTTGCACGGGAAGGGAGCCACATTGCGGCCCCTTTACATGCCAAATTTCTCCAATCATCGCTCTGCTGTTGTATCTCTGGACCCGGGGACGCGTGTCAAACGACCATCAGAGACAACCCTGTCGATCAACGGAGCATCACAAACCTTGCGCCCTCCGATCCCCTCGAAGACAATGCTTGACGTGATTTTCCCACATGGTTGCACTTCTGTCATCCCTACCTAGCTTTTGCTCTGGGGAATTTCTAGCGTTCTCGCGTGTTCAAATGTCTTCTTCTCCACCTGTGCGATGTGATAGACTCTCTACCTCTTTGACTCCGTTTCTCTCTCTTTTTTTGAAGCTGTTGATGGCTTGTACACTCCTTCCCACCATCGCTATAATCTTTCCATGATTGTCATTCCTTATAAAATCTCATCGAATTATTTTTCACAGTCTTACAGCATTATCCCACCTTCATTATGATACCCAACCGCAAAGGTCGCTCTCTCACAACTACGATATTATTTCTTTTAGTCGCCTACTTTTTTCTTGTGTGGCTGCCTCTCCACCAACTCTTCTCCCACAAAGCCCAGCCGACTGTCATAGAAAAGCAATGGCATAGGCTCAACAATATTCATATAAATAACTCAATAGAGAGGTTCCCTGTCACCTCCTATATCCCCCTACCGACATCGCCAGTATCGATTCCCCGCATTCAACACGACTTTCCTGTCGAATCGCGACGAGAGCGCAAGGCGAGGCTCAAGAAGCGGGAAACTATAAAACAAACATTCTTGCACGCGTGGAATGGATACAAGGACCATGCGTGGATGCGGGATGAGGTCTCGCCGTCAAGTGGCAGATATGAGGATTCATTTAGTGGCTGGGGTGCCACTCTCGTCGATTCCTTAGATGCCCTGGTCATCATGGGCCTCGACGACGAATTTGAAATCGCTTTGGATGCGTTGAAAAGAATCGATTTCACGACAACTCCGAGCTCCTACGTCAACGTCTTCGAAATTGTTATTCGCTACATGGGGGGGAATGATTGCAGCTCACGACCTTACTGATGGTAAACATCCCATCCTGCTCCAGAAAGCCGTCGAGCTTGGCGAAATGATCTACAACGCATTCGATACGCATAACCGGATGCCCCAAATGCGCTGGGAGTGGTCTGAATCGGCGCAAAATCTGGAAATCCAACCTAGCGAAGTCACCAATCTCGCAGAACTGGCCTCATTGACGGTTGAATTTACCCGACTCACCCAATTGACGGGCGACCCAAAGTACTACGATGCTGTTCAGCGGATCACAGACGTACTAGAAAAGAACCAAAACGAGACTCGACTCCCTGGACTGTGGCCGACAATTATTGACGCCGATCATCTTTGGTTCGACAACGCGGAATTCACTCTCGGTGGATGCGCCGACTCGGCTTACGAATACTTGCCAAAAGAGCATATCCTTCTCGGTGCGCAGACAGATCAATACCGCAATATGTACACCGAAGCGATTGAAGCGATCAAGAAGCATATGCTATTCCGACCCATGCTCAAGGACCAAGACAAACAAATCCTCTTCACCTCAAATCTGATAGTCAATCGAGGTGGCAGTGTTTACAAAGAACGGTTTCTCCAAGAGCACCTGAAGTGCTTCCTAGGTGGCACTGTCGGTATCGCAGCCAAGGTCTTTAATCGCACCGAGGACATGTCCATCGCACGAGAGCTTACCGACGGTTGTATCTGGTCATATGACGCCATGCCCACGGGAATCATGCCTGAAGCAATGGAAGTTGCTGCGTGCGACGACAAGGATAACTGCCCGTTCGATGATGCGAAATGGTATGAAGGCGTGTGGGGAGAACAACTGAAGACGGATAGCGAACGACATCAAGTGCAGAAGTTGATCAAGCATGAGCGCCTTCCAGCAGGCGTGACTGTCCTCCGGGACTCTACGTACAAGCTTCGGTGAGACATTATCGTTAGAAAAAGAGAAAACTTTCAAACTGACAATTTTTTCTACAGACCTGAAGCCCTAGAATCTATCTTTATCATGTACAGAATTACTGGCGACAAATCGCTCCAAGATGCCGCATGGCGCATGTTCAAGAACATCGACAAGGCAACACGCACCAAATTTGGACATTCGTCCATCGAAGACGTTCGTGACAGCGAGCCACAGCTGAGTGACAAGATGGAAAGCTTTTGGCTCGCCGAGACGCTCAAATACCTCTATCTTATATTTTCAGAGCCGAGTCATGTTAGCCTGGATGACTATGTCTTGTAAGCTACACTATCCAAAAGCCTGTGACATGTTTGGGTGCTGACCATTTGCTTTAGGAGTACTGAGGCCCATCCTTTCAAGCGTCCAAGCGGAGGCTTCTAACTGCGGCCAATTGAAATATTTTGTCTTTTCTTGTCGGCAAACGATAACGGCGCGGCGTTTTGGAAATGCGCGAGCGAAATAATTTCTATCTTTCATGTCTCTATTCTTTCTCTGATACAAAACTTCAGATTCCATCATCATCCTGCTCAAGCGTGGCCTCCGTCGTATACGTAGTCCAGTTCTCACAAGTCGAGTTGAGAGTACTGTAGTCAATTAATTTACGAGCTTCTTTCCAGCGTTCCAGGAACTGGATCGCGAAGCCTTCTTCGGTGTGCCAGCCAATATGACAATGCATGAGCCATGCCCCGGGGTTGTCGGTCTTGAATGCCACGACAAGGTAGCCCGAACTAGGGAGTATTGCGGTGTCACGGCGTGGTGGGTTGGTTAGAGTAGTTATGTCCGACGAACTGTATGTTCCAGTTCCCTGAGCAAGAATGAAAAAGTCATGGCCGTGGAGATGGATAGGATGAGGAACCGTAAGGGTAGTCTCAATCACCACATAAGACCACTCATCGGCTCGAGGAAGGTGTACCACGCCACTGGTGTTGGTGAACGAGGTATCATTATTCCAGATCTGGAGCAGAGTGGGGTTATCCCAATAGACTTGCATTGAGGTCCCATTCATTTCCAACGGAACAGATTCTCAGAAGTGGTTCCCAGCGTGACAGGTTCGCTGGCATTGTAATACGGCAACGATGCGCTCTGTGATAGGTAGGGGACCAGATCAGACGAGTCCATATCATCGCAACTATCTGTATAGGAGTATGCGGTTGTGGTAGGTGTCGAGGGACTGCTGCCGTAGTACACTATTCCTTTGATGTTATTCGTGCTGTCATTATCCGAGCATGCTGACTGGGGGATTGCGCGCATCCAGAAGCTCTCATTCCCGGTGGATTGATCTGCGTTGACAACAATATCGTATCGTTGGCCTATACGCGAAATCTGTTAGCACTATCCCAGGAAAACAAAAGATTAGTGTTTGCATACCCATTGCTATGCTCAGAACTGTAGTATTGAAAGGCTCGATGGGGACAAGATCCATCGCAATCACAGTGAGAGTATGGTTGTCAATTGAGAATTTGAAGTGTGTATCTACCGCGGCATTCACCAAGCGAAAGCGATACGAAGTATCGGCCGTAAAGGAGGTGTTAAACCGATATCCCGTTTGGCTTGTTGAATTATCGTCTCCGTATACGTTGGTGCCGTTGATCAATCCATTGTCCAGGGTTGGAGGTCCATTTGACTGGGCCGAATCGTACATCTCATCAACGGTTTGATGGGTCCAGTCATTCAAAAATAACACTCCTTTGTCCTCATCATAATTCCCGGATGCCGGGCCATTGATTATAATGCCCCCGAAGACACCCTCCCAGGCTTGCAACCCAATATGCGAGTGATACCAGGTTGACCCATACTGAGTAGCTCTCCATTTGTAGGTTGTCGTCTTGCCCGGTGCTGTGGGGCACTGGGTAATGGAAACAACACCGTCATTGGGGTTGGTGTAGTTCTGGCGAATACCGTGGAAGTGGACACTCGATCCGTTCTTTGCAGAGGTAAGGCTATTTGTCACATGCACAACAACATTGTCGCCCCAGTCAGCTTGAATTGTAGGGCCGGGGATTGACCCGTTGACAGCCATGGCTGTTCGGGAGTACCCGTCAGGAGCGACTGTGACCTCTTGAATATCGAAATAATACTTTCGAGTCACCCCAGTATCTGGTACAACGTTGTAGTAATTTGTGCTCAAATCGTAGTTGCACCAAGTCTGTCTATCACTAGCGGAATTTCCTGAGCAAGCATCGCGCTTGTGAGAGATATGTTGTGCCCAATAGGGATTATTCTTACGACCATGCATAGATGTAGCCGAGGCGACTCCCACGAGCGCAACAAAGAATGAGAAATATCTCATGACGCACGAAGAAGCTTTTGCCACTATAAAAAGAGAGTAAAGAGAATAAGGAGCGGTTCGGTATATAAATTGTGCAGAATAAAGCGAATGACTGATTCAAAGCTAGAGATTTTGAATAATCTACAGAGCTTTATAGATGATGGATAGGTTGCATTAGCCAGTTCAGCAGGACTTTTTTATGTCGCGTGTCCCATATACTATTAGCTATAGTCATTCAACTCGTGGGGCTGAATGCGATAGAGAGGTGTGGTTTCGTATGTCTAGTTTTTTATTGGCCTCCATTGTGCATGACATGCTAAGGGACCGCAGAGGAAAGTTTGGAGGCGTAATCATATTGACGTTGACGCCTCGGAGAGGCTTCGACGACAAGTCAATTGGTTGGCTATTTTTATTCTAGCCAGGCTCTTGGGTTTTTGGTCCAAAAGTTGGCATCATGTAAGCCCGATCCGGTCAAATCTGCATGATGGTGGTCTGGCAGCAGTCTGGATCCTACCTGGGCGGGTCTTGGAAGTAGCTACAATTGCGCGGCATCAGAATCAGTGAAAACCTCAATGTTTCAAAAGATGTTTGCTTGAAACAATTTCATACGTCTATAATTGTACCTACCGATTTCATAAATCAACCTTGGAATATTGTTTCTTAGAAATAATTGTCTTCAGGTTCTATATTTGCAAGGTCGGGAACTTAAAACACATTGGAACCAAGCATCTTGATACCACTGCGTCCAAGCTCGTAATATTCGGAATTATCCTCATGGGACAAAACAACACTAAAGCTTTACCTTTCTCCATAAAACTTACTGGGACGAGCCGGATGGCTTCAGGTACCCGCAGCCATGCCGAGACAGACGTCAGCTAACGCGCGGCTCGGTTATCAAGTTCTCCCGCCTCTTCAACGTAAATATTCAAGTTGCAATGCTAGTGAGTCAATTGTATTTGCGGTAGCCCGAGGTCTCCCAATTGAGTTTATTTGACTATTGTCTAATGGGTACCCCGACACGGTCCAACGCTTTAAATACTTAGGTACCGCGCTCCTAGTTCCAATGAACTTGGTCGAATCTACAAATAAGATCAGTAGACCACCGAAATCTATAGCTTGAATATTCGTTTCTTCAAAAATTTCTTCAATCACTTTTCTCATCTTCTCAATGCTCATTTCTTCAATCTCCCTCGCGGCTCTCGGCCTTCTAGGCTCTGCCTCTGCATTAGCCACCCGTGATGCTCCTGATGTGAATGAAGAGTTTGAATTGTATGCCTACGGCGACTCTATCGGCGGGCTTTCACTTTTTTACGCCGAAGGTTCGAACTGTTCTAAATTCCCAGGTAGTCATACATTGAGTGTGGGCTAATACGTTCACAGGAAAGGCCATGATTGGTGATCCTACCAATTCGACTGCCACGGATGCAGCCCCTGTTTCTTGTAAGAACTTGGACCTAATTCTTCGCAAAAAATAACAAAAAATGTAATCAAATTGAACATCTAACATTTGGAAACTATAGTTACCCGCGCTTCGGCATCCTCCTCCAGTTCCTGGATTGCTAACCCGAACGTGACGACTACCAACGCCAATTATAGCTGGTCGGATGAGATGCTCTATGTCCCTAGCTCTTCTTCTTCTTCCCACGAAATGGGCTTTACCTCCAAGAAAATGACCAACGAGACTACTACTGGATTCATTTTCTACGGGCAGTGGGTGATGGTGGAAAATGACTCCGGTGACATCTCTTCTAGCTTTTACATCCGATCGTCTTCAGGGGGTGAAGGGGTTTATTCTCTGGTCTGGAATATCACTGATGATGATACGGCTATTCCAGTCTCTCTGCGCTCTGCTAAACCGTCTAATGCCTGATACTAGCACTTTGTGATGGGGCCTGGTTTATATAGTGCTACATATATACTAGTAGTTCTTATATTATTGTCACTCCATTATTCCATAAAGTATCTAAAGAAGAAACGTCTTCCAAGGTTCTATAGACAGTGTAATCGTTTGATGAACATTAGATGTTACCAAATCACCAATAGATCTATCATTGTTGTTCCGCTCCTTGAAAATGTGCTTCCAAGGTCATGGTTTCTCAATGTATTTATAGTCCGTATAATATCCCAAAGTTATGACCAGCGGATAATGCAAGATTGGATAACAGGGAATTTTTGTCCAGTAGTATGGGGATTCTATGCGAATTACGATGGGAATGGGCTTCGAGTTATTGGTAAATGGACTTCTCCCCGATGTATATACTGCCGTGTAAAAATTTATCTATCTGGTGGCTTAAACGTAAGCCATTGCATCAGTGGAACTCTTCTTAGAAGGCCCCTGTCCTCTCCGACGCGCATCATCATACTCATACTGAATTGAGTACCCGACCTCTTTCCGAATAACCATTCTATCGGAATCCTCACTCTCTCCAGTGACCTCACTCTGCGGGCGACCATGTTGCCGATGAAGTTGAGGCATGAGTTCAATTGCATCGGTGTCTAAAAGGGACTGGTCAGGCACTTGCCTCCTAGTCCCTTCATTACCTCTCTGTGGCTTCGGAAGCGGCGGTATACTTGGTTCATCCAGAGGGAACATTGATCGTCGTAGCGGTGTGCGGACTGCAGGTTCTCGTACTTGAGGAGAAGCCTGTTTCTGCTTTTTCCGGGGCATCTCTGGATCCTGAATGATGGGTTGTATATTCCCAACTTGACAAAGGTTTTCCTTCGACGAGGAGTGTGGGATCGCATGGGACTTAGACCAAGGTGGCGTTGCTGCCGTCCCTGCTCTTTTCCTTTGTATCCGGGACATTGACATTGACCTCGATGCTGAGTGTGAATTCGATCCTGATCCCGAGTTGGATCCTGATTTCGAGCTTCCCTTTGTACCGCCAGATCTGGATGCGCTGCTTTCTAATGTCGAATCCCCCGCGGTCCCATAGTTTGTGCTGACGGCTGCCATAAATGGACGAAGGCAGAAGACGCTGCAAGCGACCAGAGCGTAATGAACTTGGACTTGAAGCCAGAGAGATGGTTCGATTGCTGCGACGGTAACATCGGTTTCACCGAGTGCTGCGTGTAGTTTTGTAATATGGAGAATTGTGAAGACTATGAGTCTAGAGGTTGAATGACATCAGTTAGTGTATCAAGAAAACGATTCTCACGAGAATAGCGTACGGGAAGCGGAAGATGAAAGCAAACCCAATAGTGAGCTTGCGTCTCAGATTCATAAAAAGTCCCTTCAGAAGGGAAACTGCGAGTACGAAAATTATGAGCTCTGTTATAACGTCCACGACAGCAATAAACTGCCAACGTCGGTACTAATAATGATATCAGTACATGATCAAATATCTGTGGTAAATTAGAAACAAACCAGATTCCGACATTGCCCTCCTTGTGATCGCCATGGCTTGTTGAGCTCGCAGTTAACCAAAATAATAAACACAGCCGGGATCAGCCAAGCTGTGCATAGGACCAACGTAGCCGCAGAAGCTCTGTTGTGTTGTTTTTGTGGAGTGAGTCGGAAATAGATCGCAATCACGCAGCATTTAGAAAGGTAAACGATTATCAATGCGAAAACATCACTTGTCGTAACTAGCTAAGTTCGAAGTAAGTCAGCCTTCTAGATCAAGATTGCGCTGGGACTGAGCTTACTGCTTGAATTTGATTCAGCCGACTTTCGTCCAGCAAAGTAATCGATGTACCAAATCCTCTGGAACATGCGTAGAAAACCAGTATGGATTGCAATATAGCCATTACCTAGCGTACGAGATAAGTTTAGCTACCGCACAGTGGATCACTTCGTCGACTGTCTCAGAACTCACTGTCGCCCCCAATAACACGAAATCATCTCGCGCAAAAGGCGGTATTAGATATAGTCGAACATAGAGCCGGATCTGAAAGCACACCAACGAAATCACCAGTCCCAGCGCTGTCGTGATAATGATGTATGCAGCACGGTGGTATTCATCGATGACCTCGAAGGGCGGCGACTGTCCCGGTGGCACATAGGGGCCCATCACGGGGAAGTTGGGAATTCACTTGAGCGAACGACACCTTGTATCATGAGGAAAGAAGACGAGTGAATGGAGATTATGAAAAGGTCAGTGAATGTGGAGCAGACACGCCCATGTGCGCAGAGCGGGACTCGACGGCAGGGCAGGCCGACTCGAAATCGAGGTATATACCGCAGCAATCACTTAGTGTGACGACTCGGATCCTCGTTGACGAAAGACGAAGAGGCCGCTATAACGAATGGAGAGGGCCGATCAACCAGAGATTCCTAGAGACCACGCAATCAAGATTTGTCATTGACCGGTAAGACTCAGTTGGTTTGAGAAGCACTGGGACAACTTGAAGATGAAGCAGGAAGCTCCATCGAAGAAAGAGCACCAGCTTCGCTCACTCTGATTATGCTTTTCCACGCCGAGAAGAGTCCAGCGTGACATACTACATAGTATTACCATCGAGACATCCCTTTCTAGACAAGAATGAACTAAAATAACAATAAAAGAGGTCAAGAAGGAAAAAAAGAAAAGAAAAGCCAGAAACAGAAGCAATACTATGCACGATATGCTAAAATTATGTATCTCCAGCTAGCAATGTTTCTGATATAACTCTCATGGAAAAAGGCACAGCAGCCTCCCCTCACGTCTGAGACCACCTGCGATGGTATGACAGTCTCTTTCCAATCCCTCGGCCCGACGCCATTTTTACACTGGAAATCAACCAGCATGCCAGCTCTGTGCTCGTGGGTCCACAGGGCAGCTTTCCGATAGGACCATGTGGTTGTTCCCCCTTCCGACAAAACATGCGAGGGGTGGCGCACTTAGCCGGCGCATCCTCCCTTGGCCGGTTCGGTTTGCAGTGTGCTGGTTTTCGTTTGGTGGGCTAAGCATCAAGGGATGTGATCGTGATTCACGCAGGGATCTGCCATTAGCGTGGGTGATAGGTCACAAACTCAGGTGTTGGATCTGCTTTGCCGGCGCGGCGTGCCCAGCGGGGCGCAGGGCAAAAGCTATCGATTCCTTTGTAAGTATATCCGAGTTATCACAGTCGGGAAGCAATTTGTTTACCCCCTGAGTTGAAACCTCACACAAACCTTGGAAGCAGATAGGAATTAAAAAGAAATTACCTACACAATAAATGAGGCTCCAGAAAAAATCTCACACATCGATTCTGATCGATAATACTTAGTTGCCTGCTTGTAAGGGACAAATGCAATCTTCCCCCTTGGCATGCAAGGCGCCGATAGCTTCATCGCTCATTCTTCAACACCCTCCGAAATCCAAGGGGGAACCGACTGTTCTCCGTCCACAGTCCCAGCGAGAATGAAATCTCGAAGCGGTCCATGCTCAGTGCAACATGCCCCCTTCTCGTCCTCTCACTCAAAACATTCGATGTGTCATGCAAATCGTCTGGAAATCTGCTAGCACCCTCTCTCCCCGGGCTTTTGCCCACATGGCTGGCGCGCGAGAATTCTTCCTAGCCACGCCTTGCTCCCACGTCGATACCACGCTCGAATCCTGCCAGTCGATTACCCCAATGCGCCCGGTATGATCTCAGTTTGTCGGCCCTTCTCCTGGGAACTGCTATTTTGGGTTACGGCTCTTTGCTAGTAACTTTGACTTCGCGGTCTCTTTCTTCTGGCTCTAGGAGCCCTCACCTTTCCTTCTTTCATTTCTATTTTGCATATACTATCTAGCTTAGACGGCTGTACGACGTACGATACCTTGTGCCGCTGCGCTGAGAAAGACCATTCTCATTCTTGCCTGCTGGTGCGATTTTCGTGATTGTCATTCGATCATCTCCTTCGACTTGTCTAGTCTAGGCCGGATTTGGCCCCCCACGCCAGAAAGATGGTGCATACCTACATGTCAGGGAACGACTCGCAGATGACGGACACGCTCACTGATCTGGAGGACTTTCCTCAGAAAGGCCTCGTCGCGCCCCGATATATGGGGACATTGGCCGACCAGAAGGATATGAGTGCGCTTGGACGAGTCCAGGTTCTGCGAGTAAGCATCGCCTGCGAATTTCTTCATCTGATGAACGGGCTAACGCGTGGAAAAAAGAGAAATTTCAAATTTATTTCCATTGTTGGATTTGGCTGCACGCTAATCTGCACATGGGAGGTTATCTTGACGTTTGTCACCCCTTCCACATGGTTAGCCTTAGGGCAAGTTCTTGGCGATATATATGCATACTTATCGCGCGAACAGATTATTAGCTGCTGGTTTGACCGATGGCGGAACTGCTGGTCTCATATGGGGCTTTGTTGGTGTCTCCATCGGCTTCACCTTGGTATATGCCAGCATCTCCGAGATGGCCTCAATGTATGTGACTGCCTGTGAGATCAAGCAAGTCAACTTCCTCACGCTGACTGACCGGAAATAGGGCTCCCACTGCCGGTGGACAGTATCACTGGGTATCTGAATTTGCACCAAGAACGGGACAAAAGTTCCTTAGTTATATCACAGGTATGTGCGAATGTCCTCCCTGTCTACGTAACGAGATCGATCCATGGCCTGCTAATATCTTATCCAGGATGGCTCTCTGCAATGGGATGGCAATGTGCAATTGTTTCGATCGCTTATCTCGCGGGGACTATTATTCAAGGTCTCATTGTGCTGAACCAACCGGAATACGATTTTCAGCGATGGCACGGAACAATGCTGGTGATTGCAATCTCGACTTTCTCGATTCTATTCAACACCTTCCTCGCCAAGAACCTCCCGTTCGTTGAAGGGCTGATTCTGATCATCCATGTTATCGGCCTATTTGCGATTATTATCCCACTATGGGTACTTGCGCCGCGCAATAATGCTCATGCTGTGTTTACTACTTTTCACAACGGAGGTGGTTGGCGCGATGCCGGGACCGCGACCTTCGTTGGCCTTTCTACCACCATCACCTCGATGCTCGGCTACGACTGTTCTGTGCACATGTGTGAGTGAATGCGCCAGCTCGTGAAGATGACTTATGCTTACATGTTGCAGCCGAAGAAATCAAAGATGCGTCGGAAACACTACCTAGGGCCATGATGTCCTCTGTCGCGGTAAACGGCGTCTTGGGTTTTATTATGTTGGTGACACTCTGCTTCACCTTGGGCGAAGTAGATGCCGTCCTTGAAAGCCCAACCGAGTTTCCCTTTATTCAAATCTTCTATAATACGACTGGTAGTCTCGCTGCGACAAATGCAATGACTGCAGTACTGGTGGTAACACTCACCGCAAGCACGATTACCGAAGTCGCGACCGCATCGCGACAACTTTGGTCCTTTGCCCGTGACGAAGGACTCCCATTTTCGTCTTTCTTTGCATACGTGAGCACGCCAGTCTAAGACTTCAAATCGCACTTTCCAATAGGCCCAGCTGACTGTACTGGCAGGTTACACCAGGATGGAACATCCCGCTGAACTCGGTGATGGTATCGTTGGGGGTCACCATTTTGCTCTCACTCATCAACATTGGCTCCCAGGTAGCTCTCAATGCGGTTATTTCGCTGACAATCACTTCGCTTCTGTCTGCATACATTATTTCGATCGGTTGCGTGCTTCTAAAGCGCCTTCGGGGCGAATCGCTTCCGCCTCACCGCTGGACACTCGGTCGGTTTGGTCTGGCGGTCAACGTGGGAGCACTGGCCTTTCTTTTACCAGTATTTGTTTTTGCCTTCTTCCCTTGTCGACGCCGGTCACTCGTGAAACTATGAATTGGGGCGTCGTCATGTACGTTGGTGTCATTGGATCGGCGTCCCTGTATTATTGGGCCAGAGGGCGGCATCATTTCATTCCGCCCGTGGCCTTGGTAAAGAGAGAGGGTACTTTCTGACCTGTGCAAGCTGCGAGTCACTAGTATACTACTAGTATGACATGCTCACTTGTCATGCCAAAATGCGAGGCTCAATGGAGGTAGAAGCGAAAACGAACCGCGCCGGAATGACTCCGCATACCCGAGGACCAGGAGTCTCCCCCCAGGGGGCTGGCTATGATGACTATTTTCCTTTTTTTTTTTTCTTTTCTTTTTTCTGGACTTAATTTTTTTTTCGACATGTACTTAATTTTATTCAAGACGCCTGGCTGCCCGAGTATGGAGTCCAGACACCAGACCTCCAGCCAGATTGATGATATGATGTGACGTCAATTATATAGAGGGTGGACGGGGGCTAAAGCTCGGATTTTCACTTCCGACGGAATTCAATCAATCTTCCATTCTTCCATTACTCCGACCTGGCGTGGTTCAATAACCTCTGGTACATGACGTGGTGCTAGGACCAGGGTAGTTCGAAACATGAAGAATTCGAACCAATTTTAACCTCGGGTCTTACTTTGATGGCCCTTGACTTGTGTTTCATTTCGGGGAAGCCATACCCAACTCCCAGTCTCAACCGTCTGCAAATTAAGTTATCAGATGGCCCCGTTCGGTGCCGAGCACTTCCCGAGACAGGACAGGTAGATGTCACACAGCCTGATCCATCATCTGGCTCTTTCCCTCCCGCCCAGTTCATCTCGCTTGCAGGCGAGTCGAGCAGCTAGGGGATGATCTAGGCACCTGCAAAAGTACCCCCTTTTCCGTTTCTTCTTTTTCTGAGCGTCCATGGGGGTTCTAGAAAGACCCACTGGATGGTATGTCTGGAGCTAAGCCTACCGAGAGCCAAGCGACAGGGATGGGCTAGAAACCGGCAGGTCGGAAAGTGGGCACAGCGGGCGAAGGAGAGTGGGGGTTAGTACGGAGTACATGGTAAAAGAGAGAGAGAGAGAAAAGGGGGTAGAGTATGGAGTATGGAGTACAGAGTGGGCAGACAGGGATGAGGGATGCCGTGAGCAGCCAATGATTATCAGATTGATTGATAACGGAATCGGTCGGCCCACTCCGGAAGTCGGCTGGCGATGGGATGAGTGGGATCATTCGACCAGCGGACTCTAGGTATTATTAGATACTAGTATTGTATTATTACCAGGAGTTATGAGGATATCGATACTTATTTAGTATACCAGTGAATGTGAATATGAATATGGTAGCTAGTACTTTGTCGCCGTGAAGAGTACTCTGTAGTACAGCTCATTCCGATACCGCTCGAGGTATAATAGCCCACGCCCACCACGCCCACCACGCCCACACCACCACACAAAAATACAGAGGGAATAACTGTAAAGTACTAGTGCACATGCACGGTCGATCTGGGGCCAACCGTGTCCCAGCTGTATCCAGTAATCAAGTCCCGATTTCATCCTTCATCCCTGCTCTGTTTTAGTGTTTTAACTTTTGTGGCAAAATCAGATAATTCCCGGTCCAAATCTGGCGAGGTCTTCCGCCTCTTTTTCTTTTCTTCCTTTTCCACCGAGTCTCTTTACAACCCACCGGTTCTTTTTTACTGGAAACTATCCGTGCTGCTATTCTATTACTCTACTACTCGACTCCTCTGACTCGACACTGGGACACTCCTCTGTACCCCCGAACCTCTCCTCTCCTCTATCTCTACCTCTACCTCTACCTCTCTCCTCCGCGGCGACACCCGCGACTCCACCGGCCCTCGGTTCGTCGCTTCCGTCCGTCATGGGTACGTGTGAAATCTCTCCCCTTCCTCTTCTCCCCAACCTCAACCTCAACACTGCAATTTCTCCTCGCCCTCCTCTGAAGTGGACATCCCCTCTTACCTCCATTTTCCATAGTCCACGCTCTCGAGCCCGCCATCGTCATGCCCTCCTCGACGGTGGCCCGCCCCCGCAAGGGCACTTTTCAGGAAATCCCCGTCTCCTCCACCTCTCACCCCGATAATCCTATTCCCGAAGAGCCTCGAGGCGTTCGTTCCCTGTCAATCACCGATTTCAATTTCAATGGCTCGCCTGCTTCCTCCCAAGAGACTGAATCCAACAGCGACGATTCCCCTGCCACCCCTATCACTCCTCCCGACCTGCAGACCCTATCAATCTCCGAGGATAATGCTGGGAAACCCACCGGTCGCGCTCGTCGTGCCTCGACCATCCTGATTTCCCAGAACTCGGATGACATGCGTCGGGTGTTGGAGAATGTTGGCACAGGTGGTACTCAGAAAATTGAATCCATGTGCTGTGGTGGGGGTTGTTGCCGGGGTCGCCCCCTCCAACCTCTGGACGGTCCAATCTCTGGCTTCAATTCCATCACCGCACCAGATAACGACGCTTTTGAGAGCCTTGGTCTCAATGTCGATCTCCTCACCTTGGATAGCTACCTCTCCAACCTTGCCCCGCTCCCGGAAAAAACCGTCTCCTTCTCCCCCGCCCCCGCCCACGCCGCCGATATCCAGTTGGGCCCCGAAGATCACCCCCCCACGCTTCGTACAACCCCATCCTCCCTATGAGGTGTACCGCGCTCCTCTCCACCACACCCGTGAGCTCACCAAGGGTGGGGCAGAGAAGCGCACTTACCACTTCGATATCGATGTCACCGACTACCCCGCCGAGAGCGGCATGGTTGATTTCGTCGTAGGTGGTGCTATCGGCGTTTGCCCGAAGAACAAGGATGAGGAGGTGGAGGATATTCTCAATCTGCTTGGCGTTCCCAAGTCCATGCGTGACAAGAAGGTCCTCATGCGGACCACCAAGGGCCGCTGGCCCACCATCTGGGGTGACGATAAACCCCGCGAGCTGATCACCTCTCGCCGCGAGGTCCTTAGCTGGTGCTCTGATATTCAGAGCTACGCCCCGACCAAGGCGCTCTTCCGCACCCTAGCTGAATACACTTATGAGGAGAACGAGAGAAAGATTCTTGAATACCTCTCCTCGGCCCAAGGTCAAGGTGCCTTCTGCGAACTACGCACCAGCTCCCACATCAGCCTGTCTCAGCTTCTCCACGCCTTCCCCTCCTCTCAACCCCCCTCTCGACCACATTCTCTCCGTCCTGAACACTTTGATGCCCCGCTTTTACTCCTTGTCCCAGGATCCCATGATCTCCTGCCAATTCAAGGGCACCGAATGCCGCCGTCTCGTGGAAGTAGCAGTCACTGTCGCCGATTCTGACGACTGGCGTAACGGTACTCGCACCGGCGTTGGATCTGGATACCTCGAGAGTCTTGCACGTAAGGCCATTGCTGCCGAGGCTCGGGGCGAAAAAATCGATATCCACATCCCCATGTTCCGCGGCCTCATGGCCAATCCGCTTGCCACGCGCTTCGCCTCTGACGGACCCATGCTCCTCATCGGCGCTGGTGTCGGCATTGCGCCCTTCCGCGGTTTCGTTCAGCGACGTCTGCAGTCAGCCAACTGTGCCAACAAAGTTTGGGTTCTCCAGGGTGTCCGTGACTCTCTTCTCGACGAGCTCTACAGTGGTGAATGGGGTGTGCATGAGGACAAGGTTCGCACTGTCGTTCAGAGCCGTCGTGGCGAGAGCCGCTACGTTCAGGAGGAAGTTCGTCACCAAGCTGACCTTGTCTGGTACGTCATCAATGCGCTTGATGGCCGTGTCTTTGTTTGCGGTAGCGGCAAGGGTATGGGTGAAGGCGTCGAGGCTGCTCTCATCGAAGTTGCCATGGCTAAGGGCAATCTCAACTCCGAGGAGGCTACTCTCTTCTGGCAGCGGAAGAAGGAGGCTGGCCAGTACATTGCTGTAAGTTTTCCGCCGGCGATTTGTCTCTGGCATCGCTTAACTAACTTCATCTCTAATAGGAAACCTGGTAATCTTAATTTGTTCCAAACCGGAGTCAAGTTTTTACCTTTTTACATTCTTTGCTTCTGCACGTCAATCTATTAACACTCGGTCGCCCTTCGCCATTGATCATTCTTCATCATACGCCATTCGATGTACATATTCGATCCTTTTTCGTCTCTTTTTTACTTTGCCTTTCTGCATTGCATTTCCCATGGTCTCATCTAGCCATTCTTCTCGGTGATCACTGTGGCCGGTCCAGCAAAGGGAAACCGAACCAATCTTGTCAGGTTCCCTGTCTCACCAAATGTTTCTTCGTGTATTTTAGCGGGTCGGCTTTCTCTTTTGAACTACTTCCTTGAACTTTTTTATCTTTTGTCTTGGTCGTCTTTGCCTGCAGTTCTTGTACTGCAGGTATCAACCTTGAAATTTCGGTCTCTGTTTCTGTACCCCAGTTTCCTTTATGTACTTTACATTAGAGGCCCGAATATCAAAGAAGTCTTACATGTGCTCTCATTTGTTTTGTTAATATTATTTGTCCTATGTGCTATGCCCTATGCTTGTCGAATTGGGAAGTAGTTGAATACTTATCACTATTGCAGTGACATAGACAATAACAAGGTAGGCACCTACTCTCCCTCCACATCACTCAACCCTGGCTATATCTCAATCTTCCATTGCCCCTCCATGTACCCCACAATAGGGCGTGAGATCATCCAACCCCGGTCCCTGGCCCCCGCACTTCGCATGGGGAAATTCTACGAGGGCAAGCCGGTTGACCGGGCCGGTGCGCGATGTCGGGCTTATTACTATGAGTCACGTGGAATTGTATAAAACAGGAGAAATGGCCAGTTGCTTGTTCTATTTCTACTAGTTTGAATTACCTCCTATCCTCGATTGCATCAATTGAAGCTCCCATCTCAGCTCCAGCTACCAGCTTACTACTTACCTTCCAACATCGCGGGTCTGTCAACTGTCAACTGTCACAAGCCCCACCGATAAGCCCAGCTCGATTGGAAGTGGGGGAAATCAACTTGCGCCGCGTTCGGGGAATCATCACCTCACAACATCACCTCCTCCTCCCTCTCGCTCCCTCCTCCACACACGAAAAGCAAAAGCAACCCTCACAATGCCCTCCCTCCAACAAAGCGCCCTCGCCTTCATCGGCGGCGGCAACATGGCTTCCGCCATCATCGGCGGCCTGCTCTCCAACTCCGTACCCAAAACCAACATCACCGTCTCCGAGCCATGGGAAGTGAACCGGAACAAGCTGGCCGCAACAGGCGTGAACACAACAACAGACAATGTCGTGGCAGGCGGAAGCGCAGATTTGATCATCATCGCCGTCAAGCCACAAGTCACCAAGGGCGTCTGTGAAGAGCTGGCCAAGAGCTGGGCTGGTCGTCAGTCACTTCCCGTTATCGTCAGCATTGCTGCCGGTATCACCCTCTCTTCGTTGCAGGAGTGGTCGACCACTCCCGATGGTCGCAGTCCTCATGTTGTTCGCGTCATGCCGAACACCCCCGCCCTTGTGGCTGAGGGTGCCTCGGGCGCGTTTGCTTCCGCTGATGTCACCCCCGATGAGAAGGACCTTGTCAATGAGTTGCTGGGCAGTGTCAGCAAGGCGACGGAGTGGGTTGATAAGGAGGACTTGTTGGATGTTGTTACTGGGTTGTCGGGTGAGTTTTCGCTTCTATTTCCACTTCAACACCCCCCCCCCCCTTCCCGCTGCTGCTTTTGCTTCTACTCGTACTGACAATTCAATCACTCAACAGGATCCGGCCCCGCATACTTCTTCGCCATGGTCGAGCACCTCGTCGCAAGCGCCACTGCCCTCGGTCTCTCAAAGGAACAGGCCACCCGCCTTGCGACGCAGACTTGCCTCGGCGCGGGCAAGATGCTGGTTACCTCAGACGAGGAGCCCGGTCAATTACGGAAGAACGTGACCAGTCCCAACGGAACGACTTTTGCGGCGCTGCAGACCTTTGAGAAGGAGGGTTTCAAGGAGATTGTTGATAAGGCTGTTAAGTCTGCGACTGATCGGGCGGCGGAGTTGGGTAACACCCTTGCTAAATAGACTGTTTAAAGAAGCGAAAGAGGAAAAATGAAATTATCAAAATGCATGAATGTTTCTATCAAAAGTCTTTACTGACTCAGCCAGTTTAATTAGACTCGGGCATAGCTAGTCAGAACAGTACTCGCTATGCGTTGATTTCCATTGGATGGAATGAATCTGACAATCACACACTAATCAAGCCACGAACAGCGTCATGCCGTCGGGGTGGCTTTTTCTGTGCATATAACAACCCGTCTAGTCTGTACCTAGTACGGATTCGGAGGAGAGTGCAGCATTGGATGCTCTCACCTTCGACAACTCGAGCTGACACCCATGCTATGTACTAGTACTAGTATCTAGCTGCACCTGCTTCCGACATTGCCCCGGTAGAAGCTCTCGCTCTCGCTCTCGCTCACAGACTTGGACTTCCCAGGTGGGCATGTTCGGCCGATAGAATTTCTACAATATTCAATTAGATGCTTACGCACTGCAGGTTCTAAAAGGGACCACGGATACCTGTCATACTGCCTGAATTATACATCCGGCTTGGGGATGCAATGCAACCGCCTGGGCATTTTTAACTTTCCGTGCTCGCTCACAACTAGCGGCATGATGTGATACTAGTGCCATCTATGGATGAAAAAGCTCCCAGTCTGGTACTAATCTCCTCCAGGGCTTGATCGATGCAACTGTGATGAGGTGGATTGAATTTAGACAAAGACAATCTCGATTCGGAAATTGGCTTCCAAGGTTGTGCAAACTTGGAGGTTATACATACATGGACTGAGTGTGTATAGTATTGTAGTATTGTGCAAACTACTACGAAGTAAGAGTCAAACAGGAAGCTTCGTCCAAAGCCGACGAAACCTGGAAGCAGAGTGATACCTAACTAGTGCTAGTACTAGTACATACTACTAGTATACAGGTACGATCTCTAGTGTGATCCAAAGTGGAGTTCAAAAATGCTACATCTTGGCCACGCAATTCTCAGTAACTGGGTAGAGACAAAGAACGAGCCAGGATCATCCCAGCATCGGTCGACCTGTCAGCAGAACGAAATAACCGCCAGACCCCGACACCGATTAAGGCCGAGCAGGTCATTGCGCATCAACATGTTTGCTTGTCCTTGATATCACGTAGCTAAATACTGTGCATAATCCCCTGGTCTGTCATCGACTGCCACGGGATTCGCGCCTCAACGAATTAGGGCCAAAACGGGGTGATATTGGACAAGGCATTCTATCGGACCAATGGCGATGACAGCTCATATGCAAGTGTCGACCCAGTTCGAGAGGTCATCACAAGCGGCGGATCGTTGTTTAGTGAATTTGATAATTTGTTTTTTTGTTTTGTTTCGTTCTCAAAACTGGGCGTTCCGTGATTGAATTGCTTCTCGATGGTTGCTTTTTTTTTTTTTTTTCTTCAATTGGCAACGTTTCATCCAGCAACGTTGCTTATTTTATGCTGCATCATGGCAAATTAGTGTGCATCAAGGTGTTCGTGGCTCTTTCAAGGATGGTATGTGCATGTGCTACTACATGTGTATGTAGCATTATGGTTGAGATCGTCAATGGGTGATAATCGCTCTATTCAAAAGTAGTATTGTTAGGGTCACTTACATATGCCCCTGATAAGGGCTTATCCAGACTGAGAGGAATTACGGAGTACAGCCCTGGGGTACAGTCACTCTGTAGATCATTGATTATTTCATATGCAACAAGATTGGGTCGACAATCCTCCAGGCTAACCTGCTGCTCATTGATACAAGCAGCCTATCGCTCAAATGACCTTGTTTAGGCACCAAAATCTTACAAATGTTCTACCATAGGCATTTTGTCACGGTCGCATCCAAGCCACGCCATGGGCTGATTGGTTACCAAATGACGTGGTTTCCAGATCGGTTGTTTGTCCTGTCCGGGTGCTCGGGATGTAGCAAACATACGCCTGCATCTGCCAACCCCAAAAATACGAATTCCACAATATGTACTCCGTATGCTTTTCTGAAACATAGAAATCTATGGACGTGCTTGACATGTACCTCGTACCAAACATCAATTGAGGTATTTGTGGCAGGCCGAACCATGGTACGAAAAAGAAGTTGGCAAGACTACGTTTCTCTGGGCATAGAGCGGAAAAACTACGGAGAACGGGGTGCTGAATGAAGCGCAGAGTTAATTATTTCTGCCCCTGACTCGATCGCCCAAGGTGATGCCAATATCGATGTCGATATAGACTTTCCTAATGTAGATGACGTGGATCCCATTCACGGGCTGTCTCCGACAAGGTTTCTTTGCTCAACGGATAGTTCCTGCCATGTCCCAGAAACCAGGAGGCTGGGACAGCCAACGAGACTAAAGTGACAGGCGACAGGAGCAGTTTGATTTCCTCCCCATATTTTCCTCGTGTCTAACTGGATGATGCCCTGCATGATCGGGCGCCCTCCTCACATTCCAGACCAATATTTACTAGGCGCCCGACATGCGGTTGGGATTCGAACCTCGCCCTGCTAAAATTCGAGCTCACACCTGAGAACTAGGGGCCGCAAACTCCTCCCAGAAATGAGATCTGGATGGAATACTACTCCGTTGGTAGTCAGACCCTGTGACGATCCCCGCAAAACTACTGTAATTGATCGATTTATTGAATCGCGAACTTGAGGCGCGCTGGCCGCTATGACCCTTCCACGCACAAGGAATTAAGGTTACTTGGTTGCTGGCAGTGCGCGCAGACGCTCAACACATGCTACCCATACGTAAGGTCGGCAAAAGTTATTGGTTGAGTACGACCGATCGGCCATACCCAGGTACCGGGAAATCTGGTTGCACGATGACAAATTCCTGCATGGCGCATTGCGCTACGCTGGATCGTCTCTGCCCGTGGTTCTGGAGTAATACTTCCGGTCCATTCCACGGGTCTGAGGATGACATTACCCGATCAAAATGGCTGCGCAAGTGCTTGATGTGAGATCCGATGCCCAGGTGATCTGCATCCCTACTCCATTTTATGCACGATCTCGGATCTTTAAGGGCATGGGTATGATGATCCGCCAAAATTCCAACTACGCTATCCATGCCTGGGGGTGGTAGGGGTGGGCCTTTTTTTTCCCCTTTCTATTCTTCGGCTTTACGGAAAAAAGAAAAAAGGAAAACCTGTCTGTCTGTCAGCAAGGCATGTGGAAAGGGAAAAAGAAAAATCCACTCCAAGACTAGCGACTAGCGACCAAGTAATATGAAAATAATTGATGTGTGAAATACAAAAGAAATCAGATAACATTGCCTTAGGTGGTAAGTCGCGAGTAAGGAAGCGAAATTCTTGAGCTAGTATCCGGCCTCGATCTCGCCCTTGAATGATCCGCCAATTATATAAGAAGTAGGGACCGGCAGATAGATCCCACCACGAGGCTGGATCCAAATTCCATAGTACGTAGTGGCATCCGGTCTGTTCACCGAGAGGGGGGGGAGTTCCGATTTTGATGGGTGGGTAATCTGGGATTCTTAGCCTCCGCTTGTTTGCACCATGTTGTGGCGTCGGCCAGTAACAAACTAGGATCCATAGGCTCCGGGGTTGACTCCAATTTCAGTGCGAGTACGGAGTAGTTACAGCTCGACTCGATTCCGATACTAGATTTCAAACCCTAGAATTAGATCTACTAGCGAAAAGGTTACGAACGCATGTGCGGAGAGCGTCCGAACCTAAACTACATACTACTACATATGCATGTCCACTCATCCTCGGCAGGATCAGTGTCAAAGAGTGTCACATTGACAAGGCTACAGGGATCCTCTAACTGTGGCGAAACAAAACCACTACCCAACGCTGCCAGAATCCAGGGCGTTGTTGTTACTGATCTCCATCTCGGTTCTTGACTCCTAAGAATAGAGCTCAAACTTCTGTTACGAGTTGGTCTCAAATCTGAGATCTCCAGGAACGCCACCACCCGAGCAATGATGAACTTGATCGAAGCCACTATGTATCCGTAAAGTGGCCCCTCAGAGAGCTCGGAGAGGCAACTTCAAGTGGGCAAAGTGGATATGTATGTAAAAACCCATTGTCCTCCGTAAGCAAGTAGTACTTCATATGTACAGGATTCGGGTCATGGATTGTAGGGCATTTGGCCGACGCACCTGAAAGGAGCCCCACCGACAGGAGGATCTCTGATGGCATTTCGGGGCCGACATCTATCCTGCGCCATTATTGCCTAGAGTTCCACTAAGCGGGTCCAGCGCCCAGCTTGATTTTTGGAGTTGGCGTGATGAGGGGCGGTGTTACGGCGGTGCTAAGTGAGTTTAGGGTCGCGTCGAGCTGAGTTGAAAGACGGTACTCCGTACGCGATACGCGAGCCGCAGAGCAAATGCTAGCGATGCTAGTGCGGATCGAAGCGGAGGAACTGCAGTGTCAGTGGGAAGGGGAAAAAAGCCATGTCACATCGAGTGGTCAAATCCCGGGCCCAAACACCACGTCAGTCCGTCCACCCCAACCACCTCCACCTCCCTAGCGGATGCAGAAAGGAAAAAGAAAAGAAACATGACCACCCAAAAAATGTAAGATATCATATGCAAGTGCACATTCGTTGTTGAATTGTACACGACATGCGCACCTAGGCCATTCAAGGGCACTGACCTAGGTTGGTTGTTGGTTGGTGGTTGGTCATGCTCATGCCAATCGTATGCCTGCTTGATTCATTTAGCCCTCAAAAAGAAAAGAAGAACGAAAAAAGAAAAAGAAAAAGGTCACTGGGGATTCTCCGTGATCTGACGTACGGGAGACCAGAGCGTGGATCCCGCGCCACACATCTCGAAGGAAGTGGGGAATTACAATAGAAGAACCTCCCCTCCCCCCCCCCTCCCTTTAGGCGATCAGCCAATCTATCCATCCCTGCCCACCACCCATGGATACCAAGCCCCTCGCCCTTTCTGTGGTCGTCGATCGATCTCCGTGTCCACCGATCAGAGGGCTTGGGTTTGGGATCGATCCGAGAGAGCCCGTCATTTTTTGTCATCCCCTCTTCCCAGCATCCAACAATCCAGAACCAGACCTTTTTGATCTGGCACTGACCGTGTGTGTATTGAAGACGCACTCAATGTTATTGCGTCTGGCCACGGATCTAGGAAACCGGCTATCTCCTACAGGGTAGTTCTTACCCACTGGGGATAAGCTCCTCGGGATGTGCGATCTATTGGTAGCCAGTCGCAGGCCACGAACGGGCTTCTGACACCCAAGCTGGGTGGTGGAGCCCTTGGCTTAGTGAGGGACATCTGGCGATCTTTTCCTTGGACTCGGGGGGTGTGAGATCCACCTGATGGGTTGGAGATTATTGGTTTGACTTTTACCATACACCCCGTACTACGTACTCCGTACTCCGTACCGCAAACCTCTGACTCTGACTGTCTAGGAACCTAAACCTAGGTCGAACATCTGGGTGAGGTCCGGTGTTTCCATACGCGTGGGAACTGCCTTCTTTTTCTCTCCCCTCCCCCGAACGCTGTCACAAATTGGGGCACACCGGTCTCCACCATAAAAAGCAAATGTCTGGTTGAGTATTTGATTTAATTAACTTCAGCCTGACTCAGGTACATCGTGAATGGCAGAATGTCATTCTCCACTTTTTGTCCTCCCTCCCACCCCCTGCCTGAGTCTGTGGCTGTTGCTGCCGGCATCCTCCTCCCCTCCTCCTCCCCCCCCCCCCTCCTTCCCCAACTTTGTCGGTATGCGGCCGGAGAGACCGAGGATTGTGACGTTCGATCTTCATAAAATAATAATAATAATACTTTTATTATTATGATTACTATTAAAAAACATGACTATCTTTACCAAAATTGACATGGTAATGTCAAAATTGGGACCCGGTTTCAGAGATCGGATTTCATTGCCGTCCCAATACCGAGGTATAGGTTTTTGAGGGCGCCCATCCATATCTGTCCCAAACTTGGCTAATGGGGTAAGGGAAAACCTAGGGTTTGGGGGGGTTTCCTTTACTTTTACCTTTTTCTATTTCTATTTCCATTTCCATTTCTATGGTTAGTGCCGGGAAATCCTTTGGCCCGAAGAGCAATAATTCCTTTTTAAGATTATTATTAAGATTATTATTGGCATTATTGTTTGCAAAATTGGAAAATCAAAATCAAAAAAATAAAAACTAAAAACTAAAAACCATGATTCGGTCTACAAATAAATAAAATAATCAATTACAGAATAGTGCGGGACTGGGGGGGGGACCAGGAGTTCCTGAAGGGCCCGCCACCTGATAGATCCTGACGCTAGCACGACGGACTATTCCAGCTTGACAGGCACCAAAAAGAGAGGTCCTTGGCACTATCTGTCAAGGTCAACCTTAAGGATGCTCCATAGGGTTCTTGATTTGCACCCCTCTTCTCCGCTCTGCATGCCTTGAGAATACGGAACAGTCCTGGTATTCCGTAGTTTGTGGCTCCAAGTACCCACTCACGCCCACGATCGTCATTTTTCTGGGCCCCCCCTGTTCTTGCTTTTCCATGGACATGTAACAGCTGGGTCTTGCATCGGAACATGTCTTTTTTTTTAAATGTACAGCGCCCTGCATTATTTGGGACGCCCCAAATCGCTTTCTGCCCTCATTCCCCAACCTTGCATAGTCTTGGCTATTCTGCGATGTCAACGTAAAATCAGTCCAGTCTCCCAGGTGAGTTAATATCCATATTCGCCCCATCTACCCATCCTCTCTTTCAACTTCCTTTCCCTTCCCTCTCCCTCTCCCTCTCCCTCTCCCTCTCCCTCTCCCTTCACTCCTATTTACCTCATCTCTCTTGGCTACTTGCGTGGACCAGCTTCAAGAATCACACATGCTTCGCAATAAAGCCCCATTTCTGTTCTAATCGCACCTCACCACCTATAGTTGTCCTTGAATTGTGCGACACCTTGATCTTCTACATTCACGCCTCTCCATATTTCGTCTATGTCAAAGTCCCGTGAGTTCGACGAGGATACCGACATGTCTCTTTCCTATGCGAGCAGAGCGCCGGCTGGAAACGCCCAACAGCTACCGTCATTTCGCGAGGTAAGACACTAAACATGGCATTTTGCACGCCATGCGCCGCCATACTACAAAAGTACCATTTGATCTGATCGTGTGAACTCGATTTAGCTTCTCCCACCACACCTCCATGACGAAATCGATTCTTCTACATATCAACATTCTCGCCGGTCCCAAGAACGCCCTTCATCTGGCCATGAAATGGCTGCCGATCCTCGTTCGATCCCCGGCTACCCATCAAACCCATCACCTCAAATGCCTTACAGCGAATACCCCCGCGATTATACCACACGTACCGGTGAACATCCCCCACGACCAATGAGTGACCACATGTCTTTGAGAGACAACTCTCCGATGTTACCCCCGATACGCGATCTAGGCTCTATGCCGGAACGTCAAGGTTATCCGGACAGTCGCATGGCTCCTCGCTCTGATCCCTTCGCGCACGAATATCGTGGAGTTGCCCCAATGGCAGCTCCTTTGTCGGACCGCCGAAACCCTGAACCGCTCGGCGCGCCTATTATGCAGGGCCAGGCCTCTCACGGACACCCAGCAATGACCTATCAAGGAGACCCCGAGCAGATTTCGCCGCAGGTGATGACACATCCAAATCAAGCCAACTTCGGTATCTTGGGAGACCCGGTTGACCCGAGGACAAGACGCCGGAGAGGCAACCTACCCAAGCCAGTAACGGACATTTTGCGAGCCTGGTTCCACGAGCATCTCGATCACCCTTACCCCAGCGAAGAGGATAAGCAAATGTTTATGACTCGGACTGGGCTCACAATCAGCCAGGTAAGAGCGACATTCAATGCAACATTATCCATAATGCTGCAGCAGCTAACACCTTCCTTGCAGATCAGTAACTGGTTTATCAATGCACGACGACGACAACTGCCTGCGCTACGCAACCAAATGCGCGGTGGAGCAGACCCCGATTCATCCCGGCAGTCTCCTTTCAGTGATATCGACGATCACCTGCCATCTCCTCACCACTAGAACTTTCTCGTT
Source organism: Penicillium waksmanii (assembly GCF_028829765.1). Taxonomy (NCBI): domain Eukaryota; kingdom Fungi; phylum Ascomycota; class Eurotiomycetes; order Eurotiales; family Aspergillaceae; genus Penicillium; species Penicillium waksmanii. The sequence goes on from NW_026643252.1 coordinate 2,262,875, forward strand.
TCCATTCGATACACATACACGTGGAAGCTTCTGCCGATATGACGGCACTGGACGGCCTAATCTCGGCTTAAGCTTCGTTTCTATTTTATTCCTCTTTTATTTCACGGCCTCATTTACATTTGCTACGCCCTTCGGCACACGTTACACGGCATTCGCAACGTCAGCGTTCATTCTGATTACGACCGGGAAGTTATTTCTCCCACCTATTTTTTTTTTTCTATGAGTTACGGGGTTTCTTTCTGCTTTATGGCAAAGGTGGATGGATAGACTGGCATTTGCTTCTGCATTCAAGTTCACTTTCTCCTACCTGTTTTTATTATGTCTTAAGATTGTTCGATCTGTTTTACTTGTTGTTTGATTTTGGTTCTAAAGGGACCCCTTGCTTGCCAAGACAAGTAAGTCCTCAAGATATCGCTTTTGATACCCATTTTTACTCTCTGGATGTTATGTACCAAGCGGGCCGAGTTTTGCTAGGACAGCGGGAAAGAGGTACTCCGAATCGCATGGGAATACATATTTTTTATTCTTCCAAGTTTCAACTTGCATGTCTCTGCTGTTGCCTGTACCTCGACATTAGGCAAGGTTGCGCCGCACTGGTGCCTGTCGCAACGCATCTCGCCACATTGCTTGCCTGTGTACCGCTGCGCAGGAGAACTCGAAATTGCATTCCTAGGTGTTACTTGACTTTTGCAACACGCATGAAGCATAACATGGCATATGTTCATTTTAAAAAAAAATAACCATCGCCTCCATGTACATGCAAAAATAGCCTCTTGTGGTTCTGGATAACGGGTCGGCTATTCCGATTCTCGTACGTAGTATGTAATTCCTCTTGAAGTAAGGCGCTGTCATCTCGGAAAATCAGGTACTCCGTACATAATGCGCCTTAATCAATCTCTACCGCCATCGCCTTGAGCAATTTCGATGATCCCGTATTATTTATTGCACGCATGACGGGAACGTGGATCATGCCTTACGAAGCGGCACGCGGTGGACCACCTGTCGAGCCAATCCAATTGCCGATCTTCAGTCCGCCCCCCCAGCTGAGAGGCGCGGGACCATTTTCAGCTTCATCATCTACCCGCGACTCCCGAGAATTCATGAATGGTTTTGTTTCGATGGTAGGTGGCTGACACATATTAAATCCCCCTTTAAACAGCGGATCAACAGGGGCTTGGACTGGGGCGGAAAATAGTTGCACGCCGATATTGGGGGCATACTGTATCCGTACAAGAATGTGATTCCCTTTCGGCCAATAAACCCTGTTCAAAACCCCATCACGCAAGCGCTTTAGCCTCTATACCTGCCTACAACAGTATAGAGAGCGAGCGAGAATGTGCGAACGAGATTACCTAGGGCTATGGAGTACGGCTGCAGGATCAGCTGTGACAGATGCCGGATCGACCTCAATTTTGGGGTTTTTAGACCATGGATCCTGTTTTCTCAATCTCACGAATGGATCATGAGGAGCCACCTCTTATCCCGACCTGCCACTTGGACCCACCGACCCGGACAGCTGCCTGCTTAAAAATTCAAATTGTGATCAAGATCTGTCATTTGCTGGAGAAGAGATGAATGACGTTTTTTGGCTCCCCATTTCTGTCTTGATCTTTTTATTGACCGGGGAGCCTACCTTTTTTGACAGCGCTTAGAGTTTGGTTCGTCCGCGCGGTTATGTGACTTGCCGACACCGCGATGCGATGATCTTGATGTGAGCTGTCACATTTATCCAATTCTCGTTTAGATTTTCGTATTTCTATCGCCTACTAGTAACTCTCAATTCGACAGATTGAGATGTCTGATGGTCAATTCCTGGTACCATGTAGGATGTGCAATTTACTGAAGAGAAATCTCGGAGATTGGTTCGCGGGCCTGACACTTGGAAACGAGGTACGCCATCACTTAGAGTTTGGCTGTCGGCCAACATTGGTGTCTTGGAATTTTCATCTGTAATTTTGTATTTTGGGGAGAGAGAGTAAATTAGATTGCGGATCCAGCCACGTGAATTCTCCGGATTGCGGTCAATCTGTTCCACAGTGTTTAGATGATCTCCTTTCGTATGGGGAATTCTCGGTGTTACATGCTCTTTCGGCTTATGCTTTCGAGGCCCCAGCTGCGTGCCTGTCCGCGGGCATGGGCAGCCTGGCGATTCAAATGTGATACGCGGAGCCATACTTCGGTCTTCCACCTACTAAACAAGGACTCCGCTCCTGGGCGTTTTGCCCACTCATAGTCTGAAACATTTGGCTAAATGGCAAATTCGTTTATCTAAAAATATGCATAGTCAATTTCAAAACTATAGCTTAAAGATAATATGGAAAAGAGAGAGAGAGAGATACACTGGAAAAGAACAGTTCATTTGGTTCGTTGGCGGAAGTCATTCTATCTTACGGGGCACATATGTATACGACGTGACGAAAAGTCAAATGTCGGTCGCAAAGTCTCGGGAATGAGGATGATCAGTACTAGTATATCACTGGCACGTCCTTGGAAACATGGTTGTCTCCGATTTGGGGATCCAGCTCGGCTTATTTAGGAAGGAGTCTCGTACCACACCTCCAAAGCCCTGGCGGATGGGACAACATGGCGAAATCAAAGGAAAACGAGACCACCTCGATGCTTAGTTGGTCCAAACCGAGTGTAGAAAGTACTGTGCAGGGTGGGGATCCATAGTTGCCCGGCATCGGCCGCGATTATGCACCTCCTAGTCTCTAGTCACATTCTCAAACACCACTACTGTTGCAGAACCCTCGCAGTAACAAGAATCCAGAATCCAGCTTTATATCAGTGGCCATACAATCGAATAGCACCCGACCGGGGATAGGTATGTATACCACTATCTCTGCATCAACAGCAGGACGGATGGAAAATATCCGACATCCCTGATTCATCACATGGCGGTGAATCGGGGCCATGCTCGAGTCCACGATAGGGTGCCACCGCTGCTTGATGGCTGCGGCCATCACGTTATAGCCACGGAGTACGGGGTAGTGACGGGGGAAATCTGTATTTAAGAGCTGTCAATTTCTAAAATGTGAGCTGTCTCATGTCAAGCCGTAGCGCCGATAATGATCGCGTGTAGATCGATCAGGTGTTCGTGATGTGTTCGCTGGTCTATTTACATACGAGCCAATCAGAGTCCCGCTGCATGACCTGCCTTGCTAGTATGTGCATGAACATATGTACAGTAAACTTGCGATCATTGCACTTGGGCCTCAGAGTACATGGAGAAAACATGACACGTCTGAACTCTCGTATCGCATGACTTTGCACTTGCTGCCATGGACCAGTTGTTGGTCATGCAATGGGGGTTTTTTAAACTGATTCTTGTGCCTCACTGACAATGGCGTGCGAGTCAAATTGAGGCTTGGTAGTGTCGGGCAATGGCTACGACCATGCTCCATACTCCGTATCGTACGTGCAATCAACGGCTCTGTCAAAAGTTTTAGACAGAACTATTGATTTTTAGTGGGGCTGTCTCTTCTTGCCATGATCGCCTACTGCCCCACTGCCCTACACGTAGTAAAATCAATAGCGCCGAGTAGCCTTTCCAGAGTTGCATTCGCGCGGAGACTTCCGAATTAGGCTGTGTTATGAATCCTTCGAGAAGTCTTCAGAGAAGGTTTGGAGTCTATCTCTTTATCCACTTTTAATAAATATGGTAATGATCTAGCTTGACTTTATGAATTGTGGTTGGCACGAAACACAATCCAAATTGACTTCATTGTGGAGGTCAGTTCCGAGTCTGTATGTACTACTAGTAGTAGTACTACGTAATACATAATTCGGAACATCGATATAAGTTTTCCGCCCACTGATCCCTTCCTTGAATGAACAATGCAAGAATTTCGGGCAGTCTGTAACTATCATTCTGTATGTCTCGTACTAGAAAAGCATACATCTGCACGAAGAGGTGTCACAGAGATCTCAGACATATTCAGATCGAGTCACCGACTTTTCTCCCTGCTCAATTGTGTCAAAACCTGGCACCACGTCTAAAGATTCTGCAAGGGAAGTCGGAACTGCACCATCGCATTTATGGTATCATGTTCGCATATCCTTGATTATTACTATCCAGACCGCAATTCTCCGTCGAACTGTGACACCGGTGAGTTGGCTAAAGAAACCCTTAGCCTGTGTGACTTCTTTATATGTATGTCTGCGGTGGAGCACACGACCTCGTCCTCGTAACGCAACATAGTATACCGCAGGGCAATTCGACTGCTGCGGAGTCAAGATTCAAGTACATGGTGACATTTTTGCCAGGCCCTGGGGACTTTCCTACGTGGCGACATCATAATCCATCATTCAACTGCGGATGGTATCTGGAAATTCAAGAAAAGGCAGATGTCAATGCAATCCATAATTTGGCTACTATTTTGCTACTATTCTGCTATTATTCCGCTATTATTCCGCTATTATTCTGCTACTATTCTGATAACTTTGGATGGCTTCGAGCCAAATTTTGTAATCTGTCTATTGATTACCAACTTTAAAGCCTACAATACTATGTTCTACAATTCAATATATAATAACTCATAATTTCTTGATACAATTGATGGGCGCGGGCTCTCTGGCTAATCCTGCAAATTATTATTTGTAATAATTGGGTACCTTAAGTCCCTTGAATTCGAAAGACGTGTTTTCTCGGCGATCGATAACTTTCTTGTGGTGCACATCCTTGACACGGGCACGGACATATTCAGTTCCTGTGGCAGCAGGCCCGGTGGGATTTTTATCCTCCTCGGTGAGAAGCCCAAGGCGTTCAAGCAAAGGCGATGGGACAGTCCTCATTATGGTATGGTCACCTGGTCTGCAAAAGTAGAGCAGTCCAAGACGAGGGATATGAATCTGGTCCTTTGGTGGGGTGACAACCCGGTGGATTGTTGATTTCAGGAAGCCTTTCCAGTTCTATTAATGTGATGCCTCAGTAGTGTTCGATATGGGTACTCACCATTGGTCAAAAATGATAACGTATCAGCAACATTACAAGTTATTCCACCATCAACAGGCTTCACGTATTTCCATTCGCCCTCTGGAGTCTGAATCTGTAAACCCGCGACGTGCTGTGAAAAAAGCAATGTCAAACTGCCGAAGTCTGTGTGGCCGCCTTTGGTATAGCCCTGTGCCTTGTCCCATTCCTCTTGGGTGCGGGTATTATAGATCATGTAACGCAGGTGATCATCTGAAAGCTGATTGTAGGCATGGGCGTTGACCAAATAGTCCTCGGGCAGCTCAAGAATGATAGCCATCAGCACGAACAGCTTTTCAACAACTTTCTGATAGAGGTCACGGTGGAACTTTGCAATTTCAGGATAATTCTGACGAGTAATCCTATGCTTAGGAACACTGTCCCATTCCGGGATGGCTTTTGGAATGTTGAGCTATACAGATCGATTAGATACACGAATACTAATAAGAGTCGGAAAAAGGATGTTCATACCATTTCTACGTTGTCTTTGACTCCCGTGTCCCCAATCCATCTTTCGTTCTCACGGTATCCAAAATACTCGCCCTCGGAAAAATTGCATGGGAAGCTTCGCTTTTCGTCCAGAGACTCTTTGAAAAATGCATTTCCAATGCTGAATTGGCGTAGAACCTGTTCATCACCAAGTCCATGTCCGACCACGACCCAAAATCCTACTCGCGTAACGGCGTCGTGTAGTTGTTTTGCAAGCTCTTCCTTTCCACCCGGCTGGTCAAAAAGAGAAATATCAATCTCAACTAGTGGTGCCCAATCCAGATCCTCTTTGGTTGGCTCAGGGCGACTCCATGGCTTCACAAGTACCGGCTCTGTTGCTGTTTGCTCTTCAATTGCGGAGGGCGCCATCTTCTCTCTTGGCTTACAGAGCGTCAATGGGGTACCAAGATGGCAATTTCAGATGCGATTAAGCACAACTTATATCTATATCAGTCTAGAATTTTATAAGTCGAAACCATCCGAGCTTGTTATATTTTATCCGGCTGTCGTTGAGTTTGGAGATTGCGGGGTCTCGGATGTTATCATCTTTGCTCCGCATTGCGTTATTTATCGCGGCCCTCTACTGCCGAGATCTGACTAATATTGACGAACGTCTAATTAGAATACCCAGTCAGTAAGTGGGGAGTAGCTTGTAGCCTTCAAAAACCCCGATTTTATCGAAACGACTGCGACATCATGCTCACCTAGGCAGAGGGCGAGAATGAAGCTGGAATGCACTACCACGTGGTGTAAATACATATACACTTCTATAGCTTTCGCAAATTGGTTGCTTGATAAGAATTATGGTTTATGGGCATGCCGCAATCTGGCGGCCCAATTAGCACCAGACATTGGCTAGGATAGACATAACTCCCTTGGAATAAATGCAGCCGGATAATAATATGTCGTGCTCAAAAGCAATACCTTACTCCAGGAAAGCAGAGATATAAACACTTGAAACTAAACAACTCATCTGATTCCCTTTTTGTTCAGCTTGCTCCAGCACGTGAAGTCACTAATCGGCCCCTCGTGGAAGCGGAACAAGAGTTATGGCGTTCGGTAAGGGCGAAGACGCGGTGACCACCACCAGTGTGACTTCGTCGCCGCCAAATGGGGTACATCGTGACGATGTGAGCATCAAGAACGACGCTGAGCTGAAGAAAAGAGTCATGCGAAAAATCGACTTTTGGCTTGTTGGATTTTATTCACTTGTTTATATCTTCCGTGTCATCGACTCCCAAAATTATGCCAACGCCGCCATCATCAACTTGGAAGCTGGCACTGGAATCAAGAAGGAGCTTAATTTCAACGCATCACAGTGGGCTTGGACACAGTCCATATTTTCTTACAGCTATCTCATTTTCGAGCCATCTAACACGGTCCTTCTCAAATGGATCAAACCATCGAGATGCATGTTTGTTCTGATCCTCTCCTGGGGGGTCTGTGCTTGCGCTGCTGGAGCTGCACAGGACTTTCCAGGGATGATGTGCGTGCGGTTTGCGATCGGATTAGCAGAGGCCGGGTTTTATCCAGCCGTGCTCTACCATATGGCATTCTGGTATAAGCCATCCGAGCTGCGCTGGAGAATTGCTCTCTTCTATTCCCTCGGTCAAGTGTCTGGCGCATTGAGTGGGTTACTGGCATACGCCATCAGTTACATGGATGGGGCAGGCGGAATTTCAGGCTGGAGGTGGCTGTTCATTCTTGAAGGTCTTCCTGCCATTGTCTTATCTGTTGTGGCATTATTCGGTCTTCCTGACTACCCCGAGGATGCTCGCATGTTAACCGAGGAGGAGCGTATTTTCCTCAACGGCCGTCTATCCTCTTCTGCTCCTTCAGGAAAAGACAAAAGCTGGGACTGGGCTGGTATCAAGGCGCTATTATCTAGCCCTACCCTCTATACATTTTCCGTATATTGGATAGGACATGGTATCGGCGGATTTGGTGTCAACTATGCACTACCTACGGTAATCTACGAGCTTGGTTTCACCTCGACGGCTTTATCTCAATTAATGAATATAGTGAGTTGGTTTACAGTATCTCGTGATCCGATATCCCATATATTCTAACCCAGTCGGAATCAATAGCCTCCATACGTCGCATGCTTTTTCTTTCTAAACACTCTTGGATACCTACTCCATAAGGGCTGGATTAGACCTTGGACTAGTGCAGTAGCGAGTCAGTACTCTTGTTCCTGTATTTTCAAATCTTTATTTGGGTATTTCTAACAGCAAGCAGTCGAGAGTACCATTATCATCTGCTACATCATACTTATCACGGTCTCAAATTCGATTGTCAAATACATTGCCCTCATTGTCGCCACTGCTTGTGCCGGGTCTGCGTACCCCGTGATTTGGCCAGAGCGCATTCGCGCTCTCGACGGAACTGTAGCTGCAGGTATCGGAATTGGACTGACAAATGCCATGGCCCAGTTTAGTGGAATTGCAGGTCCTCATATCTACAGCTCAGTCTTTGGTCCGACATACCATGTGTCATATATCATCTGCCTCTCCTTTCTTTGTTTGGCAATTTCGGGCATATTGAGCTCGTGGTGGCTCGTTTGGCGGAAAGATAAAGAGAGTTCGAAGAATGACGCAGTAGCTCGGACCGTGCTTGAAAATGAGGTCTAGTTACTTAAACAGATACGAAACACTCGTGGTGAACTGTTTTACCAGGTACGAAAGCGCCTACTTTCCATTATTATAATAGAAACATTAAGTAGGAAGCTTTTGTCATATCGCATGCCTGGTCAGTCACTATTTACGCATGCCATAAATGAAAAAAGGATCAAGATATAACTAGTATAGTATACCTAGGTAACTACTAGGGTAACAGCGTTCACAGCGGATATAAAGGCAACTATTAGATACTACTAGTAGTACTAGTACTATAATAATAATAATACGTCTCTATTGAAATACTGTAGTAATACTGTATGTTGATTCGGATTAGCCAGGTAACACCTGTATTGTTTGAATAATACGGTTGCAGGGGAGGTATTCGAATACTCTGATCTTAGGGTTCGGCGGCATGACAGGCCATTTGATTAAATCTTGGCCGTATCTCCTCGCAAGATGAGTGGTAAGTCCTAATCAGGGTCAGATCCTACGAAAAGTTATACCAAGCAACAACGGAACTTACTTTTTGTGACATAGGTCCTAGAAGGCTGCATACTAGATGCATTTCTCTCGCTCGGCTGTTTCCTTTGATCCCCAGGGAGAAGCTCGGAGTTCAAGGTCAACAATCCATGGTAGCTGCATTGATGGATTTTATTTCTGGTCATTAATGTCTTGGGGCAGCCCCTCAATCGAAACATTCACAAACAACGTTTGAGAGCCCCAGCTCAGTGGATGGGTATCCCCAGAACAGTGGCTAGTGGCAAAGTACTTCATAGGGACGCCATCCCCGTCTAAGCTTTGCCCGGCTCTATCTTTCATGTCGGAGAGCTTCGCTATAGGAAGAGACTGACAATTGTCGATATCCATTAGGTGAGAGGGTATAGGGGTAATTCTGTTACGCCACGTAATAAGTTTCGCACCCCAGCCTTCGTGAATGTGGCCGAAGCAATGCATCCGCGGTCGTGGTCGGGCGCGAGCGAGGGCGCGAAAGAGGTCCGGGGAGCCTGCCCGTTCACCGGACTGAGTGTAGTCCATGATTCCTTTCGGTGGGCCGTGTGTCATTATAACATCAACAGCATTAGTATCAATACCACCGTGTATCATAAAGTTATGGCCTTTATCGGGGTAGTACTGAAAGCCCCAATCTCAAAGTGAAGGCGTGTATGGACTGGCGTAAACAGTCAGCAAAGCGCCATTCTGTAAATGCAAATAGTGTACGCCTTCATCGAGAAAAGTAATTCCTGTGCCTTCAAACAATCTCCTCGCCTCCCCGTCATATCCATAGGCTTGCTCAACGAGTTTACGCTCTAATGACTGGGCCTCTGAGACCTTTTTGCGAAACATGGGTATATCCATCGTGAAATCATGATTTCCGGCGATGACAAGCTTTAAAAGTGCGTCGATAGCTTGGAGCAACCGAATTGACGCTTTGTATTCGTGGAGCTGAGATTGGGTGATGAGACCTCCACAGTGAATAGCAACGTCTGCAAATGGAATGAAACCGGGTAAATTATCGATCCCATGGGTGTCCGAGCATATCAGGAAACGTGTTTTGATGTGGGCTGGGCTAGTGGTATGATCCTGCGCCATGTGGGTAGTGTTTGGTAATCCGTAGATTTTCGAGGCTGGAAAAAGAGCAATGGGAGTGACACGTGACTACTCGAATGGCAATCATTTTAAACCACATATACTAGCCACTACTATAGGGAATTGCTGATTCGGCAGGAATATTTCCATGTTTCCTACTAGTACAATTAAGTGAGAGTTAAGTGAGTTCCGCGTGTGGATTTCGTGAATATTTGCAGTCTGTTACCACCTGGATTGTCATGATGTCTTTATAAGTTTTGCTCTTACTAGTACTCCCAAAGCAGGTACACATGGAATGAACAAACCTAGACCTTGGAATTTTGCCTATTTGGGTACAGGGCCTTGTACCTACGTATCAATGTGATGAACCCTTACGGTTGTTACCCTTGTGGCCTTATTGCCTTGGTTGCCTAGATCGGATGGCATCCACTCTGGCACCTACTACACGTTACCTGATCCGTATTCGTCATATCTTGATCTGCGAGTATCATCCTCACTACTGGTAAGGTACATCTGACCTAAGGTAAGCATACCCACAATAAAAGTACCTTTTTGCATATTTCACCCTTATACCCACATTTCACCTAAATTGAGAGCGCAAGAAAGCAGACGAGGAAAAATGGGCACAGAGTGGATTTGGGTTCGGGACTCATATATCTCACTCTGCTTTCTGTTTTTCTTTCTCTTTTTGGATGAGACCTGGTCCGGTTGGCCTAGGTTGCACTAGAACGTGATACTCGGACAAGACAGAGCAGTCAGGACTGACAGTTTAATATGGAGTCAGCATGGATATCCAATTTACTTCTACATTAGGGGTCCCCGGTATGCAAGAATTCAGATGCAGAGCGGTCTTAAATCTTGAGTGTTCATGAGAAATTTAATTTGTGCGGTAAAGTGCGTCTGGGAAGATCTATTTGATTCTAAGGTTGCTTTGAAAAATAGACCAAACGATCTCAATTCTTGCACCATTGTAGAGTCTGGATTGGGAAAATTCTCCGATAGACCAGGGATTTCGACGCTGCGGGTATAAATTTGAGAGGTAGATGCAGCAGAGGTGCAAGCCCAAATCCTTCGATGCCTCTAGTGTTGAAATGATTTAATGCTGGGCTCTTATCTTTGAGACACACAAAATCGGGTTTGCCCGTTTATTTTCGTAAGCTCTTATCGTCCTTGAACGTCACGGACTGGTTTGGCATATAATCGGGGGTAAACGTGTCGTCATCAAGCATGAAGCGAAGTGCTAGAGATTAAGAGGAGATATTTGGCGTGCCTCGCAGGGACTTCTAGAAGACAAGGGAAATGGCAATATCTTCTCCGCCAATTAACAAGTTTTCTTTCATGTAATTCCATCCAATTGCGAAGACGGGTCTTAGTTCATGGGGATCATGATTCAGTTGGAACCAAGTCAAGGTTCAGCGATTGGCCCGATCTTTGTCTAGTAAAGTTTGGCTGTTACATCTACGGGGACTCTAAAGTGATGGCCTGCATAAGCGCGCTCGGCGTCCTGTAAGAGTCCTCTTATGTTAAGTATCATAGCAACAATCTCGAATGAGCTGACGGGAACACGTACTAAGTTAAAGGCTAATAAATCCGCCTCGTATCAACCCCAAGTGGGTCAAGGGTCTAATATACAGTGCGGAGCTTGCGCAAGAATACGAGTATGTACCAGAGAGGGGCGCAATATCAGACCACTAGGGCATTGCTTGACACAAGTCAAGCCGTAGCGTTTGGGCTTGGCACGCAAATCGACGGACGATCGCAATCAATTGTGTCACAGATGCAGAGCTTGTGATATAGACTGAGGCGGAGTACTCCGAGTGTAATATCTAACAACACACTTAGCCTTGGGAGCAGGACGCACGCTAGATCCTTCATACCCATTATGGATGGATCGTGGACAAGTCCTTCGGCCCTTCGTTGGGCGGGATGTTTACCCCAGAGTCCAGCAAACAGCCAAGAGACCTGGGCAAGCCACCGGTCCAATGAATTCGGCTCTGACCGCTTCTTTATCCAACCTCATATATAAAGTCTAGGATCACACTATGTCCAAATCAGGCAGGCACAAAAGCGACTGCAGGAAGTGTATATTGGCTTTCGAGAGAAGTGGACCCAGCAGTGGGGAAAGACTAGATGTGCCTCGGGTGAATATTATATTTTGGCTCATGGCAGTGCTGGCTAACGCGCGATTTAAGAGAAGAAAAGAGATTTTCGAAGACCGTTGATTTACGTTCGGTTCAAGTCTAGAGAACCCATTCTGACCCACTTCTACGGTTTTTAGATCTAGTACGGTTTTACCTGAAGCGTTTTTAGTCTCTTTGAAGGCTAACTTTCCTGGTAGCTCGTATTGTATTCGGAACGACCAAAAGATGGCCGCCGATTGTATCGACAGCTGACCACTATCTATGTGAGCCAAGGCCCAACGTGATCTCAATTGACCCTTCGATAGTAGATACAATGAGGGGGTGAATTTTGCTCGATATGAATGTTAGTCGCTAAGGATAAGGCTAGCAGGGGTCCATGCATAAACCGGCTAAAGATCCGGCGTTAGCCGGGTAGTGAAAAGTTACAATGTCGCATTGCTTCTGAGACCCCCCTGGCCCAATCCCCGAACTGCCTGGCCAAGCCCATTGGACTGACTATTTTCCTGCGAGACACTTGCACATGCTAGACCCAATTATCCCGATTCCCCTTTGCCTCTCGCCTTCGCAATCGCCTCCTGTTCTGTTTCCACTCCCGACCCTATCCTCCTGCCTCTCTCGACCCACTCGTCACATATACACTTAGATGCATGATATGATATCAACCCCACTTCGCATGATCACTGGCAGTTAAAACCCTGGCATTATTTGCAGAGCTAAGGGTCGTCGTAGCCAACCCTTGGGGGTATCCTTGTAAGATGTGCGGGTGGGCGTCAGGATAAAACCCGCTCTCGCGAAGGAATAATCTAGAAAGAAAAAAACAAAAAAAGATAAGCCCAAAGCCCGGCACGCAGGATCTGACGATAACGACAACTTGTCTGCAAACCTAGCGAGAGACCCCAGACCACCCAAACCATACTGGGCATGGTGGCAATCACCCCCTCCCGCCCGGAAACGTTTCTAGACGGCTCACATCGGCGAACAGGGGTTTAAAAGAGCCAATGCGCGATAACCCCTCTTCGCTACAAGAAATATGCAGTTGACACGGTCATCGCTACCTTTCTAGAAGCCCGTCGCGACTGTCGAGATTGGTGGATGCCTTGCGATTACCCCAGGTCTACTGCAAGTGGATCACGTACCTGCGCACGCCGACGGAGACGATATCGTCAGTCCTCGGCGCCTTGTCGCAATTGGCCAACACGACACGGGCTCCTATCTTTTATAAGCCTCGATCTCTCCACCTGGTGAATGATCTCCGTGGATTTGAAACTTGGCTTAATGGCCTAGTGGTTGATCAATCTGCTACCCTCCAGCTGATCTTGTTGTCGCAACTATTTACTCTTTGTCCCGTCCGATTAAATGATTCCCTGACAGCGTAAAAATTCATTGCTATGACGCGAACTGAACCCACATGCAGTACTGCCTCATGGGAGACGAAAAGTATTGCCACTACAGATGATGGCAATAGAATGGACTCGGTCGGCCAGGATTCACGGCCCAGAGGGCGGATTCGCCGATCAATGACTGCTTGCAACACCTGCCGCAAGCTGAAAACTCGATGTGATTTAGATCCTCGTGGCCATGCTTGTCGCCGCTGTTTGTCACTGAGGTATGTGTTTTTCTTCTTCTTCTTCTTCTTCCCCCAAATTCCTGCTTTCAAATCCACCGAGCCGTGACAAACTGCGATTTAAACAAAAAAGCTGACTGTCTTCAAAAGGCTCGAATGTGAGCTACCAGAAACCCAAGATCGCTTTCAGGACCAGGCGTCGGCATGGCCGGACAGCAATGGAGCCATCCCCTCAATCGAGGAACGGTTGCTCCACCTGGAACACGGGATGGGTGAAATGATCCACCTGATGAGACAGATGGTAAACAACACATCCAATTTGGCGGGCAGCCCACGCTCCCAGGCAACAAGAAGTCTAGATGAATCTACCAGTGGTGAAATTGGAGCATTGCCACCATTCACTATCAAACCCGTCCAGTTTATTCGAGATCTACAACTTGAATGCTTCAGTGGACGAGATGGTCTCACTGCCGATGCTGACATTATCGGAGATGTGGTTTCCTTGGGAATCATTGACATAAAGCTCTCTTACAAACTAATGGAATTGTGAGTTATCGGCCTGCAGTCTAGTTTCAATTTGACTGACGCCTTCTAGATTTGTCGAATATTACAGTTCATGGATAGCAACAGATCCATCATCCAGTATTCAGCGATCTGATACTCTTCTTTTTAATACAGCATGTCTATTAGCTTCTCGGTATTTGCCTGGCATGCCCGAAGCTACCATTCATAACATCTCGCTTCAAGTTCAGAACGCTATTACGCAGGCGATGTGGAGAAAATCTTCCTTGTCGAATGATGTACTCCAGGCCCTGGCATTACTATGTCTCTATCCTACTTCAGGTCATAAGGAAGGATTTGTCGATGGCTGGCTGTTGAGCGGGACCTCGATGAACCACGCTTTAATTTCTTTCGGCTTTCTCAACGTTTCTCATTCTAAAAGTGCTTTAACCGATGAGATGCTCTCCCAGATGCGTCTTTGGAATATTTTCTGCTTAACTCATTTACAGTGCGTCCATCTCTCCCTGTGATTGAATTTCGCTAATATCCAGCTACTAGTTATGCTTTTGGATACGGTCGCACCCTCAACGTGCAACTGCATTATTTGGATCACTGTATTCGTATTCTTGATCACCCTCGGGCTACCCCTGAAGATGGCAGGATCGTGGCAGAAATTCAATTATATCGCATTGCTCTCAAGCTTCAGAGTTCTCCTCATCGTCTTCGCTTTGCCGAGACTGAATATGAGGAAATTGAGCGCTGGAAAATGGAATGGACACACCTCTTCTGTGAGTACCGTTCTCTCTGCGGATACTCGCGTTACCTCGGCTAACGGCTTTTCAAGCAAATGAAGGCAAATCCACTTTAGAGCTCAGTGTTTGGTTCTGCCAGCTGATTCTTCACCGAACTGCTATAAGACTACATTCTGAGTCCGACCAACTAATATCCGAAACATGCAACAACGCGCGCTTGATCATATCCAGGTCTCTCCAAACGCGTTTCTCTGCCGCGCCAGGCCTGATAGATAATGTCTATTATATCCTTGGATATGCTGCTCTGACGTTGTGCGACTACAGTCCATCTGATCCGCTCATTGATCAAGTTCGGGCGTTTTTGCTACATCTTTCTCCGAGCAGCGAACATCTCGCTTACCGTATCGCTTGCATCATCGGCGAAGTTCAACGCCGCTATTCTGAAGCAGCAACAGCTGATCAAGCCTCACCCAGTGCGAGCAATGCGCTTTTTGTGGCATCTCAAGCACCTCGAACAGAGAACATAGATATTGGTCAGCTGATCCCTACCGGTAGCTCTATGGACGGCATCGTTGATGGATACGGATGTTATGATCAACTCATCGCCAGTGGATATGTTCCACCCCAGCAGGCATTTTCGGCGCCAGCCGTGTTCCAACACCCGGCACCTGTGACCGGTGGTGCTATGCCAATCAGCTTGGTCCCTCGGGCACTTCACGATTATTGAGTGAATAAAATAAGAGTTTCCATATGTTTTCTTTCTGCGAGTACATAGTTAATGTTGATGATTCTGGCACGATGGGTTTTGGCAAATAGGATATGGACTGTTATGGGCAGGGGCTGAGGGGAATCGGGCTTGTAAATTCTTTAATTTCGTGACATAATTTCCAATTGCGCTGTTGAGCAGCCATGAAAAAAATGAAGCAATCGTCTGAGAATTGAAATGAAAAACAAAAAACCACTTCAACATTGGAAGTTCTATTATGTACGAGTACAAAAGTGACTTTATTTAAATACGGCTTTCTATACTCAGAGAAGCAGGACAAGATGCTGAATATAAAATATGGCAACTCGATCAAAGAACATGAAAGACGCAATCTATTTAAGGGTTACTAAATCTAAGAACCCGTTTCGTATAGGATAATGATCTCCTGTCCCAAGAAGGTCTACGAGCACAGAGTAGACCCTTCCAGCTCAGAGCTTGGATACAAGATTCGCGGCAGGCCCGCCTTCATAGGAACAGGCACCTTTCCGTCATCGCCGACTGTAATAGTCGAGCAACTGATGATCTCAGTCAGTTCCATATCGGCTTCATATCCAGTGTTAGAAAGATCAAGGGTATATCCGTCTCCATCAGCACCTTTGTTGGAGAGAATTGTGATAGTCTGAGTGCCCTTGTAGCCCTTCCGCATTGCGAGGGTTGTTTGGTCTTGATAGATCGGATAATTCTAGTAGCTTCGTGTGAGAACATTGAGGCTTTTTAAAGAGATGGGTCATGTTCAAGGTACCTTGTAAGAGAGATAACGATCATCCTGGTAAATTGCACGCGACCGGATAGCATTCGCACTCGCAATCAGTTTATACAATGGGCTGTCTGTGTTATATTTGGAAAGCCAGACAGCCTCACGATTGTATGGGTCACTGCCCCCGTTGTAGTGCTGTTCCTGACCCGCGTATATGATTGGGATCCCGTCAGCCATAATGGTGAACGCCGCCACATTCTTTGCAAGAGAAATGTCATCCGTATACCTGAGACTTGTTAGTAAAAATTCAACCTCTCGTCGACTTGTGAGAATTTGGGAGCATACGAAGCAAAACGAGGGTTGTCATGGTTTTCAATAAAGTTTCCAAGCAACGTTGAGTCGGAGCATGTGGATTTCACGGTATTTATCATGTTGTAAAGATCGCTCATACTCCCACTAGTAGACTGAAAGGCTCTTAGTAGCGGGAAATAGCTAAAGTTATTGCAAAATTAGCCGATTCCAATCCTCGTAGGAGGCTCAGTTTGCACTTACATTGGATAATTGAGGACACCGTCCATGACTTCTTGATAGGGACAGGTAAATCCCGCATCACCGTCAAATACTTCACCTACACAATATACACCGGCAGCTTTGTTAAAACCCGGCCAGAAATCCTTCTGGACATGTCTGACAGTGTCAACGCGTAGACCGTCAACTATGTTACTCTGTTAGCTGCGCAATATTCGTGCTAAGAGAAGAGTGCCTCACTTGAATAGTTGGACACCAGTGATCCAACCCAATCATACCACAGGCTCTGGACATCGTTCCTTTCTGTGTTTAGATCTGGTAGAGAAACAGTCGAGTCACCGAGCCAACAATCCTGGACATTTGTTTGATCGCTGTAGTCGGAGACTTCACAATAAGAATGGAAGTACTTCTGAGAGTCAAATGGATCAAAAACACTGTAGTCAACCGAGTCCCCGGGGCCATCATATCCCTACAAATCATATGAATCAGATTAGCATTTGAAGGCATGAATTCAATTCAGAGAGACAAACCATGTGATTGGCAACAACATCGACCATCATGTACATGTCCCGATCGTGAAGAGCAGAAATGAGGGAGTGAAGATCATCAGCCGTACCATATTCGGAATTGAGACCATAGCTGCAGATAAGAAGTCAGTTCGTCTGTAGGATAAGTTCCAGTTCCTTGTTTCACTCACATGTCCTGCTGCCAATATCCATGGTAGGCAGATCCATCGGAAGTGGTTCCCTCCATTTGAGTAGTAATGGGGGTAATCCAGATGGCCGTGAATCCCATTCCTTGAATATAGTCCAACTATAACATCATCAGCACCACCCCCGAATATCCCGGAAGTACGTCATACCTTTTTCTCAATGCCTTTCCAGGTACCGCCGCAATATTTCTGATAATCCATTAGTCCTAGAGTGAGATCGAAAGAACTTTCCAATCAAGACTCACTCCGTATTTGGTATCGCAACTGGCAGTAGTCGACTCATCAGTTCGAGCGAACCGATCAGTGAGCATGAAATAGATAGATTGGGACCGCCATTGAGCTGGAGTTGCAGCAATTGCTGAACCGACCAGGCTTGCAAAGAGCGGGAAACGCAGAAGCATAATGTCCTTGTAACAAATTGATCTTCAAATCAGGAATTTATGAAGGTCGGATAGTGTGCTCTTTTTGATTCACTATAATTTAAAATGCGTCAGTAATGAGTACTTCTGCTGGGTTGATACCAGACTCACAATTGACGTTTACCAAAGTATATTAAGAAAATGAAAGAGCGACCAGGAGATTGTCGCAAATTTTCTTCAATTGACCGACCCCAGTCACATAGATCTGAATTAGGAAAACACGCAGTAGGATATGCGCTCGAGAAAGTGCAAAATTTATAAGGTACTAGAACCCCCCTATTCAAGGTTCGTCAAAGTGCAATCCAGAGGGGGAACGACTAAATCCAAAACAACCAGATATATCAAAGGTGGTAGATCATCGGCTTTCACGCTGAAACCCCGAAAAGCATGATACAACCTGGGTGATTTGCCCAGATCCCGATTTCACGTGGCCTGATTCACCATTTCAACTGTGTTGACCCATGACGGGGTTAGCCAGGCAAGTCCACATGTCAGGACGCTAACGTAGGAATGCAAACGGCAGGCCCTTGGGGGCCCGCAATTAGAGTCCTGGCCTGAAAGGATCATTGCTCGGACATGCCGTCGATCAATCAGGTTGCCCGATCGCGGACCTTGAAATTTCCAGGGTCACAGATGGGGTTACAATGGGGGCTGGAAAAGCTTGGGGCTGCTGCCGATCGCATTCCTGTTGTTGATATTCCCCCGACGAGCGTTGAACTCTGTAGATATTAAACTGGTCTACCAATATTATGAGAAGTGCAATCCATAGCTTTTCTCAAAATCCCCGAGGTCTACATGATACCTGGCTGTCTCTCTGCAATCTGTTCTGCGTTTGTTTGGAAGTGGAGAGGGTAGATGGTCGCATGTTTCAAGCATAAGCACTAGACGGACCCGCGTGGATTCGGCTTGGAGGAACTGGTTTGCACTTCAGGTTGTGCCGCATTGCAAAGAAGGAGTCGTCATGAGGTGCATGCACTCGCAGTGTTTCGAAATTCGGATTTCGGCCATAACATATCATACTCTCTGATTCGGTTCGAGGCCGACTTCTACTAATCTCGGTGGAGCGGAATGCATGGATGTTTGACAGTCGGAATTGAAATAGGGCCGGCCATTGGTTCCACCCAGCGATTATTGTTACTTCAATTCATGGATATAGCTTGAAACTATTGGTCTTGTATTGAGCTTGGCCATGAGTACTTCATTTATATCAAGATAAGCGCTCCAAACCAGGTTGTTGGAGTAAAACAGGCACACTGTTGAAATTCCAATTTCGTTCTGGTACTTGGACTTCTACTGACTCCTTTAAAAATCACCACTTCAGAATCCATTTCTTACTCCAAGCCCCTTCTGAAGTAATCTTCTGCAAACCACCGACTGACAGAGAGTGCGATGTCGAATTATAGTGCACAGATGAAGATGGAACGGTCTTGCCGTTGAGAGTCACTGAATGGGGGCTCTTCTTGACACCGAAAACGGTAACCTTGTCGAGCGCATTTTCTTCCTTCCAGTCGCCTTGAGGAATGGCACTGAGACTAGATGAAGCTGCCTTGAACTTGACATTGAGAGTGGCGTTTTGAACGAGGCTAACGCCATCATCGATGTAGAGATCTCCCTGGGCAGCTCCATCGGCGTCAAGGGCTGTGAGAAGAGACCACGGCGAGTTACGAGACTCGCGGGTTGTCAAGGCAGGGTTCTGCATAGGAATGACACTTCCACCACGCACGAAAACCGGGATGTGACCCAGGGGAGCAGGGATACTAGTGTTGACACCAGGCTCAGCCTGGACAGCAGAGCCGTTGTACCAATCATACCAGATCTCGCCGTTCTTCACACCGGGGAATATACCTTGCACAGTATCGACCTGGGGTGCAAGTGCAGGGACAACCATGATGGATGGACCCAGAAGGAACTGGGTATCGACACGAGCCAGCTGGGGCTCGTTGGGGAATTCCCAGGCCAGAGCTCGCATGACAGTTGATCCGGTGGTATGAGCCAAGTGGAACAATGTATAAAAGTACGGCAGAATGGAGTAACGGATCTTCATAGCATCCTTGGACGCCTGCATGACCGATTCCCATTGGTACGGCTCCTGGCTGACTGCGGAAAGAGTGTTGTGGTTGCGGTAGAAAGGGAAGAAGGCCGAGAGCTGCATCCAGCGGTTACAGAGCTCCTCATCTGTGTTGCCATTGAAACCACACGTGTCAACTCCAAACATCGGAACACCGAACAGAGAGAAAGATAGTGCCTGTGGGATTGAGAAAAACATGTATGCCCACTTGGAGGCATTGTCGCCACCCCAGTGACCTGCCCATTTACCAGATCCAGCGAAGGTGGAGCGACCGATAATGAATGGCCGCTTTTCGGGGGCTACAGCAAGGAGACCATGGTAGGTGGCATTGAGAATTTGATGACCAAAGAGGTTGTGCACATCGTATTCCTGAACACCATCGGCATGAGTTGCATTTGGAGACACCGCATGCACAGCCAGATCGTGACCAGACTGGTCGTGATTAATCACGTAGGGAGGGTAGTTGATATCGCGTACTCCGGCAGTAGGAGTAGTTCGAAGGTACGACGTAGTGGACGTAGGGGACGAATCACCAGTTGCAGCGGCGGCGGCTTGACTGGACGAAGCCGCAGAGGCAGACGCA
The DNA here is from genome assembly GCF_028829765.1 of Penicillium waksmanii. NCBI lineage: Eukaryota > Fungi > Ascomycota > Eurotiomycetes > Eurotiales > Aspergillaceae > Penicillium > Penicillium waksmanii. The sequence continues at coordinate 2,283,272 of NW_026643252.1, forward strand.
GCCTCTGTTGCATTTGTGACGTTGAATCCTTCCGGGTAATCGTAGATGATATTGCCGGGTTCGCCAGGTAGCGAAAATCCAGGGTGGACAGGGTTTATGCTCAGGTTCTTGGAACCACAGCTGCCAACACAGAAAGATGATACTTCGCTCATGTCAATCCAGATACCATCGAAGGCAACATTTTTGTGCCATGTCACGAGCTCGTTAGACCAAAAGCTGCCGGCTTTCGGATGGTGCCAGTCGGGATAGACAGTATAGCCGGGCCAAACGGCACCGATGTAGGTGCTTCCATCTGGATTTTTGAGGAAGACATCATCCTTGGCACCGCGGGTATAAGTATCGTATCTAGATACATGTGAGTTCATGCGTTGAGAGTGTAGGATGTTCCACCGGTAACTTACGCGTCAGACTCATTATGAGGGTTTGGAATGTAGAGTGCCGAGTCAACGATCGGAATGTAGTGACGGCCACTCTCGTGCAATTTTCCTAGAAAAACTTCTGCTTCCTCGTAGGAAAATCGGTTGTTGTCATTCTCAAAGTCGCGGTAGCCGTGCATGTAGTCGATGTCATTCCTATGAAGCTGTCAAAATGTATTCGATGCAAAAGTCCATAGCGCCTGGATTTGACTTACCAGATGTTTTCTAGAGGGATCTCAAACTTCTCAAACGTGTCAACAATCTCTTGCATCTCAGTCCAGTTACGATAGCCCCATCGACACTGGTGATAGCCAAAGGTAAAGTACTGCTGCATTGCGGGCAGTCCAATGGTGCTGATTTGATAGTTCTTGGTGACCTCGGCCTGTGAAGGGCCAGAATAGAAAGTCAAGTCAATGCTACCCCCAAGAGTACGCCAAGTGAGCTTTTTAGGTCCGGTCAGAATTTCCTGGCCATGGGCGTTTCGCAGGAAGACACCATGGGAGTAGGAAACATAGTCCTTAGAACTGTCGATCTTGTCACTCGAAACAGGAGACATCGAACCGCGTTTCTGGGAGGCCTCATAGTACCGGGTATCTAGATAGAAAGGATGACTTCCGTATACATTCCTATACAGAGGGTCAGTTGAACTATTCTTCTGCATGGGATCAACTTGTCAACTCACCCATCAATGGGATCTCCAATATCCGAGGCATACATGGTCAGGGTCAAGTTTTCTAGCAGATGAAACTGCTGAATATGCTCGCCCAATCCATAAAGGTTGTAATCTTCTGGAAGAGAAGTAACAAACTCAGTAAATTGATTTTCGAATACTAAAACCGAGCCGGCTGTGTCAAAGATTGCATCTCCAGTGGATTTTCGAATGATCTTGAAGCTGAAAGAGGGAGAATTGGACCATTTGAACTCCAAATCACTATTTGCGCGGGATGCATGTTTTCCACTCTTGGGGCGAGGCACAGTATCTTCGGAAAGGTGGTACCACGACGCATTCGAAGAGTCCACATGGCTCGGTACGATCTGGATGTTCAAACGATCATTCGCCAGGTACTCGACTGAGAAATCCAAAGATTCCACGTCTGTTCCGTATGCATTGCATGCCTTTCCAGCCAATGCCAAGGTGGCTGACACTCCAGTGGTAGTCTGCTTCACATTCGAAGCTTTGTATCCGGGGCAGGCGGTCTGTGCATCAATCGCCTCGGGGTCGTCGATGTTTGCGATCAGATTAGCCCCTTCGTCTGCAGCGGCGGGGATAGTAAATTGATGGTATGCCGAGGAAATGGAGCTGCTTGGCGTAAGGGTCGCGCTGGAGCTAGCGCTATAGACCCCCGGCAACAGCCAAGCACCAAGTAGTATGTCTGCGAATCCGACCATAGCGACCGAGGTGTTCACCCTTGCCAATCTGGTTCGAAAAAGAAAAGAAAAAAACAGTCTCTCGTCTCTCTTCCGTCGAGCTCTGAAAAAAAAGAACGCGTCTTTAGATCCTGTCTCCAGCCTCTCTTATAGTCGATTGCGGGGCTGGTCAATCTGCAGCTCTCGTAGCACTACAGTCTCGGATGCAATTTCGCCGACACGGGATACACCGAGGGCATCCCGAATCAAACGGAAGTGAGCTCAGAGCGACAACACAAAATTTCCGTCGAATCTCCGTGAATAAGTTGGGGACACAAGAGAGCTCAAGCGCAATGTCCCTGCGCGCGAGTGGCTGAATGTTTTTGCGGGGTTGGGACGAGAATGGCCAGAAGGGCCAGCAGGGCCAGCAGGGCTTGGGGATATGCGGGGCAGATCATCCCACTTGCATTCCACTCTGAGGTAAACACCCCCCCCTAAGCACCTCCCTCCTACCATGGGGCGCCCATTCAATCCATACCCAATATGGTAAAGTCGGCAGAGATCCCTCAAGAGCCGAATATTGTCATACACTAGTGACTAGTGTATGCTCAAGGCCGCTCCGTGGATCAAGGCCGGTGATTGGTTGGTTGTCCGATAATTGCCCGAGCTTCTCTCTCTAGCTGTTTAACTACTACAGTAGGACGAGTAGAGTGTGCCCATGTGGGTGTTGCTTGGGTAGTACTACGAGTAGTAGCCCTGGAGGTAGCGCTATACCGTGACCTAGGTAGGCCTGAAAGAAGCCGAAATCGGGCAGCTCAAATATGCAATCAATACTATTGTAATGTCTGTCACTGAAGACTGACATGATCCTAGTAGTAGTAAATATCCCTGATAGTGCGGAGTCTAATTATTCCCCGATGCACAAAGCAACCCTGCTGTGTTGAGGTGAGCAACCCCGGAAAGCGGAGAACCTTGATAGCTTATGCTTCGGCAGAGTTTGCGGTTCGGGCCTAGTTGGACTCAACCGGTGAGTCTTTTCACGCTAGCGGCACGATCGAAATGAAGGACCCCGGTGACGGGATACGAGTACTCTCAAGGGCTCGTTTCTTGAGAAATATAACCTTGCTCGTGGCAAGCATTTGGGAGATTTTCTCGCCGGAACCTCGGGACTTTTTGAATGTCTGGTTTTCGAGCCGAGTACTTGAATGGCGGCACTCTCCCGAAGATCCACCGTGCTAGAGTTCGAGCGGTGACATGATGTTGGGGCAAGAAATTGATGAGCTGAGCCTGAGCTGGACTAGCATTTCTCGTCACAATTTCGGCTTCCCGAGGGAGCAAGCGGTCTCTCGGCATAGCAACCCCTCCCAGATATCACATTGTTCATTTCGCTGAAGCCTGAAGCGGCAGGATGATGCATCTGATTGGATCGGCTGAGCCGTCTCTAGAAGTCTAGAAATTTCCACAGATATTAAAGGGCGTACCCGTTGAAGACTTGCAGAGGCGCTGGCTCAATCGTGGCTTAGTGGTGGACGCTACTGTAATAGTCAGACTCATCAACCAGAAAATCGCGCATCGCCCCGCATAACCCTCCACTTAGAGGTCCATCTGGGGGTGAACAGGGCGTAAGTGACAAGCTCTAGTCCAATAGAAGGCACTATACCCCGTCCCTAGGTGTCCTCTCTTTCGTCGTCATACATACTCGCCAAGGGACGATAAACAGGGGGATCTCGTCGAATGCTTCGCTTAGATGCCGAAGGTTTCCGCCTCATGGCTGTCTTGCATGATTCTGGAAGGATGGATGTCTTAGATCCTTGTTTTATTGGTTCGAAAGTTCAAACGGACGGGCCCTAGACCCCTGATAGACTTCTCTCAAATCTTTTCAAGCACGGGCATAAGAACGTGGGGCAACGTAAAGGCCAGGCATAAATCTGACCAGAGCCAGATTGAGGCTATAGAAGTGCTAGACTAAGGGTGGATGTGAAGGATGTACGAGTACGGAGTAATAATAGCAAAAGTAATACTGTATCAGGGCCCTTCGTCGTGCATGGGCCTTGCGGGGTTGAACTGCTAGCAGGCCCCGCGCTTTTTCCCCAGAATAGTCTTAAACTTCATGGTTTCATGATTTCATGATTTCATGCTTCTACCATCCCAGTCCAGCTGTGAGCCCACCAGTGGAACTTAAACTTATCATCCACACCTACTACTGTCACTCTGTCTTGGTATCATGCACTACAACTATCTTTTACTCTGACCCTTGACGCTCTCTTCGCCAGTCTGCGACAAACCATGGACCTCGCACCGTCATCCAAACCATCCTCAAAACAAGCATGTGATAATTGTCGCAGGCGTAAGATCAAATGTTCGCGCGAGCTGCCTTGCGACAAATGCCAACGCCTGTTACTATCTTGCTCATACAGCGATGTCTTGCGCCGAAAAGGCCCCAAATTCCGAACGCTGTACCCTCTCGCCCCCGTTCATCCCCTTTCGGCCCGAAGCGATACCCCCCCGAGATCAATTCTATGCCGACCAGGACAATTTTCCCGATCCTTCCGTCTTTAGACTGAGTTCGCCTGCTTCGCCAGCATTTGCAATCTCCGATGCGCACTACGCTTCATCTCAGGATGCCTCCGAAACACTCTCCCAACTCCCGCCTCCGGAGCTGGTCTCCTCTCCGGACTCGACGGATTCAACAGCGGAATGGGCGAATAGCCAGGCACTCCCGCGTTCGCCCCGCTTGACGCCGCAGATTCTTTTGGCGCATGTGAATGTTTATTTGAAGTACTTGTTTCCCATCATGCCCGTCGTTCGGGGAGAAGAGTTGCGCCGCGACAGTCACCAGCCAGAGCTACTCTCTCCGCACCGGTACGCTTTCCTGGCATCACTGTGTGCGGCGACCCATATTCAATTGAAGCTTGATGGAGCCACACCGGTTCCGGATCCTATTCGCCTGCAAAGTCTAGGCGATGGCCATTCCCTCGTCTCCGGGGAGAAATTATTGGCGGAGGCCGTGCGGGCGCGACGCGAATGTGACATCGTGGAAGAGATCAGTATTGAGAACCTTCTCACGTCCTTCTTTCTTTTTGCCTCCTACGGAAACCTCGACAAGCAAAGCCAAGCCTGGTTTTATCTATGCCAGGCTACTTCGATGGTATTTACATTGGGTTTAAATCGCGAGTCAAGATACGCAGAGTATCCGCCAGAAGAGGCCGAGGAAAGGCGACGAGTCTTCTGGCTTTTATTTATAACAGAAAGGTTGGCATTCAATTCGACCCATTGAAGAGTTATATGCTAATTTAAGTAGGGGCTACGCGCTTCAGCAGTCTAGGCCTGTCATGCTTCGCAGTTCGATCCACAAACCGCAGGTCCTGTGCTCGGAAGATCCAATTCTAGCATACGGCTTTATCAACTTGATCAATATTTTTGAGAAGCTCACGGCTAATCTCTACGACTGGCTTGCCGCTGGAGGGAGTGATGGACTGGTCGAGAGACCACCGACATCCGTTATCCAGTCCAGTCTTTGCAAGCCCATATCACTGGAGGGTGTTCTCGAAATTCAACAAGTGGATATCTTGATTACACAACAATGGTTACAATCTATGATGTGGAAGCTATCCATGAACCATGCAACCCAACCAGGCTCGCGTGACGACTCGGTATTGCCTTTTCATCTCCCGGTATTGGTCGGAAAAGCCGTGATGAGCGTGATTGGATCTGCATCTCAAGGTGCAGTAGATGCGCATGGGATCGGAATGGTAAGATCTCCTTCGGATCTCCAATTCAAAGCATATAGTGTATGAATACTAATTGAACTACTGCAGGAGCAAAAACTCTTCGACATGGGCTCGTCAGTCGCCGACGTGACCCGATCACTTGGCTCGAAAGCTGTCGATCGGCTTTCCGAGTCGACGATCGATCCCCGGGAGCTACTTTGGGGTATACTTCACACGCTGTCGCAGATCCGTGGCTCGCCATCTTATTTGTTTCCGGACTTACTAGACCGCTGCAAGACGGTGTTAGGTTTGGATTGCACAATCACTACTGGCAATTTTCTTCCTACTCTTGGCGCTGCCACGCCTGATCAGCTAAGTGCATGGGCTGTTGGGCATGGATGGGATTCATTCGCAAACAGGGACTTACAGGATGAAGCCGATTGCAAGCGAATCGAGACTATTACTATGTCTGGGATGCCCCAAGGAGCCGAAATTGATTACCAAGATTGTCTGCTTTCCTAAGATATGTTTGACTCGGGTCTATATGTGGACTTTTATGACTTTTATGATACCATTTGGAGTTAATTAGAATAGAATTGATCATTAATACCTCTTTTATCGATATGCCACCTACTACTAATAACTAGTACTATCTACTACTAGTAGATAAACAGCCCTGGAGGCCCCCAAAACAGAGGAAACGTCAGCTTCAAAGATGGAGATAACATATACTATTACCTCAGGCTGGCATAGAACTACTCAGGCGGGGTTTTCTCGACTCTCCAGGGCTGTGTAGTAGCCTAGTAGGTAGTAAAAGAGAGACAGCGGGCACCTCGGCCTTCAACCATATCGGCCCGCAGATTTTCCGAGTCGCGACATGTGGATAGCTTCAACCTACCTTCTTCCCGGCCAGCCCTCTAGACGAGCAATGAAGATGATGCACTGAGTCTAGGTGGGTGCTCTACTACTCTAAATACCACCACCAATGACTGGACCAATGTGCTAATTGTGAATTAGTCATTCTAACCATCTCTATCGACCCAATTTCGCAGACCATCCGAATTGTCCAAACTTCCCCCGATTACACAACACGCATTGCCACCACTGGTCCATCTGAACCAGTTAGCTCTGACTGAGCACAATGGCAAACCTTCGGCCCCGATCGCTCGCGCTCCGCGCACTTCGCGCAGCTCCAACCAGCTCCGGGCCCTTATATCGTCACACCTTTCCTCTTCCCTCTCTCCTACCACGAAGATCTCCCAACAACCGATCGCATTCTACATCATCCGTCTCTGCCGATGAGGTCTCGCATTTCTCCAAGCTCGCCAGCTCCTGGTGGGACCCCATGGGACCATCACGAATCCTCCACCTAATGAACCCCCCTCCGTCACGAATTCATTGCGTCGTGTCTGGCAGACAGTGCGCCAGTTGGCTCCCCAGTTCCCCAATCCTCAAACCCCGAGACCGCCGCGAACCTCGATTACCTCGACATTGGCTGCGGTGGGGGAATTTTTGCCGAATCGCTTGCGCGCACCATCCCGCTCGATCGTGTAGCCTCAGCCCCAACGCCCACGCGTGCCGCTTCCATGACAGCAATCGACCCAACCACAACACTTATCCAGATCGCACGGGACCATGCACGCATGGATCCCACCGTGGAGGCACACATGCGTAGTGGCCGCTTCCAATACCTGAACACCACACTAGAAGACGTGCTTGCTGGTTCCACTCCCGCTTCCACTTCCGCTTCTGCTTCCGCCCCCGCATCCTCATCCTCATCTTCACCAACTGGACACCAGCAATTCGACATGGTCACCCTCTTTGAAGTAATTGAACACATCGACCCAACCACCACAACACCCCAAGCTTTCCTTGCAAACTGCCTGCGAGCTCTTAAGCCCGGTGGCTGGCTCATTGGATCAACCATCTCACGCACATTCCCATCTTGGATCTTAAACCAAGTCATTGCCGAAGCACCTTGGCCCATTGGCGTCGTACCACGCGGCACGCACGAGTGGAGCAAGTTTGTGAACCCCTCGGAATTATACTCCTGGGCGCAGGAGGGTCTCATGCGTGCTGCTGATACAAACGTGACCCGCGCGGGCCCCGCTGCACTGGATGGTATGCGATGGAAGTGCGTTGGTACTATTTATGTGCCTGGACTGGGTTGGAAGATCGTGCCTGGGTCCGAGGATTGGGGGGAATTACTTCTGGGCTGTGAAGAAGGGTATTTGAGGGCGTAAAATAGATATCCTTGTAAGATACATACATTATTTGTACTATAACTTTACTAGAAGCAAGATTTTTTTTCAAGAGCAACATACTGGTAACTTGGTGGTGTTTGTTCTGATCATAAAGTAGAAAATTGAGTAGCTTTCCAAGGTTTATAGCCTGTATCCAACTTCATGCTGGTATGGATGCCCGATATTTTCCAAGGTTATTTCATTGCCCAGGTGCCTACCTGGGCTTGTTTAAGGTTTCCCAATATTCAAACGTGACCTTGAAAGGTTCAATTTCACATCTACTTGTTCAAGTTCAAATTGTCTGTGCAGTCTAGTAGACCAGACTTTGATGCCACTGCAGAATATCTCGACAGATACAAGTTGACAACGTGGTGTAAACCGAGGCATTCTCGTTGAGTTTCATTCAAATCATAAGTCATAATCATACAACTCTCGAACCCTCATGCACCAGAAATGTCTAGTATGCAAAGGCCCATGCCATGCAAAGCAAAGCACTCCCATTATTAGAAAACAAGGAAGAAGACACCAATCCAATCAAATCAACCGTCATTCACTTCCTCCCCTTGCCCTTATTTTTCTTCTTTTCCACCTCAGGCTCAGGAACACTAACAGTTCCCTGAACAATATCCTCCGCCTGGCCCTGCAACTGCTGCGAGCTACTGATAAAGAAAGTCAAATCACGATTCTGATCTTCCAAATCCACCTTGGCAGCCTTCAGCGTGGTATTCTCTCCAGAAAGAAGATCCAGCCTCTCTAAAAGGGACTGATTCATAGTCTTCTCCTCGCGATAATCTTTCTCCATCCGCCTGGCAAGTGCCTCGAATTTATCCGCCCTTTTCTCAAGACGTGTTCGATCACGCTCGAGACCCGGTATCGTCTCAGCGGAGAGAGCATCATATTTAGACTGAAGCTCTTCCAACGCCATCGTAGTCTTGGACGAAGCCGCCTCGGCTGCAGCTGCAGCCGCACTAGCCTGCGACGCCTTATCCGCAGCCCGTTCAACGATCTCCTCGAAATACGCGCGTTGACTTTCCAACTGGCTCGTGAGGAGGTGGGTGTATTCTACGCTCATATTCTCAAGTTTCTCGCGCGGGACGGCGTCTTCCCAGTCTGGTGGATCCAGCGCGGAGTGATCTGCAGCCGGGAGTTCGAGTAGTTTGCCGCCTGGTTTGCTTTGGATGATACGGTGCACGTATGCGTCGCCGTCGTAGTCCCAGACGCGTTGGGAAGTGAGATCCATGGCGAAGGCGTGCGAGGTTTGTTTCCAATGGTCGAAGGCGTGGGCGCCATCGTATCGGCCGCAGCCGACGCTGCCGCAGATCAGACATGCCCAGAGGTTAAGCTCGGATTGGCAGACGCTGCACTCGGCGGGGTCTTCATCTTCGCAGGGCACTTGGCTGGTTTTGCGGAATTCGTCTTGGGTGTAGCGGCAGACGGGGCAGCCGCTGCCTTTCCACTTTTGGAGACACGTGCAGTGGAATACGTGTTGGCAGATGATTGTTAGTAGACCGGTCGTTTCATCCATTCGTTCGAGGCAGACAGGACATGTTGGGAGCTCGATGAGAGCTGGTGTTGGAGGGGCGAGGGGTTTCGAGGATAAAGTTGCTTGTCCGGTTGATGAGACAACACCGTGTCGGGGCGTGACTTGACTGCTTGAAGGCGGAAGGGCGCCAGAGTCGGACGAAAATCCAGAAAGAGATCCCGGCTCAGCTACCTGAATCTCAACCGACTTGACGAAGACGACATGGCACGTTTCAGGCTACAGACAGTTAGCAGACCGATATAACCCCAAGCAACAAAAACAAGGAAAGAGGGGAGACATACCTCCATGCTATTGAAGACCTTCCCATTCCATTCTTTCTGCCATTCTCTCGCCTTCCTCCCACTCCGAAACTGCATCAGAACCATGTACCGATTGGCACGCGAGGTCCTAATCATTCGAAAATGACAAACATCATCAAGAGTCTTCTCGCCCACAAAGCCAAGAAAGTCAGAACCAGAAAGATAAGCCGGCACAGCTAGAATGCACAGCGTCGTGCAATCCTCCTCTGGGCCCTGTGCCGAAGACGACGCCATCACAGGAAACGGGTATCCCGATAAATCAGTGCTCCGCGCTCCAGACCGCGACCTTCCATGTCCATGTCCATGTCCGTGTCTGGTTCCATGCTTGCTACTCGCGCCCGGACCACTGCCAGCAGCGATAGCATCATAGCCCCCGGAGTCAGGCCCACGTCGCGCAACAGCAGCAGAAGACCCTTTCAAATAGGTCGGATAATCATCATCATCGGCAAGAAATGACGACTCCCGCGCATCGCGATACAAATGAACGATTCCCCAGATACTCTCGCCAACCTTCTGATCGAGAGGGATATAGCGACCCTTTGTGCGTACTCCGCCCAGGATCTCAGTGCCGATGCCCGCCGCCACGAGGTTATCTTCTTCCTGTGCGGCGCTGCGGGCGCGGGCACGCTTCGGCGGACAGTCGGGGGTAACCATATCAATGCACTCGATGGCAATATTGTCGAAGCGGATGTCGGTGGAGTTATTGGAGGATGATAGTGAGGTAGATGGGTTGTGTGATGAGGAGGGGCTTTTGCTCGGTGTACTTGTAGCTGTCTTTGCGCTGGCGCTGGCGCTGGCGCTGGCGTTTGGGTATCCGCTATCACTTGATGAGTCAGGGTAACGGTGTCGTGATATTCGGTTGAAAGTTAGTTCGTTGTTGGTATTTGCGCTGGAGGTGTGAGTGGACTTGGAGCTGGCGATGTTCTGGAACGGGCGCAGTGCTTCGTATGCGGATTCGAGAGCGAGCGAGGTTGACGGCGACGAGCTTTGTGGGCCGGGAAAGAATTCAAGAATCAGATGATAGAAGTAGGCGGGCATCCCGGGCGATTACACCCTTTGCACTGTGGATGGGCATCAATAAGATCGATTATCTGGGGTTGCAAGCCATAGGAACTTCCCAGAGTTTCCCCATAGGGTCGACGTGGGTTGATTGCGATAAGGCAATGACTAATCATCCCCGGATCTGCCAGTTCTAGGGCAGCCTTCAAGTTTGGCCAGGGTGGCGAGAGGCAAAACTGTTTAGTCCGTTTGATTTTGACACGGAGTGGCGATAATTGAATGGCTTGTGCCCAGGCTGTCAGCGAGAAACATTATTAGGGTGGGAATAAGCGACGGGTCTACGTGACGAATATTGACTATGAAGTATATGCATGTTTACGTGGGAGAGATAGTAGTGAACCGCAAGAATAGCGAGTATCAATTCATAGATAATGGACTATGGAGCACCATCAGGGGTGTCCGAGAAAGAGAAGTTATGCCCGTAAACCCATCAAGAAAAAAAAAGGAAAGAGGAAAGAAGCCGCAGCCTCGAAACCGACCAAACGCCATGCAGGCCACAAAGGACCTCTCGTAGTCGAGCAATCATAAAGAGCGTTTACTGACCACCCCGAAGACGGAGCACCAAGTGGAGAGTAGACTCCTTCTGAATATTGTAGTCGGAAAGAGTTCGGCCGTCCTCCAGCTGCTTACCGGCAAAGATAAGACGTTGCTGGTCAGGGGGAATGCCCTCCTTGTCCTGAATCTTCGACTTGACATTGTCGATAGTGTCCGACGATTCCACTTCCAGTGTAATAGTCTTGCCGGTCAGGGTCTTCACGAAGATCTGCATACCACCACGGAGGCGGAGAACCAGATGCAGTGTCGATTCCTTTTGAATGTTGTAATCGGAGAGAGTGCGACCATCTTCAAGTTGCTTTCCAGCGAAAATGAGACGCTGCTGGTCAGGAGGAATACCCTCCTTATCTTGGATCTTGGACTTCACATTGTCGATTGTGTCCGATGACTCCACCTCCAGAGTGATGGTCTTGCCAGTCAGAGTCTTAACGAAGATCTGCATACCACCACGCAGGCGGAGAACCAGGTGAAGAGTAGACTCCTTCTGGATGTTGTAATCGGAAAGGGTACGGCCATCCTCAAGCTGCTTGCCCGCGAAGATCAAGCGCTGCTGGTCAGGAGGAATACCCTCCTTATCCTGAATCTTGGACTTCACGTTATCGATGGTGTCGCTAGACTCAACCTCAAGGGTAATGGTCTTGCCAGTCAGGGTCTTAACGAAGATCTGCATACCACCACGCAGGCGGAGGACCAGGTGCAGAGTAGACTCCTTCTGGATGTTGTAATCGGAAAGGGTACGGCCATCCTCAAGCTGCTTGCCTGCGAAAATCAGGCGCTGCTGGTCAGGAGGAATGCCTTCCTTGTCCTGAATCTTGGACTTGACATTGTCGATGGTATCGCTAGACTCAACCTCGAGGGTGATGGTCTTGCCGGTGACTGTAGCGGGTTAGCAGGGAAGATTCAAAGGGAGGAGAGCAGAGGATGCGATGTTGGCAAGTGGCGGTCAACATCGCGACCAGGCCGCATCGGGTGCGATGCGGCCTTGCCGGAAAGGCAGGAAGGAGACTCACGGGTCTTGACGAAGATCTGCATGATGATAGGAGTGCGATCAGGTAGGTTGGTGGTGTGGGAGAGTATGCGATATGATAAGGGGGAGTGAGAAGAAAGAGAGAGAGAGAGAGAGAGGGAGAGGGAAGGAGAATGGTGGTGAAAGAGGGGAAGAGGCCTTAAGTATGAAAGCCGGGAGGGGGCGAGAGTTCCTTAGTCAGGTGTGGCAGTGACAAGTGACAAACGAAGATGGGAAGTTGCTAGAAAGCCGATGAGTCAAGAGGAACAGGGTCATTGACGCCACCAGTGGCCACTCTAGGCTCTTCTGGTTCTTCTGGTTATCCCCGGCATTGGCTGGTACCTGCCGAAAAACTCCATCTCGGATTCCTCATTCTACTAGTACGCTACGCTATAACTATCAAAGTTTTCACCCAAGTTGCCGCTCCGAAACGAGTGCCGTGTTGCCGGGGCGCAGGGCGATTGCAGGCAATGAGCAAGTACGAAGGCAGCCGTGGCTGGGGCAATGACGTTAGTAGGGGCTTATCGTAAAAGGAGGGGGTGGACCAGGGCGTGTCCACATTTGAGGACAAGATTAGACCACCGAACTCCATTTGAGTGACATTCTGGCCAGTGAGAATGTCTGAAACCATCGCGGTACCCAGTGATGCACCCGAAGTGGATTACGTACCCATGCACGTGACTATCAGCTGACCCCGGATCCGGACGACTGCCGAGTACTGACAGTGCAGTATACAGAACTACAGGAATATACGAGGATCTACTCCGTAGTTAGTGGATAGACGCCAGTGGCAATGGTAGATCCATTCAGGATATATAGACACGCAGGCCGCTAGGAAAATTCCACCCATCCCGGACGCCTCTCGGCACGCCGGTTTCACTAAAAGACATGCAATAAACAAGAAAAATTGCGACAACAGTTGGACACGGGTGCCCACGCTTTTCCCCTGGCACGATCCCTCCCCGACCGAGGAGAGGGACGGTCAACACACACGGCTTCCCAGTTCCAAGCTGAAACCGGGACTGGTATTGACCGGCTAGGTGCTGTCACAATGAAATTCGAAAAAGAAAAGAAAAAGAAACAAGTTATAAGTCGGCCGTACACAGTCATAACGTTCATAATCCTCGTTCATCGCTGAGAGCTATGCGAGCAAGGTATAACCACAAAAGACAGTAAAAAACACAGTAGGTTGAAAACAGTAAAACAATGGACAGGAGTAGACACCAAGGAGAAAGGAAAGGTTGAAAGATAGGCGGTTGCTGGGAACCACAATGCTAAGGAAACAAGAAAAACCAGAGGTAAATAAAAGAGTCACAAAGAGCACAAGGGGTTCGATCTCACTAGGAGAGAGCCCAGGGGTTAGTTTCGTAAAAGAGCGGGGGGGAGACGCGCTCGCGCATCGTCACGACCGTTTCGCGTGAGGGGTTAGTTTCTTGAATTCTTGTCTCATCCAGGGCGTGGCGAAAACAAAAAAATTGTTGACGGGAAAATCTTCAATCGCTGGACAGCAGTCGCTGAGGGAAAACAGTAGTCGTGGGTGAAAACATCATCGTTATCATGCGCATGCGCATCATCTGGTCGTCTCTAGTTCGCACGAATAACAAGGCGGGAAACAAATTTGTTGGAAAGGCAGTCAAAATCATCGCGGTTGAATTTGGTGCCGGTGCGATTACGCAGATAGCTCTCTGAGAAGAAGGTTAGTACTCTGAGGGGACTAAAAGAGAAGAGCGGGTTCAAAATGCTTACCGTGCTGCTCAACATGTTGGCGAACCTCGGTCATGGTGTTGCACACGTCCGGGTTGGAGTACAGCAATTGGTGGTGCTTCTGCGAGTCCCACTCGGTAAAGGGGGGCAGCTTCTGGGAGATTGCCTGGAACAAACCGACAATGACACCGACGGGGGTGGTCTCCATATCAGTGCAAAACTTGTCGACGGCAGCCTGGTCGGGTGTGCGATAATGGCAATCGAACTGCATCTCCTCCCATACGGCCAGCAGAATTGAGGCCAGGATGAAGATAGTCGGCCAGTTCTTCAACTTATCACCACTGTACACACTCGAGTAAAGCGAGGAGAGCTCCTCCAGAACATCCTTCTGGAGTTCACGCCACATGCTCGCCATCGCACACTTGATCTGGAAGTTGATCATCACTGGGGCCATGGTCTTGCCACGGAACTTGGAGCCTGGTTCTTGGATCTTGCCCATGAAATCATCCTCGGAGCCCAGTCCCTCGACCATCGTAACGTGAAGGGTCAGGTTATAAGCGATGATCAGCTTCAAGGCCTTGCGGATGACGGGAAGCTTAGTGCGGTAGTAATAGCGGAACGCGGTCTTGAGCATTTGGGTGAGGAACGGCGTTCCTTCAAAGTAATCGTCTACGAACTTTTCGAAGGTGCCGTTGCCGTCGATATGTCGATCCAGGTAGTCAGACAACATGGCGTGCGAGATGCCCTCCATTCCAGCGGAGAGTTTGGCGGTCTCGACTTCATATTCTGTAGGCTCGCGGTGCAATGTTTCGACCCAGTCGATGGTAAAGCACTGCTCGTCACGGACGTAGACCTCGCGAGCGTTGATAGGTAGGATTTGGCCGTAGCCATGGGTGATGAACAAGGTACGTTCTTGATCCGAGAATCCCTTGATGTTGCCAACGGAGAAGCCCATCGAGATGTGTCGCTCGTAGTCCGCCTTCCAGTCCTTCATGAAATACCCAATCTCCTTGATGTCGATGCGGGTACACGGCACTTGCCACAACCTAGCGTGCGACGGCTGACATCCGGCACAGGGCTCGCCTTTGTCACAAGTCTTCTTCAGGAACTTACAACGCAAGCAGGCACGCAGTTTCCGGATCTCACTGGCTTGCTTACGCTGGTCAGGCTTGAGAGGGCCCTTTCGCTTACCAACCCGCTTCTCAGAGTCGGGCTTGCCGGTCTGGGACTGCTTGCGGACCTTGGTCTCTGCCGTCTTGGCTGCAATGGGACTCTTTCTTGATGGCTTCCGGCTGGGCGGTGATGCTGAAGATTGAGAGCCAGAAGAACGAGTTGGCGAGGTAGACTTCTTGATAGGGACCGGGATAGGCCGCACCATGGCGGTGCTGGGGCTGACAGCTGATGGGGAGCGGGATCCCGGTAAAGAGCGTTCGTGGCGTACAATGGAACTGCTGGCTGGCGAGGTACCTGCGAGACTGACGCCATGGGGGTTGTTGTATGGCAGATCCATGTTGGTCTCAGAGCTGGGAGAGCTGATCGGATTGGCAAGGTCGACAAAGCTACCGTAGGAGGTCGAGTAGGACGATTCTGAGAGACTGCGGTCGTGCAACGTCTGGGTGGGGTTGACGAATATGCCTTGCTCGGGGAAACCAAAGTCGAAGGAACGCCGGTGATCCACCGTGCTCCAGCCATTATCACTGCTCGATAGGGAACGGACTTCAAGGTAGGTGTCTGTGGGCGAGCTACTTTCCAGAACCGGGTGCGGGGCCGCGTATGAGACATCTGTGAGCGAGTTCGGGAACCCCATCAGATCCGTCTGGAAGTCGTGATAGGTGAATGGCACCATGTCGACAGGCGCGGAGAGGGGTAGGTGATAGGAACTGTCGACAAAACCGGTGCTCATATGTCCGTGGGGCCCAGACATGAGGTCCACTGGGGAGGATTGGATGGCCATGCCATAGCTAGCGGCGGTAAACTGCGGTGCTGATGAATGGCCCTCGGGCGAATATGGTAGATGCTGCTGATGAGGGGCCTGGAGCTGTTGAAATTGCCAGTCGACCAAGAGGTTGGGATCCTGGGCCACCGACTGTTCCAGGGGGTGACCGCTTGTTTGTAGAGGCGACAGGTCGTGGGCTTCGTCTGACCGGGAGGGGTGTTGGTCGGCCGCCACAGGCCATGTCTGCTGGAGATAGCCTCTGGAGTCGTAATCGACGCCGATGAGGCCGTCGCTGGATAAATCGACATTTGACATGGCGTCTTTTTGATGCCAATAACGTGGGAAAGGCAGGAAGGAGAACAAGGGAAAGGACCAGCCTGGATGAAAAGGCCTTCTTCAGAGAGAGTCACACAGCCATGAGAGAAGTGGGCGAGTGAGGCGGTGGGGGGAACAAAGCAGCGGTGAGCAGAGATGCGCTAGGGGAAAATCGTGTGGAGAGTGGAGGCTGGCTGATGCGTGCGCTTTGCTCGCTGGCGTCGATGGATGGGGCCATACTGCCACGCGAGGGCTGCGATTCCTCGAGATTTGTTGGCCCAGCAGAGATTTGTTGAAGTTGGAGACTTTGGAGACTTGGAGAGGCAGTGCGAATCGCTAGTTTCTGGTCCCATGATCCCGCATGGCCGGAATGCGGCCTGGGTCGCTGGTCCCCCCTCTCCCCGGGTCGCCTGGCGGGATGAGATCCTTTATTTTAGTCTTCTTTTTGGTCTGTACGCCAGTTGATCAGAGTTCTGGTATTTGTTTTGGTGTATTTGTTTACTGGAAGAGGATGTATGTAGTGCTGGACCAAATGAATGGGGACCGTGGGAGAGAGTCCCACGTCTCGCCCACGGGAATGGCGGGACGGGAGATCAGTGGAGTAACCGAGTGTTGAAAGGCTGTGGCAATAAGTCATAGGTATGACTGGGAAAGGTCCAGCACACAATCCTCCAGGACCGTGCATGAGCCGATCTGACATGCGATCGTTGATAGTGCAATGTGTCCCGGTTTGGGCCCAATCATCGTGATCGGTGATGTGCACAACGCCCGTGATTCGTATATTCCAGGGTCTCTCCCTGGGATTCCCTCATGGACGGTGGGGGCCATGCAGAGAGTTTTTTTTTCCTTCTTGTTCCCAGTATGGAATAGACATAATCATGACCTGGTCCGTAAGAAGTAGATTGGCCACGTCGAGGCTCGGAGCGGGCCCCGAACAGGTGGACAGACAGGGATAGGCCGATGACGATGATCTCTGCGAAGCATAGCTCGGCGAGTTCACGTTTAGCAAAGTGTGAGAAGTATGAGCATGAGCATGAGCATGAACCTTGATCATAATCCGGGCAGAATGTAAGTTGTCGACAGGTCTAATCGTTCGGAAGGCGAAGGGGTTGAGTTCTTGCACGGTTGGGCCATCTGCAAGCAAGAAGCAAGGAGGGGAAGAGAAACAAGCCACTCTGCACGATGAGACACCGCGATGACACCACTAGCCACTTTGCGTGTGCAGACGTAAAAATTGGATAGATCACATCAACCCCGTGTACTCCGTACTCCGTGTACATACATACACTTTGTATGGACGGGAGTAGTGGAGTCGTGACATGCAGGCGCCGGAGGATTCAGTTTAACTCCTGCACACTGTCAAGGATCCATATTTAGAATCATTGGCTATAATATGGTGTAGCCATGTTGGCATGCTGGCAGACAAAGACTGCAGTGCAGTGCAGTGCAGTGTGCGGAGTACTGGAGTAACGAGTTGGGCCCGCCAGAGGGAGAAGTCGAAGTGAAGTGGAAGTGGAAGTGGGGGAGGCAGAACGCGGAAGGGAAGGGAAGGAAGGAAGAACAATGCCAACGTCAATCCTCGACGGGTTCATTCATGGAACAGCAACAATCAATAATTCCCCCATTGGTAACCCTTTCAGTGCCATTGACTTCTTCTTGATTTATATCAATTGCAATCCACCATCCTATTTTATTCAATTCCTTCTAATTCATATGCCGACGGTCGCGGGGAAACGTCGCAACGTTCGCTTCCCATTCGCACATCTTAAAACAGCACCCCTCACCACGGCACAGAAACCGCAGAAGCAGACCCAGAAACAAAATCAGAATCAGGAGAGGTGCCCGGACACTCGCTCCACTTCATCTCGAGGCTGGAAAATGGCCAGTCAAGCAGCTCCTCACCCGGGGACCCCAGCCCTTTTCACGCAGCCGCCGCCCATCCGCGACCCGCTCGTGACAGAAACCACCGATCTGCAGGACGCAACGCTCTCCAAATGCCTGCCATTTCTCAAGGGTATCTCCGACCTCCAAAAGGGTCCCTTTAATGCATGCGGTGTGTCTGCCCTCCAACGGGACGATCATGTCGAATACCTCTATGATTCCTTGGAAGATTATCCCGCTGGCTTCGTGGCCATGGATTCCAGTCGCCCCTGGATGATCTACTGGGGGTTGGCAGGGTTAATTCTTCTCTGGGGAGGATGTCAGTCGGGTCCATCAACGGTGTGTTATTTCTTTTTCCTTGTTTGCTTTTTTTTCTCGTTCACCCAGGCCATGTGGTACGGCTGCTGAAATTTTTACTTTTTTCCGTCACCAACATCATTGATTGTTTCATGGATTCAATCGCTCCATTGCTACAATTTTATTCTTATTTGGTTCTTATATCGATCTTTGCTTTTTGCTTTTTGCTTGTTTCCACCTCTCTTTTGCTGCGAAGACTCGAACGCTACAGGAAGCAAGATTCATTGAGAAACATGTCACTAACCATTCTCCTGCAGCGTGATTGCATCAATCCGGCCCATGCAGAACCCTACGGGTGGCTTTGGTGGCGGGCATGGCCAAATATCTCATCTCGCTAGCAGTTATGCAGCCGTTCTGTCGCTCGCAATGGTCGGGAGCTCGGACGCTTTCGCATTGGTGGATCGGCAGGCAATGTGAGTTATCGCCTCGAGGGTTTGCCTTAGCTTGTTAAGCTCGTGCGTCTGACCACTCTAGGTGGCAATGGCTGGGCCGCTTGAAGCAGGCTGATGGAGGATTTCGCGTTTGCGAAGGCGGAGAAGAGGACGTGCGGTAAGTCGCCAGCTTCAATCGATGCAAGATCTAAGTTTTCCTGTTTTGTTCTAATCGTTCCCGTCATTGCAGCGGCGCATACTGCGCATCGGTCATTATATCACTGTTAAATTTGCCCCTAGATTTGCCTCCCACTTCTGAGGCTCGACTCGCGGGCTTCGACAATTTAACAGATGGCCTTGGGGAGTATCTGTCGCGATGTAAGATACCTCCTTATTCTAGTACCATGCAATTTGCGTAAACAACTTGTATTAACCCGACTTAAAAGGCCAGTCTTTTGAGGGTGGTATCTCCGGGAGCCCCGGTGTTGAAGCGCATGGTGCTTATGCTTTCTGTGCATTGGCATGTCTTTCCATTTTGGGTCCTCCCAAAAAAACCATTGCAAAGTATGACCTCCCAATTGTTCATCTAGATCTGTCACACTGACTTCGCCTCAAGGCACATGAATCTACCCCTGCTGCTGTCTTGGCTATCTGCACGTCAGTATGCTCCAGAGGGTGGGTTTTCCGGGCGTACCAACAAGCTCGTCGACGGTTGCTACAGTCACTGGGTTGGCGGATGCTGGCCACTATTACAATCCGCCTTGGACGGCAAGCCGCAATCAGCTAGTGCACCGTCAACAACGGTTGGCAGTCTGTTCAGCCGCGAGGGGTTGGACCGATACATTCTCGCGTGTTGCCAACACCCCCAAGGGGGTCTCCGCGATAAGCCTGGAAAGTGAGTACTTGTGTACCCGGGTGCACTTTGATATTTGTTTGCAGCAGTCACTGACCGTCACACTCAGGCATGCGGATGCTTACCACACCTGCTACGTTCTCACGGGCTTGAGCGCAACACAACACCACCATTATCGCACGGACTCCAGCCCCTGTGCCAACAAGAATTTCTCCTCGGCATTTTCGTGGCAGTCAAAACCAACTAGCGCCGATGAAAATGTGTTTGAGAAGAGCGATCGGTTAACGGCGTTCCACCCCATCTATGTAATCCCGCACCAAGCCGCCGAGAAGATGCGGCTCTGGTATGAAGCGGAACCCTTTGCAACCTAGCGGCCGAGGGGCGTGAACTGATCCCCATTCAATGGTGAAACACAACCTATCTGGCTTGACACCTTCATGGATGGTAAAGCTCCATGGGCTTTACGAGGAGGCTGAGAATGGCCAACGCGTCCGACCTGCAGGAGTCATCTAAAGAAGGAATTGTGCCGGGGAGGCCCACCACAGCTCCGTCCAAGGGGGTTTGGATAATATTGTATTTTTACTTTTTTTCACTCCCGGTCGGGGCTCCCCGTGGGAGCCACGCGGATGATGAGTCCAAGCTTTACGAGCTGGGGGAAGAGAGAGAGGGAGATGGAGAGAGAAAGTGCTAGAATCAGGGCATGCGAGATGCAAGGGATCAATCTGGCCAGTGCGATATCGGCAATGATGGGATTGTACTCCGTACGCGTTGTAATTTAATTTCTCTGCTAGTCCAAGCAAGTTTCGGATACTACTACAAGGAATATTGGCGTTTTCGTTGCATTGAGGTCTGTATGTGACTCTAGAATCGAATGCCAGTGCCAACATAATATACTCCATACGGAGCAGTGAAGTAAACATCAACCGTATTGTAGCCGCCCGCTCCTCTCTACTGCAGCAAAATCAACATTGTTTGCCATTCACTGACCTGCACGAGGCCCAACTTGGCAAAAGTCATCGTCACTGCAAATAAATTGCTCCCCCACCGCATGCCAACTCATCACTGCGTCTGATGCCTGTCGAGTAACTTTGTCCGTTCGATTCCATTCGAGGCTGCGATCCCGAGCTCCGAAGTTGATCTGATCTCTTCCAGCGCATCTCCGGGTGGATTAACAAAAGACGAAAATAACTTCGACATCCTAAGACTCAAAATATGATTACGATTTCAATTACAATTCCAAAGGATCTCAATTCCAGGCGCGTTCTGCACAACATCGTCGAACCCGGGTCCTCCTTGGCGCCAACAGAGTGCGCCAATCACGCCCATCTTGTGGTGGATTCTTGCAGCGCGCCTCCAGGAAGATCCAGCGGCAAAATTTCATACTGCGTTTACTGCGGGGCGATAGAGAGGGCCCAAGCCAAAACTCAAACGAACCGAGGGGCAATGGACTTGTTCCGTTTCTGCAGATTATCTTCATTGCCCAGTGCCGCCTGTCCATTCTCTGGCCCCCCTGACGAAAACCCCCCAATCGCCGCATATTTTGATAGCTTCAGGTCAGGTACTAGATTTGGTCAACTAAAAAAAGGGCGAGCTGCCCCCCTCCTCGACCCAAGAGCTCAGTTACAGTCCAAGTCCAGGACCAGGCCTCGAGACAAAGCACCCGGGATAAGCTGCTTAGTCTCCGAGCTCTTTGTTTCGATCGGCGAATTGCAGGCGGGGGAACCCTAAGCCCACTGGGCCCCGGAGAGGGCGTGCCTCCATTCGGCTTGATTCGACTGGCAAACAGCTATGCCAGCGCATCATTGCTTCCAAACCCACCGAGAAAACATACCGCAGCACGCTTACAGTACGATGCTTCCCACTGACCCTGCCCTGGGACCCTTTTCAGAGTAACAGCCTGGGCCATTGAGACCTTTCCCCCTCGTTTGTAGCCAATCTGGTCACCGCATTTCCGCGACATCCATGACATGCTTCCCTACGAGCGTTGTACCTCAATACGACTTAATTTTCCATCAACACCATTCCCGTTCTTCCCGGGCCTGAACCCGGTCCCATGTTCCAGGGTAATCCGAGAGTTTCTTTTGTTTTTCTCTCAGGATGTATCAGAATTAGAGCAAAGGTTCCCTCTTAGTTTACATTTGACCAGGGTACTTCGGTCCGGGAAAGCCCTTTCTATTTCTTTAGACTGCGCAAGCAGATGCTAATCTCCAGGAGAAACGGTCTCCTCCGTCCTATGTTTTACCTCTTCAGGTTTCTGCAGCGACTACTGAGACAACGGTGTCGAATCCTTCCTGCAGAATTCAATTATGATTTTCCTTTCCCCCCTCTTCGTAAGCCTAGCCTTCTAGTATAATCCTAGTGAGGTTTTCGGTACTAGGCTTTTTTGCCTCCTTTGTGCGCTGTCTCGATTGCAACCGTCCAATTCCTTGTCCCCCCTCTTGGACCCTCTACCTCCGTCGCTGCTCTTCTTGTACTGGCGCATAGAGGTATCGGATACACTGGGGACAACACATGGTATGACTCTGTATCAATGCAAATGCCCCACCCGTTTCCGGTAGAGGAAAAAACCATCAATTAAGCATAGCTTGCGAGGCCTGGTGAAAATTAATTTTCTTTCTCTGTTTGCACTAAACCCTTGTCCTGTATTTTTGCCTTCCTGCGTGGTACGGAGGGGGACGTGTATTCAGTATATGTGTGTGTGGCGTGGCATCTTTCTAATGCCTTCTTCAAGCCTTTGGTTCCTCATTCACACCTTCTTTCTCCTTTCCTCCCCTGTCCCACCTTTCCAATATCCTCCTAATCCTCGAGTGGTGAGCAGAGTGGTTACATTTGCATTAACATCTTGTCTTGGTCATCTTTCTCGTGAAACGAACGACGCCTCCAAAAAAAAGTTTGAATCAGAAAGGAAGGATTGGAAATAAGAGAAAAAAGTCCCAACCCAACAAAGAAAGTCAAAATTACAACCAGCAAAACCACCAGTCAGCATTGAATCAAAGAACAAAGAAGCAAGAAAAACCGACCAGATCCCACTATCCCGGATCTTGGCTCGCCTAGTCTATGATAGACAACAGCACCGTTGGGCATCGCCATCCGCATATCTTGTAGCTGCAGTTCCATTCCACAGTTCCGTCTCAGCCCTACCCGTCTCCCGTCTCACACTTCATCAGCCAATCCCTTCAATGCTGTCGGGCTAGCCGCGCCTCAGATTGCGAAGTTGACAGTGGCAACGCCGCTTTCCGTTCTATCTCTATTCCCTGTGGCCGTTTTCGCCGTTGAAGATCCACTTCGCCGAGATGTACTATATTCTCTACCTTGCAAGTACGTATATCCCGACGCAGAATAGCCTCATAATCTCCTACTGCGCCTCGACTCGAATCGATGTCCCCGCTTGTGTCTCCACTGGTGCAAATCTCAATTGAGACCCCAGAGAATCATCCGCACCACGGATACTACTAGCAGCACCATGACACAAGCCCTCCCCTCGTCTGCTGCCTAGTACTTTTCTTCTTATATATTTCCCTACACACAGGGAATTCAAGCCCAGAAAATCACAGAACAAATCACTAATAAACAAAAAACAGGCCTCTGCCGCCGTCGTCGCTGGCCAGAACCCTCCTACGAAGCATACACCTCACCAACGGGCTTCACCTGCGTCGTACGCGTTAACAACCGCGAGTACCAGACAGACGCAGTCTACGGCAGCGAAGAGCTAGCCCGAGAAAGTGCCGCCATGCGCGCGTACCTGATCTGCCGCAATTTCTCCGTCAATGACGGCAAGTACCCGGCCGGTACTAATCATGGCGGTATCGTGCAGGGGATCCCCATTGCAATCGGTACGGGACGCAAGTCTAGTCGAGACGATGATACAGATACCTCGGTGAGCAGTAGTGGGGGTAGTTGGAGTGGTGGAAGTAGTCCGGAGCGAATGGTCATGCTTGAGCGTGGAGAGAGGGTTATTGTTAGTGGGGTCCCTGGTTCGGCGATGGAGTTGGCTTATTCGAGGCAGGAGGCTTAGGTTTTGGAAATGAGGCAAGGAGAGAGAGCGAGGAATGTTCGGCTCAGCCAGTCGTATGGTTGGTTGGGTTTGTGGAATATGGTGATGATGTTATGACTTATGACGATGGCTTTCTGCGTGCGTGTTTCTTTTCGCTAGCATGTATTTGCTGTCTTCTTCTTGTTCTGCTTCTTTTCATAGATGGAAAAGCTCCGGCTCTCGGATGATGTGTCTTGTGAATTGTCACTGGACAGAATCGTCTGGAATAATGGTGCATAGATGGTGGTTTCGACAGGGTCCAGGCTCTGGTTATGATTTCGAGTAGTATATTTACATCATTGTGGTGGTCAGCGATCGATTCAGTGAGATTGTGTGGTTGTTTGGTTTCAGATACTAATGGTTGTCTTCAATTATCGCTCGCTCGAACTTTCTTGCTACTAGTAGTTGCTTCGTTTGGCTGTGTTTATCATGGGGATTAGATCCGTTCGAGTCTCATTTCTACAGTAGAAATGGACATCATGCCCTAAGACTTCGACCTCTAAGTTGGAACTTGAAGTTTAAAATTCAATTGAATCTTCCAGCCCGCAGGCTGGTCCACGGGTAGTACTAGATAGTAGTACTAAATACCTAAGTAGTAACAGGTCTGCAACATATATTTACTTAAAAGTTCCAAGGTTTTCAAGTTGTTATGCCGGGCAGTCACAACAGGACCAAGACGATTAGAATGCTTGCTATTTACCAGTAGTATATGGTTTTTCTTTGCAGAATTTCATATTTTTCATTCTGAATCTTGGAGGCTATAGTTGATATACCATTGATTGGCACCTACACCATAGCTAGAATCTCAACAGATGCAGTTAGCCCGGGCTACACGACACATAGGAGATATCATATCGAAGGGCGTTTTGAACGAATCACAGCTCACTTCAAACACCGTAAACGGCCTTGATAGCCAATCCAAAATGCCAGAAACTAGGTCGGCCGAACATGGCCAGAGCCTCTTGACGTACTGGAGGACGGATTTCTTATCGCCCGATCTGCCGATCTGCAACCACTCTGCGGCGGGGGAGAGCCAACCACAGCCTTCCAATTGGACGCCGCACCGTGTGGGTCCGACAAAGATTTCCTTTTTGGGATTAGTGTTCTCCTCGATAAACCACAAAATCCCCCCATACCTAACCACGATCTGGAGCACTGTAGAAGACACTCTAGCTATGGCGTTTGAACCGGAGTGATATGAGTTATCATTAGCCAATAGTAACTTGGAGGGTTGCTGTTGTACCTTTTAGGACGTGGGGAACCTGAAGTCATTTACGACCGACCGGCTCTTGGCAAACACATATAAGTTAGGGTATGACCGACCAATTCAAAAGACATCTCTTCAATTGCTCCAATCTCCTGAGACATACACACCCCCTTACTAACACTCCGGATTTTTGAAGTTAGTATTATCTTTCTATACATATCGGTTCCATCATGGGTGACTACCAACCCGAGACTATTGCTTCGCCCACCCCAGCCGCAATGGGGAATCAACTGAAGGATACCTCTGCCAATGATAGCGGCGTTCTCTATCACCAACTTCGTCAGAAGCCTCTTAACATCGTCGGTGGAAGGGGCAGCTACCTCATCACCGATGACGGCCTCGAGATTCTGGACGCCACCTGTGGTGCAGCCGTATCTTGCCTTGGACACAGCGATAAGCGTGTGCATGATGCTATCATGGAACAACTACAAAAGATTCCTTACGCTTACTCGCTATACTTCACCAATAATGCCGCAGAGAATCTCTCTAGGATTCTGGTGGACTCGACTGGTGGGAAGATGTCTCGAGCGTTCATCGTGAGCTCAGGTTAGTCGCCATCATTCGCCGGATCACTCTCTTAATTACTGACTCGGATTCATTCGCCCAGGTACCGAGGCCGTTGAAGCATCTGTCAAGATGGCCATGCAGTACTTCAGAGAGCTTCCTACCCCGCAGCCCCAACGAGTGAACTTCATTTCCCGCACGCAATCCTATCACGGCAATACCCTTGGCTCCCTTGCCGTTGGCCATCATGTTGCCCGTCGAGCTATCTATGAGAGTATTTTGACAAAGAACGTGCATCATGTATCGCAGTGCTATCCATATCGTGGAATGAAGGACGGAGAAAGCACCGAGGGCTACGTTGCAAGATTAGCGCAGGAGCTGGAGGACAAGTTTCAGAGTCTGGGCCCAGACACAGTATGTGCGTTTGTGGCAGAAACCATGTCTGGAGCTGTAAGTTTGAAATTAAATCGGGACTGTATGAGCCTCAACTGACTATACAAAGACACTAGGATGTGTGCCTGCGCTCCCTGGTTATCTGAAAGCCATGAAAGAAGTCTGCGAGCGTCATGGGGCTCTACTTATCTTAGACGAAGTGATGTCTGGGATGGGCCGCACCGGAACCCTCCATGCTTGGGAACAAGAAGGTGTCGTTCCAGACCTACAGACCATCGCTAAGGGGCTTGGCGCTGGATATGCTCCGATTGCTGGTCTTCTGGTGAACAAGCATGTGGTCGACACACTTACTCGAGGCACAGGAGCTTTTGCTCACAGTCAGACATACCAGGGCCACCCTGTTTCTTGTGCGGCTGCCTACAGAGTGCAACAGATTATCCAAGAAGACAATTTACTTCCTAATGTTCGTGAAATGGGTGAATACCTTGGTCGTCTCCTTCACGAGAAATTGGGTGATAACCCTCACGTTGGTGACATTCGTGGCCGGGGTCTTTTCTGGGCTGTAAGTCGCTGCCCGCCTCTGTTTTTAATCCTTTTGAGATAAGCTAACCCTTTTACAGTTGGAATTCGTGCAGAATAAGAGCACTAAGGAATCCTATCCTCCATCTAAAAAAGTTGCATGGACTCTTCACACAACTGGCCTGAAACCGGAGTACGCAATCTCACTGATGCCAGGTAACGGTGGCGCAGATGGAGTTAATGGCGACCATATTTGCTTGGCTCCGCCGTACAACACCACCAAAGCGGAGATTGAATTGATTGTCGATCGTGCATCCAAAGTGATTCAGGAAGTCCTCGGTTGAGTTGTATAAGTGTTGAGATTCCTCATGTCACGTCCACAACTATGTAAGGAGCTATACCATAATGAATGTCGTTTTCCTAGTTATCATAGGTCCTGATTTCGAGTTGCAATCAATTCTATGCTTTATTGCCGGAGCTTTGACACATCTTCGAATTCAATTCTAGGGCAGTATAGCACAGTATATCGAGACCATTCTCTCAAGAATAAACACAATTCCTCTATGATGTAAACCGAATGACATAAGGGCAAGGTTCCTCGCCAAAGCCCTTAATGCTGTTTTCCTGAACCTGGTTAACGCGATCATTGGGAGCATTCCACATGCGATCGCCAGAATCCCTAAGTTCCGTGTCAGTCTCATTGAATTGGAAGGCAATTGAATTGAAACTCACATCATAAGTCCGACGTGATGAATGCTGCCACTTTCATTGCAGTCACACTCGCCACCAAAGAAAATGGCATCTCCAACACGGCGCTGGGACAAGGGATATTTCCTGCGAACACTTTGATAAGCTACTTTGACTTGCAATGTTCTGCATGCGACAGGAATGCACTCACTTATACCCCAGTTTACTCTCAGATGCACAGTACATGGAAGAAGTCACGCGAAGACCCTCCGTGAACAGGTCGCGACCCGTTACCTTGCAGACGGCCCAGCAGACGAGACCGGAACAGTCATAGCCAACATCACCATAGTCATAGGGAGGCTGGTCATCAGAAGGCCCGCTGCAGGAACCACCACCCCAAGCATATGGCGTGCCCTTGGCTGTCATGGCTGTGGATAGGATCTTCTTTCCAACGTCGGTGGAGGAAGTGTTTGAATGGGGCACAGCGACGGCGCTGGTGACTAAGGTAACTAGAAAAGTAGTGGCGAAGAACTTCATGATTGTAGAGTATTTATTGAAGATGAGCAGTTATCGATTAGTTCAATTTGGATTGTATCATTGAGTGCGAGGGATGTCGGGTTTAAGTATGCACCCACCGATCCGAGTTTGAATAGCCCTGAGAAAGTGGAGTAATAGTTATTTCGATTGCCAACTATGCAAAATCGTGTTTTTATTGGATCAGAATGAAGATCTGCGAATCAAGATAGAAATAAATCTGCAGAGAGTTGATGAAACGGGGGCCAGGAAAACTAAATGACCCAGGTGCACGATATCCCAGCCACGCATTGGTGGGATTCCCAGGCCAATCCGTGACGACCCAGAGAAGGATCCTTTACTTGTTAGAAAATACGACAAGTGGATATCCAATAATAGTTTACGAGGTCCGGCACATGTTGCTTAGATCGGAGCTTGTTGTTCGCCTCTGGGTCTGTGTCGCTCGTGTCTGAATCAAGTATTCCGTACTTCGTTTAATCAAGGGGTGATAAACACGAGGTGTGGAGAGCCAAGATCTTGAATGGGAATTATGTTTAGAGTTGGCGGAAGGCTTGGAGATCGACAGTCGTATTTCGACTATTTTTGGAAAAATTATTGAAAATAAGCGTGTCATCATATTCTGTCGAGTTTTCGAAGGTAGTTCTTTCGTTTGACTGTCTCTACATCGAGATATTAGATGATCTGCTCCATATTTTGAAAAGTTAGCAAGATGTCCTCTCGTTGAGGCTAGCAGCGGAAATGACTGCTAATTATTATGCGGTGCTTGGGAACTTTGCCTTTGTCCAACTTGAAGAGGGAATTTTGAAGGAGGATTAACATTCAGATCTCTCGGATTTTCATTCTATTAAAGGCATCTTTCAGATCTTACAAGGTTTACCCTCTTTGTAAAAACCACGCATTAAAGTCTAGCACTTTGATTCGTTGAAAATCGCCAATTGACAGAAACCAAAACACTTTTACAAAGTAAATGATACTATGAGCACCACTCCCAAGTTACGCTCGCAATTACACCCCACGAGACCTATAGATGAAAATACAACAACTTCAAGTTGAAGTTCAACAAATTCGTAGTATAAACTTCATCATGTGATCGGGTCTTGATAAGCGGGGAAATGTGGCTGGTTCCCCACTTCAATTATATTGCCATCTCACCTGCCTTGCATTGATTGAAGTACTGTATTTGTCAACCGTATCAACGGAATGCCCCGTGGGGAGCGTTTCACACGATCGCGAACCGGTAGGAAGCTCGCCCATACTCAAGCATGATGCGCAAGGCCACAACTGACACAGCGCGGTAGGATGCCTACCATGTCGAAAAAAGCACGAGAAATGCGATGAGAGGCGCCCCTTGTGTTCCTTTTGCGCTGCACGGGGATTGACCTGCCAGTATCCTTCGACGCTGAAATGGGTGCGTCGTGCGCAACCTACAGCGTCGAGACATCGATCTCGAAAGGAACCTCAGGAGCCCGATAGTGCAGGAGGACCTAGCGGGCCCCTCTCACTATTTTCGGGCAATTTATTTCAATCCGGTGAGGAGAAGTCAGCTTGGGAATACTGTATGTCTCCGTTCTGTGAGGACCGTGAGGTTTCCACACTGACACAGACCAGACGTGAGATTGGTCTCTTCCAACGTCCCCGCGCTAGACGGACCAGACAATCCATACCGACAACTCTCATGGACGGCACTATCATCCCCGGTCCTCCTCGACACAATAGTTTGCATAGCTACGGAGCACATGCTCAACTTTGGTCTCGGCAGTGTGTCAACAGCAGCGCACCGTCAACAACGCATGCTCCGAACAATTGGACAGAACCTGCGACTGATTGAAGCCGGGAATGGGAATGGCTGTGAAACGAGAGACGTAGTAGTACCAACCAGAAACTGCGATCACGAGGCACTACTCACAGCAATTGTCCTACAAGGAGTTGTCGTCGCCCAGTCAGAGGATGGGATCTTGGAACCGCATGTCAGATGCGCATCATTCCTCATGCAGACGCTGGACTACTTTCACCAGATACCACGCAGTGCCCTCACCCGGATGGCGGTGCAACGGTTCGCCATGGTTGACGTGATGCTGGCCATCGCGCGACAGCGACGGCCGTACGCACCTGGCAACTTCATTCTGCACCAACCTGATGCGGCGCGGTGGGACGGGACAGAGCCTTCTTTCCACGAGATGACGGGGTGTCCCCAACCCTTGATGTGCTTCCTAGTGAGGATTGCGCATCTTGCGTGTGACGTTGAGGATCGCTTGGAGCAACAGGCGTCGATCAGCGATCTCCTCGCTCAAGCTCATCGATTGGAGAATGATCTCCGCTCATGGGGCTCTCATTATACAGGTATCACCTCAGGCTTAACGGAGTGTGAACGACGACCACCGCTAGACATTCTCACGGAGTGCTATTATTGGACCGCTCATTTACTACTCGCGCGACGCGTGTTTAGAGATCCAACTCGTTGTCGCCGAGTCCAGCATCTCACACAGACCTGTTTTGGCCTGATGGATCGTCTTTCTACGGGTTGCGGCCCTGATTCGTCGCTGCCGCAACCATTCTATCTCGCAGCCCGGGAGGCTGTCACCCCGACCGACCGTGCTTGGGTGCGACAGAAGCATCGGTCAATGACCGAGTACTATCGGGAACAACAACGCAACATGGCGATGCGACTCACGGAGCGAGTCTGGGAGATCACGGACGAGTTACAATTGAAGAACATGATTGAGATTGACCCGGACCAGGCGGTTTCGAGTGCAGACAGACAGATTAAAGCCCTAGATGCGGGTTCTTGCTTGTTTGCATTTTGACCGGAGAGAGTGAAAACCTTGTGAGGACTCGGAGATGGAAGATAGATGTTTCTAAATATAAACGGGGGTGGCAATGTTCCAAGGTTCATCACATGTGGGCCATCTATGACAAAGGCGAAGTGAGAATAAACTTGCATTGGCCCAAGGAGATAATATGACATATCCCACGTCAGGGAGACAACCACGTTCAAGTTGATGCTTCATTACGCATAGACTCTGACAACACTGTCGCACACCTAGTCCAAGTCTCGAGTATAAGTCTGGCAGTGTACAAGCAGTAACCCAATTGGATATGCCACCAGAAGAGTCTGAGTATCCAACCGGGCAAGGATCTCCATGCCCACTTCAACCCCAACTCTGTTTCCAAAGAACACCGTTCCCTAGCTTTGGGCCTGATGGGGTCAAGGGCCTGGACTGTGTCACGGCAAGAACGGTACCACAAAGTTTTTTTTTCCTGTTCCTGGCCCAGGACCAGAACCAGAACTGAAACTAACCGCAGTACGAGTACGGAGTACTCCCTACAAGGCCCTTCTTCTTCCTACGAAGTACTCGTACGGATGCGACGGAAGACGCAACTGCGCACGGAGTCTCACCTGTGACGTGCGCTGCAAGGCAGTCCTCACGCTGGCCGTCTCGGTTCAATCGCACCAATGGGGCCCAGTAAGATAGCGCACGGAACTCGAGGGGAGGGGGAAGAAATGCTAGGGAACATGGCAAGGCTAGACCCCCGTGAAAAGTTGCAGCAGCCCACAGTCGAGCGGGACCGGGACTGAACTTGTCCAACCCATGTCTGGAATGACCTGTCATGCACGCGAAACCAATCATGATGACTAGCAGTGCGGGTACCTGAATGGCTGTCCCTCTTGTCCGCACACTCGGGGCACCGTGGGCCAGTGACCAATTGTACCAATTGTACGCTCATTGGTTCCAAGTCCCCGGAGAAGCCCCTGACAACCGTGGGA
This sequence comes from Penicillium waksmanii, assembly GCF_028829765.1. Lineage (NCBI taxonomy): Eukaryota > Fungi > Ascomycota > Eurotiomycetes > Eurotiales > Aspergillaceae > Penicillium > Penicillium waksmanii. The sequence goes on from NW_026643252.1 coordinate 2,314,570, forward strand.
AAACCAGCGGTGGCGCTTAGCGGAGCCCGTGGCTGAAAGAGTTCGCGAATCAGGGGTTGGCTGGTCCCTGAGACCGACAAAACAGAACTGCAGGAGGGCCGCGGGCGGCGCGGACAGCGCAGAGTAGATAGCGCAGGTGCGAAAAAGCGAAGCGAAACGAAACTAGGGGGGAGGGGAGATTCAAGACCAAAATATGTCCTTGTTGGTTCTGTCACATCTAAGATCTTGGTACGGAGTACGGAGTACTGACCGAGGTGCCCCCTCCAAACATTCCAGCATCACGGGCATCTCGTACCAGCGTTTCAGATCCCCCGCGGATCTCACGTGTTTGGGTGCCGTTCGGCGGCACTTGGGACGGACGATCCAGCGGGTTTTGGGTTCTAGGTTCTGGGTTCTGGACGGTCGAAAAAAAGAGTGGAGGGGACTGAGGGATGTTCTGTCCTGGTTCTCGGAGCGCCACCGTGCCCATGTCTATGCCCATGCCCATGCCCATGCTCATGGCCATTCTCTAGTCTGACACTAGACGATCTGTCGCACAACCAGTGGGACAGGTTTTCTGTGCAAGGAGCCCGAGGGCGAGGCAGCGACCCAGTGTCCGGCCCCCATGGATGCAGGCAGATGCATGGGGCCAAGGGCAAACGGGCAACCGGGGAGTAGATAGAGGCAGAGTAGAGGACGAGAAAACAAGTAATTGTCAAAGTAGAAGCAATGCTAAGAAAGGATTATGGAGTAGATAGTTTTGACTGTCGATATCCATAAGATCCATTCAGAACCATAAACCAAGGAAGTCAGTAGTTCGACTTGGGGGGGACCCACGAGCTGCCAATAGTGCCTGCCAGATGAGTAGTCAGCATCTCCTGATGTGCCCACCTCCGCTACTCTCCTCTGCTGCTCTGCTGCTCTGCTCTGCTTCCTCTCCTTCTCGTGTTGTCGTCTTCATTCCCTTTTTCTCACCTTCTTTTCTTTTTTGCCGACTAGGTCGTTCGTTTCACTCTTTCACGACGACCGTACCGCTCATTCTTATTCCCATCCCCCCCCCCCCCTATCCCCATTCTTTCACTTCCTTCGAACCGGTTTCTCCTATCCTTTCCCCCCCCAAAAAGAACAGAGAGATTCCACGTTCCCAACCCGTTGATCGATTCAACTAGGCCTTGCGATTCCAGTCATCCAACCTCCAGTCTTTTATCCGACCAGGTCGATCACTGAATCAATACGCCCTTCTTTTACTGCTGCATAGGCCAGCCTTTTATTTATCCCACTTTCCTTTACACGGGACGCCTCTGCGACGCGCCCTTACCACCCAACCCAACCCCCCGGTTTCTGCCCAGCATCGATCGCGATCTCGATTTGACTCGACTCGACTCGATCCTTCACCAGAATCCCTTTCATTCATTTTGAATTATCCTCTCGCGCTTGACGCTGCTTCGAGAGAACAAGACTTGCAAGACTCTTCCCCATTTTCTACAACCACACCCCCCATCTCTACTTGTCGGCCGGATCGTCACGCTTCGAACCTTTTCCACCCTTTGAAACACATACGGCATCCGCAATCCAAAAAAAGTCATAAAAAAAGCACACGGAATTTATTGGATCACTTTCGCGACATCATTCTAGACAGACCCTTCGAAATATTTGGGTTCCTCGCTGTGTCGCAACCATCGAAATGTCTTCCTTTACAGAAACGCCTGACTTAACAGGCGCGCATACCGCTGCCTCATCCTCGCCAACAAACTCCACCCCTTCGCCTTCGACCTCAAGTGTTACAACAGCCAATTCTGCGCGTCGCCCACCGCGCAAGAGCACATTGACCCAACAACAGAAGAACAACAAGCGTCAACGGGCAACGCAGGATCAACTCGTCACCCTCGAAGTCGAATTCAACAAGAACCCCACTCCCACCGCTGCTACCCGGGAACGAATCGCAAGCGACATCAATATGACCGAGCGATCAGTACAAATTTGGTTCCAGAACCGGTAGGTCTCAAAGAACGCTGGAAGCCCTAGAATAACAAATGCTGACTGCACTAGTCGCGCTAAAATCAAGATGCTTGCGAAGAAGAGTATCGAGACTGGTGAAGGCTGCGATTCAATTCCCGAGTCAATGCGCCATTACCTTGCGATGCAATTCGATCCAACCAAACCCGGAACTCGAGACCCCTTTGGCCGTTCGGCAGGATACGGAGCTCCCAGCATGTATGCGAATGAGACTAGCCCTACTGGGAAAGTTGGTACGTGTATACAATCCTCTGGGCGCCACACGATTTGAAAATTCTGCTAACAACTAAACAGTCATTTCGCATTTCACCTGTCGCTCCTTGACTATCGGTAGCTGGCGGCGCATTGGCCAGAATGCCATGGACTTGGTGGTTTTTTACTCCCCTGACAAGGCTTGCATGACATATTATATCAACAACGACTCTGCCGGCTATAAGATCGAGTACCCCTTCGCCCATATCAAGAACATCACATTGGAGACCGGGGACCCGACTCCAGGACCCAACGGCGCGCCACCTCGGCCTGGTGGGTTAGTGGTGGAACTGAACCGTCCACCTATGTTTTACATGGATTCATCCAACTCAGGGGGCTTCTACCAATGTGGTGATTTCACCGAGGAGCAGCAAGCAAGTCAGATCATGGTTCATCACCTAGGGGGTCACCCCAAGGTTTTGAGTGTCCAGCTCGCAAAGCTTGTATCATTGGAATCCTTCCAGAACCGCTTGGCATACCACGCCAACAATAACAACTTTGCTGTCCCTGCTGTACCCGCCGTGCCCACCACGCCTGCTGCACCCTCCACGATGTCGCCTCCCTTTATTCAGCGCCCTGCATCTCAGCCCAATCACTACGCTCAGGCCCCCCTACGTTGGACTGTACCAGGATGCCAATCATTTGGGCTTCAATATGCCCGCTGCTCGTGGCCATAAGCGCCAGCGTAGTCGGTCCGTCCCGGCGGCGGTTGACATCTCTGCCCTGCAAGCCCCCATGCACTCCTTCCACATGCCGCAAACGCCTGCTCCGTTCAACCATACCGACTCTGGCATCTATGCGCCCATCCCGCAATCCGTCCACGCCCTTCCCACAGATTTACGCATCGACACTGAGGGCTATGGTCTGGATTTCCGACCGAACCCCATGTCTGCGACTACCGCGGGTTCCCCATCTGAATTTGCCAGCCCATCCATGTTCAGCAATGCCGCTCAAGGAGATTCAACACCAGTTGCCAGCATGGCTCCTCAGTTCAATGTTTCGTATATTTCTGCAGGACCGTCCGACACATCCACTGTGGGATCGCATGCGCCATCGCCTTACTCTGGTGTCAGCCCAGCGGATCCCATGATTGCCAACCACTCTCCTCCTCTGTCGAACCTGTCCCATGGCTCATCCGACATGTATGGCTTCGCGCATGATCAGCAATCGGACTTCGCCGAGGATGGCCTTTCAATGAACGATATGTACCCCAAGCATCATAACGTCAACTATACCGTCTCTCACGATGGTCCTAGCTTTGACCTCCCGATGCACGGCATGTCTGGCCATGCTTCTCCAGGGATGGCCGATTACTCCCACCATGGTATGGTCAACCTCGACGAGATCAACTCAAACGGCCTGCCTACTGGGTCCTGAACGAAGCTATCAAATGCTTCTGGCGCAGAAATTGATTACAGCATTTTTTTTACTTGATTCCCCCTTTTCACGTTTCACGGCCTTTGGAGTGCTTACGGCGCTTATGTTGATGGGTTCTGGTTTCCATCTCGGAGGTATTCGATGGTTATCTGAGTCTGGCTGGCGCAAATATGATCGTCTGGTCTGATTCGGATAACGCGTCTCGCTGGCGATCGCCGGGAAAGCAATTTCGACTGGACTTGTTACTGCTTTTTCTGTTCATTGCGTGGCATATATCTTCCATTCTGTTGTGCGTTGTTTTAATACCCTTTCCATTCTGGGGCCGGTCCTAAAGCGAGTTTTTGCAACTTTTTCTTTCCATTTTGAATTGTTATATTCATTACATTCTACCCTTTCATTGTTTCCTGGATGTCCCGGTTGAACCATTGATTGCCTTTTTTCCTTCTGAAATTCCTTTTTCATCCCTGGTCTGCAAACCAGCTTTTTCTTTTTGTCTTCTTTTTTCTTGCCTTGGTTGGCTGGCCAAGGCCCCTTTACGCGGTTATGCCAAACAGACCGACCGGCTTGGACGGCAACTTCCACCCCCCCCCCCCTGATTTTCCTTTTCATTTTCTACTTTTTTTCGTGTTTGAATGTTTTTTTGGCTTAGCCGAGGGAGGCATATCAGACTTGTCTTGTTCCAGGCTTCATTTCCATGGCGACGTGACACTGCATACCATCCCCCTCGTGTTTGATGATCATTCTTTTATGAGTTTTGGAGCCTGTCTTTTCGCACAAACTGTCCTGTCGGTCTCCTATGGGAACTGACGATACCGGCGTTGTTTCTAGGGGTTCGGCCTGAGTTGAGATATTCTCTGTTCGGGCTTCTGGAAGCTGAAAGAGGGCGCTGGTCTGGCGGGATAGTGGGAAATTGATGTTTGGGCCCGAATCTACTTTTTTGTTTGTCAAGCATAGTACTGAGATATATCTAAGCATGATCATTCTGTGATTAAGATACTGCATTTCTTATCGAGACTTCCAGGTTCAAGTTTTTTGTAGCTCGTATACTACACATGGAGACGCTAATATTTTCCTTTACCCCAATTACTCAACCTCGAAAATCGGCAATGTAGTATTAGTATGGATCCGAGTCTTAATTGGAGATACTGCAAGCGCTGTCCAAATACCGGGCCTAGGCATTGAGGAATACAAGAAGATGGTGGATCTGAGTATGTTTACCTACAGCTTCCTGTGCCGGGCTAATATCTACAGAAACCGGAAGCTTTTTCAAGTGAGCTATTCGATTGGTAGAGACCGAAAGCTCGCTGGCACTGTATGACTCCATTCATACTAGATACAGGCTAAAGCCCATAATAATGAAAATGAACATGGACAGAAAAATTCCCGAGGTTTCCCAACTGGCGACTCTACTTGGTCCCGAGGTCGTTATTTCCAGATCAGAGATGACCTCAAGAACCTTGAATCGGAAGACGCCCACGCGTACTACACCTATAACCTCTCCAAGCTTGAGCTACACCCAACCAACATGGTCCTTTCTTAGCACGCAGCCCAGAAAGGATTCTGCGAAGATTTTGATGAGGCAAATTCGGAGATAGTGCAGTAAATTTACAACCTACACACCCTTTCCCTGATCATTTTGCGAATATCGTCCTTGTACTATTCAGTTCTATTGTTTCACTACGTATGGCCACGATTGCTTGATAGAGTATTCACTTCAAGTTGGTCTTTTACCCTGCCACCATACGGCTACACAATATACTACTAGTATACACCTTTCAGACACTGGTTTTGTTACCTCTACAACCTTGGAATCAACCAGCGACCTAGGTACGCTCAAACGAAAAAAAAAAACCCAACTTGAATCTAACCTTGGAACCTAGATATTGGAATGTAGTTGTATCAATAATGCAAGTGCGTACGCCGCTCTGGGTATATAGATGCTTCAAAATCGTATGCTACAAACTCGAACATTCTCCCCTCCACCCCCAATACAAAACCACTGCATCTACACCTTCTCCCAATCCCTCGGCATTGGGGCCTTATAGCCCTTCCCCCTCAAGTATTTCTCAACCCAAACCTCCATCTTCTCCAAGATATTACGCTCCGGCTTCCCAACCTCACCAGGCTCAAAAACACCCTCTTTGCACCAAACACTCCACGAACCCATCAAACCCGCCATAACGACGTCTGTTCCCAATCGATCCCCAACAACGGCAATCTGGTCCGGTGAATCAACAACCTCCCGCTCTCGAAGCCATTGTACGACTTCATCCCCGCAGAACGGCTTCTTTTCCACGCCGGCGGGGAGTCGGAAGACTGGGATTGAGAGGTGCGCGAGCTGCGACTCTAATGATGAGATCTCATGGTCGTATTTGGGGTGACTTCCCGCGCGGTTGGAGACGATGAGGATGCTGTTTGGGTGGCGGAAGGGAGAGGTTGGTGATTGCCGGAGAGCAGCGAGTTTGGAGAGGATTTGTGGAGGGAAGTTTGTTGTTTTGGGGGGGACAGAGCGTGTTATCTTTGTCTAGGACCAGGGCTTTGATTGTGGGGACTTTTCCCTTTGAGGTATTTGGCGGATCTGAATTGACGAGGTGCGGCCCTAGTTCCTCTGGGAGATACGTGAAGGTTGGGATTGTGAGGTGTGGGAGAAACTGGGCGGGATGTTTGAGTAGGGTGTGGACGGCGTGGTTGAAGGCGCGGAGGTTGGAATTGGGTGAGCCAGCCATAGCTGCGTATGCTAGATGATATCTGGGAGATCTGCTGTGAAGGTGGAGGAGGGGGGGTTATTGTAGTGAATCCATGAATATGGTGGTTGTGGTTGTGGTTGGTTTTCGCGGAGAAGAGGTGGCCCAAAGCGGAAAGGAGGGAGTTGCGCCGCAAAACTCACCTCGCGCCCTCCGCTTCTTCTCTCAACACCGTCACTTTCTTCGCCCTCATCCACCCCGCCATCGCCCCGTGACACATCAAGAGTCACTGGGATATTTAACCTCGAATCCAATTTTCACCTCTTCATCGATTCCTCTCTCCGCCTCCTCACTCTACCGCGATGGGCAAGCTCACTAGCACGATCGGCATTCCGATCAAGCTCCTCAATGAAGCGCAGGTCCGTGGTCGTCCAGTGCACTGCTTCCAATTACCCGAGAATACAACAAGAAGTGAAAGAGAAAGAATAGGGCTCTTCCACTTCCTTGGGAATTATCGTTCGCTTGCGATTGCAGACCGCTAACTTGATCGCAGGGCCATGTCGTTACCCTCGAAATCACATCGGGAGTCGTCTACCGGGGGAAGCTTTTGGAAGGTGCGTGGACCATCATATCTCGGCTGAATGAGCTTGCAATCGGATTTGGGGAGGGTTTCGGAACCTTGCCTGGCTGGCAATTGCAATAGTTCCGCCCACAGCCACAGCTCGAATCTCTGCTAACAGTTTTCAATCGCAGCCGAGGACAACATGAACGTCCAACTGAAGGATATCACCGTTACTGCCCGCGACGGCCGCGTCTCCCATCTCGATCAGGTCTACATCCGGGGAAGCCATGTGCGATTCTTCATCGTGCCGGACATGCTGAGGTACGTCAAGCGCTAGTAGCAGCTAGCAGCTAGCAACTAGCAGCCTACTGGCAGCTGGGTGGCTGCCGGAGCTTCTGAAATAACATTGACTAACGGAACATTCTTCCAGGAACGCCCCCATGTTCCGCTCACGAGGCGTGCGTGGCCGCGGTGTCGGTTTGGCCCGTGGTAAGGCCACCGTGCAGCGTGCGCGCGGCCAGCGGAGGGGTTAAATGGGTATCCGGACGAGGACGAGGACGAAGCGAAGCACCGAGACCTGGCAGGATTACCGTGGTTGGCGTTTGTCATTTTTTTTCACTTGTTTTTGGTTTAGGGGAAAATTCTCAGGCTTCTTCTTGCTGGGTTTGGGCGTCATTCGTCTGACTTGTATTTTCGCTCACGAATGAATAACCCGGTTACCGCTGTCCAGTTAAGGATGCGTAGATGGACGATATAGCACTGCTATTCACGAGCAGTGGGGATATTCTATTACAATTGTCAATGGTATCGATCATGCTCTGAGAGCCTTTCAGTATGGTAGCCCACAAGGGAATTGTGCTGCACAATGACAAACCTAGCAAAGCAGAAATTGAAATTGAAAGCAAAACAGAAATACCCTGCACTAATCTCAAATTTCCATTTAATCATCAGTCCGGGTATTCAGTGCCCTAAAGAGACAGGGCTGGCCAATTTTATACTCAAGCCTTGCCCCTCCGCAGAATCTCCGCAGCTTTTCTCAATGCGGGGACAACTTCGACTTTCGACCTTCCAACCTCCCACCACAACTTCAACCAAGCGCACCCCCATCAACCTCGAGCGAAACAATCATCCAGAAATACACACCTACCTGCAACAATATCAGAACTCACCATGCCTTCATCAACCTCCGCCCCATCCAAACCACCTGCAAAGAACGTCCCCAATCCACGCCGTCTGCTCATCCTCACCCCACCAACACAATCCCCCTCAATCATTCCCCCTCTACTGCATACTCTAAGCGGTGTCCCCATAACAGAGATTCCGAACTCACAGCCAGTCCCCGAATCATCAAAAGATAAAGAGCAAGAAACACAATCACAATCCCAAACACAGCCCGAGACAGAGCCAGAGCCAGAGACAAGCTCAGAGCCAATACCTCCCCAACCCTCCTTCGCAGGCTACACAACCCACAGCCCCCCTCCGCCTAAGTACAAAATACTACACAGCCGAAGTACCAATCTGGGTCGACGAGGTGGCCCTCCTCTCCGCGCCAAAGAACAACTCCAATTCCAATTCCAATCCAACTTCCACCTCCACATCCACCCCCGACTCGAGTTCCGGCTCAGAAACATGGAAAAACGACTTCCTTAGCGAGGAAGCCCAAATCGTCCGCGAAGCCGTCGGCGCTCTAGTCGTCGCTGTCCGGGCCCCTGCTCCGCGCAACGATGCAAATGCAGACGTGGACGTCGCCCAGTCAGAAGATGTCCTTGCGCTGAGCGCGCTGATGCGTGATATTGGAGCTGTGAAGGGATGTATTGATGAGGAGCGGGGTGGGATGGATGTCCCTGGTGTGTTTTTGCTTGTTGGGGCTGGGTCTGCTTCTGCTTCTGCGTCTGCGCGGAAACCTGGGCTGGAGGACGCGGGGGATGAGCTTGGGGGGAGATGTACCACTCTCAGTGGGGTGGTGGGAAGATCGACTTTTTGATATGGGATTGTTTGGATGGGAGGTTGTTGAGTGGGATCCGCTTGGGGAGGAGAAGGAGAAGACTAGGAATAAGTTTGGTGGTATGTTGCTGCTCTGCGCTGATCTACTTTATCAGGGCACATGCTGATTGATATATGTAGAATACGAGGGCATGCCTAGGATTAAAGAGGTTCTTGAAACGCATGATTGGAGTGCTGCAGGGGAGGATGGACTCGATGATGATCTTGAGGCGGAATTGCTTGGGTTTGATCGGGAGGGTGGTAGTGGGTTTGGAATGGAGGTGAATGAGTTGGAGCGAGAAATGCTTGGTTTGCGGATGGCGATTGAACGAGGTGGCGGCGATGGAGATAGTGATGGGGAGATTGATGGCGATGAGGAAGATGATAAAGTTGAATCGATGGAGACATTGATCATGCGCATGCAATCTCTACGAGGTACGTTGATTCTCTGGCGATTTGGGTGCATTGCTAATGGGTTGGTGCATTTAGACATGGGCTCCGAGTTGCCAGACAGTGAGCGAAGGAGGTTCGCTGCGAAAGCGGTGCAGGATATTATGCGTGAGCTGTAAATACTTCCCAAGTTTGCCATAGATGTGACAGATACTGTATACCCTTCAACTTGAATCTATTCCGACACGCACAGGTTGGTCTATGAAATATTATAACGTATAGAATATTGTCGAACTTTTAGCCCGACTACTCGGGCGTCTATCATAAAATTGATATCCAGGAATAACAAGAGGTCCAGCTGACCCTCTCTATTAATGAAATCCGCAACACCATCTACCTCGAATTTAATCGGCACGCTTCTTGCCCCGAAGGGCCTTACGGCGCTGCGCAATCATGTGGGTGTAGAGAACGTAAGAGCCTAGTGGAATCACCCGTAAGAAAAGGTCAAGGAAATGAGCAGGGGGGAGACATCAAAGACTTACCTGGCACATAGATAGCCAAGACAGCAACCAGGAACCACTTGAGAAGTGGCTCAATTTCGCCCGCCGGGCCAAGCGCAAGATAAACAAGCGCACACTCGCTGGAAATGCCAACGGGGTACAGGACATAGAAAGTATTATATCTTAGCCAAGTCCACCAAGCGGGGACTTGGTTTCCAGAGAGCGTAATAGCAAAGAAACCGTAGCGAATAATCTCAGTAATACCCCAAGCCGTCACACAGCCCAGATAAGCGTAGTCACCCAGCTGTGTCTTCTCGGCACCAACGATATCGCCACCGAAGATTGCCATGATTCCCCAGACCAGAAGCAGTCGCGAGGCAACTTGCATCGCGGTGGTGAGAAAGGGAGCGCGCACGAGGCCGAGGATGCTGTGTATGACTTCGAGGATGGCGAGCGATTGCGTCCCGATTAGAAGGGGGTTGGCGGTTTCCTGGAAGATGGTGTGAAGGGAATCATTTCGTAGGGCGGCGGGGATGAGGCTTGCGGTATAGATCACGCAGGTGGCCCAGGTGAAGAGATTGGTTGTGTTGTAGAGGAAGAGGTATCCTCTGGTCAGGCCCGAGGGGGAGGAAGAGCGGGGCTGTTTGGAGGCCATTTTGGTTGATGCCTATATCGCGATTATGGGAATGACGGGATTGAATTGAGTCGGGGACTCAGGAGGGGAGGAATGATTCCTCGTTGACGTTGGCGTTGGCGTTGGGAAAGGAGTCTTGCAGGTGAAGCTCAACAAAACGGACCTCGGATGATGACATAAGCCTTCTAGAAGAGTGGTCGAACCCCCACGGCGACGGGGGGGATTAATCCTGGTGGTGTCCGGGGTAGTGAATGAGGCTGTTGCTTCAATAGACTGGGCACTTCTTATTTTCTCTCCTATCCTGTGTTCCCCCAGTCCCCCAGTCCACTTTATTTTGAAGCCATCTGCGATCATCCCTGAGACACTTGCATTGACCGGGTATTTGCTCCAATCTAGCGTGCTTCCCTCAAGCCATGTGCATCTATCTGTTCGATTACGGTCTAGATGATATCGCGCATCGCTGATTTGTCTGGTTATTTAGGCTGGGGGCCAAACGGATAGTTTCCACGCCGGCCAGTTCTAACATGCCGCTATGCCTATGCAGGCTTGGGCGTGTTCCACAACCTGTCACCTCGTATCTGGTACTGGCATTGGCACTGGCACCGACACCGGCACCGTCGCTGGCACTAGTCCTGACACATCTGATGACCTATTTTTGGAAGTGAACGAGTCGAGGTTTGCAGCATGTCTGATACGAGCAGCTTGCCGGTCCAGATGATGATGAGAGGACGATCGGTTCCTTGATATGTGCCGAAGTTGTCGGCGATGAAATGCGTGTGTGACCGAGTCGATTGGCAATGTCCTCCAATCCGTCTCGGGGGTTGCACGATGCAGACTGATATCATGCAGGGTGTACTATTGTGCTAGGAATATTGGTGTAGTATTAAAACTACTAGTACGTACTCGAAGGTAAATATAGCAGGTTGCGGCTATGCTGGTCTATCAGCAGTTCGTACTTTATCAGGTTATGCCCGTCGCGAGTTATACGGATAGTGATGGTCTGTACCTAAGGTAAACAAGGTAGGCTATGTAGATAGTGGTATCCGCATAATTATACATACTGTAGTACGGATACATTGATTTATACTGCATATAGTAGTCCATATGTATACATCCATACTAGAATATCTGGAGTATTTTATGGCTGGTTATGACATCAGCGGCTGATTCCCCGCCATGATGTCATGGCGTCGGGTTCTGTCGTTGATTGGTGGAAGCCTGCCGGGACGACCACAAATTGTGAATTCGCCAAAATGAAATGGTTTGCGCTGTCCGTATATAATAGCACTTGGAGTAGGCTTTTTGCTCAAGGCTGACTCCATAATAAATTGTCAATCCTGACTGCTCTGTGTCATCTGTCCTGTTCTAATGCAATCTAGGCCAGCCGGACCAGGTCTCATCCAAAGCAAAAAAGAAAAGAAAGAAACAGAGTCGGTCCATGCCCGACCTCGTCATCGGTGACAGCATCCTGTCTTAGCCCAACCCCTCTTCTCGTCCCTGCTCTGCGTCCGGACCAGCCAAACCATCAAACCAGCTAACAAGCTAGTTAACTAGCAAACCAGCTAACCATCAAGCCAGCTACCCAACCGGCCAGCGGGCTCTGGCCCTGCCAATGTCGACGGTTCCCAGAAGGCCCAGACCATGTCCGTTTGCGGTCCAAGGATCGGGTTCCTCGTCTCCTTGCTCTTTGTCCTGAACTCGACGGGAGTTGCTGCCGGGTTACTAGCTCCTGTTCTAGGAATGCCCAGGTGACCCGCTGCTACTCGCACTTACTGCTGGTCTGTCTGGAACACCCTGACACATCAGTTGCCTCGCTTCCGCTCTCGCCTTCTTCAATTCTATCCTGTCATTGTGCTACCTATGGTACTGCTGCTACCCCTGGTTACATTTCGAATGCGCTGATAGAAGATCGGCGCCCGATGATGCATGAAAGATGAGATATGATGTCGCGTTGCGGCTGCTCCGCTGCGGCTAGTCTCCTGTCTCTTTTCTCTCGCTGTCACCATCATATTTTTATTTCTATTTTATTTTAGATTGTTGTCTCTGGTAGCCCCTCTTTCTCCACTGCTACATTGGTTCACCTACAGTCTCCTACCGAATAGGGTTGAGTGGGAGCCGATAGGGCCTGACCGATGACCTCACATTGTTCGGGACGGAGTGGAGCGACACCCGGGGGAATGGATTTTTCATTCTCTCTTTTCTTTTTTTCAAACCCTTCATTTTGGGGGCTCGCGCACTTTCCGCTGAGGGGAAGTAACCGTATCTTCACTGGGTTGGTTTTCAGGCTAATTTATTTTCATTTACGATGGTGATGGTGTTCTTAGATCACCCCCATCACAACCCGGAGATGACCTGGTATAGGAAGGTCGAAGGGAGAATGAGATACTTCGAAGAATATTAGGTATTAGGTATTAATATCGCAGAACTACTTCCGTAAGGGAACCACTCCGTGTGGGTATTCGGGAGTTAAAAGGAAAGACCAGATGGAATGCCAGAGCATGGAAGGGTGTAGAAGCCGTGGAGGAACACGAACCACATCAACCCCCCGCACCAAGCTTGTATAAGGAAGATAAAGCACTCTAAATCGAATCTGATTAAAAGTAAAGAAGAGTATCAAGGGTGTCACTAAAAAAAGAGTTGAAATTTCAAGTTTCCTCATAATCTTCCTCCACGAGAGAGCGAGTGGCAGTCAAGTGGCAGGCTTACCCACACCGTCTCCGCCCCTTACCCTCTCTTCCTCTCTTCTCTTCCTCTTCTCCCTCTTCCCTCTCTTCTTTCCTCCTTTTCTCCTCTTCTCCTCTCCTCTCCCCTTCTCGACTCTTTTCCTTTCTTCTCTAACCCCCTTCCCTCCACGTCGATCACCCATCGCACAAAATAATAAAATCACAAAAAAAAAGGTGAATCCTCCGACTTGCCCCCGCAATCTGCCATCCCATCCAATCCAACCTCAGCCTCCCCCCCTCCTACGGACTTCAATTTCTGCCCCTCCCCCTCCAATCCCCTCAGCCACGCGATACCCGATTGATCTACCCATTGCATACCTACTTTGTCTACTTCATTCGACCCCTCGATCACTTGGTCCTTCCTCTCTCTTCTTTTCTGGTTACTGTTGGCGGCACTTGACTGCGATACCCTTCCCCTACGTGTGCTACCGCCGCCACCACCACCACCACCACCACCACTCTATATGCGCATAGTTCATCTCCCCCCTCCCACCAGCGGTTTCTCATAGTAAGCCACCAGTTCGTGATTGACGTGATTGACTACTGCCGGCCTCGGTTTCTCGCAGAGTCACCGCCCTGCCTGTTGAGCTCCAGACCCAGATCTATTCACTGTCTACTGTCTACTGTCTGCTGTTCACTTCTACTGTCCCCTCTACCTACACCCCCCACCCTTCTATCTGTAATCCACAAACCTTGTAACTTGCTCGCAACTCGGTTCAATCTGACTGGTTCGACTTGACTGCGAGTGTATGATTACTGGGTTTTAGGCTGTCGGTTGCCTTTGATACATCCATACATCCCACCTGAACACCTGCCTACACCTGATGACCCATCACATCCCTGTTCCTGTTTGCCACCTGCACCCTACCATTTGACTGCCTCGACTACCTGCACTTCTCTGCGCCTCTTTGCGCCGCTGTCCTCAAATAAGCAACGCTAACCCATTATCGCAGATCTCGACTGGTCTCATTCAGATCGAGCCGGCTTGATCCTTACTACCTTTTGACGATCCGATCCCCCACGCACTAGGTGCATTCATCCCACCTACCCACCTAGACCCCCTCAGTACACGACGAGATGGCGCCAACAGACCCCAAGAAGGCAGAAGAGCCCGTGCGTCCACCAACCCCCCCAACCGGCCGAGATGGATGTCGCTAACACATCGCAGAAGACGGGCCCGCCCAAGCTCTCCGATGTCAAGGAGCTGATCGATGAGAGCACCTTTGAGCAGATCCTAGAGATGGACGATGATGACGACCGTGATTTCAGCAAGGGTATTGTCTATGGGTTTTTCGACCAGGCACATGCTACTTTCGAGAAGATAGAGAAGGCGATGTAAGCATCCACCGTTATTTCCATTACAAGATCTCTACCACCGGATTGGCTGGCGTTCCATATAATTTTGCATTGTGCTAATATCTTGCAGTGCGGATAAGCAGTTGGAGGAACTGTCACAGCTGGGCCATTTCCTGAAGGGATCCTCCGCTACACTGGGTCTCACGAACGTTAAGGACGGATGCGAGAAGATCCAGCACTTCGGCGCCGGCAAGGACGAGGCCGGCACCACCGACGAGCCTGATGAGGACGTTTCTTTGAAGAACATCGACAACACCCTCCAAGAGGTCAAAGTTGAGTTTGTCAAGGTCGAGAGGTTTTTGCGCCGTTTCTATGGCGAGGAACTGAAGGACGAGCCCGAGGTGAAGGAAGAAAAGAAGGAGGCAAAAGAAGAAAAGAAGGAAGTAGAGCAAAAGAAGGAAGCGGAGCAAAAGAAGGAAGCGGAGCAAAAGAAGGAGGCCCCCAAGAAGGAGGACTCGAAGAAATAGGCCTTGCCAGACCCGGCTCAGCCTAGACACAATCATAGCTTTCTCATGGCTTGATTCGATTCAATTCGGACCGGATCTGAATAAGGCAGGCGACACATTCCAAGCTCCGTTACATGTTCTTCTTTTTTGCTCCCTCTCCCTCTCCCGCTTGTTTTGACCTCCGGCAAACCCTTCACCTTTTCTTTTTTTATCCTTTTTAGCGACGGATGGAGCATTGCAATGGCCTTTCTTTATTCTCATCTTATCCACACACATACTCACACACCTCCTTCTTTTCAACACTTTTTTGTTCTTTTCTTCTTCTATCTCTTCTTCCTATGTATTGATCGCCTCGCTCTCCGCAGTACATACAAAACCTCCTCCCAACACCCTGGCCACACCCACCGATGGATAGATCAGCCCAAGATCCCTCACTCCTGTCTTGACTGGTCTCAGATTCGATCGACAGTCACAATACCCAGTTGGAGAATAACGGAACCAGAGCTTCGTCTGTATCTCATGATATCCACTCATATTCCATTTTGCCTAGTAGCTGTAAACAATCCGACGAGCTGTCCAGCCTGTAGATGCAGAATGACTACTGCATAGTCCAAGCCTATGAGTGGATGGGTGAACGCGAATGCACATAATAGCAAATTCAAACATAACGGCAATATGGAAGAACAATCTGTCCTATCCATGGATGTATTCCGTAGTACTACTACTGAATCTTAATATATGCCGGACTTCGATCCACATCGACCTCGATTGGTTCCAAGCTCCCGCCACATCGTGGCTCGCTCGCACCGGGCCGCAGTGTGGATCGACGGTTGGATTGTGGCGGATTCTATGGAGCATGGGGAATGAATCTGATCGAGGGGTAATATGTACATACTCGTACATATGCATCCTTGGTTCAAGTTTGGACTTAAGTAAGACCAAATTGGCAGTGCTTCTACTAACTACCTGTTATCTGCCTCCCGCCCAGACTTCGAATTCTTTCGAGTAATGCGATCAAAATCTTTCCCAGGTAGGCCCTGCAGCACTATTTTACAGAATGGATGAGTCGGCTTGGAACTTGGAGTGTGGCTGCCAGTGTGGGTCGTTTGAAGGAACAACTTTAATCATAAGAATGCCCTATAATAGTGCCCCATATAAGTGAATTGCAAGGCGTATGTAGCCTCTGCGCTTGTCTGGACAGTGGTGAGCCTTGGAAGGATGTGCTTATTTACTCATGTTCCGACTTCCAAGGTTGGGTATTTAGCACTGGATGACTCCTGGTCAGCCCTAGAGGTAGTACAATCTGGTTTATTCTGGAAGTGCGGGCCTTGGGACTTTCTTCTCGATGAGTTGACTTACTATTCCCGTATTACTAGTAGTAGATATGAGATAGTTTCATTGTGGCCGGCACCCTCCTCAGTACTAGTAAGAGTTTATGGGCATATTGCTCTGATCTCGTACATATCCCATCCTCGGAAGTTTGCATGGAGTTATATAAAGTCAAAATTTGCCTTCGAGCTTGAATGGCATTGTGTAACTTGGCGCACGCCCGTGGCGCTATTAGCGAATATAAGAAACTGTCATGTCCAAGCCAAATAGTATGGAAGACTATTTGATCAAAGCGGGGATAAAACAAATACCTACCTAGGTAGCTAGTACTAGAATCGATGAGAAATGAATACTAGGACCACAGACTATATCTTGAAGGGTTCTTTGCCCTGCACTATTGACGCCAATGCAAAGCACAGAACAACTACTCCGTATGTACACACTACATCCATTATCAGGGCGTCGCGCCTCACTTCGCCTCGGCTTGGCATAACCATGTGTATTGCGGGAAAACTTCACTTAGGGGATATGAGTACCCCGTACTAACGTTCGGGCCTGGACCGCAATTGTCACTACCCACTGGGCTTACAAGGCTCTCCTTGACGTCCGTTAAGTGAAGGCTAAATGGGTACAGACTGAAATTTGAGAACGTACTCGTAGTGTTCCAGAAGCGCGACCCACGCTCGTTTAGATTAATGACCGCTTGGGCCTCCGGCTTTCTGTGCGGCCTTTCCGGAGGATCCATTGCGCCAATCGCCAGTGCAGATGATGGTGGCGTGGGGTCGATCGGCGGAATCCGTTGTTTGAAGATGGAAATTTGCCTAATCCGAAGAATGTTCGGACCCCGAAGGATCATCTGTTTTGTCGGATTAATCGTGGGCATTTTGACCCTATTCCCACCGGTATTGCGTGGCGTTCGGCAACCAGACACACGGTAACTTTGCCAAACAGGGGGGGGGGGGCTGTTTAGATCGGAATTTGCCAGGTTTAATCGAAGTAACAAATGTAGAGAAGATGGTGAGTTTGGTTTAGTTATTATTATTTGACGCTATGGTATTTACATTGTAGCCGAGCAGCGATTAATCTGCAAACTCCGATCTGGATTGATTCTTTCCCCCCTTTTTCTTCCGTTAACCCCGATGAAATTGTGAGTCACTGCGTGAAGATCCCGCTTCCATTCGCTCTTCCGTCACTTGCCATTGAACTTCCTTGACAATGTGGGACTGGCTGTGTGTGCTTTCGGCATTTTCCGCCAAAGCGATGTCATCATGTAGACGGCTGAGTCCTTGCTTGCGACGGTTGCGCGAGAGGCCCGTGGTGCCGGAACTGTACTCGCGGAAATAGCGTCGACCACTTTCGCCGATCCAGGCGGGTGAGTAGCGGCGCATGAATTGGCGGAGGAAAGGTAGGCAGGGGCAGATGATGATGAGGTTGGCTTCGACGTAGCTGTAAAAGCGAAGTTGTTAGTTCTCAGTATGATCCACATAGCAGGCGGAGTATTACTTACATCCAGAGCTGGGATGGGGCTAGCTGGTATGTCAAGTCGGTTGTCTTTAGATAAGCGATTAAGGTCGTGAGTCGTAGAATACTTGTAATGAGTGTGCTTTTCGAGAGTCAGTTAGATATAATCTTGATGGTGTATAACCAAACAATCTGTCCTGGAGACGAGGAATACTCACGCGCAGCCGACGATAAACATCAGAAGCAGTCCAATCTTTTGGATACGCGGCATCTGCAGGCCGAGTACGAGAGGGAAAGGAAACACCAAGAGAGCGATATCGGTGACGATATTTGTGACCGCGGTTGCGATATACAAGCCATTGCGATTGACGCAATAACCTGTTGTAATGGCAGCGTTCCATCCTCTTTCAATGGGATTGCATGCAAATATCAAAGCGAAGACAATGGCAACACTGTATCCGCAAACGACGGCCGAAATTATATGAAGGGACCATACATAGATCGGTTGCTTGTTCACAATGCGGTGGTAGAGAATTATGAGGGCAAGTTTGGCGAATGCGAGGGCTGGGACGTAGACAACGGCGGCGGCGAGAATGACCTTCCATCGGAAATGTTAGTCGGCTTGGGTGTGGTTATTGGTTATTGATCTCTTGAGTACATACCTTTTGAAAGATGACGAACATCTCTGGAGTCACATTCCACAGGTGGATTCCTGTCCCACCGAAGCGATAGCCGTCTGCGAAATCATGTTAGAAAGATTGTCTTGGTAGTGATGAGAAAAAGATAGCGCATACGTATGCATACGACTTGCGTTCCCAAGGAGAACATCTGTCAAAGTGTTAGGGTTTCGAGTGGCTGAGATCCATTGTCATATTGGCTTTTCTTACCCAGGCTAATATCATCGATACTGTTCAGAGAGTTAGCAATACACCGAGGCAATCGATTTAGAGAGACATCGACATACCATCATCCCATCCAAATTTCGATAGCAGGCACGCTCGAGTATAAATTCGCATGGCCAAAAAGAGCGTGCTTAAAGTCAGCCCAATGCCAACAATGATCAAATCTGCCTTAAATTCCCATGGATTGGAATAGTCGAAATCAGGCGTCACCCCAGCTGGGGGGAGGAATTACGCCGACTTTCTCCCCCATGTCTAGTGCTGTGAAATGTATAGAAATGAACAAAAGAGTGTGTATAGGTTGGATAGATAGCGTGAGAGTGAAATGCAGCACAGGGGATTGATGCAGAATGTACATAAAGTTGAAGATTTAGGGCTGCTGTCATGACTGACTGTCATATGAACCGACACTTTCGGACCGTTCCTGCGTGTTTCCAAGGTTCAGCTATGTGGAGGCATTTGACGCTATGGCCCACGTTCATGCTAGTTGGCTGCTGGGTCGGGGGACCTTGACTATGCGTCTCTAGTGCATCCTTCGAATATAATCAGTGGGTTGTCCTACGGCGGAGTTCCGATGAAAGAAATCGCCGTGAGACAGCTGCTACGGAATTGAAGATTTGGATCGGCGTTGTGCTAGGAAATATCGGCAGGGTCTTGCATAAGGCATCTGCTGATGGATTCCGGAGTAGAATTGTGCATATATCCGAGCGCAGTGATCAATACGGTAGTATGGGGTGACAATACTAGCATAAGTGGGCTCCAAGTGGATGTTCTCGCAGTATTGGTTGCGCGTAATAAGTTACTATGTACTGTATCGAATACAAATGGTACAACCGAAAGAGAATTCTTGATCATGTTTGAGGAGACAAGTGGATTGAACTGCTTCCAATTCATTGTATCCAAAAAATAAACGGGGCTTTCCATGTTTTCTGGGGGCTGAAAGTCTAGTCCCCGCAATTGTCGACATACCGATAACACCCCCAAGCAAGGAAGGGGACGGATAATCTTCGTGCTCAACTCCCGGCTAACTGGCTGCAGGTGGCTTATTTTTGAGTTAAAGTAATGAGAAGCAGGACACGAGTCATGACCCCAGTCACTGCGTGGCTCAAAGTTTGGAATCTATGGAGAACACAATGTCGTTTCGACCCGCGGTGGGTCTGAAGGATTCGCGCCAGCAGATCTACATCTCATTGAGGAGGCCTGGGCATCCCTAACTTCTACGCCGGTGCATCTCCTGCATTAGTTCGTACTAGCTTGAAAGAGCATGTGTGCGAGCTTGGAATGTCCGCACGCTGCGTAAATAAGTACATACCAAAAAGTTAATCCTTCCCATCCCCTGCAACGGAATACGAGGCGGACAACAAGTCGTGATGCTGTCCCTCAACACCCTCAAGATCGGAGCTTTCCTCGGTCTTGCTGCAATTGCCCCCACAATTGCGGCATCCGAGAGCTCCTCGTGCCGTTGCCTCCCCGGAGATGACTGCTGGCCTTCCGTTTCGACCTGGAAAGCCTTCAACCAGTCAGTTGATGGACGTCTTGTTGCCACCGTCCCTCTCGCAACACCCTGCCATGTCCCCTCATACGATGAGAAGAAGTGTGCGGCCTTGAAGGAAGGATGGCTTCTGCCTGAGGAGCAGTAAGTTTTTGGAGTCATGTGTATTGTGCGAGGGGCAATTAACTGATCGATTCTTCAGCTATCAATCCTCTTCGTCTTTCATGGCTCCTTTCTTCACCAATGGAACATGTGACCCATACCACCCCGTCTCCAAGCCATGCACCCTTGGAAATTTCGTCAAATATGCTGTCAATGTCTCCTCGCCCGTCCATGTGGCCAAGACCTTGAGGTTCGCCGCCAAGCACAACATTCGCTTTATCATCCGCAACACCGGTCATGAGTATGCTGCCCTTCCAGCCAATACCTTTGATTCAACCATTACTGACTCTTCTCAGCTACAACGGAAAGTCCACTGGCGCTGGTGCTCTTTCAGTCTGGACACACCACCTCAAGGGCATTGAGTTCAAGAACTGGAAGGACGAGCATTATACCGGAAAGGTTGCTAAGCTCGGTGCCGGTGTTCAGGGAATCGAGGCCTATGAGGCAGCCCGCAAGCTCGGCCTGCGCATGGTCGGCGGAGAGTGCCCCACTGTCGGCATCGCAGGCGGATACAGTCAAGGAGGAGGTCACTCGTCTCTGGCCTCAAAGCACGGACTTGGTGCGGACCAGGTCCTGGAATGGGAGGTTATCGACGGTACTGGTCAATTCCTCACCGCAAACCGCACTCATAATAGTGACATTTACTGGGCTCTGACCGGTGGCGGTGGCGGTACCTACGGTGTTGTCTGGTCCATGACCTCTAAGGCTCATCAGGATAGCCATGTGTCTGGCTTGAACCTCACTTTCACCACCGACGGTATCTCCGACGAAACCTTTTACAAGGCCATTGAACTTTACAACACCCACCTGCCTTCCTACGTGGACCGTGGGATTATGAGTCTGAACTTCCTTACCAACGCTTCTTTCTCTCTTTCCCCCATGACCGCTCCCGGACTTTCTCTGAAGGAGCTTAAGGAGCTTACCCTGCCTTTCCGCGACGGACTCAAGAAGCTTGGCATCAAGTATGAGATGCAAGCCGAGGAATTCAGTAACTATCTTGATCAATTCAACGCCCAGACCCCGCTTGTTGAAATTGGAGTCGCTCAGTATGGTAGCTGGCTTCTTCCCCGCTCGATTGTTGAAAGTCCCAAGTCCAGACACGAACTGACCAAGGCGGCTCGCAATGTGCTTTCTTACGGCGCCACTTTCACTACTGTCGGTGTCAAGGTCACCGAGGAGGTCACTGGTGACGTTTACAATGCTGTGAACCCGGCCTGGCGTGGCGCAATTGCCCACGTTCTCATGTCTACCCCATGGGAGTTCAACAAGCCAGAGAAGATGCGCGAGAAGCGGAAGTTGATGACCGATGTCTTGGTTCCCAGCTTGAGCAATCTGTCTCCTGAGTCAGGAGCCTATCTCAATGAGGTATGCTATGAAATTAATTATAAGAAACGCTTTATGACAAATGCTAACCATCAACCGACTCTAGGCCGACTTCGATCAGCCCAACTTCCAGAAGGCATTCTATGGCAAGAACTATGACAAGCTGCGCGCCATCAAGGCCAAGTATGACCCTCACCACCTCTTCTACGGCTTGACTGCCGTTGGCTCTGATGAGTGGACTGTCTCGGAAGATGGACGTATGTGCCGGGCCACTCCCAGCAACTAAGGTGCGGTGAATTTCAAGTTGTAGTAGATATTGCTGTCTCGAGACTCATCCTTTGCGTCACACTGGTCGCAAATATTTTTTTTCTATACTACGATTGAGCGGCAATAATTTTAGACGGATTTTTATTCATTCAGATTTAGTCTAATTCAAGTTCATTATCATTCTAGAGATAATATGAGAACATAGCCACTTCACGACGGTATTCTGGCATGGTAGGCCCCAGTAATATTGACCTCGTCCGATTGCGGAGGATATTTAGCTGTTCAAGGTCTTCTCTACTAACTATGAATACATCTGTTTTTCTCTTTCATTCCAGGCACAGGAACGGATCGTTTTTCCGCCTATGAAACTATAGCTAATAATGTCTGATGGTACCGTAGATGGAGCAATATACGCTTGATTCGCTGTCTAGAAGCCATATCCTCCAGCCACCAATACCAGATTGACAAGTATGGCTTTTAGCTGTCATATTGAAGCACCCCGGTCCCCAAAATTAGGAGGGAATCTGATATCCCACCACGCCTGCAGCCGCAGTTGCATGCAGGAATGGGAGCTTTCAAAATGGGGATATCGGGAACCTGCATGTTTGGGCTTGGTGTGATGGAGGGCCGTGCGACGTTGATGTCTTCCATCAACCAAGCTTTAGAGGGCTTCAATTATTGTTCCTTTCATATTTGAGGTCGGTAGTAGTAAGGGTTGTTGTTATTGTCGGCGATCGCCGTTTCGAAGAAATATAGTTCCGTCGGGTTTGAGGCTAGGATATCGCTGTCAAAAATTTGCAGGAACGGATGCGTGCAGAGCTAAAAACGGAGACACGCGACGTATCTTTCCCAGACCCTTTATCTTCTGTGAATGGCGATGCGAAAAGTTCCGATGGGAGTCCTCATCCCTGCGTTACCCGCCCACGATGATTGTACTCCCTCGTCTTCCTTTACAACCCACCGACATCCCAGCTTTCCATTCTCTAGATTTCATATAGAAAAGCTGACCAAATATTTTCATATCGTATTTTTGTCTTCAGCTCCGGAGACACTGCCCTCCGGCTTCCTTGATTCTTAGATCCATCATGGTCTGATATTTTCTCTTGTAGCGAGGAATATATGATGGATCGAGTCATCTAGAGAAATAAACTTCTAATTTCATGTTCGTTGATATCTAGTGAATACGAGTAACCCAGTGAATTGATACTCGAGTCATCTATGTTTTGTTACCTCTTCAACCCAAGCAGTCCGAACACCACCCCCGGACCCAATGTGTACACATTACACAGGCAAAGGACTTGCATTCCCCAGACTGCATGCACGCTTCACGGGAGTCAGCACGGATATCTTTCCGATGCAGATGCAAGTAGGCTGGCCGTTTTTCTTATCGCAAGATTAAAATATTGCGCATGAGCCCGGGAAACGGCCTGGTGCGTCACACGGCATGGCCAACGAATCTTTTTCCTTCTCCCTGAGCCGCGGCCTGGTACAGATAGACAGATGGATTTTGAGATTTTTGCGACAGCTGGCGGGCGCCGGGAAGAGTTCAGAAATGAGATCGTGCTTCAGATGATCGCTCTTTAGTCTGGCGTTATACTCAATCGATACTATTGCATGCGGATATTTCGAGGAAGAAGAGTCTCACGGCTTGTCTAGGTAGCCTTCTCGGGCTTGTTATTGAGTGTTATACATTTATTATAAGCCTGACCCGAGCCGTCTACGGATACTCACATACTACCTGAAAACTGGTCAACACCCACCTCCTTGAGGCCTTGCTGCATCCCCTGTATCGACTCTACCAGATATTCAATCCGAGGTCGAACGCCTCGATGCATACACTGCATATAAATCCCCTCTTTTTTTGTCTCGGATGGTGGACTCGATATCAGAATTTCCCTCGAGCAGTTGACTAAGCTACGCTCAGTCCCTCGATCCCAACTTCGTGTCTTATGGTGTTTGTAGTTGATGCGAGATGGCTGTCCATGGAAAACTTGAATCGGGACAGGGTGTGCAACCGCAGCACCTGTCTGTTTGTTACTAACCATATTACCCGTTTGTCTCGTGGCTTTCTATCGAAGTGAGGAAATATACACACGGCCCGGACCTTAACCGTTCGGACAGCACTTCGGGAGGGGACTAGTCAAACCGAGGAATTGCTTACTTCAAGTTCATGGCCACAGTTGTAGTCAAGTATATTCATTATTAGACAAGTTTGAAGTAGACATAATGCGAGTTCCGGGAGAATTGAGATGGGTGAACAGGCGCATTGTACAACCCCAGCCGCACCACGATGCAGGCAAATCCTGTAGACGCATTGAACTACAGCAACCTGAATTATACAAATTAGAACTCCCAACGGATACAAGAGAACTAGCAAGATCAGGTGTTCAAGATGAAGCTTTTTTATTCTGTTCAGCATCACCCCCTAGCCCTTGTCTGTGAACTCGATCTATTCTCGTCTGACTAGTTCTTACACATTATGATAGATGTCAAATCACCAGTCGAGTAAATCCCGTCCGCGTGTCTCGGAGACACATGGACACTAGCCCTGCTCTGCCCTGCCCTGCCCTGCCTTGCCCTGCCCTGCCAACAAAACCGTTGGGTAATAGCTTCCCGTTTTTGCCTCACCCTACCCTCGACATCTCACTCGCGGACCCTCTCTGCATGTGCATCTACGCCTGTTAGATCTCGTCTCCTCGCCTACCCACTTAGTTTGCGCATTGCTTTCCTGTTTGATTGTCCATCCCCTCGTCCGTTCGCTTGCTCTGTCCTGTCCCGTCACAAAAGAGACCCGATTGCGTTCGCTCAACGGAAATCTTGTACTTGCTCGGGTCAATTGCCGCTGAGGGAGTTGCTTCTGCGCTATTCTTTTATTTGAGGTTATTCACTTCTGGAACATGCTATAAAGATCCCGAGAATTCATGAAACCTCCTGTATTCAGTTGTATTTCCACTCTCACAGATTCCCACTTGGCCTCCTCGCCCTTTTCTACCATCAACTACGGTGTTCCGCACACATATACTTGGCACTAGAGTACGACACACAGCATTTTCAACACGCATTAGTCCTAGCCAATACGTACCTGATCATTTGCCACTTATACAGCCATCATGTCACCTGTTGGCCCTCGAGTCTCCAAGGAAGAATTTATGCTAGCGCTAGGTCTGAACCCACAGGATGCACAACATGAACAGTATTACCGAGCCATGCGAGTAAGTACACTTCCACCAAACACAAAAGTTTGACATTTTACAAAACTATTCCAAATACATCGCTAACACCCAGCAGGATGAGGCAATCATAGTTTATAATCGCATGCATCAGGATACTTCGCATCTCCTTGATAGTGTGCGTACCGACCCCACCACGCGACCTCCTTTCTTTTGGCACCATATTCGACCAGATAGACAGCGCTGGGCGATAACGGAAATCTGGCGCAACGCAGCTCCTCTCACACGCCCGCTCTTCGATCGTGGTGGAACGAATGGCGAATATGGGCCGAATTGGGTTTCGGGTTGGTTGCTGTATAGCGTTTTTCGGTCCAGAGATGTTAGAAATAATCGGAATCGGCGGAAGGGGGGAGACTAGTTCTGGCGCAGAGATTGGTAAGACATGCAGCGGTTCCCTTTGGAGGGATTTTGACAGGAATTTGGGAAAGACGCTAATTCTCTTGGGTTGCGAGCAGATCCAAAAAAAGCAAAGCAGAACGAAGAAGCTGCCTCGCCGAAGAAAGGGTACTACGACCCAGTGCGAAATGGGACACTTTAGATTGTAATGCTCAATGTTTTCCGAATCTGCTTTGTGTATTGTTCATAGTGGCCCGAGATGATCGATGGTTATGACCGGGTACAACAGAGGAGAGTAATGCAAGTAATGTATATGGTAGAAAGCCAATTTCCAGAATGCAGATCTAATGAATCCTAATTCAATCATCGTCCTCGCTATCTTTATCATCTTTGTTCCTATTTTTCCCATCCTTCTCGCCGCGATTCGACCGCAGCACCTCTGTGACCCGCTCATCTTGTTCGTCAGATCGCTCATTCCACTCCGCATCATACTCGGCAGCAATGCTCTTGATCTCTCTCCTGAGCGCCTTGCCCTCATCAATCAAGGACTCCCAAAGCTGAAGATCGACGCTATGCTGCTGATATAGCTTTCGCTGGCGCGTACTGACTGTAAAGTCCAGCGCGGATTTGTACGATATCTCACGGTTGTGATATAAAAACCACAAGTAACCTCCCATCAATGTTGACAAACTGACCAAGTATGTCACTGGCTCCATGGTGTCCCATCCTAGATCCGTCTCGAAAGTCAATTTGTAGACACTATACCACCAGACCGAGAGGATTCCAAAACCACCAATGGCAACTCTTTGGGCCCCGCGATGCGCAAGCTCGTCACATTTGGTCTTGATTTCAGCAATGCTTTGGATCCGTCGTGAGAGCTTACGCATTCGCAGTCGGAGAAAGTACGTGCGCTCATTGAAAGATGGCACCGTTACTCGGATCTGACCCAGGCCCACTGGTGCCCCCTCGATGGTAACGATGAACTCGCCCGCCCGCGCAGCGTCACGAACAAAATCCCCAATTTCCGTCGCTTGCGACCACCGGACAAACCGTTCTGGCGCGCCGTCTAGCGGGTCCAAGCTGCTATCTGTCTTGCGCGGGTAGCTGTATATCTCGGCATCTTCCTCTCGGGAGCGTCGACGTTGGACGGGCGTGTCATTGCTGTATTGCTTTTCCACTGCTACACGCTGAGTCTTGTCGGTTTCAAGCTCGTCGATCTTCTTTCTTGGTTTGATCGCGTTGTCTTCGTGCTGGAGAGCAATAAAGGATATGGCTGGTGGGCGGAGTTTTTCGAGCTTTCCCTCGATGGGAGGGACTTCGGACTGGATCAAGCGCTCGAGGTATGACAATGGTTGCTGGGGTGGACAAGGATAGCTATGGGTTCGATGCCTGTTGGTTGTTAGAATTGTATACCAAGGCGCCGTTTGTGGATGCCAGCAATACCTTTATCGCCATCGCGGCTGTCGACCGTTGTCAAAGGGATGATAAGCTTGAATAGCCGGGATGGTGTTGTCAACAGTTTCCCTATTCGTGTTAGCTATGATTAGCGAGGACTTTCGCGACTCCATCATCGGCTCACCTTTCGTCATATCCTCTGACCATTTCTTGTTCTGGCCTTCTGTCGAAGGCCTCTTCCCATCCTTGTCTAGAACGTGCCGCGATGAACCGGCCTTTCTTTCATTATGCTTCTCCTCCAAGGTTTCCAAGAGCTCCTCCGTTCTTTCATTGTCACCGATCTTTTCCACATAGTTTGCCTTTTTAAAGTACCGAGCTTGTTGACACCCAGCAAGTAGAGAAACACTCAATCCAGCTTGATCCGATCGGAGTTGCGTCGAAAGTGTATCACTGGTAGCTCTCCTCCGAGAGAGAGTATGTAATTGACTGAGCGAAGTTCTCTGGTGACCATAGTGAAGGTTAATTAACCCAGTTGTACCGGGCAGAGGTCGTGCCGCCATGCCTCGCCATGATAGGGAGCCCCGTGTAGCCGACAAAAGGGACACGCAGCCCCGTGTCGGTGGACGCATAGCAAAGGTTTATATCTCAGAGGTGCGAAAGGGGGGGCCTTTGCTGGTAGGATGTCTATGAGTGTTGGTGTGGGTGTTGGTTTTTGTTTGTAGGAGAAAGAGGGCATTGTCGGGAAAGCAGGCAGTGTTGAGGCGCAATCAGCTCATGACGCATGTCAGGGGAAATTGTGGGGATGGAGAGGAGCAGGAGCGAGACCAAGACCAAGCATAAGAGTGCTGGGCATTGACATGATCGAATCCAAGCTTTCTTGGGGCAACTGAACTGGAACGGGAACTTGGTCGTGAACTGGGATGCTAGCCTGACGTCAGTGTGGCGCAGGGCGGTGAGGGACCGGGTGGCGGTAAGTGGCTCTGCCTGAGGATGACTAACTATACTTAACTAACGTAATTCCCGCATGACCTGGCCACCCGCTTGACCTGGCCACCTACCACTGTTAGAAAGATTCAAAATTAATTTGCTCAACTAGCACCTATTAATTCAACTAAATATAGCGATTTTTACATGTATTAATCCTATGGCCAATTTCTCTGCACCCACTACACCTCGCCGGAGCCCTAGTAGCCGGCCGTTCCGCCTGAATAGGCAATTCGCCCTGCGTATGGGAGTCTACTGCAGGTGCTTCTGCTGGTAAATCTAGCTGCGCAGCTGCCTGTAGGCCCTCTTCGACGGTCAAACCCTCTTCGCAGGGTATCTGCTTAGTCGACCGAGTACGCTTCTTTACTACCTTCTCATTCGCTGCACGTAGATTCGCGTTATCTTGTGCTAGTAGCGCAGTGTTGTGTAGCGCTATGCAGTGGCCCTTGATGATTTGATCTAGTATAGTTTTTGATGGGCTCGGAGGGCTATTTGACCGCTGCTTTAGCAGATCTTTAAGCATCAAAGCTTGCTTCTGTAGCTGAATCACGGTTCTGGGTGTCTTTGGCGTAAATTGGCTAGATCTGCTGCTTGGCCGGCTGTTTACTGGTGTAGGCGTTCGTAGAGAGATATTAAGCTTCGAAAGCACTCTTTCTGCATCAACTGGTACTAGGCCACTAGCTGCGAAGCTATTCTGAATAATAGCTGGCTGTTGGAAGGCCTCTAGCCGCGCACGTTGGTAGTCATCCAAGAAATCAAACTTGTCAATATGGTTATATCCTCTCCGCGCAAGATCGCTAATAAAGCGACCGTACGCACGCTTAAGTACTGCAAAGCACCCAACATCAAGCGGTTGTAGTAAATGTAAAGAGTGTGCAGGCATACAAAGAGGAATAATATCGTTCTCTTTGCAAATTCGATCGAATTGGGGCGTAAGGTGGCTCCCATGGCCGTCAAGAATCAATAGCCGAAACCGGCCGCGTACGCGCGAATTCGTTGATGGGATAAATAGCTTTTATAGCCAACGTAGGCCAATCTCATCGGTAGTCCAGCCGTTATTCGAGACCTCAAACCGCCAATCTTTTGGTAGGTTATCAAACCAACCCGCAATAGCAACCTTGCCCTTAAAGATCACACATGGCGGCAGCGAATAGCCATCTGCGCAGATTGCCTCGATAGCAGTAACCCATTGGCGATTTCCTGGCTGTAGGATAGATCGCCGACCGTAGTATTCCGCTCGAGTAACCACCTTTTGCGACGATATAAGGCCCATCGCAAATCCAGTCTCATCAAAGTTGTAGATATCCTCCGGTTGGATACCGTTCTCATCGATAACGCGTTGTACGGTTGTAAACCACTCTCGTAGCGATTTCGGGTCTTCGTTTAGTGCGCGTCGGTAGTCGTAGCGTTTCGAAAAGCGTGAGCGAATCTCTTCGCGCCGATTAATAAACTTTGATGGCCAATTCTTGCCTACTGTAGGCGAAGGGTTGGTTCCGCGCGCAGCAAGAAGGATATTAGCCATTTCTCCTACAGTAGCAGGCCTAGGCGCTGCTCCACGCGTATCCATAGAGATTATCCATTTAACAAGCGAATCCTCTTCTAATTCAGTTAATTTACAGCGATTCGGACGTATATCGACGCGTGCAATTTGGCCATGGGCGCGCGTTTGCAGAGTTGAACGTGGCACTGCGTATAGACTAGCCGCTGCGCGAATAGATTTGATTCGGCCATTTTGAAGATCACCAAGGGCTAATAAGATCCTGCCCTCTTGATTGGCTGAATTCTGCGAAGATTCAGAGCGAATTGGTGGCATGGTAAGGGATTGAATTAGGTTGGTAGGAAGGAAGACGCGACTTTGGATGGGGTGGCCAGGTCAAGCGGGTGGCCAGGTCATGCGGGAATTACGTTAACTATAAACTAGGTGCTGGGGTTGTATACAATTTGAACTCTGTGAATTTGATATAATACTAGTAGATATGACTAGACCCATGGACTAACAGGGTCTGTTAAGCTCCATCTCGGTCTCCATCTCACCGAATACTCCAGGGTTAGTACCAAGCTCTGCCTTGGAAGAGCCCTATGCATGAGTCTGCAGAGTAAATATAGCATCTGCATAGTACTCAGGTCGGTACCCTGTTAAAATTCCACTCCACATAAAGCAAGGGTGACAGTATTACACTTATATCCGTCCCGGTCCGATGCGTCGTCTCTGATATGAAATCTACTACCAGTGGGCTCGCCTTATAGTATACTATGCCCCATCCAAGATGTTTCTGTGGTTTGTCATGGGGCGCCTAATCATTGAAGTCGTTGGCTAAGAATAACCACCACAGCTACTATTTGAGTTTAGAATGCTGTTAGTTTTGGCCCCCAGATTATTTAGGCTGATGAAACTTTAATATCTCAAGGCCAATTTCCCGAAGCGGCATGCAAGATGCTTACCCAAGATGCTTAGCAGAGTGGGGCTCTCAGCCCTCTGCGCCTCTGTCAGACCGCGATGGTTTCTGAATTCGGTTGGGGCTCTCGCGCTGATTGGACCACCTTCGATATGGGGCGCCGCTCGTGTTTGCAAGTCTGAAGTTGGCCTTGATTTCTTCCTATTGTTTTTCTCAGTCCTACCAGGTATAAATACTGTCGAAATGTCCATATAATTCCAAAATCTATCCATCTCATCTATACGAAACCTCAATACTAGATCTCTCCGAGTCCTCTTTTCCAAATCCCGAAGCATGACATACTCTACGACGCTTGGGCTTCTCGCCTTCTTGACTTTATCAACTTGCGGCTCTGCAAGTCCTCTCCGCAAGCTGCACCCTACAGTCGTCCTTGGAGGCTCAAACAATGTCCAATTCGAAGGAACATCGGCTAACAATGTCGAATCATTCATGAACATTCGCTTTGCCGAAGATACATCAGGCAACAACCGCTTTGCCGCCCCCAAACCTTTCAGCTACCCTTCAGGGTCGGTGGTAAATGCATCCCTCCCAGGTGCCGCATGCCCACAGCAGAAAGTCCCAATACCGGGACTGGAAGTTTTTGATAATGTCACGCATATATCCGAGGACTGTCTTACATTGCGCGTCGATCGACCCATACGGAAATCCAATCAAGACAAGCTCCCTGTCATGGCTTTCATTTACGGAGGTGGGGATTCCATTGGTCAGATTTACGACACAGCATATGATCCAACTTCTTTGATCAATGGAGCGGAGCAGAAAGGATACCCAGTTATCTATGTTGCAATGAATTACCGTGTGGGTATCTTTGGGTTTGCTGCTACCCAGGCTCTCAACGAATCCCGTTCTTTGAATGCAGGACTTCGCGATCAGCGACTTGCATTGGAGTGGGTACAGGAACATATCGCTGCCTTCGGGGGGAGATCCCGACAACGTGACAATATTTGGAGAAAGTGATGGTGCTACTGGTGTTGGCCTCCAGATCACGGCATATGGAGGGAAGGAGAAGGCTCCTTTTCAACGAGCGATTATGCAGTCCGGCAGTGCTGCGGCTGATCAAGGTACTGCGACCAACAAAACTGTTATCCGCACTACCGAGTTCATCAAGAAAGTCAACTGTAGCTCTTCAGTCGGCATTGATGAGCTTGCTTGCTTGCGGAAGATCCCTCTCAAAAAGCTACTTCCCGCTGCGCTGGACTACGAATTCAGCTTTGAGGGTTCGATGAGCTTCGACATCTTTGTGCCTACCGCACCCTCCGATTTTATCCCTGATAGTCCCTCAAAGCTTCTGTCTTCTGGTCGCTTTGCGCATGATATTGACGTTATAACTGGCTGGACCGAAGATGATCAGTCGTTTTTTACGCCATCAACCATCAAGACTGAATCGGATGCCATCAAATACCTTTCCTCGTCAATGCCAGATCTCTCTGAGGAAAATATGCAACGTGCTCTTGCTCTTTACCCATCTTCATTGTTCTCAGACATGCCGAGTGAGAATATCTCGGCCCAATATTTCCGTGCAAGCCAAATGTCCCGTGACTATGGGTTTACTTGCCCGAGCATTCATTTGGTGCAAATGAACAAAAAGTACTCCAAGCCGTGCACTTCCAACTATCTCTATATCCTGAACCAGACTATGTTCGCCCCGTTATACGAACAGCAGCAGACATCATACCTCGGTGTTTCACACTTCAGTGACATTCCTTATGTTTTCAATCAGGCCAAGACGAGGTATTCATTCCTTGCGACTCCGATTGACGTCGAGATCTCGTCAAAGATGAGTGCTAGCTGGGCATCGTTTGCTGTCTCCGGGGATCCATCACACAGAAATGGAACGTTATCTGGCTGGTCTGATGCTTTGACTCATTCGAGCCCCACAGTGAGGATCATCGGAGGTCCCGATGGAGGCAAGATGGTTACCATCGATGGTAGTGGTGATACCTCTGAGCGTCTCGCGAAAAGATGTGCTTTCTGGAGCTCGCCTGAGGTACTTGCTCAGATTGGAGTATGATAGAAAATCAATAGCGGCCTAGCTATGAGGCATGACCTTAAGGACTTGAATGGTGTTTGAATTTGTTTCATTTAAATTAATTTCTTTTTTGTTCTGCATTTCATAAAAGAAGGACAACAAAATACCGATAATATTACCTATTGAATGTGTAATTATACCTCAGACTCTATTCCACGACAAGACGGAATCTGAGCAAGTCTTTCTCTAGAATCTCATCAAACCTTGCTTCTAGCTCCGAGACATCCCACTTGCAGGAAAGGAATCGGCCATTCAAGGCCCGCCGTCGTCTCTCGGAATTTATGGGTGATGATAGCCAAAGGCAGAAAGCACCGACCAGATCCGGGCTATCAACAAGAACTGCATAATTGGTGACAGTCAGCAAACATGCGCTAAATTTGAAGGGTAATGATAAATTCATATCTCACGTTTGAAGAGCCAATCCGGCGCACCCTTCGAAAAGTCACTGCGCAGACCACCAGGATGCACACTAGAACAGAAAATTCCTTTGGCAGAGTATTGTTCGTTTATCATCTCGATGAGTCGAGCCTGCGCTGCCTTGCTTACACAGTAGTGAGCATGCGCAAAAGGACCCGACACTGTAGGTGCCGCCATCGAACTGATCGCGATAAAGCTCATAGCTGCAGAATTTGTCGCAACCAGCAACGGCAGAAGGTGGTGAGCGGCATAGAAAACGCCAATAGTGTTCACATCAAAGGCATTACGGTAGTCTTCCGGAGATTCCTGCACAACATCTGTAATCATCGGGCCCGAGTAGCCAGAGTTCACAATAACCACGTCTAGGCGGCCGTTGAACTCGGACTTGACGGTCTCTGCTAGAGACATGACATCGCTCTCTGATGTGATATCGCATTCAGAAACGATTACCTTTGAACTTGGGCTTATTGAGCGAACCTCTTTCGCTGTTTCCTCGAGGGCGGTGCGAGTCCTGGCAGCAAGAATTAGACCTGATGCGCCCGCTCGAGCATATGCCCGTGCCAATCCCCCTCCAGCTGCACCTCTACCTCCAATAATGCATACAATAAAGGGAGATGGCAAATTTACCTCTGCGGGATCAATGGCATCGTAAGGCGTGGTATGAAGAGTCGAAACAAAGTCGCGACAGTGTTGTGCATTCAGTTGACTCTTTGTCGAGGACATTTCGAGAAGATTTTAGAAATTATGCTTATGGCCCGAGTTTGCAGCTTTGCAGTTGGATAGAAGAATGATTTTGCGACCAGAAACTTTCTACTCTCTTATAATTGGGACATTATCTGCGTGCTGGTTGCGATCGGATTTAGTCGGACTTAGAGCGGAGACTATGCTGCTGCCCGGAAATTAGCAGGAATCATCAGGAATGATAGTCCATATTGCTATTCTCAATTCTACAACTATTTTGAAACGACCAACATTGAATATTAGACAGGTTTTGTACATGAAATAAGATTCAAATATGGGTACCTTCTTGTCATTCATTAGCGGTTTTATGAGTATACCAGGTATTCTGATGGGGCAACTAAATCGGGTGAAGGGCGTGTTGCCATATTGAGAAATCTGATCATATACCTTTAGACTTAAGCTTCATAATCCTCGAAACCCCCTTTGCTTTTGTCTCTTTTTGGAATTAGCTGGTATGCATAGTGCCATTATGAATACCGTCTAGGTTATTAAAAAGCTTGCTTCCCCGATACATAGACCGAGTCTCTTGACCGAGTCAATTAGATTCGCCGAAAGCCTGCCGCTGTCCCTTTCAAGAGGGCTGGGGGGGTGAACCACTAAATGGTTATATCTAGTAGAGTCTTTATTTTATTGCGATTTTCCTATTCTGCAGATGGAGTAGGTTTGTACCCGCAGTCCCTACACTTATAGCCCCACTCATAGCGAGAGTTTTGCTGATCAGCTCATCCCAGGCCGGCTGGCCCAATGGCAAGGCGCTTGACTACGAATCAAGAGATTGCAGGTTCGACCCCTGCGTCGGTCAATTTTTTTTTGGCTATTTTTGCTGTATCTTGGAGGGAATTGGGATTGGTGGGCGAATTGTGCTTTTTTCTGGATTTACTAATTGCACTTATTATCTTCAGGACAATATTATCGCAAAACCATTAACCTGTTTTACCAGACTCATTTGCCGTCCTCTTGCACATCTAATAGTCTGGGTGGACAAGCATACAAAAATATCTTGCTATCTGCTGGTCGAATGTGATGAATCTCCTGCCATGTTTGCTTATTTGACGATGTCATCTTCGTTTCTAGGGCTGATGTTGACCAAAACTCACCTGGGTGAATGTGTGAGGATGCTCAGATACTCACAGAGATCAACGTACGGCGTAGCATACGAAGCAAAGGAAGCAGTAGCGGTTCGACGAAAGTAATAGCTTGAGGAGAATAAGAAGGAAGCTAGGATAGAAGGCTAGATACACAGGTGTATGGCGTGGATACCTAGAGTGGTGCCGTAGGCATAAGGCATCCACGAATGGTAACAACACCAGTTCGTTACAGAATGACTCATCGAGCCTTCTAAGATATACGAGTTTCTCCAAGCAAAATTTTTGTTCGTTATTTGGATGACGACAGAACCTGGCTAGCAAGTCCTTTTTCTCCCATAACATTTGGTGATTGAGATTCATTTCCCTGCTCATCAAGATCGAATGTCGAGATGGCCTCCTCTTCCCGGTTCCATTTCCCGGTCCATGCCGTTTCTAATGATCGTGTTAAACTTACCCCTCTCGATCTCGATCGTCACCTAGACACCTTCTTTCGCCTTTCTGTGTCGCATCCAGAGCTATATGCACATATGCCCACTGGACCGTTTAAGTCTTTGGCCGAACTTAAGGCAGAGTTTCTGGACCGATCGACCAGCCACATCTTATCATTTTCCAATCCTGAGTCCTTTGCGTTTGCGGTCATTGATAAAACACGCCCCGCGTCACCAGAGGACCCTGAAGGTGAACTCGCTGGTACCGTGTCTTTTATTCGGACGTCGCCTGTTCACCTCTGTACCGAGATTGGATTCATCGTTATTCTGCCACCATACCAGCGCAGCCATGTTGGAACAAACACTGTCGGTCTTGCATTAAATTATGCTTTTGAGACGCCAGAAAAAGGTGGCTTGGGTCTTCGCCGAATTCATTGGCAAGCTAGTACGGCAAACCCTGCCAGTGCTAAATTAGCAGAGAAGATGGGGTTTGAAAAAATAGGATTGACGCCTTGGCATATGCGATTTATTGGAGGCAAGGAGAAAGGCAAAATTGGAAACGGGAA
Source organism: Penicillium waksmanii (assembly GCF_028829765.1). NCBI lineage: Eukaryota > Fungi > Ascomycota > Eurotiomycetes > Eurotiales > Aspergillaceae > Penicillium > Penicillium waksmanii. The sequence goes on from NW_026643252.1 coordinate 2,350,075, forward strand.
GGAGCCACCAGCTGGGACTGATTCGAATGACCTGTGGAGAGACACTTTTTCATTCACCCTCGCCTGGGATCAATGGGGGAGTGGGGGAAAGGAGAACGTCGAGCGGATCTTGATGAAATAAAGTTTTTAGATTGCACTATTTCATTTCATCCTTTCAAGAAGAAATCAGACTCAGAATAGAGATAAATTCACAAAAGCAATCTCCTGGAACTCTAAATTACAAAACCATCTGCCATCTAACTTTCTTGCCCTTGATCATGTCCAATACACCCATAGGCAAATATTGCTTATCCACCAAATTCAATCCTCCGAAATCTCTCATCAGCTCCTCTGCATATAGACCAAGAATCCATTTCGTCTCTATCCCCAGTCTTCCAAGGTCGAAATCTTCACGAGCATCAGATATAGCATCGTTAACCACAGCAGTAGTACGAGGACCGGCACAGGTAGGAACATTCATGAGCTCTTCATATAGCAATGTATAATAGTAGCTTTCCTCTTCGCGCAATTTGTTCCATTCATCAACCGTCATAAATTGATCCATCTCCTCTGTGGAAATAATGTTGAGGTTTTCGAATGCGCGATCGGGCTGCAATTGCTCCAAGAGAGCACGGCGATCTTTCCGGGTAGTCTTCTCAAAGTTCCTCTTCGCACTTTCATAGTGGGAAAGTTCCTCGCTCAAGTACTCATCCACCAGCTCCATTGGGGTCTTGTTGAGCTTTTTTCGGATGAGAGAAATTGAAATGAATGGATTTCGAAGACCAAGACCTCCTAGCTTTTCGGGAAGATAGAAAAATGCATCCGGAACATCGGCTGTGCCAAAACGAGATTCGATCTTTTGCCTTAGGAAGCCAGCGACTGTGCATTGCGTTGGATTCTCGGCTGTTTCGAAAATGATCTTGTGCATTTGCTCATATGTACTGAGAATAGCATCAATATGTGGCCGTCCGAAGCAGTATGCCGGCTCTCCAAATGTGTTTTTGAAAAACCGACCAATACAGCTATTCCAAGTACGAATCCAGGAAATGATGCTATTGCACTGATCGAGCTGGGTTTTGAGTTGGCGGACATGCGCATCAACTTGGGAATGATCAATTACCCATTCACCGGATGATGTATCCAGCATCAGGAAGCCAATCCTTACGGGACCTTCTGGTAGACGGGGGATGACTTCGCTTCTCATGGAATCGCCCAGATACGCAGATCCTGACTTGTGCCTGTTGAATTCGAGTCCAGCGATCTTAGCAAAGTTCTGCATGATATCCCACGCCTTCACACACTTCTCTGGCTCTCCTGAGAGCCAAATATCGTCATGAAGCCGGTACAACAGCATCCCAGTTCCCTTGTTGACGGCAAGGTCCATAAAAAAGAGGATAAGTTCTCCAATAAGCTTCTCTGAAGCATGTGCAATCGGAATTCCCCTTCTGCGTTTTCGTGGCCCAAGCTTTTCATGTCCCTCGAAAGACTGATCCATATTGAGTGGAGTCTCGAGATATTTGCGGAAAAAGTTGATCCATCGATCGGAAAACCCGGTGTAAGCCAGAAAGGCGTAAACCGTGCTGTGTGGAATCGAGGTCGCATACCATTGCAAGTCTGTCTGAATGACAGCTGCTTCTCCATTCAAATGACGTTCCAGCAAAGTTTCTGTCACTATCTTTCGAAGCAATTTCTGTTTCACACTCTTCGGTGCAGAACTTTCGTGCGTCTCGGGGTCGTCGTCATATCCACCAAAGCGATTGCCTAAGGTGTCCTCTCCTTCTGGCATTGCTGCTAGGAAGAAACTTTCGAAATAGTCTTCTCGCCGTTTTTGTGCCGTGGATCCACTGGCTTCATATTTGGCGTAGTATCTTCGGCGGATTTTGTCGTTTTTGGTCATTTTATGTCCTTGCACGAAGTTGAACATTCTTTTGTCGCTGATGAGACCAGTCAAAGACGATTTCAAATCCTTGCACAGTTTAATACAGATATGCTCAACGAAGATCGTTTCTAGGATATCATCATCCATCCAGATTCGATATTTGCCGTTCAATTGTTGGCGAGGTAAGACAGGTACACCCTCTTCACCTGCATGCCAATCCCAATTGTCTAGGTCGGCATATCGCATATTGAGAACATCAGCAATCTCACTGAGAGCTACTTTATTGTTGACAAAATGCTTCAATGTTTCTTGTTTTTCGTCGGTGACAATTTCCTCACATTGAATGCCACGAATGCATGCTGATAAGGAGTCGACAGTGAAGGGATCTTCTCGCTCCCAAATAGATTCCGTGGTTCTACTCACTTTATCGCGGAAATTTTCCAACAATTGCTTTTGCTCCTCGTCGGGAAAGAGAGCGTCCAGAAAGGCTTCAATTTCGCTAGGATCCGTCTCGTGGGATTTGAAGACCATGTCCTCAAACTGGTCACAGAGCTGCTGCAACCTCTGCTTTTGTCTTTCCTCCACCACCAAAAAGTCATCAGTCTCACCAGAGGCGGTCTCCGGGTTCTCCTTTTCTGCAGATGGTGGGTTCATCCACTCTGTCAGAAGACGCGAATACAAATCGGCGAGTTGAAGCTTGCGACTATGAGGCTCCAACTTATTGCGCAAGTATTTTTCGAAACCTTCAAGCTTCTGGGTTGGGATCGAAGAGTCAAAGCGTGCCTGATCAACCCAGTGTTCGATGTTCAAAATTTCCGCGTCGCGGTTCAAAACTGGAAGCAGCTTCCTGGTACTGACTAGGAGATGTTCGACGCGCTCACGCAAAGTGGGACACTTGTCCGCACCCGTGAGAGCCTCAACTTTTCGCAGCTCATATGCATCTCGTTGTTTCTCAAGCTCATGGATTTTACTTCGAGTGAGTGATTGAAGCGTTCGGGATAAATAAGGGTCCATGTTGAATGCGGTGAGGACTTGAAGTCGTCCAAGTTTCCCGCGTGTATGACTCGGAGAATTACTCGTATTCCTGAATAATAACAGTTTTAAGGATTTCCCATCGAATTTATACTTACATCAATTTTTTCTTCGCCTGCTTTAAGCATCCGGGCTTCGCTATTGGGTTCGATTCCAAGCGTCTCGCTGCCTAAAGCTGCCTGGTCAGATCGGCATTCTGCAGCCTTGCACTTCCACCAGTTTCAGCCCCTTTCTCCCCGCCTGCATCATGACACGAGGCTGTGGCCAACTGGAAACTTTGAAACCCCGCCATTTTCCCAGCGCAGATGAGTCATTTACAAAAAAGAGACGGGAAGAGAGGGAAGACCGATACTTCTGGGCATTCTTTTACTTTCAATCGTAAATGTGTCATTTCAACAGATAATCTTATTGATGTTTCCACTATGTCGAGGTCATCCATAATGATAGAACTTTATAATATAGCGCCTCGGATATAGAACCAAGCCTTAGCCTTATCAATCCCCAAAGCCGTCACCAATAGCATCCTCCCAAACAAATCGACCTCACCCGGTTGTGCATTTTGCAACACCGGCTCGAAATCAAGATTGTAAACAATATGGTGCTGTTTTTCCGTCCAAGCGACCGCGAAATCAAAAGCATTGGAAGCATTCCACAAGTCACCCGAAAGATACCAGGAATGCTCAAGGCCCAGCTTGCCATCACACGACACCGGTACTCTTCCTTGAAGGACTTTGAAGATTTGAATAAAGTAATATGTAAACAGCACTGTGCGCCGTGCCGACTCTTGCAAAACCCACCCTTCCCAGAAAGTCGCAGCGTCTTCCATTGCTAGCGGGAGAAGTTCGGTCGGGTCGTAGGGTTTTGGGGTTGGCACTATCGCCATTAATGTGAGGACTGATGACTCGAGTGTTGTGAATAGGGCATCGGCTGTGGCGTGAGAGCGGATGTCTCCATCGAAGAGTCGCATTATTTGGTAGAGGATTAGTGCTTGGGTGCGAGCGAGGATGTCAAGGGCCTCGGTTGGTTCGGGTGCTGAGAGGAGTTCTCTTGTGCGTGCGTCAAAGAGGTTCATTATTACTGGGGCGTTTATGTCGTTTTTGCACATGTATAGAGAGCAACATGCGTAAGCATCTATATTGATATGTCTTAGCACTGGCAGTTTAAAAGGGCACTCACTAATAAACTTGAAGGGGATATCGGAAATTCCATACCTTGCATGACCTGTGGCATATGGCTTTTATACAATTGTGGATGACACCATGGTGTTCGATTCTCTATTACCATCATTTGAGGCGTGGTTTTAAGAACGTCTATGGCGAATTGCAGATGCGACGCCACTATAACCGAAAGTGGTCTTAAGGATCGCGTTCGCGGAAGAGCAACGGCAAAGTTTGTGGGAGATAAGGGGCCTTCAAAACATGGTGTGGTTGAAAGCTCATCGGAAACGTATTGACTCCAATCTAGCTGAGGCTCTCGTGGCTCCGGCGCAGAGTCTAAAATCGACTCAGCACACAAGCCGTTGTGAATTGGTGAAGGATGTGCCATGGCGGTGGTGAGCCACATGTGATCCACGGCATTCATGGGTCTGGTTGGAGGTGATTCATCCACGAGATCTTGGTAGGCTGCAGGTAGTCTACCAGGGTAAACGCAGGGCGAATTTCTGCTGATACATCGCGAACAAGCGGGAAAGGCGAGGTCACAACGCCGTTTAGCCGTCTTGCATGCCTCACAAGACTTTCGTCGAGGTGGAGCTGGGTCTTGATGAGCCATCTTAGCCTATCAGAACCGATGATTATCGCCAGGAAGTGGAATAGAGGAAGAACATGAATGAGGCCAGAGACCTAGAGCGGAATTCCGCACGCTAAGCAAGAAAGTGGTGACGGGCCACCAATCGGAGAGGTTCAGCTGCGACTGGGTGGGCCAGCCCGGCGGAGTTGCGCAGTATGAGAATTATTTGAACATCAGTAAAAGAAAATATAAATTGGCCGTGAAAGTCACTACCTACCTGTAAAAAGAAATCATCAAAGCAATTATCCCTCCAAAGCTAGTCCATCATGGCCTCTCCCATTGTCTTCGTTTGTGGCGCAACAGGCACCCAAGGCGGTGCCCTCACCACCCACCTTCTACAACAAAACATCCAAGTCCACGCCATCACTCGCAACATCCAATCGGAAGCTGCTCGAAAAATCAAAAACCGCGTATCTCTAACTGAGGGTGATTTTGACAATGAAGAAACCCTACGAAAGGCCATGACCAACTGCACCAGCATTTTTCTCAATCTATCCCCGAATCATCGAAACCCATCGGCTGAACTCGACCAAGCAAAGAGCATCATATCCATCGCGAAAGAGATCGGTATTAAACAAATCATCTACACCGGTGCAATGGGCACCGTCAATCCCGAACGATTACCCCTCTGGGATCCCACAAACCTTGCTGCCAACGTCCTTCTCAGCAAGCAATCCATCGAGAAGGAAATTCGCAACGCAGGATTCGAGCACTGGACGATCCTACGACCGGGAAATTTTATGTCAAACTTCTTGAGCCCCCCTCGTTCGAATGTATCAGGGTCTTGTTGAAACTGGAAAATTCACAACGGCCTTTACTCCCGAGACGATCCTCCCTATGGTTGATCCTTATGATATCGGAAGATTTGCCGCTGCGGCAGTATGCGATCCGATTCGGTTTCATGGGAAGGAGGTGGAGATCGCGTCGCAAATGATGGGAGCAGAGGCCATCATTCAGGACATTGCCCAGGCTACTGGGCGAGACATGGAGGTGGTCTTTTTGTCTGAGGAGGAAGTCAAGGGAAAGATGGCAACGGATCCTTTCCTGGGACCTCAGTTGCTTTTACGCGATATGGCTATTTTCGTTGATTTTGAGAAGGTGAAAGGATGGAATATTGAATTGAGTACATTTGCGGAGTTTTTGGAGCGGGAAAAGAAGCGGGTTGAAGAGGCTTATCTTTGAAGGAAATCTTGTACATTTCATTAGGTCTGCCTGATATTCTCATTATGTTAAGGGGAAAACCATTCATCTTTAAGCTTGGCGAAGTGTTTATATGCTCGAGCTATTGTAGATCTAATATCAAAACACGTAGTTATTCTATTCTATTGACAGGTTCTAGAACATCAATGACGGCATCTATGTGTATCTGCAATTACAGCCTTTTCCGGGCTGAAAAAAAGTAAAAAAAGTCATGAGGGCGTGAGGCACAGCATTGGGCGAAATTTACTGCTTGCCGAAGATCTTGACGCGGTCTTCAATGGGCTTCTGGACCTTCTCGCCAGCCTGGCCCTCGGGGCTACCGAAGACGAGCTGGGCAACCAGGCGCCAGTCGGTAGGCAGGTTCCACTGCTTAGCGACAGAGGCGTCAAGAAGGGGGTTGTAGTGCTGCAGGTTGGCGCCGAAACCAACGGACTCAAGAGCAGTCCAGACTGAATCGCACTGTTAGTACTGTTATGTTATTATTTTGGGGTGGTGAGATATCAACATACGGAAGTACTGGTGCATAGCGTTGGAGTGGTCAGCCCAGGGCTCGAACTTGTCGGCGAAGGCAGCGAATTTCTCCTGGAAATCCTTGATGTGAGCAGGGTCCTCGTAGAAGAGGATCTAGATTGATGGGTTAGACATTTTCTCCTTTTCAGTTTTGGTTGGGATTTACTCACGGTACCGGCAGCGGCCTTGAAGCCCTGCAGCTTAGGCAGAGTCTGGTTCTTGAAGACCTCCTCGGGGACAGCACCAGACTGGACGAGGGGAGCGAAAGCCTCAGCGGCCAGGTCCCAGAGGCGGTCGTGCTCCTCGTGCAGCAGGACGACCAGGCGGGTGGACTGGGTGTTGAAGGAGCTGGGGACGTGGGTAATGGCGTGGTTGACGAGCTCCTCGACCTTGGAGTCAGGGACGGGGCTGTTCTTGCCGAGCTGGTAGATAGTGCGGCGGGTCTGGACCGCTTGCAGGAGGCCGTCGGTGGACATGGTGGCGGGGGTGGCGGGAGAGTTCTTGGGGAGAGAAGTTGAAAATGGACGAAGGGATAGCTGTGCAATTGACGGGGGTTGGGCCGATATTAATGTGGTTTGCGGTCTTGAGGTGGATCCGAGTGTTCGGCAGATGCTGTGGAGAGTGGAAGCCGGTCGAAGAAGAGTACGAGTGGCCATAGTAGCGGATGGAAGGGTTTTTAAATAGTAGTATGATAAAGGAGGCGATTGAGAGTACTAGTAGGTAATAAAATTGTTAAAAATGATCGGGATTGTTACAAATCGACGGGGGAGTTCCGCAGTTTTTTTAAGCATGGCAGGGCCGCTAAAAAAAGAACTGGTGATGTTGTATTTCCGTTGCCGCTAATTAATTTGGGGCATTACGGCATTACGGATAAATGAGGCCGGGCCGCTTATTAAGGGATTCTTGTCAGCAATGACAAACCACTCAGGGCAGGCTGGTTCCTGAGTTCCGTGTAGTTAGAGTTCTTCTACGAGTTACTACTAGTACGAGTAGTACGGAGTACTTCGGTATTAATTATAGAGCCCTGGAGATCTTGAATTCAATATCCACGGCCCGTCCATTCCACGGTTGACACTCGACCACCGGCCATTTGTAGTTATATATTACTACAGTACTAGCACAAATATGGACACTCCAGCATTTCAAACCTTGGATCTCCATCTACGACTCAGATCCAGACTTTATACCATCATCCCGAATACTATCACACCCAGAGAAAGAGATAATTTCAAATCAATTGCCCCTCCAAAGACACCACTAGTATGACGCGGAAAGAGGGTAGCCGCGGAGGCTTCGGTAAAGGGGCAAAGTACGGGTCGGTCCGAGAATTTGCTCTAGTAGTAAAAAAGGTGACGGTAACACTGCTCAATATGCTCCCTGAGCGACCCTAAGCAACCCTAAGCAATCCTGAGTAGACTGCGCCGATTTTGAGCTTTTTTTTAGGACCTGAGCGGTTGGCCCCGCTTATATTTCACGGTAAGGTATATTTGTATTCAAAATATGTATAAAGATGTAATTTTAACTTAAAACTAGATATAATCCTTGTTTGAAATTGAAATATAATAGTACTAGTACTATTAGTAGTACGAGGAGTAATATCGGGCCATGAGTCAAATCGCCGCAACAATTTCTTTTGCTTTCAAGTTGGGGGCCATGAACGTGCCAATCAGTGTAAACTCCGAGTCGGAGGGTAGTAGAAATAAATATCTGACCTTTTTCCATTTTTTCCCTTCTTCCCCACTATCAATCGAACAACGTCATGGCGCATCAAGCGCACAATATCCCATGGGATCTACTCACATCGAATCTAGAATGGAAAGCCCCGAAACCTTCGGACAACTTCGGAACAAATCTCTACCCACGCATGAAGTCCAATCAAGCCACTGACCTGAGTTATTTCGTGGAAGCCTTTGTAAAAAATCTCGAGGAGCATGCGGCCTGTGAACGAAAAAAGTATCAACAGCACGATGACCCTCCCCAGCCATCAGATGTGATTCTCAACGAAGTCACCGTTCGAAAAATATCACCTTCAGTTCGGCGATGGCGAAAGCATTGGTGGTCCCAAAGGCTATGTCCTTCCGAAACCTGCCCCTTGAGGGGTACTGATTCCGAACCCTGCAAATGCGAACCCCTTCCTCTGAAAGAAAGACAAATGTCTGCATTTCTTCGTCATTTTGATCACATTGAGTATTGTGATTACTTTGGCGAAAACAACGCTGTACTTTTCAATCTAGAAGTTCTGAAAACGTTGCTTCTTTACGGAGAGATGGATGCTCTCTTTCGTATTTGTGCTCATCCAGAGACGCATCTTACAAGGACCTATGATAAAGGTGTTTGTTTTGATTGTGGTCGTCACGTAGGTCCCAATTTTGCATCAATCTCGTGGCCGGATTTTGACACTGACCATATTCAAGCCATATAACGACATTGGATGGCACGGGATAGGTCGAGACATGCTCTGGATCTACATATGCCTGAACGTAGCATATTGCTTTCCGGAACTATGTGACCCCAAATGCGGAAGGACAGCAGAAAAGGATTATCGCAATACGATTTTCTACCAAAAAACCATTGATCATTGCGCGAAATTTCCTTACGGCTACTACTCTACTGCTGGAAAATTTCCTCATAATCAGTTCTTTGGTCTAGATCCTCCACACAAAGTTGAAAAGAGAATAAAAACAGAAGAGAACACGGAAAAACGTCCACCAAGATGGGAAAAATATGCAACCTACCGAGAGCAAGAGCACCCAGGCCCTTATGGAAGGGAACCGATTCATCAATACCTGTCATTGTCGACATCTCGTTATCTATCCGATGGGCCCTCGGTTTCTGATACTACCCGCGTCCGGATGACACTCTGCTCTAAGGGTTTACCTGTTGAGTTAGCATTGGATATCATGGAATTCGCCAACTACGAACCAGTTCACAGGAAATTGGACCCACCGCATGATCCTCTACACCCTTCAAACCGAGAAGAGCTTGGGAAGTACCTCAAATACTGCTGGCAGACCATGGTCCGCTGTTTTATGTTAATGAAGGAGCTTGGATTCGATCCTGTTAATGGCGGAAGAGAGGACCCCGGCATGAACTGGAAAAGTATGATCCAGGATTGTATTATTGAGCTCTTTGGTCATGAGAAGGATAGGGGTCATGATGGGGATCTCGAGATTTGGTGGACCCCGGATCAGAGAGGCGATAGGATATGGTATAGAAATAGACGTCCTGACGAGGAGGGCTACCCGGGATATGTGTTTGTCTCGCGTTCGGATATAAAGGATGCATTGGCAAGTGCTAGTGATGATTAGGGACGAGATCTGAATTACGGATTAGAGATCTAATGAAACTTCTCAATACTCTCTTCGAAATAATCATCTTCAGGTCTTGTAAGTTGTGAATAAGGAACTTAAATGCAGCCAAGAGAGGGTGTTACATTGTTTCTCTAGTACTAACTAACTAATCCTCACACTCAGTTTGCTTGTACCACTCTCGGTCTGCACGGACAATGCGACCAATCTGGCCACCACGCGGTACAAGAATAATAGTATTAGAGCCATACTGCATTTACGAGTAACGATTTAACTTGAATATAGAATTCAACACTTTATTATTACTACAGAGTTCAACTAATTGCAGGGTATCAGTACAACGCTGTATCCCCAGTACAACTCGTAGCTTCCGCAGCGGGGATCAGCATTAATAAGCGCCAAACCCCGCGGTGGGCGGTGAGTGGCGAGTGGCGGGGCGGATGTTTCGACCTGACGATGTGCGGTTTCATTTCGGGGCTGGGAGTGGGAGAGGAGCTAGGGATTGATTTCCCCGTTGGGTGAACCGAGAGGACTTGAGTTTTGCTTAGCTTAGCTTTGGGTGGCAATTGAGAGCTGTGTGTGCTGTCACGTTCCAAAGACAGCTCTAACGAGTAGAAACCACGGATCTATTCGGATAGCCATAGTTCTGAGTGAGTCACAAAATAGATTCCAGGGATGTCGAGAATGAGTCTGCATGAGTCTGAAATGACTTTGAAAAATCAGTATTAACCCGTGCAAACCGAGTAAACCTGCTGGTGGTGGAGGGAGGGCAAGGTAGGAGAGGCAACGCACAAACCGAGCGGGGCTTTTTCCCAAAAAAGTGGGGGCTTCTCGCTCTCGATTTTTTTTTCTCCCACTTCCCCCTCCTCCCAACCTCCGTTTCTTTCTTCTCTCCCCATCCCCTCTATAGGAGCATTTGCACATAGGCATTTTTGATCGTACTCGGGTTGATACTCGGTCTCGATCATTTGTGTGTGTTGCTCTTCTTTACACTCTCCCCTTTTCTCATTACCCCGCCTCTAGGGCTTATTTGAGAAAACAACCGCCAAGATGGTCAAGTAAGTCGATTCTGGAGAGCATCACCGAAAAAATGTGCAACCAAGTGAGAATCTTGATCATCCAACTAACATGACTCCAGCTTCACTCTTGAGGAGATCCGTGGCCTGATGGACAAGCCGGCCAACATCCGTAACATGTCCGTCATTGCTCACGGTATGTTCAACCCCCATCCACCTTTTCTCTCCCTCATCACACCATCTAATCACCCATCTTCATCCAGTCGATCACGGAAAGTCCACTCTGTCCGATGCCCTTGTCCACCGTGCCGGTATCATTTCCTCCGCCAAGGCTGGTGAGGGTCGTTACATGGACACCCGTCCTGATGAGCAGGACCGTGGTATCACCATCAAGTCCACTGCCATCTCCCTGTACGCCAAGTTCCCCGACCCCGAGGATCTTAAGGAGATCCCCCAGAAGGTCGATGGTCACGAGTTCTTGATCAACTTGATCGATTCCCCCGGTCACGTTGATTTCTCGTCTGAGGTCACCGCCGCTCTCCGTGTCACTGACGGTGCTCTGGTCGTTGTCGACTGTATCTCCGGTGTCTGTGTCCAGACCGAGACTGTCCTGCGTCAGGCCCTGACCGAGCGTATCAAGCCCGTTCTGTGCATCAACAAGGTCGATCGTGCCCTTCTTGAGCTGCAGTGCACCAAGGAGGATCTGTACCAGTCCTTCTCCCGTACCGTCGAGTCCGTCAACGTCATCATCTCCACCTACTTCGACAAGACTCTCGGTGACGTCCAGGTTTACCCCGACAGAGGTACCATTGCCTTCGGTTCCGGTCTTCACGGCTGGTGCTTCACTGTCCGCCAGTTCGCCATCAAGTACGCCAAGAAGTTCGGTGTCGACCGCAAGAAGATGCTTGAGCGTCTGTGGGGCGACAACTACTTCAACCCCAAGACCAAGAAGTGGACCAACAAGGCTGAGGGTGCCGATGGCAAGCCCCTTGAGCGTGCCTTCAACCAGTTCATCCTGGACCCCATCTTCAAGATCTTCGCTGCTGTCAACCACAACAAGCGTGATGAGATCACCACCCTTCTGGACAAGCTTGACATCAAGCTCGCCACCGACGAGAAGGACCTCGAGGGCAAGCAGCTCCTCAAGTGTGTCATGCGCAAGTTCCTGCCTGCCGCTGACGCCCTTCTGGAGATGATCTGTATCCACCTGCCTTCCCCCGTCACTGCCCAGAAGTACCGTGCCGAGACTCTGTACGAGGGTCCCCTTGACGACAAGGCCTGCATTGGTATCCGCGACTGTGACCCCACTGCTCCTCTGATGCTGTACGTCTCCAAGATGGTTCCCACCTCCGACAAGGGTCGTTTCTACGCCTTCGGTCGTGTCTACGCCGGTACCGTCAAGTCTGGTGTCAAGGTCCGCATCCAGGGCCCCAACTACGTCCCCGGCAAGAAGGAGGACCTGTTCATCAAGGCCATCCAGCGTACCGTTCTGATGATGGGTCGTATTGTCGAGCCCATTGAGGACGTCCCTGCCGGTAACATTGTCGGTCTGGTCGGTGTCGATCAGTTCCTGCTCAAGTCCGGTACCTTGACCACCGATGAGACCGCCCACAACCTGAAGGTCATGAAGTTCTCCGTCTCCCCCGTTGTGCAGCGCTCCGTCGAGGTCAAGAACGCCCAGGATCTGCCCAAGCTGGTCGAGGGTCTCAAGCGTCTGTCCAAGTCCGACCCCTGTGTCCTGACCATGATCAACGAGTCCGGTGAGCACGTCGTCGCTGGTGCTGGTGAGCTCCACTTGGAGATCTGTCTTAAGGATCTTGAGGAGGACCACGCTGGTGTCCCTCTCCGTATCTCTGACCCCGTTGTCTCTTACCGTGAGACTGTCACTGCCATGTCTTCCATGACTGCTCTGTCCAAGTCTCCCAACAAGCACAACCGTCTGTATATGACTGCTCAGCCCATGGAGGAGGATCTCTCCCAGGCCATCGAGTCCGGCAAGGTCTCTCCCCGTGACGATTTCAAGGCTCGTGCCCGTGTCATGGCTGACGAGTACGGCTGGGATGTCACCGATGCCCGTAAGATCTGGTGCTTCGGTCCCGACACCACCGGTGCCAACCTGCTCATTGACCAGACCAAGGCTGTTCAATACCTGAACGAGATCAAGGATTCCGTTGTCTCCGGTTTCCAGTGGGCCACCCGTGAGGGTCCCGTTGCTGAGGAGCCCATGCGCTCCGTCCGCTTCAACATCCTTGATGTTACCCTGCACGCTGATGCCATTCACCGTGGTGGTGGTCAGATCATCCCCACTGCTCGTCGTGCTCTGTACGCCGCCGCTATGCTGGCTGAGCCCGGTCTCCTTGAGCCCATCTTCAACGTCGAGATCCAGGTTCCCGAGCAGGCTATGGGTGGTATCTACGGTGTCCTCACCCGCCGTCGTGGTCACGTCTACACTGAGGAGCAGCGCCCCGGTACCCCTCTGTTCAACGTCAAGGCTTACCTGCCCGTCAACGAGTCCTTCGGCTTCAACTCCGATCTGCGCTCCGCCACCGGTGGTCAGGCTTTCCCCCAGTCCGTCTTCGATCACTGGGCTATCCTGCCCGGTGGTTCTCCTCTGGACACCACTACCAAGCCTGGCCAGGTTGTTACCGAGATGCGCAAGCGTAAGGGTCTCAAGGAGGTTGTTCCCGGCTACGAGAACGTAAGTTTTAACTCATATTTCACTGCCTGCATTTTGATTGATCATCTACTAACTGCTATCTCAATAGTACTACGACAAGCTGTAAAAAAGTTAACGGCCGGTCAAACTGCGCTCTTGGGAGCCCAATATGGAATCTTTTTTTATGAGATTGATGAATGCAATACAACTTCCCGGTTCAAACAAAAATTCGTACCCGCCGCTTGGCGGGCTTGCTTCAATCACTGCCGTCTTTAGAAAGTGTGGAGCGCCGAGGAGTGTCTCGGGCACCTTTGGACGCTGTCCGTTTGCTATTGTCTCCATAGTTATTGTTTGATGATGTTCTGATTTTCCTTTTGATGTTTTTTTTTGCTGTCTGGCTGCCATTTGGACATGAAAATCAATATGGTATGCTGGACTTAATCGTTGTGCACTCTCCCGTAGTAGCATTTTCTTGTAGCATTGTGAAATTGTAGCCCTGTATCATTGTAGTCTTGCAGCTGAGTGATTCAGGTACGAGTTAAAGCTCTTCACCCAGCAATCTTAACCACCACCAGCCACCACCAGCCACATTCAGCCACGCTCGATTCGAAAGTCTTGGCGCCATCATATCATCACGTGATCATTATCGCGCGCCATCGCGTTTTCAGTTGATTCTTCGCTCCCAAACTTTTAGTCTCAATCGCCCGTTGCTGTGGTTGGAGGAGAGTTTTGCTTACTCTCATAAACTGAACTACTTAATCCGCTATCCTCACATTTTACGGGAAATCACTGAAAGGCCGTGAGGAATCTGTCCCACAGCTTTCTGCAGCTTGCCGTCACCCGAATCCTTGCACCGGCGCCTTAATCAATCGATTCCCATCGCCTCTCTCAATTCGGTCTCTCAAGTGACTAGAGACCCTGCGATCCTCGCAGCGATGCAATTTACCGACGCAGAAGCCGACCGGCTGAAGAACTGGGTTGTCAAGAAGTTGGAGGACATGTGAGCCACTCGCAAGACACTCTCGTTTCTCACAGGAATCCCTACTGACCGTCCGTTCTTTCTCATCTTAGCTCCGATGCAGACTCCGATGTTCTCGCAGATTACGTACTGGCACTTATCAGGTCTGACGCGCCAGATGATGAAATCCGAAAAGTCTCAATAGAGAACCTCGAAGACTTTCTCCGCGAACGTACGCTTGCCAGAACTTGCGCTGAGACATTTTGACCTGTCGCTTACCTTACCTAGACACTACCCCGTTTGTCAACGAGCTCTTTGCCAACTTTGGCCCGAACTCAGCTGCCGCGCCAGCACCGACACAGCAAGCTCCCCAAGCCCAAGCTATCCCGCAACCCGTTCCCACAGCTCCGTTTCAGCAGCAATTCGGGGCACCCACTGGCGCACCCACCGGCCCCAGGGGTGATTACAACAGTCGCAAGCGGTCATTCAACGAGGGATTCCAAGGCGAGCCAGAGCGGGATGGTGGAAATATGCAGAATCGTGCTATGAAAACTCCGCGCCGAGGCCGCGGCGGTGCTCGTGGGGACTGGATGGGCAGAGGCGGCCATATGCAGGGTCCCGGGCAGCAGTTCCAGCAAGGTCAACCTGGTGGTTTTCCCATGATGCCTGGATTCCCGCCATTCGACCCGAATGACCCTATGGCAGCTATGATGGCTATGCAGGGCATGGGTTTCCCCCCAGATGCCCGGCATGCCACCTATGCCAGGAATGCCTGTAGGTCCAGGCCAGCCCGGTGCCGAAGAGATGGCCAGTCAGGCTTGCCCGTTGTATGAGAATCAGGGTATCTGCTACTTGGGAGCCGCTTGCCCTTACAAGCACGGGGGGACCTGAGTCCTCCGATAACAATGGTATACTCTAATTGTTTGCCGTTTTGTGATTATTTTACTAACATTTACTGCTTCAGAATATGATCCGCGATCTTCGACAATGATGTCCGACTCACAAAGAGATGGCGGGTCCACGCGTGGCAATGATCGGGGACGTGGCCGTGGCCGTGGTGCCTTCGGCGGACGAGGACGCGGCCGGTCCGATTTCTCGTCTGCAGGACCAAACGAAGACCGATCCATCACGACAATTGTCGTGGAACAAATCCCGGACGATAAGTTCTCCGAAGAGGCAGTGCGCGAGTTTTTCTCTCAATTCGGTAACATCGCGGAGGTGACGTTGCAACCGTACAAAAAGATCGCCTTGGTCAAGTTTGAGACCTTTGCGGAGGCCAAGCAGGCCTGGTCCAGTCCGAAGGTGATCTTCGACAACCGCTTTGTGAAGGTCTACTGGCATAAACCCAAGCGTGACGAGAGGAACAGCGAGAATAAACCTGAAGAGCCCGCATTCAACCAAGAGGAGTTTGAGAAGCAACAACAGGAGGCGCAAAAATTGCACGAGGAGCGAATGAAGAAGCGGCAAGAAGCCGAAGAAGCCAAGCAAGCTCTCGAGCGCCAGCGTGACGAACTCATGAAAAAGCAGCAGGAAGAAAAATCACGCCTTCTCCAGCGATTGGGCGTTGCACCGAGTAACGGCAGTGAAGGCGCAGAGGAAGATTCCAGTATGCAGGTTGAGGACGAGAACGTGAGCGATGAGACTAAGAAGCTCCGCGCACAGCTAGCCGCTCTCGAAGCTGAAGCTCAGACCCTCGGTCTTGACGCTAATGCTGACGCTTCATTCGGTCGTGGCGGTTATCGTGGCCGCGGGGGCTTCCGTGCCCGAGGCGGATACCGCGGACGTGGAACCTACGATCCTTCATACCGGGGTGGATATCGTGGCCGAGGTGGATTTGCTCCTCGTGGCCGTGGAGGTGTATTGCGTTTAGACAACCGACCTCGACGAGTTGCCGTATCAGGCGTGTCACTGCATTCAGATAAAGATGAAGCCCTGCGACAGCACCTAATGGTAAGGCATTTTGCAAATGTTAAAGAAGACTCTGAAAAAAATGCTAACCACTTTTCTTTCCCAGGGCGTTGGCGACTACGA
Organism: Penicillium waksmanii; assembly: GCF_028829765.1. Lineage (NCBI taxonomy): Eukaryota > Fungi > Ascomycota > Eurotiomycetes > Eurotiales > Aspergillaceae > Penicillium > Penicillium waksmanii. Next base: position 2,366,432 of record NW_026643252.1, read on the forward strand.
ATCTATAGAGTCGAACCCCGGCCAATCCGATTCCGTCGTCGTGGCATTCAAAGAGCGATACCAGGCCGAGAAGTTCATGTTCAGTCCCTGGTCTCTCACCTCCTCGGGCGAGGCCCAGCTTTCATGGCTCCCCAACCTGCCCGTTGCCAATCCCACACCTGGTCCAACGGCAGAGTCAAAGAATGGCGGCGGTGATGACGAGCAAGACGTGATGATGGACTCGACTCCGACGGTGAGCGCGCCACCACCGCGCAAAGAAAACAATGAGATGGATTACGACGTGGCAGAGGACGAAAGCTGGTGAAAGCATAATATTATCTTCTACTTGTGTACCATTGGATGTGTATAGGCCTACTTTCAAATACGTCTTGGGGCTGTTTGATGCTTAAAGTCAGCCCCATATTCTCGCCACACAACCTGTTTTCTGCCATCGAAAGTAAAAGTAAAGCAGCCTGAGTATAGCCGGTACGTGTACCAATAGAATTCGATAAAGCTCAAATATTCTGTGGGATTAACTCGACAGAATATCCATCCTGAAGTCGTCAGCTCAAGCTCAAGTTATTAGCTAACCTGACCCACGTATATAGCATAGGATACTGTGTATCCTTGCAGCCAATATAGTCAATTTACGGACAGAAGAGTATAGAGAGAACTCACCGGATCAGCCACCATGGCAAATTTCTCAAAAAACCAAGCATAATTAGGATGAATCTCACCAACACCCACTCCCCTCTCAGTCTCCCACTCTGACAAAGGAACATGCCCCCTCTCACAAATACCTACATCTTTAAGAACCGTCACGCCCGCACTCTTCAACCTCTCCACCGCAACAGGCACATCCGGCACCGTGAATCCCAAATGCGCAAAGCCTAGATTGGGCGGCACATTGCCACTAGATACTCCTCCATCATCATCGCCGCTGCCATTGCCATCTCCTTTCGACTCCGTCCCGTGCATATGGTACAATTCCAATAACCCACTCGTCCGCGTCATAACGGGGATCTCACTCGTCTCCTTAGCCCATGTATCCAAATCCTCCGTTCCGGGCGGCGGGTGGCCGAGGTAGTAGATCGTGAATGGGCCTGCATTCATAGAGAACACGACGCGCATGCCGAGGAGGTCAACGTAGAAGTGGAGAGAGCGGGTGGGATCCTTTATTCGGATTGCGAGGTGGTTGAGGCGGTAGTTTGCTGTTGTTGGGGTTTGGGGTGGGTTGAACGTTGGCGTGGGACCGCCGGCGCAGAAGGCGCCTTCTTCGTTTTTGGGCGGATTGCGGAAATTGTTGGTTGCCATTGGATTTGTATGGGGTTTTTGAGGGGGGTCAATGGTGAAAGGTAGAGTGTGAGGTCGAATTTAAGTGAAGTGAAGAGGGGAATTCGAGAAGGTGGGGAGAGGGGAAGGGGAAGGGGAAGTATACATAGCTTTGCGGGGTTTGGAGTATCCCAACTTGAAGCCCTTGGAAGTTCAAACTGACAACCTTGGAATGTGGATATCATGATTGCTTGGTGTTCCCATAATTTCTAAATCTATTTCTACTTCTACTACTTCTATGGTATTCTCAATTAGGTTTAAGACCGAAATAAACTTTGTCTATTTCATGGTACTCTTACTAGTAGTACTCTTACGATTCATTCCCCGATTGGGAATCGGGTTAATCGTCTATTATAGATTATAACTATGGAACACCATTTCGTCTCATCAGTCTTACTCTCCAATTCCTTCAAGTTACTCTCGCTGTTAAATTGAAATGGCCGAACCCATGCCATGCTACCTGGGAAACCTCCCCATTGAACTCATGCTATACATCTGCGACTCCCTGGAACCAGTCAACATCGCAAGCCTCGCGCTATCTAACCACAGCCTGAAGAAAATATTGGAAAAACGTTTCCCGTATTTTTTCGAAAAGACCTCTTCCTTCCAGCTTGCCGAAAAGTACCGCATAGATTTCTTGAAAATGATGGATCCCAAGCTACCGCACCTTCACTTCGGTTTGGACTGCCTGTGACTTCATAAGTGGAAAGATATAAAGCTCCCCGGATTCAACTTTCCAATACTTAGCTCCTATGATGCCGAAACAAAGAAAGACTGTCTCTGTATAGGCGGAAACCCAGCTCGTCAGAGAGGCACAGCCCCTTCTATCTCCCACCACCTGTTCAATTCCGTTTTGCTCACCTTCAACTTGTAATGCGACAGTTCCAGCATTGGCCTTCTTTCGGAATCAGTCCCGATTCCCTACGCTACACTGAAGTTCGAGAAGCCATAGACGACCTAGGCTTGAAGACTACCCGTCTTAGATCTGTCGAGGCTAGGATTTTGCCCAAGGGGCTTGAGACCGTCAAGTCGAAGCCTATCCTGTGCTTGCGGGTACAGGAGCTACTATACAGTCCCAAGGTCTCCTGGGTGGAGACTCAGGTATACCCAAGCGAGAATCATATGATTCGTAGTCTATTGGACAACCGCGAATCGTGGGCGCACAGAGAAAGCAGGCCGCGGATGAGGTCACGGTTCAAGATCCTGAAACTCGAGCCGTTTGAACGTACAGTCTGGGAGAAAACCGAGATAACCAAGTGGATTGACTTGGGGGCGGGGGTTAGTCCAGATGTGTTGCCGGATGTGATATATGCTCGCTCCACATCACGAGATGCTGTCATCAGCAGACACAATAAGTTTTTGCATAAAAGTTATTGAGTCTGCTGTCTGCGGAGGAGTAACTGGTATTTTATGGTAACACCCTACGCCCAGGCCGCTAGGGTCTTTATCTAGCAAGTCCAATCCATCGGAGAGGCCCGCTCGCATTGATTCCAATGGCCGTGAGGACTGGACCAAGTGGATCAACCAAGAACTTTCTGCATTTCAACCAATGGATGTCAAGGATGAGGAGAAATATGAAAGTGAAAGATACCGGCTCGTGATGAAATTCTATAGGCCCCGGCCACTGGGCCTTGCAAGGCGAAGATGAGCACCGTTCTGCCTGGGAAAAAATGCAAAGTTATTTGAGGCTACTTATCGAGACTTCATCTTGAAATAGTCTGGGGCTTAAGTATGAGTATGTATTCTTCCTTGAAAAGTTGATCTTACTCACTACTATGTACTGATTACATAGTCCACAGCTTACTGGTATATAATCATATCCAGGCCACCAGTATAAGGCAGAGTAACTCGACGGAACCCACTATCCGGCGCATCCAGATAGTCCAAAAGATCTTCGTAACCAACATTTGCCTTGAGCGTGTTATCTGCCATGATCACGGCACCAGGCCTGAGATATGGCTTGACAAGCTTGACCGCAGGGAGGGCCAGCGGCGTCCAAACTGGAAAAAAGTCAATAATGGTCCGCAGAAGGGAAAAGAAGTATGTATACTCACTATCCAAGAGAAGAAAATCAACAGTTCCCAACTCCTTCTCTAAAGTATCTCGCAAATCACCGACCCTCAAATCAATCACGCCCTGAATCTCATCGCCAGCGCGCTCCCAGTTCTCCCGCGCAATACTCGCCTTTGACGGTTCTTTCTCCGTGGCAATTACTCTTCCCTGCTGTGCCTGACCCTGAGACTGAGAATCACGGGCTACATTCTGAGCAACCGCGAGAGCAAGATAGATGGTGCTTACGCCGAAGCTAGTTCCAGCCTCGACGACTGTCTTGGCATTGATGCTGCGCAGGACATGGTAGATCAATTCGCACTTATCCTGATCCAAGGCGATAAACTTATCGCGCATAATGTCGTCGAAGGCATCGGTGCATTGCTTGGGAAGGCTGGTCCAATCCAAGCTTGATTCTTGGACCGAAGATTGAGAGTGTAGGGCTTTGAGGTGGGCCTGGAGGTGGGGGCTTGCGGTGAGCGGGGATGGGGCCATGATGGATGGATTGTTGATTGATTCAGGCTAGACTGTTGGTGTTGGTGTGAGATTTAGATGTAATAACCCAAAGGTGACGAGGAGTATAAATACCCCTTCATAGAAGTAGGGCTTGGGTGAGTCACCAAGTACGGACGAGCTCTTAGTCAAGCCAAATAGTGTCGGAATTGCTTCGATCCGCTCGGATGTTGTCACGGCACGTAGGGGAATGCAGTCGGTGGCTGTTTATTACACTTTGGCTAAATTAATACACATCTGTTCTGGGGAATAAGCACGGGAAATCTACCGGCAATATTTGTTTCGCCTATTTACAGAGCCCTGTCTCGTCCAATTATTAATTAACATGGGCTGTCTTCTGCTCCAAAAGATCTGCATAACTAATTAATGATCGCCCGATCAGGTTCACCATCTCCCAAATATAGTCTGCAGTGAAAAGGCGCGCCCAGAGCCTGGTAACAGCTGCGCTGAGTCGAGTATTAGTCGCAAGGAGCCACTCGCGTGAGACATCATCTTGGGCCTCCATCACCATTTCCAACACAAAGTCCCTCAAGCGGGTCTCCTGGTTCGTTAATGCGGGATCTGGGCTCACCACGGTCACCGCTTCGAGCCATTTCGCCAGAAGCACCGCGCATTCAAGCGAGCATAGGGCGTGCTGGTTTGACCATAGAGCGACCTGTGAGTGGGCCACAAACCCGATCCCGAGCTTGACTGGGGTACTAAGTGCATGTGCACAGTGGAGCGCTGCTCGTGTTAGGCGATCTCCACGTTGCACTGAGAGATTATCATTGAGACTGGCAGCAATTTGCACCGGATCCCAAGTCTGTAACTGCCGTGCGGAACCACAGTCTGCGTTCAGCCGGATATAAGCTAGCCGTAGCAGGGCCGCGGAAGTAAAGGACAGTGGGCCATGTGGACTGAGTGGGTCAATCGATGACTCTTGATTGCGCTCCCAGCACTGGCACCATCTTTCCAATGCTTGTTCAACTGCAAGTAGGCCTGGTGTAGAGGGGACGGGTGAGCCGAGCCGGTTATATCGTGACAGAGCCAAGCGTGTAGCTTTGGTCATCATCCAGATGTCTTGAAGCATCGCATGAATCAAGACAATTCCGCCAAGAGAGGAGAACCCCGGCTCCATTGCACTATCAGGGGTAAACAAAGCGGATAGGGCACCTTGAAATCCAGGCTCCCCTTGACTTTGGCTTCGCGCCGCTTCCCATTGTTCCGGAGTAGAAGCCTGCCATTCTCGCTCCGTGCAGGGAAGGTCCATGGATAGCTCCTCAGTCAAGATGACTGGGGGTATGTCGAATACAATTGTTTGAATATTGAAAAAGCAGAAAACGATCAGTTTCGTGCGCTTCACACTTTCATAACGGATCCAGCTGGCCCATGACCCATCTTGCTCCGGTAAAAGGTTGGCGCCGTCTTTTCTGAGAAGCGTCGCCATCAGACTTCGAATCGATAGCGCGTCGTGATATGGAGGATTATCCACAAACCACGATGAGACAGACATGAGCATTAGTAGCGCTTGAATGGTTTCAAGGGTATCAATATCATTAGCTGCATTCACAGCTGGTAAAGTACCCGACTGGAAGACTCGGCGAAAATGCTCCAGTGTGACAGGTTTGGCGATCTGATACAAGCGCATGCTTGTATCCGGCTCTCGACTATAGCGAGCACCTAGAGCGGCCATGGCGAGGAAAAGCGGAAGGCCCATGGAGTCCACATCTAGTGTTGGCCTATGTACGATCGGATAGTGATCGTGAAATCCCATTAGATACCCCGTCAGGCATCGAGATAGTGCATGGCGGGAAGGCAGCGACGGATTTGGCGCTACAGTAACAAAACTTTTCAGAAGCGCGAGAACTTTATCACGGCATTGACTTGTGACAGGAACGAAGCCTGTTGGTTGGCGAGCCTTGGCTGTAGTTTGATAGCCCTCCGGTTGCAGGGATGGCAGATGTGCGCCATGGCGGGGCAGCACAGAGCTTGATGGCGTTGAAGCCGTCTCCGCAGATGGGTGGTCTCTTTCAGAGGACTGCTCATAGTCCGTGGTTGGGGAAAACACTAGAGGCGGGAATAGGGGAAGGGGCTGGAAGGCAGGGGAGTAGGGGTGACTCGGTAGAGGAACACTGTCAAGGAAAGAGGTGAAGTCGTTCCCTTCGTATGAGCCTGTTGCTAAGCTATCGATCGCATAGCCAAAGACCGAGCCATCCATTGGAGTCGTCGGACCTGCCGACGGGGTTTGTGGATTTTGCAGCTGGGTAGTAGGTGGCGCCGGGGTCTGGCGAGCGGGCAGGGTGTCCGGAAATTGGCCATTGCTCCCCGGGAGTGGTAGATGAGGATGACCATGGTTAGCCACGACTGATGCCAATGTATCCAGGCCATCGAAAACGGGACGGGCAGGCGAGGGCGTTTGCGCATGGCTTGCGGGACTGTCTCCGATTTGATGGGTGAGTCGTTCATGACGAGCCAGCAGGTCCCTAGGTCGCTGTTAGGAGGTGGATAGGTTGACTAGGCGGCCGAGCACATGATTTGAAACAGATTAACGTACTTTCGCGTGAAGGCTTTGGGGCATTGGCCACAAGTGTAGGGTTTCTCTTTGGTGTCTGTCGAAGGATTAGCAAAGCGGGTTTGGTTGAGGTGGGGGTTGGACGGACGAGAGCGATCGTGGCGCTGGAGATGCTCCAGACGAGCAAAGGCCCGTGGGCACCGGCGACACTGATAGGGCTTGCTGCTCATGGCTCATAATATTCATGGTGCATGATTGATGGGGGTGGGGTTAGGGAAGAAGGAAATGCGGAGAAGCTGGTAGTGGGAGGTTGCGGGAAGTTCTCCGTTCTCCAATTTGGAGAAGCTTGGAAGGAGGAAGGGCTGCGACCGTGACCCACTCTATACAGTGTATACTGGTAGTAGGTATACTATATACCTACGATATAGTATGATAATACTATAAATAATTTAGTATTTACTATTATCTACTGTATACTAGTACTACATAATTATTATGAAGTATACTACTAGTGTTATGGTCTATGGTATACTTGCATGCCAATGAACTCGCTAGGGCCACCACGTGCAGTCATGGGATCGCCAACATTCAAAGGCAGGCACAATCAATAAACCTAGGCACTTCTACTTCTACTTCGACTTCTCCCTTCTTCTCTTCTTTAACTCTCTTCTATTGTGAGTCCATTATGGGTCCACGATTGTATCGCCGTGTTCTACTCACCACGCTCGTCTTGCTGGCCATCGCTGCTGTGATCTACACCATCTCCCGCATCATCGCCTTTGCTCAATTATTCGGTCTCACAAAGCCTCACTCCGGCATTCGCATTACGCAAGCCGAAGTTGCAGCTGCCCATAGGATCAACTCCGACCCGCGAGAGCCTCTGGTTCCCAAAATTATCCACCAGATCTTCCACAATTGGCACGATGCGAACGATGATACTCTTCGGCCAGACTGGGCTGCAGCCCGGAAAACCTGTGTGAATCTTCATCCCGACTGGGAGCATATGGTAAGCTCCCAAGACCATAATTGGATAGTTGTTTCACGGGGCTATAATCGAGTGGCGTTACTCTAGCTGTGGACAACCAAATCGTCTCGCAAGTTCATTGAGGAAAAGTTCCTCTGGTTCCTCCCCGTCTACGATCGATACCCATATCCCGTGCAGAAGGTAGATGTTATCAAATACTTTGTCCTTCGCTACTATGGCGGAATCTATATCGATTTGGATAATGTGAGTGGGTTCTTAATTAGCATATCTTTCTCTTCCCCGTCTACATCGATTCGCCTGTTGACTTCTACGTGTGTGTACCAGGGCTGTGCTGCAAACCTAGAACCACTCCTCTACTACCCAGCATTTACTACGGACGGCGGCCACGGAGCCCTGAGCAACAATATCGTCGGTGGCCAGCGTGGCCATCCACTATTCTCCCTCCTGACCGATAATCTACTCCGCTGGCAAGTGAACTACATACTTCCCTACGCCACGATCATGTATGCCAGTGGTCAGTGGTACTTTACAGCAATGTGGGAAAGGTATCACTCATTATTGTCACGCGAAAAAGAATGGCTCCAAGGTAGTGACGAGCCTGGGCTCGCGCCTCTATATCACATTCTCATGGATGGGCGCCCTGGTGCAGACCCTTGGGTCTTCTTCACTCAGGTGGATGGCAATTCGTGGGCGAATTGGGACAATCGGATGTTTTCTGTTATAGGCGACAATATAGCCTACATTACGCTGCTCTTCAGCAGTCTTTTCCTTCTCATCTTGTGGGCTTGCATGCGATACTCTACGCGCGGGTCTCCCGAGACAGCGCAAAAGCAATCGGCGGCTTAGATTGAATTCGGAAGGAATTTCCTACAGCGACGACTCTAGTCACTCATAATTAATACATTCTTTACCTCGATCTACGCTACATTTAGATTATAGCCACCTAGGGGCTCTCTGATCACGAACTATCATTGCCGAAATGCGACGAGATGCTCTATTCAGTACCAGACAAGATTGAACTACTTCTATGATTCCTCTACATACTTTCCCGTCGTTCCATCAAGCTGTGCTTCCAAAACCGCACCCTTGCCATTCAAAACACTCTGGATAGCCTCTGGCAATTTCTCTGACAACTCCAGCACAGTCGACGCCCGACCAGCCCACATCTCCCCACCAGCCGCAGCCTTCGCGATGCCAGCATAGTCAGGCGTCGGCGCAAACGAGATATTCAAATCTTCGTTAGTGGCACGCGAGCCATCACCACTAGGGTGGACAAGCAGCATGCTACGACGCGGGGCATTCCAGCCCTTGTTGTTAAGCACGATGGTCAGAACAGGGATTCCATAACGACGCGAGATCCAATAGACAGATCCAGGCACGGAGAAGAGGAAAGTTCCATCACCGACCACCTGCACGACGAATTTACCCTTGCCAGGTCCGCCATGCTGCACATCTGTAGCAAGCTTAATACCCAGTGCTCCACCGCCACTCCATCCCAAACCACCGCCACCGCAGTTGATCCAGGAATTTGGCTCAGTAGCTGCTATTTGATCGGCGACGAAGTGTGTCAGAGTCACGGCTTCAATCGCCCAAATCGCATCAACTGGACAGGACTTTCGCACTAGGCCCATAAGGTAGTTGACATTCAAGGGTGCATCACGACCACCCTCCGGGACCACTGCGAGGTCGGCAATCTCCTTCCGTCGTGTCTGATAGGCTTCATCACGGCCCTCCCGTAGAAGCAAATTCTCCTTGGATCTAATGAACTGCTGTAGCTCACTATTGCTCGCGGCATGATCGTTGATCTGCTTGAGGGCGGTAACAGAATCCGCTCGAAAGGTAGCCATGGATGGGATATAGAAGACAGGAATCTGCTGCTTCAAGGGATCCACATCGATATGTATGATTTTAGCCGTCTCGGATGGCTTGAACTGGGTAGGGACCCAAGGTACATCACAATCAATCACCAAAATGAAGTCGGCGGACTGGACAGCTTCGTGTCCAGGATATCGCAGACCCAACCAGGCCGGATGGTCCGCTGGGAAGCACATATCGCTACCTCCAGTATCCAACACACGAATACCCTTGAAGGTATCCGCCAATGAGACCAGCTCCTTCACGGCCTGAGCCTGTCGACCCGTATACCCGACAATAACCAGCGGATTCTTTGCAGCAGCCAGCTCCGAAGTAATCAATTCAATACCAGCAAAAGGCAAAGCTGCCGGGGCAACAGGACCCCAAACCTTCTGATTCAACTGATAAGGCTCAATGTCCTCCTCCATAACCTCGCGGGCACCGACAAGGTAAACCGGACCTTTGGGGTCACTCGTGGCGAATTGCAAGGCCCGATTAACAATCTGCTTAACATTCTTGCCGGACTTGATTTCTCCGGAATATCGACAATACTGCGAGACGATCTGTTTCTGGTCGGGAACATCCTGGATCCAATGAATATACTCCGTGCGTGACCCGCGCATCTCGCCTTCAATCGTATACGGCGAAAGACCCGCAAATATAAGAACAGGTGCGCGTCCACATGAGGCATTGTGCACCGCTGCGCCGAGTCCTTGCGTTCCAACATCGACGTGGACGATGACTGCTTGCGGCTTCCCTGACAAACGGGCGTAGCCGTCGGCCATTGAGAGTGCGACCATCTACCCTCATATTTCAGGTCAGTGGGGAGCAACTCCAATGGATGTGATTCATTCGTTGATTATAGGTGATTTCCGAAGGTAGCCGAGGAGGGAGGGGGAGGGGTAAGGTGCTGATCTTGAATGGTGGGATCCTCGACGTACCTCATTGGGACAGGTTATAATCGTCGGGAATTGGCCTCCCCTCTCTTTTTGGCCTTTGACCATCGCCTCGAGGATGGAGGGGTGGTCGGAGCCTAGATTGACGAAGACATGGGTTACGCCTCCCTGGTATGGAAGTTAGCATGAGGTTCGGGTTGGATGGGAAATATTTAATGAACGATTGCTCAAGTTCTTGCTGGGGTTGCCATAACTTACCTCCCATAGAGCTTCAAAAAATGCAAAGGATGCTGTATAAACCCTGGCTGGGGTGAGCTGAGGACTGGATTCCAGGATACTAGACTGTGCACATACATGATTGCTTTCTGGTTCAAGTTCTTGCAACTGATTCACACCATGAAAAATGCAGGAATAGCTGGCGAGATATAAATACCGAATGGCTATTTAGTCAAGCTCAATGAGGGGAAGCTGGGGCGCAATCGCTGCCCAGTGCCAGTGCCTCACTACTTCGGACACAAGTCCGACTGACGTGGAGGCGTGGGGGCATCTCCTCCAGCTTCTTGCTTTACCGAAGAACCCTATTTTACATACAAATGCGCCCCTCCTCTACCAGGCGGTAAAAAGCTTTTTGTCGCATTCACTAAATCGACGCGGGATCAACCTCGGGTCGGTGTCGACCGTGACATGGGGTTAACAATACTTGCTAAGCCCCCACGTCTTAAGTACTAGGTAGTAGTGGCACACCTCGGCCATATAATTCCGTTCGTCATAGTATACATCTGCCGCATTATTCAGCTGCTATTAGTGCCGGGATAGCTTGTCATTTTCGGAGATGATTTCTCTTCGTAGCTAGTCAAGAGATCTACGAGGCTCCGGTGGACCATCGGTTGGTATATCTTCAAGCTTGGCAAAATGCAAAATGAATATAGAACTTGGAATATACGACTGCTAGTACTCATAGACCTGATGAGGATGGCGATGAACGGGGCATTTATACTAGTAATCTCATGAATAGACCGAGCCCCGCCAACCCTAGCAACATTGCAGCCTGGCATGGTCGCACGATTACAGATGATCCGCTAGTAGGGTGTAGTCCAGCCGAAATCTTCGAGTCCAAATTGAATTCCACATCATCTACCTACCGCAACATACACGATAGATATCATACTCAAAGCTGCTTGAGTCTATGGCTCGCCCGTATGACAAGGCCATAGCCGACGTCGCACACTACGTCTTCCACTTCAAACTCGACGAGAGCGATGAAATGATATGGGAACGGGCTCGGACGGCACTTCTCGATGCATTAGGATGTGCGATAGAGACGGCAGCGACAAGCCTGGAAGCCCAGAGTCTAATCCAGCCTCTTATTCAGGATACGATCATCCCCAGTGCGTTTCAAGTGCCGGGGACAAGTTTAAAAGTCGGTCCTGTCGAGGGCGCTTTCGATCTGGGTGTTTTGATACGGTATCTCGATCATAATGATGCACTGGGAGGAGCGGAATGGGGCCATCCATCAGGTATTTCGTATCGAAGATAGAATGATTCTAGGTAGAAACAGAGGTTGACCAACTTGAATGAATATAGATAACCTAGCAGCCATTCTTCCCGTTATGGATTGGTTATCTCGCGCTTCCATACCAGGTCGTCCTGGACATACAGGACCGCCCTTGACAATGACTACCTTGCTTGAAGCATTGATTAAAGCGTACGAGATACAGGGATGCTATCAAATGCAGAATGCATTCAACAAATATGGAATCGATCATGTAGTATTGGTGAAGCTGGCCTCTGCCGCTGTTGTATCTTGGTTGATGGGCTTGACGGAGGAACAAACTATGGCTTCCATCTCTCATATCTGGATGGATGGGCACCCAATCCGGGTCTACCGCTCTAAAAGCAGCACAATTCCACGCAAAGGGTGGGCCGCAGGTGATGCCGCTCGCAGGGCTGTACAAACAGCACTTTATGTCAGGGCTGGCCAGCCCGGGGCACAAGAGGCATTGACCGCAAAGCCATGGGGTTTTCTGGCTCGAACATTCGGTGAACGCGGGTTCGAGTTTCCCAGGCCATTTGGCACGTGGACTATTCGAAATGTTTTCTTCAAAACGATGCCTGTCGAGGGGCATGGTATCTCGGCCGTGGAAGCAGCTATCGTGCAGCGCCAGAGGATAGTGGGTCATGGGTTGCCTGAGCCGGCCAAGCATATCGAACGTGTTGAGTTGCGTACATCTGAAGCGGCCAACCTGATTATCAACAAAAATGGGCCCCTGCAAAATGCCGCAGATCGAGACCATTGCATTCAGTATGTTGTCGCTCTGTCTTTCTTAAAAGGCAGTGCTCCAGCAGCAACCGATTACTCCGGTGAAAGCCCATGGGCAGTCAGTGCCGAGCTGGCACATCTCAGGGGCAAGATAAGTGTTCGCTCTGATCCACAACTCACCCGTGATTATTTGGATCTAGACATGAAGAGCATTGGCACAGGGTTGACAGTCGTTCTTAAAGACGGCACAGTGCTTCCAGAGGTTCTAGTCGAGTACCCGATCGGCCATGTGCGAGACGCCCGAACCAAGCGAGCCTTGCAAACGAAATTCATGCGCAATATGGCATACATGTTTCCAGAGACGGAGATAGCCCATATGTTGGAGGTGGTTGAGAACATGAAAACACCGATTGTGGACTTGGTGGACTTGCTTGCTCGGCCAGTGGCCAAAGGGAGACTGTAAAAGGAGTCCCATTCATTTGGCGCCCTCGCACCGGGATTGTTCATATTGTGAGATCTTTCAATCAACCTTGCCTACTCCCTGCAGAGTCAAGTAAACATCCGTACCCCATCCCCAAAGACTTTGCACAGCGATGCTACCACCAAAGTATTCTGCATAGGCACGACTCAGAGGTAATCCATACCCAAGACCAGCAATACTACTCAAATGGCCACCACTGCCAGATAGTGTATTCAAAGCGTCAAGATTGCCATTCGCCGAATTGGAAAAATCCATATCAGAGAATGTGGTGAAACTGTATGACCAGATATGAGGTAGGACTTCAGGGGGGGATGCCACCTCCCCGATCACGAATGCGAATTGTAATACTCTGCGACGATGGGTTTGAATACCCGATCGCTTCATTCGTAGAAGACGTATCCTCGGCCAGATCGACCCCAGCATCGGCCTCTTCCTGATACGGGTGCTCTTTCCCGGGGACATCAGGCGCAGCGGCGATTGTAATCTCAATGGGCTCGCGTTCATTGCCTGACTCGATAGTCGCGCGGAACGCATTTTTCAGCAACTCCGTAATTATGTATTCCACATGCACGGGAATATGCGCGAATGTAGCCTCTGGCTCTCCTCCAATTTCGAGACGTGGGCGGACTCCATACTTGAGCTCGCAGATTTCCCCGACGAAATCCTCGCAGAGCCTGATGATTCGGGAAGGCTGTAGAGCCGTGTCTATGACCCCGATGTAGTTGGGTGGAATGGAGCTATTAGGCGAGGCTGGCTCGGCCTGTGCTCGACTAGCTGGATCGTCGGTTACTGGCTGTGAGGCATAGTGCAGAGCTAGGTGCTGCTCGGCGATCAACCGAGTGCCGATACGTGCTCTTAAATGGGTGTCCAAGAAGCGTGTCACGTCCTCTGGACTCACGTACTTTTGACATTCGAGGAATCCTCGCGCGAGGACGGGGATGGTGTTGGTATGTGTTTGGACAAGGTCGGCGAGCGCGTCACCGAAGCGATTCTCTTCCTCGAGAGTTGTTATCTCCCGTTGTTGGTAGGGCAGTAGGGCAGACAGTGAGTGTTGGTAATTGTTGTATATTTTCGACACATGGGGGTTGGAGACGACGATAAATGGGAGGTTACGCAGGGCTTGGATCCGCGAGGCTAACCGCGCGGGGAGGAGGGAGAGGGTGAAATTCGCCGAAGCTAGCAGTGCTTCTTTGGACAGTGGTGGACGTCCTTGCCTAGATAATGGAGAATGTATGAGCGCTATTCAAGGTAAATGAGTTTGAAGAATCAACAGTCATATATACCTCAGTAAATCTGCCAGTGTCAAGCGTCGACGAGGGCTTGAGGCTAGCTGAGCAACCTCGTCTCTGGCGGCATCCGAGCCGGACCTGTGAAGGGACCAATTGTGAGCTGGCCGCGATGTTGAAGACAGGCGAAGTAGGCTCTGGGGCGTGCACAAGAGTCGCCTTTGAACTCCAACCGGCAGAGTTCTTGACATTATGGCAGCCATTTTGTGCCGTGGGGCAAGAAGGGGGGGGGGAAGTTGGTGTGAGAGATATTTCGGTCGTGCTCATCTTTGTTGAGGCGGTGACGATCCGTGGGGGGGGGCGGATATCCTCGGCTCTGGCAATGCTTTACTAGTGGACACTATCATCGGGATTTGCCTGCTTGTTACCCTATATGGAAGTGTCTGCTGTTCTGTGATACTTTTCAAAACAAGTCTATATCTCCAGAGATACAATTTGGTGTGTTCATGTTCAAAATATTCAATTTTTGAGTGTAAACCCCCACCATGCGAACTTGAGGGGTGGCTCGACATTGGATACAACATACGCCGTGCATGACGATCTGAGCCTCCCTGCATATCATGACAAAGAAGGTGCAGGATGCATCAGCACCGCCTTTTATGAGAGATGGTACCATGAGGTACCTAGTGCTGGGTACTCCTGTGCTATAGAGTACTGTAGAAAAACAAAAAATCCATCGTTAGGATGTCATTGACATTCGTTAAAATCATTCCCTACTAGGGTACACAGGGGGATGAACCGTCCCATTCGGGATCAAACGCTCGAAGAAGGTAGTATGTACAGAAGATAGGCAGATGGCGGCGAAGCGTGTATCCGATATTGAGTCATCACGCCAAAAGCAAGAGCACCGCCCCGCTCTCCTTTCCGGTCTGGTCGAAAGGCCCATGAAGGGTCAAAGGTCCACCGGTACAACCGGACTGACCAAGAAAAGAAAATCGCATCACTGAGTCTGGACGCTGCCGTCAGCCTCCACGTGGATGTGCTCGGATGACTCCAGGGTATCGACGTGGTCCTCAGGGTACTCGACGCTATAGGTCGATGGTGAGTAGGTTTTCCAAAAGTTATGACTCGTATTTAGGTGGGGAAGGGAGAGGAGGGGGCGAGATCGAGGGGTGTGAGGGGTACCGGTGCGTCAACTTACGTGAAGCCCTTGATGAGACTGTACTCATGCTTGATGGTGCCTCCCTTCTCACGAGCTTGGTCCTTGGCCCTGAGTGAGCAAAGTTTGTTAGCTTAGAGACACGGTGTACTCAAATTTCGAGGTGGACGAACTTCTCGAGCTCCTCGGGAGGAGAGTCCTGCTTCAGGGTAACCTGGATGTGAGCGATGTCAGCGGATGTTCTTTTGACTTGGTGAGGCAGGAAGATAAGCTAGCCACATACGTTGTAAAGAGGCATTTTGGCTCAACAGAGTAGAAATGAGGTAAGGATCTAGGTTTTGTTGGGACGGAGTGTGCGAAAGAATTTGAGCAAGAGAGAAAGAGAAAGAGAGAGAGGGAGAGTACAAGTTGGAGGGGAAGTGAAGGAGGGTCGAGCTGTGGTGGAGATAAGAAGAAGCGGAGGCGGGGGGGAGGGGCGACTTAAATACTTCCTAAGGTTCCCTTCGTTCAAGTTTCCCTTTCCTCCAGGCTTTCTTCCCAGTTTAGTATTACCAGCAGCACTACTCCCATGAACCGAGTTGAACTGATAAGAGTGACTTATTTATTCGATACTACTACGTAGAGTAAACTTCTCTTCTCCCACCTCCTGTACTCCGTACCTAGAGGATGGTTATCAACCTCGACCGGTTACACGGCGGGTCTCCACACTTGTCCGACATGAACATGTCGTGATTGTCTCTACAATTAGTCTACCTGAGGGTAGTAGATTCTAGCTTACTTCCCATGAGTACCTTAACCTAGGACATACTCGTACATATTCAGATTACGAGGCTGACGGTGATGATGATGTGCCTCCCACACTCCTTGCGCCATTGTTGGATTACCTCATAGTGTGGACCAACACTCTACTAGTAGTCTCCTGGTGGCCCAGTTTAGTTTAGGTTTGGTCCGAGTTGATGTAACGATGCGGCAAATGCCCGATGACGATATTACTTACGATCCTGGAACTCCCTCAAAACGCGGGGCACTGGCGATCACGTGTGGATGCATGTCATTTCTTGCCTTGCTCTTGTTTTTGTTCTTGTTCGTGCTAGTATTGATCGGATCACAGTCCAGTATAACCATCTATCTCCCGAGGCGGCATGCGCATACCGTGTTGGCCTTGATATCTGGGGCTCTCCGGCGTCTTCCACTCTTCCAACACCTTGGGGTCCGCCAGCTGATACACCTCCACCCCCAGAGGGCGACAGGTCGCGCCCATACCCCCCTTCCTTGTCATCCCACCCCCAATTAGAGAGGTCGCCTGAGAAAACAAGGTCAGTACAATCGGTAAATGTTGTCCTGGGTATCCGCGCCCTCGTATCAGAAGTGAAACGTACCACCAGGGCATGCAGATAGCGCACAAAGAACATCCATTTCGGCAAAAAACTCGAAGTACTCTCCCGACTTTGCGGGGGAGGTCTCCATGAAGTATTTCCCCTGCTCATCCAGCCCCGTCACTTGAAACACATTCAGAACATCGTGAACATCCAGCTCGGTCAATCCGTAGGGAACCACGGCACGCGTGAGATTCGAGTGGCAGTGGAAATCAAATGTCTCGCCGCCCATTAATAGATTGACGTAGGGGTCGCAGCGAGTTCCCAGTAAGTCATGCACTCGGCCTCCAAACTGCGTGGTCCCGAATTCAACCTCTGGGTTGCGCGTCCCACCTGGGCCAAGTACATCATGCAATTGCCCGCCGCCGAGGGAGTCACCGGTGATTGTCACCAGGGGCCGCAGGTAGGGTAGATTGGACCATAGGCGATCCCCAACGGATACATGGGAAGCATGGATCTGACGGGTGCGAGCGGCCCACATACGCTCGCGAGGGTTGTTAGCATTCCAGATGTTCAAATCACCCACTTGCGGGCCCTGCGGCGTGGTCAACCGGCAGATGTGACCGGCGGGAACTACCCAAGCCTGGCCGGAGCATGGTCGAATTGTGAAAGATTCCGTGGGGAGACGAGCTGCTGGGTCGGATGCAGTTTTGGAGATTGACTGGTAGAGCTGCGAGGTAGCGTGTATGCCCGACTCAGGAGGGGCCGTGTAGGCTGGCGGGGGTCGACGAGCGGCAGACATCTTTCGAGATGGGGGATAGTATTAGAGAGGTAGTAAATGAGATATTCCTAATCAATCAAATGCGCTATGCCAGTGGATTTCGCTTATACACTAGTAGCCTGGTCGGCACGGCAAATCTCCGCTATTCGCATTCTTATACCTATTCTATATGTAGGTCCATTCGAGAGTTGGGACTCGGATCTTCCAATGATTGCCCCGCATCTTCGATACGAGCGGAGTCGAATGGACCTTTTTACGTACTTCTTTTCCAATATCGGCTCTTGATGTGATTTAGTCGAACTATCGCAGCAACGCGACCGTCGGGAGGATGTCCCGATAGATCAGACGCTATCGCATGAAGGTACCATTCACAATTCACCGGCCCTGGATAGTGGAGAGTTGGATCTAAACAGCGTCCCATCCGAGTCCCTGTCGGCCGGACGGGGTTATCACTCCCCCTCCGCTCCACCTTGTGTCGAGGCAAAAATACCACCGTACAGAGGCCAATCTCGTGCGCACTTTTGGTCGAATGGCACATTTTGACCCTTTTTTTGTCGTGACACTTCAGGAGTGCTGCTATTTGGAACCCCTTCCAAGGGATTTTTTACTAATTTGACAATGGTCTTTCTTAATCTACTACCTAGGTACTGGTAGTAGACTAATTAGTATATATTTCCAATACAAATTTAGATACACCTCCGCTACCTCAATTCCAAGGTTGTACTCGCGACATTCAACTAGTAACTACCTCAGGCTGTTCTTGTTTAAGAGGTCTCCAGGGCTTATATATAGATAGAGGTACTTCCGCCCGCTGCTATCCTTCTAAATTAAAGTCAAATATCTCAATTAATATCCGAGAGAAAATTAATATCCGAGAGAAAAAGTTTATTGATTTATAAGAAGACTCGGAGAGGGAGAGAGAGAGTTTGGCTGACAAGGGGTAGCGGAGTAAATTATCGAGTGCATAGGGGCGCTGAAAACTTGAAGTTTCCAATTATCTATTGCCCACGAATACTAGTATTTATCGCCGTTGAATAGCAAACTAGTAGTTATCTGAGATGAAATAGATTGCCCAATTTATTCCATCCCAGGTAGCTACTAGTTGGAAACTTTTTGCGGCGCCACTGTATCGCTCTATAGCCAGTCATCTTATCCCAGCCTAGTATGACCGCCTCGGTTCGATGTAACGAACGAGGCTCTATTATCATAGGCATCCACTTCCTACACCTGTAGTGGGAGAGACGGAAGAATGAGATTGAAGATGAAGATGGATCTATGCGATGGAGGAGGGAATCCTCACGCTATATCTATCTATCTAATGACAAACGACGTGCAATGGGTGCAATCGTCAACAGAAAGCAATGGAAGCAAATGCAATGCAAGGATACCCTAGTCGTGCATGCATAAAGTGTAAGCTGTATCCTGATCTCTGTGACTATCTGATCATCCTCACACTCAAGCAAACTTCACAGGAATCTTTGCATGAACCAAACTCGCTCTGCAAATCTTCGAAGCCCGTCTTCACTCAAAGTGAAGTGCGCTTCCGGACCTTGGTTGTGACGGGTCACCTTTCGGAAATCAAGGTCAAGATTCGGGGTCACAGAAGTAGGAACTGTCTCGTTGCAATTGTGAGAGACTTGTATAGTTGCAGTTCAAGAGGATATGGGGAATAGCGAGTGTGTTGTTCGGCCGTAGTTGGGGTTTAACATAAGTTCCCAACGGTTGATCTGGATTTAAGGAACATCACGGTCAATCGCAATTGTTATCACTACTTGGAAAGGATACACCTTTCCAGAAACTCTGGTTGCTTCGAGAAGCAAGAACTGTCAGACTCAAGAAGAAAAGACCCGAGCTGATTAAAGTCTTGGCCAGGGGTGTCACAAGCGTCGGTGAGGGGAGAAAGGGGCTTGTTTAGAGTGTTCATGAATCATGGTGCTAGCGGATGAAAAGTTGAGAACTGATACAGGAAGTAGAAATGTAGTAGTTACTGTTTACAGCTGGAGGTTGAATAGGAAGGTACGGGCTGGGAAGGCACGATGATCTGTATACTCCGTACCTTGGCGGTCCACGTGATTTAGCGTTCCGTTCCAGGTCCACCGCCTCCCAAATTGCCGGGTCTCTCCGCCTCGAAAAAATAATTCTGGAGCAGTCGTTGGCCGTACGCAGTCGCTGTCCCCTCGTTGTCAGTGCTCTCTTTTGGTGAATTTTCACAGAAGAGAACTGAGGTCTGGGACCTCTTTGCTGCCAAAATGGAGCAGCAGTCTAACAGGTCTCATCGACCTGTAAAGGAGAAGAAGAAATTCGAAGGTATGCTCACAGCAAACTTGCGCTATCTGAATTTGCGGCCAAACCTCGATGGAGGAGGAGGAACTTCTTGCTAACTTGATATTTCTACTCTATAGGGTCAAACCCGAAGGCCTTCACATTCTCCAAAACCGGAAAACTCAACCGTCAACAAGCGCGGTCCCACGATGTACGTCCCAATTCATTCGACAAAGCTGTTATACTGTTGCTAACCTGGTTTGCTGCGTTAGGTCAAGGAAAAGCGTCTCCATGTGCCCCAAGTGGATCGCATGCCCGAGGAGGCTCCTCCGACGGTAGTTGCGCTTGTTGGACCCTCTGGTGTAAGTTCCTAGCTGGTGTATCCATTTGAATATCGTTTCAGCACTGACAATAATTTCCTCTCAGGTCGGAAAAACCACTCTGCTCAAGTCTTTGATTAAGCGCTATACGAAGCAAACCCTGAGCTCACCCCAAGGACCCTTGACCGTTGTCACGTCGAAGAAAAAGCGCCTCACATTCATCGAATGCCCCTCCGACTCTCTAGCCGCCATGATCGATGTGGCCAAGGTCGCGGATATCATCCTCTTGATGATCGACGGAAACTACGGTTTCGAGATGGAGACAATGGAATTCTTGAACGCCTTATCTACCAGCGGTATGCCTGGTAACGTATTTGGTATTCTCACCCATCTCGATCTCTTCAAAAAACAGAGTACCCTGCGCATAGCCAAGAAGCGCCTTAAGCACCGTTTCTGGAGCGAACTTTACCAGGGTGCCAAGCTTTTCTACCTCTCCGGTGTTATCAATGGCCGCTATCCCGATCGTGAAGTCCACAATTTATCTCGATTCCTGTCCATCATGAAGAACCCCCGTCCGCTCATCTGGCGCAATTCGCATCCGTATGCGCTCGCCGATCGCTTCCTCGATATCACTCCTCCCACCAACATCGAAGCCAACCCCAAGTGTGACCGCACCGTCGCGCTCTACGGCTATCTTCGAGGTACCAATTTCCCCGCCAATGGTGCTAGAGTGCATGTTCCCGGTGTCGGCGACTTGACAGTTTCTGGAATTGAGGGTCTTCCTGATCCTTGCCCTACCCCGCATATGGACCAGCAAATAGCAAAGGCATCTGGAAAGTCTTCTCGACGCAGACTTGGAGACAAACAAAAACTACTGTTTGCTCCCATGTCCGATGTTGGCGGTGTCTTGGTTGACAAGGATGCCGTGTATATTGATATCAAGACACAAACCTTTAATCGGGACTCGGAAGACGAAGAAGAATCCGATAGTGAGGACCGTCGTGGGCTTGGTGAGCAGCTTGTTGTTGGTCTACAGGGTGAACGGAAACTGCTTGGTGAAGCCGATCAGGGTGTGCGCCTCTTCCGTGGTGGTGATGCGATCTCCCGAGCGGATGAAGATGACGAGAGTGGTCGGAAGCACAGAAGACACGCCCGTATTGCTGATATCGAGCAAGACGGCGCTGCAGCATCCGACGAGGAGTTCAGCGGCGAGGATGACGAGGAAGATGACGAGGAAGAGAACTTCAGCGGTGATGAAGATGATGACGAAGTCGACGTCTCCGCGCCGGCTGATTTCGAGAAGAAGTTCAAACAGCGCCAGAACGGCAAGAATGATGGTGATGATGAAGACATTGCGTTCGCCGATAGTGACTCTGACCTGGGTTCCATCTCTTCCGTCGAGGACCAAGAGCTTGAGAGTGGTGGTGAAGAGGACGATGAGGACGAGGAGGAGGATGACGAGGATGAGGACGAGGATGAGGATGAGGATGAAGAGGGGAATGCACGATGGAAGGAGAACATGGTGGCCAACGCAAAAGCTCTTCACGGCAAGCGACCTGCATTCCGTGTCGCCGATCTCTCGCGCATGATGTATGACGAGTCTATCAGTCCTGCTGATGTTGTGCAAATATGGCGTGGAGAGGACGATGATGGGGAAGAGAGCGACGAGGAAGCCGAAAAGGAAGAAACCGACGACTTCTTCAAGAAGACAAACAACGAGAAGAAGGACGAGTCTGACTACCGTGCCGTGCCCGAATACGACTATGACGAGTTGGAGCGGAAATGGCGCGACGAGGAATTGATCGAATCTCTTAAACAGCGCTTTGTCACCGGCAAGCTCTCTGCTGGTGGCCTCGACGATCTCGACGAAGTTGACTCGGATGACTTCGACGACGATGAAGATGACGAGGGCGACGGGGCATTCGAGGATCTGGAGACGGGTGAAACCTTCGATGGCTTCAAGGAGGATGGCGAGGAGGATGAGGAAAATGAAGTTGAAGAGGCTGAGCCTGAAGAACCTATGGATCTGGAGGCTGAGCGTGAACGCAATGCTCAGAAAAAGGAGGAATTGAAACTTCGCTTCGAAGAAGAGGACCGTGAAGGTTTTGCCAATGCTAAAGAAGGCGAGCGAGATGGTGGGGATGGCGAGTTTGGTGAGGACGATTGGTATGATTTGCAGAAGGCAAAGATGCAAAAGCAGCTTGATATCAACCGTGCTGAGTTTGATACCCTCGACCCGTCCTCTCGAGCTCGTGCTGAAGGTTACAAGGCCGGTACCTACGCACGAATTGTCCTTGAGAACGTCCCTTACGAGTTTGCGTCCAAGTTCAGCCCTCGTTACCCCGTCATTGTCGGAGGTCTCGCTCCTACCGAGGACCGTTTCGGATATGTTCAGATCCGTATCAAGCGTCACCGCTGGCACAAGAAGATTCTCAAGAGCAACGATCCCTTGATATTCTCACTGGGTTGGCGTCGTTTCCAGTCCTTGCCAATCTACAGTACTTCTGACAGTCGGACTCGAAACCGTATGCTCAAGTATACTCCCGAGCACATGCACTGCTTCGGTGTCTTCTACGGTCCTCTCGTGGCTCCGAACACTGGTTTCTGCTGTGTTCAATCATTCTCCAACAAGAACCCTGGCTTCCGTATTGCTGCGACCGGCGTGGTTCTGAGCGTGGACGAGCACACTGAGATTGTCAAGAAGCTCAAACTCACTGGTGCTCCTTACAAGATTTTCAAGAACACTGCCTTCATCAAGGACATGTTCAACTCTTCCTGGAGATTGCCAAATTTGAGGGTGCCTCCATCCGCACCGTTTCCGGTATCCGTGGTCAAATCAAGCGAGCCCTCAGCAAGCCCGAAGGCCATTTCCGTGCTACATTCGAGGACAAGATCCTTATGAGTGACCTTGTCTTCCTGCGCGCATGGTATCCCATCAAGCCCCATCGTTTCTACAACCCTGTGACGAATCTGCTTGATCAGGGTGACGGTAAAATGGATGACGGCGGCTGGCAAGGAATGCGTCTTACAGGTGAAGTCCGCCGTGATCAAGGCATCCCCACTCCCCTAAACAAGGACTCTGCCTACCACAAGATCGAGCGCCCTACTCGTCATTTCAACCCTCTGCGTGTGCCCAAGCAGCTGGCTGCCGAGTTGCCTTTCAAGTCGCAGATCACCAAGATGAAGGGTCGCAAGGATCAAACTTACATGCAAAAGCGCGCTGTTGTTCTTGGCGGCGAGGAGAAGAAGGCCCGCGATCTGATGCAGAAGCTTACCACCCTGCGCAACGAGAAGCAGGCGAAGCGGTCGGCCAAGCAGGAAGAACGCCGCAAGGTCTACCGTGCAAAGGTGGCCGACAGCCTGGAGAAGAAAGCGGCGCGCGAGAAGAGAGAGCGCGACGATTACTGGCGTCGCGAGGGCAAGAAGCGCAAGAATCCAGATGGCGAGTCTGGTGGTCGTGGAAAGCGACGCGGTTAATCACACTTGGGAATTTTGTACATGTCATTATGGACATAGATACATTTTTGTTTTGCATAGACGGTGTTTTGAGTCCCAAAAGCCAATGTATATCAATTTTTGTCAAAATTCCCCTCCTGAGTCTCAGACAACCGTTCTAGTAGTTGTAGAACCAACCACATTTGATGCCTTGGCCTGGAATTTTTGATTGCCTAGATATTACACTTCCTAATCTCTTGTGTAGCATGTCCGGCATATGACCTACGCCATGTCGCTAGCGATTGCCGACCATGATGAACTAGTTCCAGGCGTGTGATGGTTTGTTTCGGCTTGTTTCAACGGTCGTTGATAGCCTCACACTAGCACACTATAGTGCTAGCATGCCTTGGCTCTCTTCTGCCGAGTGAACGCCGCAGCACCATCGTTCTCCCCACCTCCATCAAGATGAAACACCCTTTCGCACTTGGTGCCACCGGAGAAGTACCCCTGATGGAGATAGCGCCAAAAGTCACTACCAACATGGACCTTCTTTGATTTCCAGGACGCCGGCAGACGTCAGCAGCGCACTTTAGCCTCTACCCAGCAGGAAAAATCAATTTAATATCCAAGGGATATGGAGATTATGAACCGACCGATAGGCTTGGATTCATTGGAGGCGAAGTTTCTCCGGATTAGCGCCAACAGTGGAGTATGCTGGCATAGTAACTGACTATCGGTCCAGCTCTGATGGAGCCCAGACTATCAAGCAGTGTCCAAGCTTCGCTTCGCTCGGCTTGATTGTGTGTATAAGAATGGTTCGATCTCTTTTTTTGCCCTGGTTCCTAAGTTCTTGGTAACTCCTTTCCCTTCTTCTCATACATTCTTTAGTTTATTCATTCTTTTCGTTGTTCCATTCTTTCAAAATGCGCAGCGCGCTTTTACTTTCATTCCTTCCCCTGGTCTTGGGATGCAATAACCCTGCCAGCCATGCTTGTGCTTCCGCATACACTGCATCCAGCTCCGCGGCTGCTGCTTTCTGTGCTACTTTCACTGCTAGCAAGGTGACTGCTACTACTGGTCTGCCCAGCTTTGCTTCGGCTTGTGACTTCAAGACCGGACACTTGTCGAGTGCATGCAGTTGTCTTGACACGGCCTGGGCTACGGCTGGTGCCGGGTCCGGTTCCACTGAGGGGGTAAGAGAATATCGATATTGATAATGTACAATTTGTGTCTAGTCTAATGATTGATTTTCTGTATAGTCTAGCGCTGAGCCAACTACTGCCCCGGCGGCGGTCACCAGCACTGTCGCTGCCCCCTCCGTATCGACTAACACACCTGTCGAGACCAAGACGACTTTGGTAAAGACAACCAAATTATCAACCCAATCTTCTTCAGTCGCTGTCCCAGGGACAACCCAAGCACCCACGACAGTTTCTAGCAATGTTGCCGCTGCCTCCGTTGCCTCGGATGCTTGCGTTGTTACTGAATACGCATCTATCTCTTCTGCTGTCAAGTCTTGCACCAACATCGTTCTTTCCAACATATCTGCGCCTCCTTCTAGCACCATCGACCTGCAGAGCCTCCAGACCGGTGCTACGGTCACCTTTGCTGGCACCACCGTAAGTGGTAAACTAAGCCGAACACCCTATAACGTGATCATTAACCTCTTCCTTCGTGGTGTATAGACTTTTGGTGATACTTTCGACTCTGATTTTGATCCTATTGTTATTTCCGGAACTGATATCACCATTACTGGTACCTCTGACCACGTCATTGAGGGCAACGGTGCCGCTTACTGGGATGGCGAGGGCTCCAACGGTGGACAAGACAAGTGAGTAATAATCTGTGAGCGATTGTAAGTACCAGATCTAACATACTACTCCAGGCCGAACCACTTCATTGTAGTGAAACATGTCTATAACTCCGAAATCACAGCCCTCAACATCAAGAACTGGCCTGTCCACTGCTTCTACATCAATGGTGTCCAGCACCTCACCGTTTCTGGGTTGACTCTGGACAACTCTGCTGGCGATGAGCCTAATAGCGCCAGCGGTGACGACGCAGCTGCTCACAACAGTGATGGTTTTGACATCTCTGCCAGTGACTATGTCACTTTGGAGAACATCTCCGTTTATAACCAGGATGACTGCGTTGCTGTCACTAGTGGAACCGAGATTACCGTTGACAACATCTACTGCTCTGGTGGTCACGGTCTAAGCATCGGGTCTATTGGTGGTAAGAGCAACAACACCGTGGATGGTGTGACCTTTAAGAACTCCCAGGTCGTGGATAGCTCGAATGGATGCCGCATCAAGTCCAACTCTGAGACTACTGGCAGTGTGAGTTTAAGTCCCGTTCTTGATACATGCTGTTTTGCAAAAAGAGAGAGAAGAAGAAGAAGAAGAAACTTGCTAATCAATGTTATCAACTAAACAGGTTAGCAACATCATTTACCAGAACATCACGGTCTCCGGAATCACCGACTATGGTATCGACATCCAGCAGGATTATCTCAATGGCGGTCCTACCGGTGAACCTACTAACGGTGTGACTATCTCTGGAGTCACTTTCACCGATGTCACCGGTACAGCCACCGATGATGCCAAGGACTATTATATTCTCTGTGGCTCAGATAGCTGTTCGGACTTTTCTTTCTCTGGTGTTTCTATCACTGGAGGAGGTGAAACCAGTAGCTGCAACTATCCTTCCAGCGGCTGTCCGTAAAAGCCCTCCCTGGGCTGGATTTTGGAGGAGCCCTGGAGACTAATCTTAGATTATAGGTACTACGTAGTACCTAACTATTGAATATCAAGAGGTTCCAGTTTCTTTAAATTCTTCCCTTGGGCAGGCTTCAAGTTCCTGCTACAAGTACTAGTAGTTAGTACTGGCAAGATTTGAATACTACTAGTATTCCTCTTCCACCGGGTACACTACGCCCACGCTATAGTATTATTGCTGGAACAAACAAAACCAAGCACCCAATTCTAGTACTTATTAGTATTCCTAAGGTTGTCTCAACCTCCCTGTATACCATACTATCAATTATATCATATTCTCTTATACTCTATACTCTATAGTCATCCGCATTAGTGACCCGCCACACGTGACCACGCGTCGACGCCGAAAGAGGGCCCGTTCGAGACGACGCATTTGACTTCCCTCAGGAAACCTTGGATCTTCCAGTACATCGTCAGGTTAGGTCTCCTGCTCCTGCACCTGGCTAGCATTTCTGAAGAGTTTATCTCCATTTCATCGGGTTCATCGGACTGGATTTCCCTTGGAGGGCTCACCGGCCGCTTTCCCGCTCGTGCTCAACCTTGCGCGTGCTGGTCGGTCGCCACTGCATCGGGCAGATGCTCCTGGCACCCACCGCGGCGTCTCTGCATTCTCCCCTCCGTCCTTGCGGACATTCAGATCCTGACCGTTAATCTAGCGCATCCTCGTTTGCTTGACCTCGGACATTTCCGGTGCGTCTCGACGAGCGACAAAGCGCGAGAAGACCCTCTTGCATGTTTAGATCATCTGCGCGGCCGCGTCATTTCACAATTGACGCCTGGTCGCGTGCTGTGTGCACCTTGGGTTTCCCCTGCATTTGACCGAAACTCCCCGCAAAGTCCCCTTTGCTTGACCATGAATGATATCTACAATGGGCCCTCCAGTCGCAGGGTTCCCTATGCGGAGGCCAGTGCGGATACCCTAGCCAACACCGCCGCATCACTTGCGACAGATTCGAGCCGCGCGGGACAAGTCCAGGTTCCACGTTCACCCCAACCTCTTTCCCTGCAAGTGAATGAACTTGAGGCCGGGGTTTACAGTCAGAGTGATTCTAACGTCAGCTATGTCGAATCGTCCGACCGTGGTAGTGAGACGTCCGACGGCCAGCGACCAGAACTACACTCTGCGAGTACCTTCACAGACTCCGCCCCCAGCCAACCATCCTCTTCACTAAACGAATCCAATCGGTCCATGGACCTCGATAATCCCTACTACATGAATGGCGATATTGCGATGGCGAATACAAATGAAGAAATATCAACCTCGGAAGCATTGCCCAGTTTGAAGAAGACCAATGGAAATGGTTTAATAAACGGCACCAACGGCGCAGTGAAATTGGAAAAACAGAGCAATGGCTCTCTGTCACCTCTGCGATCGTCAAATATTTCCAACCTTCGTTCGAGTGCCGGTACGCGATATACACCGGGCCACAAACGAACAGTTACTGGAGAAGTTAAACCTATCTCCACGTTGGCTGCACCTGTTAGCTCGGACGTCAATGGAGCACGTCGTCGGTCAAAAAGCACGGGCTCACCAGCCCACGGAAGCAGAATTGATCAAGTAAGGACTCTCTTTGAATGCTCACTCCTGAGTGTTATTGACGTAAAAAAAGCTGTCCGTTCATATCCGCACACGACTATCATATGCAGCTGCAAAAATAGAAAAGTCACGACAGTCACCATCTAACACGGAACTAGCGCTGCGTGGACTCGAAAGTCTATCTACTTCGAATATTCCCTCGAGCGCGTCAGACTTGACCCCTGCACTAAACTCGCAATCTAGTCAACGTCCATCATCAACCGACGCACCGTCGAATCATCATTCTCACCATAGATCGCGTTCAGCAGTCTCCTCCCCGGCAAACTCCTTCAGATCCCTAAACTGGCGCCTCCCGTTGATATCGTTCCATCAAGTGGAGAGACCCGACGGCGGCGACCAAATCCCAACTGGGCCGCTCAACCATTCGATCGCAGCCCATACGCCCGGCACCGACGCCATCACTCATATCAAGATCCCTCCTTCGCCAGGCCATTTAATGGGTCGCCAAGAGTTATAGGGCCGGGAACACCGTCCATCCCGCCAACTAGTCGGGCGCCGACATCATCTCAGAACGGGTATTACGGATCACGAACTCAATCAGAGAATACTGCTATGGAACAAGACGCGATCGAAACGTTGCTTTTCATGCTCTAGCCCTGAGAACTCCGGGTACCGCTCTAGTCCTCGACCCTTGCAACCGCCTGCCACGCAACGAAGCTTGAATGCATCGCTGTATGCCAACAATGAGAAGCACAGAACAGAAGCAGGAACTCAACCCAGTCAAAGCCCACAAAGTGGCGAGTCCATCTACGGCCAAGATGCGAAATCGCAAAGCCTTGGATTGGGCTTAGAGGCTCACGCAGGGGATGAGATCGATCGTATTCTGGACCAGATGGACAGCGACAGCGAGGAAGACGCACGATACGCCTCACATCGCGTTGGAAAAAACCGACATATTAGAGGGCATCATGGCGGAAGAAAATGATCATTCAAACAAGAGGTGCGTCTTATTCGAACGAACACCAGGTTTGTAAAACATCGCATCGACATTTGGCAAATACTTGGAGCTTGTTTGCATTTGCATTAGTGAACCTTTGTGGGGGCTTTTGGTTCCCCATTCAATCATATTTCATGGTATTCGGGGGGCTTGGATCATAGCCATAAAAAGCCTTGGATTTGCTCCCAATAGCATTACGAATTAATACATTATTATTGCTGGTCCTGATGAACTTCTGTAAATTTTGCGCCTCTCTATTCACTGGTCCACAAAGAACCGACCTGGCTTTGTAGCTTTGTACGGCAAGAACTACTGGTATTTTCCAACTCTTCATTGTATTGACAGTAGAGTGGATTCCTTGACGACCGTCCAGACCTCATACTAGCAATCTATTCTGATTCCTTCAATTCTATAACTATTTCGTCGATATCGTTGCCTCCAATCGCAGGCAGAGAGTATTAATGCCAATGTTCGCCTCAGGCACCAGTCACGTGGACATGTTTCGTCGACCGCCAACGGCGTTGATGAAGATGTCAACCATCAAAGAGATATCACAGCAAGGGCAGTCGGAGCATTTCATATGTTTGAGGCTTATCGAATCATCTCATATTAGACGGTCGTGAACTTGAAGGGATTGAGGCTCCCACCGAATGGGCATTTTGCGGTGATCTTCACCGGCAAAAGTCCCTTTGATCTGCGAGTATCAAGTACCCCCCGCATTTGATCGGTACATTAAGGACCTGTTGGTAAGTAAGCATTGATTATATGTTGTGTACCCATGGAGATTCCCTCACATGAGCTTCGAAGCTTTCGTGTCGGGCTTGTTTTACTTCCCCCCGCCATCGCCCGTTGCGACCACCCTATTTACCCTCTCTCCCCATTACTGCCCGCCTCTGCGGATTTGAATATGAAATTGTCTAACCTCGATCCTGAAATCCAGCTTCTACGCGAGGAGTCCTCAATCTCGCTTTCCGATAGAGACTTTGTGCTTCGCTTGTTACAACATCCAGAGCTTTTGCAGGGGTTCTCCAGCACAGAGACGGTTCATAGGCTCGCCAGCGCCTTGTCTTCGCAACAAAACGAAGAGGCCTCTGATTCTTTAGATGCGCAATCATCACAACGGTATGCTTATTCTATCTCGGTAGCTTCTGATCACTTTTTGCTCATCATTCTTCTAGGGACTCTCTTACACGCTTCCAGCTACCAGTCATCGGACCACGAGACTACGGGCCTCGTGAGACTGCTGCACCAATCCAGGATCCCCCATCGGCTCTCATAGAACACCGTTTCCAGGATCACAGCTCTTTAGACTCGAGCAGCCTGCTATTGGATTTGCTTGAACGTCTCGAAGGAGAAACACCCCTGACTATTGATCCGGGTACAGCCCACGGACGCACCACGCCGCCCAGTCCTTCAATTTACGACAACGATTTAGGTGAGACAGAAACTTTCTTTCGTGACTCTTCCAGCTCGAGTACCCAGGATTCCCGAGTGTTACTCCCTGATGTCAAGCTTCCTGGTCGCACCTTGAGCCAGTCTTACAGACAGGTTGTTGATGACTTTCCGGCGGATGAAGGCACAAATGATGGCGATACCTCTGCACAGCATTAGAAATTATACCCCGGAATCATCAAGACACTTTTACAGCTTGCGAAAACATCACACAGGCTAATTCATTGGGCGTCCAGGACAGTGACAGGGAAAAGCTTACGCATCGGCGATCAATCGGGAATTGCCCCAAATCGCCCAAGACACATCGTTCTTTCTCTTCTTTAATATCTTTAAGACGGTCCTCGACCAGTCAAGGCATTCAAAGAGGAGCCACGGGGAGGTTCAGAAGTCGCATTTCCCGAATTTTTAAGAAATTCGGATCTGGCACACCCTAGAACACGATAGCAACACCTCTCCAATCTGTCTGATCTAACGACTCGGACATACCAGCACATAAACATGGATTCACGTGCGTCAACTTTCTTAGACCCCTCATCTGCCATAACAGCGATCACCAGGCATAAAGCCGAGGCGATCAAGCTGGCACGAGAGCAGGGGACTGCTGTTAGGGAGATGTGTCGCCGTGCAAAGACCGAGGTGCCGCCTTACGAGTTCGAAGAATTGATTGGCAAGGGTGCTTATGGCCGAGTGTATAAGGGCCATGAAACACCGTCTGGCCGGTTGGTAGCAATCAAAGTCCTTGATATTGACTCTTTGGACTACAAGTCATTGCGTGACTTCCGAGATGAGTCAATCAAGGATTTTATTCATGAGACCAAGGTCATGAAGCAAGTCAAAGACTCAGGCGCTAAGAATATCAATGAGCTCATCGAAGCAATCTCCATTCATTCACAATTGTGGCTAGTCTGCGAGTACTGCCCCGGTGGTAGTGTGCGGACTTTGGTGAGCTCCCTTTCCACCTTTCCCGTGTAATGGCCGCCTTTATTGACCCTTTTAGATGCGAGCAACTGGTGATAAACTTGAAGAGAATTACATCATTCCCATTGCACGAGAGCTTGCTGTTGGATTACATGCCATTCACGAAGCCGGTATTATCCACCGTGATGTAAAAGGTAATTTGACATAATGTCCAATTATTGTTAAGATCCCCAACTGACAAATATCAGCTGCGAATATCCTCATCCACGAAGAAGGGCGATTGGAAATTTGTGACTTTGGTGTTGCAGGTGTCTTGCAATCGCATCAGGATAAACGCTCTACGTGGATTGGAACGCCACACTGGATGCCCCCCGAGATGTTCTCCATGAGGGGACCGGCGCACCATTATGGCAACGAGGTAAGCCAATCCCTCTATTTGCCGTGACCTATATTTGCTAATATCTTCTAGATTGATGTGTGGGCATATGGCTGCACTTTGATCGAATTTGCTACAGGCAATCCTCCCAACTCGGGACTCCGCGAGCGAATGCAAATCGGACGTCAACTCAATCGAAATGTCCCCAAGCTTGACAGCGACGAGTATAGTCAGGGATTAAAGGATCTTATTGCGTATGCACTTGACTCCAATCCAGCGACTCGTCCAACAATGGCCGACATCCTGGCACACCCCTACATTGCCGAAACAGAAGAGGAATACCCAACCCTCTCCGTCGCTGAGCTTGTTCGAAATTACTATCAATGGTCACAACGGGGCGGGCAGCGAGTGTCTCTATTTCACCCTGGGGGTGCAGCAGCGGCAGAGCTCCCAGGAACTGAAGAAACCGACGAGGATTGGAGTTTCAGCACGACAGATGGCTTTGAACGTAGATTCTCCGTCATTGATCTCGATCAGATCGCCGCTTCCCTTGCTGAGATGGAAGAAGCGATCAGCCCGACAACCCCAGCACCCGACAATGATTTCGGTGATGATTTTAACGAAGCCGACCTGGATCCTGAGGATAAAGCCAATTTCGACGAGCGAGTCCGCCGTGGTGCAGAAGCCATGGAAGGACTTTTTAACGAGGATATGCCAAGCTACAGGTATGAAACTAAGACGGATTTCGTTCCTATCCAACCCAACCCTCCGCCCTCCGATCTACCTCTCCGCACCAACACGGATCGATCATCGGTGACATCGACTTTCATTGATATTGATATTGGCTCCTTTGACTCCTCCCACTATGCGGCTGGTGCACCGTCCGCCCAGCCTTTCCAGCTTGCCGATGCGGACACCATTCGTGCAAATCGGTCTAGTATCCGCATTCCTCGTGGATCTAATGATTCTAGCTCCCAGTCTTCTAACAGCGATGCCGATGTAAATGAACCTCCTGATGAGGGGTTCAAACCGTCAGGCCCGCGACCTCCCACTATGGACTGGAAATTCCCTTCATTCTCCATGGCACAGCCCGAGGATGTTGAACCCGAGGCCGAGGCTGAGGCTGATACCGAAGCTGAGGGTGCAAAGGAGGAACCAGCCGATGAACCAATCCAAGAAGAAAGCTTTCAAGATGAGAAACGTGCTACCATGGAATGGACTTTTCCTGTCATGGGGTCTCAACCCGAGGCTATGCCTGCCATCGATGAACAGGTGAGCACTGATACTGATCGCCACGATACTGTGAGAGCACCTATACCTGGTTTGCAAAGACAACCTACACATTCACCCGCAATCTCTCGCCCGTCAACCTCGGCCTCCAACAACTCGAATATGTCCGACTCTGATTACGATCCATTCCGCTTTGACCGACCAACAACCCCCTTGGCTTCATCACAACCCAGTTCATTCGACGCGAAATTCCCAAGCTTAGTCGAGAACGCCTCTGATGATGATTCTACCAGGGCCCTTGATGACTCTGCCGGGGTCCTTGATGGGCCCGGGCCAGATGAAGAAGAAGAAGAGTCCCAAGAGGAGTCCCACCCAATGTGGCAGGAAGAAACAGATATCATATCTTTAGATGACTTGCCGCCGCCCACTGCCATCCCAGTGCATGACAGGCCTAGCGACACGCCCGCTGAGGTCTCTGAGCCAGGATCACCTATCATTGAGGAGCCCCTGCAGACCGCTCGTCGTCGAGATCATATGTCTTCATTTGCCGCGCCATTCGTGACTGATAGTGATCCCACTATCTCTTTTCCAACCCTGATTCCCCCAAGTGCCGACAGTTTGATGGAAAGTGCCGATGATGCTGCGGTCACGGCGGAGCTGGATCGTTTGCTAGGTGACTTCCTGGGTGCCCTTTCAGCGACAGGAGAGGCTCTTTCAAGGGCTGGTGCTGAGCCGAAAGCGGATGGTGTTGCTCACCACCCTGCCGAAGCAGTACCATAGTCTCAAGCTTGACAAGTCTTTATCTCGATATTTGTTTTGAATTTACTGGAGTTTAACGAAGAATTCCAAGTTCTTGATCTTCACAGAGAACTATAGTTTTGCATTGCCATCGCCTACATATCCGTTCATTGTACGCCCCTAGGAGTTACCATATTGATACTACTACACGACAGATTTATGGAATGAAAGGAGGTGATGCTCTTGTGAAAATTACCTCTTTCGATCAATGTGAAGTATGGTATTGAAGATATTCGGATTGCTTTAATTCTGGGTAGTCGGCGTAGTTACTAGGTATGTACTGTACTAGTAAGTGACTCCAGGCAAGTACGGCAGTCGAAGGCAGGCAACCCACAACCACAACTTCTCTCTTTTCTCCTCTCCTCTCCTCTTCTTGCCTCCCAGTGTCTTTCTATGTGCTTTTTCTTCTATTTTAGATGATAGCTTTTCGCTCATTTGCGTCATGCTGGGAGGGTTCTCTAGCAAGAATTCGCCAGCGGCCTTCGCCCCCCGGCTGGTTCCAACACGCAAGGAATGGAATGATGCGCTCACAGAGGTCAAAACCCTATATCTTCAGAAGCAGTATAAACAGTGTGCCACACGGGCCAGGTCTCTTCTCAAAACTCCAAGTCCACCGGTATGCTCCCGATCCTACTTGAGAGCAGGAGCAGATCCCCAGTTGACGAGCCATGCTACAGATCGAGCCTCTCCACCAAGTCTTCCTGAATTTCTACGCCGCTGTTTCTTACGAACTACTCGGACAATCAGCCCATCTTTATTCGAGCACGAAGATCTCTTTCTTGAATGCGGCGCTGGATTGTTTTGCTAACTGCGATGCGGTTTTACCGGAGCCAATGCCTCTACCGAAGCTCCCTGCCGTTGAGAAAACAACTCCCCCTCCAAGTCCGCCTGTATATTACCCTTCAACACCTCGGACACCTAGGCGCAGTCTACTTGCGTTTGATGGGGGGCTCTTCCAGTCACCGAGGCGTGATTCTCTCGTTCGGAGTATCACACGGCTGATTGACATCTCTCTTTGGGATTTTGAAGAAGACGACCCGTTCGTGTCAGATAACGAGAAAGGTCGCGAGAACCCATTTATGTTGTCCTTATCTCCGCTCGCAAGAAAGCCGGCGACAAAGGCCGAAAAGGATCGTCTCTTCCGAGTCATGCTCTCTTCGACCAGAACACCGGCAACCAAGATCAAAGAGCCGGCCAAGAATAATACCACTACCACCCTTATACCCTCTCCTCTGCGTGTCCGCAAAATTCCAGAGGAATTAGGACCTCGCCTGGCCAAACCAAGGTCTTTCGAAAATATTAGCAGCAGCGGCAGTTCCCCTAAGTCCCAGAGCAGAAGCTCGAACAGATCTCGCCCTCCGCCCTTACCTTTGAGGATCATCCCAGCCACAAAACTAAATATCGATACTCGGAAAGGCGATATAAAAAGTCCCCTCGCCAGAAACATGAAACCCCCTCTCTCAGGCGGGAACCACAATGTTCAAACTCCGCGAAAGACCACGGCGCCTGCGGAACCCACGGAGGAAATGACAGCAGCACGCGGGGCAAAAATCGTCCGACATAACCGCCGAATCGAGACTCTACGCTCACAGATAACAATAAACATAAATTCGATACAACAGCACGTCGATCACGTCCTAGATATTCAACGCACCCGTCGATCTCGCCAGATGCAGCGTTCCATATCATTCTGGAGCTTTGATCCCATCAAGTCTGGGAGCGACGACGACGACGAAGAGGAAGTTAGTGCGGGTAAAGATAGGGAACCGATTCTGGATGAATTCGGCAATTTCTTGGTGAAGGAGACGAAGGCGCAGCGAATTACTCGTCTGCGGTCGGAGGGATGGGAGACTGTTGGGTTGCGTTCGCCCCGGAGCACATGGAAGGGATCGCGGTATTATCAGGAATTTTGCGCTATGGTCATGAATGAGATGTATCTGGATCGGTGAGATGGGGATATGTTCTCGATGGATGATTCGAGGTTGGGATATTTGATTCATTGAAATTTTAAATTTCTTTTCCAAAAAAAATTGTCTTCTTTTTTCCGGTTTGATTTCCATCTGAATGCCCTTTTGTTCTTCTTTGTCTCTTTGTTCTTCTTCCTTTCCTTTTCGGAGAATTCTTTTGTGATCTGCGGATCTGCAGCGTACTGATGAGTTACACGAAGCTTATTTCAAGAATTATGAATGATTAATGGTGTGAATGAATTGTTCCGAGTAGCTAGTAGCTTATTCTGCTTTAGGGTAAACTTGAAACTGCCGACAAACGTAAAGGCAGAGCTATCAACGATTGAAGACCTTCATATTCCAGTCCGAGAAGTAGAATGTATTCACAGCCCTTTGCTCAACACAGACCCAAGGCCCTGGCCCATTCCACCTTTCCCGAAAATACCCCCGAGTTGGCTCCCTAGCTGATCCTGGATCTTGGAGAGATTCTCATCCTCGATAAGCTTCTTCGCGGTCAGGCTCTCTAGATAGATGGCCATGTATAAGCATAGATCTTTTTCTATCTAGAAAAGAAAAAGGGATGTAAAGGGAAAGGAAAAGATCAAAACCTACTTTTCAGACCAAATGAAACCTTTGTCTCGCCCATTTGATCAAGCAGAATTTCTTGCAGTCTTTTCTGGTAGGGGTCCAAAGTGCCGGAAACCCATGCGGCGACCAGAGCCAGCTGGGAGACGAGATAAAGAATGAAGTAGAACATTTTTTTGGTTCCAAGAAGTTGCGGTGAGTCCGATTCTCGGTATTCTGTGTCTTTGCCTGCTACCGGCTGCTGGTGGTGGTAATTATTTATTTATATGTACTACGCCTTGAGTATCAAGCCTATGACGTCCTGGGCGTGGGATATGACGCTGCGTGCAACACAATCTCGGCGCGGTGGGGTCTGCACTACAAATCAGACTCGTAGTAGGCTGAGAGTCCGGAATTAAATTAATTTTAATTGATGACAGCAGTAGGTAACCTTGGAACGCTGCTCCTGGGAGAATTGAATGGCTTATATCCTTTTAGGTACTGTACTCGATATCTCCATGGTTCCAGTGGGGTTTTGTATAGGAAATATCACATGTTTACATACTCGTACTAATTAGTCACTAACTAGGGACTAGTCACTAGTGGATCATAGCTAGAGCGGTCTAGCTGGTGAGGTCGTGCCATGGCCTAAAGCTAGTGTTTCATGGGCTCAACGATGAAGGTGGGAATAGCAGCACTGTGCCCCCGGAATAGATGGAAATGGACAGGTAGCAACAACCTTACAAAGCGTAAACGAACTTTTGAAAAGCCTTGACCAATGATAGGAAGTAAATCAGTATACATACTGTGTACTACATACTCGTAGGGCAGCGCTAGGCGGGACCACCCTTGGCCCGATGCAGTCAAATCCAGCGATCGGAGCATCCCATAGCCAATGAAGATAGCTGAGATGGATGTGTAGATAGACGAGTATACTTGTACACATAATTTAGCCCCCAACTACGTTCAGCTGTGGCGGTGCGACCGTTGTGTGGACCACTCAATCAGCTCTAAAATCCAACCCTGGTGGTAGTGCTATCGCGCGTCTAGAAGTCGGAACTCAGGAGTTGTACGGTGTACCCCCTCTTCCTCTTCCGCTTCCATTCTCTCCTTCTCGTCAACACTCTGTCACAGCGAACCCCTTCCGATAGATACCCACAGGTACTTAGGTACTTCCTCTCCCCCTGGCGGAGACCTTCGTCAGCCGCACCCACTTTCCTCCTTCTCCCCCCGCTAGCCCCTCAAGGCTGAAGGCTGAAAATTGTCTCCCTCCATTAACACCTCCATTTCTCCTAGATATACCTCCACTCACCACTACCGCTACCACTACCACCCTTACTTCTCCTTCTCTTCCTCTTCCCGCTCTCCAACTCTCAGTTCAATCCTCTCTTCCTCTTCCCACTTCTCCCTCCCCGCCCCTCTCCGCTGCGGGGTTCACGTTCACCAGCCCGCTTTTGCTACCTGACGACGGGTCTCCTCCCCCCCCCCCTCGATTAAATCTGTCGCACACCGATCCGATCCCAATCGACTTGGCTAAAGGCAGCCCTTTTTCACATACAATGAGTTGTGAGTCAATCTTATATACACTGGTTTCGGGCTTTGTTGCGTAAGGTCCCGACTGTGAGCGGCCGCGTGGTTCTTATCACCCGCGCACCTTTTGATTCAAGCCACCTTAGTTCTGGTGGTCTCGACCTACATTGCGCCTCTACCATGCGGAATCTGTGTTTAGTCGGTTTCGCCTCCTTTGTTTTCGTCGAATTCTTTGCTGTCGCGAGCTTCCTTGCCGATCTTGTTTTTGCTCTCTATACTATTTATTCCGATGGTCTGCCTCTGCTTCTTCTGCTTCTACTTCTGCTTCTTGACCTGCACATCTATCTACTTGGCCCTGCTCTTGCGCGGATCTCTTTCCCATTTGCTCCAACTCTGAAAGTGTCCATTGACTGATTTACTGACTTCTCTCGAATCTCACAGTCGCAAATATGTTCAACAAGCTGTCTGGACAGCCGGAGAGCTATGAGAAGAAGTACGATTCGTCCCAACCTCCATACTCCCAATTGATTGGATTGATACATTGTCTACATATACTGATGCTTTATTTCTGCTTCTTCTAGGGCTCTCTACAGGTTCGGACGTACTCTAGGTGCTGGTACATACGGAATTGTCCGCGAGGCGGAGTCGACTTCTGGCGATAAGGTTGCGGTCAAAATCATCCTCAAGAAAAATGTCCGTGGCAATGAAGGCATGGTCTATGACGAGCTGGAGATGTTGCAAAAGCTCAAGCACCCCCATATTGTCTCTTTTGTGGACTGGTTTGAATCCAAGGTGACTTTTAATTCAACCCTAGTTGGATAGGTTCATGGCTTTACTGACGGCCAAACAGGACAAATTCTATATCGTCACACAACTAGCAACCGGCGGAGAGCTGTTCGATCGCATTTGCGACTACGGAAAATTCACAGAGAAGGATGCTTCACAGACAATTCGCCAGGTGCTTGACGCTGTCAACTACCTACACCATCGAAACATTGTCCACCGAGGTCAGACCAACCCCTTCCACGCATTCCACACCTTTATTGTATCAATTACCGTCTTACTAACCCGTCGACAGACTTGAAACCTGAGAACCTCCTCTATCTCACCCGCTCCGCTGACTCAGAACTGGTCCTAGCTGACTTTGGTATCGCTAAAATGCTGGAGAACCCTACTGAAGTTCTCACCAGCATGGCAGGCTCCTTCGGCTATGCTGCGCCTGAAGTCATGCTCAAGCAGGGGCACGGAAAGGCTGTTGATATGTGGTCGCTGGGTGTCATTACCTACACCCTCCTCTGCGGTTATTCTCCATTCCGAGCCGAGAACTTGACGGATCTAATCGAAGAATGCCGAGGAGGCCGTATCATTTTCCATGAGCGATACTGGAAGGATGTATCCCAGGATGCCAAGGACTTCATTCTCACCCTTTTACAACCGGATCCCAGCAAGCGCGTGACCTCCGACGAGGCTCTCAAGCACGAGTGGTTGACCGGAGAATCCGCCAGCGACCGCGACTTGCTGCCCGAAATCCGCACCTACATTACGCGTGCCCGCCTCCGTCGCGGTATCGAGATCGTCAAGCTCGCCAACCGGATCGAGGCTCTCAAGATGCACGAAGAAGATGGCGAGACCGCCGAGGATATTCCAAGCCCTGTCGCGATGGCTGAATCTGCTGAAGAGGAGCCATTGGCCAACGGTGATTCTTCTGCGACGCCTACCACAAAGAAGCGCAGCCTTAGCAAGGTTGCTCGTGGTGCTATCTTCCGCGAGGTGGTTCTGGCCAAGGTTCGTGAAGCCAAGGACAACGAGGAGCGTGAGAAGGTGGAGCGTGAGGCACGTGAAAAATCTGCGCATCATTAACCTGGTATCGTTTGGTCATTTGTTTCTAATCTCTGTTTGTCTCTGTCTCTTTCAATGCTGGTTCATGAGTTGTAGTTTGCCGTCATTCTGGATATAGTTTTTGATTCCCCAAGGTCAATACAGTCTGCACATAATCTGTCACGGTGGTCACGGTGATCACGATGTATTACTGAAAACTCCCACACACACTCACATACTCACAATAACTCTTTCATTACATCTTTGCATCTCAAGTACTAGTAGTTTCCTAGTATGACCCGGGGTGTCAATCACGTGACTCTTATCATACCCGCCAACCCAGAGAACCTTTGGAACTTCGGAACCTCCCCCAACTCAAGGCGCGTCTTTGTGTACCCCTCCATCTCTTTCTACTTTCCCACTTCCAAATATTTCCTATAAAGGCCTCATTAAAGGTCCCACATCCAATTTGGAGACCAAAGATACCCCAAACGCCCTATTCAGCCCCCGTGGGTTCCATCCATCTTTTCTACCCCACCCAGGGTAAGGCAGCGGCGTCTGTTATCAGCAAAGTACATCGTCACATCATCGACCAAAGGAAATCACAATGGCGAGTTCTTTCGCCAGCAAACGTCTGAGCAAGGTATGGTTGTGTTTCTCAGCTTGGAATTATCAACTCCAGCTTCACTTTACTTGATTCAACCTTGCTGACCAGGAACTTTGTCACTTTATACAGGAGCTCATCAAGGTATGAACTGTCACATCACGCCCCTTTGAATCGGCCCTTCTCTCTGCCTGACGCGAACACTATGGTTTCAAAATCTTACAACAACCCTTCTTCTGACACTTTTTACTCTCACCAGATGCAAGACCATGTCCCACCGGGGATCACCATCGTCAAGTCAGACAGTCTCGAAGAATGGCAGATGGATATAAAAGTTCTCGATGAAAACCCTCTCTACAAAGACCACACCTACCGACTCAAATTCACTTTCAATAACAAATACCCAATCGGTACACCTACCACTGAACCACTTCACTTATCCTTTCTGTCCTCCTACTAATGAACAATGCAATTACAGAGCCCCCCGAAGTCCAGTTCATCAATCTCCCCACCACTTCCGACACCCCCCGGCCGATTCCAATGCACCCACACATCTACAGCAATGGAATCATCTGCCTTGATCTTCTCAGCACGACCGGCTGGTCCCCTGTCCAGACTGTAGAAAGCGTTTGCATGAGTCTCCAAAGCATGCTCACAGCCAACACCCGGGATGAGCGCCCGCCGGGCGACAGCGAATTCGTTGCGTACAATCGACGCCGAATCCGAGACATTCCCTTTGTCTACGAAGACGATAACGTATAAGCCGACCAAGCGGCCAAATGCGGCAGCTCTATGACTAGTTTTGAGCCAACTTTCTGTGGATCGTCCTCAAGAAGGGCTTCATTATCGTCCAGGATAGACCACTGAGGATCTCTTACAGCTGGTCGTTTTTATTTCTTACATATTTTCCGTCTTTGCATTACTGGCGCTGGATTTTATCTGCGGTCGACGACCATTTAGTCAAGTCGGGTGGGAAGGTTATAGGGTTATGACGGCGTCACGGTTCGAAACATAACATATTACTCAGCGAATTTATCTTTCACTGGAATTCACTCTTTCTTTCAAACAAATCATCGTTTTTAGAATCTTGAAGTTAAATAAAAAGTTACATACTACATGGTATATAGGCAATCATTTTGGATCGTCTCTATGGAGTGGATCAAAGTATTAGCTTTGCCGGCCGTCTTGCAAATATCAATAAGATACTACCCTGCTAGTACCTCAGAAGACTAGAGAAAGCTGTGGACTAGAAAGAATCGGAGACAGCTTCCCTTTCAAGCTTAGAAATTATCGATCCCCTTCTCCGCTGATTTGACTCGATAGGCCAAGAAATCCTTGGGTTTGATTCGCCAGGTCGCTTGGGTTCCCAAACTAGGTGCTGTGGGGTCCGACAACGGACCAAAGTGTATGGGGGTATATAAGATAGGAACATTCTGCAGAGGGGGAATATTCCAATTCAACATGAAAATGCAGCCAAATGATAAATATTACTAGTAATTATCCAACCAATGCCAAAAATGATGCCACTCGAGCCGATTGATCTGTTCCAAGGACGACCAGCACCAGACCTCCTTCCAACAGAACATCTCAAGAATGCCGCCGTCAAAGCTCTTTCTGATAAAATCGTGTCAGATCCCGGTCTGGGGTACGGGCCTGACGAAGGTTATTTCCCATTGAGACAGAATATAGCGAGTTGGTTATCGAATTTTTATAAGACCCAACAGCCAACCGATGCAGAACGCATCTGCATCACAGGCGGCGCAAGTCAGAATCTAACAAGTATTCTGACGGTCTTCACTGATCCTCTTCAGACCAGGATGGTCTGGCTGGTGGAACCTACCTATCATCTCGTTTTCCGCATTTTCGAGGATGCGGGTTTCCATGATCGGATGAGGGGAATACCCGAGGATGAGGAGGGTATGGATGCCAATGCTCTCGAGAAAGCTCTGGAGTTATTCCAGGAGAAAGACAATTCAATTCCTGATACGGATAAAGTAAGATATTCGTCTTTCTTCCAGATTGCACAGACGGTGTATAGTAACTTGAACTATAACGATAGAAAACTTCCAAACCCAACAAATCCTACCGCAAAATATACAGACATGTCATCTACTGCGTCCCCAGCTTCTCGAACCCCTCGGGGACTACGATGACCATGTCACGACGTGAGTCACTGGTCAGAATTGCGCGGAAATTCGACGCGCTTATCGTCTGCGACGATGTTTACGACTTTCTCGCTTGGAATCTGCAAGATGTGAAATCTATTCCGAGCCCCTTCCAGCGCCTTGTTGATATCGATCGCACTCTTGACGAAGGTCCTTCAGATTGCTTCGGGAATGTGGTCAGCAACGGCACGTTTAGCAAGCTTATAGGTCCGGGATGTCGTGTTGGGTGGGCTGAAGGAACGGCGAAGTTTGCATATGGTCTTTCGCAAGCGTATGTGATGCTCCAGTGTGGTGCTTTCAAGTTCCAAGTTTCCATGAAAGGAAATGCAGAAACGTTGATTGAATTGACTCCCAGGCTAACGAAAAATATCTTGCTAGGGGTCAAAATATTTCCGGCGGTGCACCATGCCAGCTCATGTCGACTTTTGTCAATGAGCTTCTCGAGAGTAAGATTATAGAACAGCATATCGCGACGGTTCTTATTCCACAGGGCCGTCGGCGACATTTGGCCATTCTCTCTGCCATAAAGGAATATCTCAGTCCTCTCGGCGCCATGGTGTCTTCTGATACTACTAGTAGTACGCCAGGCACAGCATTATCAGGAGGGTATTGCATTTGGCTCAAACTTCCCGCTCCTCTCATAGCGGCTGAGGTCTGTCGGAGAGCATCTGAGATGCAAAATTTGACTCTTGGGTGTGGCGATGTATTCGAAGTTCCTGGAAGTAGGTCTCCGGAAAAGGAACTTCATCGAAGCTTGAGGTTGTGTTTTATGTGGGAGGATGAAAATAGGATAGTTGAAGGGATTCAAAGGCTGGCACATGTTATTAGGGAGTTGCTTCATACTACTAGAAATTGAGATATGGAATATTAAATACTACATTGTACAAGTGGGAGAGAAACTTGCTATATTACTACTAGTAGCTCTTGGGAGTTTTCATCTTTGACCGCGTAAAGTAATCAATTAATTTACACTTTTCTTGAAAAGTAGACACCTGTACTATCAGACTGGTCCAGGTTTAACATGAGTCAATGTTTTCGAACATTCTGGTGGCATATAAACTTGGTGGGGCTGGTCGTCCCAATGAGGCAATCCAGGCGATTTGACCAATCATTTCTACGACCCAAAGACTACTCGGTGGAAGAGAAGCTATATAATGTGGCCAGTTCTCAGCCGATTTGGATTCTATTTTCTCACTTTCATAATCTTTTTTGCAATACCTCAATTGTACAGAATTAAGCCAAAATGGTCAAAATTGAAACATTTGCCGTGGAGCAGGTAAGAACCCACCTCCCCCAAAAGAAAGATGACCTCTGCTAACCCATCAAGTGGATGGATCTCTATGAGGACAATGCTAAGCACAATCTTGCTGAGACCTGCTGCGCATCCCTCTCTCTCAGAGATCTCCAGTCCCTCTCGGGAGAGGAGAAAGATATTATAGATTTCTCGCATAAGCAGACCTACGGTGCAATTCGCGGCTCAAAGGCTCTACGCTCGAATATTGCAAAGTTATATTCCAGTGAATTGACTACCCCTTTGGCCCCCGAAAATGTTCTTGTCACCAATGGAGCTATTCAGGCCAATTTCCTCGCTCTCTATTCTAGCGTTGGCCCGGGAGACCATGTCATCTGCCACTACCCGACCTATCAGCAGTTGTATTCTGTGCCAAAATCTTTTGGAGCAGAAGTGTCTCTCTTGGAAGTCTTCCGAGGAAAATGATTGGAAGTTGGATCTGGCAGAGCTGAAGTCTCTTATTCAGCCAAACACTAAGCTGATTATCGTCAAGTGGGAACCCCCCCCCCCCTTCCCTTAGATACCTTTCCTAGTAAACTCTACTAACCATTGTCAGTAATCCTCAAAATCCAACTGGCGCTATCATTGAACGTGAGACGCTACAGGAGATTGTCAATGTCGCCAAGCAGCACGACATTACGATCCATTGCGACGAAGTTTACCGGCCACTATTCCACTCTCTGGGCCCAGATGTGCCAGAAAACCCGCCATCTATCCTAGACTTCGGGTATGAAAAGACAATTTCAACAAGCTCAATGTCCAAAGCATTCAGCTTGGCAGGTATTCGACTTGGATGGATCGCATCCAGAAGCTCCGAGATCATCGAAGCTTGTGCAGACGCGCGTCACTATACCCTGATCTCGGTTGGGCAACTCGATGACAGCGTCGCGACACATGCATTGTCTAGTCCCTGCGTTGGAAACCTACTCAAGCGCAATACAGAGCTCGCCCAACAGAATCTGAAGGATTTGGAAGAGTTTGTCCGTGATTATGATAGCATGGCGACTTGGGTCCGCCCCCGGGCTGGAACGACTGCTTTCATCAAGTTCATTAAGAATGGAGTCCCCGTTGATGATGTGGCATTTTGTCAACACCTTTACGAGAAAAATGGGGTTATGCTGGCTCCTGGTAGTCAGTGCTTTGGGGACGGAAAGGACTTTAAAGGTTATGTTCGCGTGGGATATGTTCCTGAGCGACAGGTATTGGTGGATGGGTTGAAAGCTCTGCGGGAATTCATGGAGAATGGGTTCGAGAGCGTGCCCCTTGCAACTAAATGAGTGTGATCGGGTTGGACTTGATAAATTGTGACTGCCAGAATTCCAGTTTCCATGAATTCGCTATATCGTATGGCTAAAAGAGGACCAGCTCAAGCCTAAGTCGTGCAAAGTATTCATCCCATCGCAACTCGCTGCCGGATTTCCAGAACTTCTCCAGCAGATCTCGAGTTCTCGTAAAGTTCCCCATTCCGAAGTTTTCCATTATGCCCATCCGCTCTCGTATCAAGTCTCGTTCACTGGGGATAGTCGTCTCGCACCCCGCGCTGAACACTGGCCATAATATCAAGATATTTGCCGTTGATGTGGGATTGATATTTCGAACAGCGTCGAGGATATTCTTGATGTCTATTCTAACTTTGA
The DNA here is from genome assembly GCF_028829765.1 of Penicillium waksmanii. Classification (NCBI taxonomy): domain Eukaryota; kingdom Fungi; phylum Ascomycota; class Eurotiomycetes; order Eurotiales; family Aspergillaceae; genus Penicillium; species Penicillium waksmanii. Next base: position 2,411,411 of record NW_026643252.1, read on the forward strand.
CGTGATTTATTGGTAGCCGCTGGACTCGGCGGTGGAGGTGCAGTAAAGCAGAGTGCACAAAAGCAAGATGTGTGCTTCTCAACTCGAAAGCAAAGGCTTCACCTTCTTGGCATGTTGGACTAGAAAGAGGCTTGTCTATCAAAGACATTATGCCGCTTTCGACAGCTTCTACTTCGGTTATCATCTGAGGTGATGCCACTTCGCCAAGGCTAGTGTCGGCAGGCATATTGTCGAGCCTTTGAGAGTGGACCATTTGAGATATCCGTGCCATGTACGGAATCAGGTCGATTGAGTAGCCGCAGATGTCATCGACGAATTCATTTCCCAAAATCGAACCTCTATCCAACGGTCCATCCTCGGGATCATGAATGCACTCTCCGTCAAGTCCCGACAAGGCTGCGATGATATCCATAGTCTTGAACCACTTGGCTAATGATAGCAGAAATGGGTCGTCGGTGGCGTATGACTCTCTTTGGTGCTGTAGACACGCAGCCAGGAGACGAAGGACACCGCGGAGATGTGTTCGCCAAACATGCATGTTTCCATTGCAGACATCATTCGTACACAAAGCCATTGCCGTTGTAATTGTTTCGGCTTTGAGCGACTGGTTTGCATCTTGAAGTGTCTCGCGCAAACTAGATATCGCCATGTTCGTATATTTCAGACAAGTCACCTTTGGGTTAGGAGTTGAGTCTTTGATAAGACGACTGTGGTGACTGCAGGCAGACGCCAGAAGAGCGTAGAGTAAGTGAGGAGTTTCCATGGCAGCACCGATCATTCTTTGGAGAAAGAAGTCCGGGGCTGCTGGAAATAGCATCTTCGCAGTCTGGGTGCCAAAGATGTGCATCAAAAATCTGGATTCGTTTGATGACAAAAACGGAGACGGGTTGATTGAAGGTTGATAAACCAGGGGCATGGATTTCAACGACAAATGTGAGTCTTTCAAGGCAGGAGAAGAGATTTCTCTGCTATTTCGTCGCGGTGTCCTTGGCCTCTGTGGCCTTATAGCAATGATACTCAAGTCGTAGGAACATTGTCTGGGAAACCGGATGCATCGCGAGCATACGGGCTTCTGGAGATCGCACTATACATGCCAGTCAGTTACGATCTAGCGTCACAACAGTATCTAGCGAAGTCTCAATACCTTAACTTTTTTTCTGCGACACTCGGTACAGCCATCGCGTCTTCGGCGGGGGCTACCGGTATTGAAATGGGCTTCGATAGAGATTCCGTTGGGAGCCGGTGCCGCCATTGTGTGAATTCTGACACTCGGGCCCTCCTCCAGGGATCATCATTGAAATGCTCGTGCAGAGTGTTCCCCTTCTGCAAAGATTCCAAGAGTGCTTGTTCTTGAGTCAAAGCTACAGAGGTCGTAAGTCGGGCTCTGATTTGTCTGATTTGTCACCTCTTTGCCTCTCCAGGTCCACATTGAACCCTCATACGGTCATATAGGCGATCTCGCCAATCATAGCGACTCATCAGGCCCCGCCCATATAATTTCAAGTTCTTAGGTCAAAAGCATCCAGGATTGAATTGCCAGCCAGAAACAAGCAATGCATCAGAGGATCTCTACATCATTCTACGAGATATAGGGAGAATAGAGTAAAAAGCATGTCTCGGAAAAATTCGGATGTTCACTATACACAGGGGCTGATGGGAGGTAGGAGGCAGAAAAGAGACAAAAGGAAAATGACAGAACATAATTGAACAACGCCATGGGGAGAAAACATGGAGGATTTGGTACACCTGGGTGAGAGTCGGGTTCCAAGGGGTAATCACGAAGAAGAAGAAGAAGATTTAGTCGATGCATCCCTGCTCTCTGATTTTGAACCCCAAAATGAATGGCACAGAAGCCGTCTAAAAAAAGGGGGGCCATTTCATAGTCTTCTTCCTGTTTTTTTTTTTTTTGCATGATTTTTCGTATTATTGCGTTGCGAGGATGCTTTACCGGTCAACTTCACCGAACACCAGATCCATGGTACCTAATTTAGAGTTAGCATTATGAAACGACGATGAGCCACGATTGTGGAGAAGAGGATGCTTACCGATAATAGCGACGGCATCAGCCAGAAGATGACCACGGGAGACTTGGTCGAAACCACCCAGGTGGGCGAAACCAGGAGCACGGATCTTGCAGCGGTAAGGGCGCTCGCTGCCATCACTGACCAGGAAAACACCCATCTCACCCTTAGGAGCCTCAATGGCGGAGTAAGTCTCGCCAGGGGGCACAGAGTAACCCTTGGTGAAGAGCAGGAAGTGATGGATCAGAGCCTCCATGTTCTCCTTCATGGCGGCACGGGGAGGGGGAGAGATCTTGTAGTCCTCGACACGGACGGGACCTTCGGGCATCTTGTTCAAGCATTGGTGAATAATGCGAAGGGACTGACGGAACTCCTCCATACGGCAGAGGTAACGGTCGTAGCAGTCACCGTTGACACCAACGGGGACATCGAACTCAACCTGGTCATAGGCATCGTAAGGCTGGGACTTACGGATATCCCAGGGCACACCTGAACCACGGAGCATGACACCAGTGAAGCTCATGTTGAGAGCATCGCGGGCGTTGACAACACCGACACCCTGGGTACGCTGCTTCCAGATACGGTTGTCTGTGAGAAGTTCCTCGGTCTCATCGATACGGTCACCGAACTGGGTGGCCCACTGGTAGATATCGTCAAGCAGACCGAGGGGAATATCTTGAGAGACACCACCGGGGCGGACGTAGGCAGCGTGGAGACGGGCACCGGAAACACGTTCGTAAAATTCCTATAGGACAAAGTAAGAGTTAGCACATTGCCGATTACTTTCCCGACGAAACTCCGGGTTTCCCGCAAACTTACCATGAGCTTCTCACGCTCCTCGAAACCCCACAGGAAGGGAGTCAGAGCACCAACATCCATTGCGTGGGACAGGACGGACATCAGGTGGTTAAGAATACGGGTAAGCTCGCCGAACAGTGTTCGAATCCACTTGGCACGATCAGGGATCTCAACGTTCAGCAGCTTCTCAACGGCGAGTGCGAAGCACTGCTCGTTGGTCATCATGGAAACGTAGTCAAGACGATCAAAGTAAGGCAGGGCCTGCATATAGGTCTTGTACTCGATCAACTTCTCGGTTCCTCGGTGCAGCAGACCGACGTGGGGATCGGCGCGAACAATCTCCTCGCCATTCAGCTCCAGAATCAGACGAAGCACACCGTGAGCAGCAGGATGCTGAGGACCGAAGTTGACGGTGTAATGGCGAATCTTGCGACCCTTCAGGCTCTTAGCTTCGGATTCAAGGCCAGCGGGCTCGTCCGGGGATGAGGTAGCGGGCTTGTTGGCAAGATGAGTGAACATCGGGTCAGTCGGAATGAGTCGTGTAGCCTGATAGCTAGTGGCCTCGGCCTGCTGGCGAGGGAGTGTGGTCGCAATTGAGCGGGAGCGAGGCACAGATGTGTTCAAGACATTGGAGGGGCGGAGGCAGAGCCTTTTGGGCGCATTGCCCGCGAGGCGGGTGAATGAAGCGGCCATGGAGGAAAATGAGAGGAGAGGTCCGGGGGAAGGTCGAGGAAAGGAATCTGGGCCTCAGACCAGGCGCATTCAATGGATTGGAGGCGGAGTGGGCTCGCTGGGCGGAAGGGAACCTGCGTAGGAGACGAGGTCCGTCTTGCACGTCGTGCTCCATTTTACAAGTCACGTGTTCCCAGCTGCCCGGTCATCAGTGCGGATTTGATTGGTCAATCTGACCCCACCTATTCTGCACTCAGGATGTCTGGCACTATGCCTAATTAGGTTAGACAGTACTCATTTCCCGCTCTCCTTATTAGCCTCAGGTGTCAATCTGATCTTTTTTTAATGCCCACCACATTTCTGCCATTTTCTGCCTCAGGCCACCGGAAATACTTTGAGGCCGACGGGTTGTGACCATGAGAAATTATTCTTATCGCCGATCAACCTTTACCTCTACCTTCACCCGTCCCCTCTAGCTCGCCCACCATGGCACCTCTTGTCGCGTCGCAGGAGGAGCTGCAGCGTCGTCGTGTGAGTCCAGATTTTCATCTTCTCCTTCTCCCATTCTCAAATATTAATTCATCGCCCCAGATCATCGGCATCAATGCAGAGACTGTCACCAACATCCCCTCCACAGATTTCCCTGGCCATTGGCCCGGAGAGTCGCACGCCTGGGCCCTCGATCAATTCAAAGAGGTATGTCAATCTTTCGCTTCTACCCCATTGCTCATCAGAGCTATTTTCTAACCGCTTCTTTCCGACTATAGAACTTCAAGGTCGACTATCACCGCAATGATGCCCACGAGGCCTCGTTCTCGCTGATCGGCCTGGACGCCGCGGTCGCCAATGCCTTTCGCCGCATCCTCATGGCAGAGATCCCCACTCTGGCCATTGAATACGTCTTCGTTCACAACAACACCTCCGTGATCCAGGACGAAGTGCTCGCCCAGCGTCTGGGTCTAATCCCGCTGAAGGGTTCAGTGGACGGAATCAACTGGATGCGCTGGTACCGAAAGCCCGCTGAAGATGAAGAACCTTCCGAGGACGATGGTCCCTCCGATTTTAACACCGTTGTCATGCACTTAGTGGCCGAGTGTACCAAGAATGCTAATGCCCACCCGGACGAAGAGGACCCCCGCAAGCTCTACAACCACGCCCACGTCTACGCCAAGGATATCACCTTCTCCCCGTCGGCCGTCAGGATCAATACTTCGTTGGCGATGGTGCCATCCAGCCTGTCAACCCGGACATCTTGATCGCCAAGATGCGCCCCGGCCAGAAGATCGATATGGAACTCCACTGTATCAAGGGTATCGGAGCCGACCACGCCAAGTTCTCCCCCGTTGCAACCGCTTCCTACCGCCTCATGCCGGATATCAATATTCTGCGCCCCATTATTGGAGATGACGCCAAGAAGTTTGCCAAGTGCTTTCCCAAGGGTGTCATTGCTCTTGAGCCTGTCACCTCTGCCGAGGCTTCACGCAAAGACAGTGGCTATGAGGGCCACGCTGGTGAGCAGAAGGCTGTTGTCCGTGATGCTTTCAATGACACCGTCAGCCGTGAGTGCTTGCGCCATGAGGAGTTCCAAGGCAAGGTCAAGCTCGGCCGTATCCGCGACCACTTCATCTTCAACGTGGAGAGCACCGGTCAATTCGAGAGCGATACCCTCTTCCTGGAGTCCGTCAAGGTTCTCAAGCTGAAGTGCGCCCGTTGGAAGCGTGGCTTGAACGATCTCATGGCATAAAGCCGCGGGTTCCTTCAAATCTCGCTGTTATAACCTTCATAATGCATTTCACTGGCGTTGGAAATTTTCGAGCTTCGTTCGCGTTGTACATTTACGAAAAAAAAAGTTCGGTCAAGAAGTTGGCTTTACGAGGCCGGAGTCCGGATATTACTTGTTTTTAGATCAATGAGGGCAGGTGGCTATCTTTGGATATGAATTCCCAGACACTTGAATAAAGCTATATCTCAAAATCATTCCAGTCGTTTCATTGTATTTTTCTCGTGCCTAAAATAACAGCACACGGAGAGTTTATTGAAAGTTTAGCCTGTATCGGAAGTCAATGGTGTATGCTGGATCACTGACGGCAACCTCCTCGCCATCTTCGAGAAGCTCGCGTAGCTTCAGTCGCAAATTCGGCCTGGTGTGCTCCTCCAGCTGAGGTGGGAAGCGCTGGTACAGGGTCTTTTCCTCCGTCCGCAGACTAGGCTTCTTTAACTGCGCTTCAGCTCTCTCTCCAAGACTGTCAATAAAATCACCCAGCGTCATGTCCGCATTTACAGTCATCTTCCGCGCAAGATTACCACAGACAGGGCAGTCGGACTTTTTCTCGGCCTCGAACGTGTAGGTGTACACTCCCTCCTCGCCGGCATACATCATGTAGTTCTCAAGGTAAGGATTGCATGATGTCGCAATCTTCAGTACCTCTGAGGTAGTGGATGCTGCAATCACTGCATTGGTGGATGCAATAGCCGGAATGATGTTCTTCACCACGCCCTGGGTCATTTGGAAAGTAACTCCATGGATGTGGAAATGCTGCGCTCGTTTTAGAGCAGCATTGTACACCCAGGAAATATGTTCCATGTCGTCACTGTCAAAAGGATCATCCTTGCGTTTCTCCTGCCACGCAATCTGGTGGGCCCACTCGATGCAGTGTTGGGGCTGACGTGGGATAGTAGCAATCGTGCAAAGCGGGACTGCAGGTCGAGGCGCGTGCATATCAAGTTGACATTCAATGCATGAAGATAGTGTAGGTAGAATAACACGGGCCTGGCCCTTGAAACCTAGTCCACAATTAGACTGTATCATCATAAAATCATCTCGTGAAAAGCGTACCTTCGGTTCCACCGTCGATCAAGGGCTTCAAGCTCTCCGGATCCTCCGGGTCGACCATTCCGATCAGAGTCGAGTTGATCCAACGACGAGCTTCAATACTGTCGAGACCACAGATGACGATTTTGAATTGCATATAGTAATCTTCATCTTTGTCTTGGATCTTACCAACGAAGGGTGTGATCTTGACCCCCTTGACACGCTTCTCCACGAACGCCGCGGCAACTTCTGCCTTTGGTTTACCTATATCAGCCTGACGGAAAAGAAATTGGCGGTTGAGGTTTGAGATATCAATGGTGTCTGCCTATCATGTTAGACTCGGGTCGCCAAAGAATAGTCAAGGAAGAGCATACCCATGTCGATGACATGAATGTCTTTGAATCCTGACAGTGCCAGATTCTTTAATATTTCGCATCCTAGTCCACCAGCTCCACTGGATACATGAGTTAGTCTAGGCTTCACTTCGGAGAGATAAGATTCATGCTAAGACGAACATCACTCTGTTTTCATAGTTAGTTAGCACTCTCCTTCCACACAACTAGCTATGAATTATCTTACAGGATTTTGGAAGATTCTAAAGCACTGACTGTCTCCACACCAGGTACCCAATCTTCATCACTGTAGGGACCAGGCTTCGACAAGACCTTATAGAGATGCTGCCTGTGCGATGTCAGTAAACATATTCCCAAGACAGGAGGCTAGGAGATTTATGTTAGATCTCACCATTGGCCCTGGTTGCCTTCCATTCTCACACTTGGTGTCGTCATTTCAAGATCAATCATAAGTCGTCCACTTGGCGAGCACGCGCGGGTTCTTTAGAAGTGATGGGGGTGTAGTCCCACTTCGCTGGGAACGATGTATTTTGGGGATTCTGGGGCAGTTCTGTCAGAATGTGTTCGCAGAATTTCACTGCTGTTTTAAATGTCTCGAAGACTGGAGGTTTCTCTCCAGAGCAAGAAGAAGGTTGTGATGGTGGAGAGAGGATGGAGATAATATGGCGGCGTTGACGTTGGTGTTGGTGTTGGTGGGCAAGGCAGGCACGGGGCACGTGACTGTGGTTGGTGGCCCGCATACAGCTTAAGCTCGGGGAACAGGCGGCTTCAAGGTTTCAACTTCTTCTCAATGATCAATCTCTCACAATGGATGGCCTATTGACCGCTGTTAAGACTGTGAAGCGGGATCAGAACTCACCCCTGGTCGCTGCTGCCAGTGAGGTTCAGGCTCGCGAGAATCCCGCCAAACCCACCATTGACTTTGATCAACATGATATATCTTCACAACAGGCCATAGATGTGCTAGGCTCCCATCCTGATCGGGACGGACTATTCACTACGCTATCTGCTATCGACCCTTTCAACACATCCAGACAGATTCAAGATATTGACATTCGAGTTCCCAGTCCAACAACGGCTCAAATCCTCCGACTTTTAGTCAGCACCACCATCCCGGATCATTGGGCATCACTGGATGGAAAAGTCAAGACATCGAAGGAGACCAAGACTCGTGCAGCTATTTTACGATGCCTCAGCAGTGTGGCAGGTCTTGGGTCCTTGATAACTCAGCTTCGATCTCAAATCGCATCAGCTCGAGCTAATGCCCAACAAGCAGAAGGCTCAAGCTCCTCGCTTGCGATTCGAGATCTTCTTTCCGTTCTTGCTTCTTTATTGGAACCTAAGGATCTTTTGTTCCGCCTTTATTCAGATATTTCAGCTCTCCATGGCAATAAAACAAAAGAGCAGGTTGCGTGGCGGGAGCTAGCGTCTCTTGTTGGCGCTGGCAAAATCCTCTCAACAGCAGCCGAGGCGCTTACTGTCTCTGGTGAATCTGAAATTCCATCCTTAATTTCTTGGACAGGCGAAGGCTCTCGCTATACATCATGGCTCGGTAATAACATTGCTCATATGGCTTCGAAGCTCAAAGTGGACGACGAAAGCGGCTGGGGATCTCTCGCTTTCTTGACAGGCCGAGGTCTAAGTTTGGGTTATGCAGGCACGCGTGACAAATCACTACAAACTATATGGCATTTGCTAACCTCTTTATAGATCAGCTCGTACGAGAAATATACTCAGCTCTACTTCTTGATCAACAACTCGTGGATAGATTTGGTCTGCTTCTGGACCATCTTCGGCAGTCAGAACAACTCGTTATGCTCGAGGCAATATTCCGCGATATCCAAAAGCGTTATTTTTCAGCAGAGCATTCAGAAGACCCTGAACAGCTAGCCACACATACCGAAATTGTCTCCAGAGTGGCAGCTTTGTGCTCTGCGATTATTGGCCATCGGTCACTTCTCAAGAATCAAACCTCGGAGTGGCTATCTAAGAGTCAAGGCGGCTCAATACAGACCATTGGTTTGCGTCGAGCACTTTTAGCCTCCTATCACGACTCTATTGGTATGTTTCCTCGTTTTATATGGAGATATAAGTCTAACCAATTCAACCAGATTCTCTTAAATCACTATTTGTGCGTAGCCTTGAAAACTTTGGTGACAAGTTTGGCATCAAACATGTTCCACTCATTACCCAAAATGGTGTGTCAATACCGGATCTTAGTAACTCTCAGGGCTTATATCGAGACTGACAAAATATTATGCAGCCAATGCCCAGACCATTCTTCTTACCGCTGGTCATTTGAGGCAACTTGACCCATCACAAGTCAAAGATATCGGTCGTACTGGTGTTTTCCTCAACGCAGTCTCTAACAGACTGGCAGCATCGTCGAATAGGGCGCGGTTCCTCGGCATGATTGTTGGCACCGCGATATCCGAGATCATTGAAGAGCCAGGAAAATCACTCAAATTCGACCTCGAAGAGATGCGGAGTGAGGAAGCATGCTGGTACCTTAGTCTCACTAAAGTGCAAGACAAGGTCGGGCCGCGTGAATCCATCAAATCACTACAGGCGCAACACTCAATGATACACCAGAAAACCCAGAAGGGAGCTCGGGTAAATAGCGATGAACGACCGCAACCACGTTCAGGGCAACAGCAAAGGAGTAAGATCGTTGCTATCGAAGAAATTGATGACAGTAGTGATGCAAGCGGTGAAGACGAAGATCTAATTCCCTACGAAAAGCCTGATGCCGACGAGGACGATGACGATGAAGATCCGACACTTGTCCAACGAAACAAGCCCATTGCCCCTGTGTAAGTCTCCCATTGATATTCGAGATAAGTATATCACTAATCAGTGCCTAGATATATCCGAGATCTCATCACTTACCTACGAGATACCGAGAACGTGGAACGTCATCAGCTTGCCATTACTACCTCTCCATCTCTGATTCGCCGCAAAACTGGCTTTGGCAGCGAGCTTGCTGAGCAAATCGAGGAATTGGCTCTGATTATAGTAGGCCTTAACAACGATAACAAACACCCGCAGTTCCACGAGTCTCGTCTTCAGAGCATGATCGCATTGATCGTTTCGCAGCCCCTCAAAATGGGTCGCTGGTTCACTGCAATTTTTTTCGACGGCGATCTCTCTCAGGTCCAGCGATCTGCTGTACTTACAGCTCTGGGCTTAAGTGCTCGCGAAGTAGCTGGAAACGGAGAAGATGATTCTCGAGCTTTGAGTCTCCCGAAGCTACAGGATACCTCGTTTCCTTCTAAAAGGCTATCGCCTGCATTGGAGGCTATGTTCCTGGGCTCAGAGAACGAGTCCCCAATCGCAAAATTGACACAGAAGATGTCGCAGGCGTCGTTGCAGCCATTGGCTGCTAACGCTGCAGACGAGCTTACCGGCCCCAGTGCACTAAAAGTGCGCACTTTCTCATCGCGCATGGAGGTCGAAAAGAAGCGCCAGGATCGTGATGCTCAAAGACAAAAAGGCATGGTGAAAGACTTGAACAAAGTTCTTGCTCAGGGCTTCTTCTATCCTCTTCAAGGACGCTTCGAAATCATGATGCTACAGTTCTCCTCGTGAGTCTTTGAGCTTTGCCCCTAGCTCTTGGAGAATGTCGCACTAACCGAGTCCAGATCATCTGCGCCTTCATACAATCCATTCTTCGTTCCGCACATCCTAACCCTTTTCCTTCAGACGGTTTCTCTTATCGTCTCGACGGCAGGCCCTCATACTCCATTCCTACCAGGCCTGACCCATGAAACACTCTCCCTGCTCCTTTCCCTACACACGAGCCCCGCGTCAAGTGAACCGACTGTTGCTGCCGCACTGCTAAATCTCTTCCTCGCAATTGTGGACTCGAATATCGCTTCCGGGTCCAACGGTGAGGAGCGTCTGGTTACTGAGTACGCAGCGCAAGTAATCGAGCTACGCGAATGGGCCTCCGAGGTCTTTGACCGCACACCCTCCAGCAAGAAATCGAATCTCAGTGCCACAGCCGATCCAAACGAGCAAGCCAGGACACTTTCCGCTGGTGTTATGGTCCGACTTGGAGAGGTTATGGAGCGGTATCAAGGTCGATTGATGGGCGTCAACTCAGGCTTCAAGTATTGAAACTTGGAATCCAAATAGAATATTAGAGCCAATTACTCATACTTAGGAAAAAAAAATTTACTTTGGGGAATGTCGTATCGTGAAATTATTCTAGATAGAACTAGATTTGAGGTCCATGATAATTAGGTTATTTATTCCGCTTTGGCGAAACTACCTTTTTCAATGGCAGCGTCCATCATACGGTCACCGCTAATAACACCCGTGGTACAAATAATAATTCTCCGACGCGGAGCCTCCTGGGCTGCGATAAACCGTAGCGCAGCAATCTCGGCGAAGGTTATACCACCTAAGAAGAATACATAGACATTCTTCGGGCTGTTGTTTCCACTGATCGTCTGCCGGGCTCGAACAGCTTTGTCATCGCCCTTTTGAACGATACTAAAAGTGGCACCGCGAGCACTCTTGACCACGTCCTCGAACCCGAGCCAGCCGGGTGACGCCGCACTGGCGTTGTTTACTGTTGCAACCGGTGTACCGCTCTTGATGAGGGACAGCATGTAGGGTTTTTGCAGAACGCATTGGACCAGCCGTACGCTGAGGGGAGCAAATCCACTGTACACGTAGGAAACGTCATTGGGGTCTTTCTCGCTGACGTCTTCAATCACCAATCGTAGATTCTTTCGAAGATATCCGTAGTTCGTCTTGGTGCCTGCCTGTGCACCAGATGTTGGGAGGAGCATGGCAGTAGCCGAGGACCGGGGTTGCAAGAGTTCCATCTTCTCTAGTGCCCAGAAAGTGAGGAGATGTTGATGACCGTAACCTTGCAGAACCTGTCTCTTGAAGTTCTCCAGATCGCGGGGACGCAGTCCACCGTTCATGCACGACTCCAGACACAGCAATCGGAGTATATTTTTCAAAGGCACGTCTCGTGCAATAAGCTCTTCAATGCTATCATGCTGATTCGTGGGGTCAATGCCTGCTGCGCTGTTCTGTTGGATCTCCAGCATCTTCCGGAAGGTCTCGGAGCGAGTCAACCTCATAATTTCCTCGGCAAGATTAGTATGAACCCGAAGGCTTTGGTGTTCTATTTGGTAAGTCGGTAACTTGTTAACGAACTCGCGGAGTTCGTTTGTAGACTTGGCCGAGTGGCGTGTCTCATACTCAGTTTCCAGGCGGCGGGCCACCCTGTGCAGAAGGTCGCCGACAATAACAAAATTGGCGTCTCGCAATTGATTGAATAACTGATCTGACGCATCGAGTTGGATCTTTCTCTTCAATCCTTGCTTGGCCTGCTGAGGTGTCTTGGATGATTCCTGAGCTTGTGGCCCTGAAGCCTGGCCGACGATACTAGTGTCCACTTCGGCTTGGTTGTTTTTGATGCCCACAAATTCATCTACCAGGCCCTCATAGGTGAGTTGAGTTAGTAGTGGCGTTCCAAAATCGACTTCACGGTCGATGATGATCAGATTCTCCGTATCAGCGCTTGGAAGAAGACCTCGCATAGAGGTATCAGCCAGGCCAGAGCTCTCTCCAGCATCCACTTCCTTCCGCATCCGCAGCAGAAGGTCTGCTAGACGACGCGCATTATCGCCTTTGCCTACGATACGCGGGAAGTACCCGTGTCTCTGTTGGATTCCCATTAGTGCCTTGGCGGCATGGAAAATGCAGCCGGGGTCTTTATTCTAAGGGGGGGTCAGCGAGGACTTCACATGGCGACAAGGGTGCAATCACTTACCAGATACAAGTCGCCGAAGGCATCGTCTAATTCTAGTGATAAGATATCCTGTTCCAGCGGCAAGAAGTGAAGTGGGAACTCGGCGATTGTGACATCTCCGATGATCCCCGCGTCTTCCAGGACGGCATTGCTTACGAGGGTGCGTCGAGGGGTGAGGAGAATGGAGAACTCATGCTGGACATTGCCATTGTTCTGTAGGCGTTTGATCTGTTCTAAAAGAGAGATGATGTTAGCTCAATCTGATGACTATCGATCGGCGAGCAACTTGATGAAAGCCAGATAAATGAGCGAAAAATGACCAGATTTCAATCTAGGGAGCGTAGGCCGAAGCCACAACCGATTACGTAGAGATGGAAGCTCATACGTAACTGCTGAAGTCCCAACAAGACAGGGGGGTGGGGTGAAACAATGCAATGGCAGACAGAAAAAGGGCGAAGTCACGTACCTGCGACGGTCCGGATGTGGTGAGCCTTCTCACCACGAACCAAGAAGACAACATTGCGCTGCGACGAATCGATGTTTGCATTTTCCAACAGGAAGATCCGATCTACACCATACTGCTGAAGCTCAGAGAATTTGACGAACAGGCCGACTGGACCTGCCAGCTCCTGACTGATGACGAGGTTCTTCTTTCCCCGAGCCTAGGCAGCATTAACAGAGAGCTCGGAGATGGTAGAGAGTACCGTACTCACGCCTTCAAGAAGGGCCAACAGTTGCCTGCGGGCCTGGTCTCTGCAATAGTCGGCATCTCCCTGAGGTGCCATCTGAGCGAGAAGGGGGCGAAGTCAAAATGGGCGGAGTGGCAGTGGCAGGCAGCAAGCAGCAAGCAGCAGGTAGCAAGAATCGTCCAGCCAAACCAACCAAAAATAGCGTTGGGCGGAGAGGCGAAGCTGCCCTCTTTGGGACTAGCGGGGGTATTGGGCTGAGTCAGCAGTGCTGAGGTATGAATGCGGTAATATGACCAAAATTGCCACTTTTGCCGCCTGTCACACCCGTCACGCTCTTATCTGTTGTATACGGCACTTGTATTGGGTACAGCACATCCAATCGCCGCTGCTGCTCCCCTGAGGCGCCAATCAATTAATTCAATCGAAACATTTCTCGCCTCGCACTCCTCCCTTTCTCTTTCCCTTTAATTTCCTTTCCCCGTTTGATCATCTGAATATCACATCACATCATCACCGAATTCCAATTCTATCGATTCGTCGCAAAAGCGTCCTACTTCGAAAATCCCACCTCATACCCGCCTGCGACATGGGAATCTTCAAGAAATCCGATAAATCCGATGCCGACTCCGAAGAGTCGAGCCGTCGTGGTCTATTCGGTCGATCAAAGAACAAGAGCCCCGCGCAGTCTACCAACCCTTACGCCCAACCTGTCCCTCTCGATGCCTACACCAAGGCCAAGATCAACGCCGGTGTAGCTCCCCTCCCGGCGGGTGGCATGGGATCCCCCGCCGCGGGAGGACCCCACGATATCCCAGGTGATAACAAGTACCAGGGAGGAGGATATACTCCCAACCGCTATGGTAACCAGGGAGGATATGGCAGTGACCGATTTGGCAGTGGAAGCGGAAGTTCTGGCGCTGGCGCTGGCGCTGGCGCCTCACGATATGGATCAGGAGGCTATGGAGGTTTAGGCAGCACCGACCCCAACGATCCCAATGCCGATGCCGCTCGTAATGAGCTTTTCGGTGGTGGTGGTGGTGGTGCCAGTAACGGTGGCCAGGAGACACCCCAACCTGGCGCCCCGCCTCCATACTCGAACGACCAGCCGACCAACTACGGTGGCGGCAGCAATGAATACAGCATGTCCACCTACCAAGAGCGACAGTTGACCGCGGAGGAAGAAGAGGATGAACAGGTCCAGGCTACCAAGCAAGAAATGCGCTTCATGAAACAGGGCGATGTTGCCTCCACCCGGAACGCCCTCCGTGTTGCAGCTCAGGCAGAGGAAACCGGTCGTTCAACTCTGGCCCGCCTGGGTGCACAGGGTGAGATGGTCCACGGCGCAGAGAAGAACTTGGACATGGCTTCAGTGGAGGGACGTCTTGCGCAAGAAAAGGCTCGAGAATTGAAGACCCTCAACGGAAGCATGTTTGCTGTGCACGTCTCCAATCCGTTTACCAGCGCTTCGCGCCGTCGTGAGCGCGACGAGCGAACACTCAACACGCACCGCGAGGAGCGTGATCAACGTACCGGAACCCGCAATGAAGCCTACCAGACCAATGCCCGTATGGACCGCGTCTTCCGTGATATCGACCGCGATGCGGCCAAGCAGGGCAAGGGCAAGAAGGCCAATGTCACCGAGCGAGCCAAGTACCAGTTCGAGGCCGACAGTGAGGATGAACAGATGGAAGACGAGATCGAGCAGAACTTGGACCTGCTCGGCGGTGCCGCTGGCCGGCTGAACGGTCTTGCCAAGGCCACCGGCAAGGAGCTTGACGAGCAGAACCGTCACTTGGATCGTATTACTGGCAAGGTTAGTACTCGGAGGCTTCCTTCGTACTCTTTGACTTATTTTCTGACCATTTTCTTCTGCAGAGCGACTATGTCGACGATCAGATTGCTATGAACCGGGCCAAGCTGGACCGCATCAATTAAACCCGAGCCATTCGGGAAGAGCTAGGACATGCCTGGTGCTGTACAGTTCATTTATCATCGACATTGACGTCGACCCCATGGGACGACCTCTCATTACGGATATTAATCACAAATAACGGCGTTCTGGGTGGTCGTTCATTTCTTCTGCATTTGGTGCCACTGCGGTGTTGCGCTGCGCTGGTGGGATGTTGAACCAGCCATTTAGACTATCAATTCAGTATCATAATTGTCACCCAATTGCTACATTCTCAGCGTTATTATCCTTCAGTGGTGCGTAGTAACCTAAGGAAAGCAATATCCAATCTATCAAGTTAACGTTCAAGCTCGGAAGTCTGGTTAGTATGTCCACCTTTCCCGAGCCAAGACCACTTTTTACTACACTCGTTACAAGGATGTGTGAACTGTAATTTAACTAAATTATTAACAGCTACGATTGTGCACACCATATTCTATAGGCTCCATCGACTTCAACGAGGTCCAAATTCACCTTCAACTTGAAGTTGCAGCCAACGGAGCGTGACTCTCCGTCCGCGGGGGAGGTGTGGGGCATCCCCGGACGGTAACTCCCCGACATCACCTGCACTTTCAGAAGTATAAAAAGCTGTATAGCTTCAACTTGCTGCACCTCAAGCAAGCTTCATTTCATAGAGATCCAAGATTCAGTCATAAAACTTTCTCTTTACCCTTCGCCATGTCTACGAGTATCCCCTCATCCTGCGACATCCTCGTCATAGGCAGCGGCAACGCAGGCTTCTCTGCCGCCCTCTCCGCCGCCCAAACAAACCCAGAAGCAGACATCGTCCTAATCGACAAATGTCCCTCAACCTGGGCCGGTGGCAACAGCTACTTCACCGCAGGAGCCTTCCGCACCGTGCACAATGGCCTACCCGATCTCCTCCCACTGGTAAACAACATCGACAGTCCCGAGAAAGCCAACCGAATCGACATGCCCATCTACTCCGAAGCAGACTTCACCCACGACCTAAACCGCATGACAAATGGCCGCACAGATCCAGCCCTAGCAAAGATCTTAGTCCAAGACTCGCGCAGTACTATCGCCTGGCTGGCGCAGAACGGCGTTCGCTTCCAATTATCCTTCAATCGCCAAGCATATGAAGTAGATAACCGCATCAAGTTCTGGGGCGGTCTTGCGCTGAAAACGGAAGATGGCGGTAAAGGTCTGGTTGAGGATCATATCCGTGCTGCGAAGAAGAATGGTGTAAAGATCTTCTTCGATATGGCCGTGACCAAACTTCTCACGGACTCGTCCTCGGGAACTGACACTGTCATCGGTGTTGAAGTTCACCATCGCGCCAATGACAGTACCAGTGCTAGCAACCTACCTCCAAGGCCCCGGGATGCAAAATTCACCATCCGCGCCAAAGCCATCATCCTCGCAGCCGGTGGCTTCGAAGCAAACCCCCAACTCCGAGCACAATATCTCGGTCCCGGCTGGGACGCAGCCCGGGTCCGGGGAACACCCTATAACACCGGCGATCTACTCCAGATAGCGCAGCGAGACGTTGCCGCAAAGGCTGTCGGTAATTGGTCCGGGTGTCACAGTGTAGCCTGGGACGCCGATGCGCCTGCTCACAGCGGAGACCGGGGTGTATCGAACGAGTTCACGAAATCGGGATATCCGCTTGGAATAATGGTGAATCGGGACGGGGAAAGATTCGTCGATGAAGGATCCGATATGCGGAATTACACGTATGCGATGATTGGGCGGCGGATTCTGGCGCAGCCGGGTCAGGTTGCGTTTCAGGTTTGGGATGCGCGGACGACAGGGTGGTTGCGGGAGGAGGAGTATAGGGCTTCTGTGACGAGACATTTGGTCGGGAATAGTGTTGAGGAATTGGCGGATCGGTGTGTGGAGGCTGGATTGACTGGTCGAGAGAGGTTTTTGGATACCCTGGCTGAATATAATGCTGCGGTTAGACCGGGGAAGACGTGGGATCCTGCTGTTAAGGATGGGGTTAGTACAACGGGGTTGGTCGTGCCGAAGTCGAATTGGGCGTTGCCGATTGATCGGGCGCCGTTTTTGGCTGTGAGAGTGACTTCTGGTATTACTTTTACTTTTGGGGGGGCTGGCTGTTAATCCACAGACGGCGGCTGTGGTTTCGGAGACTACGGGGCGGGAGGTGCCTGGTTTGTACTGTGTTGGGGAGATGCTTGGTGGTCTTTTCCATGATAATTATCCTGGAGGAAGCGGATTGACTTCGGGTGCTGTGTTTGGACGACGCGCTGGACGAGCTGCGGCGATGAGTCTTGGGACAGGAAGAGCTGTCTGTAGGCTGTAAGAGTATAAGTATTAGTATAGAACTAGTACTACTAGTAGTAGATAAAAAAGAAATCTGTTTAGGGCGGGCAGAACTGCGGTGGCATTGACGATATCTCATCAAAAGACGTTACTATGATAAACCTGTAATGATACTAGCACACCCGGGCATTGAACCTTCAGAACACCTTAATAGACTCGGAATGAGTGCCAGTGGTAAAGCCCTACGTAGGGGATTTCCTATGACGGGTGGGGCTTTCCCCTTTGAACTGCCGCCGTTTTAGTGAGGACGCTCAGACTTAGGCTCACTGAGTCAAACTCAGTCCGGGCTCAGATTCAGTGAGCCGTAGAAGTAAATTACGTGATGGGCGGTCATACCCTCTGAGGCTCACTTCGATTCACCACCATTTTCAAATTTCAAACGCGATGCCGGCAGAATGGGCAGACCGCTTTCTGTTTACCAACTATAAACATTATTAGGCACCCTCACATTCATCATCCTCGACCATTTTCACATCCTCCTTCTTCTGCCATCGAGTTTCCTACTTATCCCGGAGTAGCTATGGCTTCCCGACGAAAAGTCGGTAAAAGCGACGAGTCAGCCCGCTCTGCCGCATCATCTATCGCGAGACATGCCCAAGTCGCTCTTCTGTTCCTCGATGCCGCAGATCTTGAATCAGTTACAGACTCAGTCGTTCTCAAAAGATCTCTCAGTTTGACCTCAGTTATTTCAACTCGGTCCTCTTTCGCCCGCCGCTTTCTGGGTGCGCGTTTTCGACCCCATCTTCAGCTAGTGAACCAAATCGGCAGTGGCCTCCAAGGTGCCGTCTTTGAAATGGTTGGAAAAACCTATGTCCTCAAGAAAGAAAGTCCAGGAAACGAATTACGACCATCGAATCTCCAGTCCGAGTACAAGATGCATTGCGATGTTTCTGCGGCTTTTGAACTATACCAAGCCTCGACTCAGAGCATCGTCCATGTTCCCAAACCCCATGATTTCATCCTCAAAACTCAAGATGAAGCTTTCTGGGCTGAAATATTACCCAAAATCCCCCAGGACTACCGCACTCGTGGGAATGTTGTCACAATGGAACGGATCCTGCCGTTACCAAAGGTTGTACGGAAAGCGATAATCACCTTTTTCTGTGGTCGTTCCTGGAATCTCAACGACACCGAAGTCGAGTATCTTCTCAACAACCCCCAAAACAAACATTGCCTTGCCCGAGTTTATTTGGGTAAAGCCAATGGTTTAATCCGGCGAGAGAATCCAGCCCCGTTGCGAAACTTCCCGCTCTATCTCGACTGGATGGAGGAGCTGGGCATCGATACCGTTATGCTTTCTCAGGAAATGGGTAAGGCGTATGCAACTTTGCACTGGGGTGCTGCCATAAATGGCGACGATGTGGAGTTTGTACTTGGAACATCGGTGACAAGGGATTATGGAATGCTCATTGAGTCTCCAGACTTTCATCACCGTGCCATCGGACTCTATCTCCTCGACTTTGGTCAATGTGAAGAGGTTGACTTCAAGCAGGATTGTGATACCGTGTACCAAGCATTTAAAGGCGCTATGGTATTGGGTGATAATCAACTGTTCATTCCACATGCATCCACTAGCCCGCCATTGTTCGAAGCTTTCAAGAAAGGATACATCGATGCTGGCACTGCCATACTATCTGCCAGGAAACTTAATGAAAAGTTCAACCTGGTCGATTTTATGAAGCAATATGAGGAATATGCCGAAGACTTTGTATACTAACCTATTTATCGCACATTTAAAGATACCCCAGATCGGGAGCTGCAGAAAGACTTGTGTGTCTTGCTCCTGTGTCTTGCTCCTGTGCTTTGCTTATGATTTTCGCTTATGGGCTTAAACTATCTATGGGTTATATGCTCAGGAATATAGTTAATTATAAAATCGAACTAATAGTCCTGGTAACAAGTCTATACTATTGTGAAGGGCTACGGCCGAATTGTTTCAATTGAGCGGTGCCTGCATACTGTTTATCTAAAGCTTAGAGAAGTGTAAGAAAAAGGGGCGACCCGCGGCGAGTAAATATCCAGGGGAATTGATAGACCACATCGCACAGGCCAAGCCTGGGCATACATTGGGGCCTGGCCCGTTACAATTAGCTTTCTATACTCTCTGGCCTTTGACCTCTACAAGAAGCAGTATACTAAGACAAACTAGACTTGTTGTTCCCAGGAGCTTGTGGACTTCAGTCAGAATTTCATAGGATAATGAGGTGAATTGCTCAGTGTGTTTACTCCTAGGAGGTAGTATTGCCACACAATTTTGCAGCTGTTCATGATACATAACTTTTCTTGATAGGGCATTTGAGAGTTCTAAAAATAGGGGGACTTTTATAAGGGCTATATATCATGCTGTATTTTGTTAGGGTGCTTGAGCCAGGCCACTAGCTCTTCTATAAGAAATGCTCAGAGAGCAGATCAGAGCACTCAGATCAGGCTCACTGAGCAGATCAGAGTGATCAGAGAGCTGCGCAGAGCAGTCACATAATGACCACTGATCCACTCAGCGCGCTTTGAGACAGGCTCAGATCTACTCAGTGAGCAAAAGCGGCGCTCACTGAGCACTAAAACAGAAGGGGAAAGCCAAGACTTCGCATAGGAAATCCGCTACATAGGTATAAACAGCCCTGAAATCAGTCATCTTTACAGCTTTACGAAGGAAGAGTGGAAACTTGAAGTTGTAATAGAAATCAGATGTTCACTGAAGTGCTCAATTGTTTATTAGACAATAGTTTTTACTATAGCGACTGTATTGGAATACGCTGGCGGACTTGATATCACAGCAGAGATCCGCCGGGTTCACCGAGAGGTAAATATAAAAAACAACCACTCTCCCACCAATGCCACGGGTATCAAACCAACACCAAATCCCAAACTGTACACACGGTACGATTGAAACATAGTAGAGCCGGCGGAGGAAGAAACAGACAGAAAGGAGAGTTGGAAGCACATTCGCAGACACGACTCAGCAGACAGGAAGAAATGGAAAAAAGGTGAACAAAAGGCTCTAGACCATGCGAGACAGATGCAAGGTGAAGAATATTAAGAAGAGAAGAAATAATGGAAGCCTGCTGTGGAGGTGGAGGAAAGAAGAAGGTGAAAATGAAGAGAAGAAAGAAAAAAGACGGTAGGAAATGCCCCAGAAAAGAAAACATCGCATCATCACAAGCCCATTGGTATCGAAAAAGCACAAGGTGACTCCCAGGTCTAGCGAAAGAATAAGAAAGAAGTGTAAACCATGAACGCAAACCAGCCGGCACCTCTATGGTCATAACGTGGTGGGTAATAGAAAAGGAAAAAAGGCGGCAAAACAGAGAAGCATCAAAATAAAGCTCTCTCTTTTCGCGGCCCCTGAGGTAATAAGGATCCACGGTCACAGACCCAGATGTTGGGTATGAGATGATTCTCCCGACACCCGATCGGGAGGTTGAAATGAGAATGTATGAGATAAAAGGGGCGGGTGAAGATGAGGTCCAAGCTGTTGTACAAGGATTGCCATCTGAAATGGCCAGCCAATTCGGGTCAATTCCAGACGGAAGACGGCTGTGGCGGGAATTGTGGATAATTTGGCGAAAGGATTGTGGCCATGGAGTCAGGGGCCCCCGGGGAAGGGGGGAAAAAGAGAGCGCGCCGAACTGAAGCAGATTCATTCGTCGCAGAATTGAAAATTTTCAAGATTATGCACTTGATGCGTAATCTATTCATCCTCGTCGGGGGAGCCGGTGTCCTTCTCGCCCTTGTGGACCTTCTTGTGTCGGCGCAAGTTTGAGACAACGGAAAAGTGTCGCCCGCAACCTTCCACATCACACGCGAATGCTGTAAACTCAGTTAGTGACAAATTTTTTATTGTTATTTATTTTATTTTTCTCCTTTTGGGCGAGAGAAATTGTTATGGGTAGAAACTCACGCTTCTCGCCAGTGTGGCTGTACATGTGTGTTTGCAATGAAGATGGGCGAGTGAATCGCTTATCGCAGACCTTGCACTTATGCTTCTTCTGGGTGTTGGAGGGCATCTTGGAGCTGAATTGGCTCATCATTGACTGGGGTCCTGGGGGTGCGCTTCCAGCCAGGAGGCTGGTCGGCCGGGGGAGAGTACGCGACTCATAGGACTCGGATGTTGTGGAGCTGTAGTCGGTCACGGACGAGTCGACAGAGCCTACGGAGGCGCTGTAGTAGGGTAGTTGCTACCCGAGGAGATCGAGGAGGCAGATGAGTGAGTGGAGGGGAATCCGTAGGAATCAGCGGATCCTCGTGTCCCGCGAGGTCCGTAGATGTTTCGGGGGGTCAAATCCTGGCTGAGCGCCACCATTCCACGGCTAGCGTCGAGGGCATCACCAAAGGTGGGAGTGGGCGCGGGTGGTTGCGAAGAGCCGACGCGAGCATCTCTGGGGGGGCCAAGGGTCAGAAATGGGGGAAATTTGCGAGTATGCGATCGTGATCGATTTGGACTTACGAGTGAGAAATGCGACGGGCGTCTTGTGATTGGGGGTGAATTGGGGCGTAGCTGACTGGCGCATAGCTAGGCGGCGCAAAGCTGCTCATAGGGGGAGCGGTGGTGTATGAGGGAGCTTGCTCAAAGGTTGTGCGTGGCACATCGTGTTGCAGACCCATCACCTCGGGGCCATATCCAGTGGTTGTGTAGTTGTTGGCGGGCACGAGGGAGGGCGCGGAGACGGGGATGTTGGGGTAAGGCATCGACATGGCGGCAGCTCGGCCCACTTCCTCTTGCTTCACGGAGTTGACGGGGATGCTGGCGCTGTTACCCATCGAAGTCGCGTAGACTGGAGGCGTCGCGTGCGACGAAGTGTGCGCGGCAGCCCAGGGGTCTGTGAATTGGGGAGGAGTGTGATGATAGACATTGTCGAAGCTCATGCCGCCATATGGGCGGTTTTGGTTTTCCATTACCATCGTCATTGAGGGTGGTGTGTTTGGGTGTATCGTTGTCGCGCGGCCGAGTTCTTCGAGATAAGACAGGAACAAGGGGAGGAGTGAAGTTGAAGTGATCGACTGTTGATGATTCAAGAGGGGGAGGGAAAGAGTAGAGGTAAAGAGAGTATCAGGTAGAAGAAAGGGTGAAAGGAGCAAGTGATAAGCAGAAGATCCCCTTATTTTCTTAATTATTTTTTTTGGGATCGATCAGGGAAGAAGAAAAAAGGCAGTCTGGGGAAAGGGGATCGGCGAAGCTTAAGAAGGGACCAACATCAGAATTGACAGTACAGAAGAGTCAAGAGATGTGAGGCACGATAACTCCAAGAGCCACTGACGACGGTTGCAGATCCTCGAAACACTTTGAGTACATGGACTCGTAATTTTACCTTTTCCTGGGGGGTCCACTATTTCTTTTATTTTATTTGTATTTTCTATTTCCTTTTCTCTTTTATTTTATTTTATTTATGGTATTTATTTTATTTATTTCATCTTGCAGGATTGGAGGCATTGCTTAGTGCCAAATGTGGCTCTCTTCTTGTTCTTCTTCTCCCTTGGGAACCAGTTCCTCGGACCCTCTTCAACGAGATATACTGTACTCCGTACTATTCGTACTATTTGATTTGATGGTTCTGACTCTTGAGATGACGATGATCTCGGGCTGTTTTGTAACATCCTCGCAACATCAAAATCAATAAATCCCCATTCGAGATGCACCGATTAGGTTGAAGAATGGAAGATCGAGAGAACCCCTCCGATTTAGATGCGCTGCAAAGAATGTAATGTAATGTTCATGTGCTGTTCCTGTACTGTTGCTCCCTCCAATCTTGAAGTATTCAGTATTCCTGAACCACAGAACCACAGAACCATAGAGATAGAACCAGAGAACCCCAAGAACCCACGAACCCACGACGTCGGCAACCATCCCAGTCACTCTCCGGGATCGGACAGACTCGAGAAATTGGCTAAATCATACGAAAAGGGGAACCATCATGGGACCCAAAAAGCAGTCGGTGACCTCAGAGCCCGCTAAAAAGGGGGAGAGAGAAGGAGGGGGTGCAAAGGAAAGTCCACGCTTGACTTTCTGTTGGAGTGGAGCATGGAGGGACGGGCAGGAAGAGAATGTCCAGCACAGTCTGGAATGCCTCTGAATGGTCCATCTGTGCCGTGTCTGCGGGGCCCGCTAAACGTAAAGAGGGAAAAAGGAGAAAAAGAAAAGGGACGCCAAGAAATAAACTCACGATGCAGCGACCAAGGTTCGCCCTGACTGTGTTTCAAGGCGGCGGGGATGGTGATCCCATACGTCAAAGGGTATACCCGTTGGCGTGGGGGGGGTCGGGGGGGGCTTTTCTAGTATGTCTTGGAGTGATTACTTTCTATATTTGATTGGTTGTCAGAAGAACAAGAGAGAGAATAGATAGTAATAAGAAAAAATTAGAATAAAACTACCCCGTATGGAGGAAGTAATTTCAATTCTTTTGAATACAAAGAACAAATCCCAAAAAGTGAAGCTTGAACCCCCGGGTTAGGGTTACGCCTCTCAAGGCAAACCCAAATGTGGGAGTAGTCCTGGATGGAGGAGGGGGGGGGGGGTCCACGGGGGAGACAACTTTGGGTAGCCCATTATTGGTGCAGGCAGAGGACCCTCCCGGAGGCAAAAAGGCAAAACTGGGCCAAAAGAAAAATATATATAATGGGAAATAAAAGAAGAAAATTGGAGCAATACCAAATGGGACCAAATGACGATTCTCACGCAGGGCGTTCAGCCATGTACAGGACAATTAGTACTGCATATGGGATAGCGAGGAAGGGGAGGCCTTTGACACGGGCCATCTTAGGCTTAGCGTGGGAGGCGACCTTACTTCACCTGTTGGCTTTATTTGATTTGATTTCTCTTTTTTTGACCTTTTGACCCCATTTACGGTGTAGTGCCGTGCCATTGGAAGTATACTGACTGACTCCGTGCCTCTGTGTGTGTGTTGTGTGTGAGTTCGGGTCAAAATCGCATTACCCAGCATTATCGATTCGATAGCTTGTGCATTATTGACGCCTACATTCTCCTCTCCTCTCTCGTTCTCTCGAGGAATTTCCCAGCCAATGGGTAAAAATGCGCATGATGACGACGATTTTTTGACACCCACGCGCAAGAACCCCTGTTTCGTCCCAGTCCCAGCATTACTCCAGTTCAGGACCCATTCGACATCTCATGGTGGGGATAGATCAATGATTGTATGTATGTATGTATGTGTGTGCTTCGTACTACTGTATATGGTCGGGGTTGGGAATGTTCACATTGAACACCACTCTTAAATGGCAAATTGCCAACTCGTGCTCCATAAACCTCGAGACTCTATCCGCCTTCACCCAATCATAATATTCCGTACTCCATACGGAGTAACTACAGTAGGTATACGAGATGGGCTTTTTTCGGTTACATAACATTGCTCCTCCTCATGCGGAGGTGTATGTATTACTACTAGTTAGTAAACATGCTTCCTATGTACAAAATACATGACTATAGATGGATTTCTCTGCAGAGCCGGGTCCTCGTCCTTTCGGCACCATGCGACATGTATCACTTAGCCGTGCGACCTGCGACCGGGGGTCTGGGTAAGGTGTGTCATTCATTCCTCGTATCTCGGAGCCCTCAGCTGAACAACGACGTCAGAGAGCGGACCAGCACATCCCGTCATGGGGACTTTAGCGGCGCGGCTCCTGCAATAGCGCGGCAGATGCGAGCGCTACCCAGGATCGGACACATCACAGTGGAGGACCGAGCAAATCGCGCCCCTCCTTCCAGCTACTCTTATCGAGGTCGAGGTGGTCGAGGTGGTTGAGGTCGATTTCGAGTTCGAGTTCGTGGCTGCGATGGCGATATCCACGCTGGTTCAGAAAGATGAGCTCTTTTTGATCGATGCCAACTGCTATCCCCGAGACTATTTCCCCCTCTTCTCCCCTCCCGGCTAAGCTTCTCGATCACAAGGAGATGAGCCGAGGGAGGCTGAAGAAGCCCCTCCTACGAGTAGTTAAACTTTACACCTTACTAATTCCGGTAGAGGTGGTTCTCTTCGACAAACAATTTATCGCCGGAATTCTTCGCCGGAATATAACCCATTCACCTCCTCCAGTCCCATGGGCTTCTCATTTGAGACAAGAGAGGAGTCTTGGGATCCTCCGGGCTTCTCGGGAACCACCGCCACTGCGGAGAGCTGCTCGGAAATTCACCTGTCGGATCCACGGACTGGCAAGCCTCGCCCTAGAGATTTTTACTCGTAATTTCCTTCTCCGCATTCCACCCAACCCAAAAATCAAAAAAAATGCCGTCGCCCACGTCCCACGGTGGCCCTGATGATCCATGGTTAAGCTGTTTTCTAGAAAAGCCAAAGGATAAGAAAGAAAAAGACAAGTCAGATATGACCATCCCACGCCGAACGGCAGTTCGGTTCTCGGATTAAAACCCGGCGTGGATTTGCCGCATGCGGTAAACTTCAATGTCGTGCCCATGGGTCTGGGAAGTTGTTCCTAGAGGATAACCGTGGGTCCCTGCGATCCCGTGTGAATGGTCAGAGATTCGTGGGAGGCGATGGTTCGACTCCAAATCCTAAATTCTAATTGCTGAAAATCATAGGCCCTACTCCGTAGTACTAGTTTTTGACTCCCGGATCATAATCCGGAGATGGCAGAGTTCGACAAATCCTCCCGCTATCCGAACGGCACAACGGAGATGAGCCATTCGGAGGAGTAAACTCTTCATGTACTAGGGGTGATGCGGTTCAAAGGCCTGGCTCGGACTTTAGCTGGGTTGGGCAACGATCGGTTCAGTGGGACACAGATATTGTGGTAGGAACGAAACGGGCCATAGTTAAGACAATAGTATAGCAGACGCGGGAGCGCAGAGGGAAGAGTATGTGTCTGGTTCGGGTCTCTTTGATGGAGTGCAATTTCATTTGGCCCCGTTTCGAGGCTCGACCTGGAAAAACAAGCACCAAAGCTGCTGTCTTGCCCCCTTTTCCTATGCCGTGTCTGGTCCACTAGACTCACCGAGCTACGTCAGATTCTCGTTTTGCTACAGATGGAGTCCTCCTCGCAGGTTTGTGCTTTCGTTGACTGCCAGTTGAGTACATAGTAACTACCTAGTTGAGAAGGGTTAGGGCATGACAGATATGGCTTGGTAGGGATTTGTGCCCAATTGAGTGGAGAGTAACGAAAGCCTCCCGGTTTCACCTGGTGCTGAAACCAATGTATCCCCGACGATATTCACCCCCCGGGGCTTGTAAGCTCCAAATTTCTCCCCTGAAGAGAGGACATTTTTGGTGCCGACTGTTGGGTAACCACCGCCATGGGAAGACGGAGGCAGCCGGATGGGCATGGTACCAAGGACATACAGAGACGATCGCGAATCCGCAAAGTGTATCTCCGAACCATCGCTCCACCCACCATCAAGACAGAAAACGGAGGCCCAAGCTTATGACACGGGAGATGTGGGGCATTCGTGGATGTTGTCTTTGTCAAGCAAGAGCAAGAGCGCGGTTGACCGCTTCTTGGCCTCAATACTCGTACAGTGTGGAAGTGGGAGTGGGAGGGGTAACACGGCACAGAAATGATTTGATTTGGGATTATTGTTTTACGTATTTTTTTTTTCTCTTTCTCTGATTTGCATGTCATTTTTCCATCATGCCTATGTTTATGACGCGTTACTGGAAATGGCCAGCATAACGCTTGGCCCAGTGCGGTCTTGGACACATGTTGACTTTCCGAGGAACGCGCCAAAATACATGTCAGACTCTAGTGCTGCCCCAAGTTCTTCTCCTCTCCTCTCCTCTCGAACTTCACGGTCATGCACGGTTGTCGAGAGGGAAAGAAGAAAAGGGCGGTCAGCATCGCTGAATTGTCGGAGAAATCATCCCCATTTCCCCAGACCAATTGCCGATTTATGTATGTACTCTGTACCGTCGAGAGTTTCGAAGATTGAAAATATAGGTGATTCGATTCTCCATGCTCCATATCGCACTACAGTAGAGGAATTCGACCATCAGATAACAGAGATCGCTGGATATACAATGACATCGACGATCCAAACGCCAATCATCCAGGAACCACGCCTACTAGGGCAAACCATCCTGGTTCATCTGTCATCTGCACGGGGCTCCGATCTTGGCGGTGTCCACACGGCAGATCGTCCGCGATTGTCCTCTAAATTCAAGGTTGACTTTGTCTCATGTGCTATTGCGCATCCCGAGAGGGAGGGGGAGAGGGGAGGGTTAACGTTGCATTTCTGCATTCACAACTCATGACACTTATTGGATTCCTCAATCTCTTACGGAGTCAATTGCTCTTTGCATCCTTCCGCGTCATCTAGCTATTGATGTTTCTATAGATAGAAAGAAAGGAAATTACCATAACCACATTATCACCAGAGAAGTTTGAAACGTTCAAGAGAACCGCACACCTGGTGCGATCCACCTTGGTATGGAGAACGAGTACCTGTAGACTGGCTAAATGGTAATTTGCCCCTGAAAAGGAAAGGAACGGAATAAATGAAAGAAAAGAGGAGCTTTGGACAAGCGGTGATTGGCGGGTGGATCATTACACCCGATACCGGCCCCCGTCCACCCACGAGAAGAAAAAAAGGGAGAAAAAAAAAAAAAAGGAAGAAAAAAAGGCTAGTGACTGCCATTGGCGCACTAATGGGATGGGCTTGGGGTTTATCCGCCGTAGTTTAACTGGGTTCCGCACGGATCAGAGGAGTCCCACCACATTCTTGTTTGTGCAGAAGTTACCCACTGGTGAACTAGTCTCAAATTTGGTTAGTTAGTCTCCACCTGAGGACGGCAGATAGTCGATAGCCGACCTTGGCAGTGTGGGATCGACCAATTGACACCGATGCTTAGCAGTGCCCCATCAGGAGCTGACGCGTCTGTCCCGAGCAGTGTTGTCTTGGTCAACGTGGTATGCCTCGAGGAGGCGACTTTTCTCCTGTCCCAGAGTCGAAAGTTCCTGGGCTCGAGGAGATTTTTGTTCTATTTTTGTTTAACTACGATCCAGCTGCATCGATGCACGGATACATTATGCGCATACGGTACTGTTTTCATGCAGTCATATATACTGTATACGATTCGTATACATTAACCTCTCATTCTACATCTGTATAGTATGTACTACTCTAGCACATCCCTGCAAGCCATGTTCAGCCATGACGTCGGAGCGCAACTAGTCCCCCGCAAAAGCCCGTTGGCCCCTCTTCCCTCTTGCAAAGAACAATCCCTGTCTTCGATCCTGTGGGCTCCGCTGTTGGCGCTAGGTACAACACTGCCACCCTCAGGGTCAACGCTAAGGGCACCTGAAACGCTGGGGGCTGACGCCCGTGGAGCAGAACCGCTCTTCCCCGAACCATCCACTGTTGGCTCTTTTCTTCTTCCGGACTCACCCACAAACCCCCAACCGTTCGAGATCGCAATGAGCCACTTCGTGTCTAACAACGAGAGCAGGATTCCGTCCAGATCAGAAAACCTCTAATTTCCCCTTTTAGGCATTACGTATGTTCCGGTCTTGCCATTTCCGAGGCTCTTTTCCGATAGAAAGATCCTTCGTCGGTCCCCGTCCCCATTCCCGTCCCATTCTTTCTTCGTGCGGTCCTGCCTTGTCCGTACCAACGGAGTACTTCGGGTTCCCGTGATTCGAAGCTTAGATAGCCCTTGGAGATATGGTGTGAGTGATGGTGGCTGCTGGTGGCTGCTGGATGACCCCGCCACCAAAAGTTTGGTCCAAAGAAAACAAACCAATAATGGTCTCCTAAAGTTTACTCGACTCCCATTTTAACGCCTCCGCAAAGTTACGGTGTGCGCTGTGCTTTCTCTTCTTCCCATCTGACCTTCACAGAGCTCCTTGATGCTCACACAATATAGCTCCTCATTCATCCCCAGTACCCGGATCAAGCTTCCCCTGGTAAAGCTGCACTTGCAGAAAGTGGAGTGCCTTATGTTCTTGGCAGATGTCACTGGCAGGCATCGGGGAACTAAACCCATGCGACCCGGTGCCCTGAGTACCCTAACTGCCCTCAGAGCCCTGGAGGGAAGGGGGAGGGACGGCTTAGGATGGGATGGGATGACATCTGGAGGATGCACCTAGGTGAACCAGGGTGGGCACGCCCCAAGGGCGATCCACCAAGCGCGCCGCCCCCTCGCCGAATCGACCAGGCGACGACTCGTATGTCGCCCTGCACTCGTACTCATAGTCAAGCAACAAGAGTCGTACGCGATGCAGGGTCTTCGGTCCCTTGCAAATGAAAATATGTACAATATTGTCTATTCTAACCTAGTTCAACCGGCTATGCTTGTATTCAGCCTATCTATACCCTCCTAGTACAGAGTAGTATAGCCCCAAACATCGGCCATATCTCATAGTCCCAGCTCTCTGGAACTATTCGCGACCGGTCGAGGATAGCACCATAGCACCCACACATTCATCGTACGGAAACCTGACCGAGTTCCATCTGCATTGTTGATTCAGTACCAATCATTCAGAGCACAACCCTTCTCCCCAATCCATGATCCCTACCCTCTTGCGCAATATTCCCTGCCCAATCCGATCTTATTGGCTCTGCATGCTCAATGCTCCCCGGAGAACTTCTCACATGAACCCGCGGTATCTCGCATACATACATGGCTTGACAGGTACAGATGTGGTACGCGGCCTCGCAGAACCTGCCGCACGCGACCCTCCAACTCCACATACATATGTAGCTTTAAATTCTACAAATCTACGATCACGAATCACTGCCAATAATATTAAAATATGATGATATTCGGCACCCACTGAAGTGGACCCTGAGCGCCCATACCCTGCATGTGCCACCGACGCCTCCACGATCTTTAGATGGAGACTGCCATCGGTGGGGGGGGGGCATTTGGTGGTGTTGAAAACCTTTATTTGGGAGTCACCGCCTCCATTCTTGCAACTAGTAGTAAGCCCAGCAAAAGGCTGGCACTTCCCAGAATGAATGGGAGGGGAGGCGCTCCCAGCCGCCGTACTAACAGAGCATCGTGAAGTATCAAATGGAGAAAAAAAAAATGAAAAAAAAAAATTGAATTAAAAAAGCAATTAGACAAAATCCATCTCCCCAAAATCAAAATACAGCAAAACTCTAAATCTGGATTTTTGCGCCCTCCCGGCAGCCCAAGGCCCTTCCCAAGCCCTCCAAAACGGCAACCCGTAGACCCTGAAAATCCACCCCGGCACACCATTTAGAGACCCAGAGACCCAGAGAAAAAGAAAAGTGAAAAAAAGAAAAAGCCCATCAAATTAAAAAAATTGCCTCATGGATCTAGCTACAACAGGATAAAATGGCGGAAACGCGTTACACACAGTCGACGCCCCCAGTGGCCCCTCCCACCCCTTATCGCAGGGTCTGTGTGTATACTCGTAGTTGGTAGAAAATTGAAGATGGGAATTGCGGTAGCGAAGTGTGTGCAGACTCCATCTTCATTCCCCGGCGCGCGGCCTGGCGTGATTGGAGATTCCATTGAGCATTGAAATCAGGGGGAGGCTGTGTAGATGTACCGAGTAAATGGAGTAGATACGAAGTACAGTACGGGTATACAAAGTATTGATTTATTTATTTTTCCCTCTATTGTATGTACTACTCGAACTAAGTGCATACTCGTATCTATTCTCTGCTCCGAATTGAGAATGAGAACGAGACAATCCAACCCGTCTTGCCTTTATTTTCGACCTTTTTTTGAGCTTAGTTCACATTAACTTGGAGTTAGCAGTGATCGCTGCCCTTTTTGCTCGGAATAAAGTGAGACAATTGCACATCTCTGTTGGGCACCCCGCCCCAAGTATATCTAAATTCCTTACTATGGAGTACATACCATGAAACCCGATAGTACCATGTCTCTGGAGGATCAGGATTCTGTATACTGTACATAGAGTACGGAGTAGAGAGTATAGAATAAATGACATAAATCAAATTCATGTAAATCAGTACTGTACCACCCTACCAGACCCTAAAAGGGAAAAAAGGGTCCCTGACTGGACCTGTACCACGAATATCGCGCAACCCCCTTCTCCCCTTCCCCACAGCCAAGCAGTAGGCCTGACGTCCTCATGGAGAGCTTACGCGGCCACCACCTGTGCCAAGGCCTTTTCACGGCAAGCTTAGGCATTTGGCGCGTCTTGGCAATCTCGATGGGTTTAGCGTTGACTTCCAAGCTGTTGGGTGGTTGGCGGCTGTTCGCCCTGCTTGCTTCAAGGGATTCCCTGGGAGCTTTCTAAATTTTCGGACCCATACGAGTAGCTGTTGCTGTCCATGATTCTCTCCTCTCCACGGAGTACGAGTACTCGTATCCCTCTATCTTACGTGTTGGTGATTACAATAATTTTCTACCCATTTTTATTCTATTTTTGCCCGGTGGCAAATTGTCGAATCCAGCAGAGAAGGGAAGATGGGGGTGAAGGAATTTCCCTTTCCCCCTCAATATCCCAGTCCAAAATCTCTTCTCTCAACTTGTCGCTGAATTGTCAATCAAACTAGTTCAAGCCCATCGTCTCCATCGGGCTCCGTAAACTACGCCGCGCCGTCAAATAGTCTATGTAAATAGTGAAATACTGGCGCCAGGATCTGTTAAATCCAGGGTCCTCGCTAGTTCACCACTCCGTCGGCGTCGCTGCAGAAACCCTACCCCGGACTCCTGTCGCCCGGAGAGGGAGAAGATATTCGGGATTGACATGATTGTCCGTGTCAAGAGCGATCGCTGCTCGGCAACTCGAACCACCCCCCTGTCACCACTGAATGTTTACAGGGATCGTTGGTGATCGACTCTATACAGTTCAAGGCTCATCTTATCTTGGCTTTGACTTGGATTCATAAGTTAAAGAAATTCCGGATCGCGCCCGTGGCGTATGGCGTAGACCGCGCGATAAGTGCGATCGGTCTTGTTCGATTTAGATTGTCTTGCAATATATATATTTTTGTTAGTGCGAAGCCACCCCAGAATCGGCCCCCGGGGGACACTATATCTCATGCATCGTCGTGTGCACAACGCCTCATACAAATACTACTAGTACTACTATTATAAATCTATTTGCTTATTATCGACACTGTCGTACTGAGACAATTTCCCTCCGATTCATACTAAATAATAAATGAGGGATTAATTAATTGCCATCGCAATTGCTGCCCAGGTGGAAAAAGCCTCAGTCGTGCGCGTCGGTCCATAATAAATTTGGGCTGTTGCCACCTCTGGCCCCCATCGACTGCGACCGCGAAACGCCGCAGCCTGATGTAAATCTGACAGGAGCCACGCCACTCAGCAAAATAATCTACCACCGGTCGCAAATGATACAGACTACTGCAATTAGTTTTACTGGACGGTTCCTGATGGTTACGGTCATATTTGATCCGATATATTCCTAAATGACTTTTGCAGTTTGATATACAGTCAACCCACGCCGAACGTCCGATCGTGCCTGCATGAAGAAGAATGAACGAGGAAACAAGAAAATAAAAATAAAATAGTGAGACACCGGCTATCAAAGTAAAGCAAAAGATCCCAGACGTAGTTATGCATGAGAGAAAACAGTAGCAGAAGAACCCAGTCAAATTACAGCACCATCCCTTAGATGATGATAGACAACTCTGGTCGATCCAGGCCATCCGCCTCCAGACCTGGGTAGTAGGGTACCATCGCGTCCGCACCTTGCACGTAGGCATCGTTGTAAAGTCGCCAGTAAGGCGTGCGGACCTTTCGAGCCGGGTGGAACAATCCAGCCCAGACGTAGTTCATCACTGTGCCAGTACCGACAGCCATGCGGATCGCATCGATGGCCTCAATGATCCGGTCAATGACGTGGGGGCTGGTTTCGAAGATGTTGGGGAATACGAGGTTGAGAAGATGGAGCATTGCATCTTCGCAGCCCAGGCCGACAACGCCCAGAGCAATGTGCTTGACCACACTAGCAGCGGTCTGCCGGTGAACCTGGTCACGGTCGATAAGAGCATCCTCCAGCAGAGGAGTGACGGCGTAGACATAGTCCTTGGCCATCTCACCGATGTACTCGAACAAGAAGGACATCGCCTTGAGAACACCGTTCTGCACGTTCAACTCAGGGACTCGGTACTCGTTCATCAGGGCAGGGAGCACTGTGAAGGGAGCACAAGTCTCAGCTACGATACCGATGGCGACGGCCGTACAGACACGAGATTGACGCTCTTGGACTCGCAGGTTGTTCAGCAAGGTAGCCAGGACATCCTGGGGACCGATAGCCTTAGCAATGAAACCGAATGTGTTGTTGGCAGCACGACGGATACCCTTCTTGTGAGCCTTGAGCATATCCAGCAGCTCAAAACAGATACGCATCCATTCACGGGCATTGACGGACTCAGGACCACGGTCGGCAATACGACCGACTAGGTCGATGGTGTTCTCTTGTACCTTCTCGTGTCGGTTGCGGAGAATGGGAGTAAGTCGGGGTAGAAGGTCGCGAATTGGTGGTTGCATCTGGTTGATACCGACCACGGTGACAATGGAACGCAGGGCACCCAAGATAGAACCAAGTACCTCGGGGTACTCCTCACCCAAATATTCGTAAAGCACAATACCAAGCTTGCCCATAAGAGCGTCCTCACCACACTGCTTCATAACCATGGCAATGCGTGAGATAAGGTCTGCGGCCTGTTGTCGGACAGTGGCAGACTTGTTGTTCAACCGCCACAGAATGGTAGATACAATCTGGGGGAGGTAGGGCTTGCATCGTGTGCTGAGGGCGTTCACCACGGTGCCAAATCCGTTCAGAATGACAAGGTCCTCGATGCTTTGCTCCTGGAAGGCATAGAGCACACCATCGATGAGTCGCTCTTCCAGTCGCTCTGAGATATCCGCAGCTCCCAGTGACGCAATTAGCTTTTCCACCGTCTCCACGGTCATCTTTCGGTATGGCTCGCTTTCATCTTTCAGGTTGTTGACAACGCGCTCAAGAATCTCACCAACTCCAACCTTCTGTCCAAGGTCAACAGTGGTATCCACCACCTGGCGGTAGTTTCGTCGATCAAGGGCCATGCGACGGACCCAAAAGCTCTTAAAAAAGTCGGTCAAGACGTGCTCCTTGAGGTAGCTGGCGGTCACACCATCCGTGCTGGAACATTGTGACACCACCTTCAAAACAACCTTCTTCATTTCTTCGTCAGGAGACGAAAACTCACGAAGGAGAATCTCCATGATTTGACTGGTGTAGTAGTTGGCATACTCCTCGTCCATGAGAGGAATAATATAACCGACAGCCTTCAAGAAGGCAGCGAGACCCTTGCCACGCTGTTTGCGAGCACCAGTCCACAGGGGGGTTGAGGATCTCATCGAAGCTTTCGATACCGTAAGGGTTGGCGGCCTCGGCCAAAGCAGCCACAGCTAGAGCAGTGACGGTTCGGACCTTTGCTTGCTCGTCGCTGAGGTTATCGGAAATACAGTCGACAAGGCCCTTGAGGTGAGGAAGAATGGCGCAGCCCATCAAGATAGGGATTTGTTGGACAATCTTGACACCAGTGTGCCTAGCTTGCCAGGACTTTTTACTGCGGCAGACGGCGCGAAGGAAGGGGAGGAGAGCTGGGATACCCAGGGCGGAGGCGACGACTGCGAATGCTCGCGCGGTGGTGTTTCGAACATACTCGTCGACGTGATCAATATCAGGTCGCATAGTACTGATCATAGTGGCAAGACCGGCGGCCTTGGCCAAGTTGGAGATAATTTCTCGACCCTCAACACGAGCATAGTAGTCTTGATCGATGAGGAGGGGCTCAATAACGACCAAAATCTTATGGACGTAGGGACGGACCAAGTCGTCCAGCTTGTAAAGCACTCGGTCAATAACCTTGACCAGCAAGTGGCGTTCTTGATCCTCCAATGATTTCTCCATAAGCAGAGGAAGAATTTGGTTGAATAGAGCGCCGGCTCCAAAGTTTCGAGCATTGTCTGTGATTTGTCGCAATGCCGTCTTTCGCATGGGTGGTGTGCCGTTCTTGACTTTCAGTAACAACCGCATGATCTTTCGCTCTTTCATCTCTTCAACTGACATGGAGCTCTCGTCTCCAGCTTCCATAAGTTTACCAAAGTAAGCCATATCCTCCGGCTTGAAGAATTGAAGATCGCCAACTCCGGGAATGTCGGTTGGAAGTTCCTTACCCATCGAGCGAACGCTCTCAGGCTCCTGCATCATAAAACCTCCAACACCGGCCGCTCCGGCAACAGGCGCTGGAGTCGCCATCATCTTGCGCGCCTGTGTCCGGATTGGCGCATATCCTGGTGGCGGGTCCAGGATTTTATAACCTTCTGAGGGGAGCATTATATCAAGCTCCTCGTCGGTCCAGTCAGTACCTCGGCCGGATAAATCAGTTCCAAAGCCGGCTGGAGCAGTGGAACCACCTTGGGACGGATGCATCGGGGTAGCAAGTCCCTGGTTTCCGACCGGAGTAGCAGAAGTGAGGGACGGTGCTTGATCCCATCGTGAACGTCGCTTGGACCCTTCGTCTGGCGCACCTGGGACGGGTGTTTGATCCCATCGCGACCGCTTGGTTTTCGCTTCGGTAGACTCTTCAGGTGCCTTGGTAGCATCTGTGGACTCCGATGAAACGTCCCAGCGCTTCTTTCGCTTGCGTCCGGCGGCGGCTGAGCCATCATCGTCGTTCTCCTTGTTGTCTTCCACGGCCTTGAGAGTGGGCTGGTGCTCGGGAACTTCTTCGCCACGCTCTCGCTTCTCTTGAATCAGCTTTTGAACACGTTCCTCCTCCTTTTGGAGCTCACGCTCAGCCATAATCTCTCGGTACGTCTGCCCTTCTCCCTCCACGTTTGAGTCTCCGGAAAAGGCATCGGCGCGAGTCGGGGTCAGAGCACCGCGATTGAATCGGCGCTTCTGGTAATCGGTTTCGCGATCCGCGATTCTCGCCGCTTTCTCACGGCCTGTCAAGATATCCTCCTCCTCGACTCCGTTGCCACGGGCCATCTCATCGATTTGGTTTCTGGTAGCGGTGTATTGGCCAACCAAGTTGTGGCCGCCGTTCGCATCCTCCATTTCTTCATCGCCACCGTCAACTGCAATCGAAGTATCGTAGCCCGAGAATCGATCTGCCCCTTCCCGTTCGTAAAGAGTCGTGTCGAAGGATTCGGTAAGGGAGGCCTTAGTCGAGTTGTCAGTGCGCTGAGCAGAGGGATCAAAAGTCTTCGAGCCATTCTTGCCAGCAGCGGCGGCATTACGCTCCGCCTGGAGCCGCCGGACAGCTTCAATATCGGCTATAGGAGTCATCAGTAATGGGTCAGTGAGGGGAGTCACAAGATGCGCACCGTCGGACATGGTGATGTCGAGTCAAGGATCAGATATGATGGATGAGTTTATGATCGCGCAAAATGCGTAACAGCAGCTACATCCGGATCGGGCACCGTTAAAACGGCAGCATTGATGATAATGGAGCTGTGTCGTTTGATGGCCTGCCGCGACGTGCATTTTCACCCGTGACGGTCGCGCTAGTGGGACTCACGTGATGGGATGATCAGCTATCAATTTCTGCCTCAGGCTAAAAGGCAACCAAACATATTGTCCATCTATGCCATGCATGAAGAGTTCAATGATGTCAATCTTTCCATTGGTCTGGTGGTGGAAATTGAGAGGGGCAAATATTCCAAGGTTTCCATAATTTTCCTGATTAGGAGCCGGGAAATTGACCTCGGAGGATGCCTCACACCAAACTCACCGTTGCGCTGGGTGGGCGCTTAGGGTCTATTTATGTCACACACTTGCCGTTTCAGTGGAACAACCCTCAATACACCTATTTTTAAAAACTATCTAGATAGAGAGTCACTCTATGTATTTATACATTAAGTTTTGCTGTAGTGTCGATATTTGCGCCTTGGGGCAAAGTGTTATGGTCCTCGGGTTATTGGTATCTCAAGACGAAGTAATCTTGTTCGATACAGAAGTTTACTAGTACTACGGGGATATGCTATTGTAAATAGAATTTTGATGAAACTACTTGCTCAACGAAGTCCCAGATCTGTCGGCCCCATGATAGTCAAGATGAAATATGATTTGAGCACAGTGGTCACACCGACAGTTCCCAGGCGGCTGGTAGGACACTGCCTTTGGGATGTAACATTCTCTAGGCTATATTAGATAGTAAAGTCTATGCATGCCTTTTATTGGTCACTGAATTGGAGCTAAAATTACTTGCTGGGCCTTCATAGATCGGATTCTTAGTCGCGAAGCTTTTAGTTCACCTTTGCCAGAGTAGCTAACAAAGAGAACAGTTTTAGTATAGGTGGCCCAATGTTGGCCCCATTTTGTCAGCCTTGAAGACTTTTTTTATTGGGATGATTAGACATAGCCGCCTTTTCTGACGTGGTATACCTCAAAAGAAACAGGACCACCTTGCACAGCATTTAAAGTTTGGACATATTGGACTGGAGTAAGCCTTGTCAACTTCTTGCCTAGTATCCGAGCCAAAGAAAGAGTGCATGTTCTTCAAGTTTCTTTGTGCTGGGCCTTTTCCTCCTGGGCGCTTCCGCTTATTTAAGTAAACTCTCTCCCCTCTTGTTTCTGATTTCCCAAATTCCAACCCTAGCCTTCTATCATCTTTGTCATCTTTCCATTCTTGACTGAGGCTCGATTCCCGAAGAACACATATTATTCTCCGTATAATCATTGCCATAATGTTGCGAATCATCTTGGCGCCCCTGATACTCCTGACTACATGTCTACTAGGAGTATCTGCCCTTCCCGGCCCCTTGCGACTGGCCTCTACCTTCTCCCGCATCACCACCGAGTTTGATAATATCAGTTTGGGAAATTGCTCTCTCAACATTGTGACCCTCCCAATGAACTATACCAAGACCAAACTCCCAGAGCCGTCACCTCATTTGGATCTCAAGTACATTGCGTTGGGGCGTGGTACTCAAAACTACTCATGCTCATCCACCGAGAGCTCACATTCCTCAAAAAAGTCTGCAACACCGGTAGCGGTCGGAGCGGTGGCTACTCTTTTTGATGCATCTTGCATAGCATCACAGTCAGTGATGTTGCTCCACGAGCTCCCTGCAGTCATTGCTCAAACTCCGCTGGGGTCCTTTGCCCTCATGGTCGAGGCCTTGACCCTAACTACAAACTCGAGCAACCTGATCATCGGTGAACATTATTTCAATACCGCAGGAGATCCTTTCTTTGATTTGAACATGAGTGGGTCAGATGCATGGATGGAGTGCAAGAAGGATGCGTCTGTGAGCGCACCAACAAGAGTTTCTCGGATATCTGGAAAAGACGAGAGCAATGTTCCATGGTTAAAGCTTGATTGCAAGGATTGCAAGGGCATCAAGGTAAGCAAAATAGTCGAGTAGGTTTACAAATCAGTACCTTGCTGACACAATATCTAGGAAGTCTATCGAGTAATGACCGTCGGCGGAGTTGCTCCAACAACATGTGCAGGGCAGAATGATACCGTACTCGTTGAATATGCCGCAGAATATTGGTTCTACGGATGAAATGTAAATTAATGTTTATGAATTTGAAAATTATCACCGCCCATAGCAGATTAGCAGCTGCAAAACCCACCTAGGCACTTCATCAAAAATTATCCGAATTGCACTCTGCCATAGATCGTATCCCTCAGCCTCCACCTGAAAATGGCAAATAAGGTGGCTATAGGTCTTCTAGGCGCTCCTTCGGTCAACTTTCTTTGCTATTTGCAAGTGGAGGATAAAGGATGCAGCCTATGGCAGAGTGTAATTCGAATAATTTTCGATGAAGTCAGGTTTACATTTAACAATCTTGCACCAGGTGATGACCCTCAAGGTCCTCATCGCCAAGAAAGTGTTCACGCTTTGGTAAACGAATATAGCAGACAAATTGGTGATTTCATGGAACGAATTCGTGAAACAGTTGCTATTCGCTAACCGTTTTATTCCCTTTCATGTCTTCAAGTTGATTTACATTGAATGAGAATCTAGTCTATGTATTAAATCTTAAATGCTTCAAATAACCAGGCCTAGGGGTCGTAGGAATACCTGTCCTTCAATATTTTTATCACCAGAGAGAAAGGGTGCTAACCAGGAATGGTATTGTAGCTACTAGTAGTCGC
Source organism: Penicillium waksmanii (assembly GCF_028829765.1). Taxonomy (NCBI): domain Eukaryota; kingdom Fungi; phylum Ascomycota; class Eurotiomycetes; order Eurotiales; family Aspergillaceae; genus Penicillium; species Penicillium waksmanii. The sequence continues at coordinate 2,450,814 of NW_026643252.1, forward strand.
AGTTGAAAGCTACGAAGATTCGGCACGACAGTCGCCACTGGCAGTAATTCGCATGAACGACCAAAGAATAAAGAAAACACGACGAGGCCTTATCAGGTAGAGAGCTCTGATTTTACACTTTTAATCGTCAGAAAGAAGAAATATTGTACGCCCTGTATAACCTGTGCCCTGTAGCATTTCGATAGTGATATTGAGAGTTTCAAGGATATTCGAGCCATTGAGAAGCCTTTCCTAATATGGCGGAGGATGGACGTTCCGGTACAATTCAAGTTGCGCATGTGGTAAGGTCTTCCCAAGTTCCCTGCTGCTCCACTGAGCCCCTGCCCCATTCGCAAGTAGCAATATTGACCAAAGGCGGTAGTGAAAGCTGTTTTGAATGCGTGCTCGGGAGCTAGGGCACGGCCCAGTATCCATTTGCGGCGTCCGCTTTGAAGAAGACTTTCCAGCCGGACTTGGTGATCATTTTGTAAATAGGTTCCATTCACAAGAAAGTCTTTCCAATCCCGTGCCACATTGTGTATCTAAGACTACGTCTGTTGGTCCCTTGCCTGTGAATCTGCTGCATTTTGGCTATACACCCCTGATTTATCTATCTCGAGACAAGCGAGAAAACATGCGGGTTTCTAGGCCAAAAGTTTACTGACGCTCTTGTGGTCGATGAGGGGCGCAGGAAGGTGAGCTCAGAGGGTTGCGATCATGAGTGTTAATCTCGTCGCGTAGCGGCCATCCGAAAGGACCCTCGCCAGGAGGGTACTGGGAAACCATGCTGCTCTGACGATGATGTTCGATAATTGGTTTCGACTCTGAAGTCTAGGGACGAATATGAAAGTAACGATTCAGTCTACCTTCGTCTGAACATTGGTGCAGCCATGTGGCCACATTCCACTAACTTAAGACTGAGCCTGTGCATGATGTCTATCCTGGAAGATGAGACACCCAGGCCATAAGAAGTGGTTCCTTTGAATGTAGATATTACATCATTTGAGTCTTTTAGTGTGGTCAGCCAATGGATTTTACCTGAACTAGGAGCAGTAGAGAGGTATACCGTAGGATCATCCTAGCTTGAGAGTTAAGACCCAACCCTTGAGGTTGGACTGGCTAAGGTCCAAAGACTGGGGTTTGTTGAGAAGTTGAGAGATAACTTAAAAAGCTTTCTTTAACCAGTTTTCTCGGCAGAGAGCGAGGCAAAAGCGAAGAGCCAGCCGTCTTTATGAGATCGGTAATGCATAAGTGCTAGAAGTGAGTGACAATGATGGTGGTGGTGGTGGAGGAGGGCGAAGTGAAGGAAACAGGGTGTCACGATGTCCAAACGAATGATGAGGCAGCCCAGAAGGGTACTAATATGAGGAGCGAGAGATGTAAATGGAAATAAGAAGAAGAAGAAAGGAGGGGGAAGAGTCTGGATTGGAGGAGAGGTGCAGTAGTTGGAACGAGCGGGAGTGGAAAGAGCTATCTGGTCGGAGAGCGAGTATAGAGTAACTACAGGAATTCCCTGTAAATGTGGGCCACGTATCTATTACGCGTGCTTGTTTCTTGGCCTGTTTAAATTCTGGGATAGTTTGCTAGCATTACTGGGCGGTTTCCTGTTTAGACATGGTATTGCTACATACTGTAACAGATTCATGCTTCTCCGATGTGTATAGGCAAGAATGCCTTGATCTAGCCAAAGTCGTTTTGAGCTAAGAGAAAGCCCACAAGGCGGCGTTATCACGCCGACGATAAAACTTTAACTTAATGTACTAGCATACTAGTAGCGCCGAAACTACCCCGAAGGTTCACCTGTTGGTATACTGGTTAGTACCTATTTGGCATGGGAAATTCGTCCCGGAGAAGAAAGAATTGTATAAATTTGGTGATCTTAGCTTATTTCAGAAGTTATTCAACTCTCTGACCCAATCAAAATCTATATAATGTTGCTTTTAAGCATAATAACTTCAATCTCAGCCCTGAACCCCCACCGGGAAAATCACTAGGATCACATAATACCTGGTCAGGTAGGCGTGATCAAGTTAAATTGAGTTTGGAGAATAATCCACCTTGTCTCAATCTATTACATGTAGCACTGGGAACAATTTCAAGGCACCTATTCCACAAAAGTTCACCCCAGGTATCGGGACGATTGAAACTCGGATTCTATTTTAGGGTTAAAAAGAACCAGAAAGGACATATTCTTATACTTGGAAATATGCTATATACGACAAACTTGTGTACTTTTTTACCATCGGGGTAAGTTTTCAAATCCCTTGGGGTAGTATGTCTCCTTTTTCTAACAACCCTATTAAGCCTGTTGTCACTGGAATCGTTTATCTCCTCTACCGTCGCTATCCCAATAGCTGGATTCGTTACATTAACGTCCCAATTTTCTTCAATGCGGCGGGTAATATTCCGCCAGCAAATACTAGTAAGTGCGAAGATTGTATTGTGTGTTGTACGATAATGGCTGATTTAATAGCCCACTATTCTCTGTGGTTCATCGTTGGTTTTGCTTTCAACTATCTCATCCGCAAGCGCGCGTTCGACTGGTGGAGACGTTACAACTGTAAGTCTATAGATCAATTCGCCTTGATTATGGAGCTCTAACTGTTCTCGTTTCCAGACCTATTGCAAGCAGCCATGGATACTGGGACGGCCATTGCGACAATCATATTCTTTTTCGCCCTGGGATACCATGCTGTCCAATTCGATTGGTGGGGGAATACAGTTGGGTCCAACACGTACGATGCTAACTCTGTCCCATGACTTAAAGTTACCAAGGGTGGATTCTTTGGCAAAGGGCCCGGTGGATTTTGATCTTTGATCTTGTAGCTGCACTTGGTTATCCGATTTCATGGATTTTGACCCAGAACTCAAGATGCAAATATTCAATACTAGCCAAAATCTGCAGAAGCTTCTTTCGACCTAAGAAAATATCCTATCGAATTTCCTATCGAAAACTTGCAGCAATGTCCACTAAGAAACTAGAAGAACAAGGGAATAATAACCTACCAATAGCTACATAGCATTCGTGGCGCAGTCGGATATTCACGGTGTGGCGCAGTCCGTGCACATGCTCCACCAGTGGACTTCAGCATGTTCAGCGGACAGCTGTCAATTATGACTCAATGGACAAGGATGATGCAGAGTTTTCCGAGGGCTCAAGCTCCAACTTTCGACCTTGATATGGTCTGGCAGGTGCTTGGACCGGCGGCTCGGAGGATTTGTTAGCTGTCAGTAACGCTAAGCACTGGCCATCATCTTATCCAGGGTTGCCGATCCTAACCAGCAGTGACAAGTTGCAAGGTAGACTCGCCCAGTCGGAGTCACCGAATGATACATGGGACTGCAAATTATGGACAAAGTTTGTAGCCATGTATTCCGTGTCGGACTTGGCCAGCAGAGGTTCTTTGCCACTTGCAACATGGCCATCTCTCTGCTGGATGAGGGGTCCACATAGGGTGTGCGGAGGAATAATGTCTCTTGACCGGAGTGCACAATGCATAATTGAGACTGCCGAGTTGTTGTATGTTGTAGTTGATGTTGATATTGATGTTGTGTGTTATAGTGTTGTTGAATAGAAACTGTGGCTGGTGATCACGTGGCAAGGCAGCCACGACCGCGACGGTCGGCCGTCGCGTCGTCATTGGCAATTGCTACAGCATTCATTCCTTCAATTGCATCCATTTCATATCCACCCATCACACAAGGCATGCAGAGTAGTGACATTTGATATACTATCACACTCTATCTCAATCTGCCATTCCCCACTATAACCCGACGTCACCCCCGACACCTACCCTCTTACCCTCTCCATACCGCACGTCGCAATCCGAAGCCCACCTCTCAATATGGCTACCGACTACGGCAAGAAGACCAACGCTGAATTGGTCGAGATCCTCAAGTCGCGCTCGCTTGCGCACACCGGAAAGAAGGCGGATCTGGTCGCGCGCCTCCAAGAGGATGATGCAAAGAACGCCGCTGCTCCCACGGAGACAAAGGCCGACACCGCCGAAGATGTGATCGACTGGGACGACGATGTTCCCGCCGAAGCTGCGAACGCAGCGACCGAAGCTGGTGCGACTGCTATTGCTGCTGGCGGCAAGGGTGCCGTTGCCAACCCCGTCGCCGTCCCGAATCAAAAACTGGATGTTGATCCCGCCGCGACAGACGACCTGACGGTGGAATCGACTGGTCTTACCGATGCTGCCCAGCCTGAGGCTGCTGTCGAAGAGGTGGAGAAGAAGCCTGCGGTGGATTATACCCGAGGTCTTCCCGCCACGGAGTTGGAGGAGGAGCTGAAGAAGCGCAAGGCGCGCGCTGAGAAGTACGGCATCGTCGAGGACCACGAGACAGCCGTCAAGGAGGCCGAAAAGCAGCTCTCCCGGGCGAAGCGCTTCGGTACTGGAGCCGAGGCTGAGGATGGTTCCACTGTGGGTGTCCACGGCCTTGACCAGGCTCTTCCCAACGAAAAGTCCCGCAAGAGGGGTCCCAGGGACCAGGGGGGCCGTGGAGGCAAGCGACGGGATATGGGTCGAAACCGCAACCGCAACGGTCGTGGGGATGGACGTGGAGATGGAGTTCAGAAGCGGGCTGGAGGTGGCAATGCTGCCTCGGGCCGGCCCAAATCGAACTTCAGTGAGAAGGACAATGCAGCAATGGAGGCTCGCAAGAAGCGATTTGCACAGGCGGCTTGAGCTTGGTGGAGTGAATCTCAAGGAAGTTGCTTTACATATCGGGTTTACTTATTTACGGGCGTTTGTAATATGTTAACAGGGAATCGAACTGAATTTAATTCGGATTCAAAAACTTATATTCAGATTTGGAAGAAGGCATTTGAACAATGCATATTGTACGGACAGTAGAGAGGAGTATTATGTGCTGACCAAAGTAAGTTCCTTTGAGGGTTTCAATTGTCATCAACCTTGGAACGCTCTTCCTCCCTCCCTCTCTCCCCTCTCTTTCTCTCACCACTCCCTCTCTGTCCCTAAAGTTCTCACTTCCCCAATCCGTGCGAAGAAGCGTGGAGAGCCTTTTTTCTCTGTCGACTTCCGAAACCCCACCAGCTGAAATGTGCATTAGCCTCTCGTTCCTGCAGCGTGGGCGCTGACCAGTGTGGCTTCAGAACGGGGCTGGCCCCTCCAGATCGGCACAATACAACGGGATCGACGAACCCACCTGTCGAAAGGAAAGCCTTCAAACGTGATACTTTGGACCTCGCCGGCATCGGCTTGGGGTTTACTTTGTGCTTCGTCGCACGGTCTCAAGACGGGATGGGCAAACAGTGCGGAACAAGATGGTCCACTTCCCCGCCGCCAATGAGGCCGATGGGATGGATGTGATATGGCCAGGGCTCGTCTTTAGCGCCATCTCCACCGAGAATAGACCAGGTCATGAATCCCGGGCTCTTGTTCGCTCCCACTGTTATTTTTAGGGCGGTAAGACGTGCAATGAGCATCGAGAACGCCATGCTGCTACGAAGTGGAGTCGCCGTAGCCCCGGGGTTTAACCACCAAGAAGAGTCAACGCCATCTACGACATCTCACTGGCGGACGAGACTTGACCTATCCAACAGAGCCAACACCACCAATAGCATCAACAGTGTATGCTCAATTTTGGGGTCGGAGAATTGGGGCCCTGGTCTCCTCCTATCCTGGTTCACGGGACGGGCCTTGCTCTGAACCAGACTCTGGATAACGGGTTTAACGTGGTCACAAGTGGATTCGGTCTTGAAATTTCGAGTTTCGGCACTGAAAGGGAATTCTCACCATATAGTGCCTGGTAGGATAGTTGCTAGCTTGAAAGCACTAGCTCATCGCCTGCCAATGTACCATGTACCCCCATGCCTAGTATGTACAGCTGCATCTGCATCTGCATCTGTGCGCCCTTGGATAATTCTCCGAGTTCTGGGGAACAGTCGCGAGCTGGCAACCGTACTAGGTACTATCTAGCGACATCTTTCCACACAAAATGAGCCGGAGAAAGAAGCAACGTGCGCAAAGTCAGCCTTTTTGGGCGGATCGACGGTGCAGTCCGATCGGGTTCGGCGTCTCCGATCGATGCGTTGGCAACGAGACGACGCAGACGCGGTGAGCCTCTCGTTGGCTCTTCTATCCAACTATCAGCGGTATCTGTCTACGCACCTTGGAAGTAGTCAGCTGAGATTGCTGGACTCGCTGAACTCGCCGAGCTCGTTCGTGGGATATCGCCAGGTCGTTCAGACGTGGGCCGATGCGCTATTCCTTCCACCCGGCGCCACTGGCCCTTGAAACAGCACGACGGTTCGTGATAGGAGTAGCGAATTAACTTTGTCTGGTATTTTTTCGGGGCCGATGCTTCAAACGTGCACGATCCGGGCCCCTCGCAGGCCCCAGACCCTGGCGTCCGCGCATCGGTCCTCATCACAAATGTAGTCACAAATCTACGCCCAATGACGGTTCAGTTGGCCGGCTTCTCCTGGCCAGTACCGGGTCCGCCGTCGAGTTGATCCGAAGATGCCACTCGCTGCTTTCTATATGGCGTACCCAGAGGCTTTCTCGCTAACCCCCACATTGCAAGAGGGGGAAGAAACCCAGTCAGCACATAAAGTCCGCCTCGCGGTGTAGTAGTCTGATCACGTCTTGAATTTTTTCTTTCTTCTTCGGCCACGACTATAATCCACGGCGGTCAAAACTTGATTTCCTTTCTGGGGGTTTTTATTTTAGGCCCCTATGGATCTCCCACCTCTGACGTGGCCGAGGCTGGAAAATCCTGAGTGCCACATTGCTCCAAACTGTGGCGAAGCAGCTGCAGCTCCGCTGGCGCCGATCAGCCCAATGTCGGTGAATTTCCATATTTTATCTACCTGACGTCTGCAAGTTACTTGTTACTTTCGTCATTCATGATTTTTACTGTTAATTCTAATTACCTTTTTGCTCTATAGTTGGCGTCACATTCGCTTTGAGATACCCTGGGGCCGCACAACCTCATTCTCCTCTTTCTATCTATTAATCAATTCTCGCTGGCAAGTGGTTTGAAGACCTACCTGTGGAGAATAATGTGGTAGAAAATTGTACGCTCATCCGCCATCTACTTCAGAATATTGTTTCCATACTTATTCAGACTCTGGCGCTTAGAGGATTTCCCTTGCCACATTGCTTACGCCCGTGATGATTACGATTTCGATGCACATGTCCTCATTAGCAGACATCTTGTCTCAAAATTGGAGTCCCCAACTTCTGTCAACGTCGCACCATGTCGTCGTACAATCATGACGACCGTCGCATGCCGTCGAATAATCAATATGCTCAGCCTGCAGACATATCACATCGAGGTACCACCACCTCTAGAATGACATATGCGCCTCAAAACCCTCGATCTCAAATAGCACGACCTCTCAAATTTACACCTCGAAATAATAGGGCATCGTCTGTATCTGCGGCAGAAGGAATTGGTCAAGTGCCAGCTTTATCAACGTCAACGCTACAGCCGGCCACCCGTACTAAGCGCCTGTCAATGCTCCCACGCCCAAGTACTGGTGAACCACATTCATCAGCCTCCCCTGCATCATCAATATCGCCTCAGTTCTCAACTCAATCGATACCCTCGTCTATATCTACACCCGATATCACCAGCCCATCTGCATTTGTACCTACATACCAAGCCTCCCCTCCAAAACGACCTCGCAACGTGCTTCGGAGAAAAGCACCAACAATAGGAAAACATGTTGAACAGCAGTCCCAAAAGCTGAGCCTACTCATACCCCAAACGTTTCGCTCTGTGGAAATGAAAGACGTCAAACCTCAAACGTTTTCTATCTCCCAATCCATTGAGCCACGCAAACTCGCAAAAACCTCAGCAAATGAAAGAGTTCAATATGTGATGGATACACCGACCCATGGCCCGGTCGAATTGGCAAGTCTTCGTACAGCAGTCCCCACTGAGCCCCTACTACCCTCAACAACTCCCCTCATTCCTTCTGCGAGTACTCCTTCGACCAGATATTCGGAATCTCCTGGCATGTGGAGTCGCGGCTCGACGCCAACCTCGCTGTCCTCATACTCTCCAGGCGTTGTGCATTCGACCAAAGTTGGTCGTTTGAGACAGCCAAGCACATCACAAACCAGATTGCCAGTATTTTCGCCTCCAGCCACAACCACGAGTCCACAGAGTGCAACAGTTGAGCACGTAGAGCTGAAACCGCAGAAAAAGACAACACCCAAGCTGCCTGCGTCATTGACTGCCGGCACAAGACCAGCTATCAATACCTCCAAGCAGCCGAGTAAACCTGATGTTGCCATCTTAAGAGGTCCGCCACATAGCCCGCCTCCAAGGAAGTCATCAACGAAGTTAAGTCCATCAAAGGAGGTTGATATTGATGTCGAAAAGGCCAAGAAGGAAGTTGAAGAGGCTGAGCTGGAACTTTTCAATTCCCATCGCCCGGGAAGTGTCATTTCGAGCCCAGCGCCAAGTGTGCCGAAAACTCCACCGCGACCTAGTAGAGATGGTGCGCCGCGTCTAGATCTTGAAACTTCGCCCGTGATAAAAAGCAATCTACCATATCTCAGATCGACAGGTCATACGCGTCGCGAATCGGCCGAAAGAATACGGATACAGGGACAGAAAAGCACCACTCCGATTCCAAACCACTCTGCCGCCACTTCAACAGACTCTTTGCGATCTAAGGATCTTTCACGGATTCCATCACGGGAAGCAGGCTCTCCTGTCATGGTCCGCAAATCACCTCGAACACTGACCAAAGAGCCGCCTAGAGATAAATCCGAGACAAAAATAGTGGCCGCTTCTCCCAAACGCTTTGGTCTATTCTCTAGGAAATCAAAACCAGAACTGGATGATTCATTGATCGACCAAGCTCGTACGGCTCGCAAGGGACCGGCTGCAGGGACCGGCCATGAGGGATATGGGAAATATTCTCAGCGGGGCCGCAAAGCAAGTGCCAGCGGCAGCACTGGCACGAGAACGAGATCAACGAGTACAACAAGGAGTGTTTCTCGTTCAGTAGCCAGCAGTAAAGGGAGCATGTCTAGTCGACCCGACCTTGAGTTGGATGACTTCTTCTCGAGCCGACTAGAACCGGTCGTCATTACCGGCGGAGGCATGGATGGGGGAACTCTTTCACGGACCCAAAGTGAGCAGAGCATCAGCAGCATGAGCGTGACGTCTTCAAACCTTCCTCATCCGACACCGCTTACATCTTCAACTGTGCAATCTACTGAGTCATTGGCTACTTCCACGGGTACTTTTGGGGAAGCAAATACGCCCAATGAATCCGTTGCGAGCCTTGGACAAACTAGAAGCAAGAGCCCGGTAAAAAAGCCAGCCCTTGTCAACCCCAAGTTTCAAAAGTCACGGATGCCGGTTCCCAAAGGCAAAATGAGTACGCTGGCATCCAGTCCCAGTGCCACGTCTCTCTCGAGCCACGACACAGCTTCAGCAGCAAAACAAGCCCCGAATGTCTCTTCAATATCGCCCTCCCCCAAGCAAGAGCCTAAAAAGTCGGAAGAACAACAGGTAAAGAAATCGAAATCCTCACGTTGGAACCCTTTCCACAGAAGCCGTGGCAACGATGTCAAGGGCTCCTCCCAAACTATCCTTGTACCTGCGCCAGCTGCTCACGCGGCCCAGCTTCATGCTGCTATCTCTCCTGTTCTGAATATCCGACCCGTTGCTCACTACGCAATTGTTGACGAAGATTCCGACGAGCTTGAACGGATTATCAGCAACATTGAGCATTCACCACCAACGGAAGAAGAGGTCCCTGTCGCACCAGTGGAAGTTCCTGCGGGACTGAATATCAAGAAAAGACAGCCATCAATTCTACTCCGCTCTCCGCCCAAGATGCATGGTGAATTCGACGGCGACAAACCTTCTCCGAAGACTGCCATGTTCAATCGCAATATCATGGGTTCAGAACCTGAGGGTAGCCCCGAAGACCGCCGGCCAAGAAGACTTGCCTCAGTAGGCCGCATTCCAAAGGTAGTCTCAAGGCGTGATAGGCAACTGAGACAGGACATGCAGTCTTTTTCTCGACCGTTCAGTGTTGCGGAGTCGCTCTCTATCCCGGCCCCGGTAGTGGAAAGCCAAAATGAATATCATCGACATGATAAATCTTCTCCCAACGTGTCGTCAAGCAAGCCTTTCGACTGGGGATATGGCTACAACCCAGTGTTTAGCGCACCCGAGCAAATAAGCGCCTTGGACTTCCTTGCTGGCCCTTACTCAGCCAGTGAGTTTCTTCACTTTTCGCCTCCGCACAAAGGCTCTGTTTCATCAAGCAGTTCCGGGGCCCTAGCTGCTGTCACTGCTGTTGTTCCCGGCGCAGCCACTGCGCCGACCCAAGATGAGGTGTGGAACGAGTACGATGACCTTATAGATCACTTTTCCCCAGAAGAGCCGAAGCCCGATGAATCCGCTAAACCTGAGGATGAATCTAGATTCCAGAAAGCAACAATGGCAAGCATCGCTCTTCAGGATGGCTTAAAGAATCCTAACTCGCTTCAGCCACCATCCCTGCCAAGAGGCGAGGAGTCTAATAGGGACAGCAGTGATTCAGTTCACCTTCGCCGCTCAAGAATTGTCTCTGCTTTGTATTCACCAATGGCCCCTTCAACCCAGCCATCCTACAGCGATCTTATTGCTAGCTACGGAGACCGTGAAGAAAATCTCGGCAGTCCTCGAACTCCCAAATTGGACTTTTCAGACCATGTCCAGCATCAGCAATCGTCATTCTTGCACTCCCTTGCGGCGGTTGCTTCAACGAAGCCAAAGTCGGATGGACGCAGAGCTGTTTACGAGCCCTCCGAGCGTGACTGGGATGCTGTGACACGTACCAATATGCGATCTGCTTCCCTAATGACTAGTCGTTGGCTATCATTTGGTCGTGTTCTCTTCAGCCCAGCACACAACCATGTCAAGTCTGGAACTCATGGGAGAATCCTTGTGATTGATGGCCTTGGGAACGATGACTGGTCATTTTACTGCTCCTTGACCTATCCAGATGCGGAAGTATACAGTCTAAGCGGCCGACCAGTTTCCACAGCCATATCTCACCCTGCTGCCTGGCAACCTCCGACAAATCACCACACAGTCTATCATGCCGGGCTACAGAACCCTCTTCCATTTCCGAAGGACTACTTTGCAGTTGCAGTCTTACGATTCCCCGCAGCAACATCCGAGGCGGTGCAAAACAATATGCTTCAAGAGTGCAGGCGAGTTCTTCGTTCCGGCGGCTACCTCGAAATGAGTGTGCTAGACCGAGACATGGTGAATATGGGTGTTCGCACCCGCAAAGCTGTTCGGCGATTGAAAGAAATGACATGTCTTGCCAACTCAACAATCAGCCTCAGCCCGGCAAGTGATAGCGTCCAACGACTTATCGGCACTCAAGGATTTGACAACCTTCGCCGATGCATGGTTCGTATTCCAGTCGCGGGAATGGTTGTCCGATCTTCCGACTCAACGACATCCTCCTCGGGTCGGTCTTTTTCTGCATCGGCCGGTACCCAATCAACCGGATTCTCCTTTCCTAATACTTCTACTTCTGTCTCCACGGCGACAGGAAGTCAGAGCACACGGACAGCATCCAAATCGTCCCCCTCGGATGATAATATCTCCCTGGGAGACCTCCTCTCAGACCCCTCTCCTTCTGCTGCGAATGACGAGTCCATTGCCAAGATTGTGGCTCGTGTTGGTCGTTGGTGGTATACCAAATGCTACGAGGACCCGGTTCTCCCCAATACGGGCGACAACGACCCCAGCATGTGGAATGATCGCAAGACGCTCCGCGAGTGTCAAAAGCGAGGCACTGGATTTCGCATGCTCATTGCATATGCACAGAAGCCGAGTGAGGTTAAGCGTCGCACAGCAAGCGTTTAATGAACACCTGGGCAGTACTACACGCCTACCTACATGATAACTTTACGAAGCATGATTTCTACTACATGATTTGCATGATATATCCAATACCCTTGCGACAGTCTAATAGTTCTTTCTTTTTTTTTTTTTTTTTCGCTTTTTGCCTTCTTCCATTCACTTCAATTTTTTACCCCTGTGCAAGACTTTCGGTCCTTTACTCTGCCCTCATTTCCTGTTCGTGTTTGATACATTGTGGAGAGGAAAGCTTTACGACTTCAGATTTGCATTGACCTCGCGGTCTCTTGCGCGGAATTTATATCCCGGCTGGCACTGGGGACGTTTGATTTAATGATCCGTGCGAGATATTTTCGTGTATATTGTTGAATAATTTGCATTTGCGGCAGTTTCCAAGGTACTACCCGCTAGGTAATCTTGCTGGCTTTCTGTGATACCCGATTCATAAGCTGGACTTAAAGGATAAATTTATTCAAATATTGCACAGAGCCTCCGCTCACAAACTCTTGGGATATCTTGAGCATTCGAGATTCAAGAATATTCAAGTCGTAGCTTGTAATCCCTTGTTTTGACGACTGAAGAGGACACCAATCGGTGACCTCGGACATCAAAAGCCTCGGCTAACACACGGATAGGTGTGTGAGAAGTGCGAAAGGCGGTTTCGAACCCAGTCCTCTTCGCTTGACCCAGTAGCATTTTCCGTCCCTTTTCATCTTCCCCGAAGAACTTCCACATCTTACTCTCTGTGTCTCCGTTCCAACTGACATACAAAGCTGTTCCATTCGACTCCTTGAATGCGACCAAAGCTGGCTCCTCATATGGCAAAGCATGCCAGTCAAACTTGAAAGCACGGTAATTCTCTGATCCGGGACCAAACTTTCCAGAGTCCATTCCGGAAAAGAAGATTGTCGTGCCATCAGGCTTGTGTTCTGACATGGCCCCGTCATACCCCCAATTAATGAACGCATTCCCATTCGGAAGCAGTTGCAAATTGCCCTGCGATCGAACAGAGAGATCCTCCGGTGCTCGGAACTCAGCAATGAGCTTCGAAGTCCAGCTTTCAGTATCCAGCTCGACAACCTTTCCGGCACTATATGCGCGGGTTTGTAGATCCGGTCCACCGGCGAGATTTTCATGGGCAGAGTTATCAAAGAAAGAAATTATTTCCTTCGATCCTTTCGTCTCATGTTCGAGATATTTATGATGCATTCTGGTATCGTGCTGCCAGCAAAAATCCACTCCCTCTCCTAGAGAGAAATTCGAATTCGGCCCTCCAAGTTGCCAGATGATCTTCCCCGTGTCACCGTCCATCTTGAAGATCGTGCACATACTTCGGGCAGAGAGAAGATATTTGTTATTTGCCACATCTATGTCAAATGCGTTCATGTAAAAGTAATGCCAGGCCTGGCTCGAGTTCACGCCGGTACCGGCGTTTCCGCTTTCCAGGGTCAGGTTAGTTCCTGCAGGGTCGATATGTTCGAGAGAGCTCCATTCCCAGAGGACCCGATTTGTATCAGTATCCACCTTCTGTATTTTGTTATCCAGGATCCATTGCTGGGAATCGGATTCCGCTCCATAAGCCGAGAGATCGGCGATCTCGGGATCATAAACAGTGAAGACAGCGGAATGGTCATCGAAAATGAGAAACTCATGCTGATCGGCTAGTTTGTGTCCGCCACCCTTAATTTGCTTCAAAAGCCGATACTTATTATCGAAGATGCTAGTGTGGCCGTGCCCGTGGCCCATCGGTGAATTGTGCGAGCCTTCAAAGATCGTCAGGACCTGTTGTCCTCTATAATTCTGGACAAGGAAGTTTTCGCTTCGAGGTCCGACATAACCAAAGCCGGTCCATACTAAATCGCCTTTGTCGGTGAAGATATACGGTCCAGATTGTGCGGGCCCGTGGCCGGTATTATCTGCGTAGATGCTCTCGGGCGTGTAGAAAATCAGCCCATCGGCTGTTTCATTTGTCGCTGGGATGGAAATGTTTAACACCGGAGCGGCGAGGTCGGGTCTTGACTTGTAGGCGAGATTTGCACCTGCATAGCCAGTAAATAGCACGGCCGCTAGGTACGACAAATGGCCCATTTTTGGAACTTGAACTTGAACTTGAACTTGAACTTGATGGATCGGAGATGAATGTGTTGATGATGGAAACCCCTGGGAAGAAAGCAAAGACGGACTGGATATGATATGCCATCATTTTATGTTTCTCCTGTTGACGATCATCTTGGAGTATTCAATTGGAACCCGGCGAGATCCGTCGCCTTAGCGAAAAAAAAAAGATGATCGCTGGAGTAGTTGGAGATCATGGCCTTTGTTTGGTAGTCGTAGCCGAACTTGAGACGAGGGGTTGGGCTAACGATCAGAATTGCGGGGAACAGGTTCAATCAAGAAAGATTGAATATTTAGGAAGGAGCAAACGAGGGTGAAACTAATTGGTCTACTGCACCTGGGAGTAGTGATACTAGTAAGAGGGCTACACCTAGGTAGTAGGGGGCAATAGGAGGTTTAAGTTTGGTGCAGACTCGGACTCGGATATTAAATACTTCCAAGGTTTCTACTACCTCTTCAATAGTAGGAGCGTTTAGGAGTAGGCATCTCTTACTAATATATCAGAATACTAACTAGTACTACTTACTATTCTCATCCACGGATGCAAATCGCACATGGCTGAGCGAGTTTCGCCAACCATGGTTCCAAGCTTGATGCCCTGGAGTGGAATTAAGGTGCTTCTATTAATATTCTATGAATGATACCCAGGTACTCCGAGTCGCATCTCCACAGTTCGTGATTTATTAATTTCAGCCTTGTTGCACAGCCTCAGAATGATAATCTACGCTTTCCGATGTCGAATACTGGTGGCTAGTAGTTACTAGTACTGGTTACTAATAAGTTATAACCAACTACTACCACCACTACCACTCATCCAGTCTAGACTTTGCGCCACCAAGTCTCTGGGAACAGGCAGCATTCCCCTGCTGTGGCTTATGGCAAAAGACCGAACATTGGCACACGTCAATCTGATGATTAAACAGGCGCTAACACGAGCCCAGCAGGGCTGCGCACCCCCACCTTTCGATACTGCGCCACACTGCGAACCAGAGAACGAGAGCACGAGAGAACTCGAGGGACACAAGAACCACTCCGGGTTATAAGTCTGACCTGATCCTGATCTTCTTCTAGTTCTGTCAAACTCCTCTATTCCTTCACCCTACCTTACCCTCCACCCTTCCCCCACGTCATGTCTTATCAACAATACCCCCCCACCAAACCGTGAGTGACCCTGGATCATCACAAGAACACTAGTAGTTGTTCTAACCTGCAGCAGAGCCTCCATACGGCGCATACCCTCCTCAGCAGGGCCATCCTCCTCAAGGCTATCCCCAGCAACCTCCCTACCCTCAACAACCCTACGGTGCCCCTCCCGGTGCTCCTCCTCAACACCAACAAGGCCACTATCCTCCTCAGCAAGGCTACGGTCAGCCTCCCCCCACAGCCTCCGCATGGACAGGGTCATTACGGTGCTCCCTCTCCTCAACCTCCAGCAGGCTATCATGCTCCATCACCGCAGCCACCGTACGGACAAGCTCCCCCCACATGGTCAACAACCCTACGGCCAGCCGCAACACGGTTATGCCCCTCCTCCCCCCCGGGCCCCCGGGAGGTCCCGGCTATGGCGCCCCTCCCCCAGGCGCACACGGTGCTCCCCATGGCGCACCACATGGCGCACCTCATGGCGCACCCTACAGTGCCCCAATGGGACCCCCAGCCATGCCATCACTAGGCTACACGCCCGGTCAAACAGCCCCGGGAGACTTCCGCCAACAATGTGACATCATCCGCAAAGCAATGAAAGGCTTCGGTACCGACGAGAAAGCCCTGATCTCCGTCCTGGCCCCGCTAGACCCGCTCCAAATGGCTGCCGTGCGCGCCACATACACCACCCACATCGGCCGCGACCTGTACAAGGATGTCAAATCCGAGACGGGCGGATATCTCGAGCAAGGCCTCCTAGCCGTGATCGAAGGACCGCTCACGCACGACGTAGTCTGCGCCCGCGAAGCTATCGACGGAATAGGCACAAAGGAATGGATGTTAAACGATATCATCCTGGGCCGATCGAACGCCGATCTCAACGCCATCAAGACAGGCTACGAGCGCAAGTACCGTCGCAATCTGAGCGACGACGTCGCGGGCGATCTCTCCTTCAAAACGGCCGATCTATTCAAGGCTGTTATCCGCGCCGATCGTCGCGAGGAGTCCGTCCCCATCAACCCGCAAGCTGTCGAGGATGAAGTGCGCACGCTGCACGGATCTACCGCAGGCCGGATGGTTAATAACATCGCCGAGGTCTCGGGGATTCTGGCGCGCTCGTCGGACGCGGAGCTCAGGGCTATTGATCAGGGGTTTCATCGCCGGTATAATGTTTCGCTGGAGAAACATCTCGAGAAGGAATTTTCGGGTCATATGGAGGATGCTTTCTTGCATATGCTTCGTACGGCAACAGATCCTGCTATGCGTGATGCTATTCTACTTGAAGAGTGCATGTCGGGAATGGGGACTAAGGATGAAAAGCTTGTTGTTCGTGTGGTTCGCGTCCATTGGAACAGGAATCATAAGGAACGTGTCAAGGCTGCCTATCGCCATCGCTTTGGTAAGAACCTGATCGATCGTGTACGTGGGGAGACATCCGGTGATTACGAGCGCTTGATGGTTGCTCTTTTGGAGTAAGATTCCAAAGGATTGCAGGGTTAGCATGCCATTTTCCTTTTCATTTCTATTTAATTTGGGTGGTCGTCACTTCTGCCTTTTCCTTTTTTTCTTTTTGGCGTTCCCCAAGTTTCCATCGTCTTCCTCATTCAGCTTTCATTGTTGTTGGCAGTTTGATCTTCACCTTGCATGTACTTTATCAGATACCAGTTTTTCTATGCCCCCCATGAAATGAAATGAAATGTCGAGTGGATGACAAGTCCACTATTGTCGTGTCTGGACACCATATTCCAAGAAAGAGCGTAGAACAGATTCCTTGGTTCAATCAATTACATTCCAGTCGATATACATGCAATCATGCGTATCATAATCATCATCGTCATAATAATAATAACATCATGCAAGGGCATAAACTTGAACAGTGCAAGAAAACACCCCTCCAAGTCGATACCAATGCTCATTTAATCTCCCCGACCACAGTAACCATTGAACCAGGAAACAATCCCGTTCGGCCAGCATAACATCCCCAAAACCAGTCATCATTAATGTTCTCCACCTCCTTTATATGAGCACCACGCGGGAACACCAATTCATCATCGATCCCTTCTTCGGGGTAACAAGACCACATCGCATAGACGACGAGACCGACACCTCCATCTGGAGGGAAACGACGGAGAGGAGGAGCGTACTGCGATGTAGACGTACCGTTGTTTTGACCCGCGTTATCGGAATGAGAATATGTATAGCTGCCGTTTTGGGAGACGGGACTTCGCACACGTGAAGCTTTCTTGCGACGTTCTTGGCCTTGAGATTCCTTCCAGCTCCAATGGCCACTGCCAATTTCCGGGGACGCAATAGGCCCGCTGGTAACAGGAGATGATGCAGGCCAGCGATTCATATGTTCTTCTTTTAAAGCGTGTCCTCCAACCAGGTCTTGGACAATCTTTCGTCTTTGTCCATCTTGCCCATCTTCGAATCCTACAATGATCATCCGATGACCCTTTAGGCAAAGACGCCACCCATTGTATCCATTGTCTTTGGTAATCTTCGAGGTCATGACGAGTTTGCGGTAACAGTTTGTGCAGACATCATAATCTCCATCATTGCACTGTGAGCAATGAAAACGCGTCACCGAGGCCGGAATCGGGTAGGTGCAGATGTCGCAATTGGTGGAGAATGAAAGGATCTTGAAGCTCTCTGTAAGTGAGCTTGGTGATGTCGGGGTCGCCACTTCGGTCGAACTCGTCGTGGTAGTTGAGTCTCGGCTTCCGTAAACCCGCCGAATGGGTAAAAGGGGATCTGTGCAGCACCGGCCTTGATTCACACAGTGATTGCAGAAGCCCCAGTCTCCTTCGTTGCATTGACTACACTTCCAGAAACATTCGTTTGTCGAAGAGAAACAAATGTCGCAGAATAGCCCGGCTTGCAAACGTCGCGCAGGGTTATCGTTCGTCAAAGTTCTTTCGCCGTTTGTCACCACTTGGGACGATTCTCGAGGCTTTTCGTATTTTTGGGAAACGAGAAGATGGCCCGCATCAGAGGCCGGGGCTGGTCGGTTGTTTGATGATGCAAGCATCCGTTCAAAGGCTGCCTGTGCACTTTTTTGGAAGCCGTTCCATTGGAGACAGCCCCGGCTAGAACGATAACATCGAAGACAAAGGTGGTAGCTGCCATTTTTGCACGTCGGGCATCTTTTATGTAACTCATACTGAATATCCGGCTTGCTACATGCGTCACACGAGATCGACGGCTCGGGATACTGTGTTCGAGATGCTTTAGGTCGTCTTTCACTCCGGGGTGGTACAAGTGGCGACGATAGCGTTGGGGCCGAGCGCTCAATCGGAGTGGAACTGTGTGATAAATTGGAGTGTGAATTGACCGAGGTAGGGGAATCGGATGCAGATTGACTGGTGACATTTCTGGAGGGGGCCCTTTCTCGCCCTCCACCCATCCATGTCTCCGAAATGTTGTTGTCGGAATCTGTTGCCCGTCGCGTTCTGCTAGACGATTCTGCTCTTGAATGGCCCAAAGCCCCGCGCGTACGTTCGGAGGTCATATCGCTGGAAGACCGAACTGCAGGCCGTAGTGTGTCGTCGGAGGTCGATGCCTGGTTGACGCGAACGGGTGAAGTAGCCCGTTGTGTTCTACCTTGTTCTGAATTTCGTCGCCGATGCCCTCTAGTAGGGCGGGATGTGTTTGAGTCGAGTAGATGAGGTCTTGATATAGGTGGTCGTCGGTCATTATTGTCTCGAGTTGTAGTAGCCACTTCGTTGGATTCCCTTGCAGCCAGCGATCGCGGGCGATTATGGCCACTCTCATCGGGCGACTCTCTTCGTCTTTGTTCCTGCCGGGAGCCCGGTTGTTGCATATGCCTCCGGCGATATGCATCCGCAATGCGTTCGCTCAGCTCCTCCTCCTGTGAAGGGCCGAGATTGTCCAGGTTGATATCATCCAGCAAACCTTCCTCTATGATCTGTCGCATGATTTCCTCTTCCATGTTCTCGGCTTCCGAGGAGAGGCTCAAGAGTGAGCGCAAACTAGATTGGTGTTCGATCCGCCTTGTGCGCTCTGCATCTGAGTTTCGTGATGGGCGTCGTAGCCGCTCTGGGTCTTCCTCACGCCGCCGTCTCGAGCGACTATCCTCTCCATGTCCTGTCCGACGGGCCTCGCGTCGCGCCTGTGTCCGATTTTCTCGTAGACTCAATTCGCGGACCTCCTCCAATACCCGTCTATCATCCTCATCACCTTCACTTTCGTTGTCCTCCCGTGGTGGAGGGAAGACCGAGTCCCCGTGCTTATATCTTTGTGCGATCTCCTCCTTCTCTTCCGCTGATCTTGCTTGCTCGGGCTGAGCCAGAAGCACCATATCCAGTAAAGTAGTGACAGTAGCATTAGGGCGAGTGCCCCGTACCTCGGCTCGACATGATGGGCATGTAAATCGAGGTGAGGGATGGCGGCGTGAGCCCTGCGCGGAGAACCATTCCTTCAGGCAGGAACCGCAGAAGGTATGCAAACAGTCGAGGAGGGTGAGGGGCTGATAGAGGAGTTCGGTGCAGATCTATCAACAAGGTTCTAGATTAGCAGATGTCGCAGGCAAGGGGCAGAGTGGGAGGTGGGAGGCAAAGAGGAATGGAATGCTTCTGGAATGAGCACATATTACCTACCGAGCAGCCCAGCTCTTTCTCAAGGTCGGCCAAGCCAGGGCTTCGGACTTGAGACATCAGAAAGAAGCCACCAGGGCCGTATCTGGTGATGAGTGTGTGTGTTGTGGGACTTCAAATTGTAAATAGAGAGAAGAGCCAAGGAACGAAGGTGGTCACAACCAAGGCTCACCGGAGAGTGGGATGTGCGGGTGCGCGGGTGCGATGGGAAATCGGGTCCACCAAGCTTATCCTCCGCATCAATTTGGTCTCCCACTTTACACCTTACACTTTACATTTTACACTTCTTTTTTCTCCCTCATCTTACTCAGCTGCCTGCTTGGGGATTTTTTATTTGCGGCTCATGGATATGTCGGCACTGCAATGCGGTTGCATTGTACCACCAAGCTTCACGATCTCTTTGGTCCTCTATGGTGCTCGGGGCTACAAGTTTACCCCACGATGTGAATCGATGCTACACCTGAACGATTTAGATCACAATTCCAGATGTCCAACAATGTTGACTCTGTGATATTTTTAAAGAACAGATTTCTCTGGCAGATTCGCGGGGTTGGGCACCCAAGTGCCACGAGTTCGTCTCACCTTGATCTTGACCACGAGGCTATAATTCAGAATCTGCCATCTTACCATATCATTTACCCAACTCCTACCATCATTCAAACGGTCACGCTGACAATTTTCATCGTTTGTTAGCTGTGCGTTCGAAATGTCGCTTACCTGGACACAAAACGTGTGCGACTCTGTAGGCATATTCCTACTCAACCGCAGCTGTCCTAAGGCATTCTACCTGAAAACATTAGACCCTCAACTCCGAGCATCGCCAATAACAGATACCTATGGCTCAAGCGATCTGCAGCATTGATGTTTTGCACATCGGTTGTCGTCCACGGCAGCTTATACCCACACGTGATGGCATGAGACGGTATTGATTTCTTGATAATCAGTTTTCGTCTTGAGCGACGCAGGAAAAAGTGCTATTGAGACAATATATATGAGTTCAATCAAGTAACCTCCGGTCTCAGTAACGCAGGGAATAACTGGTGACATATAACTCTTGTTATGTTGCGTTGCGGAAGCTTATCACTCATGGAAACACTAACACCATTGCCGTGAAAGATCTGGTTCATGTTCCAGCAGAGGCGAATTCATACTAGTATTTTTAGCTTCGGGTGGCATATATTCCAAGGTTCATCTGAGATATCTTCTTCTATACTCTATCAATGAGGTGATCAGACTATAATACAATCGATGCACACTGCAAGCCAGCCAAAAGATTTTCGCTGTTTTACCTGACGCATTGTGGCAATGCCACCCTCCTCAAGATTAATTATCAACAAGCCTGATATAATGCATACAACCGACGTATCTTCAATTGCACCGCCGAGTATGTCATAATATCATCACTACGTCTCATTGAGATAGGTGTTTGCCATCACGATATGAAACATCAATATCATCTACGACATTCCATCATGCCACTACTTGAAATTGAACACCACCACCTAAAGATTTCCCAACCAGCTACCGCTGATCTGTGGTGGCGGTTATGCAAACCACGTCCCTCGCGCCATAGCCTCCAACTTGAACCGACCTAGACACATCTGTACACCGCGAAGGTATACTTTCCAGTGACAACCAGAGTACCCAGTCTGGACTCGAAGGGGTCCCGGCCTCAGATTGGCGCGAGGAGATGTATTGGCTCTCTTCTTCCTTTGCCACCACAGGAGAAGCGGAGAGGAAGGGGCCAAAGGGATTCGGAAACAAAGTACCCATCAGAGTTTGTTAGTTAGTTACAAAAGTTTTCTGCCCAGGCGTCTCGATTGTGCAGTTCAGTGCCAGTGGCGCACGTGGCTTGACACAGTGCAAGTGCAAGACGCTGTGAAGAGGGATCTGAGCCACAGCGGTGAGGAAAGATGCAGCGTCAAAGAGTCTGAGACAGCGATGTCTGGCGAAGAATTGACTTTGTCTACACGATGGGTTGAGCGTGGGTGTGAGTTTTACGCAGAGCCACTCAACACCACCCCCGAGGGTGTGCTGAGGGGAGGGGAGGGGAAGAGAAGATAATTGTTTGTTTTTTGCATGATGGAATGGTTTTGAACTCTACTGCGATGTTTTGCCTTTTTTCCCTTCTTCTTTTCGAACTTGAAGTCCCTCTCCCCGGTGGTGGCTATGGCAACTTGGATATCTACCGTCGCCGGAGCTTTCGGAACTATAGATTGTTCCTTAGGCATCATCATGTGCGTTTGGTACGAGCTGCTACCTGTGCGACCAGTGCATCCGGGGGGGCTCTTGTGAGTATCTGCAGAAGGTCATTCAACGCGGAGATCCCGGCGCACGATGCAAGCATGAAACGGTAGGGAGCCGTGTGGATAGGCAGGATGGTGAGAGGGGGGAGACATTTCCCAACCCATCATCCAGTCTTCCAGCACATCGGAGAAGAGGGGAGCGGGGGGAGGGGGGAGAATATGCATCTGGCGTACAATCTGGGGTCTGAACGCCCTGGGTCGGTTGTGGCTGACAAGAGTACGGGGAAAGAGGGGGGTACAGCGTTCGTTCGAGTTCCAAAAGAGGGGAAGCGAGAGCCGTTCAAGTTGAACGAAGACGTGCTACAGCTCTCGCGAGGAATTTATGTTCCTTTCGACCCCTTAGGGATGATCCAGATTATTCCGTTACCTCGTGACGTGGAATGCTGCTGCATAAGTGTTTGAGGGGCACGAATGCTGATGCTGTGAAAGCTAGGAAGAGCGCGGGGTCTGGCTTTCTCTCTCTCTCCCTCTCTCTTCATGAATGACCTCGGGAACTTCTTGTGAAGGTGAGAATCGTACGTAGTCGCAGCATCAGCGCCTAGCCCTAGCTACTGCAGATACAACAGGGCAGAAAAGACGCACCCCGCAGTAGAGCCACACGGCCACATATGCACCCCATGTCTCCGCGGGGATTGTCTCCTGGAGGTCCCCTATCTGCTTTGGCTGTTCAGGAAGTCAGTTCACGACTAGTGCTTGCTATACGCCGAAAGGACTCTCGGCATCAGCTTGAGTGGGGGTTGCCGGTGCCAGATAGCTAGCATGTTGGAGTTCGGACAAGCCCATTAGTCAAACAATAATAATAGAATAAGTCTAGAGCACTGGAGTCACAGTACTAGTTCATTTTGCTTTCATAATGATAACCTTGGAACAGGTTCCAACCCAGCCCCAGGTCCCTGAGGCTTGTCCCTCTCCGCGTACCTGTGCGGGTAGGAGATTGGGGCCGTGGGCACTTGGATCTCTTCTCCTTGGGTTAGATAGGATATTTCTCACCAATGGCCTGCTCTTTGACCCTGGCTGTGGCCACAATACTATAACGCTGAGTGCTATTCTCTGCGCGAAACTCGTCTACGGGAAATCGCCAAAGTTGTAACCGTCAGTCAACAATAGCCCCCAAGCAGCCTAGATAGAAAGCTGACTCTACGCAGCCACCGAGACATAATATCATACTAGTACTAAGGCAGCCATAGCAAACTCGTCTATCGGAGACTTCCCGGGGCCAGGGCCAGGAGGAAGGCAACTAGGGGAGCTCAGCTTGCCATTAGTGCGTCGTGGCTCAATTGCACATAATGGCGTGGTTTGAGTTTGATTCGCTCTCATGTGTTATCAGGAGTAGAGTGCACCGACTTGCGCTCAGTCTCGTTTCCTGAGTGGATTCCAGTCCGACAGTAGCGCGGCGACGGCGGGCGCCTCTCCCGCCACGGTGAAAATTTGAGGCTTGGGGTTGGGAAAAGGCGTATCAAATGGTTGGGATTCTGGTAGCATCGCGCAATGTTGTCTCATGACGGGCTGCAGGGCCGGTGCATAGTCCCACGGAGCGATATTCGGGGGATTTGATTTTGCACGGACAACTTGCAGTACTTGGGCCCGTTTGTCTTTTGCTAGGATGGCCTGATCATCGACCGCTTCTCGCGGTATGCTTGGTTGCTTATTGGAGAACCGAGCTTTTAAAGGTTTCATGATTTAGCGCGACCTTTCTTTTACGATCGACTAGGGTGTACCAGAGTAGACTAGACGGCGGGAGCTACCTTGGTTCCGCTCTCAGGCCCGCTGTATACGAAGGGGCAAGGTGGAACTCTAGAGCTATAACTTGTGGGAGGCAGTTTCCGCCGAGCAAGAGAAGCGCCATAGCTTGAAACCGCGAAATTGGCCTTGTGTACTACAATGGTATCTTTTCTCTCTCTTTTGCCTCTATCTTATTTTTAGCGTCGTTTCGGCAAATAAAGGTGCACAACACAAGTCCGGATGGAAACTAGCCTCCGTTTCTCGGAGCATTCTTCCAAGTTGCAGAGGAAGGCGATCCTCCGCATTCACAAAAAAAAAAAAAAAGATTAAAACCCCATACTTACCATAGCCCCTGGGATAACGGTTCTCCGAGAGGTACTCCGTATAAAGAAGTGGAAAAAAACAGATGACGCCATGCACTGGCCTCCAACGTGCATCGAAATTGTCAGTTCGCCGCACTAATGCACCGTCTTATGTACGGAGTGCAGTCCACCAAGCTACATGCAGCCACCAGACCCACTCCTAACCGCCAACCATCGAGTTGTATCAACGGGATCCAACGCACTGACTGCCGCACGGAGTAATCTAGGCTACGGTCGACTGGGTTACTGGCGTGTGTCTTGGCGGGGCAAGGTGGGCTGCGCCAGTCTCATGCCATGCATAAGCGTTGTCCAAATTTGTATACGTTGCTATTTATCGCATACGTGGGCTTCGAGCTAAGGCTTGAATGTACAAGCTGTATCTTCTTGTACACCTTGAATCGCACGGACCAGCTGCAAACTGCAGCCCATGATCGCCTGAGCGCGTCGGTTTTGTATCTACATACTGCGGAGACGATCACCCTGTTCAAGTTGTGACCAGGGGGCCATTATGGCACGTCCCCTGCGAGCAGCAAGTACCTAAGTACCTCCAGGCCTTGCCCGACAACGTGTCCCTCTCCTGCAGGAAATAACAATGGTCATGTGCTGCCCCCCCAACACATCGGAGGGCGCCTATGAGTAGGTTTTGCTTGCGTGTTTCGATATACGAAGTACTACTGGACTATTAGATAGGCACTTCTGTGTAAGCTGAGACTAGCTAAGTAGCCAATGGGGTGGGGAACACGCACATTCCTTCGAGCTCCCTGAAAACAAACCTATGTACCCCGTAGCTAGGTAATCTGCAATCTGTATTAACTGGCCCAAGGGTGGGGCAATTGATATTCCCTAAAGCAGATGTATACATTGATGGTTAGGCAGTACTAGGCAGTGCTTCCGAAAGATCAATTGAGCCGGGATAACACCGAAATTTCTCAAAACAATAGCTAGGCTAGGCAGATAAGGCTGAAGCGATACCTCATAGCACGAGTTTCTTACTCTTCGTGAGCTGTGCTTCCTATCACAAGAGGGCAGTATTCCCCGCAAATATGAGCAGGGGGCTTCAGCGCCGCACTGCAGTCAGCATCTCCAGAGCAGATCCTCCGCGGAATCGCACGTCAACTCACCCCCAACATGGATGGTGTGCGTTCCCAAAAGATTGACGTTTGGGGAATGATCCACCGCGGGGTATGTGTATATTCGTTCTCCGTATACATGCCTAGCCTGACGACGCGCGATCGACTTTCCCGTCTCAAGCCATTGAGTGATTCCCATTCATCAATTCGAGTCTTAGTGGCAATCGTGTGGCGGCGGGCTAGACATCGAGGTCTGCACTCGGCGGCGTCTAGGCAATATAGCGGCGATAGACAAATTGATTGCTCGTTTCACCATTGCAATGGTTCCTAGATCAAAGGGCTAATTGTGGACTGTGCTCGGGAGCAAGCCTGCCGAAAGAAGAGCTCCTCCGCTAGCTTCAGCCATTGCAGCCACCAGAGCGTCTAGGCGGGGGCCGTATGGAGGCCCAGGCGAGAATGGTCTCCGGTGAGTGAAAAGATAGCTAAAAGGGCACTGAAGGGGCGATCGGCTCCAGCTATTGAAGCAACTGGCGCGCGAGCGGTGTGAATCTAGGCGATCAGTCCAGGGTCCTGGGGAATTAGAGAAGTAAACCGATGTAAGAGAGTTTCAAGCAGCTCTTGTCGATCTCCACAAAAATCATAATCAAAGTTATAGAGTAAACATTGAGTAAGCACGGCGATGTGTCGAGAGACTAAGATCTAGGGCTGAACTCTCCGAACGAGACTACCAATCCCAGAGATGGAATCGCTGTTGACGTTGACACAGAATGGTCAGAGCGCTCGGGCGCTTCGGCCCTCAGGGATTAGAAGAAGGGGGGCATGGGCCGATGCTCAGGGCTCACATTGTCCATAACGCGATTTCGGTGAATGGAAGGATGGCCACCGACACAGTGAAGGATTGCACATTGCATTTTGTGCATCCCAAGATCGATATCGGACGAAAAGTGCACGGAGGCTGTTACAGGTTTTGGTGAGCAATTAGGGGGGGGAGGCCAGCCAACAGGCGTTATCGCCTGGATCTGTCGCTGCCGCTATGGTTGAACCTTCTACGGCCTTGCAGGAGCTTGGGAGTGGTCGAGACTTTTTGCGATTCCGATAAGACCAACTAACCCTATTTCTTGAAAGCTAAATGCGAATTGAGGATGAACGCCCGGAGATGCATGGGTCCTCCCCCTCCTCTGGACGCGATACCCCTCTCTAGGAGGGGTGGGCATGGGATTTGTGGTCCCTGGGGAAGTAGGAGTGGGGGAGGGGCATGGACATGTTTGAAGAGGGAGTGAAAAATCTGGAGAGATCAACGAGCCTTGGACTGCAGGCCCAGGGACGATCGCGGCAGGCTGGTCAGATGAACGACGCTAGATCAGTCTCGGCCTTTGTTGGGGGTGGATGGATGGATGGGGCCGACTCGGCTGCTAACTTGGCTAGAGCCCGGCTTTTCCTCTCTGGGGTTTAGCGCGGCAAGGTGGAAATCTAATATGGTAGAGCCACCTCCCAGCTCTACTGTCCACCAGGTGGTGGCAAATGGAAAGAAAATTCTGCGCCGCTAGGGAAAACAAAGAACTTGAACCTCGTAAGGGGTTGGTGGCCCGGGCGTCGGGTGTAGAGTTACAATGAGTTGCAATTGAATTGACAGGAACAATAAGAAAAACGATGCTAGAAATGGCAATGAGATTCGCCTTCTCTGTGAGACATACGCCGGTGTCGATGTTTGGGACGGGACGATGAAACAAAAATAGTTAGCAAGGCGCTACCTAATCGTGTTATTATTTCCAATGGTAAGAACTAATCTAGATTTGAGAAGTTCCATATGTGCATACCTACTAGTACTTAGTTGAGTTTTGATGTTCGTATAGAGTAAATATGGAGCCGTTAGCTGGTATGGTATGAATACGAGTATATGAGTATTTTAATTGAAGTATACGGAGTATATTTCGATATATTATATTATATTACATTTGTATTATGATATTTGATATTTGATATACTCCTCGTCAAATTATTTTATGTTGACCACTCTCCATTCCAGAATGCGCTTCGGTGTAACCACCGAAAAGGTCAACGGTGGCACTGGCTGCGGTGAGCATGGCCCCCGGTCGCAAGGGATACAGGAGAAAGAACCAGTTCAGGTTGCTATTCCAGCATCGCCAGTAGTAACATGAGCATGAGTGTAGTGGCAGTGCGGCTGATAAATATTTTCCGATGAGGCAGAGTTTGAGGACCACGATGCTACTGCTACTAGCTCTAGTATACTCTGGGCATATGGTGAAATAGCGCTAGTGGATTGGCTGTTCGGGGCCCAGACCCTCGCCAAGGAGGCGTACTTCCAAGGAAGTGCGCGACCCTCGGGCCTGTCACTGCATCTTGACGTCATCCACGTTCCGTGGCATTACGACGATGTACATACCTACACTAACGAGCTCGATATGTACATATATCTCCATGGATATCCATATCCATGATCTACTTCTATTATGTTACCTTGGACATTACTATCAGATGAACCGATCATACCGCGCGATCCATCTCTTCATCCTCAATGGTTCAAGTTTTGTGCCAAACTTGAAGGTCTTATCGGCCCTGTTATTCTGCCAGTGCTCCTCCGCCCGTAGTAGTAGGTAGACCCCGGGTTCGGTCGGCACCGCAGTCTCCGGCTTTCGCGGCACACTGGAGTCGGTGGAGTACGGAGTGCAGCCTCGTTGATCCACCGTGCGATACCAACTGCACGCTGCATGTCACGGAGGAATCTCACTTGTGTCGCAGGGGGGGAGGGGCCACCAGTCTGAATAGGGTTAATCATGGATTTCCATTTGCTAAAATCTCATTGTTTTAGGCATGGTTCAAGTTATATTTCGTACAGTATTTCGTGTTCTTAACGGTGCGTCTCACTACAGGAGGGGGGAGGAGGGGATTTGGGCTCGGGTTAGCGACTCCTTGCATCGATCGCATCAGTGAGAAAGATTAAATACTTGAAAGGCAGAAAGTGAAAGTGAGTGCACGCAAAGCAGTTCGTCCATGGTTACAATATTGATGGGGTTCCCGTTCCAAGTTCCATGGCCCATGGCTCATGGCTCATGGCCCCATCATCACCTCGAACCTGTTTCCTTTTCGACTCGACGCGGGATGCGATCAGAGAGGGGCGATTTGCGTGTCGCATCTCACTTGGGACTAGCGAGTGATCTAGGTATGATAGTGCTTCAACGTGCGCTGCGCACTGTGTATCCCCAGGTTGCGCATGAAGAATGGGCGAGGTGGGCTGTGGGGAGCGAGTATTGCCCTAGACTGGACTCTTGGTTTTGGGTCCAGCCCAGGTGTACAAACGAGAAGCTACAAACTACAAACTGAAAACTGAAAACTGAAAACGAGTGAAAAGCTCTGACCGAAGGGACTCGGGCCTCTCTCCTGATAAGAGATACTCGTACGTACCTTGGTAGGTATCGCGAGTGGTAGCCATCTACCATCTACCCTAGGGTCACTCTTCCACTTCCTCTTCTACTTCCACTTCCCTCCTATCTCTATTCTAATGACATCCCGGTCAGTTCCCTCCCCATGATCGGCATCGGAATCATCAGGGGGGTACAGGCATAAGTTGTACAGTGGATATACGTCAGTCCAGAAACAGGGAACACAGACAGATTGCGAAAGAGTGGACTTCCCCAAGGTTTAGCGCCAGGAGTGGGCTGAGCAGGAGGGTTGTAGTCCGAAGAATGATCCGGCAGGGTTAGCCAGGGCCTCGTGCAGTCCGCCATACTAGGAGAGGCCATGTACATACTCTGGGATATGAGTATTCTGTAAATCCAAAGGTATTCTGTAAATGTGAATGTATTGTGTAAATGTAAATGTAAATTAAATCGAATGGAAAAAAGAAATACATAAATGAAAAAATGGAAAAAGCCTCCGACCCACTGCGTGTCCCCAACGTACTAGTAGTGAAGTATACGGGACGCACTGACGAGCATCGAAAGCGGAGTCAATGCAAGCCGCACCGGTTTTCCCAGGCGCTTGGGGTCCTTTATTTATCTTGTCCCACTTTTATTTTTCTTTTTCCCACTTTTTTCCTAATTCATTAAATCATTTTTCAAGGTTGAGAGATGAGAGAGGTGGTACCCCCCTAAATCCACTCAAGTATATTGCCAGGCTTATCTCTTCCTCAGAGCCTTTTTTTTCTCTCCTCCCATCCCTTCCCATCTTCCTGAAAGGACTGATAATCCAAGGATCCTGGCCTGATTCCCTCCAATCCTAACGGTCAGAGCGGCAATGGCTTGGTGAATTAATTTTTTTTGCCTCTCGCCGTCACGACTTCTCGGGTACATCTGAGGTACTAAGTGAGGTGATCGCCCTACTCGATCATCCCATTCGCCCCCGCGGCTGCACCGGAGCTTTTGTACATTCTGCTACTGCTTTCTGTATCATTTTCTTCTTTTTGTTGCATTTGCATTTTGCGTTTTTATATATTCCTTTTTTTATTCCCCTCCCCCTCCGGCCTCTTCAACTTTACCCCCCCCACTGATACGCCATCTCGCCACCACCGGAGCTACCCTACCCAGGGTCTCGACTACGACTATCTATTATTCAACGTAAGACTCAGACTTGATAAGCTCGCTGCCTTCCTTTCACTCTTCCACTTTTCCTCTCCCTCCCATTGTCTTCCCGACCAGCTCTGCCGGTGTTACTGTGTGTCGTGATACTTCCTCTCTTCCTCTCACTGGCTCTTTCCTCTCGCCATCTGGTGCCACCATCTGCGTCCTCCCTGCACCAACCCGACTTCCGCTTCCACTCATCCCTCCTTTCCCATCACCATCTCGTCTGATGTACATGGCTATGCCTCTTTCCTGGTCCTTGTCTTGTCCGTTTTTCTCCGCCTCTCGCCACACAGTCTAAATTTTTTTACAAAAAACCATTTGTTCATTGCACTGACAGGTCCCATTTTCTCCCATCCAGGACCTTTTTTGAGTCGACTTCTAATTCTTGAGCTCGTCATTCACCATTCTCTCCCCCACACTACCCCCTTCTTGTGTTGAGACACACAAGTCGGCCGGATGCCATACACTGCGCCATTGAAGTCGTTGCTCTCCGCACAACACATCGAGTACAGTGATCCCTCTCAGGACACTCGCCCCGAGAGGCCTGGCTTGGCCCGATCTGCCTCCGCACGCGTGCAGAACTCCCGCAATTACTCTTCTACCTCGTACGTTCGTCGGCACCGCAGAAGCCCATCTATCTGCAACAAATCGGCCGTGCACTCCTTCTCGGAACCAGCTTCCCGTCTCTCTCCTGTTATTGACCCCCATGCCAGTCTCCGTCAATCCCCGCCACCGTTGAACAATGCTGCCATTCCACCCGGGGCGGTGATCTCACCCCCCCGAATCAACCCAGAACTCGGACGAAGAATCTTCACCTTGTGGAGATATCAAGCTCGAGGAGCTAGAGGCGGCAGTACGATCGATTGAACAGCGAAGGGAAAGCTCACCGGAAAGGGAACCGAAGAGAATGGGACCTGCTGATCAGCGGGGCACCGAGGCTCGATCCTCGTCGAGCCAACCATCAACGAGAACAGACAACAAACCATTAAAACCGAATCTCATCCGATTGTCCAAAGAGGCCCGCAAGATCGCCCATTCCCGATCGTCCACCGAAACAGCAATCGATTATAAGAGGGAGGAAGCCCTGACAAGTTCTCCTGATGACAGCGATGCAGACATGTCACCAAAGCCACCTATGGTTCGAAAGAAGTCTGGCGAACTGGTTCGTCCAGCACTTCGACCTGCAACAGCTCGACGACGTCCTTCCAGCATGCCAGGTACCCCCGTATTTGCAAAGGCCGTGCATTTCGATTCTCAACTAGAACACATCCGTCACTTCTTGCAGCTCGACCGACCTTTGGCTGTGAGTGCAGAGACATCGCCTGTTGACGAGCACGACGCCGAGGACGAGTTTCCTTTCGGTAACAGATCGAGTAAGGGTGCTTCATTATGGGAATGGGAGCTTCAACTTTCCAACTTCCCTAAAGATCCGTCATCGCGTTCCACCAACCCTGTCCGCCTCGAACGATTGTTTTTGTCTACAGATAAGACGACCTTGATTGGATCGGTCGCGGTGGCCAATCTTGATTTCCACAAGCATGTTGCCGCGCGGTTTACCTTCGACTCTTGGAGAACGGTGTCGGAAGTGAGTGCCACATATTGCCACGATGTTCATCAAACCCATGGGAATGATGGATATGACCGGTTCACGTTTGATATCAAGCTTGACGACCAAGTCAAGCTAGAGAGCAAGACGATGTTTGTCTGTATGCGATACAATGTCGCTGGTCAAGAGTACTGGGACAACAACAGTGGCATGAACTACCGAGTGGACTTCCTCAAGACTCAGAAGCCGATGGCGTCGGTCCCATCTAATACCAGAACATCCAGTGGAGCACGCCCGGCCCTGCCCCGCAGTCGATCTTTCACCGGCCTGCACACTCGTCCCCAATCCATGCCCTCATCGTCGTTTGACGAGTCCAGTAAGAAGGTTCCTTTCTCGAACCCCTTCAACTCTGTCAAGTCACCCCCGTTGAGCCGGGCTTCATCTAACGACATCGACACCGTTCCACCCCCGAAACGACGCGAGAAGCCGAGCCAACAAGCTTTTGGCAACCGCTATGACTTTGGGGCGTCATTGACCGCCGCCATGAAGACTAAGCCACCAGTCGATCGGACCACGCTAACCGCGCGAGCCCGATCGGTTCAAACTCCGGACGCCCCTCCGAGAAGCCCCGCTGCGAAGGAGCTGGAGACTGGCTCTAGCCAGAAGCCTGCTGTGAGCAATAACGCTCAGAAGGATGTCCCGGAACCATCCTCACTGGTGTCTAGCAAACCCTGCCTCGAGTCCTCGGTGTACAAAGAGTTGGTGGATAAGTACTGCTTTGTAGGTCGCTTGTTCACCTGTCCACCATGGGGCTCGACTAACCCGATCATTTAGTATGGCACCCCCAAATCTTCGCCCCCCAAGCCCCAGAGCTTCTCGGTCAACGTGAATGGCGAGGCAGCTTCCAAGTATTTTTCTACTGGATCTCCCTCGCCTCCTCTTTCACCTCGCTCTCCCGCGCCACTAGAGCCAGCCGCAGTTGAGGCACCTCGCGAATCTCGTTCCGTGTCCTCATCGCCGGCTGTTAGTCCACGATCTTCGCCGCGGGTATCCCCCTCCTCCAAGTCCTTTCGCTTCCCCTACAACTCCCTGCAGAATGGATTCATGAAGGACCCTCAATCATCGCCAGTCATCCGAGGGTGAGTGACATTTTAAACGCTTGACCGTCACGGAGTCCGGCTGCTATCCTTCCTCGCCCACACCCTTGCATGTTGTTAACAGTTTCTTTAAAGAGACTTCGATATTTCTTACCTGGAGATGGATCGACCGGTTGATTCGTTTTATTCCCCCCTTGTTGCCGATTGTCCATACCTTCCTCTCGTCGGCGCCCAGTGATGAACACTTCCTTCCCCACTTTTCATGGATGAAGTTTCCGCTCCGAGATACACTTGATGTCCGATAGTGGTTGCTCAATGCCGCGGCGAGTTGTGAAACGATTCCGGTTCTTGCGATGTATAATAAACCGCGGGAACTTGGTCGTTAAGCACTTTTTCACGACATTGAGCCGTCAGAAATCGCGTCGGGAGAAATTATCGACGTGAGTGCTCCCCAATGTGGCCCCAAAATTAGCCACGTTGTCCGCGGGGTGTTTGAATATTGTCGAACACACCCGCGTTTGTTTTGATTACGCATGATGAGCACACGAAATTTCCGCTTGTTTGTCCTTTTTTTTTTTTTTTTTTTTTTTTTTCGCGCCCCCTTTTCCTCTCTTCCGTTGTTGTTCTTATTGTGTTGCAAAGCGACACGATCATCCTTGAGGCCCCATTTTCTCTTCTTCTCTGCTTTGTTCGCAGATCTCCATTTTCTCTCCAAAAGTCACCTTTTAGTCTCGCCCGCCTCCATTTCCGATGCATCTGTGTTCGTTGGCCTGTTTCTGATTTCCTTGCATGGTGTTACGGGGCGATTTTCTTGTTTCTTTACCGTTTTTCCTTGTGTTTTTTTTCTCTCTCATATGTTGTTTCCTTGCGTGTGATGCTTCATCGCTTCTGATCCGATCAGATGGGGGGGGTTGCGATTGATTTGCATGAGATATGACCCGCAGTTCAGAATGTCTACGGTGTGTTCACAACGACGTAGTCTTGACATGAGGGGTACGAATGAATGTGATTTGAGCCATGGTTTTGTCCTTGTGTAGATGAAGTAGACCTTAAACGTAGTGTTGCTAGGGCAGGGGTATTTCCCAGCCCCCAGGGATTAACAGTATTGCTTGCTTCTAGTGCGATACAAAAAATGTGATGGAAATA
The DNA here is from genome assembly GCF_028829765.1 of Penicillium waksmanii. NCBI lineage: Eukaryota > Fungi > Ascomycota > Eurotiomycetes > Eurotiales > Aspergillaceae > Penicillium > Penicillium waksmanii. The sequence goes on from NW_026643252.1 coordinate 2,484,358, forward strand.
GCCTTAATTCAATACTATGTACAGTATGTAAATTCCTCTTAGTGGCGCGCCAAGCCTCCCGTGCTCCGTAGTCCCCCCCTGCGGGTATCCCATCCCACTTTAGGGATGGCCCCACCCTTATCGCGGGAGTTATCACCACATGACCGTGCAGCCCAGCAAAACGGCCAGGCAGGAAATGCGGGCACCCCCCATGCTTGGAAAAATGCACTCGAAACCTGCCTGTTATAACAGCCTTTTGTCCTGCCAATCACCGCCGCATTGCAGAATGCGAATTTCCTTGCTTAGATAATCCACCCACCCCCCGAAATCACGCGTAGTCGGCACCCATATTTAAGTATTGCCCGATTTCCCCCCGCTCTTTGACTGGCTTCCCTTTTTTTTTTTCTTTCTCTCTTCCATCCTCTGTACGCCCATTTTCCACGCGTTTGTTAGTCATTCCGGCTACCATCAACACGCGACTACCACCCTTTTCCATCAATTTTCCATCTAAATCCATCAATTTACACACCCGAGCATCATGACTGGACGTGAGTGGTCTTCCTTTTTCTCTTTTTTTCGTCGCCATCCCTTTGTGTTGTTGTCGTGAGGTCGTGGTGGTGATGCCCCTGGAGAACACGTGATGCGCGGTTCCTTCTCTTAGTGCCTTCGTGCCTGAAGTTCAAGGCAACTTTGCATCTCACCTTTCCCAATCAGGCTAGCTCATATCATCTGCCCACTTACTAAATCACCCCCATCTACTCCATTCACCACCACTACCTCGACCTCATTGGCCTCTGTTTACACTGCACTCCTCTCAACTTATAAACCCCATGCTAACCCACATTCTACAGGTGGCAAAGGTGGAAAGGGCCTCGGCAAGGGCGGCGCCAAGCGTCACCGCAAGATCTTGCGTGATAACATTCAGGGTATCACCAAGCCCGCTATCCGCCGTCTCGCCCGCCGTGGCGGTGTCAAGCGTATTTCCGCCATGATCTACGAAGAGACCCGCGGTGTCCTCAAGTCCTTCCTTGAGTCCGTCATCCGTGACGCTGTCACCTACACTGAGCACGCTAAGCGCAAGACCGTCACCTCTCTCGACGTTGTCTATGCCCTCAAGCGCCAGGGCCGTACCCTGTACGGTTTCGGTGGTTAAGCGGTTGCTTTGCAATGCTTTCCTCTTTTTGGACTTCTGTCCGCCCATTCTAATGGCTGTTTTTCAATGGTCAATGCTGGGTTTTATGCGATATGGTGTGATGGAACTTGCTCTTCTTTTTCTTTGTCCTGAAATCAATTTTCGCCTCATCGGGTCTGGCACGTCTGGATCACGACTGGCTGGGGTTTTGGTGGTTATGGTCTCTTGGTTATTTGAGGTTATGATTTTTATTTTAGTGTTATCAAACAATAGGATCGGAAAATCGTCCTTAGCATGAATCATCCAGTAATTTTTTAGCATCAGTAGGATCACCTGGTTGTGTAGATCACACGATTGTCATACTATCCCTTTGGAAATAATACTCTGCTATTGTAAATGCCTGATCGGAGTTTTGTAACTTGTATTCTTGAATGTATGTTCATCCATCGCTCCATCAACCCACCCTGCACAGACCACATGATCGGCATGATGTAATCGATCTCCGCAACCTCGGCCTTGTACTGCGACACCATCACGTTCAGACACCCTTTCCCACAATATCTACCGGTCGCTGATAGTCTTTCTTTCGCTGTCATCTAATTTCCATTGCGAAGCATCGAAAATTGCATGAACAACCCATCCTGGCACCCGTATAGTTCGCCAAACGATCGATCTGACTACTCTTGACGACCAAAACATCTGACATCTGACACCCGGATTCTTCCTCAACAACGACAAGGAAGGGATTCCCTTCTGTACCTTCACAATGCCAGAATTCAAGCTCGCCTACGAGTCACAACTGGTACGTCTTGTAATACCACATTCCGACCGCATACTCTAACTATGTTGCCCACCGCCAGGATGCCTTCCACCCCTCCTACCGCTGGGAAACCCAGGAGCCGCAAGATGACTGGAAGACCGCAGCCCTCCGAGGTCCCGCCTTACCAGTCCTAGGCAATGCTGCTGCTGGTGCCGTAGGCTCAGCCATCTCCAGCGTCATCGTATATCCGCTCAGCGTGATCGTCGCGCGTCTACAAACGCAACAAAAGAAAGACAAATCAAAGGAAGGCTCCTCCTCCTCCGATGATGAAGAAGAATACAAGGATATCGTCGATGCCGCATATAAGATATATCAGGAGGAAGGCATTGCGGGATTTTACCCAGGTCTGGCACAGGATACCTTCAAGACAGTCCTGGATTCATTTCCTCTTCTTCCTCGCCTACAACACTGTCCGACAAAAGCGAATAATCGCCCGCGTGGGCGCGGCCAAGGCGGCAAAGAGCAAGAATATCGTTCTTCCGATCCTCGACGAACTTGCCGTTGGCGTGGTGGCGGGCTCGTTCGCGAAGTTATTTACCACGCCGTTGTCAAATATCGTGACGCGAAAGCAACTCGCAGCGCGCAAGGCAGGCAAGGGCAAGGGCAAGGGCAAGGGTAAAGATGATGGCGAAGAATTGTCAACCAGCGATATTGCGGCGCAGATTAGGGCTGAGAAGGGCATTCGTGGCTTTTGGTCCGGATATTCGGCCACGTTGATCCTGACTCTCAACCCATCTATAACATTTTTCCTGAACGAAGTCCTCAAATACGCTCTTCTGTCGCGCGCGAAGCGCGAGCGTCCTTCCGCTGCGGTGACGTTCCTGCTTGCGGCGTTGAGTAAATCGGCCGCTTCGTCGATTACGTATCCATTCTCTCTTGCGAAAACGAGGGCGCAGGCGTTGAGTTCTTCGCGAAGTGCTGCGGGGGTAAAGAGTTCGAGCTCGATTCTTTCTACAGTTACGCCGAAGATTGTGTCTACTGTTGGAACGATCGCTCGGACGGAAGGCATTTCGGCCCTTTACGCTGGTCTTCCCGGTGAAGTCTTGAAGGGCTTCTTCTCTCATGGTTTCACCATGCTAGCCAAAGATGCTGTTTATGCATCTATTGTGAAGTGTTATTACTTCCTCCTTATGGTATTCCGCCGCTACCCATCCCCAGACGAACTGATTCAGCGCGCGCGAGAACAAGCGGAGGAATTCAGCGAAGTCGCGCGCGAGGGCGCTCGCGATCTAGTCGAGAGGACAAAGGAGGGTGCAGAGGAGGCCCTCACCATCCATTCCGGCAACGTCAATGTTGATGTTAGCTCTAATGCTGCGGCCGCGGCAGCCGCGTCGGCTGCAAAGGATGCCAGTGCTGGACATGGCGTGGATGCTTCTTCCGGTCTGAAGGTTCCACCTCTTCACGACGAGATCAATGAGACGGCCGAGCTTGTTGGTGACTATGTTGAGGACGAGGCGGCTGAGTGGAAGAGCTTTTACCATTGGTTTTGGGATAAGGAACGCGGGTACAACCCTGGGAAAGAATGAAGGAGGGTGAGTGGGTAGGTCCGAGCTGATTTTAATGATTCCGTGTCTCGGCCAGACCAAATTGAGCCTGTGATTCATTTGATTATCATTTTTTCTGGTTGTATAGTATATAATTGCATTTTCCTTTGTTTGTATCTACTCTGTCTGCACTTTGAGCAAAATTCCCTTTTTATTCAGTACTAGTATGCTGAGAATAAAGATATTAGTAGATGCTCTATTAGGGAAAAGACTAATTATACTACAAGGAAAATATAGCGAAACAATGCTCTTTAGCTTGGAGCTTGAATGGTTGCCATGTACTAGCTCAAGTGTATGTAATTTCACTCTAGCAAATACGAGGTTTAGAACACCACATATGTGTAACTCAGGTCATCCTTGACTTCGACATATCACAAATGCTTCATAGCTTCATGACTGAGGCCTCAAACCACGGGGAGTTTCTAACTCCCCACAACTGTACATCCTGGCCTGTACTGCGACATTACCTTCCAGCAGGTTGGTTATTCACTGACCCTTCCGCTTTTCGGACTGGGTCTCCTGTACAACAAAAGCTGAACGAAGCTCCTTACCACCCTCCCACAACACCCAAAGAGGAACCCAGACCCAAAGAGTATTGAAAAAGACAAGGTAAAACCACATGTAAACCGGGTCCTCCGTAGCCAACTGCGAGCTACCAGTCAACCACTCCGGAGCAAAAGTCATGAAGCCCCCATAAAGCTCCGCAACCGCCAAAGCAAGCGCAACAAACCAAAGCTTCGCCTTCGCAGACCCACGCACCTGCGCACCGACCCGCTCACTAGAAGCCCGATAAAGCTGGTAGCAGACATAAATCGCAGCCGGACCACCGAGGAAGACAGTCAACAATTCCAACGAGACGACAGTGAGGTCTGCGCCCGCCCAGCGACGGTCAGCCTTGGCGTATTCTTGCCAGAGACGGCTGCTAGGCCCGGTGCCGTAGGCTGGACCGTAGATGCGGTCGCGTTGGTTTAGGAAGAAGGGCTCGCGCGTGTTGTGGATGCCGGCGATGGTGGTGTAGCTGAAGAAACATTCGTAGAGAAATGAGCCCTCGATGAAGATGTGTGTGAGGGCGTCGTAGGCGTGCCAGAAGAAGAGGATGCGGTTACGGGTTTGGGAAGATGGGATGAGGCTTGTGCCGAGTATGTAGGCGATTGGCATGAAGGAGAGCGCGAATGCGATGCAGAGCATCGTTGGCGTGTCGACGGTGAAGCTGTCGCTTGTCGACATGGTGGGTGGTTTTTCGCGAGTCGCGTTTGTGTGAGAGGTGTCGAGGTGAGGTGAATGTGGGCGCGGAGAGCGCAGGGGTCGTGGAAGAGGGCGAAGAGTAAAGAACAAGAATAAAAAACGAATCGCGATGCGATTGAGAGATGTGGATTGGATTCAATTAGGGGGACGGCGATCACTTATCATGCCTCAGGTGTCGTTGTGGGGCATGTAGCTGAAGAACTTGAACCACGAAACTACTAAGTGGAGAAAAGGGAGTCTCAGAGATCAACAATACAAAATTGGTGAGTCTTGTATTGCAACGGGAAAGGACATTTCGTGCATTCGACATAACGTGGCTTAAAAAGCCTTGACGATACTGTAATTGTTTTGATCGACATGGAGCAAAGATAAAATAATGCCAGGGCAGGGAGAAGATGGGCGTCAATCTAGCGATGTGATGAATAGATAGCTTTGAATTCCATTGACAAGATGATAAAATACCTTTCGATTCACTTTTTTCCCCTTTGGCACCGTTATATTCGCGAGGAATGGCAGCCTACTAGTAGTCCCCGCATCCGCCAAATCCGGGGAAATCCGGGGTCCAGGCGAAATGATACGCTTCAAGTTCAAGTTCGCAGCGTCCTTTCTGCTCAGACTACCTAAGCAATACTATCCAGGTGTGAACCTAATTATGGCCAGAACATTTCCTATACATCTTCTTCAATTCTGAGATGAGCTCTTCGCTTTTGGTAGCTTACCCATCTTTGACTAGTACTCCGCTCGAGTACGTCAACAAATGCCTACACTACCAAATTTCGGAGAAGTGAGTTCCGAGTAATAGAGAGCAAATCTCCAAGATATAGATACCTTCAGAGAATGATAAACGGCCATTTATCGTGAGATGACGAAATATACGAAAAGATCGGCGGCGAATGGTCGGAGCAGCCCCCAAATCGCGGCTTGGCTCCAAGCGCCTCGTGCCCGACTAGGTTGACCTGCAAGATGTCAGCATGGCAAGGTCTTTCAATAAACCTACAGGGGTCAAATCCTTCGCTCCGCCTTCATCGTCATTCTCTCTCTCTCAATTTCCGAAGAGCTATCCTCAACACTGTCCTTTCTTTGGAACGAGTTGGTGCTGTCCAAACCTCCGAGCAAAAGCTAGCAGCTATCCACACCGCAGCTTCGTCGTTGGAGCCTCTCTCGCGAGGCTAACTGCCATTTACTTAGGTGGCTTCAAACTGCGGCACGGGCGCAAAGTTAAGCCTTCTACTTTTGAAGGATGAAACAAAGCCCTAGTACTCCACGGACTTTCCTTTGACTTGGAGATTTAGTATTCTTTGGGCTCCTTCTTCCAGCATGCCATCAAATTGTGGTATTCTCGACATCCCTGCCCTGGCCAGGGTCACCTGGGAACTCTACAATCAATTCCACGCTTTGTCTAAGGATGCACCGGATGGATTTCGAAACTTGATTAATGATTTGGGGTCGCTGCAGGGAAGCCTACGAGCGCTCAGTGAAGATGTGAGCTCAAACGCATTCTTTTTCCAGGAGATGGATACAAGCCGAAGGCAAGCACTAGAAAGATGTCTGAGCGCATGCTACCAAACACTCCAACGCCTCAAATCTCTTCTCGGACGATACCGCGACTTGGGTGTTGGCGAAGGCAAAACTTTCTGGCAAAGGATTAAATGGTCCACCCAGAAGGTTCAAATCGAAGATATTCGGTCTAAAATCATTGTCCATACGTGTAACTTGAGTCTTTGCATGAGCTCTATTGGATAGTAAGTTCGAAGGGAATGCGACTACACCGAAATTTCCTTTGTCGTTAGACTCGTTACTAACAAATATCAGTGCATCTCTCGCTCAGCTAGAGCAAACAATAGCACAAGCAATGGAAGATGATGAACACGCCATGTATGTTATGGAGTCATCTTTTAGGCGTGACTCCGACACCCTCGGCTCCCCTCGAAGCATCAGAGAAATTGTATCCGGTGAGCCTGCAGATGCAAGCACGCATGATAGATACCACTCAGATCGCCTCCACGTTGCACCCCTGCGCCAAGCAAGGCATGATAGCGGCAAACAGAGAAATACTTCGATCTCCTCCGAGTCTATAGTTTCCGGATCCGACGGGTCATTTTATGGAGGGACCGCGCCTACTTCTCCCACCTCTCTCAATACAACCCGTTCCCCTTCGCAGAGCATGATGGGTAGAGTCGGCCTCTCTCGAAGCAGGGGCGAGCGGCCCTCCGACGGAGCAATTGACGGTCGAGCCCACGAAAAGGTATACTGGGAAGACAACTCAGAAATTCAAGACAAGCAGAGCTTGATGGAGAGAAGCAGTGAGGGTTCCCAAGAAAATCCTCACCATCGGGTTCTGGAGGCTGTATCAAATGCCATGCATCAATTGCGCCAGGTCCGCCTCAAGGAACAGCTTGCACGACCAATTCGGTACGAGCCACAGAATTCGGCACACACGCCAGTGCCAGAAGTTATCTATTTATTCGAAGTTTCTGTCAACGAAGAGCTCCAGGTCAGACGACTGATTACGCGAGATTGGCTACGCGTTTCTACCTGGTGGCTATTGAAAGCCCGCGCGACTCTCGCCAACTGTAGCAGGAATAACTATGCTAGCGCACGGGGCAGTTTAAGCCCATCGACGGACTCGGCTTCAAGCTCTCACCAGGCCTACACTGACCTGCTGAAAGCATCGTATATTCTTTACGACGTTGTTTTGAAAGACGAGAGCTCCCCTGCTCTTTTAACCGATGAGAATCGCAAATCAATTGCGGAGCTTTCAGAGGTACTTGGGTTTTCTTTCTAATGCCTACGTGGTGGCTTCCTACATACTGACATATCGACAGGGTATTAACTACGAGTTTTCCCAGTATACCACCCTCGACATACCAGATACCGAAAATATTCTTTCTCAAAATTGCGCTATTTGGGAGTCTCTGCAGCCGGAAGAGACTCCTGATAGCAGTGTTGATTTCTCATTTGGCCTTGACAATGCACGATGGATATCCGTTGATCAAGAAGATGCTGGTACTGAGGAAGAAAAGATCCTCTTCAGGACATTCGTCAACGCAGGGATTGGAGGTAAAAAGTTTCGAATGCGCTCTAAAGGTGCGCCTTATATGCTCTTGCTAGCCGCCCGAGAGGGTGAAAGTGAGCCGAAATTCATTCTATGCAACCAAAGTGGATCTCTTTACCTCCAAAGAAACTGTAAGTCTTTTCCACCAAATATTCGGATTTAATCTCTGAATCGATCCATACACTAGTCGTGCCCGACGATCTACCGCCGATGATTCAACTCGAAAATGCTATAAGAGCTGGATTCCCAGGCACTCGAATTTCAGAGCCATTGCCATTCAAGTTCGATAACATGAGCGTTTCAATATCCTTCCGGTTTGAGTCAGATCTGGGGCTGTTTATCAACATTCCAAAGGCCTACTTCGATGCCGTATGGCTGAGGGAGCCAATTGATTCTAAGGATTTTACCGAAAGCGTTATCTTCAAAGGATCTGTTGAAGTGCTTGAACAGCTGAAACCCCCAACTATGAAACCCCTCAATCCACCAGTCGTCATAAAATCCTGCGAGCTTCGTATCTTGGAAAGAACCTTTGGGGAAGCTTGGCGGTCTACTCGAAGAGTAGTAATCACCCCATCCGTTGCACAAACAATGCCACGATGTCTGGAGTTTTTTATGCCATTGAGTGGAGTTCAAATCAGCCACGAGGATATGTCTCGCCAAATTCTCCTCAAATGGTCTGACGCCTGTCAGGAGCGATCGGACAAAACAGATGGAAATTACAACACTCTTCACTCATATATCTACGATGAAAATGCTCCAAACCTTGGATTCAGTCTACATTTTGGCACACAGCAAGGCGCCGAAGATTTTGAAAAGGCAGTGATGGATCTGAGCTTCCGGCCGGACTTCTCGTGGTCAGAGCCTAGTAGTTCCGGTCGTATTTACGATGTCATTGATACTGGAAATGAACATAAACAATACAAAGCAGTTGTCTTATTTCAGAACCACTCGTCATGGCGATATCTCGATATTTACTATATCTATCGCAATACCGACTACGCCTACGAGTATGCATCTCTCAGTGTCCGTTTCCCTGCTATCTCCCATACGGATTATATCTCCACACACATTGACCAGCTTTATCGTGCCGATGAACCAGTCGGATTCTCTCATTGTGAGAAAAAATTCACGAAAGTGGTAATCCATTTTGATACTGAGCCCGTCTCTCGCTCATTTCTCAATGCCCTTTCCCCTCTATACGAGCTTGTTTTCTCTCGTCGGATCCAATCACTCTCCACCAAGGGCAAATCGCTGTTTGGCTCTAAAAAGTCTGGCAAAGGAGGAGCCGAAGCCCAACTTTGGCGTCGGGGAAATAGATTCCAGCTTGCTGCCCGCTGGGACGACAATATTCCCGACAAATGGTTTACAATGTCCTTGCCCTCTGATTCTTCCGAGTCGTCCAAAGAAGGCACCCGAGTCAGCTTCCCACGTCTGCCTTACAACCGAGGAACCGTTTTAGATATGGCGAACATTATAACACGCAATCCCAAAACTATGAATGTCGGTTCTCGAGAGGGGGCTGTTTCAATGGTTTTTCAAACACCTCGAGGTAAGCATTATATGATTCCAAATCCAGTAGTATCAGGGGCCATGCTAACAATTCGGCTCTCATACGCAACAGATCGAGAAGACCTTTTGGCAGCCTTGCAGGGAAGACCGTTTTAATTTCATATGTCGAAGCGAAAAAGAATGAAAGCTGGAGCATTGAATCATTCGGATTGGGCCCTCGCTAATGTGCATGGCACTAGTACAGATGTAGAAGCTAGATTAGACGTTGGCTTCTGGCCCCAAGATGTGACGTATGAGTGACCCAAACAGTGATCCACCTGGGCACCTCAGATGTGACTAGTAAGAGCCATATTCAAGCTGCGGTTGAAACTGTTTCTTCCCAAATAAGTGGCAAGCTTCTCTGTCTCGTCAACAATGCGGCACGCAACCGTTTCATGCCTCTCCTTGATGATGATATCAATGCCGCAAAAGCAATTTTTGAAACAAATGTTTTGGGGCCCCTTGCTGTGACTCAAGCATTTGCTCCCCTTTTGATAGAGGCACAAGGCACACTGGTGAATATTACTTCAATTGCCGGCCACGGAGCAAGTCCGCAGAAGAAAAGATAAAGACCGTCGTTCAAGCCACTGATGGAATGCCGCGAATGTCTCTAGAAGAATATGCAAATCAAGTGGTTGGCCATATACTAGGTGGTAGGGTTTGGCTCGGCGAGAGGGCACAAATGGTTAAGAATTCTCCGGTGGAGGGAGAAGGGGCTCTGATAAGGGTGCGTGAAATTCTTGGCTCACTAATTTGACCTTTCACTAATATCAACTTTAGGATCAAATGGTTATGAAAGGGTTTGCGTTGGATGAGATCTCCGGGTAGCTTCAATCCACTTGGGTAAACTCTAGCAGAATACTCATGGATTCCATTCATTTACATACTCCGCCAAGTTAAATTATCTGCAAGCTTTCATAAAGATATTTGAAACAATCAATCAAGAATGAGCATTATATTGGGCAATCTAGAATCTTCAGTAAATAAACGAGGGTCCAACACTTAGTTTGGGATGGACGATGGCATTAGCCCTTCCTCAGCTGCTTTGATCTGCAATGCCAAGTACTTGGAATAGATGCGACACAAGGCGAGATTTCCACCCATGAACCAAAAGTTTGGATGACCGCTGGGTCGCCAAATCTAGATTTTATCAAAGTTAGCTTTGTGAAATGGACAAAGTTGAAGTTGAAGTAAGCTCAATAGCACTCACTGCATTCAGCTCTCCTTCCTCGTCAAGGTCCCAGACATCATTGCATCGCTGTGCGACCTTGTTCCCCATCACTTTTTGCACTGTGGTTTTCATATTGTCATATCCCGTAGCAAGTACCACAACATCTGCGTTGAGATGTGTTCCATCCTTAAGCACAACAGCATCAGGTGTGAATCCGGAGATACCCTCGGGACTCTGATGAACCTTAATTTTTCCATCAATAATTAGCTTGCTGCAACCAACATCAACATAATATCCACCTCCGCGTGTGTAGTAGAGTCTCGCAATTCCTGAGCCGTCAATTCCCCATTCAAGTTTGAAGCCCGCACGCTGAAGGCCATCGATGGTTTCTCTTTCTTCGTCTGCAATGCGCTGTGTCGTATCTATGTTGAGAGCAAACTGAACTGGGAAGGGTAGACTTTCGCCTACTATATCGCTCTGTTCGGTGGGTGGTCTGCCTTCTGATTAGAGCCGATCAAGTACTAATTAATGTTGCTTCAGAAACTCACCCATTCTCACAGTGCATTCCTTCATGGAGCATAAAAACGCCCTTGTCTAGGGTTAATACATATGTACCACTTCGCTGTAGCATGGTCACCTCTGCTCCATTCTGGCAGAAGTTCTCAGAAATATCATGGCCACTGTTTCCAGTTCCAACAACCACAACCTTTTTGCCTCGAACATCGTACTTCGATGCATCTTCGTGCTGGCTCCCGTGGTAAACAGTCCCCTTGAACTCGGTCTGGCCTGGAAAAGAAGGGATCAAGGGCTCGCCTGCGTGGCCTGTGCAGAATACAACATGATGAGGTCGCACTGTCCGTGGCTTCCCATCGCGGACGATTTCCACAGTCCATTCACCCTTCACGTCCTCGTAGCTTGTATTGGTCACCTTAGTCTTTGTCCAAATATTGAGCTCCATTATCGATGCATAATTCTCAAACCAATCTGCCAACTTGTCCTTCGGAGTAAACTGTGGCCAGTTTTTTGGGAAAGGGAGATAGGCTGTATGAGTAAATTCGGCAGGGTCGTGCGTGACAAGAGTCTGAATTTGTATTAGAAATGCCTTTTCGCTGGAATGGCAATGGGAAATCATCCTACTCTATAACGATGTCTCCAATTATCCCCGACTCTATCGTTCCTCTCGACGATGAGAGTCGAGACACCAAGTGATTGCAATCGAGCTCCTATGTTGAGACCAGACTGGCCTTTTACGGGTTAGCTTTCACGGTCGGAAACCATTGGCTTGCAACTTACCGGCTCCTATCACTAACACTTGAGGCTCATCATCCAGAAAGTCAAGTTGACGTTGTCGGCGCTCAAGCCAAGTTCCTTTTTCTACACCACCAGGCATGGAATCTAGCGTTCCATAGGCGCGCTTTGTTCCTAGTGGCTCTTCAAACCCCTTGAGTTCTTGGAGGGATGTATAGACGGAGAATGCTTTCCATTCTCCCTGCCTTTCCTGAGTCAATCGTAAAACCCCCGATCCTCGGCCAATGCGTGTCTCGAAATGGAAAAGAGAAGAAATCCACGCAAAGCCGGTCTCCTTTTTCACAACCTCAAACTTTGGCTTAAAGTGACCCATCTCTTCAAGTTTGAAGGAGGTAATCGGTCCAAGTCTCTGGTTTTGTCTTAGGAATTGTTCAATCCTTTCATTTCCATGAATAGTGCGAAAGTCCCACTGGAGCGAAACGATGTCGCGCCACCACGAATCTCCATTGAAGATGTCCTTGATCTGCGAGAAATCTCCATCTTGAAAAATTGATTCGAGTTTGCTGAGCCAGTTCTCTGCTATCTGATGCGGATCCACAGCAGAATTGACAGGCGCTGTCGCGGGGAGATCAATAATGTGGTCGTACTGTGCAGCTGTCATGTTGCTAGATGGGCCGTGGAAATCGCGAAAAGGGTCTGTAGAGAGAACTGATCTCTCGGAATCGGTCCTCAGTCACTTCAAATGGATCTTGTTGAGTTAGAGAAATGCATACTCGCTCCTGTTCCATGTCGCGTTTAAATAGATGTCGACAAGCTGGAGAATTCAATTTCATCATCTGCCCCTCCCCTTCCCACCTTCACGCATCATGGAGAAGAGAGCTCCGTGTCGCGCGTTGTTTTCAATGCTTCTCCGTGCTGATCGAGAAGAAAATATCGAGACACCAATCAGCTCAGGTAAAGCGGGCCATCTCCAAGCCGGCTTTCAGACAAAAGACGGGGGCGCATGTGGGGAAATCCCCAGATCAACGCCAAACTAAGGAGAGTGTGGGGGCACTCGGTCGAAGTCTAGGAATATCCTCGGTCTTTTCTCAATTTCCAAGTTATAGCTAGCGGTAACCAAGAGTCTCATGACCTCCGAGTACACGAAACGGGGGAGATAGCCCGAAGATTGTTTGACATTGTTGTCCTCCTCATCTCTTCGCGGGGTCGGCATTCTCTCCGCAGCTCCCACGTCGCACGAGCTTGAGCGCGCACAGCCTTTGGGACCAGATTGAACTCCCAACCCCCTCATGTCAACATGTCGGCCAAACCAAATGCCGCGTCAGTCGACTCCGTTCTTTGCATGATGATCCTAGGCTAATGATTATCTAGTTGCACTACTTGCCGAAGCCGCAAGGTCGCTTGCGATCGGCAAAAGCCAAACTGTGGCTTTTGCTCCAGGAATCAGTTTGAGTGTCAGTATGCGGCGGGACGACGGCCCGGTCTTCGTGCAGGGTATATTTCCAAATTAGACCGACGTTTAGGTATGTCGTTTACGTGATATTCTGTCTTGGTATGCGATCTGCTAACTCTGTATCAGTGGAACTGGAGCAGCGAGTACACATGCTTGAGGGAAATAGTACCTCTCAAGGTAAAAGCATGCCAACCCCGATACAGAATATCAACATGAAGGCTCACTATCTTTAGGAAGCTCGGCGAATGGTCAAGAAATGTCCACTCCTATGGCTAGCGAGCCTGATATCACACTATCCGCAGGTGTCTACTCGCCAGATGAAGAGCTTTCTGTCTCCCATCCACCCAACCAGCCGCTTCTTACATCCCCAAATACGAATTCAGAGACAGAGACCCTTTCTAGACGTTCTGTCCGGTTTGATCCACTGTCATATCCCGTCTTGTCTGAGCTTTGCTCTATCTGGTTCAAAAAATACCATCCGTGGTTTCCGATTCTGCATCAGCCGTCGTTAACCGCCTCATTGCAACATTTAGAATCTCTAGGGTCCTCCAATCAGTATTTAGTTGTTAAAGCCATCTGCGCGGTAACACTAATACACTATGAGTCACCACTGGTTAGCACAGATGAACGAAAGCAGTGGTCAGATAGCCTGTGCGATGCTATATGTTGCCAAGCCTTGAAGCAGGTCTCCCTTCAGTGTCTGCAGGCTTTACTAATTCTCTCTAATCTTGATTACGGAGAGGGTCGATTTGAGCAATTTTGGAATTTGATTGCTCTCTGTAAACGGTTAGTCGATCAACCCTATTGGCGTAGTACTTACTAAAGTAAATCAGCATTTCGTCTCAACTTGGCTGTGGAACATTGGTTAAAAAGCAAGTGGAACAACTCAGCTCTTCTGCGTCTGTTCCTCCTCGCCTCCATCCACTCTCCACTACAATCATTGATCGGGAGGAACGGATCCGAGCATATTGGATGTCCGAAATGCTAGACAGTATGTCAACCGTCGGTGTGGACTGGGATACAGGCTCGTCACCACCAATACCAAATGGAATCCTACCATGCAGCGATTCCTTGTGGGCCTTTCCCGAACATATAATTAACGTGTGGTCATTCGGTCAATTCCGGTACTCTTCGGCCTTCTCGCTATGTATCATATTTGGCACGAATGAGCTGTGGTTCATTCATCACTTCCTTCAGAAAACATGGAACCTTAGCAACACTCATGACCGCATTCAGTGGCAGACCGAGGCACAAAAGATTGATGAACGCCTCACAGCGTGGCGTGAAGAATTTGTTGCAGCCGTTTATAGACTGATCAACGCTGAATATGCGGAAGAGGAGCGTGCCGAAATGGATCCAAATATCGTCCTGACAAATTGTGTTCTTGACGTGTATGTTCAGTCTGATTTCATTGGAAATTATTGTCGCTAACTTCTGAAGCGCCGTCATTCTTCTCTTCCAGAGAATGTCTACAATCCCTAAAGAAATCGACCCGTCCTCAGAACCAGTGAGAGTTCCTTGTCATTATTTGTATTCAATCCTCTAACATCTCTAGTGGCAATATGCAACAAATCGCTGCATTTATGCCTGTGACAACATGGTTTTCAAAGTTCGTCAGATGACGGACGAAGAGCTCAGGGTCAGTAATCCACACTTGGTGTTCTGCTTGTTCACTGTCGCACGGTACTATATAGGTATTTCAATCCAAAATCATTTTTTCTTGATATCATCTAACTTCTCATAAGTCTATGCAAAAACGGTCAACGCTGATGTTCCGAGCGGCGTGAGATCCATGGCATATGCTCTACTTTGTTCAGGCAAGAGATGGCCATTGGCTCTAAGATACGAAAGCGTTATCCGTACGGCAATCTCAGAGCATAGATCTTTGATTTCAGAGTCATCACTTCCCTCGCGATTCTTTGATTTGCGATATTCTACATTGAATATCAAGGACGATTTGCGGGAGTGGTGCGATAGCGGGCTCCATGTTTCACCGGGAATAGCAGTATCAAGATAGCAGAACTCCGTGATATGCAAACTACGAATTTCCTATCTTATTTTATTAGAAGAACACTCGCCAAGGTTAAGGGCTTCAACCATATTTCCAAATAACACCTTGTCTAACCGTTTTCAAATACCTATCACGAGAGAATTTCTGACCTATTAGATAAACAGGTGTAGACACCGTTGTATCTAATTATATTTAAAGCCCTCCCAACTTTAAGGTGCCTAGAGTCTTATCGCCTAAAAAAGAAATCACCCTCTACTGGTATGGAATTTATCTCAGCTCTTTATCTCGCGGGCCATGTCCGTTCCGGCGCGGGGTAAGAACTTGCTCCTCCTGTGGAGACGGCCCGGCAGTGTAGATTGCGGTCCAATCGGTCACGTCTTTGATGGACTAGGGTGTGGCTAGATTATGCGGGGGAAATCCGGGGTTGACTATACAACACCTATCCCCTTTTGTGGCTGGTTAAAGGAATGCTCGGCGATCCCAGCGAGGGGCTTTAAATGGAGACAATGCCCCCATTTCCCAGGTTTCTATTCTGACATATTCTGTCAACCTCACTTCTGGTCCGTTTTTAAACATGATGCTAGACGGGTATAGTCTCGAGATAGCATTAACCGGCGCCAATTCGGCTGCTCAATCGTGGTATGGGTGGGATCAGGTCGGTGTTCCTGTTCTCCCTCTTCTAAAGCCACATTTTCCATCTCAATGATCTCGCTAATGCCATGAGACAGGGTGTTGTCGCGGGTCTTCTTATCAGTCCCGATTTTATCAATGTTTTCCCTCAGACCAAGGTCTCATCTGTCCAGGGAATCACAGCAAGCTGCTTCTCGGTATGACCGCAACACCACAAAACTACCTTATGCACTGATTCTTATCATCTTGAAGCTTGGAAATTTAGTGGGCTGCTTACTTGCAGCATGCTATGGTGATCGCCTGGGCAGAAAGAATACACTAAGATTTGGTGCCATGATCAGCGCCCTTGGTGCTGTGCTGCAATTCTCTGCCTATTCCTTCCCTCAACTTATAGTTGGTCGAGTTATAAACGGTGTAGGAAACGGTTGGTGCAATCTAATAGCTCCACAATCTCCTTCGGATGTTTGACTATTTTCATTTTACAGGAGTGACCAGTTCGACATGTGGCGTATTTCAGGCCGAGTCCTGTCGCAGCGATCGTCGTGGCAAGCTCTCCGTGATAGTTGTTCTTCACAACGTCATATTTTACTGTGCTGCGACATGGTTAACATTAGGCTGTTCCTTTCTCCAAGGAGGGTATCAGTGGCGACTTCCTTTAGCACTACAGGTATTTTGAGTTGCCCTTTCTGGTTTTCAAATGCAAGACCGCTAATATTCCACGCGTACCGATCTAGCTTGTGCCATGCACGGCTCTAGTAGCACTCCTTCCGCTAGTTCCTGACAGCCCACGGTGGCTCTTAATGCAGAACAGAAACCAAGAGGGCTTGGAAGCTATACGACGCTATCTTGGGAAAGGACTAACTATTGACGATCCCATTGTGCAAAGTGAATACCATTCGATCACTGGTGCAATTCTCATAGAGCGCGAATCAAAAATCTCTTTTACTCACGTTTTGGCTCGGCGCGATCGATCTAGCCACTTAAAGCGACTTCTGCTCGGGTGCGGTGGCCAATTTATGCAGGTATCAGGTCCTCGCCTTGATCTTTGAAAACTCGTTGCTCAACAATTCATAGCAATTCGGTGGTATAAACGCTCTCAATTATTACTTCACCATCATTCTCATGAAAAATGTCGGCATGAATGAAATGATGGCTAGAATCCTTACTGGCTGCAATGCTACATCTTATATGATCTCGTCGGGGCTATGCTTCTGGCTGATTGAAAGATGCGGGCGCCGTGTCCTCATGTTGAGCGGACTGTCCCTGCAGTGTTTAGCATATGTGATGGTTGCAATCTCCATTGCTCTCCTTGATCAAGCCCCATTCCAGGTAAGTGAGCATGAGGGCATTTTGGTTTATTTTTAGCTAAGTCTTATTTCAGTGGGGAATCGTTGCTGTCTCGTTTTTGTTCTTCTATTACGCAGCATTCGGTTGCACTTGGGGTATGGTCCCGTGGGTTTACCAGGCGGAGATCAATTCTCTCGCCATGAGAACTGTTGGTGCTGCGTCTGCGACTGCAACGAATTGGGTAAGGGTCTTACTCCTTTCTAATGACCATGTTTCCATATCTCAAGTTTTTTCTTCTTAGTTGGCTGGGTTCATATGCACCCAATTCACTCCGACCGGCATCGAGAACATTGGTTATCGATTTTATATCAGTATGTCATCGAATTTCAACAGGAAGATTGTTAAAAGCTGACTGGCTTCTAGTATTTGCGGTGTTTAATTTCGCATTCATATTTGTGGTTTACTTTCTATACCCAGAAACTGCGTATCGGACCCTGGAAGATCTTGATGTCTACTTTGATCGAGATTCCCATCATCCCACGATTATCCCGATACGTGACAAGGTAGCCAAGCAGTCCAAGCGCCCATTAGAGGTAATGGAGGCGGAAGCACTACGCATTGCAACCACCAAGGCCATTGATGTAAAACTTGCGACAGAGCATGTTGAGGATATTGAGAGGGTAGTTTAATGAGGTCGTTTCGCTGCGTTGAATGCCTGCTATAAAATACCATCTATATTTCGGCAACCTCTTATCTAATACCATCAGTCAAGCATCTTCTCTAGCTTTCTGGCTGAGAAGGGGAAAAAACAAAAGAACTATTTATTCATTTTCGGTTCTTGTAGAAGAATACCTCTCAAGGCGTTGAAGGCGCAAAAAGCAAAAAGAAACTCTCCCTCGGGGAATCGAACCCCGGTCTCCCGCGCTTATCGGTGTTAATGACAAGCGGAAATCATGACCACTAGACCAAGGAAGATGAAATAGTCGAGTTACTGCTCGACCACTTGGGGGTGGTTGATGTCTAGTTTGTATAATGATGCATCATAAACGGCCTAAAGCATCCCCCGTACCTAACATGCGACAACATCCTCTAATTAACCACCACACCGGCCTACATCTTGAAGCTATAATTAAAATTCGTCTGTCAAAGTACTAGCTACGGCAAACTACTGAGCGTTCAACTATCTGAATAAACCTGATTCAGTCATATGACTTACACTGAAACATGTGCTTAAAATGAGTTAGTTAACTACCAAAGAATTCAAAGGTACCCATCAACTGCTAAAATTTAAGATGGCCATCTACAAGCTATTCCCGGTCAGTGGGAAATTTACGGAAGCCTATCTATTTCCGGTCTTGTCCAATAATGTACAGAAATCCCAGGTCTTATCTTGCTAGGGTCCCTAGTCATGCGACCTTCCCGTGGTGATGACCCGGGCGCTCAGCCGAGCCCGCTTGACCTCGTCATCGCCAACGGTCATGACTTGAAACTGAAATACCGCACTCGTAGTGCCTACAAGCCTTTTCACTGGAAGTCGGAGTCTTGCTTACTATTCCAGACCGTTCTTGGGGGCATTGGTAGTTTCAAGTTCTGTAATTGTAATCATTAAGTTTAGAGAAAGATCGAGCGGAGATACATAATCTAAGAACCCATTACCTAGAACAAGCCCCCCTCCAAGCTCTGGAGTCCAAGATGTTAGTAGTACCTATTACTAGTACCTACTAGTACCGGTAATAATCTTGCATTTTATTACCCCACGTTGCCCAAAACCTAGGGTCATTTCAAACAGCGAATGATATCGAAATCACCCGGGCCTGGGTGCACCCTGCCTGACCCAGCATGTGCGAGCCCAAAGAGGTGTAGGAGAATTTTTGTCGTTCATTTATAATGCTGCTACCTGCCAGCTGGATGTAAGCTGAGATACTACTTGTTCAAGTTCAGGTCTGCGCATCTTAGCCTAGCCAATCCATCCACGACACGCATGATGGAGACGGGATAAAGAGCCTCAATATCGTGGAAATTTAAATTCAACTTGATCGCCCTATGTCAGCGCCAAAGATGCCGTACCTTCGCAATCACAGAAGACACCACTCCTGGCCCCACTGTGGCTCTGAAATATGCATGCGAGAGCCACGCAGGATCGAGCTACGTGTATCTAAACCTGGAACTGGAGCCCCTGGCCATACACCATGGTCTTTCCAGCAAGCAACAGTGGTTCCTCTCATCACGGAGGAGTTTACCAACGATGACGCCGAGATGGCAGGTATCGTACCATCACACATGCCGCGAACGCACCGGATTTGGTCTCGACCTTTACTCAGGGACAGAAATGAGGACTTGGACGCATCTGAATCTGCAATCGAAGCCCGGAAGCATGTTCATCGCAGTGTCCTTCGTCGCTTAATTCGGCGCCCCCCGCTCGATAAGACTCGATCGCTATTTGTTATGCCAACCATAAGTACTAGCGATCAATTCATGATATCGGGTTGGATGCCTCCTAGAAGCTCTGCGCGACCGATCGCAATGACAAGTAGACGTCCAACAGTGTTATCTGCAAGTGAAGATACAAGATTTGGCGCAGAGCGTCGACATCGACGGTGCCATTCCGAACAACCACGTGCATGGAGGAGACCTAGTGCTACTCTGTGGACTCTACAAGAGGAAGGAGGGAATGAGGGGGCTGGGTCGGCGAATCATCGTTTTGGAGTTTGAATGCAGCTTAAGTTCAAGTTTGGGCGTCGTTCCTGGGGGCCACAAGAATAAGAACATGACAATTTCAGAATAGTAAACCAGGAATAAGGCTAGAAACTTAAATACAAAAACGGGCGCATATTGGCATGGAAATATTCCAAATTCCTGAATCATCTTGCTTTTGATCAGCCCTCAAGTAGTATCTCTCCCATTCCTCACAGGTAGACTGGAATTCCAAAAGAACAGAATCGACTAGTTGGGGAGTCTTGGCTGGGCTCAATAAATTGCAGTAAATCTTGGAAGGTATCATCACATGAATGTTTAGGCTGAGCGAGGATTTCTTACTCTTGCTCAAAGGCCCCTCATAGGATCGAACGGTCCGAAGGGGATTGTCTGATCGCTAAAATCAAAGGCAAAGGTCTAACATCAGGGTACACTGTATTGATTACAGATTAGTATGATAGGTCATTTGTGGATCAACAGCGGATTAAAGACCTCGAACAAAAGCATTATGCATTAATTACATGTATATTTCCGAGTAGTCACCCGAAATAGAATTTGGATTATCTGAGTGTCAAAAAGTGGGCCCCAAAGGGTAGCTTCGGTTTTGAGACCAGTGCTAAGTTTTCATTATTATTCGAAAGGTTTCTTCTCACTCCCAGGTGACTGTGGTCTTTATAGTGATCATGATGCAGCCTAAATAAATAGGGGCCCTTATAGACTACACCGCTGTTAAAAATGACGGAAACTCCTTCGGTGTTTTCCCAACGCGTTTTGGTGGAAGGAAATGCATTTCAGATTCATTTCGGAAATTTCCGTGTCGGACTGACCCCGTGGGGTACTATGAAATCCAACCCTACCCCAGATGTTAGGAAACTATCGAATTTCCCAAGATAAAGGGGCTTCGATCGTATGATCCTAGCTTCGAGCAACATATTTTCACTCTCTGTACCAATTCGACCTCCTTTCACAAGAGCAGTTAACTAGACCCATGGACTTTGACGCCTCACATCGCGAGTTTCGTCATTCAAGTCTGCCGAAATCAAAAATGACACAAGAAAGAGCCAAAGACGCAAAAGACGATTTTAACGCCGAGCACCTCGAGTCTCTCGCCTACACAAAATTTTCGGAAGGAGAGGCTCCGATTCTTCGCGAATATGACGGCTCTAAAGGGAAGAAAGTGATTCGAAAGGTATTTGATCATCTTCTCAATATACTTCGAAGCTTTCTATTCATCACATCGCTAGATTGACGCCCATCTGCTTCCTGTTCTGGCATTTCTTTACCTGTGCTCCCATGTCGATCGAAACAATTTAGGCAATGCGAAGATTGAGGGGATGAATACGGACTTGGGGTTGGTAGGAAATCAATACAATATTGCAAGTACTCTTATCTTTCCCACACATTATATTTGGTATGAACTATATTGACTCGAGCTTATCGATCACGCATTTATCGCTGACTGTCGACTTTCAGAATTTCCGTCCAACGTGATGCTGAAGAAAACCGACCCAAGTTATTGGTTAGCCTCGCAGGTCGTCACCTGGGGTATTGTCATGACCTGCATGGGCGCAGTCCAAGAATTTGCGAGTTTAACAGGGTGTCGAGTTCTGTTGAGAGTTTTCGAGATAACCTACAGCCCAGACTTTTTCTATCTGGACAATTAAGAGCTAACAGACCGACCTCAGGCAGGATTCTTCCCCCGTGCCGTCTATCTGTGAGCAATGGTATGAAACAACTTACCTTAGACAGACTCGCTTCCCAGATTTGATTTCCTGCTTTGCAGCCCTTGCAACAACGTCCTCGCTGAGGTGATTCAAGTTTACAATCTGGTCATTAGGACCCCACAGCCCCCAAGAATTGCCGTGCGGGCCATTCCGCTGTCGAGGCAGGTCGCTAAACGAAGGGTATCCTGAATATTTGGAATCCATTTCACGGTCTATTCAAGTAGTTTGTGCCTCGATACGTTTCATGGAGAAATTCCAGTCTGTGGCCCGTTAAAAGGCATCGAGGGGTGTTAATTGCACCGCTCTCATCCATGCAATGTGGGAAAATCCCCCAATCGGGGAATATCCGACGCAGTGCTCTGGAAACTTCTTTTAGCAGTATCGGTCACTTCGAATGTTTCTCTTCGAATATCGATTATTTATCAATATGTTATAGCCATGATATTATACTAAAACCTAAAAGTCCGCACTAGTCACAGCTCATGAGTAGAGCTTGACTTCATTGTCATTCTCTAGATAGGTTCATTCGCTGAATATCTGGACCCTCTGATTGAGATCTTTCAAGTCTGCCCCCAACAATAACGAGAGCTACATCTGTTTGGAAATTATTTCGACACATTTTGGAAGCAAGATAATGATGCTCCCTCTAACCTCGAAGTTGTTTCCATCCACTGCCCCAATATTGCCAGAGTGTAGACCTTGAGATCCGACTTGGATAATGAGAATTTGCAGGTCATTTTTGCAGGCCTCAGAGGAACCCGGGGATAGAGCTTACTAAAATGGTAGCTTCTTAATTGAAATGATTCAAGAATATTCTATTTTGACTCTGGTGGGTGCCACTCATAGTGAATTGAGACCGGGGGGATCTCCGCTCACGTGTGCGGAGTAGTTATCTCACCAGTGATTTGCAGCGATATCTATACACCAAACGCGGGGGGGACGGGGTGATCCCCGGATTGTATGTCCCACTTGGGTGGATGCTGTCCAACCCTATCAGCTCGGATTTGGATAAAGGTCTCATTCGCTTCATTCTTCAGGGAGCTTTGGTATCATCTGGGCCCGCCTCCCCCGCCTCATCGCTGGCTCCACGTGAGCGGAGGAGGCCCCCGCCATCTTCACGAAGTCACCATGGATAGCTCTTAAATGAGCTTGTGTCGTCGCGTTGTAGCCTATCCAACCCTTTCAGATCATTAATTATTTTCTACAGACCAAGCAAAATAATGGAGCATTTCGACGTCGCCGTTGTCGGACTTGGTGTCCTCGGAAGCGCAGCTTCGTATCACGCCGCCCTCAAGGGTGCCAAGGTCCTTGGACTGGAACAATTCGAATTCGGACACGTCCACGGAGCATCTCATGATACATCGCGCATCGTCCGGAAATCCAACTCTGAGTCGGAATATGTGAAGCTTGTCAAGGCTGCCTACAAGGACTGGGCTGAGCTCGAGAAGCTCTCCGGGCAGAAGCTCCTAACCACCACCGGCGGTCTCTTTTTCCTCCCCAAGGACGCTCCGATTCCAGCCAGTAACTACACACAAGCCCTCACCGCGAACGATGTCCCTCATGAGCTTCTTGATAACAAGGAGGTGAATAAGCGATGGCCTCAATTCAATGTACCCGATTCGGTTGATACTGTTTATGACCCCGATACGGGAATCGTTCATGCGTCTAAGACGGTTGCGACAATGCAATGGGTGGCCAGGTCCAGGGGTGCGGTGCTGAAGGAGAGAACTCGTGTCGAGCGCGTTACACCCAAGTCGTCCGGAAAGGGCGTTGTCATTCAAACGTCGCAGGGAACTTTCCACGCAAATAAAGTGATCCTCACCACGGACGCCTGGACAAACAAGCTGCTCGCTCCTCTCGGCGTACATATTCCTCTGCAGATCATGCAGGAGCAAGTGACATACTTCAAGCCCAGCGAACCAGCCGAGTTTGAATCCCCTCATTTCCCGACCTGGATCTGGGGTGGCGCTCCATGCTTTTATGGCTTCCCTTGTTATGGTGAGCCAACTATTAAGGCCGCCCACGACTTTGCGCAGAATATGATGACTCCCGAGGAGCGTACATACGTACCCTCGCCCCGATTACAGGGGGAGTTGACCGAATTCCTGCAAAGGCTCATGCCCGACAAGGGCCGTGAGCCGTTGCGCACGGTCACCTGTCAGTATACTATCACTCCCGATCGACGATTCGTTATCAGTCCACTGGACAACCACAAAGACGTGATTGTGGGTCTAGGTGCGGCCCATGCTTTCAAGTTTGCCCCGGCTTTTGGACGAGTGCTGGCAGAGCTGGCCGTGGATGGCCAGACAGTGGAGGATATCTCAAAGTTCGGCCTACCGAAAACCGCATCTGCTAACAGCAAGATTTAAATTTGGCTGGTTGGTGCTGAATGATGTGTTATGACCGTGTAAGAGAACTATGTTAGAACATAGTTGATCAATGCCAATACCATGATGTCACATTAGAGTCAAGAAATGTGTAAATTGAAGTAAGGTTGGCGGGGAGTGAGAGCTAAGCTTGTTCGATAGCATCAGGCGAGCGCGGCATAGGGTATGTTTGTGGTCATCCCTTAGCCGGGTTGCGAAATGATGTAAAGGCGTTTCGAAACAAGCCAGCAATGCACCCGAATGGTGCCAACAACGAAACACCGCAGCACAGTGCTCGGAGCGACCGTGCCGAGTCTCAGAATGCCTTAACGCGTGGGGGCTAAATGAGTCAGTCGCACACACGTGCTGTGCCCTTCGGTTAGGACGGCCTTCTCGAAGGGCGCTAGAAGGGCAATGTCTCAGGGATGTATGATTCATTGGTGATCGCAGCGCCCTGAAGCGGACAGTGAATGGGTCTTTACCTTGGCCAATTCGTAGGGCTGGCAAGTCGTTCGGGGCGACCGAGCTTCATGATGGATTGGTCGACGTCTCTGTTGTACGACCCACATGACTGACGAAAGAAAGTGGATGAATCTTCACAAAGCGAGAATTGCTGGTTGCCTAACTCCGCGGGAAGGGGAAAAGCCAGCCCTATGACAAGGCCCCAAAATCTCACCACATGACAAGCTGGTAGGATAACTAGTCTGTATGTGCATCTTCCGTAGTGCTTATGGTGCAATGAGAATAGGGGGGGGGCAGAAGTTCTGCAGTGCAGCCCTACTCGTATGTACGAGTATGGGCCGCGTGAAAACGGAAACCAGCTGGACAGAAGCATGCAGCAGAGATAGCAGCAGAAATGGCGACGTGTCTCTGACCAGCGGTCAATCTGCGGGGTTCCAGCTCGGACTCGAGGAGGCTCCAAGGCAGACACAAACGCGGATTGGCTCGTTGGTGTCCAGCGCGGTGGGATTTGGTGTATTCTCACCGACACGACTAAACCTTACCGGTGGATAGGTGGGTTCGCCTGCTGCAGCCTCCGGTTGGTGAATTCCAGGGCCGATCCGCTATCAATGGAGACTTCGGGCTGAACTGCAGAACTGATTGGAGACAGACGGCTGGGGGCGTTCCTCTTCGACAGGTCTGAGGGCAGGTTTGCGACATTCCCCGCTGCATTCTAAGTGGTTGCCCTATGGCCGTAAGGACGATCACAGGGAAATTGGCTCCCCGCAGGAGGAGACTTGGGGCGAGCAAGTGGATATGGGTGGTGGGTGGTTGTGGGTGATTGTGAGAGGTGAGGAGTACGAGGGAAGGTGAGTTGGCAAAGACCGTGACAGCATAAATATCCCCGGAGGGCCGTGACCCCCAACTTTACACTCATACACTACTACTGTTACTCATACTCTTATACCCTCTCCTCTCCTCTCTCATCTTATTCCCTCCTCCTCAGGTGATGCACTCTCAATTATACCAATCTGGTCAATCTGGTCAATATCCCAAGCGATCCCTGTCCCAAACTTCTACCACCACTACCTCCTCGCGCTCCAGTCAGCGTTCCGACGAGAAGAACCACTCCATCATATCTTCCAATCCGATCACCAGGCGATTCCGATCAGCCTCAAAACCATTGAACCCGATCGCAATTCCTCAGAGTCATTCAAGACACAAATCCGCCAGCATGTCTCAGCCTCGCGACATCCCCCGCAGTGCTCCTCACAATCACACCTACTTCGATCAACATCATGGCTCTACAAGCCCTGATCAGATGTCACCCGACGAATCGTCACCTCCTTCGCCTAAGGGAGAATTCCCGAAGCGTGCTCACACCCCGACTCGCAAGAACAGCGGCGACCACAAGCGCTATAGTGGAACCATCAACCACTACGGGCGACACTCCAATGACTGGCTTTTCGGTGGTTTCAGTGTTCGGGAGACTGTCCGTGACAGCTTTGACAAGCTTCGCAACAAGGAGGGTTGAGTTACTGGCCCATGCCCATGGGCTTTGAACCGTTTTCTCCCCTTTTCTGATCGCCAAAATTGGCAATCCTGCCCCGTGCGATATTCGGCCCCCAAACCATGCGTTACTCCCCTCCGCGGGGACGATCCAATGATCTCTTCTACGGGGGAATTGAGAACAGACATTTGATTTGCCATCGAAACATCCTTGTTTCTCCTCCACAGTTGATGTCATCTCCGAGTGCGGAGAAGGCTCCATGTCTCGGGCATACATTGGTCTTGCACCGAGGATGGCAGGTTCCCTCTTTGAAGCATTGTCATTGTATTGATCGCTTTACAACCTCAATCGAAGCACACGCTTTCATAGCGGATTATGTTCCTGCCCCGACATGTCACTCTTATGACTTATGTTATACCCTTCCACCATGTCTACTGGCCATGTGTGATCTAGTTAAGCTAGCCTTGATTTTATAGTTGGTTGACATGCATGAGCTGCCAGTGGTGCTCAATGTCCCTTTCCCTTCTTCTTCTTCTTCTTCTTCTCATTCTTACTCGCTATATTTATGAATAAAATGATCCAACTGTGCCGTATACTCAATACTTTCTACCATTTCTCCTTCAAGTTCTCTCCGATGTAGTTCCGTATTGACGGAGTGTTCCGCTTCATTCAGGATGGCTCCGCTCCGCCTCCGAGAATCGGCAGTTCTCCGACCATCGAAAACATCCACATTTGCCATTTAAGAGAATGGTAAAGGTCCAAAGATACATGTTACCATGCCCAATACAATGAACGGTGGATTCAAGTTCCGATTTCTTCGCCAAAATCTGAACCTGCCCCTTCATCCACTAGTCCGCGTCTGCAGCCCCCACGTCCAAGCCCACATCCCAGCGCTCGCACTTTCTTTACCATTCAGGCAATACTCGCAAATGGCCCCCAAAAAGCCCGTCATCGCGGTCTTGTACCAGGCCCTTGCGCCGCCTATGTATGACGGCGTTAGCAAACCGCTCAAACCTGGTGGTTCGTGCATAGAATAAGAGGCCATCCAACTTTAGTTTCACCACCCGACTGACAACAATACAGGTTACAGAGATTCTGGCTCGGATGTCGCATATGCGCTTTCAAGAGAAGGGTTTACTATTCTCACGCCCGTGGAGAGCCCAGACCCTGCAGATCAGAATCAATGGTGCTATCCCGACACCGAAGAAGGGATTCTAGAGGCAGTCCAGAAAGGGGCAACACACCTCTGGGCCAATACAGTCCTCTTCGCAGAACATCCGCTGCAGACCTCGACTCGATTGACGCCCTTTGAATCCAATTTGAAAATTATCGGTCAACCCCCAATCTGCGCAGATAGATTCGATGACAAGTCATTTACTAATGACGAGCTACGGCGGCATGGAGGATTCACGTTGCCCCAATCGTGGACAGTGGATGATCCCCGGTCTAGAAAAGATGAAGATGCACCCCTCCAGAAGACTTTGGATGAGACCCTTGCCTTGATTAAGGAGAATGACTATCCCCTCGTCGCGAAACCAGTGCGCGGCAGGGGGAGCCACGGCGTGAAAATCTGTCGAAACCCTGCCGATCTCCGCGAACATATTGCTTACCTATTCGACGAATCGCCCCGTGTGCTTTTGGAGGAGTATTTGAAAGAAGAAGAGGGTACCATAACCATCATGCCACCCTCTGATCAACGAGATCAGCACTGGGCGCTGCCTCCCGTCACTAGATTTAACCATGTTGATGGAATAGCCCCCTATAGCGGCAATGTAGCCGTGACGGTCAATTCACGCGCTGTGACAGCGGCGGAAATGGAGAGCGACTCGGCATATTCTAATATTATGAGGGAATGCGAGGGTGTGGCTGGATTATTGAAGACAACCGCACCGCTACGAATCGATATTCGACGATTTGGGCCTGGGACTAATTTCGCATTATTTGATATAAACATGAAGCCGGTAAGTCAGCATGTACCATAATCTGGTCACAATTCATTCACAGTCCCAATCCAACCGCACATAGTGGGGCACGGCGAAAAGTTGCTTTTGTTGTGGCTTCTCATACTCTATTTTGCGCGACTGAATGACAGCGGCATTCCCCTCTCCTTTGAAATTGCGGCGTTGATTGTTACCGCAAATGACCCACAACTGAAGAAGCTTGGCAAAATGATATTCGATATCGCGAAAATAAGGAAAAGTACTAACACTTGATTGAACCTGCAGAATATCACCGGGCCTGGGCGCCCTGGTCGTGATGACCAAACCAGCTTGATGGGACTCGCAGCTGGGAGCATAGGCTGGGACTACCCCACATTTCTGCAATATGTGCTTGGATCGGCACAGAGTTTGGGGGCTCTTCGAAACTATAGGAGTGCATTGAACAATTGCTCACCCACACAGATATGGAGTTGCGATTCGGGCCGATGAAAATTCGTGTTGGTAACCAATTAGATACGGCGATTCTGATAAATTCCAAATAGAGCCAGGGTCTATCACATGGTTTCTTTTTATTCAATTCGATTTACAGTCTCTGATTCGCCGTTCGTAAAATAGGGAAATAAGGAAAAAAGTGAATGAACACTCTTGTCACATCATCACAATGAGCCCCCCCCCTTCCAGGATCTTGGGACCCCAAAAGAAGAGAAAGAAAGAAAGAAAGAAAGAAAGGAAAAAGAAAAGGTAAAAAGCAAAGATGATCCAAAAATTTGTCTGTATAGAGACTGTCCATTACTCGTTGCATAATCACTAGATGGAGGGGTGGAAAAAACTTGTGATTCTGCCGAAGTAGTAGCAGGCCTCCAAGGCATAAAAGAAAGTCTAAACGAAAACGAATAATATCGAAAGAGCAAAATGAAAAAAAAAACAAAAGCAAGAACCTGACGGCTGAACAAAAATAAAAGGAAAAATCGAAAGAAAAATCGATCAAAACAAATAGGAAACTCCAGGAAACTCCACATCAACACCCAATAGCAATGGTTCCATTTCCTCCGAGACTGCAATATGATCACGCAGATTGCCACTTCGCGATATCCGCTGTAGAGATATCCAGGTTTTCAGCTGTTAGTCGCTGCAAGGTTCCAGCTTGGAGGGGAGCTGAGGAAAGAAAGAAAAAATCGAGTCATCAGCAAGAGTCCAGAAAAGGAAATAGATGGGGCCGCGCCACTTGTGATCTCAGATCCGATGCAACGGCTAGCTGGCCGTTCTAGCGGGAGAACTAGTGAGGGGAATGGGATAGATAGGGCACACGGAAAGAAATATTCAATTGAATGATAATTATCACCCCCACTTACTCGGTCTTTGGGCCGCCGGAGCAGCAGCGTGCACATTAATGACTCCCGAATCGACGAACTCCTTGGTGACGACCCCATTGACAGAAGCTGCACTCAGCATCACGCGAACACGATACTTTCCTGGTCGCGAAACTGTGAGAGAGGGGAACTTAGCGTATCCGCTCATTGCATTATCGCTGCGGCTGCGAACGCTGGCCGTTAAACTGCCACCCAATCCAACAGCAGGGGCTGTACTATTTTCATCGCGCAAACTAGCGCTCACGACGAGGTGCTGTACATTTCGTGCAGGTGTGCCGATAGGCCGAACGGCTATGATGACGGGGATGGTAAAAGGGAGTCCGGGGCGCACGGCGGCAGGAGGAGCGACTTCAAAAGTCAGGTTGAATTCACGGGCCGCCATCTTTTTGTCCCTTTTTTCCAAAAAAATTGCGAAAGCCTCGAATTGAAGATTTTGGGGGTACCGAGATATTTAGCTTGGGTGTATGGCGAATATAAAGTAAAGTTCAAGCGATCTGAATGGAACCAATCGGGGAGCAATAGGGAAAACAGATCGGGGAAGTATAATTGGAGTAGGTGGATCGTAAGATAAACTTTCGCAGTGTGGATGAGGACAGACCAAGAGGCACGATCTGTGAAATAGACGTTGAAGAGTAGGGAGGAGTGAGAACCTTGAAAGGGGATGAGAGAAATTATGATGATGGTTGAAAAAAAAATGGTTCACGGGAGATCGACTGGCCTTCATATACCTCCCCGCAGCAGCCGGGACGCGAATATCGAACATTCAATATCCCATCGAGGGCCCATGTTCCAGAGAATGCGTTTGGTCAACCATCAGAGAGCTAGTAAATGTTGCCACCCGCAAAAGTACTACACAAATGGTCGGTGTCCAGGTTCCTGGGACAAGGCCAAGACAATGATGATGCCGTGGGGTATGGAAATTTGAATTCACATTGAGGAAAACCAAAATAAATCGAAAATTGGGCAAGAATGAGCGAAGATCTTACGGCCGATGAGGTGTTTCTTCGGCGTTTGCATACATCCTTGCAGGAGCACGTTCCGGGAAAATTGGAGTAGCAAAAGAAAATAATCCATCAAAATATGAATTTTGGAAAATAAAATAATCAAAAAATCAAACCGAAGGATCGACAAATTCCTTCTTACAGGGAAATGGTCAAACCAGAAGAGGGGCAGGGGGGCAGGGGCCGGCAAGTGCTAGATCTGAGAAATTGAAGATGCGCTGCAGGAAGATCTGACACTAGCGTGTAGATCGACTCTGGAGCACTTCAGGTCATGCCCACCGTCTGGCAGCCGGGATTTTGATTCGGTCACTTTGCGCTCTCTTACCGATTTTACTAGGGGCGACCTTGGTGCACAGTTGACACGCGCCTAGCCATGCACGATCGACGTTCGTGTGCAGGGGCAAGCCAGAGGAGGGTGGTGTTCCAATAGTTCCGTGCACGGATCCACTCCGAGCTGCCCCGCCTGCGATAACCGTCCTGTTGCAGCTGTCACGACGTGTTTGGATCACATCGCGGCGCTGATGAAAGCTCTTCATGGTGAGATTCAGCTTTATCTGTCCCGGGGGAAAGGCGAATTATGGGAGTGCCACTCAGGCAGCTAAATATCTATGTTTAGTGCTCTCTGGGAGGTGAAAGCTTCTCCGGCCTGGAGCACAACAACTCGGTAGAGCACATTAGAGTTGATGAGGACACGGCTGAAATACATCAAGGGAGAACAGCCTGCAGAAGTCGGGCCTCTGGGCATGAAGATGCAAGCCACAAACGGTGAACTGTGGCGCGTGGGGACTATATGCGCATTCCGTAATCAGGCCCAAAGTCCATCGGTCACTCCGAAAGGTGTTCGACAGCCGTGCTGGAGCTTAATGGGTCAAGCCCAATAATGCGCCAGATCCATGTTCTTTCTCCTCGTTTCCCGGTTATGCATATTACGCATTTCCAAGCAATAGTGTTGCCTTGGATAATGGGGTGATGGAACTCCATCGTTCACTAGCCACAACTTTTAGCTTCATCAGCCTCACTTTTTGGCCCCATCGAGAATCGTCTAGGCCGAGCCCCACTCGGGGATGCTCTGCGCATCGGGCACCACCAGGGGAGGTGGGATCCGTAAAACCATGTGTGCGCTAGGATACGACTGGGGTCAAGAATCTGAGATGCGTTCCACGCGGGAAAAGCTTCAGTCAGGTCCTGTATGGTGCTTGCCACGTCCCGCTCCCAGCGAGGCTAGACTCGACGATCATGCCGCTGATCTGACACGGACCAGTCGATAGTTCCTCCCAGGTCATGGTTTGGGGTTTCCCGCATCCACTGTTACGGGCGAGTTCGGTTAAACGGGACTCAGGTTAGCAAGATGTGTGTGCAATAGCAAATAGTGATCATGGTCGAGGGTTATCTCGGCAATCGATAACTAACTATCGACCTGGGGAGGAAGTTCTCGGAGTCCACGAACTTGTTCTTGGCCGTCTGTATCTTTGAGACATGTTCGAGATCAGGTGGGCGTGTTTCAAAGCATCAAACCATGGTTCGTGGTATGCAACTCCGGGATTTAGACTTTGGGGGGAAACAAACAAGACAGGACTGGGCGAGCCCAAGATATCCCCTGGAACTTGAAATGACACAAGACAAGCGTCAACTCCTCATCCCATGCATGGGATTGAGGTTGTTATTTCCGGGGATGTGCGGATCCTTCACGTAGGCCGTAGCAGAAAGCCGAGACCTATTTTCTGAACAAACTAGTAAGAGCCAAGGGAAGACAAGCGACCATGAACCTTGTTTGCTCTTGAACAGGGACGGACGATCAGACCCGCTCCGACGTCAATAGTCGCACCGCCACTGCGGCTGATGCTGTGGCTCCTGTGGCTAAACGCAAGGGAGTGGCGCGAGTGGCTGGAGCGGTGTGGCGGTGGACCTCATGCCTTCCCGATTAGGCAGTCTCCACGGCTCGAGCTTCGGTGGACCCGGCGCGAGGATAGAGACCGGCATTTTATCACCTCTTTCAGATCGTGCCGGTTTTAGGTCTTTGCTTTTTGCTTCCTTGATTCCCTGCTTCCGTTCTTCCGGATGAACATGGATCATCCCTCTTTCCAGGAAGGCGGGATCTTGTTGGAGAACTGGGTTTCGATCTTTGGGCTTGGAGATTGAGTCTGACATGTGAAAGTCACCGCCATACTGTGAAATGGCCCAATTACTTCCATCTATCAATGAGGAGCTACGGATCACCGGAGACTGATATGACCTGTCTTTTGGACTTCATTCTGTTTCAGACCCCGCGAGGACATTGAATGCCGGTGAATGCACCACGCATCACGTCACATTCATCTTTAGCCTTTGCAATTCAAATTATTATTTCTTTGTTATTCAAGATTACCCATTCCATCTGTTTCCCCTTTTCCAGCACTCAACTCATGCGAATTATTGAACACAACAGAATGTGAGCTGACATTCGCAGACACTATGACGATAGAGCTGACGAACTCGCAGGCACAATTACATGTGAAATCGAAGCGACCATCCTTACTGTAGCCACAGAGCTAACTGTACCACAGTCGAAACAGAGCAAAATATGCATAGACAGAAATTGCGAAGAATGGATAAGTCAGGCTTGAAAGAATGCCCCTCTCGTAGAAGGTCTTCATCCGCAGGGTCAAGTTCTCTATGATAGACCCCGGAGATCCATCAGTGAGAAATAGCCATGTCCGCATGTCATTGGTCAGGCTTGCTGGTCTGCTCTGCTCGTACGAACAGGTCCTTCTTGAAAGACTTGATTTCGGCTGGTAGATTGGTCTCAGATGTGGGTGATTTGGAAGCCTTAAATATGGCCCGAGATAGTATCAGAGCATCCTGCATGCCCAGATTGACGCCCCCGCCTGCAAAGGGTGTCATGACGTGGGCAGCATCCCCGACTAAGGTCACCCCGGGGCAACTTTCCCAGGACCAGCCCACAGGAAGCATATAAAGAGGTCGGGGCTCAGGATCTTGCCCATGACGAACTAGATCCAGCAAATCTGGATGCCAGTCGTGAAATTCGTCTAGTAATGCATTCCTGGCCGCTTCGGTATCATGGAGGTCAAATGGCGCATTTGCTTTCCGGTCTTCCGACCATGGTGCGAAGGTATACACATTCAGGCTGCCGCCCCAAGCTGCTGGCCCATAATCGCACGTCCGTCGGAGTAGGAAAATACCGACCCTCTGTTGATGAGCTTATAGTACCGGGGTGCTATATCCATGGCATCGGGGCTTCTCCAATGATAGCCAGTCAAGCCAGCATAAGTTGGCATTTGGTCGGAAATGAGTTTGCGAATCTTGCTCCAAGCCCCCTCTGCTCCGACAACCAAGTCGTACCCGGACTCTCTGCTGTGGTCGAAGATTAGGCTGCGGTTTTCATCTATAGAGCGCAGGCGACATCCCCATCTAATAAGGTGTGGTGGTACGGAATTGAGAAGAATATCGCGAAGCGTTGTCCGATCTATCTCAGGTCGGCCGCGAGAGGAATGTTCGTCCCCGCCGGGTAAATTGATATATTTGGTGAACTTCTTGTCGCAAATTACCAGAGCCTCGCCACCAAAACGAGCGTGTTTGAGAAATTCCTCATACAAGGCTGCCTCTTTCAGTGCTGCAATACCGGTAGCAGGATGAAGGTCAAGAGGTCCACCTGGAACACGAGCATTGGGAGATTTATCTGATTCGAAAACAACAATCTCAAGGGCGGGAGTTGGCAAGTAGTCGGGTGAGAGTCAGGCCCACTGGACCAGCGCCAATGACGGCGATTTTCAGTGAAGGCATCCCAAAAGCCCAAAGGCCAGAAGACAGAAGATATTGAGGAAGGTATATAAGGTCTCAGTTAAGTTATCATAAAGGTGAATAGACTGTAGATGCTACAAGTAGTAGAAGCAGGACAATCAGGGCATTTGTAAGAATCTTTATTATATGAAGTACAGAAAGGGAGTCTACACTGGCTAGAATACTAGTACCAAAGTGGTAATCAGTTCGGAGATTCGATGAGGTCGATCGCTCAATTCGCCAGGACTAGGCCTGATCGCACTCCTGACCAAAACTGTCGAAGGAAATACACTTCACCACGAATATCCGGCCAATCGGAGTGTCGGAACAGATGTACATGTCCCCCCTTATTTGCTGGCATGGAGAACAAATGTATGACAGGACAAGGCTCGGGGGCGGAGAGATGAACGGGGCTGAGCATCGGACTCTCCCTGTCCGACTCCGGCGTTTTCAATTTGCCGAACGGAGACTTCCAAAGAGTTGCGAGTAGATCATTAATTATACTACAGGTAGTAATAGAAGGAACCCACTATGAAGTGCTAAATAGGGAAGTTGGTACTAATTGCATGTGACCACTTCCCTTGCTGCTACTTTCAAGTTCAAGTTTGCCGTTGCTTTGAGTAAGATTTTGGCAGAACTTGATATTATATCGAGCGACTACATTTACTATTGAATTTTCCTATATTCATCTTTCAAGTTCTTCATAGGCCAAAAGTAGTATTGGTAAATACTAGTAACTACTACAAAGTGATGCAGAGCAACTGCAACTGCCACCCGAGCCCGTCGGAGCCGCAAGTAAACAGTCTTCCCCGACAACTCCAAATCACAACCATGATCTTCCTCGCTCGGATCTCGCCCTTGGCCAGCATCTTTGCTCATGCCTCATATTAATATTCCAGTCTAATCCTTTCCCTCTAAGGGCACACACAAGCATGGCGCCACTGAAAATTCGCCAGAACCACTCCTTTACCCCATCGCCCCCTCGGCCCCCTAAAGGACCATATACCCAACCAGTCAGTGTAAATGCTCAAATCAACCCTGCCGTTCTCGGTGAACTGTTTGCCGGAACAGTTGGTATATTCATCTTTGCCGTTCTCTTCTGGAAAATTGGCAAGTATGTCCGATCGCTGAACAGACACAGAGTGCTAAGAGAGGGCAAGTTGACAACCACTCGCTATGCCAGGACTTGGTATGGCTGGGTACCGCTTGATGTACACGAGAGAAACAAGAGAATAATCGTGAATATCTTCAGTTGGATTTTTGATTGGCTGTCGTGGGAGTCAAGCAGAATGGACTATAGCTGGGTATGGTGGGATCCGGGTCAAAAAATGACACAGAAGCGCCGGCGGCGGAGCAAAACCCCGAGCTGGATGCCTCGGTTTCTTCAAAGGTATGAGCCTCGTCCAGCCGATCAGATTTGGAACCCGGGATCCCCTACCGAATGCCATGGCGCCTTGATCGACATCATTGAAACCCAGACCGATCAAATGACAGAGCCCTCGATAGCGAACTCGACAATCAGCTTGAGTCGGTTATCACAGGAACTTTCAAGAACACACATATCGGAAGTCAGCGAGAGCTCAATTTACCAGGAATGCTTTACTCAGTTTGAGCATATGCATGGAAGCTATGAGGACAATAACAGCCAACAAAGTGAGGTGTTTGCCGCAACAATACGGACGATATCCCCAACCCCGTTCAACAAGACTTGCCCCCCGAAGCTACAGTCACAAAATATGATTCCTCCATTGGGAATCAAGTCCTGGTCCGTTCCCGATTTCAATAAAGTCACTGTGCATTCGAATGACCGCCTTGAAAACCAGGGAAATCCGCAATTGAAAAATTGCAGGCTTTATGTGGATTCCCAAAGAATGCGCGGTCAGCCGATAGCGGAACCTATACCAAAGGCACATCGCCGACATGCTCAATTGCGCAAATGCCGTGCGTGGTCTGCTAAAATGCAGGTCAAGGCAAACAGGCTAGTGCCATGTAAATTACGAGACTCATCTGGCCCTCCGGGGACCCCGTTTACTGACATACTGTCCACTTTCCGATCAGAACAGACTGCTTTAGAATCGATCCCAACCAATCGAGAAAGCGGAGATAACAGAGCACTGGGACATTTGGCCGGCCAGGTCGTGCTAAACCAATGCTATAAACCAATTCCAAGCGCACCTTTCGATGCAATTACCAAGTTCCACACTTTACCGGCCAGATTTCGTCCACAATCGGGCCACATGTCAGCGGAGGAAGTGGTTTCAAGCCCAATTTTCGAAACTATAGGACACGCGAGGGGACTGCAGGTCAGACAAATGTTGACTTTCAGAGGTAAATCGTCTTCGCAAAACGACAAGGTTTTCTTGGATCGGTTAGACCGACGAGCTGATGATGAGCTTTGCGATTGGGAGATCAGATTGATAGATGGATTGAATCGCAAGTTGGTGTGGATATTCAACGAGACGACTCCCGGCCAGAAGCCGTATCACTTTGCACAGCTAGCAAATCACTGGTTAAATAGAGAGACCTGGCTAGTCATCGATCCGGTATCAAGAGTGCCCCTTGATTCAAGACGAGAGCGGGGAGACCCACGCTTCAATGTCCCTTACCCGGAGCCGACATATGATTCCAAGCCGAAATACCCGGTCCCTATTCAAAAACGTGCCTATACACCTCGTATCGATTCGTGGCGTGCCACAGTCAACCGGCGGAGAAGGATATCTGGACTTCGCGATGCAGTGCGCACCGTGGAATTATACGAGAACTCCATTGAAGAGCCACCCGATGGACATATCGACCCTGGATGCTGGATGTTCCCAAGGCCCCCTCAGGGGTTTGAGGTTTCTACCAAGCAAAAGGATGGGTGGTACGAAGGTGGGACTGGTTGGCAAGAGACATTTGAAGACTGGCAGCATATCGGTTGGGGTTACCGTCTTCGCAAAACCATCCAGGAGGGACGTGTCAACCGCCACTGGGCAAAAGGGATTGCTAGTCGAGTTCATAGAGGTTGTCGGTCGACATCTCTTAATATCATCTCCAAGGATGCTCAACGGGTTCCGGCTTCTAGAGTGGCTGTGGTGTGAGAACCTGATGGGTTCGTCCGGGCGAAGTTTATAGCAATTGGCTGTTGTTCACTCGTTTCTCGCTATCTCACAAGAGCCTGTTATATCTCGAATCACTTCTCACCCATGTCATATTCTTACCTGTCGAGTCCGGCTTTGAACATATTATCCCTACTGCGAGCTTCCTCGGTCAGGAATCGATCCGATGCAAGTCATTGTTCGAAAGATAATTGAATTGATAAATTCTAATCGCTGAAAATAAAATCTTGTAAGTCTGGCCTCCTCTTGGAATAGCCACGACGATTTTCTCAAATGCCAAAAACTCCGGTCCTTCCTTACTACCCAAGCAGGACGCACGAATGACACTGCCAGGTCGGGGTTGATGCGTATAATACAGATGCCGATATTTTCTTTTGGCCGGCGAATAGGAGGAGTTCTTTCGTGTTCGGGGTATTGCAAAAATCGAATTTAGAAACCAGGGGGGGTTCACACGTTGGCTGACACGAGTCCACTTGGGCAGCTCTGCAAGGAAAGGAATATCCGTTAGCATAATTTCCCAAGACAGAAAGCAAGGGTAGGTCCGGAGGAAGTGGTTTGGCATACTGTGAATGCCCTTGCGGTAGCTCTTCTCCTTCTTATCGAAGAGAGTGTACTTGTCCTTGGGGAGCATCTCCTCCTCGCGGGGCATCTCTGCATACCACCGCTCAACAGCCTTTGCGCTCTGTCCGTTGCGAGCGAGGGCAGCGCTGAGGGTATCGACAACGCTGTCCACGGCGCGCAGACGCTTGCGCTGCCGGGCTTTCTGGGGGGGAGGACAGGCGCCACGGAGTCTTCCTGTAGATTCACAAAAGAGTGTGTTAGTTCACCAGGGTCATTCTTATCAATGCACCTAGCCGGGAGATACCGGAATCCTTACCAGAGAAGACCTCCGAAAAGGGCATTCGTAG
The DNA here is from genome assembly GCF_028829765.1 of Penicillium waksmanii. NCBI lineage: Eukaryota > Fungi > Ascomycota > Eurotiomycetes > Eurotiales > Aspergillaceae > Penicillium > Penicillium waksmanii. Next base: position 2,522,310 of record NW_026643252.1, read on the forward strand.
GTTTAAACATGGCTGTTGGACGTTGCAGGTGGTGAGTTTAACCCGCAGCAAAATCGATCTCGAAGTCGGAACTGCGACTGGTCCGTGCGCTACTCTATAAAACAATCGCCGGATGGACGGCAAACTTTGTCGCGCATTCAAGCACCATTAATAACTGCAAATGATAGTAATTATTGGAAAGAAACTGAGAAGGATGAATTTGGAATTATCAAGCCCCCGGACATGATGTACTATTATACATTACTCGGTTGTGACACAACTTGAACGTTTCCCATACCCCGGAGTAGATCATGTGATTCCGATGGGATAAATGTGTTCGCCGAAACATCCAATCGCGCTTTACCTTCTGCGCACACCCGACCTTGACGAAGGGTCTCGATACCCCAGACCATTCGCTGCGTGCCCGAGACACGCATCTCGTACATGGATTTTCTATGAAGTCAACACCTTCTCAAGCCAACACAATGGACTCCGGTTCAACGGCCGAGGCCCCGTCCCTCCCCTGGCGGGTCTGGTCAAACACGACCATGTATGGAGTCGCTGGGCTATGCCGCGCATTCCTCTCAGGGCTGTGCCATGCGGAAGTTCATGGCCATGAGGAGTTTACTGCCCTGCTCGATTCAAGGAAGGACCCGGCGCAGAGGTCAAAGGGTTTGATTACAGGTAAGGTTTCCCCACCAGCATTTGCGCCAGCGTGGTTGAAGAGGACTGGATCGCTGATCAATTCATCTCAGTTTCAAACCATATTAGTGTGTATGTACCTTCGATCCGCCTACCTTCGTGAAAGTCTATAATGACGGATCACGACACAGATGACTGACATCCCGTTGCGACGAACTAGTATGGATGACCCTTTGATCTGGGGATTACTACCAATGCGATTTTGGAATAAGCGGTGGTCGTTCGGTAGCCATGATATCTGTTTCCAAACCAGGTCAGTTGCATTTCTGTGTTACGCGTGTTGCTTCAAGATAAATGCTGACGGGAAACGTACTTTGCCATAGACCGCTGTCATTCTTCTTCACCATGGGGCAAGTACTGCCAACACATCGCCTAGCCCATTCTCCTTTCGGTGGCTTGGGTCAACCTGCGATGACTGAAGCCATCCGATTGTTGTCCAAGGGTCCCTTCTCCGTTGATCACCACCGTGCCAGTCCCGAACGCCAACAGTTCAGTTTCCAGAATGTCTGCATCGACCCTTTCTCAGATTTATCCATAGCATATACTACCAATGGCGAAGACGCCCACTCGGCACCATCCGCATACTCATGCAACTCACATTCGTGGGTTCACATTTTTCCCGAGGGAAAGATCCACCAAGCACCCCGCAAGACGATGCGATATTTCAAGTGGGGTGTTGCTCGACTGATTCTCGAAACGAAGGAATGCCCCGATGTTGTTCCTATGTGGATTCAAGGCGTTGATGATATTATGCACGAGAGCCGCGAGTTCCCACGATTCCTTCCTCGTCCCGGCAAGGACGTGAGTGTCACTTTCGGGTCCAAGGTGGATACTGAAGAGATCTTTGGTGAAGTGAGATCCCGGTGGCAGAAATTGAAGACGAGGGTTGAGAAGGCTGATCCGCAATCCCGAGATCTTCCTGCTGGCGTCTTGAGTGATGCGTTGTTGAACGACAAAGAAGCTGTCGCGCTACGCAAAGAAGTCACCTTCAAGATCCGAAACCTCGTCCTCGACGTCCGCCGATCACGAGGTCTCCCAGACGAGGATCCGAAAGAGGGTCTGGTCGAGACATGGCTGGAAGAGGGCCCCAACCGGGAAGGTCATATGAAGGATGATTCCTGGGTTCGGGATATCTGATCCAACTTGTAAAATCACCATGTACACATATTTTGTATAGACTTAGCTTTGATAGAAGGCTGCATATGCGGGCCCCTGTGTTTACTAGTAATAAAGCCATGGGATTGTCCTGTAATATACCTGGCGTGGGGGCGACCAACGTTAGTCCAAGTGTGATTGCCAGCCGAGTCGCCGCTTCTCCTCCACAACTCCCCGCAAGCACGATTCTCATGCCCAAAAAGCAGAAAAAGTCATTCGTCTACAAGCCACCAAGCACCCCTCACCATTCTCTTGGTCCTTCTAGCATACGCCAAAATGATCAGTCCCGCCAAGCTGCAGGTTCCACGACCGATCCCTCTGTCAATGACTTGATCAGTCACCTGCGGCGTACCCAAGTCTCCCACGAAGGCCCGGCCAGAGCACCATCTTTCGTGTCCCCTCGATCAGTCCATCCCTCACTTCGGAACCTCCTACATCTTCCAGAAACCCCACCGCCACGTCCTCGTCGAACGGTGTTTGGGAGCCGACCAATCCGCCCTATCCCTGGACCCCCGCCACCCGCAAGCTGGCTATCGGGAGATACCGAGAACTCGAACTCTTCGGCTCAGGATGAAGCAGTGGATTTTGGTTGTGAAGATGTTACCCATCGACTCGACAGGTTGCCCGGAATTGCCTTCCCTGGGGAGCGCTCCCTCGTGCATACGCTCTTGATGTCCATGGCTCGTAATTGGTGTTGGCATCTGGACTATGATGGATACTTTCTAGCTCAGCTCCCTAGCCACATAAAGCAGCTTTTGCTGAGTTATCTAGCGATGCATTCCCATGGTCCAGAATTGAGCGGCCGCATGAAAGGTCTCAAGCCGCTCTTCCTGGCCGATGTCGATAATCCTGAAATTGGATATCGGATGACTGCAACTGCGGGCGATGCAACTATCATCAGATTAGATCTGTCCCGTGCCTTGGGCCGCTGGATTACATTGAAAGAACTTTCGCATGAGCTGCTCCTATCGACGAAACCCACGGCTGTTGACTCGAAGCCCGATGTCCAGGAAGCTGTCCCAGCATCGTGGGAACAAGAGGAACAGGATTTAGACTCAGAGGAACCTCCGGATAATTTGTCTACACATATGCCGCCGACTACCATCATTCCGAAGGCTATTGGCCAAGGAATGCGATTTAAAAAGCTCCACTACCTCTCGCTCGCGCATCCGAGTTCAGGCGCCGCAAATTGGAACACTTTGTTGCATCTCATGTCACATCTTCCAACTATCACACACTTGTCACTTGCCTACTGGCCTGTTCCGACTCGCACACCCAATGCTACGAATGCCACTTTGGTTCATCCGACCAACCGCTCCTTGAGATTCGCCTACAGCGGCACGGACATGTATGCCTCGATGGAGAACAACTGGGCCGAGTCGGCGGCTATTCTCCGTCAACTATCTCGATCCATCTACTGCCTGAAATGGCTTGATCTCGAAGGCTGCAGCGATTGGCTCGCCGCTATCTCCTGGACAGGCACTGACCCCGACGGTCGACCTTATCGACCTGGCTCGAACGGGCCCGAGTGGACTGGTTCCTGGCGAGATGTCGAGTGGGTCAATTTGGGACCGGGATTCGAGTACCCCAAGGATGGCCAGTGGATGAACGAGATCTCTAGATCGGACACTCAGCTTTTGGCCCGGTTTGAGAATTTCGAGAGTCGGCGTGAGCTTTCGCTCGCCTCGTCTATTCATGCTTCTGAGCAATCGCCTGCTTCCCCGGCTGAGATGTGGAATCTGGAGCATGAACGCATTCTAGCACGCTTTAAGAAACGACGGAAGGCTTGGGAAGATGCGGTTTCTCTGGGCAAAAAGGTGCTTCGGGAGATTCAGGATCTGAGAGTCAAGGCCAAGGGCAAGTGGATCGAGGGGCATATCACGACGGAGGAGGTCAATTCTCGTCTCGCGTAGAACAGTTTACGAATATATTGGTGTCGCATGTAGAAAGAAAATCCAAAAGTATTGATCGGGTACATCAGAACATACATAGAGTGAATCGAAAGAAAGAAAATAAAAATATGCAAATATGATTCCTTTTTTGGCTTCAAATAACTGTACAATGGTATCAATCATACTATCATGCGCCGACTTCCTGCCAACCAGCTAAACCCAATCTACTTCCGCTTATTAAATGTCTTGAGAGGATCAACCTTGCCACCAGCCTTCTTTCCCTTGCCCTTTCCACTAGCACGGTTACGATCTCTCGCCTTGCGAATGCGGTTCTCATTACCAGTCTTTTTGAATCCAACATAGCCCACATCTTCATTCGAGATACCCTTCCGCCCCTTAGTAGGCATCAAGTAATCGGGTACGTGCTTCAGATGGGGCTGCACACGCGCTGCGCGCAGTTCTCCATCGTGTCGCAATTGTCGCAGCTCATCGGGGTTATCCTCGAAATGGCGCTTCAACTTCTCACTCTTGATCAGCTCCTGTCGAATCTCACGAGCACGAGCCTCTTGGACCGCCAGGCGGGTGATGGCGCGCAGAGCATCGGTCATACGGTAGCGGAATGCATCAACTTGTTGCATCTCGAAGTGGTAGGGCCGGACTTCGTGGCCGAGCTTGCCTTGACGCTTAACGATCTTAGCGAGGACGATCTCGTCCTTTTTGGATGAAGACACCGATGTGGGCTTGTGTTTGCCGTATTGTTCGGCGGGCACCACGAATGAAAGGGCCATGCCGGCCTTGCCAGCGCGGCCGGTACGACCGATGCGGTGGGTGTATGATTTTGAAGTGGTTGGGAGGTCGAAGTTGAGGACGCAGGCGACGTTCTGGAAGTCGATACCGCGCGCAACACTGTAGTCCTTTTCCTTGCTGGTCATCTTGCGGCGCTTCGACTTCTGCTTGCCTTTTTCTTCTTCGGGCTCCTCCTCGTCTTCGCTGGAACCAATTTCCTCCTTGTTCTTTTCCTCCTTGTCTTCCGCTCCGTCTTCAATTGCCTCCGGGGATTTCTTGACTGGCTTGGGCACACCCATGACTTCCTGGTCATCGGCTGCGATAATAATGTCGTAAACGCCCTTGTTGAATTCCTCGACAACGTGCAGACGAGAGTTGATGGGAAGCTCTGAGTTGAGGACACAGCTCTTGATACCGAATTGTTCGAGGAAAAGCTTCACGCGGTAACAACGGTCAACGTCGCCAACGAAGATGATGACTTTGCCCTTGACAAGTTGGAGCTTGAAAATAACATATGTGAGAAGGAACTTCTCATCCTCCGCGCACTTGACAACAAACTGGCTGACATCAGCGCCTTTCTCTTCCTTATCTTCCAGCTTCAGGATCACCGGGCTACGGCAGAACAAACTCTTCAAAGTATCCACCTCCGAAGTGAGAGTGGCACTCATCAGGAATGTCTGCACACCACGTGGGATAGCCTTGGCGAGAAGGTTGATATCCTCATCGTAACCGTAGGACAGGACCAAATCAGCCTCGTCGATAACTAAGTAAGAGAGTTTCTCGAGCGACAGAGCGGAGTTGTTGACATTGGCCAGGACGCGAGTCGGTGTTGAGACGACCAGATCGGGGAAATCGGCGAGCATCGTACGCTGCACATCATCGGAGACTTTCTGTGTTAGGTTGATGGAGCGAACATCCTTTCCGCAGAACGCAGTGAAAGATGTGACGACTTTCTGGACTTGCTCTGCCAGCTCGCGGGTGGGGACGAGGATAAGACCGGTAGTGGCTTTCAACGAGGGATCGGCCTAATTGATTGACGAATTAGTAAAATTCACAGTCGAGCCCATCAATGGGGGCGTCGGTGGTAGATTTGATAAGACTCACAGATTTTTGTTGGAGAATGGATTGCAAAACCGGGAGAACGTAGGCGGCAGTCTTTCCGGAGCCAGTCTTCGCACGGGCTGAATCTGTCAGTATCTGCTATTTATATATGAATTGTCTCGAATGTGACTTACCCAGAATATCTTTGCCCTCAAGGGCCAGAGGAATTCCCTTGGCTTGTACGAGAGTCGGCTTGGTGAACTTTTCCTTAATCAAGGCTTGACGCAGTCGGGGATCCAGGCCCAAAGACTCAAAGTCAGGTTCCTGGTCTTCGACACCCGCGGTTTCGGGTGACGGAACATCATTTGCATCCAGTTTGCGCTTCATGGTTGCTATGTGGTGATTTAATCGAGGACGAAAAAAAGATGCTGCATCTGTATGGGAAATTTCGGCGGGCGGTGAGATCTTTGCGGGCGGTCAATCTTGGTCTTGATGCCTTAGTGCCTTAACGCCTACCGGTAACTAACTAGAGCGAGCTACAACATGACCTCTTCGAAGAGGCTCTTCTCAAAGGAAAGCAATCTGGACAGTTTCTGTGGCTCAATTGATTTATCTACGTAGAAGGAGTACGCTATGACAAAAAGCAAAAATATGGCAAGAGAGGGATTCGAACCCACGCCCCTGAAGACTGCGGATTTGTTTTGTACAGAGTACAGATACCTAAAAAGTACATCCACACGAAATACTCCAGGGCTGAAGCTAAAAGAGGAGAGACACACTCCGCAATAAACGAGTAATTACAACTACCTAGATCAAGAATTATCATAGAAATTCACTCTCGCGCGAGGCAAATCACATGCCCTGGGCGGATATTGCGAAATAGTAGTACCTACCTAGATAGTACTACCTAGGTATACTATGAGAATGGAGTACAGATATATATGCAAAAGTACCTTGTCGTTCATGCACGATTAACGGTCGCCTCGGGATTCGATCTATACTAACAACCTTGGAACTGGCTACCACCTCGATTGAAGACAGCAAACCACAAGATCAAATTGCTAGTATGTAGAAATCTGATAGATCGACGGAGTACGTCGGAAGCGCGGGGGCGCTAAATGACCAGGGTTTCAGGTGACGAAACAACGAAGATTGGGCTGCTCGACGCCCTGCGAGGCTCGCCTGCCTGCGCCCGACCACACAGACACTAGCTGCAACCTGTGCTTCTTGTATCTTTCACTTCATGAATTCGGATACTTCCTTGCTCCATCCCGCAGACTATCCCTGTTAACTTGCTGGTTTTGCGGTTAATCTCAGTGATTTTCTTATCGAGATGTGATCAGTTGATGTTGAACTACTAGTCATGGCATCCTGGCCGGGTACCCCACGGAGCCATTCTGCATTGGTAAGCTTAATCGCTATCGTTCTCGGCATAGATACGTATGCTGTTCGTTGACTTATATTCACGATTTCATACTGTAGGCGTCATTTGCTGGAGATATATGGGAAGATACTAGGAGCGAGATCTACTACGCTGCCAGGTTATCACCTATGTTGCAACCAGAAGAGGACTGCCCAGTATGGATGTCCCCAGTCTCAACAGCAACCGACACCTTGCAACCAAACTCCCGTTGGATATCCGAGGACTCTCCTCCCAAAACTACATCAACTGTCCCGCTATATGGATACCCTGCCGAAGAGGTCATTGAAAGTGACCCAGATTTGAACCCGAGAGTTCAGAGCATCCACGAAACACAGCCTTGCCTATCTTCAACCTCATCCCAACAATTCCACCTCCCCTATGATTTGCCAGTGCATATACGAGATAACGACGTTCATCTAGCAACCGTATTAGATAAAGTTGCCGCCATCCAGGAAAATGTCTCCATCCAACGATCTCATGCCAGGAATCTCCGCACTGCACTTCGACACAAACGGGAACAAGAGGATAAGGCTCGACTAGCCCTCCGGAATAACCTCAATTCTACCAGGCCCGACGAGGTGGATGCAAAAGTTGCGAGGATAAACCAGAGTATCGAGAACCTACAGGCAGCCACAGCGTCCTATCTAGGGCTGGAAACTGAATACCAAATGGTAGAAGATGGATTAGAGCAGAAAGAACAAGATCTAGATAAGCACATGGCAGAGCTTACTGGTATCCTGCGCAAAGAGGCTACCCTCCTGGCCCAAGAGCAGCATGACATCGATATCCATTCCGAGTCCGACTCACCAGTGCACCGCAATATACCGAGTCTCAACGAGCTTAACCCAGGCGAGACGGAATACATGAAAATAATTGATCAACAGAAGTTCCGCGGGCAGAATGCTATACCCCTCAACAATAACGCGCAGCTGTTCCTTGAACAGTATGAAGACGAAAGAAACGACATTGAGGAGGAATTAAATGAAACACGTCTTCGACTCGAGAATCATCCTGGGCGCAAAATGTCTCATGAAGATACCGTCATAGTCACAGACGATGAATGGCGGGATTTGTTGAGGGAGTATCTCCCTGATTACTCCAAAGATCAACCATCTCCAGATCCACTGCGTGCATCTAAATTGGATGATCGCTCGCCATTTTTTGAAACGGCACGCCCTCTTCCATTAAATAAGTCTAATTTTGTTAACCATTGGCTTCTCTATCGACTGCGTCATTCTGCGATCGAAATTTTACAGTTTAAGTCTCAACCTGAGCTAGTTGACTTGATGGAAAAGGGTTGGGATGGGGATCGTATCAGTCAGATGGCTATGAGGCTATGGTATGAAGATGGGACGACAAAGGTAGAGACGGCCAGTTAGCACCTCAGGTGCTAGGGAGGATTGATACTATTAGTACTATGTATAAAGCTCGCCGCTGGCTGTTTCCATGGAATTAAAGGATGTACATTTGACATCATTTCAACTCTTCAAATCTCTGCATAGTTAGTTATAAACTTGAATTTTGGGAAACAACATACGGGCCGCCTCGGACTATCTTCTCCACTAGTATTTTCCACCACCTCTGTTGAATATCAGTTACCTACTTGTTTCTTTGTCACATTCATTAAACTCAGGTAAAGATCTTCTAGGTCACTACACAGATATAAATGTGTCAACATCAAAGTATGGCCCTGGGACAGCCTCCGCTTAGAAGTGGAGAATCGGACCATACAACAGGATATCCTCGGGTGCCATAGGGTGGGCCGATGAAGTCGATTCCGATACCCGGACTAGCGGACATGTGCGCGACTTGATCGGCAATACAATTAAGCCATCTGCTCCAGTTTCCCTTTATAATCTCTTCTGGTGGCATATAGTACTATCGAACGCCCATCTGCACAACCAGATCTTATCCCTTACGTCTTCATCTCCCCGCACCCCGCACCCCGCCATGTCTACCCTCAATGAGCAGCTTGCGACTCTAGTGGAGAAGTACACAGCCTGCGATGTATGACCTGTCTAAGAAGAAATATATGGGCTGCTAGTATGCGCATAACATGCTACAGCTTCATCCGATTCCAGTACCTGAACTGACTAGTACATTGGCCAGATATCAGATGCCCTCCTCAAACTACAAAAGGTGCCAGAGGGCGGTACGGCACGAGCAGGCTATTTGGCTGATCTGAGTACGATTCCCCTTAAATACTTGCTTTACAAGCCTCTCTCCTCCTCCCCCTCTCTCCATCTTGTGAGCAGTAGGATTGAAAGCACGGAGAAAACATAGTCTAGGGCGCAGACCATCGCTCATCACCACCGGATACAAAACACCTCACTAATAATTGAATCAACAGCCCCCTTCTCCCCGATAATCGGCAGAAATGAAACAACGAAGAAGATCGCCGCGCCAGCTACAACTTTTAAGTTCCTTTCGAAGGGAGCCACACCACCGACTATCGCAGCGGAAAACCCCGAAAAGCACGGCTTCCCGCCGGGTAAGCACTGGGTCGACTATGCGGGCGACTTTGCCGCGGCTGACCCGGCGAATGCGGGATCTATCATCGTTATTGAACAACCTGGCGATCAATACTGTGCTGTGACGGGAGGTATAATGGCGACGAGGATGAAAGCGTTGGGCCTTAAGGGTGCTGTTGTTGGGGGTAGAATTCGGGATTTGAGAGAGCTTCAAGCGACGGGGTTGCCGGTTTGTCTTGGATCCTTTTATCTGCGGTGCGAATGAAGGTCAAGGACATGTGGCTAATTGTTTCCATTTTGTATAGATCTGGGCTCGGTCTACGTCGACTGTGGGGACTGGTGCTGAAGCTAAGGCTGTGGCGCGTGATGTGCCTATTTCTATTGGAGGGGTGACTGTATCTCCGGTGGGTGTACTTCGAGTTGTCGGTTTCGAACTGGATAGCTAATGCGTTGTTCTTTCAAGGGTGATATTGTGTTCTGTGATCCATTCGAGGGAGTGGTCGTCATCCCCCGCGACTTGCTTGACCCTGTCCTGGAGCTGATGCCAAAATTGATATCAATGGACGAAAAGGCTATCGAAGCTGTAGCGCAGGGCATGACTGTTACGCAGGCCTTTAAGGATTTCCGCGCTTAATATGAAGCTACTAGTACTGGAAACTTGAAGTGCTTAGGTATACTAATTGCATAGTGTTGGAATTTGAAGCAAGTATCCGCCGGTCCAGTCCGGAGGCAAGTCCTTTGAAGTGTGGAAATATACATGAAATTTCAATCAATCTCTCGTGGTATCCTCAGAGGTATTCAATACATATAAGAATTCGTGCAGGTAGAAGAAAGAGAAGAAAAAAAGTCGCTGTGCAGAATACAAGAAAAGAAGATGCGCCTTATTTTACTCGGCAACCCAGACAGCGGCCATGCCCATACCGGTACCAACACACATGGAGGTGACACCGACCTTCTTGTTTGTGCGGTGGAGCTCAGTCAGAAGGGTGCTGACCTGGCGGGAACCGGTGCAGCCAAGAGGGTGACCGAAGGCAATGGCACCACCCTTGGGGTTGATCTTCTCCTGGGGCAGGCCAAGCTCGTTGACACACCACACGCACTGGGAGGCGAAAGCCTCGTTGATCTCGTAGATGTCGACATCATCCTTGGTGATACCGGCCTTCTCGAGGGCAAGGGGAATAGAAGCCCAGGGGCCGACACCCATGAGCAGGGGCTTGACACCGACAACGCTGGCAGAAACGTACTTGCCGATGATCTTCTGGCCGAGGCGCTCGGCGGTGGAGCGCTTCATGAGCAGGACGGCGGCAGCACCGTCGGAGATCTGAGAGGCGTTACCGGCGTGAATAGAGCCGTCCTTGGCGAAAGCAGGGCGGATCTTGCCCAGAGATTCGGCGGTGATGCCCTCACGGATTCCATCATCAGCCTTAACTGTGATGGTCTTCTCCTCGCCAGTCTTGGGGTCGGTCCACTTGACATCAAGGGGGGGCGATCTCCTCGTTGAAGAGGCCAGCCTTCTGGGCCTTGAGGGCCTTCTGGTAGGAAGAAGCAGCGAAAGAGTCCTGCGCGGCACGAGTGACACCGCGGTCCTTGGCCATATCCTCGGACAGAACACCCATGGGGACCTTGCAGTTGGCGGACTCGGGGTGAGACTCAAGGAGCTCAGAGAACTCAGTGACGGCACCGGGGCTGTTTCAAAATAATCGTTAGCTGGTTGGACACAGGAACAAATTGTGATAATATAGGTTTACTCACCCGTACTGGGAGGACATGCTCTCAACACCGGCACCGATACCAACATCGATCATGCCAGACTGAACAGCATTGGCAATATCAACGATGGCCTGAAGACCACTAGAGCACTGACGGTTCAGACTCTTGACGGCAGCAGTCTCGGGGAAACCAGCAACGAGAGCTGCGGCACGGAACTCGGTCGCACCACCACCGGGGGGGCAGGACGGAGCCGACAGCAATATCCTCGACGACCTTGGGGTCGATACCACTCTTGTTGATCACGGCCTTGAAGACACCGGCTAGCAGGTCGGCGGCGGCAGTGTCCTTGAAGCCACCCTTTCCACCCTTGGTAAGGGCAGTGCGCAGAGCACAGGTCACGACAATGTCATCGGGGTGTTTCTCGGTGATGCCGGCGGCTCCCTTCTTGCCACCGAAGTGGGAGGAGACTTGGTTCAGGCGTTGCTGAGCTGAAGAAAATATTTAGCTCATGAATCTCTCTCGACAGTCGAGCTCAAATGCCCGGTAAAAACATGTAGATGCTCTGCTGTATCTTTTTTGCTGACCGCTGACATAGAAGTACATACCGGAAGACATGACGTCAATATGGGAAGAGGTCTGAGGGGTGTATGGGGAAAATGAATGAGAAAGGGGAAAACACCACGGGGTAGGATGAAAAGTGGTCCACGAAATCTGGGGAGGTGTCTCTCTCTTTTAAAGCAGACGTGGATCCGGTGGTATTTCCCTTGTTCGAAGGACATCCGCCGCATACTGAACGCCGTGCTGAGCCGAGGCTCCCGCATCATTGTTGTTCCGGGTCAAAGTCACGGGATCGGCGCCCCATATTGAGTGATCCCCGACATGTGAACATGTGAAAATGCCAGTCCCCTACGCAGTACATATCAGATGAACGTGAACGTGAAAGTCAAGGCTACCCGGCTCACCATATTAACAGCCAGACGTCATATGGATCTCTGTTGATCCCGCTTGACCCGACCAACCCGCACAGGGCCGGTACCTCTCGGCATCCCAGCTCTATGCTGATATCTTGAATGTGATACTACTCACAAGCAGCCTTGGTCTCTACTCGGGATGTTAACTGTGGAGACATTGGCGCCCTGCCGATGATTTAACTCCGCAGATATTCCATTTCGCTCTGGTACCTCTCGTCTGCTTGTGCACATACTAATTCCGCCCGCATAGCAGCACCATGACATATAGTACTAGTAGCTATCACAGTGCCAGATACATATCGGGCCAGTACTAGTACTAACACTACTCGTACTACTAGATACAACGCGAATTGAAAGATTCCTGCAAGTGGATAGCAAACTAGCTAAAACCAATGAATATCTAAACACTGGCAAAAATTTATGATAAATAATTAATCACTCCCATTTAATGCTCCGAGGACTCTGCACTGCATAAAGACTGCCCAGGTGTCGACGGGAGTGGAGCAAGCGGAGCCCGGCGGTCAAATTATCCAATTTCTCGCCCGATCAACCTCCGCACTCCAGCAACTCCAATTACCACTGGCACCTGGACATCCTCAATCCTCGCCCACCCCAGCTTACCACTGCATTTATACCCGATGATCCGACAATTATTCAGCGCTGCTGGTACAGCAGCGCGATCCAGCTGCTCGATCCCACGCGCAACCCTCCAGGGCCAAACCATCCAGCTATCAACATGGCTCCAAGCTGTACGATCCCGAAACCAAATCCTCCACCACCAAAGCAAGAAGCGCATCCTAACAATAATTTCCACGATACAGAAAACCCCTCTCAACACATCTACCCGCCTCTTCTCCACGACACCCGCATCGCGCTTCACACTCACCACCCAAAAATCCTCCTCGCCCTTCCGCCTCTCCTCCGACAACCACACACACGAACACTCTCCCTCCAACGACGACGCCTATTACAGCCCCCACAAGCCCAAGCGCCAATGGCCACCGGATATGTCCAAGCTCTCGCCCAAACACCAGTTCCGCCTTGAGCGCAAGTATCGCCGGCGCGCGGCGCTGAAGTATGCGCGACCTAAGTTTATTAAAACTGTGACCTTGGTGCAGTGGGGTGTTATCGGGTGTGAGTATTGTATTCTTTTAATAGACATTCCATCCTGTCCCATATTCAGGAAATCAAGATTGGTTGCTGATAGCCTTAATTTATAGTTGTCGTGATTTACGCAGTGCTGTTTATGAATTGGGATACCAGGGATACGCCTTTCGATGGGGTGAGTTTTTTTTTATCTGTGATCATCCGGGAAATTGCGCTGGAGTCTGTCTGACCTGTGAGCTAACTCGTGAATTTTTTTTTTTAGCTTCGAGAGAACTTCTTCTCTGGGTTGCAGGGCGTTTTCTCCACTCCCACCCCTCCTGGTCCTGTCAAGAAGGCGAACGAGAACAATTGAAGATAAATACGAAGCGCATTACCGAACTGTCATGTCATTGTGCTTTTTGTACATTATTGGTCATTTGTTGTACTGTACAATATAACTACAATATACCGGAGCTCTTATAGCCTAACCACCAAACAAACCATTTAGTGTATCAGTGAATGATCATTCAATTCTCATTTCTGTCATCGATCAAATATCATGAGCAAATCCAGTCCGAACAGCAGGCGTCGCTATACCGCGAAGAGGAACGAAGAACAGAGTTTAAAAAAATAACATGGACACAGGACTCTGCCTCCTCCTCTCCCCGCCACCTGCACCGTAACTCGACTTCATTACATCATGTCTTTCCAGGAGCAAAAGAAGAACTCTCCGGATAATTGAATATGCAACTCCCAACAACACCAGTAATGCCAACGCCAGAGGTAAAAAAGAAGAGATTTCCAAAAGAGAACTCCGACAGCGAAACAAACGAGTCAGCAAGAAGCTGGCACCGTACGTAAGCACTGTAAAGGTGAAAGACAAACCCTCAAAAACGCCGATCATGAAACATGAGGAGAAAAGCAAAAAAATGGGTAGGAAAAACACAAGGAAAGAAGTGAAAAAAAAAGATCTTGTCAGTAGGATGTTGTATCCTATCCGACGTTCAAAGCCAGCTGCGCAAGTCACTCGAAGGTGTTTCAGGACCGGCAGGTGGTCGGCTCATGGGAAAATCGAGCGCAAGCTCTAGCTTAGGAGGCTTTTCCTCCAGCGCACCCTTCTTGGGGCTGCCCGGGGCTTTCTTGGGGGACTTAGTAGGAGACCCAGGGTCACCGCCACGAGGAGGGCCCTCACGGACGGCAATGTAGGGCCAGCCATCTGCAGCTGCGGCAGCGACCCAGGTGCGAAGACATTCGTGCACGGCTGAATAGAACTTCTCTTTGCAGGTGCGCAGGTTGCCGCCCATCACCTTCTCGAAGCCAGAGGCTCGTAGCTCGTCGCGGAGCTGGTTGCGCTCATCAACTGTGGGTAGGGAGGCGATCATGCCATTCAGCAGGTCGAGATGCGCGGCAAGGTAGTTTGTCGCATCCCATTCTACGCCTCCGACGTATGGAGCGGCGGGAACAGGGGGGGGCGAGCGGACGGGAAGTGACGTTGGTAGTACGGGGTAGTCTCTGCCGAGGTGTTCTTCTCTGTAAAGGGGTCTTCCATTTGGGAACCTCCCTTGGGGAGGGGGATGACATTCAGGTGGTGCAGGAAGATCCAGAAGACTTCTTTGGTCACATTTGTGACCTCCTTGCACCAGACACGATAAGGTCGTGACTGGTATATATTCGCAATGAAGGCAACGGGTTGACTTTCGTCTTCTGGAGATGGGTCGCGTAGGTAGGAGAGGATGCGTTTGGCACGCGTTCCGGGGGTTTCGCCTGGGGCAAGGGCCGAGAGTTGAGTGAACAAGAGGTTGATGATGATGCCTCGAGTTGTAAACTCGCTCGGTCCCTTTTTATCCTCGCCAAACAGCATCTTTAAAAGAGCGGGGAAGAGCTCGGCCTCGATCCTGGTGAGATGCGCCAGTGCAATAGAGGTAGTGCAGAGTGCCTTCAGGCAGAGCAACGCTTCGTGGAGAAGGGTGTCCTCGTGATCCTCACTGTATCCAATATCAGTAAGTGTCTAACATGTCATCTTGATAGAGAAATTCTTACCGCCACTCCATCTTCATGATGCGGTATACCAACTGCACAATCTCATCCATGCCTCCCTCTATGATGAAGCCATTGACCCAAGCGACAGTCTCATTTCGGAGCAAAAGGCGGAGCTTGTGAATCTTACCTACCTCAATCATCTCTGGCTTCTGGATTTCTCGCAGATAATGCACAAAGTCAGATGGATCCGCGGCAGTGTCTACCGCCGCGGCATCAGTGAGAGAGGCCGTTGACCCAGCTGCCGAGAGAGTGGTGTAGACGCCAACGGGTTGAGAAAGGTCAACCGATCGGGGACGATGAAAGCTACTTCCACTCTCAGGCCGAACCTTCTTCCCAGGGGATGAGGGTCCGCGACCAAAGGCAAAGCCACGGCTTCTGGAGCGAGAGCGAGAACCCCTGCGGTCTTGAGAATCTTTTGTCTCGTTACCACGACCCCGACGGCTATCGGCCGTACCCGCGCTGTGAGGCGTGCCGTTCTCAGTTCTGTCTTTCTGGATGAAGTCGGCCTTGATGTTGGTATCGAGGGACCGCATCTTGTCCCGCATGTTATGGGGAATGTTTCTCGCATCCTAAAGACGTGTGAGTATCTTTATTGTAAGACGGCGAGATCTCGGAGCACCAACCAGTAGTTTCTCGAACTCGCTTTCGAGGTCTTTGGAATCCAGATGTTTGTGAACGTCGACGTCTTTTTCCTTTGCATTGAATGCAGAGATGGCTGCTTGGACCCGAGACAGCTTCTTGGGACTTGGCTGCTCTTGCGGTCTCGCAGGCGATTCTGGGGCAGACATCTTTCTCGACCTCTCGAGTCTTGGTCCCCTTGAGGACGCTGTGTCGACCTTCTCCATGGCATAACTGTCCCGCGATTGCTCGCGTTGGATGGTTCCCATGAGATCCTTCAGTTTTCTGTTACCCTGGAGACAATCGGACTTGGGCCGGGGCTTCGCTTCCCCAGCTCTAGCGAGGGACGGCTGGTGGTAATCATAGAAGTTACGTTGTTGAGCCGGGCTATAGCCCTTTGGCGTGTAGAGCGAGACCTCGTCTGCCAGGGTTCGATGTCTATCAGCGTTGGAATTCTGTCGTGCACGAGTCATAGAATCATTGTAGATCGGGGCCGATTGTGGCCAAACTGGAGATGGCATCGGGGAGGGCATATTCAAGTTGTCAATGAGATCGGTCGGACTGCGGTTTTCTTTCTCGCGGCTCTGCTTGGAGCCGTCACCTTTGCGTCCTCGCTGGGACCGCTTCAGGATCGCCGACAGGCTGTTAGTCGACTTAGTCTTCTTTGGTTGCATTTCGTCAGACGCAACACTGTTGGTTTCGTCGGACTTGTCCTTTCCCATGTAGCTTCGCAGAGATTTAAGAGAGACAGCGCTTTTCGTTTTCTTATGTAGAGCACCCTTGCTCCCCTTGCTTCCTATCTTCTGAGCGGGACCGCCGTTATCGCCGGCATCGCGGTTGGGGACGATCTCGGATAGTGGGAGGTGACCAGGGCCTGACGATGGGCCGTTTGCCCAGGGGAATGGAACCGATGTTGGTTGTTTGGTCGGTGAGGGTGGAGCCATAGCATCATCGGCGGATTGGTTTCGCTTGTGAGGTTTGGACATGATGGTCCGGAAGACCGAAGATCGAGCCGGGGGACGATTGGCATCATCAAAGATCTGAGGGCCGGAGGTACTGAACGCCATTGCTTATCACCTTTGGCCAGCAACTGGGGCGGGTTAGTCGACAGTCAAGATTGGAATGGGTAGGGACAGGTGATACGTACGGGATCGATCAACGTTGAAAACAGAGAACAGCGCGCAAACGGGCACCCGACCGGAGATGGTGATGAAAAGTGAGAAAGAAGGAAGCGAAGAAGAAGAATAGCAAGCGAAGAAATAAATGATGAATGCGAGAAAACAAAATGCAATGCAGAGTGGAATGGTAGAACAGAACAGAAGAAGAAAAAAAGGCTGATGATGGGAAGGAAAACAAAGCGGGCTGCCCCGGGAATTTGAAGCAAGTCTCACAGGTCAGTCGCTGCCGTTGGCAACATCCAGGATGAGAACTCCACTTCACACTCGTCCGGGTCAACTAGTGTGTGAGGCGATCCTCGGGGTTGGTCTTGGGTGCATAGAGTGGGGGAAAGGTAAACATTGGTGCGGGCTGGGAGGTTGCTGGGGGCAACCAGCGTTGGTGGCGGTCAATCGGGTTTGGACCAGTTGGACAAACATGTCATGGTGGAGAGGGGAAAGGGAAACCGAGCTGCAGGATGACTTGGCCGATGCTGATTGTTTCCAGGGTTCGAGTTCAAGTTCTTCAGGGTTGGGCGGGGATCTAGAGTGGTGTGGTGGTGGTGGTGGTGGTGGTGGAAGTAGAAGTAATGTATACTTCTCCCGTGACCGTGACTTTCCTCTACTTCCACCATACTACCACTTCCTACTATATACTACTCACCAAAAGTACTATTGACTACCTAGGTACACTTGAACTACATGAACTAATTACTTTAACACTGACACCGTCTTCCATAACGCCTGAACTTACTTTCCCTGCACCTCGTGGCCCATATTCTGGTCAACATCCCGGAATCAGCTCGTTTATGCAGCATCATGTCGCACAACCAACCCCACCAAGGCGATTGGGCTACAACAACACACTCTACACGTACCCACATACGTGATAACTTGAACCTACTGATGGAGCACTGAGTATATATATCTGCGATCGCGTGGTCTCAGCTTCCAAGGTTGGGGAGACCCACAATCCACCTTGGACTCGGACAGTCCACTCTTTTACCGTTTGCATGCCCCTCTCTTTCCCCAAATGGTTGATCAACGCAATCGTCGATTCACTCCTGCATGGTTTTGAGACACCTCCCCAATCTAGTCCACTCGGCTCGATTTTGTTTGTCTAAATATTTGAAACATAAAACATAATACACAAAACACAATATTGAAGCAAATAAAGCAAAAATTCCGAAGACAAAACTTCTCCTCGGCCAAGCATCACGAAATTCGGGCAGTATCGGACTTCCCAGGGTCCTTCCGTCTATGGTCTTCCTCCGATAAAAGCTTCCCGAGTCTTCACCCGACCACAAGGCACCACTCACCACTCACCACTCTGAACTCCTTAGCCTTCTGCAGCGCACTTGAGACAGGTCGCAAATTACACCGGGACAAACACACACACACACGACACTCATGAAATGAATTGCCCCTCGCGCACCGATGACGATCTAGAGCATCCGGGCTGGAACCAGAACCCTCCGACCTTCAGCCCGGACACCACTACCCGCAGTGACTTCAATGGCATTGCAAATTCCCGCGTCCATCGCAAGAGGCCTGGCAACGATGGTGGTGCAATAGGCGATGACACCATGTCCATTGATTCTCGCCCGCAAAGTTTGAACGAACCTGATCTCGCCACCGAGAAGTCGCCGGGCGGCGAGATGATCGCGGCCTCGGGGTGCCAACCACCCTCGATGACCGGCCGATCACCTCGCCGTCCTTTCAACGAATATCTTTCATCATCCGCTCTGCACTGTGGCCGCAGCCTGGCCAAGTTCGGTCGCTTCATCGGACCCGGCTTCCTGATCGCCGTCGCCTACATCGACCCGGGAAACTATGCCACCGACGTTGCGGCCGGTGCGGAGTTCAAGTATAAACTACTCTTCATCGTTCTCATCTCGAACCTATTTGCCATCCTCCTACAGTCCCTGTGCATTAAACTGGGCACTGTGACTGGCCTGAACTTGGCCGAGAACTGTCGTGAACACCTCCCGCGCTGGCTGACTATCATCCTGTACATCTTCGCGGAAGCTGCCATTATCGCCACGGATATTGCAGAGGTATGTTGCGCTGAATTCGTATGCTGACGTGAACTGTTTTACTGACATGTGATGTAGGTTGTTGGATGCGCGATTGCGTTGAATCTACTTCTAAAGATTCCACTCGTAGCGGGTTGCGCCATTACCTTAGTTGATGTCCTATTTCTTCTCCTTTTCTACCGCCCCGATGGGTCCATGTGGGGGCTACGCCTTTTTGAATTCTTCGTCATGGCCCTGGTCTTGGGAGTCGTTGTCTGCTTTTGCATTCAGCTCTCTCTGATCAAAGACCAATCAGTCGGAGAGGTGTTCCGCGGATATCTCCCATCGTCGGCCATCGTTCAATCGGAAGGGTAAGCCAAACAAGCACTCGATGCACGCAACTCTTCCTTTCAAATTGTTCACTTGACTAATCTGTGATCTATATAGTCTTTATCAGAGTTGTGGTATCCTTGGCGCCACGGTTATGCCCCACTCCCTCTTCCTTGGCAGTGGTGTGGTACAGTCACGCTTGAAGGAATTCGATGTCACAGCAGGCTATGTGGAATCCACCGTGCCTCTAGGGAGTAGTGATGGGGAGGTGGAGTACCGCCCTACCCTACAGGCTATTCGTGGCTGCTTGAAGTACTCAATCATTGAGCTGGCACTATCACTATTTACATTCGCCCTGTTTGTGAACAGTGCCATTCTCATCGTCGCCGGTGCTTCTCTCTACGATGTCCCGGGTGGCGCTGATGCCGATCTATTTGGTATCCACAAACTACTCTCCTCTTCTATCTCGCCAGCTGCCGGCCTGGTTTTCGCCCTGGCACTCCTTCTATCTGGTATCTCAGCTGGTATTGTCTGCACGATGGCTGGCCAGATGGTTAGTGAAGGCATGCTGAAGTGGAGTATTAAGCCATGGGTGCGCAGAGTCATCACCCGCTCTATCAGCATCATCCCCAGTATCATCATTGCCGCAGCTGTTGGCAGAGATGGGCTGGACAAGACCCTCACTGCCAGCCAGGTTGTCCTGAGCGTTATTCTGCCTTTCGTCTCTGCCCCTCTTATTTGGTTTACTTGCTTTAACCGATACATGACTGTGCCCACCGAACGGACCGAGAGCGATGGAGAGGTGTCGGTCGAGCAGGTCTCGATGCGGAACCACATTATCACATCGGTGATTGCAGTCATCGTCTGGATCATTATTGTGGTGATGAACGTGGCTCTCTTGGTGTTGGTGGGCATGGGTAAAGCATCTTGATTGCCCATTGCATAGCGTTGTTCCTTCCTGCACATACATTGCATCTACGTCGCGGTGCTATAGCATCGCTGCAGCGTCTGTTCAGCAAAATTATCGCATCCCAAGGGATTGAACCAGTCCTTGGAAGTGTCACTATGGTTTTATCATGCATATCTAGTCAGCCCTATGCTCTCGCGCTATCGATACGGGTAGTGAGAATCCCATCGCATGAATACAAATAGTTTATCAGATGATATGGTCGTAAATGGGGTAACCCAAGTAAAAAGGAAAAGAAAAGAAGACAGAGAACTCCATAACATCCACTCCACAGGCCCATAGCGCAGGGGTTCCCAAGGGTTATAATAAGAAGATAATTCTTCTATCAATTAACCATTTATCCAAGACCGCCCGCAGCCTCTTTAACCTTCGCCTGTTCAGGTGGCTCATCGATAAACTGTGGCGGAGCAACCTCATCCTGTAAGAAACTCGGCACAGCATCTTCCCCAATAGCCGAGTCGAACATCGATTCTTCGCCGAGAGCCTCGAGTTCCGCATCCAGATCCGCCTCATCCACCTCCTCGGGCAAATCATAGGCCCGCGAGATACTCTCCTGAATCTCATTTCCGACTTCCATCAGATCGGCCATCTCGTCCTGCATCTGCTCGATTTTATCGATGTCGACTTTTCCATATTGTTTCTTCAGTTCCTTGGTTGTGGTCTTCATTGCGTCGACTGTCGTCATGACGTTCTTTTAGATTATCCTGCATCATGCCGGCTTGCTCCATGTTCCAGGATTGTTGGGAGAGCTGGTCGCGCTGGGCCTCGTATTGTTTTCGCCGTTGGAGGATTTTGAGGGCCTTTTGGCGGAGGGCGTTTTTGCCGGGTCCGTCGCGCATTTTGGAGAGCTTGGCTTGGTAGGTGGAGAGTTCGGAGTTTAGGGCGGCGAGTTTGACGTCGATGTTGGATACGCGGTCGTCGACCTGGAGGTTTGGTTTGTTAGGGAGTGCTTTATGGAGGGAATATCCTAGTATGGATCTGGTGTGGTTACCTTGGAGATCGCGCCGTCGAGCGTCGGCTTGGGAGCCGTGCTCTTGGAGCCAAATAGGCGGTTCATTATGAGGGGCGAGATGTGGACGAGGGGTACGAAGGTTGGAGCTGCAGAGACAATGCGGTCTTGGTAGAAGGGGGCAGTCGTGGGTAAATCTTGAAAAGCAAGTAGGAAGCTGAGTCCTGACACCGAGTTTGCTGTTGTTCCCGTTCAGGTCTGATCTGATGCTTACCACCGCACAGCTAGGTAACAACCAACAACCAACAGCCATGCGGAGGCCGACGTCAGTGGGGCCTTGCCGCCTGAGGCAGAAATGTTGGAAGATACGGAGCACGTGATGAGGAGTAAGGCGAGACTTTGAACTATGACCATGACCATGACTATGACTATGACTATGACTATGAGATGTCTTGGGAATACATCACGAGGTAATAGCCTTTAGGCATGATTTATCGAATTGATGTGATATTGGTAGGCTGATTCTCCCTATCTGATTATGCAGCTATACTCATACTGGCGTCACATTGACACTTGACTTGGGCAGTGGATTGGGCACACGTGTGGGACGTGACCAAGAACCAAGTCCCTGGGCACTCCCCTCGTGCGTGTCAATTTCGAGGGGCTCGGGGCTAGATCTGTGCCCACATTATCAATCCAGATGACCGTAATCTGGAACGAATCTGGAACTGGTGGTAAGAGTAAGAGTGTCGGGATCATTCAGTGTGAAGGATTATGACTGAGTTGTAGCCAGCCTGGCTTGGTCTAGGCGAACGGTGAACACTCCAGGGCTGTCGGAGTTAAGCATATCCAGGCTGTCGACAGGAAGGGAGTTGAGAATATAAATGGCTGGAATGGCTGGAATGGCTGGAAGGGATAGGAATATCAACTGTAGATTGTGTAGTAAAAGGGTACTCACTAATTCCTACAATCACCTACGAGTAGCCACTCTCCTATGTCAAATAGTCAGGCTTATCTGGGGGCTGCGATTCCCCCGCGCCCACCCTGGGGCACGCACTCGCAACTCCCGGATGACTGATCTGGTCCGCCCCTGCACTTAATCTACTCTACCTCTCTTACTCCCAGTCCTCTTCACAACCTCATATCTTCTCCCCTTGTTCCTTGATGGACCCGCGGTGAGCCCTTGCATTCCTGCTCGTACTTCCATTTGGCTCCCTTTAAACCTTCTCGGGTGAATTCTCCCACCTCCACCTCCACCTCCTCCTCCTCCACCACCACCAACCAACCCCCCATATCTTTCTCCATCACTCTCTTTGCATTTCGGAGGTACGTTGTGGCGCCTTGCTCCTCTTTCCCAACCTCATCTCAATCTCACTTCACTACTTCACTACCCCCTACAATTTCACCCCCCCCCACCTCATCTCTCCCGCTGGCCCCACAGCATCCTGCCTCGTGAGATCAGATCCGCCTGCGCCGTCGTGCACACCATCCGCTCCGGGGTTGATGCAACCATTCACACTCGATCGCTAACTCCATCTTTAGCGCTAGGTTCGCTTCGGCCTATATCAACTTTCCTGCTTCTATCCTTCCCTCTTTTCGATACTACATTCGGCCTCGACGTGCCCTCCCCCCCAACGGGCCCTTTCGTGAGCTTTTTGTGTGCGTGTGGATTTCCCGGCGTATCGCGCTCCCGGTGAACTTCCTCACCCCACCACTTCCACTCTGCCGAATCCCTTTCTAGTGTACCATAGCCCGCTCCGTTACGACACCTCGGAGATTGACGACTCGAAAAGACTTCTCATGAATCGCTCTGCCTAGCTATATACTCCATCATGTTCTGGCGTTTTGGGGGATATGCAAGTATCTCCACCATCGATACCCTTCTCGACAAGCCCGAGGTGACCCTCGAGGACCTGCTGGATGAGCCGGAGATCATCCAAGAGCTGAAACAGCATAATACGAAACTGATCGAATACCTGCGCGAGGACCATGTTTTGAAACGGCTTATGGACTACGTGACCGCACCGAGCCTGGTAAAAGACGACGAAGAAAATGACGATGATACCAACGAAAAGGAGTCTTCTAAGGAGCCCTCCAAGGATGCCGGTGCGGAGGCCACATTAAATGAACAAACGGATCAGGAAGACAATGGGGACGATGAAGAGAAAGAGTCCGATCCCCTCAAGGATCTCCTGGGCCCAGAGGAACTGGAAAGGGTCGAAAAGAACCGCATCAAGCACGCCTACATCGCCTGCGAGATCCTTTCCTCAGAGACATACTCCATCTTGGAATCAATTATGGAAAGCCCGACCTATTTGCGCGACTTCTGGGGGGTTCTTGCGGCGACCTCCATCCCTAGACTCCCAACAAGCAAGTTATTTCACCAAGGTGAATGAGACACTGTTGGATAAAAAGACAGAGGAGATGTTGGATTTTCTTAAGTCATTGGATGGAATTGTTCCTTCACTCCTACAGCACGTCGATAACCCGATGGTGATGGATCTGTTGTTGAAAATCATCAGCCTTGAGAAAGCCGAGGGAGGCCAAGGAACCGTGGACTGGCTCAAATCCCAAGGCTTGATCCCGACTCTTCTTTCTTTCCTCACGCCAGAATACCCCGGTTCTGTTCAGACCTCCGCTGGTGACTTCTTGAAGGCGATCATCACCATCTCCGCAAACGCAACTCCCAATGACCAATCTTGCATTGGCCCCAACAGCCTGACCCGCCAATTGGTTTCAGCTGAGTGTGTGCAGCAGCTTATTGATGCTATGCTGAAAGGTGGCAATCCGTTGACGGTCGGTGTGGGTATCGTCATTGAGGTTATTCGCAAGAACAACTCCGACTATGACCCCGAGCACCTAGGTGGGCCTGAATCTATGCCTACTCCCTATGACCCAATTTACCTTGGCAATCTCCTCCGTCTATTCGCTCGCCATATCCCCCATTTCATGGAACTAATCAAAAGTTCCAAGCACGCTGTTCATGATGGTACTCAACTGAAGAGTGTCGACCGGGGTAGCCTTAACTCAGCTTGGGGTGGAAAAATTGAGCCCCTTGGCTTTGATCGATTTAAGACTTGCGAGTTGATGGCGGAGCTTCTTCACTGCAGTAACATGGGACTTCTAAATGAGCCTGGCAGTGACGATTATGTCCGAGAGCGCAATGCGGAGCGCGAGAAGTTGATTCGTGAAGGGTTCTTCAATCCCAGTCGAAACGACCATTCCGGTATGGAATACAATGAGACAACGGCGGATTTCACCAATGGCTCTGCCATGGACACTGGGTCACCCGAAGCTCTTCGCCCACGCGCAGGTGAAGAAGAAGGCTTCGAGGACGTTGGGGCTTCTGGTGTTTTGGTCGGCGAGAAGCCTGAAGACAAAGAACAGACCGAAGTCTCTGGTCAGAGCTCTGAGGTAGATACTGAGTCTAATTCGACCGACCAGACGAAGACCGAAACACCAGCAAGCCCCAGTGGTGTTCTTGCGGATCAGGTTTCCGACATCAAGCTCGCAACTGAAGCTCAAAGCGAGGAACAAGTTTCTACGCCAGTCGAGCAAAAGGAGCCCATATCACCCAAACCCGAGGACGTTCCCCCACCACTCTTCTCCCCAAAGAAGCAGCCAGCAGAGCCCGTCTCACAGCCTGCTGAACAAGAAGAGGTCCCCCCTGTTTCCGAACCCGCACAAGAATCCGAGAGGATCAATGATGGCAGTGCTGAAGATCCTGCCGAGCAGTATATTCAGTATGATACTGATGGACAACCTGTTGTTGGCGACTACCTGAAGATTATGTTCGTTGAGAATGAGGTGGTTCCAACGATACTAGTAAGTTATTGACCTTGATCAATTCATCAGGGTGCCGACTCTAACTTATACGCAGGGCTTTTTCTTCCGCTTCCCATGGAACAACTTCCTCCACAATGTTGTTTATGACGTTGTTCAACAAGTCTTCAATGGGCCGATGGAGCGTGGTTATAACAGGGCTCTGGCCATCAATGTCTTTGAGAAAGGGCAAATCACCACTGCAATTATTGAGGGGCAAAAGCGCAGTGATGAAGCGCAGAAAACTAAGCAGATTCGACTTGGCTACATGGGCCATCTTACCCTTGTCGCCGAAGAAGTCGTAAAGTTCAGTGAACGCCATCCCCCTGAACTGCTCTCACGGTCCGTCATGGAGTCGGTCTTGAACCCCGAGTGGATTGACTATGTCGAGCAAACTCTGTCGGAGACCAGGGAACGGGATAACGCGATCCTTGGCGGCGTGCGCCCGGACATGTCTGTCGGATCTCGCCAGACTGTACTCACCTCGGCTAGCTCGAACCAAGGAGGATTCTCAAACTCTTCCGCTCTGGCCGACGCAGGCTTGAACGGTGGTATCGGTGGATCGACATTCCAAGGCTTTGACATCAACTCAGGAAGCGTTTCTGGAGGAGCATTCGGGGCCGGTGGTGGCACATCGCTTCTAAGCGGCTTTGCCAGTTCAAGCGACGATGAAGACGAGGAAATGGAGGACCAGGACGACAACACTATTCATGCCGATCAAGGCGACTCCGAGAATGTGGGTAACCTTTCGATCAACACCTAACGAACACGGCTCGTGACGAACGTGCGCACGATACCTCCCAATACACCTTACCTACCCTTGATAATACCTTTTAAATCATGTCGATTCAATGACTCTGGCAAGACTGGTGCAAGATAGGCAATCGGATCGATCAGGCGGCGAATGACGCTATAACGGCCAGTAGATTGGTTCGATGCGCTTTTCGCTAGAGACACTGATCTTTCCGCTTGCAATCTTTGAGTCATCTCTTCCCTCCCTAGTCTATGATATCTGTCATATTTCAATTGGATCCATCCACTGCATGTACCACGTTTTTGAGATCATGTTTATTGTATTTTCTCTGGGCGGCTCATCGATGACGGAGGAAGCTCACTGTTTTATCGCTCTCTTAAACTCAAACATATTGTGTTGACTGGCGCTGTCTTCCTATTGAGGTGGCGCTTAGCTTCACGAACCCCTGCACCTCCACTGCATTACTGCCCTACCATGAGTTCCAGAAATTTGCGCTAACAATGCTTTTGTCTAGATTTCCGAAAACTCCACCAGCCAACCAATTCCAATTCTACCTCCTCCCCCTGCCCCTCTGAGCCTTGGTCCCTCACGAGCTAGGCGTCAGTTGGCTGCTCGCCTTGCTGCCCAAAAGCAACAGGCGAATGATGATATCGACGAGGATGGCGATGACCACGGCGAAGACGCCAGGACTCGAGACTCTGAGTGGTCCGGAAATCCTTTCGTGATCGCTGGCATTGATGATGACGCGGATGGAGGCGGCTCGGCTTTCCCTAACTCAGACTTTGGATCTAATGCGGATCACACCTTTTCCCCCACATTCCATGACTCGGGCTTTAGCCCTCCCGACTCATTCTCTGACAATTCCTCTGATGAGGATGGAGACGGCCATTCTGAATCCGTGAGGCGGCGAGTCCGTGTCCCGCTGGAGGTCGAAGAAGATGATGACGACGAGATGGGTGAAATGGTCGCACCTACCGCCACTGGGATGATCGACTCGGACGACGAAGATGAGGCTATCATCAACGAGTCTCTCGGCTACTCCAACCACCCGAGCCAGGCCCGGTATGACGGCTTCCGCCGATCACGGGTTGTGAGCGGATCCCACTTTGACGACGACCAGAACGATAGCAGCGACGGCGAGGACGACGGGCTTGTAGAAATCCATGTCCCGGGTCGAAAGTCCTCAACCTCTTAACTAAAGAGGGGCCCAGAGCTAGATGATCTAACAGCACTCGTCAATCTCAAATTTCCATTTCCTTTTCGACCCACTGCCTGCATACTTACGAGACTGCTCGCTGTTTGGGAAAAATCTAGATGAGCGCATTCGATGACTTTGCTTTCGAGGCTTCTCGCTGGGAGGCCTACACCCATACCATGTGGGATTTGTATATATTTTTTCCATCTTTGGTCGAGTCTTTGGGAGTGGATATGCATTTTCATGAGGTGTTTGAGTCTGAACCATCGCATGCACCGAGTGAAGAATCTAACGAGCCCCATGATTCTTGGTCTCTAATTGAGTTGACTTATGCCCTTGTACGATAGTTGTGAGAGAAGATGAATTGATTTAAGTTGCACGCTAAGAGTCGCAAAGAGTTTGGTAAAATTAGATTTACGAGAAAATGACCAAACAGTAGATATAGTACAAACTGAAGTTACCTGGCATTCAAACTTGGAATTTTCGACTGTTAGACCGGGTGGTGGTTTAGATGTTCAAGTTGGCGTGTAGCGGAAAAAAAGTGGGCCGGGCTCATGGATCGCCCACCATCCCGCCAAATCTTTTCGATGATATCACTCTTCGCTCTCGCTTTGCTCAACACGGATCTAAACTGTCATACTATAAAGACTAGCCCGACCAAGAGAGACTGCCTGGTCAAGTATTGAATTATGGCCGCGTCTCAGGAGTGAGTATCCGAGTAGCAACATCGTTTCATGCACTTTTTATATCCCCTCCCACAGCCATAGGAGCAAAAATAGCTAACCTACAAACCAGTCCATCAAATGGTCATTCACTAGAATCACACAAAGAACTAGTGCAGTGGGTCACAAATCATGGCGGCTACATCGCAGATACTGTATTCGTCGCTCAAGACGATACCCGGGGCGTCCACATCCAAGTGAGGACCGACCTGCCGGAAGCCATCAGCAAAGAGACGCGTGTAATCAGCACGCCACTGAATGTGACAATGTCCTACTTCAACGCGATCGACTACACATGTCCCACGGGCTCATTTCCCAGCCACGGCGTCGTATTTCCGAGGGAATTCATCGATGCTGTCGGGAGAGAGGAGACGACGGCGTTTTACCTTATGGGCCAGTTCCTGCGTGGTGAGGAGGGGTTTTGGTTTCCTTATCTGCGGACTTTGCCTCAGCCGGGCCAGTTGACGACGCCTTTATTTTTTGGCGAGCATGATGTCGATTGGCTTCAGGGCACGGGGATCCCGGATGCCTCGGTTTTTAGGTATAAGCATTGGGATAAGAAATTTGACGAGGGGATGTCTAAGCTGGAGGAGCTGGGGGTTGAAGGGTTGGAGATGTTTACTTGGTGAGTTGGGATAGGTGTTTCTCTGACAGTCATATTACTCCAGGTTCAAGGGCTGGGCTGATCGTCATCTAGGGAACTGTACCTGTGGGCATCAACTATTATCACATCGCGGGCGTTCTCCCCCAAAGTCTTGGCCGGGGCTTTAGAGGAGGCTGACCTGCCCGAAGATTCGGTCCCGGTCTTGTTGCCATTGATCGATCTTCCTAACCATCGACCCTTGGCGAAGGTAGAGTGGCGGGCTGGAGATGCAGATGTTGGCTTGCTTGTGCAGGAAAATGTTTCGCCCGGCGAGGAAATTTCCAACAACTACGGACCTCGTAACAATGAGCAGTGTGAGTATTTTCCTCCGGGGTAGATGCATTGGTATTGATAGATCTAACATGGAACAGTGCTGGTGAACTACGGATTCTGTATCCTGAATAACCTTACGGACTACCGTATTGTCAAGCTTGGCCTTCCAGAAGAGAGCCCACTTGGTCAGGCCAAAGCCCGCCAGGCCGAAATGTTCCCAGAGCTGGCCAAGGCCGTTGAAGACCATTACTACATCTTCAACATTTTCTACCCACTGCTGGCACAGGAAAGACCGATGGAACACTCGATTTTCTCACCAGCTCTTTTCAACGCCATAGCAGTCATGCAGGCCAACGAGCGCGAGCGCAGGAAGTTAGAGATTACAGAAACCGACATCTCTATCCCTGGTGGCTACGGCAGCGGACGAAACACATTGGCAGTTCTAGCGCAAATTAGCTTCGAGCTTATTGCGCATATTGCACACCTTCAAGAAACTGCCGAAGACTTGCCAGAACAGCCGTCGAACCTGAAGCAGACTTTTGCGCAAATATATCGCAACGGACAAATTACACTGGATAAGACTGCGTTGATTATTGCGGCGTGGACGATTTCTCGCGCGCGGGAGCATCAACGGGGTGAGGAATGGGAGGATATCAAGGTTCTTCTCCATGAGCATATGCAGAAGATTCCGGCGGATCATTTCTCGCACGATATTATGTCCCGGATTCGTGTGCGTGTGCTGGAGCGACAGTCTCTCCTCCCCAAGAATGGGGAGTTGTTCCGACTGGGAGAGATCTACAGTTTACTTCCAGCTGAGATGCAAGCGCCGAGTCAGCAGTGTTTCGCCCACATCTTGGGCGAGGCTGGTAGCCAGCGCGTCCCTGCCCTTCAAACAGACCCGCAGGCCCTGTTTGCGCTGGTAGTGAATTTATTGGTTGCTACCCGACGCTCACCTCAAGCGCAGTCCCAGCTGTCGTCACGTCTGATTCGGTGGGTGGACTTCCTTCTGAAAGAGTATCCTCTTCAAAGCAGCCCGGAGGATGAATGTAGTGGAGTCCTCGAACAATTGGGGGCATACGTCCAGAACCAGGGCGCACAGTCATGGGCTGAATCTGATGGGGTAACGTGGCTGGATTCGGAGAGCGGGTGGCTGAACTCGAAGTGGCTGCAATGGGCCTGGCGAGTGGTGAAGGGGGAAATGGTATTGATTCCTTTAGATCCGCTGCAGGTATTGACGAACAGCCCAGCGATGCCAAAGCAGGCGGTGCTATATGTACCGCAGGAGTAGTATAGATGGAAACAAGAAAAAACTCAGGCTGTTGGAAGCTTAAACGATTGGCCTATTGGCCACCTGAGTAGGTACAAATTAACTTGATTATGTGCAGGATCTTTCACTTGAACGAAATTGAAAATTCATATAATTACCAAGAGGTTCTTCCTAGAAAATACCTTGATAGAGTACCGCGATGTCGCCTGATACGCACAGGCAGCTGCGCTGGGCAAATGCACGTGATAGCACGGCCCAGATTTGATGCTCCGAGGGCTCACTTTTTACCTCTCTTCAGTCTCGATACTTTCATTCATACTACACATTACTTTCTATCGTTCTGGGTACTTAAACTAACAACGATACTTCTCATCCGAAATAGGAAACCGCCGGAAGGGACACTGAGTCAGCACATCACGTGTCATCACTGTCCAATCAAGCGCCTCGTAAAGGCGGATCGTTCAGCAAGCGCAGGAATTGCCGTGCAGCTTCCCCTTCCTTTCCTCTCCATGACCGCTTGAGACCCGCCATCACACATCGCAATCCGTCATCATGATATCCCGAGCGGCGGCTCCCTCGTCCTCCTCCCTCTCCCAACTCACCACCCGCTCACTCCGCGCCCATGGGGCGGCCGCCCGCTCCTTCGCAACCGTGCAGGAGGCACCCCCAGTCAAGCACCATGGCGGCCTCCAAGACCAGGATCGGATCTTCACCAACCTTTACGGACACCATGGCGCAGACCTGAAGTCGTCAATGAAGTATGGTGATTGGCATCGCACCAAGGATATCGTGCTCAAGGGTCACGACTGGGTGAGTGTCACGACGTTTCCCGTCCACCTCGGGTCAAGGATCGGGTGGACACGGTGAAAGCTGAATTCCAATTGACTGTTCTGACACAATTCTACAGCTCATCTCCGAGATAAAGGCCTCTGGCCTGCGTGGTCGTGGTGGTGCCGGTTTCCCCTCGGGTCTGAAATACGTAAGTGGGATAGGCCGATAGGCTGAGATGTTCTTGAACTCCACGCATTGTGCGGGCAATTGGCTGACAGAGGCTTCGTTTCCTCGATTATAGTCGTTCATGAACTTCAAGGACTGGGACAAGGACCCTCGCCCCCGCTATCTCGTCATCAACGCCGACGAGGGTGAGCCCGGTACCTGCAAGGATCGTGAGATTATGCGCAAGGATCCCCAGAAGCTGATTGAGGGTTGCTTGGTTGTTGGCCGTGCTATGAACGCCAACGCGGCTTACATTTACATTCGTGGCGAGTTCTATCACGAGGCGGCTGTCCTGCAAAAGGCTATCAACGAGGCCTACGCCGCCGGCTACATCGGCAAGAACGCCTGCGGCACCGGTTACGATTTCGACGTTTACATCCACCGCGGAATGGGCGCCTATGTTTGTGGTGAGGAGACCTCCCTCATTGAGTCCATCGAGGGCAAGGCCGGCAAGCCCCGCCTCAAGCCTCCTTTCCCCGCTGCCGTCGGTCTGTTCGGTTGCCCCAGTACCGTCACCAACGTCGAGACCGTGGCTGTCGTTCCCACTATTATCCGCCGCGGACCTAGCTGGTTCTCTTCTTTCGGTCGTGAGCGTAACGCCGGTACCAAGCTGTTCTGTATTTCCGGTCACGTCAACAACCCCGTCACTGTCGAGGAGGAGATGTCCATCTCGCTGCGCGAGCTGATCGAAAAGCACTGTGGAGGTGTCCGTGGTGGCTGGGACAACCTGTATGCCGTCATTCCTGGCGGTTCATCGACCCCCGTTATTCCCAAGTCCGTCGCCGACAACCAGCTTATGGACTTCGACGCCCTCAAGGACTCCCAGAGTGGTCTGGGTACCGCTGCCGTCATCGTCATGGACAAGTCCACTGACATTGTCCGCGCCATCTCCCGCCTCTCGGCCTTCTATCGCCACGAGTCTTGCGGTCAGTGCACTCCTTGCCGTGAGGGCAGCAAGTGGACTCAGCAGATTATGTCCCGTATGGAGACCGGTAACGCCCGCGAGCGTGAGATCGACATGCTCCAGGAGCTCACCAAGCAAGTCGAGGGTCACACTATTTGCGCTCTTGGTGAGGCCTTCGCCTGGCCCATTCAAGGTCTTATCCGTCATTTCCGCCCCGAGCTTGAGGCTCGCATCCGCGAGCACCAGAAGCAGCTCGGCAGTGCCCCCTTCGCTGGTGGCTGGCACCCCGAGAGCCGTGCCGAGGGCAAGCTGATCTCCCCCGGCATGTAAAAAGAAAAGAAAACGAAAAGCCCCCCTCATCCTCCCTCAACCCCATTCCTTGGCGTCTTTCTAAAAAGAAGCAGGAATTGGTCGATATTTTCTACGTCTAGATCTCCGTTAACCCCTCCTACGGGCTGGTAATGATTCTTTCCTGGCCAGTGGAGGTGGTTGTCTCCATATTTCCTTTACTCCGTTTGATCCCCTTCCTGTCGCGTCTAGGTTATTTCCCTTTCATGTACAGTCGATAGCAATTCATGCATTTTAACATGTTCAACCTGTTTCGCCGTACGGTCCGAGTTGTAGTTGTAATTCCTTCGAATACAACCTTTCTCTGTTCTATCCATCTCGGTTAAAGTCACCTGCTTGTCCAATAACATCAAATATGCCCGTTACCTAGTAGGATTATATCAGTCTCCAGCTTCCTCCATCTCGTAGAAAGACTGCTTAGAAGGTGGAGGGGCTTGTTCCTAGTAAATGTTTAGACAAATGACAATGCGCTCTGAAGCCAGGGCGAGATCAAGACCAGGGTAACTGTTTTGCTCCGTACTAGGCCTGCAATAGCGCCTCAATGAAAATTCATCATTGATTATCAGTGTAAACCA
Organism: Penicillium waksmanii; assembly: GCF_028829765.1. Taxonomy (NCBI): domain Eukaryota; kingdom Fungi; phylum Ascomycota; class Eurotiomycetes; order Eurotiales; family Aspergillaceae; genus Penicillium; species Penicillium waksmanii. Next base: position 2,555,098 of record NW_026643252.1, read on the forward strand.
CCAGAATCGATGGGTAACGGGCTCCAGAAAATAATCGAACGCTGATTGGCTTATGAGTTAAAAAAGCGACCGGACCAATCGCAGAAGAGTGAATGCTCCGCCGAGTTGTCTTGGGCGTAAGAGTATATCCTCTCAGGATCTTCTGGTTTTCTTCTTCTTTTCTCTCTCTTATTTTCGAAATAAAATTTTGATTCAATTGCTTTATCCCCAGCAGCTCAACTTATCTTTCCTCACGACGGTGCCCGGGTGATTCCATAGCTCTGCTTGACGGAACTCTGTCTTTTGCCCCAGGTGGAGGTCGACATCACGAGTATGCACGATGACAACTTCGTTTAGAATACCCTGAAATACCATGCTAATAACTTGAAGTTCCAGACGATATTTCTTTTAAAAATATGCGACGATCAACACTACCCGAGCCTCGTGCGCCGTTAAATCAGCAGCCGATCAGCGACAAGTCGGCCGAGACTCGACATGATACAGATTCGTCCGAGGACGAGGATGACAAGGATACATATCCAGAGAATAGCAGACAAGCATGGACATGCCTCTTAGGCTCATTTTTAATGATGTTTCCGTCATTTGGTTTCCAAACCGCAAGTATGAAACCGCCTTATCCTCGCCGCGTACCATGAATATCATGCTAACTCAGCTTTTAGTTGGATCCGTTCAAGACTACATCAGTACCCATCAACTTTCTGAATATAGCGTCAGTGATGTTGGCTGGATAACTGCAATTTTTGTTTTCTTGACACTTTTCCTTGGGGTTCAAGTCGGCCCTCTGTTTGACCGGTACGGGTCAAGATCTTTGATCATAGGGGGAAGTCTAGCGAACTTTCTCTGCTATATTTTACTAGCGGAATGCACTGAGTACTGGCACTTTATGCTATGCCTCGGTGTTCTCGGCGGTATATCATCTGCTATTATCACCACAGTCTCTATAGCGGTGCTCAGTCACTGGTTTTATCGAAATCGTGGTCTGGCATCTGGCATCTGCATGGCAGGGTCATCAACCGGCGGAGCTCTTATACCCTTAATGCTCCGTTTTCTACTTCAACAGCACGGATGGCTGTGGTCAATTCGAATCTTTGCTTTTATAGCTCTAGGGTGTTACATGGTGGGCGTGTTCCTTGTTAAGGAGCGTCTTCCAACCAAAAACACGACAAAGTCAATGATTGACTTTAAAGCATTCGCATCACCCCGTCTATGCTTTCTTGCAGTTGCCGTTTTCTCTTTTGAATTCATCATATTTGGCTGCGCTGCATTGCTACCAACATACGTTCGCTATGCGGGCATGTCGGAGGATGTGCAATTCTACTCATTGACTCTCCTAAATGGCATGAGCCTTTTCGGAAGGGTTATACCGGGCTTTGCCGCTGATCAACTTGGTCGATTTAACACACTTATATCGATGGTATGTGCTACCTTGATCGTCATGGCAGCAGTATGGGTCCCATTCGGCTCGCAAGATGAAGCTACACTATACGCTGTTGTAGCCATATTTGGGTTTGGCTCTGGTGGATGGCTATCGTTAGCCCCTGTTTGTGCAGGGCAGCTCTGCCGAACCGAAGACTATGGCCGGTTTTATGGCACAATTTATAGCGTGGCGTCGTTTGGAGTTTTGTTGACGGTCCCAGTCGGCGGAAAATTGCTTCAGTCGACAACCCCTCAAATTTTGATAGGGTTTTATTCCGCAATATTGTTTGTTGGAATGGTTAGTATAACGCTGTCGCGATGGGCATTATTGGATTGGAAATGGAAGTGGTGTGTTAAAGTTTGATAGGGCGATTGCAAAAGTCTGCAGCTACTATAATGCGTTCGAGAGACCTTAAATGACATAGACATAGGCTTTCCGAATAAATTAATAGTTCCAGAGATAGAGAAATAAAAACTTGGAAGTAAAAGTGAAAACATGTTAGATCCAAGTTCTTGTGCGCTTGTCCACGAGGAATTATTCGAGGCTTTGGATAATAGATAATCACTCAATTTCCATAGTACTATAGTAGCGGTAATTGGGTCCTACGATTTGCGGGCCATGTAGGTAATTTCAAAGAGGTTTTTATTTCCTACTAAAAATTCGACCGAGACTGGTTTTGTCGACACCTGGTAAATAAGGCGGCACGGCAGTCATTCCTCCGCCCGACTTCAGAGGAACTTCCCACTGACGCATATCATGCATTAATCCCCTATCCCACAAGTCTGATGATATCTCCAGAAAGATCGCTGCCCGAGCTGAAGCTCACCGCGATTGATCTTCCAGGTTGCTAGTTTCAAGGCTGCCTCTAGTCATCGCATCGGAGGAACCCTGAAATCACTGCTTTCGGCACTCATTCCAACTTTCGGCACTCATTCCAAAATGAAGACTGGTGCTTCAACAGCAGTATCAAAACGCAAGACACGGAGCGGCTGTCTTACTTGCAAGTGAGTTTGTTTCAAATGTTTATTTAATCAACTGCTGACCAACGGATTCTAGGTCTCGGTGTGTAGACGCCATTGAACCAGCAAGATATTATCTACCCAGCTAACCATTCACGATGAAGACGTATCAAATGCGACGAGACCAAGCCATCATGCCTGCGCTGTGTGACTACAAAACGAATATGCGAGGGTTATTCAACCTCCCCTCAGCAAGCCCTGTCATTTGATTCTCTAACCGATGACGAACGCCGAGCGTTCCTTTTTTTCCGAAGTCGAACCGCCCATCGGATATTTGGCCAACGCGATGTGGAGAACTGGCTTCCCACACTGCTGCAAATTGGTCACAAAGAGGCTCCAATCAAGCATGCCCTAACTGCATTAGCCTCACTGCATGAGAGCTTGGAGCCTGGGAATACTCCTACCTCTATACGTCGATCAGGCAAACATGCCGAGATCGCAGCACAAATGTTAGCTTTGAGACATTATACGTTCGCCATCAAGTCCGTCCAGACAGAATCGTCCGACATGTCCCATCGACCAGATATTGTCCTGATACTTTGTATCCTTTTTATCTGTTTCGAGCAATTCCGAAGCGGTGATGCTGCTTGTCTTCTCCACCTTAGTGCAGGTTTAAGACTGCTATACTGGTGGAGGCGCAATACTGCAACATACAGCAAGTTGCAGGAGTACTCTCGAACGACCCTTGACTTTGTCAATAATCAGATTACCCCGATCCTACAGCGGCTGCGCGTGCAGTTTTCACTATGCATGGACTCCCGGCATGTGTTAAAAGATCTCGGTGTTCCCCTTTGCCTACCACCTCCAACAATTCCATCATCATACAGCTCCCTCAATTCTGCCCGTGTGGACTTTGACCGAGTGATGAACCACATATTTTCATCTTCGGAGCGTGATATGCCTGTGAGGGATGAAGCTCCAACGCGAGCTTCTAGCACTCTTTTACGCCAGTGGAAGAGCGCTCTTAACTCCAGTTCTCAATTCTCTGGAGAGTCTTCGATATTGCAAGGCTGCACAATCAAACTCTTGAATCTTTACTACCACGTCTCAATCATTATAGCCGAGACGTATGGTTCCGAGAGTGAAACGATATTTGACAACTATGTCGGTCACTTTCAAACTGCCGTTGAGCTCGCTGAGGATATCACTAGATCGTGGAAAGATGCACAGAACTTTAGTTTACTTTTCAGTTTCGACCTTGGGTTCACCCCTCCCCTATTCCTTGTCGCCTCTCGCTGCCGCCACCCCTCATCCGGCGAAGAGCCGTGAATATGATGCTCCAGTCCCCTTTCTACCACGGAGCTTGGCAAGATCGATATTCCGGTCTGTGTGCTCAACGAATAATCGAGCTCGAGGAAGAAAATGCCCGAATTGTTGTGGAACAGAACGATGTGCTGGAGAGCCAACGAATTCGAAAAGTCTCCGCTGATCTCCAAGAATCACAGCGTGAAATTTTGATGAAATTCACTAGATGGCCATTCACACCCGATTCTCCGATCCATACCACCATCATCGAGTTGAAATGATATCTTAAGTAGTTCTACGCAATTTCATATTGTTCTTCAAGCCTCAAAATAATTTAATACGGAGAGCGATTATGAAACTTCCGATCAAGCTGAATCGAAATTTCGAGAAGGAGTTTGGATAGACATCTTCCGTAGTCATTATTGTAATAGCGCAGTGTCTAGTAATAAGTTGCAATCTTCGCCGTTTTGAGATAGAGAAGCCAAGGGTTCGGAGGCTCCTTGGCTGATTGAGTAAACTTTCTGAATCTAAGTGCCTGGAAGACCCCTTTATAATGAGTTTATTTGAAACTAAGCTAATACCGACAAGTTCGTCGGAAGAAGCAAAGTGGTCTCAGACATATTGATAATGACTGTAATTGGGGTTTTATCGATCAATAAACCCTTTTTCAATGGTCTCCTGTATGCCACGAAACCATAATTCGGCCATTTTCTCATATCCCTCGTCATTAGGGTGTATACCGTCGACAAGCTCGTGGGCACCGGGCCCTTCCGATGAGTGCATGTCAATCAGCAAAATTTTCTTTTGTCCAATATTCTTCTTCTCTGCCAATGCACGAAACTGATCATTCAAATCCATCACCACCAAATCCACCTGTCGGTCCATGTTGGGAATTAGAGTAGAAAGCAGGATCGTGGATTGAGGGCATGCTAGCCAAAGATAATCGAGCATCTCACCCATACGCCTTCCAGCCTCTGCGGTGTTGAAGGACTGGATACAATCATTGGAGCCGGCATTGACCATCAAGATATCTGGTGATAAAAATTTCACTGACTTCTTGGCTTTCTTTTGAATCTCGTCGATTCGAAAGCCACGCCAGCCTTCGTGCTCGTTGTTGGGGATAGAGCCATCCTTGCGCGAGCCCACCATACAGGAATTTATCCCCTGGTCTTTGAGTAATTCTAAGAGCGGTTTCCTATAGCCAGCTCCATGAGACGAGCCAACGCCCCGAGTGATAGATCCACCCAGGGGCATTAAACGCAATAAACCGTCGGAGGCACGACCTGGTGTACTCTGAAGTTAGAAATGAGTTTCAATACTAGGATTCATAATTGAAATACTGACTTTTTTGTGAGCGCGTATCGGTGGATCTGGGGGACTCCATGGTAGACAAGTAGCGGTTGGCATCGAAGCAGGGGATGTGCAAGTGCACAGCATGGCACCGAGGCAAATTCGCGAGGGGCCCTCGCATGATATCAAATGAAAATGGCATCACGATATATACCCTGCAAGTAAAGTAGATGAGAATGGAAAGATGCGGAATTAAGCTGAAATGCTTGGGAGCGGCAGGTAGACCTCGGCGGAATGCCAAAGCGCCGAGCCCGCCGAGCCCCGCGACTTCTCCCCGGCACCGCGACGGTGAGATCAATAGACTACCTTCAAAGCTTCAATGTAGCTCTCCTTTGAGCTATCCAACGCTTTTCGAGCAATATATTGATAAGCTCGGTTGTATTGCTCGGTTGCATTGTTTGCACACGCTTCAAATCTATTTAGAAAATATGGGGGGAATCTCAATACCGTCCGTCTGTCAGTATTTTTAAAGCTTTAGAAAGCTCCACCGGCCCCGAACAAAAAATGGGTTAACAAGTTCAAGCTTCTTGTAGTCCCTCACATTGTTGGCAGCCGCCTGGAATACAATAATGTGCACCCATTCTTTGAACCGGTCTGAGAACTCTAGAACTTCAATGCCTGGAGCCTAATTTGGTTTTCCTAATAACTAGAACTGTTCACTAAGATGTAGACGGGAAATTGAAACTCCCGGATGAACTTTTTGAGCTATAATCATGAATTAGAAAAGTTGATGTATCAAAGCATGGGGCTATCTCCGCTCTACCTTCGCGGATCCAACCAGAAAGCCAACCCGGACCTCGAGTTGATATGTTCGCTTGATATTGCAGATCTCAAAGCTTGGGGTAATTGAGGAAGGCACCGGATGAGCCGACCATATGGAACTCGGGAGATCGGCGGAATCTCCAAGCGGCATGCCCTCTCCGAAAAGGCTTTGATTCATGTTCGTCATGGTCTGTATGATCCAGCAGCGCTGAAGGGACTCGGTGGAGTTACCTACGCGGATTTCTGTTGTTTCAATAAGCATCGTCTGGAAGTCGTTCAGCCTAAGCTCCGACTGATCTCCACACAATTTATTGATTTCGATGGCCAGCGGAATGGAATTTTGAGAAAAAAGACACGGCCCGTTCAGGAGTTTTGTATTGATTTGACACGAGAATTCATCCGGTGAGGTAAGATCGCCCACCACAATGCAAATAGATGCTTGTCGACACAAAGGTGATTTCATGGGCGTCAGTTTTGAAAGCGGGCAAAAGCATATTTCATGGGTCTAAAGTTTGAGTCAGAAAGAATTGTGCCTTTAAACATTCTAAGCTTCATTTTGGAAAACTCAACCACGTTGTTATACGGTTTTAGTATTCTATCCCCCGTTGTCAGAACTTCTAGAAAATACTTGATTTCCGCTGCAGCTCCCGGCTCCCCGCATGATGGAGGCAACCGACGTAGAACGTGAGCTTCCTCACTTCGCATTCTGTGAGGCTGGATTATTGCCACTCCATAACACTCAGATACCGGGGCGAACTAAAATATACCCGTCAGATCCTTATTTGAAGAAACGGGGTTCTTTTTCAGGGGACACCTTACTCTTATTGAAAAAGGGAACGTATATTTTCCTTCACCCAAAAGCAAGCCACAGAAGGAATGCTTTGGTACAGACTTTTCGGGGAATAATTTTTCACTTCTTTGAAAAAGCTGAACTTTGTCAGCATGAATTCACGGTCATGGGATTGTGATACCAATTACTTTATGGGTCTCGCTCTGTTCGAAATTTCTCGATCTGGAAATAGAGATCCCAGAAAGCGTGACAGTGATTGAGGAGATATTCAATGTTGAGTTCGATTCAACAACGACCTTTCCGGAAATCGTTTCGCAGCTCGTCCTTATCGAGTCGCCTTGATCCAGCTCGATATAAACTTTCATACTTGCTCGCAGTACTATGGGAAATCTCATCTCGCCAATTGCACCTCAGATGCTCTCAGAGTAAGCGCAGCAACTTTGCCCAAAAAGAAAACGCACTATTTATTAGTTACTATCAACTAGACGAATGATTGAGGTGTCGTGCAATTCCACTGACTACTGCGTCGTATCTAGGGTAGTTGCTCAGAATGATCGCCGAGAGAAAATACATCTTGACCAGGGTGTCTACTGGCATCGGTGGTTCGATATCCAATAACTGGGTAGGAAATCTCAGCCTCATAGTTGTCTCCCGGGCGACGTGGGTCCGCCGGTTAAAAATAGTCGGTGCCTGCCAAGGACGGACTCTTGGCGAATGCTACCACCTGCCAGCCAGCTCCCCCTTTTCTAAATGCATAGCGAGCCGGGTTCTAGCCTGTTTTGTAAACAAGCTGGGCTAACGATATTTCCTTAGCTTCACGCGACATTCTCCAGCAGAAATCCATGCGAGAAAGCTTAACATATCAAGAATTAGACAAGCTTAGTAAACTCGATCCCAGCTAAAGGTCTTTGGCGACATTTTCCTCCAACTATTTTGTTATAAAATGGGCTGCTTACTTTTAGTTCAGGTATAATTATGTCACCCCCGTTGATGATAATTGGGATGCTCCTAGATTTTTCTCGATTGTTTAGGGGCACACGACGAGCGAGTATGAGAATATTAAATGAAAGACTACGAGTAATTGCCACGAACTTTTATTATTGTAAAATCGCAGTACTCAGCGCGAAGTGTCAAAGATATTAGTCATTGTGATACAAAAGGATTTGACGGGTTCCAGTCCCAAGTCCCGAGCCAAACAGAACATCTAAGAGGCACGCCGATTTAAAATAGTCGGTCCCCCCTGTGTCGCCCCACACAGTTTCGGACCAACAGGCTCTCACATATTAATTCCTACTCCGTACAAGGCATTGCATATTATTTCTTTATAATACCCCTAGAACTTCTGGGAAAAAAATTAATATCCTCCCTAAGCTGACTTTCTACAGCGGAAAATCAAGACTCTCTACAACATGTCGACCACAACTGCTACCGGCTCCGCGGCAAGCAATACATGCGGTTCAACAGCGCAATATGAACTACCCGTCGAAGACGCAGCCTGCGGCGTACCAAACTCCTCGAAATACAAATCTCTGATCGAAGTCTGTGCCAAGCCCGCAGGCGTACAGGCCTACAACAATGATTGCGCTCTCTACGCTCCTGCGGTCGATCAATCGGTCCAGATGCTGACCGACTGTCTCTACGATGCGGGCGTCGAATGGGAAGATGTTTGGTGCTTTGGTTCTACAAATGCAACGGCTTCTGCCACTTCCTACCCAACGGCTACTGCTACCGGTACACTTCCGAACAAAACTTCGACCTCGACTTCTACTTCTACCTCTACATCCACTTCGAGCTCGACTTCTTCCCCCAATGGAGCATCGTCTGTCTCGACCACTCAGTTCAGTTCCAAGATGGGAGTCGTTCTTTTCACTTTGATGTTTTCCAGAATTATCTTCGGCATGTAATCGTTTGATGCTTACATTATGTACTATTATGTATTTAACTCGTCCTAATATCCTTTCCGATTTTTGGAAGAAAGAATAAACAGATACGGTGTTTACCATCGGGTTGGTTTTGTTCTGACCCTCTCAATTTTGTTTGCTACCAATGAAAAATTTTCGTAACTGTGCTGTTGATGTCGGTACTAGTTTAAGTCTAGGAAGGCCCTTGATACAGGTAGAATAGCTTTAAGATGGTATACTAGCCGGGTCCCAGTTTGTATAGCGAACACTAGTACTTTTGGGACTGCTGCCCTGGTAGAAACACTGCGTCAATTGCGGCTATGGAGCGCGTAAACATCTACATTATGGTTCTCTCCGTCACTTTTCCGTTACAGTATTGTTTTGGGCCCCCCATGTGGGGGGTCTTATTCATGACTCTGTTGGTGATCATATTGGGAATTCAAGCTTATCAAGTATCCGTTGCTTTTTTTCTTTCCCACAGTCAGAGACTTTGACAAGATCTACCATAGTTCGATCTGCTCCGCGTTTTAACAATGCGTTCGCAATGTGCAGATTACCTTCAGCTACAGCACACGCAAACGGGGTAATACCGTAGAAGTCAACGGCGTCGATATCGAGGTCATGTTCCAATAGGCGGTTCGTGAAGAAGAGATCAGGGTTCACCCTGTTGGGCTACGAGGTGCAAACTCGTTGTTTCCATGTCTATATTTGTTTGCTTGATAGACCATGTTGAGCACTTCAGCCTCGGATCAGCTCCTGCGTCTAGTAGGGAAATGAATATGGACTTTCGGTGATCGTTGGATTGACTGGTGGAGGGCTGTCATGCTGTGTTCTCCCTGTCGCTTGTTGATGTCGAGGATTTTCATGCATTGCTTGGACGAAAGAAAGTACTGTTGAGCTGAACGACGGCTTATATGCACTGCTAGAGGGAGCACAGAAACTGGTTTCTTTGAGTAGTTTCAATGAGATTTACCTAATGTCCTCAGCCAGCGGCGATGTGCAAAGGCTCACTGTCATTAGAGACGCCTCGGGAGCATCATACGAGGGATTATCTCGCCTGTTGACCAGCGCATGCACATGATTGATTTGGAATCTTCCTCGTCGATTGACGGTTGTCGATTAGGTACTCGAATACCTGTCGATCAGCTCGTTTGGATACTATCTGAAACCCTCAGGAGCATCGCTCGGTTCGAGGAGGAGATGGTCCTCGTGGAGTGGAGAGAATACGGTGATGAAATTCTGCCCGGTCGAGCAGTGCTCAGAATTTTAGAATAGCGAATAGCTGAACTGTCAATAGCCCTTGGCCGGAGCCCAAAGCCCGAAGGTTTTCAAGTGATGGACTGCATAGGCTACTGCCATGATGAGTCTCAACAGCGTTTTGGATTGATCTACAATCTTCCGGTCTTAGAGGATGACAAACCGCCGGATATTGTCTCCCTCTATGACCTGATCCATCCACAAAATGGTGCTGATACGGTATTTCCAAGCTTGAATGACTGCTTTCTAGTATCACGTATCCTAGCCAATAGCCTATTGCAACTCCATACCACATGTTGGCTTCACCGAAATTTGGGCAGCTCACACATTCTGTTTATCAAATCCGGAAAAAGCATGGACTGGCTTCAGTATCCATATCTATCTGGATTCGGGTATTCTCGATTAGACGATCCTAGGGCAGTCTCTATGCCGCTTCGTTCCCAGGATGAGGCAGCAGCATACCAGCACCCTGATCTGACCGAAAATCCGCGGATCGGATACAGGCGTGAATACGATACCTATAGCCTGGGGATTGTTTTGACTGAACTCGGATTCTGGCGCCCGATTCTCAAGTTTCGAAAGTCGGAGTATCGTCCGAAGCGGAACCATCGTCGGCTGTTAGAATACCAACTCACTGGCGATCTTGCGCATCGGATGTGTCAGCAGTTCGAGCAGGCTATCAAGCTACTATTGACCGGCAAGGCGTATGGAGATTCAAAAGTAGAAGGCGAACAACTCATTGCATTTTCACGGAATATTGTCTCACAGCTTGGTATTCAAAGCCTGTGCTGACCTATCTATAAAATATATCAAATAAATTTGAAGGCCAGCCTTTCTTTACTCTTCATGACTACTGAAAGTAGACTTCGTCAGGGGCCACGAAACACATCATAATGTAGTAATAATTTCTATATCACTCTTCTCACTCTATGTACCTTTCTAGCAGTAGAGTCCGTAAACGCCATAAATGTCAATTCCCATCTTTTTCCTTAGCCACTGCCGGCCAGTGATGCATCTTCGGTTTGGGTTCCTTCTCTTATATCGCCTATTCAAGCTCAATGGTGCCAGGAGGCTTTGAGGTTCTAGAGAGGGGGTGTCAGCTGGAGGCTCCGAGGGGAAGGCTTTGAGGAGACTTACAAATCATAAGTGACACGGGCCACGCCCTCAACCTGGTTGCAAATAGTACGTGACACATCCTAAATGGGTAAACAAGTTAGCAAACATGGTATTGTAATCAAGATATGACTCTGACTGACCTTGAGGAACTCAGTGCTGAAGTCAAAGATATCGGCGCTCATGAAATCCTTGGTTTGAACAGCGCGGAGAATGATGATGTAGCCCCAAACACGCTGATCACCGAAAACACCAACACTGCGGTTGGTATCAAGACCAGCAAACGCTTGAGAGATCTACTAGGGTTAGCTTATATCCGTCTTAACTAGCTATAACCTGACGTACCTGGTCGTAAAGACCTGCCTCCTTGATCTTAGTGATGAAAATGTGGTCGGCCTTACGGGCGATCTCGACACGCTCCTGTGTGACGTCGCCGAGAATGCGGATAGCGATGCCAGGACCGGGGAAGGGGTGTCGGTTCACCAGCGACTCGTGAATACCGAGCTGACGGCCAATCGCTCTGACTTCATCCTTGAACAGAAGTCTGAGCGGCTCAATAAGGCGCAAGCCTTGGCCGTTCATCATACGCTCAGGCAGACCGCCGACATTGTGGTGAGTCTTGATAGTGGCGGAAGGTCCACGGAAGCTCAAAGACTCGATAACGTCAGGGTACAAAGTGCCCTGCAAAAACCATTCCACCTTGCCAGAGTTGGGGGTGCTCTCTGCTTCCTTCTCGATTCTGATAGCCTCTTTCTCGAACAGATCGATAAAAGTAGATCCAATAATCTTCCGCTTCTTTTCCGGGTCAGCAACACCTGCAAGACGGCTCATGAACAGCTCACCAGCATCGACAACAGTGAGGTCAATGCCAAGGTGTTCTCCGAGAGTTTGCTTAACCTGCTCGCACTCATTAAGACGCATGCAGCCTGTGTCGACGAGGACAGCCTTAAATCTTGAGCCAATGGCAGCCTTGAGCAACGCCGCTGCAACTGTGCTGTCCACACCACCACTAACCGCGCCGATCACAAGAGATCGGTCACCAACGAGCTGCTGGATACGAGCGATCTCGAGTTGAGCAAAGTCGCCCATCTTCCAGTTCGCCTGAGCGCCACAGATATCAACACTGAAGTTACGCAGGATATCGGTTCCGCGGGGAGTCTAAATCGGAATATCAGAGGGAGTTCTTGGACGACATAGGGTAGGGGTAACGAACGTGTTCAAGTTCGGGGTGGAATTGAACGCCTATTTGTTTCTCTCATGTTAGCATATTCTCGTAAAAGTAGCCTGCATCTGAAAAGGGAAAGACAAACCAAAGATAGGCTTCTCCTTGTGAGCGATGCTAGCATACTCCGAGTTGGTGGTAGCACCAATGACCACAAAGTCCTAATAAAGTCAATAACTATGCCAAGAACCTGAGTTTAGCTCACTGACCGTAGGCAGGCTGATGAGCTTGTCAAAGTGGGACATGAAAACAGGAATGGCATCGCCCAAGCCAGCGAAGAGACGATCGACGCTGTCGTTAACCTTGGTGATGTTCACATCGGCGTGACCATACTCTAAGAAAAAGAGTCAGAAATAACCAGATAGTGTGCTGAAGGTTACAAACCTCGTGCCTCTCCACGGGCAACATTCTTCGAGTCAATGCGCCATGCGATCTCCTGGCAACCGTAGCTAAACAATATTAGTCTTATCCCAGTGTTGGTGTTGAAGAAAATCATACCAAATACCACTACGCCTCAGATGTTAGTCCAGATTCAAGTCTAGCAATTTGGGAAGTAAGGACTCACAGAATAGGGACGTTCAGGTCAAAAACAGCGGGGTCGACATCTTCACACATATAAGTATAGGTAACAGGATATCCGAGGGGGGAAAGAAAGCCTTACGGGGCGAGCCATTGTCGTAAACAGAAGCAGGACCTAGTAGATTGGTTAGATCTTGACAAAATCCATACAAGGAATCATTCCATACCTCCAGAGAACACAATTCCCTTGGGTTTCCAAGTCAAATCCGCGATCTTAGTGGTGCAGGGGAGCAGCTCAGCGAAGACACCGAGAGAACGAAGACGGCGGAGGATCAGATGGCTCGTTTGAGACTTGAAGGGTCAGCATTTGCTAGAGCCGCCGGGAAATAGCCAAGGGTCCGCCGGATACATACTCCAAAGTCGAGAACCAGGATAGTCTAGAGAGTCGACAACTGTCAGCCAATTCGTTCATTTTGCATCCATGAGTCAATTGCGCCTGCACGCGGGGTCGGGTGATCGCAAGCTGCGGTCCAGTCGCCATTCCACCTCAGGAACAATACATACGTCGAATGTGTTGTGAGGCGACTCGGCCTCAATATTGAGAACCATATTTTAATCTCGGGCGTATTGCGAATGGCGGGGGTTCGTAATAGTTGCACGAAGAAGATCCAAAAAAAGTTTTGTGGTACCGCCGCCTCCCCTCCCCAATAATACACCGCCCGGGCCGAATAAACCTGCAGAAAACTTCCCCACCATGTCACATGATTGAGGCGGTATATCAACCGCCTTGGTGAGTCATCACATGACTGTTTTGATCCACATACTCCGACTTGGGCGTGTTTTTAAACAACGCCTGATTTTGCGCATTGGAGGGTTTAATCGATTTTTGAATGCTTACATGGTACTTGAGTCTAAAAAGAAAATCCACTCTACACCGCAGAACTCGATCTGCTTTTTGGTATTCAGGCTTAAATGCAATTTGAGTTGAGCGAAAAATGAAACGTGTATCAGACGGGTAATATTACATTGTATTTTTACAGGCGGTGAGGGCCGTCCTTAAGTATGGCAAAAAATCGAAAAATTCTCCAGAGCTTCAGCGGCAGAATATCACTTTGGGGAAACACCTGCGAAATGACAATACCATACATAATACACCTAGGCAACCATACTGGCCGACAATTTGCTAGATACACATCCCCCCTAAGCAAGTTTTCTAGTTTGCGGACAACAAAAGGGATGGTTTTTATCAAGTGAGAGATGATGAAAACTTTATTAGAGACATCTCTATATCGGATGGATCAGATGGGTTGTTGATCGGTAAAGCGGGCTTGACTTTTTACACTACTAGTACCCAACATCCATATTGGCAACTCCATAGGTAAAGCTTGGAATACAATACATATTCTCTTTGAATATCTTTACAAGGTATGGCAGTGTTTGATTGTTAACCTTGAGACCTCAGAGAATTAGTAGAACTATCACCTGATACTATATAGCACCTAATTTGCTACGCTGGGTATCGACTTGTCGATCTGTATTGTTGCACATCCTAAAGCTTGCTGCCGAAATTGTTCAACTTTTATGCTTCTGGCATAACTAATCTCCTACAATAACCTCACTCCGTACTGGCAGGTACTACTAATAGTATGCGATACTGAGTCTATACGAACCGTACAGTTTAGGCCCCAATGACTCCTACTATTGTTAGTAGTCTCTGGTGGTGTCTTAGACATTATCTAGAGCTTTCCCCGCGTAAACTCTCTCCGAAGCGAGACAGTGTGAATTTCCCTGTTTTGTCTCAATAACTGAAATTGTCGTCTTAAAGCCTCCCGCACTATCCAACCGAAATGTCCTGCAGGGAAAGGGGGGGGGGTTCGGCATCGGTGGAGCTCCGTGGCTTGAAGAATACTAATGTACACCCCGCAGGAGAATTAACCGACTCGTCAGGGGTCGATCACCGCATAATTCTCCGGGCTACAACTATAAATAAGCAGAAAGCAATCAAGATGTATCCGTGTCAAAAAGAGTACTGGCTTTTGTGGCCGGAAATTTATCACCTCATTTGGCTTTACATCTTATGATAGCCAACAATGCATTTTGACAAATTGTTTACATTTGCTTGCCTTGCAGCGCCAACGCTTGGTTTGAATACGGCTGAAATACTTCAGGAGTATTTTGGCAACGATGCACCTTGGTATTCTAATCGCATCCCCATATTCGAAGCCAGTGCCTCTGATATCCAGGATGTGTACTATTACCGATGGAAAATCTTCCGTGCCCACCAGCGCGACCTGGGCGCTGATGGCTACATCTCAACTGAATTCCTCGAAGACGTGAGCTGGCAGACGCAGCCATCCGCATTACTTATAGATGCGACGAATATGCACCTTCGTGAAGGACGCTGGTGCCGGGACCGTCGCTTCAAGGATGATTACAGAAACTTCATCTTCGGACCGAATAAGAACCCTTATCAATTTTCCGAAAGCATGGCCGATGGTGCGTGGCAAGGTTATCTTGTTGATGGCGTTTCTGATACCATTACTGGGCTTCTTGATTCCATGCAAAGTGTCTATACGGGCTGGAATACCACAACCATGTCAACGGGTGGCTATGATGTGTCAAAGAGCCTGTATTGGATTCAGCCCTTGACAGATGCGACAGAGTATACTATTGCCAGCATTGATGCCTCTGGGGGCTCTGATGGATTCACAGGCGGTAATGCATTCCGTCCGAGCATCAACAGCTATCAGTATGCGAATGCCCTGGCTATCTCCAATATCGCTTCTCTCGCTGGGAACAAAGACCTTGCGCAGCAGTATAAGAAGAAGGCATCTGCCATCAAGGATACTGTTCAGAACTCACTTTGGAACAGTACATTTGAACATTTTATCGATCGATACAAAGTGGACAACGATGATGTCAAGTACTGGGACTTTATCCGAGGCAGGGAATTAGTTGGTTTCGTGCCATGGACCCACGATCTCCCGGACGACACTCATGATTTCGCCCAAGCATGGAAGCACCTCATCGACTCTTCCAAGTTTGCCGGACCACATGGCCTTCGTACCAACGAGCCCAGCTACGAGTACTTTATGCGACAATATCGCTACGAAGGCGACAAACGTGAATGCCAGTGGAATGGTCCTGCTTGGCCATACCAGACTACCCAGGTCCTTGCAGCTCTTGCCAACTTGCTTGACCACTACCCCAAAGCTACGGCAGCAAATGTAATAAGCAAAGTCGACTACACCAATATTCTCAAGCAGTACGCCCAGCTACACTACAACCAGAACCGAGGAGGTATTCTGGATCTCGAAGAGGACTATGATGCAGCTACTGGCCTCCCAATTGTTGGGCTCGCTCGTTCTCCGCACTATTTTCACTCCGGTTTCATTGACCTGATTCTATCTGGATTCGTGGGTATTCGCCCTCGCGCCGACAACACTCTCGAGATCAATCCAGCCGCAGATGGAAGCTCAATTTCGTATTTCCGAGCAGAGCGAATCCTTTACCACGGACACGAAGTCGCCGTGCAATGGGACGCGACGGGAGACAGATACGGCGAAAAAGGCTTAATCGTGGAAGTTGACGGTAAAAAAACAGCAAGCTCGAAGAGCCTGTCCCGTCTGACAGTCAACGTTTCCCGCAAAAGCCCGCCGTCAGTCAACCGTCCGATTGCCTTATCTGTCCAGCAAGGCTCAGACACAAACTATCCACGAGGCACGGTTTCCGTGACAAATGACACCGACACAGCTGGCATTCACGCTGCTATCGACGGGCGCGTCTATTTCTTCCCCGAGACCGACATCGCGAATGGGTGGACCACCCCAACAGGCAACGGGAGCGAGGTTTGGTATCAGATTGACTTTGAGGGTTCAACCAAGATGCAGAGTGCAGAGATTGCGTTCTTTGCAAACGAGACGCAGAAATTTGACGCCCCGAGTAATTATCGCGTCCAGACTAGTCAGTCTGGGAAATGGACAAATGTTTCCAATGGCAAATTCGACAAGGTTGTTGCGAACGGTATCATAAAGGCTTCTTGGGATGCTGTCAGCTCGGAGAGTATTAGACTATACTTCACGCCCAAGAAGGGACTGCAAGCGAGGTTGATTGAGTTGAAGGTATTTGGAGCTTAAACCGATGATGAGAGCAGACAGCTAGCAATATCATTTACAATTATATTCAAGCCGCACAATCCACGGAAATCTATAAAAGTTAGATAAAATAAAACAACAGCAGAAGTTATTACTTTGTGGTCACATAGCAACAAACGCTGTATGATGCTCGTAGAGTGACACCGAATGGTATAATCCTTTGCTGCAAAGATATTTACTAGTCCATTTTAAATGTTTCAAAGGGGCACAGACGTAGTAATAACATGGATCATAAAGAAAAACTTATCTTGCTTTTGTTACCATGCTACTCACCAGGGTTTAGAAATACTTTCTAGAATCTACTTGTGTCGTTGTTGCTTTCCAACTTGAAGTCCTACCCAGTCACTGACAGGGCAGAGAGTTACTATTTTAGGACAATATTTCGTACAATTAGAGACTAAAAGACCCGGCCAGCTCTATTAAAACCGAGCAAATAGCAGTTGCTAGGAGACGTGCGAGTAAGCTTCATGGGATGTAAGTTGTACTACAGCTACTCGGAGTAGACATATGGTTGAAATACGATTCTTCTAAATACTCATTCAATCATAGGTATAATATAACTTGGGAACTCTTTCACTCCATCGAGATACATAGTATCATGATCCCGGCATATCCAAATCGCAACTTGAAGAGAAAACATATCGGCCATTCATTTCATAAATGCCGAGCTATTTCAACCATACTACTGACTAGTATCGATTCCGTCCATACATAATTTCTAGAATACATCATAGCTCGGTCATGATTTAGTCCGAGAAAGCCTTAATAGCATCGTCGAAGTGCTTGTCAAGGCCACTCAGAATTTGAGGGGCATCCTTCTTGAGCTGACCAGAAACAATGCTCTCAAGAGCCTTGCCGAGGCCATCAGTAGCGCCTTTCAGATCCTTAAGATCCTGCTCGACGAGGCCATCGGCCGAGCCGCCGAGAACAGCCTTCTGGAAAACAGGCTTTTTCTCGACGAAGCCGTCAAGGAGGGTGTAAACGGACTTTGAAAGCGAGTTGACCGAATCCTCGAGCTTGTCGGAGTCGGCGGAGCTGAGGTTGTCGGCGTTTCTGGCTGTGTCTTTGCCGTCATTGATGATATTGAGAAGGTCCTTGGCTTCTCCTTGGAGCTTCAGGGCGGTGCCCATCACGTTGCCATCACTGGTGAAGCCTTTCAGGGTCTTGCTGAGAGATCCACAAGAGTCCTGAATCTTTTCAATGCTGGACTCGATATCGGCGGCACCACCGGCGATAGTAAGGCCGATGGAGGCAAGGCCGGCCAAAAGATACTTTGTGGCAACCATTTTGTTTGGTGGTGGATGGATTTGCTTGGGCAAATGATAAAGAGGAGAGTTGTCTTCGTTGATGATGAACATTTGATTTTGTTTGGAGTTGAGAATGGGAGTAAAAAATGAGCCTTTAAATAACTTTGTTTATGATGGCGAGATGGTCACAAAATATAGATCGTTCGTCAGATCGGCGACTTTCTGCTGAAACTCCTCAAAACCGCCGATCTATGAGACTAGATAAAAGACCGAGGCTTATTATGTGAGGCCACCTAGAGGTTTAGACCCAAAAATCAAACTGATTTTGACTAACTCGACTGTTTTACAGTCCGGATGTTATCCTGCTAGACATAGCCGATTGTATGTAGACCGTGACTATTGACATTTTGGCAGTCAACATATCGACAATACCCTCTCTGAGTCTATTTTTCTCCCTTGTCTTCAAAACCAACGATAATATCAATAGAGATTCTGGAATTAATCTCATGGTGTTCGTACTTTGGGTTGGCGGCGATCAGCCGTGACGGTTCAAGGTTCCCAGGGGGTCGTGGGTCATCAGGGGTCCAGCAGTCCACCGAATTTCAAGACTTGACCACAAAATTGAGGCTCGCAAATGCATTTAAGCCAAGGGCTAGCTATTTCGTACTACATTACTCTGAGTACCCCGCGAAGGCTTTCATCCAAGGTTTGCGCCAAAAACAATCCCTCTTACAGGGCAACCAATGACTGAGATCCCCCGCGATTATACCATGGGATTTCATTTTCTCGATGATCTGGATCCTTGCGAGACTCCTTGTATAAGATCTACATAGCTCTTCTATGCAGGCCCGGTATTTTCAAACATGAATTGCCTCAAATATATTTCTGATTTTTTTAGAAAGACAAATATCTAGATGGTGCAAAGGAGCAGTAATATAGGGACCTGAGTATTTGCTCACTACACTCACCTGGGCATACAATGTCTAGAAATTTCGCTCTTCTCTGTACATGAGGTATTTCTCGGTAATTTTCGAAAATAGAGAAACTGGGGGTTCTCAAATTTAAACCGACAATTGGAATCACTGCGGGGGGGTAAAACTGGGGAAGCTTCATAGAGGCTGGATATCATGCCCGGGCGAAGATCGTCGGTCCGGTAATGCCTAGGGACAGGAACATCCTTGATCACGATCCTCGTAATTGATTATGATTTTGAGGCCGATAGACAGGGTCCTCGAAATGATGATGCGATTATCTCAACGAGTTATAATGTTGTATACAGTGTGATAACTACAGTAGTCACCACATTAATGCAATGTTCGCATCGCGATGGTGACCAATCTACAGTAAATAGGAATACGACGTAGTAATGGGTAGATTGTTGGGGGTAGATGAGTAAAGTACAGTTCATATCGTGATCACAGGACAAAGGAGAATCGGGGGGTAAAAACAGAAGAAAAAAGGGGGGCATTAGGGACTCAGCAAACGAAGAGCAAAGAGATGACATGAGCAATGAATGGGCGGGAAGCAACAGGATCAATGCCACGCTAACTAAAAACCACCAGCCATAACAACGCCGTAATACCGACGACTCATCTCAACTGTTTGAAGAACACGGGCGTCACCAGTAAGGGGCAACCCAAGAATTTTCGAGGCTTCGACCGACTGCAAGAGGTTAGAAAGTTTATCACAGCAGATTGTATGGGAGGGTTTACTAACGTGGACATCTTCATGCGTAATCCAGCCAGCTACAGCTCGGCTCATCTCCTTGAAAGCAACGCGCTCTTCTAAGCCGTCTATGCCTGAGCCGCTGCGGACACGGTCGCCCATTGCCACGAGGGCATTCACCAGTCGACTTAGCCGGGTTGGATCTCTGCGGCCCCGAGTCGCGGTTGCGAGGCGAAGGAAGTCTTCGTAAATGCCACCGCCGGAAGACCAGCCGCGCATCTTGCGCTCCGGTCCATCGCCGAAGCCGGTGACCAGCTGTTCGAGGGTCGCGTAGTCACGGGAGATGACCGCTGTAGGTCCGACAACGCGGCAGAAGGTAGCGTGGGCGTCGTTCCAGTGCTTGCCACGGATCAATGCATCTACCTCGCGGATAGCATCACCGCTGGCACGTGCGTGCAAGGCCTTTGCAACCCAGATCCAGGGCTCGGGAAGCTGGAGCTCGTTTGTGAGATGCTGCCAGGTTGGGTCAGGAGTGGTACCGTCAGAGATGGTAGGATCAGGGAGAGAAGCGCCGAAGCGAGCGAGGGTGTCTTGCACAGCCCGCTTGCGATCTTCGGCCTTAGAGAGGTGCAGGAGGACAAAAAGGGCAGGGGAAAAGTTGTTCACTCGCAATGATCTCAGAAGCATAGTCCCAGACCAGGCGGTCGACTTGATGCTGGTCGATCTTGACGGCATCAGTCTTGCCTACTGCGGCAGCAAGAACATGATGAAGCTGGAAGGAGAGGCGGTTGTTGAGTCGGTCGCCAGACAGAGACTCTGGCAAAATTGCGGCGGGGAAGGTAACAGGGGGGGGACATTGGTAGCGCCATTAACAGCTGAGTATGTCTTGAGGAGCACCCAAAGAGGCGATTCACGACCTAATGTATCGGCGCCTGGCTGGAGAGTTGCGTGAGAGCTGTCTTCGTGCGAAGGGTGAGGGAAAGCAGGTTCGAGTCCCTGAGTGAGGTCGTGCAAATATTGAGACACGGCAGCTTCGATCGGCTCATCCTCGGTAGTACCATACCAAAGGCGGAGGCCGAAGGCTTGGAACCAATCCAGGTCGAAGCGCTCAGTGAGGAGGAAGGTGGAAGCCCGATCTTCCAGAGCACCGCCAGTCTTGCCTTCACTGCGAAGACCATTGCCCGAAACAAGCTCGTAAAGGGCACGTAGAGGCTCGCTCATTTCAGAGAGCACGTTGTTCTGACGCCAGACCTCGATCTGGTCTGTCAATTCCGCCCGCGAGGTAGCGTCACGGCCGATCTGAGCGACAATGGTAGCAAGATGAAGGTTATTGCTGTCGATAAGGGTCTTGCAAGCCTCCTCAATCCGGTGAGCGCAAAGGAGGTGGACAGCACGCTCCTCAGCGGAACGAATCAACTCCAGGGTTTGCGTGTGCTTTTCACGGATGATGCTTTCCCACAGACGAGTCAAACGGTCCTTCTTGATGCGATGCGCGAATTGGGGTCGCAGCTGAGCTGGCACACCCGCAGAGATGTCATCTTCGATGTCGTCGTCGAATAGAATGTTGGCTAACTGCCATACCAATCTTTCCTCTTCTTTGGAATGCGCAAAGGCAAACTGGCGCATATCAACCTTGGGAAGGCGAACGAACGGAGTTCCGTCAATGCGCTCGACGGTGGACTGTTGCTTTTGCACATTGAGCATCTCTTGTGACTAAAAGAGGGTTAGTGATGCCATGGATAAATACGGACAAATCGAATCTACATACCTCGCCCGTCTGGTGGTACTTGAAAACCGCAATATCTCTGCCCTCGCTGAAGACAGACAAACGCTCTTGCCAGCGGTTGTTGACACCAGAAATCGGTTCGGCCATGTCGTCCTTGGCGCAGACAATAGAGTCCATGAGACCCCAGCGAGGCTTGAACGAATCGTGGAAAGCGGCGTCCTTTTGGCTCATTTGGGCCTCATCGCCGGCGAAGGTTTTGGGTTGTTTGTTGTAGGGCCACTGGAAAGAGGGAAAGGATTTAGCTCAGAGTATTCTCAATTTAGTTAACTATCTGGGTGGGATGTGCAAATGAATAGAAGCCTAGTTACATGCTCAAAGGATAAACAGGGGTGGTGCTGAAGTGCGGAAAAATGGACAATGTGGAATGGGTAAAAGATAAAAATCAAGTACAAACAAAGAAGGGAGTGCGAACCTCGAAGCCTTTAGGCTGCACCTTTGAAGCTTTCAACGGCGAAGGTGCGCTCTGTTTGCGCGGTTGCTGGAAAAGCGAGTTCATCAAGTCGATACTATTCGTGAACCCCTTCTTGGGAGATCCGTTCGATTTCGCTTCTGGGGAGCCGTCGTTCAAGAGAGTTCGGTCGGCAAAGGCATTGGCCTGGATTTCACGTAGGGCATCGCGGTTTTGTTTGCGAGGGCTGATGGTGCGCTGAAGCTGCTCCGCCCAGTCACCACTAAGGTCGAGGCGAGGCTTGGGAGGTGTGCCAAAGTGCTTGATTGGGTGGGTGGTGTCCAGTTCACCGTCGGTGCTCTGGGAGTCTTCCCGCTCCACGGTATGATGAAGGTGTGGAAAGGAACCCGCCATGTCCATTTCCTGGTCTTCATCAGATCCAACTACGGAGTCGCCAGAGCGCTGGCTCTCGGTGACATCATCTTCATGCTCAGTAGTTGAACCCGTGGAGCCTTCCTCTAAAAAAGACTCGGTCTCGCCCTCCGAACCCATCTCCTCATCTTCCATCTCCATAGCTTGGCTACCAAAGGAGCCGGGAACGAGCTTGCGCTTCTTGAAGTCGAAGGTATCATCGTCGATTCCAGCCATGGAGCCAACGAATGACTCGTCGATTGAGAAGGTTGCGGATTGCTCAAAGCTGACGGGGTGGTCTGGCTGAGCCTTAGGAGTACGGTTGTCATCAGGACCCGCTCCAAGGGTGCTCTGGTCGAGACTCTCACCTTCTTCATCTTCATCGTAGTCCAAACCATACGTAGTAAAGTGAGGAACCTTGAAGACCCAGGTACCGGTCTGGGTATCGTAGTCGACAAACTCGGTATCGTGTACCTTCTGAAGACGGTCAATGTGCTTATCAAACAGAGGTCCGCTGGTAATGGGAAGCGGGGACTTTCGATCACGACCACGAGGCCAGGAGTTCTCAATGCGAAGGGTGGAGACGACGTTCAGACCCTTACCCATCGGAGGCTTGATAGTCTCATCGGGGTAAACAGTGATTTTTCGCACGCCAATCTCGACAATTTTGCTGTAAATGTTTTCCATGTCGACTGTAGTCAGGTCGACGGCGCCATTAAAGGTGACCGAGCCGCAGTGCTGACGACCGACAGTGAAGTTCACCACTTGCTTGAGCTGGTCGCGACTCAATTTGTTCAGTTCGGCGCGACTAGGCTTCATCCAATACTCGCCAGGCTTAGGGTCAGAGCCAGGGACGAAGGTGGGTCGCTTCACGGAAGAGGTATTAGCTGAAATAGGCTCGCCATTCTCAGGAACCACAGCGAGGTCACGGCTGATTGATTCCATTTCAGGACGCTCGCTGCCGTTTCCGTCAATTCCATTGAGGCTACCGCTGCGGCGTTGAGAGCGCAGGAAACCCAGTTCTTGGGGAGTGGCTTGAGGAGTAGGCTCCGGGCTCTTGGACTCGACGCGGACGATCTCAGTGCCCTGGACAGCAGAGGGGCTGGCGTCGAAGCTGACCTTCTTCTTGAGCTTATCGGGATGGGTCGAATCATCGCCGTTGGTAAGGGTAGGGGCTGGTGATGTGCTGGCGGGGCGAGCGAAGAGATCGGTCCTCAAGCTGCGGTCGATAGTAAGGCGCTTCATGCTGCCACCATTGCTACGTCCACCGCTGGACTGCAGGGCGCCAGGCGACAGAACACTGTCTGACTCAGGATCAAAAGTCTTGCGCAAGTTACTTGTGGAGTAACTCTTGCTGAAGCTGCGGCCGAAGCTGCCTCCAATGCTCCCGCGAAGACTACTGCTTCCACCACAACCACCGCCACCGAGAAGGCTGTTACTGAATCCAGAGGGGGTGCTGCTGGAGCTGGAGGGCGAGCCGTAGGTAGAATAGGAGAAACCGTATCCCTGGCGCTTCGGAGGAGTAGACAGGCGGTTAGCTCCACCGGGCGTGATGGAATAAGGAAGGGGAGCTCGCTGCTTCTGCCTCATGCTGGAGGAGAGGGGTGTCGCCAGAGGACCGGGGGAAGGAGCATCGGGGGTGGGCAAGCCAGAAAAGATAGACTGACTGCCGTAAGGGTTGCCACCAAGCAGGGAGGAAGTCAGACTTCCGGGAACCGGCTGGGATTGTTGTGGTGCAGGCTGAGATCCGCCGAACAAGCTGTTACCAGCCGGCTGTTGCTGCTGGCTTTGGTTTCCAAAAAGTGAGGATCCGGCATTCTGTTGGGTGTTGTTGCTCTGTCCGAAGAGGCCGCCACCAGTAGCGCCGGTAGAGCCGCCGAAAAGGCCACCAGGCTTTTGCTGTTGCTGTTGCTGGCCACCGAACAAACCGCCGCCAGCAGGTTGCTGAGTTTGAGAGGCACCCAGACCACCAAATGCACCGCCACCTGTAGAGCCAGGTGCGCCGCCAAAGAGACCACCCGGCTTCTGTTGCTGTTGGTTCTGGCCACCGAACAGGCCACCACCAGCCGCGGGCTGGGATTGATTCCCTCCGAAGAGCCCTCCGCCTCCCTGCTGCTGAGGCTGGGTGTTAGCACCGCCGAAAAGGCCTCCGCCAGCTGCCGGCTGCTGAGTTTGAGCGCCTCCGAACAAAGAGCCGCCGGTGCCCTGCTGCTGAGTATTTGAGCCGAAGCCACCACCAGTGCCGCCGAACAAGGACTTATTCTGGGTCTGGTTCTGGTTCGCTCCCAAGCCGCCGCCAAAGGCACTAGTGCCAGTCTGTGGTTGTTGTCCAAAGCCAGTGGATCCAGTAGTCGTACTTCCACCGAAGGGGTTCGAATTGGTGGTGTTTTGCTGGGCTCCGAATCCACCACCAGCGCCAAAGCCACCAGTTGTACCTGCCGCAGGAGTAGCACCAAAGGCAGGTTTGGCAGGTTGATTTCCCCCGAACAGCCCGCCACCGGTGTTGGTATTGGAACCGAAGGCACCCCCGGTTCCTGCGCTGCCTCCAAATGCACCGCCAGTGCCAGCAGTGGCCGTATTCCCACCGAAAAGAGAGCCGGGCTGGGTGGTTGCCGCTCCGCCGCCGAACATTGAGTTGGCAGGCTTGTTGGCCCCGAAGAGGGGGTTGGAATTGTTTGTGGAGCCAAATCCACCGGCGGTCTGGGTAGATCCGAAGGTAGATGGTGCGCTTGTGTTAGCGGCGCCAAAAGGAGTGCTGGCGCTGGCACCAAAGCCACCAGTGGTGTTCTGCTGGGCACCGAATCCAGTTCCGGTCGTGTTGCCTCCGAAGCTGGAGGAGCCGAATGCACCTGCCTGGTTGCTTCCATTTCCGAAGCGCCGGCCCCGCTCATAATCGGCCAATCGCAGTTCCTCAAAGGAATAGTTCTTGTATGGAGGCATGAAGCTGACACTCTGGTAGTGGTTCATGGTGTTGGAGCTCGTGTCCTTCTCTGTGAATGGGTTGAATGGGGTAGAACCGGTGCCTTCGCAGGGAGCAACTGCGCCGCCCGCTAGCGGAGTCGCGCCAGCTCCAAAACCAGTGTTTGTCGAGTTGCCAAAAGCGCCGCCCGTGGTGTTGGAGCCGAAGCCTCCACCAGTGGCTGCGGGTGTACCGAAACCACCGGCGGGTTTGTTCGCACCGAAAAGACCACCGCTGGTGTTGTTATTGGTGTTGGCGCCAAATCCGCCTGTAGTTCCCGATCCTCCCGATCCAAATCCACCACCAGTGCTGGCACCGAATCCGCCGGCATTTCCAGTGTTCGCAGCGCTTCCGAAGAGACTTCCGCCAGTGCTGGGGGTATTGGTGGTTCCGAAGCCACCGGTACGGTTTTGTTGGCCACCAAAGAGGGAGCCAGGTTGAGTTTGTGTGTTGTTGGTGTTGGAGCCGAATCCTGCGTGAAGGGAGAAGTACATGTTAGTCAATTGTCAAAGAAAGTCCCCATAAATGAAATATCTAAAAGGCGCAATTATAGCTCAATGAGATGAATTTGTCCTGGGATCGAATCGCTCAATTTCCGGGGAAGTAGCCAGCCAAGGCATCGAGTCATTTCCTGGACCAGTGCGCAAAGAATTCTTCGCACGTGTTTAGGATTGAGATAGGTTGTCGAAAATCCGAGATTTGTCGATATGGCGAAATATATACCGAAAGGACATTGAGCGAGAAAACCCGCAAGACTCCTCCATACCCGAGCACGTACCTCCGCCGGTGCCGAAGCTGCTGGAGGTGTTGCCGAACAAACCACCACCAGAAGCTGCAGTGCTAGTGTTACCACCGCCAAACGCGGAGGTTGTTGATCCGGAGCCGAAGCCTAGATGACGGGGTAGGGATCGCGGTCAGAGACTGATTTTTCAAGCAGGCCCCTTCAACAAGACCATTTCCGTTGTCGCGGCGTCGCTGAGCATCGAGAGAGTCCGCGGGAGTTTTCGTTTGGCACGACTGAGGTTTATCAAGGCGAGAGGTTGGCGGCCTTGCGCGTGTCATGGTCCATCGCGGGTCGAAGTCAGGGAGCACCGGGTTGTTGCCGACAGAGCGAAGCAGTCGAGAAAGAGCCACGGAGGGGAGAGCAGGGCAGCAAAGAGGGATTGGAAAAACAAAGCGCCAAACAAGGATATAAATCACAGAAACAGAGAGAGAAGACCTACCTCCGGCAGTATTGCTGGACCCGAATCCAGATCCGGTGCCAAAGCCACTGCTTTGGTTGTTGGACTGGCCGAATCCTCCACCTCCAAAGCCGAAAGACATAGTGTCGGTTGAAGCTCAGGGATTAGTGGTTCATACGGCACTCCGGATATGGATGAAGCAAGGTGAAAGTGAGAAGAAAGATGAGCGCGTGGAGGATGAAGGGAACGACGCGACAGAAAAGTCGGGTGTGCCAGTTCAGGCAGGCACTGTTGCTTAGGTCAGCCTCCGGGGGACTGCACTCCGTCACGTGAGTGGGTTTGTGCCTTACATGGGGAAGTGCCCGAGTTCAATCGCTTTGTTGTTGAAAGCTTTGTTCAAGTTGGAATGATGCATGCAACTGCAGGAGCTGTGAATATAGGTTAGTTTCGGGGAAACACCTTGCTCCTTGCTGCTAACCCTCGTGTTCGTTGGCTAATGGGGATAATAAATATTGCAGGAAGCTCTCGTGAGCTCTACCCGAAAACAGCTACTATACGGGAACCATGCCCCTAGAAAGTCTCCATGTCTCTACGTCCCGTGCCTCTACGCAACAAAAGAAATTTTCATAATTGAACATGAATGAAACCCGTAAAGAAGAAAATCATATTCACACCGCTGCTGGATTAACAGACCAGGGAATCTCAAACATCAAATAGGCAACACTCATAAAAGAAGAAATAATCAATTTCGGACGCCTGAGGGCCGGGGTCATCGGTCCTCCCAACGCGGCTTACTGCATAATGCTCAATGGCAATTGAACCAGAAAGAAGTTCAAAAAAGACTCATTCTCTTTTGAATCATTATCGTGAAATCATAGACCCAAATATTTTGTTTGCTTCGTTCATTCTCCGATCACTTGCGACGCGACGCGTGGACCGTCGCAATGATCTTGTCAACTACGCTGGGGTCGGACAGCTGCAAAAACGAGTTAGCGATCAATTCTCGACATTCCTTAACCGAGATGAGGATCTTACCGTCGAAGTGTCACCCAGGCTGTCTTCCTCACCGCTCAGGATCTTACGCAGAATGCGGCGCATGATCTTTCCACTGCGGGTCTTGGGGAGATCCTCAACAACGAAGACGGTCTTAGGGGCAGCGAAAGGTCCAATGGATTTGCGGACCTGCATCACAAGGTCCTTGCGAACCTCGTCATTGGTCTCGTTGCCTTCCTTCAGGGCAACGAAGGCGTTGACGGCCTGGCCGGTCAGTTCATCGGCGATACCAACGACAGCGGCCTCAGCAACCATGGCTATATACAGAGTCAGCAATTGATCAAAAACGTCCGTCATATCCTCGTGATGAACTTACGGTGCTCGAGGAGAGCAGCCTCAATCTCCGCAGTGGACAAGCGGTGACCGGAAACGTTAACAACATCATCAACACGGCCACGGATCCAGTAGTAACCGTCGTGATCGCGACCAGCGCCATCTCCGGTGAACTAGACAACAAGAGTCAATAATATGCCAAGGATAGAAACGATTTCAAAACTTACGTAGTAGCCCTTGTAAACGTTCAGGTAGGTATCCATGTAGCGCTTGTGAGCACCCCAGACTGTGCGGGCCATGCTAGGCCATGCCTGCTTGAAGGCAAGGACACCCTCAACATCGTTACCGGTGATCTCCTCTCCGGAGACAGGGTCAATGATGGCGGGCTCGATTCCAAAGAATGGAAGCGAGGCGCTACCAGGCTTAGTGGGGGTGATGCCGCCCAGAGGTGTGATCACGTTGGAACCGGTCTCGGTTTGCCAGTAAGTCTGCAAAGTATATTAGCTGATGAATCGCGGATATTAGGGAAAAGAGATACGGACATCGCAAACGTGAGCTTCCTCCCTTGCCAACAGCCTCGAAGTACCACTTCCAGACCTCAGCAGCAATGGGTTCACCGACGGAGCCGAGTACACGCAGGGACTTCATCTTGTGGTGGATGTGCTCGTTACCGGCACGCTTCAGCAGGCGCAGGGCGGTGGGGGCAACATAGAACTGAGTAACATCGTGCTTGTCGATGACATCCCAGTAGCGCGAGAAGTTGGGGTAAGCGGGGGTACTCTCGAAAACGACGGTGGCACATCCCAACAACAGAGGGGCGTAAACTACATAGGTGTGACCAGTAATCCAGCCGACATCACCGCCACAGAAGTAGCGGTCATCATCGTGGATATCAAAGACATATTTTCCGGTCATGGCGGCACCCAGCAGGTAGCCGGCAGTGGTGTGCATAACACCCTTGGGCTTTCCAGTCGAGCCGGAGGTGTAGAGAAGGAAAAGAGGGTCTTCGGAGTTAACAGGCTCGGGGGCGAGGTAGTTGGGGTACTTCTCGACCTCCTCGTGCCACCAGATATCACGGCCCTCGGTCCAGGGAACCTCGGCGCCAGTGCGCTTGTAAACCAGGCAAGTGGTCACATCGGGGCATTGCTCGAGCGCCGCATCAACAATGCGCTTAGTGCCAATGACCTTACCACCACGCTTGCCCTCGTCGGTGGTGATGACGACCTTGGAGTTCGCGTCGAGCACGCGATCGCGGAGAGAGTCTGAGGAGAAACCGGCGAATACGACGGAGTGGACGGCACCGATACGGGAGCAGGCCAGGAAGGCGATGACGGCCTCGGGAATCATGGGAAGGTAGATACCGACGGTGTCACCCTTCTTGACACCACGCTGCTTCAGTGTCCAGGCGACGCGGGAGACCTCGCGGAGGAGCTCGCCGTATGTAATGGAGCGGCCCTCGTTGGGCTCGTCGGCTTCGTAGATGATGGCGACCTTGTCGGGGTTCTTCAGGGCGTGACGGTCAACACAGTTGAAGGAAGCGTTCAACTGGCCCTCCACGAACCAGGCATTATCACCATTGGCAAGGGAACCGTGGTGGGTGGTCTGGAAGTCTTTGTCGAAGGTGAGAAGCTCACGGGCCATGCGGGCCCAGAAAGTGTCCGGGCTGCGGATGGATTCTTCATAGAGCTTATTGTACTCATCGATATCCTTGATGTGGGTGCCGGTGGGGTGCTTGTCGTGGAAAGCTTTGGGAACGTGATAAGTGTCGACCTCGTGGGCTTC
Source organism: Penicillium waksmanii (assembly GCF_028829765.1). Classification (NCBI taxonomy): domain Eukaryota; kingdom Fungi; phylum Ascomycota; class Eurotiomycetes; order Eurotiales; family Aspergillaceae; genus Penicillium; species Penicillium waksmanii. The sequence goes on from NW_026643252.1 coordinate 2,584,592, forward strand.
CAGCACCTGAGTAGCGTAGGTTAGCAATGATCGGCGGGGAAGGTGGGAAGGTGGGATGAAAAGAAGTGGCGGGCGCGGCGGTTGCCAGTGCGACCAGGTACTTACCACGGAGGGCTTACGGTCGTCCGACATATTTGTGAGCTCCGGAGCACAGTGGAAGATGAATTCAATGTGTTAGGAGAGAGGTCTGTGGGAGAGGAGGGGGTTAAAAGTTAGTGTCAGGTCGTGGGCAGAGGGACGAAGGAGCAACTGGCGGGGGAGCTTCAAGTGGAGGCATGTTGGAATCACTCACGCGATGGGGAGAGGGGGGTGGAGAGAGAAATCGAGAGAGGGAGCGAGAGAGGGAGAAAGAAAAACGAGGTACAGCGTGGAGGGAAATGTTAATATTAAATATTTCAAGTTAGGAGAATGCTGGGTTGGGGGTGGAGTAATTGGCTGTCACCGATTCGGGTCAAGGCTGGATGCGGCGGGGCTGTCACTGCGAGCGGCAGGGAGAGTAGACTCTAGAGTAGTATACACATACACAGTACACGACAGTATCCTACAACTGTATAGTTGACGACTATCGTATGTATTATAGAGTCATCCCTAACAGATTAATCAATGTATATATTCTACAGCTATAGATATTGCATAGTAGAGCTATATCCTAGAATATCACCTCTTCTCTACATTGTGATCCTCGTGCCTAGCTCGGTCATGCGGGGGACTGAGCACTTCCGTTGCCCCGGGGGAACTAAGGAACTATGACCATGACTATGCACTTTGGGCCGCACCCCCCCGGCTTCTTGCTTCCCTCGGATTGGACGCCGCCCCGTTCAAATGGAATGGCTAGATTTCTCATGAGAACCTTTTGTCCGAAACGATCACCCCCGCGGTTATCCCTGGCACTTTTTCCAGAGGCAGAGAGCTGGGCCAAGCCCTTTGTTGGGAATCCCGGTTCAACGTCATTTCGTTTTATTCCCCTTTCCCCCGATGACCGAGGGAACTGTCTTTTGGTGTCAGATTCACTGAGATCCCCCCCAGACCCAAGACTCCGGATAAACCTAGCAATCGAAAACCACAGAGACAGGGAAATTCCAAGATCGTGTCCCCCCCGAAACCCCGTGTAAGCAGCTCCCGATCGTCACGGGTGCGGGGGGGGGGGATGAGTAAGCAGCATTGAAGTGCAAAGTAGGCAAAACACTCCATTGGGAGCGAGCCGCGCCGGTTAGAAGTTTAATCTCTCTGCCACCGAGCCCGAGTGACGAGTCCGAGTTGAAAATCCACTCATTACAAACACCTGGCAACATCTTCAATTTATCAATCATGCCCCTCTTCCGCAAGCGCGCAAGGCTTTGCAAAAAAAAATCATATACCACTACTATGTACACTCAAATCCAGTCCCCACCCGCTGCACCTGCATCAAACCGGTGAAAGGTCCGGGCTGTATCCGTACCACCACACACCCACGCTGGGAGCCACCGGGATTGTGGGGGTGGGAAAACGGAAATTGGTCGAATGTGGGACCAAGGGGGGTTTCGTGCCTGGCAGCTCGTCTGCACACCACGGCCAGGGGGAACACTTCAACCGGGATTACCGGTTGTATGGCGGATGGACCCGATGTCTGGATCTACGTCGCCTGTTGCCTCCCGGCTATCGGGCTGGACCATCCGACTTGCACTCACACTCAACGTACTCGTATCGCGGCATCGCACGGTAGCAGACGGTGGACTGCGCCTAAACGTTGATCTGCTACCCCTCCGTGCGACTGTAGCATGTGAGGCCCGCGAAGATCAGTGGGAACCGTCTGGACCAAAACTAACAAGTTTAATGCCCACCCGACTCCAAACTAATCTCATGCTAAACCCAAGCTAACCTCCTTAAACATAATAGCGCATGCAGTTGCTCTGCACCCTGCACCGCGTCTCACCTTGCTACTCCTGCCGCTCCACTCATCCCACTTGGCCCCAACAGAATCTGCACTGCGTGCCACTTTCCATTGTCCATCCCACCGGTCACAAGGGCCGATCATCCCGTTCGGGAAGTTTGAAAACACAAATTCGCTCGACCAATTGAATTCCCGCGGAATGCCGTGGCTAATTGCGATTACGGAATCCGGACAGCATGTTCACGTTCTCTCCATGCGAACCGCTGGTTCCTTTGCTCCGCCCAAATATTGGTGTGGATGGACTAGCTATCCACCCCGAGAAAAAACCGTATTATCTCCAGCTCATCTCCAGCCTCAGCCTGCCCAAATCTGTACGCGATCGCAGTGATTCGGCTGTCCCTACCCCTTCCAATGCTTACTTTGATTACTACCGCGCCTTATGATTGGTCAATTGTACACTCAAGAGCCTCCTTGACATGTTGAGGAAGGAAAAAGTTCCGCGCCAGCCCGGTCCAATGTGGACCATCGAGCCGAACAAGCGCGAGATTCAACAATTCGCAGCCTTGGCTCTGCCCTCGCAATGCTTGTCGCCACATATACACCAATCTCCGAGCTCGTAGCGCGTGTTCCTTGGACGGTGCCTGTACTATCAATAGCATCATGAAGCTAGAGACGGTAGCAAAGCCTACCCGCGACCCTATCCAATAATTAGCATAAGTAGAAATAGAAATTTGGACTGTGAAGAAAGAAAGAAAAGTCTAAAATCCACCTACATGAGTACCAAAACCCCGCTAAATCACTACACGCCATTCTCATCACTGACCGCAGCATCGTCGCTGCGCAATTCTCGGCCGCCTTGAGCACCGCATTCCCGGCACCATGCTCATCGGACATATCAATCGCAGGCACAGGCTCAACTTCACTTGCCTCAATTATCTGAGTGATGTAATCATCAACCATATTCGTAAAGGTGATCGGATCCTCGTCTTCCTCGACTAACCGCGGCGGCGCAGCAGACCGGACCATTGGTCGAAGCAACGAGCGAAAGATGAAGATTTCCAGTAAAAGATATGAAAAATGGAGGCAATGAGATCGCGGTCCACTCCGATCAATCGTCGCAAACAATCGATTCTGCAGTCTGAGCTGTGGCGGCAGAAGTGAATACCACTCTTTCAGCTTCTGGAGTAGACCCCGAGCCGTGTCGAGAGATGCGTCGAAATTCGACGAGAGTCGCTGCGATGCACGAAGAGAGCTTATAGTATTTAGTTAGCTGAATGAATAAGGAATTGGAAAAAAAAACTAAATACTCACAACAAGCGAACCTGCACTTCGTCTGCTATCCTCGATAACCGCGCGAAATGCTGAAACTGCCTGACATGCACTACATCACGCAACGACTCGTCACTCGGCGACAACAAAAAGTCAATTTGCATCTGGTCGATTCGAAAATCATCATCGTCGAGATCTGTCACGTCCCACTCATCTTCTCGAATATAGGGCGGTCGGCCCATCATCAGACTGCGCCATTTATCCTCCGCATAGACGGCCCACCATAATCGCCGGCGTAGACGTCGCTCCCAGGCTGGGAGACCCATAGGTCGACATTCTAGCGTGAGGCCTAGGGATGTGGCGAGGCCGACTAATAGACCGACGAAGGACCAGACGAAGGAACTGTCTGCCACGGCACTTTTCTTACCTTCGCTTGGTTTGTGGAGGTAAAGGAGTCCTGCTTGTAAAGTGGCTAGATGGGGTGTATGTAACTCCTCAAATAATAGTTCGAATACAAGACGCCAAAGTCTGTCTGTGGATGGGGCGGAGTAGGCATATACGATGCAGAGGTACTCGTCGAATTTGGCGAATGGTTGGGCAGAGGCGTAGATTGCTGCGAGGAGGTGCACTGGTATTGTCTGTAGGACTTTTTGCTCTGGGGCGGATTGGGATGATGACAGTCCGTATTGAGAGCGCGATATAATGGGCAAATCTGGAAAGATAAATTTCATGAACCTGGTAGTCGTTTGGTCTTAGTAATGAACAGTATTGATGAATCTGAATGTGAAAAGAATAACTCACAGCGATACCAGCCTCTGGCCGCAATCCAAAGGAACGAGAGAATTCAGCTCCTCACGAGCCTGATTCCTTGGTGCAAATTTGGTTTCATCTTTTGTTTGTTCGTATAATTGGTCTGCTGTGACCAGGAAATGGACCGGAATCTTTTCCTCGAGCGGTACTCCACCAGCATTACGAAAGTGAACTTGATGGAAGAGAAGAAATCCGTGATCATCAAACTTGCAGTGCCGTAGTAGCCAAGGATCTGATTCTCCCGATGCCCCGATGACCTGTGATGAGAATCCCTTCAGCTGATCTAGGGTTTGAATGGCTTGCGGCGTTGGCCTTTCCGGGAGATGATATTCAGGCTGAGAAGGGAGGAAGAACTCATCAACGGATGTTGAATTCAACTCCGGCTGAATATCTGGCTCTGTAATCGAGAAGCCTGAGGCTTCGGTGGAAGTCGTAGGATCATTTTGGTCCTCGGTAGGTACGTTGTTTGTCTCGGGCAAGATGGGTACGGCTTCATGGGCAACCGACGATGGTCTCAGGTCTGGCAATGCAGATCGACGAGGCAGAACAAGATTGAAACTACAATCCGAAGATGCAGCCTCACATCTCTGACACGATTTGTTTCCTTGGGCCTCGCATCGTAGCTTCTTGCGACGACACTGGTCACACGGCGGGTGTCGTTTTGATCGGTACGGGCGGGAGGACTTTGGATGACGATTCGATTCACTCCGAGTTAAGAGTTCCGCCATGGTCGCAAAGAAACAGATCAATACGAGATCGCCGACCGTAGATAACTAGCGGCGAACTGTTGATGTTCATCTATTTTGATTAGGCTGGGGAAATTGTTCCTGAGATAGAATGAGGTTCGCCGAACGTGTGGGTTGATTGGGTGGGTTGATTGGGTGGCGTTTTTATAAATTCGGGTTCACTCAAACGGCCTCGTTCGTAGTATATCCTTGGCTATTCAAAAAAAAAAATTTCACATTCTGAAAGTTAGTCTGGTCTGAACCGAGTGGCCTGACGCGATGCGGCTTTCTTGAAGACAAGGATCCACCTGAAGAACAGAGATGAATGATAGAATGCGATGATAATTCTGGTCAATCAGACGTCGCATCCGCCGGCAGTTCTTATCTGTCGCCAGATTAGCAATCATTTGGGCGGCGGATCATCCAATGAGCGATCAGTTTCGCCGAAGCATAACCCCATCGGCAGTATCTTGTTAGCGAAGAAATGTTCAAGACCGAACATAGATGCTTCGGGCCGAAAGGTTCACCGAGTTAGTCTTCAATAAGCGATTCATAAGCTATCTGACAAGATGTTTGCAAGGTTTATAGTCTTGCCAATCCCCTCTACTTACAGTAGTGGAAGAAATACATTTGCAAGTTCTCAACTGCCACTCTAGATCATGCTAGACCAAAAAGCCCCGCATCCCAAAGGCAGAATCGAAAATGAAGAACTGCAAGCTTCCCCCCGATAATGACGACTATCCCGAAGGGGGGTGGAAAGCATGGTCGGTTGTGTTCGGGGCATGGTGTGCCATGATTCCATCCATGGGGTTATTAAATAGCCTCGGGATCCTCCACGCATGGACCAGCACACATCAACTTAAAGATTATTCCGAGTCCAGCATTGGCTGGATATTTGGCGCTTATGGCTTCTTCCTATACTTCGCAGGGGCCCAAGCGGGTAGGTGACAATCCAATTAGCGTTGCATGGTTTTTGTGCTAACTATACGTGGCCAGGTCCAATTTTTGATGCATACGGGCCGAACTATGTCATCATACCAGGTTCGTTCGGCATGGTGATAGCTCTTATATGTTTCAGCTTCAGCGAAGGTATGCTGCCTTCAAATCATATTCTTATGAATAACTTCTAAAAACTACAGAATACTACCAGATATTTCTTTCCTTCAGCGTGCTGGGAGGTCTTTCAGCTTGCACACTCTTCACTCCAGCTGTTTCTGCAGTTGGCCATTGGTTCAATGTGCGAAGGGGTTATGCTACAGGCATTGCGTGTACGGCGGGTGGCATAGGAGGCGTAGTGTTCCCCTTGATAATCCTCTTCACAGCCCCCAAGATAGGATTCCCGTGGGCGATCCGAATCATTGCACTGTTATGTGTCGTCATGTGTACCTTGGCATGTCTTCTCTTGAAGACCAGGTTACCGGCGAACCTCAAATCGGGTGCTATGGTCGATTTTCGTGCCTTGAAAGATCCCCACTATGCTGTCACTACTATCGCGGTTTTCCTGGTGGAATTTGCCGTTTTTATACCTATCACGTATATTTCAACATATGCCATCCATGTTGGAGTCGGCGACACGATCTCATACCTACTCATCGTCTTCCTGAACTTGGGAGCAATCCCTGGGCGCTTTTTACCCGGCTTGATAGCCGACCGCTTGGGTCGTTTCAATGTCATGGTGCTGACATCATTTGTCTGCGCCATCTTGACTCTCGCACTGTGGCTGAAATCAGGCGACAATCTCGCCGCCATCATCTGTTACGCTGTGTTGTTTGGCTTCTGGAGTGGAGCAGCAATCAGCCTGACGCCAGTGTGTATTTCTCAGGTCTGCGCCACGCAGGAATACGGTAAAAGAAATGGGACCACGTTCACGATCGTCAGCATTGGAACCCTTACGGGAATCCCCATTGCAGGGGCGATCCAGCAGCGTGACGGAGGAGAATACGACGATCTGATCATATTTGGCGGTGTCCTTTATCTTGCAGCTGCAATAGCATTTGTTATAGCTAGAGGCGTTTGCCGTGGGTGGTCCTTGAAGACAATATTTTAGAATAGACTTAGAAATCCAAGAATGAACTACGGAGCTTCCGGGCAAGGAGAGAGAGGGAGAGAGCTTACAACTATGTCCCAATTAATAGTCGCGCCTTACTGACATGTCGCATCGTATTCAGCCACCGATGAGATGTCGTTATGTAACAATTTCCTCGCCCACCTTTCCTTTTTACAATGGCAGCGCCGATTAAGGAAGGTTGAGACTATGGCCCGATCGTGGCAGATGAGCGGGTCGCCAATCACAATGCGATGTCCTGATCGGTGAAGGTGCTCGACCCTATTTCCCACGGGAAATTAAATACACTGCTTAGATTTACTAGCGATCGAGGATGAAATCGGCGAAGATTCGATCACCGATAGGGAATTAGGTGGCCAGGGGCATGGACTTCGGCGCCCGCCGACATACTTCTGTGTCACACAGGCTCCACCCCACGTCACCTTCATATGCCGATCTAAATCTACAGACCGAAAATAATTTTCCGGGGAAGGTATATGAAAGAGCGAGGTTCCCCGGATTTTTCAGAAAAAGATCAAACTACGTTCTGTATCTCAAGAAAAACTAGAGATTTCAACTTGAAGTTCACTGTGACAACACAAGGACAATATCTATCAAGATAGTATATCAAGTCTTGGCAACCATTTCGTGCCAATAACAGATCCGATCCACACACACCAAAAATGTCTGGACAAGATGAAACCAAGAGTCTGAAGGAGAAGGTGCTGTCAATTCTGCCAACGCACGACTCCTCCAGGACGAAAGACTTCGATAACCAATCCGTGAGAACATTTGAGTAAGGTGTTCGCGATTATAGTGACGTCATGTCCTCTAACCCATCACAGTGATGCATCTTCTAAAGGTTCAAGGGCGAGAGCAACAAGTCAAACAGCGTCAATTCCATACAACGGTATTCTTGCACCTGAGAGAGACCTATTCAGAAATATTGACCATTCCCAGGAGATCAGTGCTTTGGCAGTTGCTGCCGCGGCAAAGGATATGCCAAATAAGGAGTTCAATGGAGGATTTTGAATGTCTTTTGTGGAAGGGAATGATATATCGGAGTTCTTTTTTGTTTCGGGCAACTTTTATTCATGACTTGGGATATTTGGATTACTTGGGATGTGTTAGAGGGATATATTCGGCTGGTCTGTACCTACTACACTCAAGGTTGTATCAACATTCGCTATACCACCGGGACGATTGTCAAATTGAACATCAACACCTTTTTTTCACGGAAGAACGAGAGGCTTCAGAAATTATAGTCCCAGCAAAAATGTAGACAGAGTGATTCAAATGCGGCTGAACCCATTCCATCGGCTCACGAGGGTTGGGACACAATGAAGAAATTTAAGGGTTCGCAGATGTCGCGGGAAGGCGCCCGAGCCGAGGGGGGTCCGCTTTTGACGCCCTCCGCCATTCACTTTCGATGTTGGCCGAGTCCATCGGAAAGTACTCGCCAACTCCTTTCAACCAGCTTGGTGGGCCTAGAAGTTGTCTTCCTTGCTCTATCCACTCTTGTCAGAAGAAGGCGTTCGTCCAGTCCCATTTACTGCTCGTTAGGCGTTCGACGACCCGGCGGTCTGTCATAAACTCCGAGTCTCGGCCACATATAGAAAACAACCACTGGCAAGATCACGGTTGTCGACACTGTCACGCTCCGTACACTTTTCCATCCCGTCACATTTCACTTACTACTAGTACTATTAGTATTCTCGGTGTCCAGTTGACACGTCTGCATAATGTACGGAGTGACACGCACGACACGCGCCTTGCGCTTCAATGCGACACGGGCATTTTCATCCGCTCCTCGAGTCCATGCCCCGGCAGCGCTCAAAATCAATGCCGATCGGCTTTGGGAGACCTTGCATCAGACTTGCGAATGGGGTGCAGCTCATCGTTATGGCGAGTATGTGCTTCCATCCTCGGTTATACCTATCGCCAAACCACTTACAAAAATACAGGAACTCAACTGATACGGGCATGGCTCGATTGACTCTGAATGATGACGATGCACGTGTGCGACGTTGGTTTGCCGATGAGGTTCAAAATCTGGGATGCACTCTTTCAGTTGACCAGATGGGCAATATGTTTGCTCGGAAATCTGGCAGTCTGAAGTCTTCGGCCCCGATGATTGCAATGGGAAGTCATCTCGACACTCAGCCTCGCGGCGGGCGCTATGATGGTATCTTGGGTGTGATGGCTGCATTGGAGGTCCTACGTACGATGAAGGAGAACAATTTCCAGACTAATTACGATGTTGGCGTGGTGAACTGGACAAAGTATGTTCTGGCCGATCTTTAGTCTTTGCAACTTTTGCTGATTTGAGATACAGCGAGGAAGGAGCGCGTTTCCCCAAGTCCATGTGCTCCTCGGGAGTTTGGGCTGGCGCTATTCCTATTCAAAAGGCATGGGACCTCCGCGATATCCACAACCCAGATGTGTCTCTCAAGTCAGAGCTTGAGCGACACGGGTATCTTGGTGATGTGGACTGCTCCCCGAAGGGATACCCACTTGGCGCACACTTCGAGCTTCACATCGAGCAAGGTCCTATTCTCCCTGCTAACGACTGCAAAATTGGCATCGTTCAGGGAGCTCAGGGATACAGATGGCTAACTTTCACTATCCATGGCAAAGACGCTCACACAGGAACTACGCCTTTTGTTAATCGCCACGACCCCTTGCTTGCGGCATCGCGAATGATTGCCGCCTCAAATGACATTGCTAAGAAACACGATGCCCTGGCCTCCACCGGTATCCTTAGAATTCCTTCAAACGCGTCTACAAATACCATTGCCACTGAAGTCACCTTCACTCTTGACATTCGCCATCCGGATGATAGTGTTGTTCATATCGTTCAGGACGAGTGCCTCAAGGCATTCGAGGCCATTGCCTTGCAAGATGGAAAGGGAGTAACGTATGACTGGACTCTCGACACAGACTCCCCTGCTGTCAAGTTTGACAAGGACTGCATTTCCTCTATCAAGGCAGCCGCAGACAACATTGTCGGCCCCCAGAAGTCGATCTTAATGACTAGTGGGGCTGGCCATGATAGTGTCTACACCAGCAAACACTGCCCAACCGCCATGATTTTCATCCCTTGCAAGGACGGCGTCAGCCACCACCCTACGGAGTATTCCACCCCTGAAGATTGGTAAGTGAATCACGACCTCGGGCAAGTTCTCAATACTAATTTCTTTATTAGTGCCATTGGTACTCAAGCTCTGCTTGAGTCAGTTGTGCATTTTGATGAATCCCGTGCAAACGAGACCCGCGGGATTTAATGGCGAAATATAAATAGGAACCATTCTTCCAAATATTAAGCGACATTATATAGCTAGAGTAGAAAATTCAATAGAGCAATCACTTATTTGTGAAGGGCTCAAAAAGAATGTTTCCCAGGTGTAAATTTATCAGTAGGTCCTACTATGTGGTTAATTATTAGACATCACACTTGAAAGCAGAGGAAAAGTGAAGAGACAACCCACCCTACAAGGCTAGGCGAAGTCGAGTCTAAGTCGTCTTTGCTTCAAGTTTATTAAGATTTACCGGAGATTTGTATTTGCTGTACCTAACTTTTCTCTCGTTCCTTGTTGTCCTCTGTCTTCATGATTTTCTAGATGTAATAACTAATTTTCCCAAGTACGCCCTGGGATACTCGAATAACCGACGGACCAAAGGGTGTTTAAACAAGGCGTCCTTGTCATCGAAATAAGCCCAGAATGTTATTATCCGAACCATAGCCATCCACGGTTATGAAAGGGGGGTTTTTCTTGTGGCGAGCTCCACCCCGTCATGTTACCAGAAGGCGTGTGTGTAGTGGGATGTCACTGAAAGACTTTCCCCACCACACCGAACGTCCCGCGACCGTCGTCAGATTTAATTGATTAACGACCCCCTCGCCTGGTGGTGAAATTCAGTAACAAACACACGACTCGGTCGGAGTTCATTTGCTATGACTTCAAGGCGATCAATCTATTTGAACCCCGCTGCCGCAGATGAGCGCTTCAATCTTGCGCTGCCCGCCGGCGCAGCAGAATTCCACCAATCGCTTCCCAACTATGCGCCAACTCCGCTAGTCTCTCTTCCCGAGGTTGCGACTGAATTGGGCGTTCGAGCGGTACTTGTCAAGGATGAGAGTAATCGCTTCGGACTCCCCTCCTTCAAGGTGCTGGGTGCTTCGTGGGGCTGTTTTCGGGCTGTCGCGCAAGAGCTTGGACTGCCTCATACCGTCAACCTTGACCAGCTCTCGAGTGAAGCTAAGAAAAATTCAATCACAGTGGTGACAGCATCGGAGGGCAATCATGGACGAGCAGTTGCATTCATGGCGCGCTTGCTGGGAATCAGTGCCCAGATCTTCGTGCCCAGCTCTATGCCGGAAGCCACAAACAAGCTGATTTCTTCGGAGGGTGCCCAGGTAGTTGTCGTGCAGGGGTCTTACGATGATGCGGTGCAAGAGGCATCGGATCGCGCATGTCAGGGAAAAAGTGCACTGTTGATTCAAGATACCGCATTTGAAGGATATGAACAAGTTCCCTCTTGGATTGTGGAGGGGTACTCGACCATGATGAACGAAGTTGAGAAACAAGCATCCGAAATGGGTCTCCTTCCCAACGTGATGATCACTCCGGTTGGCGTGGGTAGCCTTGCCCACGCCGTAGTTAAATATTGCAAGTCTCGAGAAACACCTTTATCTGTTGTCGCTGTTGAGCCCGACTCTGCTCCCTGTCTGTCAGCAAGTTTGCAGGCCGGCAAATCAATTACCGTCAAAACTCCTTCTACCATAATGAACGGTATGAACTGTGGGACTGTTTCTTCTACCGCTTGGCCGGACTTGCAGCGACTTGTTGACGCCTCCGTCACAATTTCATCCTACGAAAGCCACCGTGCCGTGCAGTATCTGACATCAAAGTCGGTTCCGGCTGGCCCTTGTGGTGGTGCCTCCCTTGCTGCTCTTCGGCATTTGATAACCGACCCAAATGCCTCGTTCTTGGATAAAGACTCTGTTGTGGTGCTTCTGAGTACAGAAGGTGCCCGCGAGTACCCTGTCCCTCGAGATGTGTCCGGCGAGGATTCCGTGGCACTAACCCAGACACTCACCCAAATCAACTCATCGAATCCCACGCTGTCCGTGGAAGACGGTGTAGGAGAGAGTGAGATTGCCGACTACCTTGAGGCATGGTTTGCTCATCGTGATATCGAATATCACCGCGTAGAGCCAGTTGCTGGACGGCCGTCTATCGTCGGTGTTCTCCGTGGAAGTGGAGGCGGCAAATCGTTAATGTTCAACGGCCACATTGATACTGTCAGTCTCACGAGTTACGAGACAGATCCCCTTTCAGGAACTATCCAGATGAAAAACGACCAGGAGGCGGTATTTGGACGAGGGTGTCTTGACATGAAGGGCGGTCTAGCGGCAGCACTTGCCGCTGTTGCATTGATCAAAGCCAGTGGCCAGGTGCCCCGTGGTGATATTATTATTGCGGCTGTTTCAGATGAGGAAGACGCTTCTCAGGGAACCCGGGATATACTGGCCGCTGGATGGAGGGCAGATGCAGCAGTTGTTGCGGAACCAACTTCTCATGTCATTGCCACGGCTCACAAGGGATTTGTGTGGGCAGAAGTCGATATCCTGGGAGTCGCAGCTCATGGATCCGATCCAGCTGCTGGTGAAGACGCAATTCTTCAGTCATGGCGTTTCTTACAAGCACTTGAGCAGTACCAAGCCCAACTGCCTGTCGACGACCTTCTGGGTCAAGGATCGATGCATTGCGGTTTGATTAAAGGTGGCCAGGAACCTTCTTCTTACCCTGGAAAATGCACCATTACCATCGAGTTTCGTACCGTTCCGTCACAAACTGAAGAGTCCATCATTGGCGATTTATCTATGATGCTTCGAAAGATTAGCTGGGATGAACCGAGCTTCAAATACACCGAGCCACGCGTCACAATGTCTCGCCCGACCCAAAAGCTAGATATCAACCACCCTTTCGTCCAGAAGGCGATCACCTGTGGAACCACTGTTTTCGGTCACAACAACAAACCGGTCGTTCAGAGCATGCCTTTTTGGTGCGATGCAGCTTTCCTTGGTCAAGCTGGAATTCCGTCAATTGTCTTCGGTCCTTCTGGCGAGGGCCTACATGCGAAAGAAGAATGGGTTTATGTCGATAGCTTGCGACAGATGGATGAGATATATACCCTTTTAGCTCTGGAATTCTGCTCATAAACTCGAGCATCTTCTTGAATATATGTAACTTCGAAAATTGGGATTCCAAGGTTGGGAGATTGTTGAATAATCATTTCATCTAGACATCGAAACTTCTAATGCTATTCAAAAGTTCTACTATGGCATTCAAAGTACGTCCTTCAAGTCCATCACTGTGGCAGTAACCGTGTTACTATTTCCAGACAAGACACCTGCTCCGTTCACAAGCAAATAGCGCCCATTGCTACCCTCCAAGACTCGGAGTGAACGTGTGTAGCTGTGTCCCTCGGGCGACTCGATCTCTGTCCATTCACCCTCGCCCAGGTTCTTGTTGATGAAGAGAGTACTCTGCGTTCCCGAACTAGCAATGAGAGTTCCATGCTTGCCACCGTACGAGGTCCATACAACATATGGCGAAGAAGTGGGCTTCGTGCCGCTTGACACAACCAGCTTATGGTGCTCAGCCGATAGGAAATCCTCGGGATCAGAAGCGATGCGGTAGTAGAGAGGGAACGAATAAGATGACGTGTTAAAGAAGGAGCCGTATTCGTAAATGTAGAAATATTTGCCGTTCGGTAGCTAGAAAGATGTCAGTATTTCTGTTCAATATTTCATTTTCATAGGAGTCGTTTTTACTTACCTTTGTCACAATAGGCATACCTGGTCGATCGGTATAAGTAGGGTAGGCGCTGGCGAGCTGTTAGTAAACCTTTGAGTGAGAGGCTTCATTAGTCTTACACATCGTCGACAACATCTCCCCATTCCTTTAGGTCGGTTGAAACTTGGTGGACCAGCTTTTGTCCATATGTTGCATTGTCTCTTTGATCAGAGTAGTAGCAAATCAACTTGCCGTTGCTGTCGAGTAACTAATTTAGAAGAAGGCCGAAATGATGATCAGGGGTGAAAAGCTTACCGGGCAAGCAAGAAGGGCTCCCAAACAGGCGTTAATCCGTTATCTGGAATAGCCTCTCCACCAGCTGCGATGTGGCTCACAAACTTCCAGGTCAGGCCATCATCATTCGATGCGTACAGATCAATATTCGTAGAGGAAAGATCGGTGGGAATGCTGCTACCGGCCAAGAGCAAAGTGCCTGCTTTGAAAGAACCAATGCGCTCCGGCAGGTAATACAAGAACGGTTGATAGCGGAGTCCGAATTTACTAGCGGTATCCTGGACCTTGGAGATCTCTTTCCAAGTCTTGCCGTAGTCCTTCGAGCGGTAGATGGGGAAGTAGACCAGAGGCGGCTCCGGAGAGTAATTCTCCCACGTCGCAAGAAGATCGCCGTTGGGAAGCTGTTCATTGCGTGCATAGAGTGTTCTTGGAATATTGTAGTCGGAAGGGGGCGAGAAAATGGTCACATTGTTAACGGCACTTGGAGACTTGGAGTGAGAGATGGTTGCAGCATGCGCGGCGGCGGCGAGCGCCAACACATTTAGGAATTTCATAGCCACAAGAGTGCGTTCCAGAGATTGAAAGTATAACAATTGTTTTCTTTTCTTTCGTTCTCACTGGGATCCATTGATGTGGCTTTTAAATCCTCAAATTTGAGAGTACTATCGTCAACCCACTGTGCGACTCCGATCATCCCACCGGGATTGTCCTGATTGTAGACGAAGCCAAGGCTAATTCCGGTAAAGTCTAGTTTAGCAACTCATTTTCCATCAATCGCCAACGAGAAAGGCGCCACATAGTAAACGCCTTGGCAAAGAGCCCCTCCCTTGAAAAGAATTAGCAAGCCTGCGCGTGTTTTCTTTCGGCATTCTCCTGTTTTCTTCCAACTCGATCTAGTTCGATTATCCTGAAAACTCATCATCGACCTCTGAGCAAAAAGCAGTAACAGGCCAAACATCGCGCCTAGTGTAACAAATAATACAGAGGAGGTGCGGAGCCATATCGTAATAAACTCACAAAACCATATTAAAACATCTCGCTGCAAAAGGGTCCGACTACTGCCAGGCAGCAGTGCTTCACAGCCAAATTGTCCTCATCGCCTGGTTTAACTCTCGCTCCCAGCCCCTCCTGTCCCGATTTCTTCAGCATTGCCCAGCAATTTCCCCGCAATTTACCCGACACGCCATTGCGCCCACCTCGGGTCACATCACCTTCACAGCCCGCAATCATTGCATTATTTGAGATATTAGAATTTACCAATTCTATCCCAGAGATACACATAGGGTGAAACGGAGCATACTTTTGCGAGGGGCAAATGTTTTTACATCTTGCTGAACTTTCTCCTCAGTTGTTAGTTTTTTCTATTAGTCTTTGGTCAACCTTTGCTTGCTAGGTAAACCATATCATTCAATCCTTCATATGAGAGTTTGTAAGTATCAATCGTTCATCATGGCAAAGTTATCATAGAAGTCGAAAGTTTAAATCTTCTCATGCTCAAGAATGGTAAATCGCCTTGGTTTTTTAAGCTTCATGACGGTTCTCGGCATGGTGATTCTCGGAATTGCCGACCGGAATGTGGAGAGGGGTTCAAGTTCATGTTGACCCGACCCACCTCGACCTCCCTCCGACTTCATTTTGCAGTTCAGTCGGGATAGAGAGCCATTTCAATTTCAAGAACATGAGTAAAGATGTAGCTGAAATATATTCAGTTCAACCACGCAGAAATTATACTCTTGCGTAGTCAATCATTCATTGTGAAGCAAAAGTTGAAAATCGCCAAAAAGCGTCTAACATTTGGACGATCTTCTACTTTTAAAATGCATCAATGGAATTACCTCGGTGAAAGATCACCCGAACTCCACATGTACCAAGATCTCTGTGTATGAAGTCATGGTTTAAAGGGGCATCCATGGTTGGAAACCCCTGCCCCTGGTCAGCCTCCAAGGTCTTCAACCAAAATCAAATTTCGATGAAGTTCAAATCGATCCTAGGCGTATATGCCTGGAGTCAAAGTTTTATTTCGCTTTCTGAAGCTGCAGCTGTGAACCAGCCACAGTGAGTTTGATCATTCTTCCGAACTTTGATTGCTATGGAAAGCTGACATTCCTAGTGATTTCACTCCGAAGTCATTTATTGCAGCGCAAGAAGTAAAATGGCCAGAGACCCTTTCTTCGACTCTAATTCTCAACTCCGAGTCTCCCGTTGCAACCATTGATTATGGGACAGAGGTTGCTGGATTTCCGTTCTTTGAAATAAGCAGAATAGATGGCCCGGTACAGATTGAAGTAAAGTATAGTGAACCGTACCATGGGCTGCAGCACCCATGGGGAGATGGGCCCTACACTTTCTCGACCGGCCTCTCCAACGCGTTTCGAGTTGAAACCTTCAATATCACCAAGACTGGAAAGCTACAGTCTCATTTGATACAAGGCGGCCAGCGATGGCAATCTATTCGTTTGATTGCCGGACAGAGTGTTTCATTCACTCGTGTTGCATTCGTACCCACTGTTAGCGACATCGACCCCGAGCAATATCCAAGCCAATTTCACAGTGACAACACATTATTCAATGAAATCTGGAAGCTCGGGGCAAAAGCAGCTGGCCTCGCATGTCTCGAGAAGGGAACGCAGGGTCCCGTTTGGACAATCGATCCTGCGAAGGGTGCATTGGTACAGAGTATGAGGGCTTCGCCAAACTTCGAAACCGGATCGTTTGAAAACTACACCCTACAATTTGAGACAAAAATTGAAAGAGCTGGTTTATGGTGGACAGTGGTAGGCATCCCTTTTGCTAAGTTTGGTCATCCGAGTGCTCACCATTGCGGGAACAGGCCCAACCTATGACATACGGATCTGGGCTTCAGCTTTTACTCACAGGAGAGCTGCCCAAGGATACTACATTTGCAAATACCAATACAACTCTCACCCCCGCGAACAGCATTCTATTGGCGAAAGGATACGGCTTTGTCAACCAAACAACCTTGGACACACTTCTACTAGATACATTTACCGTGCCATTTGATGTGCATGAAAAAGAATGGTACAACATTACCACCGTTCTCTCGGGTGGAGATCGCATTTCTGTTCAGATAAATGGTAAGAAGGTATTTGATGTTTCGCTTGGTGATTACTATACAGGGGGTTCAGTTCCACTTAGTGGTGCCATTGGTTTTGGCGCTTACCAAGACCAATCCGCCTGGGTTCGCAATGCCAGACTCTATGACAGTGCGAATAGTACTCTCTTGTACAAAGACAGTCTACGTGATAAGGGAGCATCTGCTCGATATGGAAATCAAGCGAATGTGGCGACCGTATGCCTGGACGGGCCTAAACGTGACCGCATGATCTGGCTGGGAGACTTTTACCACACCTCCCGCATTATTGGCGCGAGCAGCTCTCGCTTCGATCGGTCACGCGACACGATGTCTTTCCTTTTGGATACCCAGGCCCCTAATGGGGAGCTGAGCTATGCGGCTAGTATGGGATACGACCCATCGACCACCATTGATGCATTCACTACCGGAGGAAAATATCCTGCCTTGGAGGATTACCAGATGCTTGGATTTTTGGGCTTCTACCACACTACTAAGCAGTCAAACGATCTTCAATATGCCGCTAAAACATGGCCTAAATGGCAGAAGCAGCTTGGATGGCTACTTACGACGGTGAATTCTACTGATGGGTTGGTTGATTTGGATAGCGCCTTTGTGGGTGCCAACTCAGGTGGTTCGGCTGTGAGCTGCCTTGCGGTTGAAACACTCAACGGTGCTGCCGAGGTCGCTGCAGCACTGGGGCACAGCTCCAATGAACTCGAATATAAGAGATCGGCGCAAAGGCTGGCTCACTCCATCAACAAGCACCTCTGGAATGATAATCTGGGCTCATACTCAACAAGCCGATCGTCACACCAGGACTTTGGCGTTTCTGATATTGCTTGGTGCATCACTTCTGGAGTCGCGAATTCAACACAAAAGTCGAAGATGGTGTCTACAAAGGTACTGGGAAGGCTCAAACTCGGGCCCGGCTACAAAGCAGACACCACTGTTAGTGCTTTGGATCCAGTCGTGTCAATCTCGCCCAACACAAATGGCTTTTTATTGCCTGCACTTTTCATGAGTAACGCCACCACCGTGGCTAAGGATCTTCTGGTCTCGGTATGGGGACCAATGCTTCACAAGATTGGCGAAACAGGCATTGGGAACGACACCACGTCCACAGGCGCCAGCTGGGAGTATCTTGCGCTTGATAAATCACCTGGTTTATCACTCTTCACGAGTCTCGGCCATCCGTGGGGCGGAGCAGCGACTTATATTCTAACCGAGTGGGCCACCGGCCTGCGACCAGCGGGTGGCCCTGCAGGATTTGGATATAATGAGTGGCTCTTGGCGCCAGAAACTGGCGTGGAGATGGGGTTAAAGAAGTCGAGTGCGAAGGTGGTTACGGGATCAGGAGACATCTTGTCGGTTTCATGGGAGCTTACGGGTACATCCCTTCGTGTAAATATTGATGCACCTCAGGGTACCACAGGAACTGTCCAGTTTCGTGGAAGTTCGAAAACATTTGTTGGTGGGAAGAGACAGTCGACTATACTTCCCTTTTAGATAGGTTTACTCATGGAGAGACCACAAATTCCAGGATAGGTGTATCAATTCATGAATTTCGAAGATAGGCTACTCCAATCTAATAATTCATCGTATCTATAGCCATCGATTGGCGTTCTTTAGGTTCCATGGTAGTAAATCGGTCTCTGAACTTGGGTCCAGAGATGTAGTCAAGATCTGGTAAACATGAAAAACTCGCTGGATGAAGCACCGGTTATCCAGTGGTCAAGATACCTCCCTCCCACGTGACGTAGGACAGGTGGATACCCGGGTTCGAATCCCGGCCGGTGCATCTTTTTTTGCTCATTGCATTCACATCTATCGTGATGATCTAGGCAAACTGCATGTCTGTGTCACGTCCTATCTGATGCTATACAGAAACCCTAACACTTTTACCCGATGGACATGGTCTAGTAAGAACGGAAATTTGATTAGACAGCACTCCATACCTAGTTTAGAAACAGACACGGTGACTATTATCGAGGACCGTCAAAGAATCGCTTGACATGGTCCTGAATGTCGTAGTTTTCAGCATGTCACTTATGGATCTTCTAGGCAGCTTGCGGTGTTGTGGTTGTGATTCTTTAAGCTCATCAGAATCCGCTTGTGGGTGCTAAAAGAACCCAGATTGGTCGTGAGACTGTCCCAGTCCCAGAGACCGAAAGAGCGCGTTGCTCACGGCGAGCTTGTCGGATGTAACGGGAACGTGGGATAGTATGCGAAGGGGGGGATGGATAAATGCAGTGATACGAGTGGTAGTGAGAGGGCGATGAGATGAGAAGGGAAGCTACTACTGAAGACATGCTGACTGGGTAGGAAACCACAACCCTGTAGGTGCGCGAGCACCTGCCGGCAGGATGACAAGTAGTATAATATCTACATCTCTAATAACTTTGTGATATACGACACTACTGACATACTAGCGCCAACTACTAATTACTTAGTGGCCCTTAATATACGTCTTCGAAAGCTATTCATACCATACAATTGTCTGTGTCCAAATTTGTAAAGAGAACAGTTGTAATCTTGGGACGGTGCCGCCCTGGCAGGAACAAAATGGGTCGACTGCCGCTGTGGAGGCCGTACTAGTACTTTACCGCCCGGTCGTGATAATCAAGAAGCAGTTTAAAGTATAGTTGAAATTTCTTTTCCCGTTCCTTTCCTTGCATCCCTCAGGGAGCGCAGTATCTACCCCTTTCGGGCGAGCTGACGTAAGCTAGAAACAATCAAGTATAGCGCCGCGCAGATCTTCATTAGGCGTAGGGGCTATTGTTCAGCTTCCCTTCTTTATTTCATTTTTGCTCTCCTAGCTAGTTGCAATATACTACTCAGCATATGATAATTTCACCTATGCTAGACCAATCGGTTTCAATAAATCACTGTGGGAAGCCGCACAGCCACCGGTGGGCGCCATTCAGATGGCCAGTAACCTAGTCGAACCCACGTTTGGCGGTTCATTATTCGTCATTAAGCGTAGTGGCTCCTCATAGCGCCAGGTGCTGCCGAATCTATATCACCGCGATTGAATTTAGCAAGGCTCTGCAAGGGAATCTCCGAAACTCCGAAGCATGAATCAAACCAGCTCGAAACCACTCTTGTGAATGATTTGGCATTCTTGAGAGCTCACTGGCTTCGGATCACACACGCCAAGAAACGGCGTGCCCGTGACCTGTAGCCTTTTTGATCGAATCTAAACACTCATTGGACCCTCTTCCGAGATAGGAGCGGACCATATAGTTGTTCGAGATATAGCACGAGGCTGAAGTTAAGGTACCATAGTCATAAGCGCGCAACTCCTGGTCAATGATCACTCTTTGGGCGGCATGATATTCCTGATCAAGTGAAATGAAGCACAAAATGGCCCCCGCATAGGTTCTTCAGGCGTCGGTCTGTAGTATCAGCCTTGCCTCGATCTATTGTTCCATGAAGACAAACTGGGCGGACTCATTTCTATATAAGAGACAATGAATCTCAATTCCCAACTATTCTTTTTGGTCATACTATATATCAGCAATTCTTCTCAATTCCTTAAACTTGTTCTTATCTCGTAACCATGATACTTGGCGCAACCCCGCTGGAACTCCTCGGCGTGAACACAGCCGATGCCGAGCGATATAACCCGAATATAGCCTCGCCAGCTCCTCAAGCTGAATCCTCGCCAAATAATAAGACCGAGCCATTATCACCCAAAATCAAAACCGAATCTGAGCCCAAGAAACCTGCAAAGAAGGTGGCTAGCCCCAAGGTGAAGTCCTCACCGAGCTAGAGCCATACTGGTTTCATGTTATCGATATCACGTCAACTTTCGGAACTTCTTCAGAAATGGGTGCTTTATGGGGAATGATACTTTGGTAAGCTCGCAATTCCAAGTTTCGCCGCCTGTCATTGACTTATATTGGATGTTAGTAGGGCAGCATAGACGAATACGTTGGTCTTGCAAATCCTTCACTAAACCAGTCAACGAAGAGCAATTGGGAATTAGTCAAAGAATCCAGGGACTACACATGGCTATAGGGAATATCTAGTAGCTGGTTAGAAGTTTACTGTTCTTGTCGCATCTTCGTGTATACATCGGTAGCATAGTGCATGGTAATCATTGACCTTAAGAGGACCCCGAACGCTTTGAGGTAGCTGTAATGGCTGCCATAGATAACTGGTGACAGTTGTCTACGGTTTGTAGAACGGTCAGTACGCGGTCCACCAAGCGCACGTTTGTAAAATGAAATTTCGTCCATTCGTTGTAGTCTTAAATATTTCATCCAACAGTCCGCCACTCTTGGGTATACCAAGCTCCCAGGCCCAACGCAAACAGCACAAGGCTACCATCTCGCACAACATCTTTAAAAAGCTGGATAACCATGCCAATCCCGCCTTGTTTCCCGCCCGTCAAGGCCCGGCCGCTTGTCAGAAGTACCTCTCCGGTAACGAAAATCAGGAATGGGTTTTGTGCCGTAGCAGGTTTGGGGGGCGGGCTGCCGAATGTCGCAACTGACGCTCCGATGATGAACAATAGGTAAACCGCGACTCCGATCGCAAAGACTATGTGCAGGCCCTTCCAGATACGGGTAGCTTTCTGTTCCTGATGTGTCGGCTGTTGGGTAGCTGCACCGAGCATGCTGGCGAGGAAAGGTGGGAGCCCAAGGGCAGATGCGATCGCGCCTGGGTTAAGGCCGGGTTGTTGTTGGCCAGGCATAGCGCCAGGAGGAGCACCAGCACCGGGGGGGAGGTCCGTTAGGATCCCCAGGCATGGCACCCAATAGTGAGTTGAGTAGTTTTATGGTAGGGTCCTCCATATCATCGCCTTGCTGGCCCTGCTGGCCCTGCTGGCCCTGGCCTTGTTCGGAGGCCGATTGCCGAAGCATAGCGCGGAAAGCTTCTTGTTGTGCTTGAAGGGCCTCATTCGACGGCATGTTCATGTTGGGTTGCGGTGATGGCGAGGGTCGATTTTGCGGCACTGGCGAAGGCGAAGGGGAGATGGCGAGCTGTGGGGATGGTGAGGCCTCTTCTTGACCTGTGATTAATGACGGCCATGTTAGTGGTGTGAAGGCCAACGTGCGGTGGGTTCGTTTGCGAAGATATCACTTCACCAACAGACTTAGATCATACCTGACTGCGGAGTGCGACCACTCAAGCTGGTGATCTTGTCAAGGCGTGCTGAGCCTCCCTCCTTGATTTTGGCCTCACGACGCTCTCGTCGCAGACGAGAAGCCCGCTGGGCTGGCGATTCCTCTGGCGTCGACATAGGGAAGGTCTTCAAGTGTCTAGCAGAGTTGCGGTGGTCAACTCTAATGTCCGGTATAAGCGCGACCGTAGAAGATGCTTTCCCAAGGTTGTGTCCATCGGTGGTGGTGGAGGTGGGTCCGCTGGAGTGTGAGCACCGTGGCAGTCCCGTGGTGATAAGAAACCTCACCCGTTATTTATCATTATCAACTGCCACACACCTTACAACCCAGGGAGAAGTAGTAGACTGTATTAGTAGACTGTATTCATTATGGTGGAAGAACATCTAGCTTGTTGAATTCAATCATTTCATTGTAGCCGGGCTCTTTCTACAGGGAAAGACATTCAATGCATCCAGAACAAGCCGTTCTCATTTTTGGATAGTACTAGAGTTGTCTCTTTCCAATGTTGTATGCCCATGGCAAAAGGCATAGCATGGTACATTTGAGTGGAAGTTGATGGCTGGAGCGGTGAGAAAGTTATGGCAGACCAAACCCTTGGAAGTAGAACGAGGAAATTGAAGCTTAGTACGAAGATGACGATCCCGACTCTATCCAAAGCATAACCTTGAAATGTATACATAGCGAAGGCAATCGGGACGAAATCAAGCAAGGTTTCTTCATATACCTAGACAGTAGCTATTTCAACCAAAATAGTGTTGAACTTCGTGGTAGCAGAGCTACTGTAATCCTCGCGTACTGTTCAATATTCAACATTGATGATAGGGTTCAAGTTTGAAATATCCTTTGTTTGTAAATTAGTGGTAAAAGTCGTTATACAATCACAGGAATTGTATATCGATCACCCTACTACTATTCGTCTTGCCGATCGGTACATAGTTATCATCATCTCATGAACTACTATGTATGACATCGCCAACCTGGCGGCAACCTGAATGAAAGAAAGATCATCACAGATCACCCCTATGATTAGCCTACCCTCAATTGATCATCCAATAAATGTGTGGTCGGTGTAACTGATCTGATTCAGGGCGCTATCTGATCGCAACGATCGACAGTTCAACCTATTCGTTAGTTCACGGACTAAGTGTCTGGGCTACGCGACCGAGCCCCTGAGAGCGAGTTTGACTTTGTGCAAGGGTATAGTCTCCAAAATTCCTATGGTCTGGGGATCTTATCGAATGTTAGACTTGAATTGAAGTCATACATGCTGTAAACGAAGGCGTAAGCTCTGCGGTGACATCATGGCTTGGATCCCTCGTAAGACTCGGAGATAATCAATCAATCGCGCCCATTGCTCTAGCAATCGATGTATTTTCTAGGCTGAATCCTCTCTTCAAATGTATGACGATTAAAATGGTGACAGGGGAGTGTGATATTCACCAAGTTTCAAGTTACATGTAGAAGACAAAACTTGCTGAAATGAGCTCCAGTCTTTGCCAAGAGTGGGATTCCGCCGCTGTGGACGGAAAGAGCAACAGCACAGCAATAAAGGTGGGGAAATCAAACTTCCATTGGGGCTAGGTTGCAGATCTCGAATTGGTCATGAATCAAGTCCAATTAAATTTCAGGTTCGAGAGTGTTGTACATTATGTACCAAGAGGCAGCGTCATGGCAATTCCAGGGTTCCGCCCGATGACGTCGTTCTGGGGAGAGCTTCCCAGCTCCAAGTAAGATCTCGGTCTCTTTGCTCTGGACACCACTCTTTTTTTTCTCAATTTCTTAGTTTCAGCATCTCTGCAACAAATTATACCGCTCTTCCAACTGCAGTGTAAACGGGGGTGTTGTGAGAAACCCCCCGCTTCCCAATTCGACATTCGACGTTTGCACATAGTACGACCTCCACTACGACATAACGCACGACGATTCTGCGAGAAGGCCAGCCTCAATAATGGCTAGCAATGGTCATGAAACCGAATCCCCCCAGAGACACCGTATAGGTGAAAACTGGAGCGGAGCAAACCCCGTCCCCACGGTCCAGAAGTTCGTCGAGCACCTCGACAAAGAGAAGAAGGAGCGGGATATCCGCATTGACCAGGAGAATCAATCCAAGCAAGAACGGGAGCGCAAGATTCAAGAACTTGGACATGATGATGAACAAGGGGATGTTTCTGCACATAAGGCACGGGAAGTGTCCCAGGCAAAGACCCGGATGGTGACCGATCCCACCACCGGTCGCGAAATTGGGGTGGAAGACCAAGATGAGACATCTATGGATGCTGTCAAAAATCCAACTGTAAGTAGAGGAATACTCAGGCGTATACCGGGGTCTCTTAATTGACACGATATCTAGCTGACGGTTCCCAATGCGAACCTCGGACAACCAACCGTGAGTGATCAGCCATCAAAGCGATAGAATACAGGCAGTGTGAACTGACGATACAACACAGGACGTCAAAACCAGTCACGACCAAGACTTTGCGGAATATAAGGAAAATCAAGATATCACCGCGCCCCCAGATCCCATCGCCGAGGGCACAACATCCGATGTCCCAATCCGCGGAGAGAAGACAAACGTGCTATTCCACCCTACTCCTACTATAACATACCAGCCGATGTTTGACCAACTAGAGAGACGTGGAACGGGACTTTGCATTGGAATCACGGTAGCAATTATCTTTATCGGTCGATTCTTCGGAGGATCGCTGCTAGGACTCATCCCCTTGGCCGCGTGCATCGCAAGCGGCGTCTGGCTATGGGTGCAACAGGTGATTAGAAGTGGCAAAGATATGGAATGGCATAGCGAGCAACTTCGCGGAGAGACTGTAATTTCTCCTGAATCCCACACTTCTCTTACCAAATGGATAACTAATGGTAATAGGCTACTGCGAATCTTCTCCCCGAGTCTGTCGAATGGATGAACAGTTTCCTCAGCGTGGTCTGGGGTCTTGTCAATCCGGACATGCTCATACCAATGGCTGATACAATTGAAGACATCATGCAAGCGTCCGCGCCCAGCGTCGTGGAGAACGTCCGCATTGCCGAAATTGACCAGGGAACTAATTCCCTCCGCATTCTGAGCATGCGTGCTCTTCCCGATGACCATGTGGAGAATCTGAAGCAAAATATTCACGAGGAGAATATCAAGAATAAAGATCCTCAGGAAGCTGCCGCTGCAGAGGAAGGCGGTAGTTACTATAACATGGAGGCTTCATTTGCGTATCACGCCAAGCCTACGGGCTCAAGTGCGTCCTCCAAAGCTCGTAACATGCATATGCAAATCGTGTTTTACTTGGGTATTCGAGGCCTTTTCGGAGTGCCTTTCCCTGTGTTCGTCGAGCTTACCGAATTGGTCGGAACGGTTCGACTTCGTCTTCAGATGACCCCCGAGCCACCTTTCGCAAAAGAACTGACCTTCAGCTTGGTCGGCATTCCACACGTGAAGGCAGCTTGCGTGCCTATGCTCAAAAGAGGTGTAAATATCCTCAATCTGCCTCTCATCTCGGATTTCGTGAACTCCTCCATCGGCGCCGCTTGCGCCATGTTCGCTGCACCTAAATCCATGACGATGGACCTGAGTATGTTGCTGAAGGGTGACGACATCCAGAAAGATACCCTGGCTTTGGGTGTTATGTGGATTCGTATCCACCGGGCTATCGGCTTGAGCAAGCAGGACCGCCGTGGCAGTGAGGGCGGCGGCAGTGATCCGTACATCAACCTGTCCTTCTCCAAATACGGAAAACCTATGTACTGCACACGAGTCATTACCGACGACCTGAATCCGATGTGGGAAGAGACTGCAGCGCTACTTGTGACGCCAGAGTTGATCAAAGCGGACGAAAATCTCAGCATTGAACTATGGGATTCGGACCGTAACACGGCGGATGATGTCGTCGGAAAGGTCGAGCTGCCCATCCGCGAAATGCTCCAGCACCCTGGTCGCATGTTTCCCCAGATCTCTAAGCTCCAGGGCCTTGATGAGGGCAGTGAGATGCCTGGCCAACTGCACTGGGAGGTGGGATACTTCGGGAAGCCCAAGCTGCGGCCAGAGCTACGCACAGATGGTAAAAAGAAGGACCTCCCAGAGAACCTCAAGGGAAATCCTACATTCGAAGATGAAAAGGGAACTATCACCAACGAAGAAGAAGATGCCGTTATGCACACACCTCCCGATCCGATCTGGCCAAGCGGTATCGTGCATATCGTCGTGCATCAGATTGTGAATCTCCAACTCGCCAACATCAAGGGTAGCGACGGAAACCGGAAGGGCAAGGAGTACGAGCCTGCTAAACCATATGGTGAAAACACCGAGGAGCAGGGCGATGAGCTTCCTACGAGTTACTGCAAGATCCTGCTGAATGATCAGCTGGTAAGTGCCTTTTTCAAACCCGACTCGCCCGCTCATCAACGCTAACAATCCCTCTCATTTCTTCAGATCTATCGTACACGTCCTAAGGCCGTGAGCTCTAAGCCTATATTCAACGCCGGAACCGAACGTTTTGTTCGCGATTGGCGATCTGCCGTGGTTACTGTTACTGTTCGAGACCAGAGATACCGCGAGCACGATCCAATCCTCGGCGTCATTCCTCTCAAGCTGTCCGACATCTTCCAGACAAGCTCCCAGGTTACGCGATGGTACCCAATGGATGGTGGTGTCGGGTTTGGACGTATGCGCCTGTCTCTTCTTTTCCGGCCCGTCGAGACGAAGCTTCCCCCCGCCATGCTCGGCTGGGACGTTGGCACCTTCGAATTTGTGGCCGACAAGGTCGTCGCAAAGGGAATTGGCCGCCAGTCGAAGATCAAGCTGCGCACCGGTGGGAGCGTTGGCAAGATCCGCCGGGCAGCTTGCAAGCTTGAAGGAAGCGACGCGGTCTACGATACATCTGACGAGAGCTACCGCGATTCATTGCGTCTACCCGTCAAGCATCGGTATAGATCACCCGTCGTTTTCGAGTTCCATAGCCAGGGCAAGCGTAGCGCGACGGCATATGCTGTTCTCTGGCTGCAGCATCTAGTCGACAACGAGGAGACTGATATCGATATCCCCATCTGGACGACAAAATTCGGCCCGCGCCTGACGCAGAACTATATCACGGAGAAGAACTGGAAGGCCAAGGAGGTCCCTGGTCTGGAAGACCTCACCGAAGTTGGAAGACTCCAGTTCCGCTGCAAATTCTCGCCGGGCATCGACGAGTCGCACGAGCGCTTCGTCGTCGACAATGATTCACGCGAGACCTTCGAGACATGGGAAGCATGCATGTCGCAGGGTGTGCGGTCCCGCACCGTTGAAAAGGATGTCCCCGAGGAAGTCCAGCAGAAGCACGAAAAATCGCTCATTGAGGGACGGGATGTTCTCAAACAGGCTGATCCGGCCGAGCGTCGTCGCTGGCTTGATCGTGAAGGACACGATTGGAGCGGTGCCTTTGGTCAAGATCCGCGCGCCTACACAGACTCCTTCGGACGAAAGGTGGCGGAGCCTGGTCGTGATACTCCTCCCCATGACCCAGTGACTCCCCCGCCTCTAAAGGGCCAGCCGAACCCCCGGCGGAAGGATGGGGCTGGTGAGGCAGAGGCAGGTAATGGAGAGAATGGTGAGCTGTCGGATGAGTCGTCAGACTCGGATAGCGAGGAGCTCTCCCGCGGTCCTTCGATAATTAGTCCTACAGCTGAGGCCTCCTCGTCGAAAGCTAGCATTTCTCAGACCGAAGAGTCTAACCGACGTAGTGATCAGCGACAACAGCGGGGCTTAATGCAGTGGCGTCCAGCGCGCAATGCGGTCTTCGTGAAGGACGAGGCCAAGTTTGCGTTGAACAAAATAAAGAAAAAGGTTGGCGTCGGGGGATTGACTGGCCGAGAGCCGGACGTTGAGACTGAGACTTGAGTGTATATCTAGTAAATACTACATGATGTTTTGGAAGGGTCTTGGGGGTTTCGGGATTATTATTTTATGGCGTTAGTCGGCGCCTATATGTGATTTACTACTACGAAATGCTATCTTACGATACTAAGAGCCTACTTTTCACCCGATGGTAATATAGGCTAGCACTATCATATGGCCCGGTATTATTCACACTAACCCTGTAGATAGTAATAGTTGAACAGGGGGGTTCCGCCTATCGCTTAATGGCAATGGAGAAAGTCTCGTTGATAGTGGTTCTATTCTACAAAAGGGGTGAGGGGAAAGGCCGGGGTAAGTGAGGATCCATGGATGCAAGTGGTGTGCTAACAAGTAGTATCCCTACGTTGTAGCTCTATAGGTATATACGGTTGATATCTCGGGTACACAGTTCAACTTCCAACTTGAAGAACAAACTAGGTATTGACACAAGGAAAGGAAGGAGGAGGTTTTTGATTCCGTTGCATGGTCCCTGTAACAGACAAAGCATCAGTTAACAACCATTACTCTTCTTATATTCAACTGGTAGAGCTCGTTAAATCAATGGGACGCCCACAAAATCTCCCACTCATTCAGAGAGGTAAGAGCATTGGCTACCAAAGCGCGGCAAACGAGCTTACCAACATCTTTCAAGCAGTATTTTCATTTGCTTCAATCAGCCCTGGAGTAGCTGACATCAACAAAGATCACTTGACGATTTATATTTGTCAACATGAGCGCATCTCGCCCCAGGTACAGCTGGAAGACCTAGTTTCTTTTTCACCCCATGCCCTCGAGGACTCGGAGTATGTACTCGTGATACATACATAATCGCTGGTGTATTGACGAACGATCCAGCCAGCCGAGATGTATGGAGAATTGGTGGCCATAGCATTACTTTGAACCTCTCATAGTTCGGAGGAGTTGCCCCGCCGTTCAGCTCGTGGATATCAACTATTATGTCATTGTGGACAGATTGGCGCCAATGGTGACAGATTGAGAGCAGAGACCACCATTGGATTAACGATTATAAGTCGCCGATCTTAATTTGATGAGGATACTGCGTATGTTATTGGGTTGTTAGAGGGAGCTGCGGGGATTTCTGCATGGAAAGTGAAGGGGCGCTGGGACAAAGCCCCACGGATGCGGTAGAATGGCGATGTTGATACAGAGTACGGAGGACAAACTACCTGGAAACCATATTCAGTCGTAGATGTGACACAGACTACATCGCAAATAGCCGCCTAGTCTGTGGCTGCATAATGCTGCACGTCCTGTCACTTCAAGTTGCCAAGGAGATGGCGTCCGGGTAATACCGGGTCCACCCATAGAAGCACACTTCATTTACTCTATTCAAATAGTGAGAGATAAAGCCAGTGTAAGAAATAAGTAGATGTATGTCCAATGATGTATTTGGTGTATTAATGGTACCAACTTGAATAGAGGTAGTATATGCCCGCACCCACGGGATGAGATGAGAAGAGTAATCGCTTGAAAGAAAAACAAATGAGCCACCAGCGCCTCTAGCAAGCCATCAAGCAAGAGCAAAAACAGCAAACACATGATTCATCGAATCTTGAAAATATGCATCACAATTATATATGCGCGTAAGGAAAAAGCCACCAGCAAAAGACCCGCGACTTCAGTCTCGCCCTCGCCCATCTAACCCAGTGTCATTGCGATAGATATTTCGATTCCGGCCGCGAGTCCCCCAAAATGCATGCAGGTTGATCGTATGGTATTGACTGCGGCAGCTCAGACTGCGCACTATCCGGACTACCCTCGATCAGGACCGAGAGTCCACTTCCACTCACGGCGCCGTTTAACCCGACTCTGTCGCGGCGTCTGCGGCGTCGAAGAGTACGGATTAGCCTCGAGACCATCCAGCAGCGCCACAGCGCGAACCTGTCGCTCAACGCGCAGCGTGCGGCGTTTCTTGCGCTCTTCCTTGGAAAGAGATGTTCGGGCGCCGATTTTGTCTGTGCTTCCTTCGTCCGTACTTGACTCTGATACTGATAAACTGCTTGAATCCGAGTCTGACCAAGACCCTGACCCGGACCCCGAACCCGATGTAGATCCCGACGCCGATCCTAATTGAATTCCAGCTTCGTCATCTTTCTTGATGACGCTTATGGCGGTGTGGATGTGAGAGTGGGTGTGGGTGTGGGTTTTGGTGTTCGTATTGCTGGCCCCACTGTCTGCCTCGTGCACTGCCTCTTCCCGGACGAGATCCAGGTGCTGCGCCGTATATCGCTCCGTGCGAATCTCTTCTTCGAGGATGTGTCGGAAGCTGACTTGCTTCTTGGCGGGGAAGAAGACCCGGCGTACGCCTGCGCCGCCAGGTCCACCCGCGCCTGCGGAAACGGAGCCTGAGCGCCGTCGTGAGGCTCCCTCGAGCGGGGAGTTGCGGAGAATGCTGCGCACGCCGAGTGGGAGGCTGTAAGGGCTGCGATAGCTGTATGGGGAGTTGTTGGGATTTGTGTGATGAATGTAGGGGGAAATGGGTTTGGCGATGGGGATGGGGACGGCAGTGGTGTTTAATCGCAGGCCGGAGGTGGAGGTGGAAGAGATCTTGGTAGGTGAAGTGGTGGTGGAAGTTGGGGATGTGGCATCGTAAGCATTTTTGAAGGTATTTCGGACGGTCGGCGATGCGGTCGCGGTTGCAGCGAAGGAGCGCGACAGGCCAGTTGTGGATCGGCCAAAGGTGAGAGGTAGCGAGGTTGTTTGGAGGGTGAGTTTAGGGCGGGAGGAGATGCTGCTGTGGTCACTTCTACCGCTAGGGGGTTGCAGACAGGACATGGTGGATGAGGAGCATGTGCGTGAAGGAAGGGATGACTCGAGTGAAGAAGAAGAAGAGGAAGTAGGTGTCATTGAGCCAGCATGACGAAGAAGAGAAAGGGTATGATGTAGGAGGAGGAGTATGTAATGCAGAAGAAAGAATGGCGGGAGGGGTTGCGCTAAGAATAGTCGGCGCTTGTGATAGTCACAGACACAGCAGATCACAGCAGACCTATGCTATAGTAATACTATAGAGTACAAGTATAAGTCCAGTTGACAGTATCAGTATGCTTGAAATACTCCTGTCACCTGAATAACCAACCACCAACACCAACAGAAATAGAAGCAAGCAGAGATTTTCCTGGGGACTTTGAACTATTGACGCCACATCCAGCCCGGTCGGAGATGGCGATCGGCCTTGACTGCCGTTCTAATTTAATCTTAAAACTAGTGTGGTTATGGGTGGACTGGATCTTTGACTCATATTCTGTAGCTGTAGCTGTAGGCTGCTACTATAATTTATTGTCCCTCCAAGTTGTCCTCCCTCAATATCCATACAGTCCTCGTAAGAGTATACTCGTACACTGCACTGTTGTATGTTTGTTCTATAAAAAGAAAAGTGGGGCGAGGATCTTTGATGGCGAAAACTGGAGTTAACAATGTGGCCACATGGATTGATTGTCAGTACCTGTAGGTATCTTACGAGTCCGAGTACTGGATCTGGATCTCACGAGATCTGCTTTCTTTTCTGTCTTATTTGCCTCCCATTTTATTAATTCCGTGGAGCTGCAGGGGAGTTATTAGCCGCACAGCTCCATGGCCGAATACTTGTGGCGTCGGTCTGGACACACCAATGTCTTACTTACCTACTCCGGATCCATACTTAATGAAATATCTCCTTAACAAAGCCCCTCTGCCAGGCATCGATCTTTCTGCAGCCCCCATCACTTCCAGCACATTCGATACCCTTGCCCGTTGGATCCCTAGCCGCGTAGCCCCAATCTTCCTTTTTTTTCAAAAAAAAAAAAAAAAAAAACATATATAACAAATACGCTCAACTTTTAGAGTATTCTATACTGAGGGGTATCTGGAGCAAGGGTTCCACTGCAAACCCTCAGGCTACCAATGTACATATTCATGCAACGCTTATATTAGTTAGTGCACATTCCCTAACCCCGCCGCATTGCGCGTCTCAATCCGCTGAAGTCCATCCCCTTAACCTTGTCAGCACTGTGGTCCCAATGGTCCGGTCCAATGGTCGTGCCTAACCCAGTCTGTGCTGCCGTCCCACCGGCGACATGGGAGTGCGGCCCACAGTTTGGTTACCGGGACCCTCCGCTTCCAGAAAACTTGCCGAAGCCAACGACTTCAACTATATCAACATACAGAGCACGGGAGCACGGTTAACGATTATTCTTTCCTTTGCCACATTAGCCCTCACCCAAGTCATTGAACTGAATAATCCTTATATCTATACCACAAACTCTAGGCAAACAAAGCCGCAATCTCATCCTTATAAGCTGCCAGGGTCTGCACCCGCCCGACACTGCCCTTAACCGTCCGTACAAACGGCTTATCCTCCGTCGCTATGATAATTCGATCGGCAGAAAGAGTCACACACTGATGGACCTGAGCATTGACCTTATCAATATGAGACTGCAGAGCAGCAAGGAATGAAGCCCAGCTACTCTCGTCCACAGTCCCGGTATACAATTCAAGCAAGAGCACTGGCGCCGAATACCCATGACCTCCAATTAACGCCGATTTAACAGCGGGATGAGATTCGATCTCTGGCTCTAGGCGCGACGCATGGAGTCCCCTCCCATGCGAAAAGCTAACATGGTCATCGGCACGACCAATGATCTTCCACAGACCCTTGTAAACAGGGTGTTCGGTCCAGAGATCATTCGTCGGGTAGCGATCACGGTCCGTATAAAGCTTGAAGATTGACTGTATTCGGTCGTCGGGCTGGCGCACAAAGACCAACTCGTGCAGATCATCGAAGCGCGGCTCGAAGACCGCTCCGGCAAGTTCGTGAAAACTGATGTAGTCCCATGCGTCCTTTTTGCCATGAATTTTTGTTATGTAGCCTCCGGCCTCGGTACTGCCGATGGTAGGTGTAACGTTTGTATGCGGCGCTAGCAAATTGCCTGCCTTCGCTGCTAGAGGTGCCCCAGCGTACTGAACACGGGCGAGGCTTCGCAGTGTATCGAGGCCGGTCTGTGATAGACATATTTCTTCGATGAGGGCCGGTGTTAGAAGGGCGGAGTTTACTTTGCCGTATTTAATGACATCCAGAACGGTTTGAGGAGTTGGTGGTGCGGATGGTCCGACTACGATGATTGTGTCGTTGAAAGTCGTCAGTCCCAATATGAACATCATTCCAACCAGCTATTCAGGGTTAGTCAAAATCCACAAATCTGAAAAAAAAGATTTCAATCATAGAGAGGGGGGGGTATACATGTAAAGATGGCAGCGGGGTATATAGTCGTTTGTTGCTATACTGGCCGACCCGGCTCTCTTTCATGTCTGGAATAGACGCCACCACGCCGGGCATCGCCATCATATACTGCGTATATGTAAGTGGTTTGGGGTATCCTAACGGTTGGTCAGTATGATTTGATACCTCACCCGGGCTATATAAGCGACGAACCTGTGGTGCCTGATGTGTGGAAGACAACCCAGGGATCATCCTTAGCCTCTTCCCACGATTTGGAGTATGTATATGTGGGTGCAGGGTCTTCGTTTACGAAGACACTGAGATCCGGCACCGTGATAGCTTGAATGTGAGGCGCTTCCTTGAGTACAGCTGCTATGGGTTCCGCCATCGCGGCTGTCCGCAGATATAGACCGCAGTTCTTGGCATTGAGGATTCTCGTCTGAGCTTCGGGCGTGATAAGTGGCGAAGGAAGGACGATCTAGCACCGGTAATGTTAGATAAATGTCACATTTTGAGTCGTCTTTATCACTATGACATGCATACCACTTTCTGCAGTTTCGCTGCAGCCAAAGCCAGGATTGGATAGAGCAAGTCCTTGGGACCCGCATAGGCAAAGCTTTGGAATG